>NC_133328.1:313051243-314298098 GCF_042186555.1 Aquarana catesbeiana
GAAATAATTCCTATCATCCAATATTAGTACTATCTTGAAAGCAGGCACCAAAGCAGTTAACAAGGGTAAACTTAATGTATTATTACTTAGCAGAGTTGATAACCAAGCAAGTAAAAACAAGTTGGCAATTGTGGTAACACAGTTCAGCATACAGAATGACTAACAGTGAGGGCTAAGCATAAATGGCATGGAATGCCCAGATCAGCATTAACAGTACCAGTGCTACCTAAAATGCAACAGTGAGCAGTAATACGACTTGATCCAACAATGCAGGAGCTATATTGCCAGTGTACACTAATGGCAGCTGTGCTAGGCCTAAACCGACTGGGAAGGCAACATAATTTTGAGCAACATTTGAGCAACATAAACAGTGAAAGGAAAAGAGGGAAACTTGCAAGATAGATTATAGGGCAAGTCCTTAAAGTTGATCTTCTGCCAGCTAACATTAGGGCTCTTTATGTGAGTGTTAGTGCACTTATGATAGCCCTTTAAACCTGCATTCAGATGGCAAAGGGTGCAATACAGTTCAGTGTAAAGTGGAATAGATGTGGATCGGAGACAGTGATAATGCAATAAAATCACTGCTCAAAGTTGGCAATAGTACAGTAGGAACTTAGAGATACAGAATTGCTACAAGGGGTGTGGATTGTATGCTGTAATTGTTCTGCTCCAGCGGCTCAACTATTGCTAATAGTAGAAAGCAGGCCAGCAGCCCTCTCACTGAGTTCAGGAGGTGGCGATAGGCTCTTGCGGTGGAAGGGGCCATTTCAGTCCTGTTTCAGTGTGGCTGAAACTCAAACGGCTAAAGTGAAGAATCTGTAGAACGCTTTGGTCTTTTGGCAGCAATCCCACAAGGTAAACAAGGCTGACAGTGCTCCTGAATCTCTGGTGATATCACTCTTAACCTCAGGTTTTTTTGGGCTGGTTCTGTCTTCTGCTCACACAGACAGGTCTGTATGTGTGGACTCCCGCGGTGCAAGAGACCGTTTTTTTCCTGGGCAATTGAATAAAAAGCTCCTTGAAGCTCCTCCAGCTCACACAGAGTCTATTGGGGCTTGTAGTTCAGCGGGTCAGTGGTACCAATACATGGCTGCGACCTCAGACTACCCCTCCCAGGATTCCAGGTGCTCTGCATTGAAGTCTAGGGGTTCGCTTGATTTGGATCTCCCCTTGCTGGCCAGAGGAAGGTCGAGATGGTACCTTGCTGCTGTAAGCAGTGATTTTTGTACTGACTCCACCTCCTGAAGCTCCACCTCTCAGCACCTCTGTAGTTCAGAAGGCAGGCTCTGTAAATTCTGTGACACAGCAGTGTCTACTCACAGGGGCTAGTGAATATATGTCACAGAATTCAAGAAAGAAAATGTGTGGGGATCCTCAAAAAGTAAGTGCACAAACTTTAGAACAGTTCAGATGAATTGACTAGAAATAATTGAAATACAATGTGAAACTGAATCTATGATATTAAATTCTGACCATAGATACACTTTAACCTGAAAGAAAATGAATGCAGCCAGCACATCTAAAGACTGGTAAGCTGCAATAATAATAATCTTTTTGATTTTGAGTTTAACTGTCCTAATTCACATTATGTATGCTTTGAACATGGAGCATTGAAAAAATCTGTACATAGTATACTTAGCATCCATGGAATAGTGGATGGTGTGATTCTGTTTTTTTAATTGCCTAGCACTTTTTCAAGTGTGGGGTGCCTGGAAGGGATTGTAAAGTGAAAATGGGCTATAAAATTCACTTTAGGTGCCTGTTTTTCAGCTCTTTTTCACAGAACCACAGTTGAAATAATATGTTAATAAAAGTAAACCTGTTGTGCAGAAAAAAGTACTAAGCTAGTATCTCTGCTAGTAGTACTAAGCTAGGAATTCTGCTAGTAGTACAAAGCTAAGATCTTCTTTAGTAGTATTAAGCTAAGATGGCTATTTGTATTACTAAACTAAGAGTTGTGATATCAGTACTAAGCTATGATCTCAGCTAGTAGTACTAAGCTACCGTATGTTCACCGCTAGCTCCAGTATTTCACAACTTTGAGAGCCCACTAACCATCTTTATGTCCAGCAGGAATGAGTGAAGGATTTCAGATAAATGGCTTTTGCTGCAAAATTACAGATTTTTTTTTCTGTTTATAAACACATTCCCATGTTGCTTTTCAAGCTCTCAGCAACTAATTAGCAACTAATTAGTTAGGTGCATTTCATGTCAAACTAAAGGTTTAATGGTGGCACACATAGACAGCATTCTGGCCTTGTTTTTTTAGACCCCCTGCCACCACCTCTAGTTTAGAGTCCTTTCACACAGCTGTATTCGCTCGGTTCAACAGGAGATTCATGAACAGATTCTCTGCTGAATCGGAGATGATCGGGATGGAAGTCACTTTTGTTACATCTGTGCCCGTTCATTTTTTTCCCTGCTTTTTGACAGCAGACATTGGTAGGCCCGTGATGGCTCAGTGGGTGGCCAGATGTGAAAGGGCTTGCGACCATTTTTTTACACAGGAAAAATTAAAAAGGATATGATCCTTTTCCATTTTTTTTCTGGACCTTGACGGACTCGGAGATAGGAGGATGTAAATGGACTCACATCCTGCTTGTATGTGAAGACTTCAATGATCTACCCACATTGTGGGAGCAGAGAGGAGCACCAAGTGCTGGAAGCCTGAAGAATAAGCATTTCTCTTTTTGAAACCTGTTCCCTTGGGGCCCGCCCATACCTCCTCCCACTGTCTGGCCTTGTCTCGCACTGCCCCGGCTGTGAATGGAGAATGGATTTGGCCAGGCCGTTGCCTGGGGGCCATCTTGCGCCATGCCACCAGATGACGTCATCAGCTGTGTGATTGTTTGCAGCGTGCGAATGTGCACCCAGCAGTGGGAGCATTTAAGGAGGCCAGTGTAAGGAGTAGAGGTAATGAGGAGCCTCCCTGGGACAGGCATACTGCATGATGGTTATCTTCAGGAAAGCTCTCTGGGTTGAGACTGTTACATATGCTAATGAAAAAAAATATATAATCAGCACAATAATCAATATAATAATGTGAAATCAATATATAGTGTAATTAGCCTACTAAAAGACTTAACGTGATTGCTGCCCACAATACTTATGCCCCGTACACACGGTCGGACATTGATCGGACATTCCGACAACAAAATCCTCGGATTTTTTCCTACGGATGTTGGCTCAAACTTGTTTTGCCTACACACGGTCGCACAAAGTTGTCGGAATTTCCGATCGCCAAGAACGCGGTGACGTCAAGCACGTACGACGAGACTAGAAAAGGCCGGTTCAGAACCAAGCGCAGCACCCTTTGGGCTCCTTTTGCTAATCTCGTGTTAGTAAAAGTTTGGTGAGAGACGATTCGCGCTTTTTCAGACTCGTGGCTTTCAGATCGTTTTCTGCCGTTCAGTTTGTGCTTGTGGGTTTGTATCTGCTCTTCAGTGCGTGCAAGCAAGTTCCGCGTGACTTTAGTCACTGTATTCTTGTTCGTTCGTTACTGGTTTTCAGGTCGCTCTTCACAGGCCTTGCTGTTCTTCAGTGCGTTCTGTTACTTCGTTCTGAGCAGCCGACCGTTTTCTAGCCATGTTTCGTATGCGTACTCCTCGTAGAGTTCGTGCTGTGCGGGGGCTTGGTGTTGGGGTCCTGACCTTGACACAAGTCCAGTCCATGAACAGGGTGGGGAGGAGTTCATGGACCAAGAATTGGTTGCTTCAGCGTGACCAGTTCTGTCATATGCCTTTGCTCCGTGAGATCCGTGAGAATAATCCTGATGATTTCAGGAACTTTCTCAGGATGACGGACCCCGTGTTTCACCGTTTGTTGGCTTCGCTGACCCCCTATATCAGCAGGCAGGATACCTGCATGAGGCAAGCCATCACTCCGGAGCAGAGGTTGGTCGCTACCTTGCGGTATTTGGCCACAGGGAGAAGTCTGCAGGACTTGAAGTTCTCGACAGGCATCTCCCCCCAGGCTCTGGGTATCATCATCCCAGAGACCTGTTCTGCCATCATCCAGGTTCTGCAGAAGGAGTATATGAAGGTAAGATTTTTATCCTTTTATATCACATTTTATTGTATTGAATGTTTGCTAATATATTGTATTTCTTTCCTCATTCCCTAATTACCATGATTGGAATATGCTGTGAATGTCCCCTTTGTCCTCATGCATGCTGGATTTTTATGTAATTATTATTTTATGTCCTTCATACATATTTGCCCTTCAATAACCTCTCCAGCATGGTGTCCCCTGCCCTATATTCACCTCATGTAGTCACTTAACAATGTATTTTATCAGCTCCATAGTAGTGCTTTACCCCAAACACCCCCTAAAATGTTTGGAAATGTTATTTTGGATTTAAATTCAGGCAGAGGGCCAGAGGCTTTTTTTTGTGGTGTCCCCAAATTTTTGGTAACCCTCCCTCCCCCAACTGCTAAGTCAGCTGATCCCAATTCTCTATCCTCAATCATCTATCTGCTGACTTTGCCAAACCCATACACACTATACCCATCTCTTTTGTGGTCAGATTTATGGCTGAATTACCCAAAGCATGTAGTGCAAGGGCCTGCCTGTATACTTTCCAATAGTACTGTTTAAAGTTTTTGTATCCTATTATTATCTTGATAGGTAATAGCAGAATGTCCAAATGTGCTCAAATGTGTACAGTGTGTATTTATATCTTTGTATTATGACACTTCTTACCTGTCCAGTGGGCTGCCAATAGTGTAACTAAGGAGGGGCTGTTCCAAGTAATACCCTGTATTTAGGCATTCATCTCTCAATGAAGTGAAGAGGGTTTCCTGTCCAAGAGTCCCCCCCCCCCCATAATGTTAGAAATGGCCCATGAGAGGGGGAATATGATAGGTGTACCTTATACTTTGTTGTTGTTAAATTCCCCTTAATAAATGCTATCTGGAGGTTGACCCATAATGTTTGTGTCTAATCTGCTTGCCAGGTTTATGTGAAAAAATAGTAATGTTTATTGTTTTTTCCTCAACAGTTTCCTTCCACGCCACAGGAATGGCAGACTGTGGCCTCCCACTTTGCCCAGCGGTGGGACTTTCCTAACTGCGGAGGGGCAATTGATGGGAAACACGTCCACATCATCCCACCACCCAACTCGGGGTCGTACTATTATAATTACAAGGGGTTTAATAGTATAGTGATGTTGGCGGTGGTGTCGGCTAATTACGAGTTCTTGTATGTGGACGTGGGGAAGAATGGCCGGATGTCCGATGGTGGAGTCATCGCCCAGACGGAGTTCTACAGGCGTCTCCAGAATGGCAGTTTGGACTTGCCACCTCCAGAGGACAATGTTGAAGGTCTCCCATTTGTGTTCGTTGCTGATGAAGCATTTGCGCTGGGGGACCACCTGATGCGGCCATTCCCGATGAGGACCCTCACCCCGGAACAGAGGGTTATTAATTACCGGCTGGCCAGAGCCCGAAGAGTGGTGGAGAACACATTTGGAATCCTGGCCAGCCGGTTCCGACTATTTCTGACACCCATCCATATGGCGGAGTATAAACTGAACCATATTATACTGGCGTGCTGTGTTCTCCATAATTTTTTAAGAAAACATTCAGCCAACTATGCTGGCTCAGTTGGGCCTGAGGCCGGAATACCAAATACATCAACAATGACGGCACTTGAAAGCGGCCGTCCTGGCTTGCCCTCCCTGAATGCCCGTGATGGCCGGTTACGATACCTGGAGTTCTTTGCGGGTAGGGGGGCTATCAATATGCCAGACAATCTGTGACACCTTTTTCAAATAAAAAACAACCAAAAGCTATTCTTGGTGGACATTTCCTGCTTGTGTTTGTTAAAGCTGACCCTGACAGAAATGTGTTGAGTGCAGAAAATGTCTTGATTGGGTAACCTTATAAAAAACAGTGTTGGCTGGTACTTCCTAAATGCAAAAACACTTTTCACTACAAGTGCACTTGCAACTGCACTGAACCTGCACTTTTAGTGCAAAGTGTATTTGCCCTTAGGAAATAACCCCCATTTGTGCATAAAACAGCAATTACATCACCCCAAAAGTGTTGTAGTGTTGAGACAATAATCCACACATTCTTGAGTAAGGCACTTTTTTATACCTGCACAATCACATGCGCATTTACCCAAGGTTTTTAAAACAAACCAACATGTTTGTTGTATAAAATGTTTGCATTAGCATTATGAAAAATCAAAATATCCATTTCTGATAAAACAGGCCTGTGTAAAACCAACAAGAAAGCCAAAAAACTAGAACTTACAAAGTTCACATTAGGTAAAACCTGAAGGCTATATCAGACATCAGTATTTAGGAACTGGGTTTGATATAGCGTTCAGATGGGGGGAACTCACCCCCTGGAAAAGCCAAATTTGGAAGATGCACACCAATTTACGAATGTCCACATGTGCTATCTGCCATCAGGGGGGATCAAGGGACGTGTTTTGGGGGAGCAAGCCCTTCCTCAACGCTACTTTATAATTGAGGAAGGGGTTGCACCCCCAAAACGCGTCCATTGATCTCCCGTGATGGCAGATAGCACATGTTGGCACACTGTGTGCATCCTCCAAATTTGGCTTTTCGAAACATTGTAAAAATTTAAATTACATAAAACAGGTGATTTTGTGGGGTTTAAATTCGCCCCAAAACATCAATGATGTTATTATTTTTTTTAATAACATCAGTGATTTGTTGCTGGATGTTTTGCAATTGGAGATTACATCCCATGATCTCCCCTATCAGTATCTGGGCACTTTCTGATGTAAAACGTTCTCTCTCCCTCACATCACGATCACCTAAAAAGAGATAAAGAACAAAAAAAACAGGTCTCAAAAATCTGCCACCAGCCATCTCTTTTACCTGAGCCTGTGGTCGCAGACACTCACCTGTTGTGGTGCCAATCTCCACCACATCTTCTTCTTCCTCCTGCTCTTCTTCTTGGTTTTGCGGTATTTCCCCTTCTTCCAGGGGGGGGCTCTGGTCTCCTGGGATGAGGAGTGACCTCCGAGTCTTTTCTCCCCTATGTAAAACAAAAATGGTATACTTAGCACACAGATATTTGATGGCAGAACTATAGAAATAGGAAACATTGCTTGGAAGTGGGGTACAATTGTCTATTTTAGCCGAGTTCCAAGATGTATATTTTTTATTGCCCTTTGTCAAGCTGCAATACTTTACCTGTTTGGTACAAGCTTCACAGATGTAACCCCCCCTATAGTATACACTGGAGCACCTGTGTGCCCCCCCTAATAAAAATGGTGTTCTGGGGTCCCACACTAGTGCTCCAGTGTCCAGATGTGAAAACAGCTGCTCAGTGTCCTCTCCTTACACACAATCTAGTTTGCATTTCATTCTAGTAACAAACCCATCTACACAAACTAATATTTGGCATCCAAGTAGGCCCAAAAAAAAAGTGTGAAAATGCATATGGCCTAAACAATGGTGTTCTAGAGGCCGAAAGAAAAATGTTTGATACGAACGAATAATGGGCCCATGAACATTAAAGTTGCCCTTTTAAACGTTACAATTACTAAAAGCATATGGAGCAGAACGAACGGAATAAAGACAGAAAGAATATGAACACAGCACAACTACTTACTTTTTTGCAGCACTCTCCGGATCTTTCGGTACTGCTCTGGCTCTCTCAACTTCAGGTCCGACCACCGCTTCCTGAGCTGATCTTTTGATCTTAGTACCCCGAAATTCCTCTCCAGACTCCGGACCACTTTACCAATGATTTTGGCCTTTCTGATGTTGGGGTTGGGGTAAGGCCCATATTTTCCATCATAGTCGGACTTCTTCATGATGTCGACCATCTCCAACATCTCCCCAAACGACATATTTGTGGCCTTAAAACGTCTCCTTCTGGATCGGGACGTGCCTGGATCCGGGCTTTCCTCCTCCTCCTCGTTGTTCGAATTATCACGCACCTGGTGTAACTCCGCCATCATGCTCTTCCCCCACTGCGCCGAACGAAAAGGGGCGGGGAATAGAATAGAAAGAACGTCAGGGGCGGGCGGAGTTACACACATGCGCAGTGTGTATAAAGCGTAACACGCGTGCGTATTACGTACGATCTGTGAGCGGAGGAAGGAGCATTGGACGCGCCGATCGTAAGAACGAAGGTAAGAGACAAACTTGGGCCCATACTGCTTCTAGATTGAGGCCTATATTGTAACAAGATTAGGAGAGTTTGGTCTGACATTAGGCTTTGTCTTGTGTTGTGTCTTGCAGTGAACATGGATATCTTAATGAGAGATACTGACTTCATGTCACTATTCATTGATATGCTAAGGGAGCTGCCCTGTCTGTGGGAGATTACCCACCCCCATTTCAAAAACCAAGCAAAGAGGAAGGCAGCACTGGAGCAATTGTGTGAAATTGTGAAGCAGGTGATTCCCACGGCAGACATCACCTATTTAAAGATTTTCATTGGTGGCCTGAGGAGCACATATCTGAGGGAGCGCAAGAAAGTCCTGGATTCACAGAGATCTGGAGCAGCAGATGACATCTATGTCCCCAGGATGTTGTACTACGACAGGCTGCACTTTCTGGCAGGCCAGACTGAACCCAGGCCATCCCTCTCAAGTCTTCCTTCCACGCTTCCTTCCCCCCCGGCTGAGGCTTCTGACGCCCAACCTGGGCCTTCCAGGCCATATGTGGAGGAGCCCAGATTGAGCCAGGTATAGCATTCCTCTAAATATTGCTGGTTGTCCAATCAATGATGTTAACTAGATGTTAGTTGGGAGTACTAATTTATGATTGTGATTGATGATGCCAAAACTAAAACCATGTCCCTTTTTCATACACAGGGAAGTCTCAGCCAGGAGGTGGCTGATCTGCAGGTCCCTCCACCCACCCTGAAAACAGAAAGTGGCAGCAGGAGGAGTAGCCTAGAGGAGGCGGCTATCAGATTCTTTTGGAGGGCTACAGAGGTCCTGGGAGCACCACACACCATGCAGGAGAACCTTGCGGCATTCATTGCCTATAAAATGCAGAGGATGGAGGAGGGCCAACAAGCCATGTGTCAGGCCCTCATATCAGAGGCTCTGGAGAAAGGTGTGAGGGGCCAACTTACACCTCACACACAGCTTTGGGATGGTCCTCCTCCTCCCTCTCCTCCAGGTCCTCCCAGTCCTCCTCCAGGTCCTCCCAGTCCTCCTCCTCCTCCAGGTCCTACTCCTCCTCCTCCTCCAGGTCCTACTCCTCCTCCTGCCACATCTCCTACTGCACAGCCACAGCCCAGAAGGAAGTGTGAAAGGAAGACCAGAGAGTGATTGCCCTGGATCCAGTCTGGTCGGCCAAAAGATGCAGCCTCTTGTGGTACCACAGCCTGGGGACACTGATGTCATCTGCTGCTATCCAAGTCTCTGTGAATCCCGGACCAGACTGCCCTCCCTTATATATGGACTCCTCAGGCCACCAATTTTGAGGTTTAAGAATTGATGTCTGCCGTGGGGGTCCCAGGCTTCGCTAATTTCTCTTGTTGATCCAGTGTTGCCTTCCTCTTTGCTTGGTTCTGATACCTTAATATAGGATTTTTGTTTTGAATTATACTCTCCTATGTGTTTTATTTCCAAAATGATGGTTTGTTTGTGAGGATTCAGGTACATTTCTAATATACAATGTGAAATGAACAAGGGACACCAACAACAAAAAATCTCCTGGAGATTAAATAATAAAAGATATCAATGGTGTTGGGGTAACTTGCCACACAAAACACACCCAAAAATATTCTGGAGTAAAAATAAAAATAACATTGAACAAAGATCAGCCTTGGAAAAAATACAAACATTAAAGAAAAAAAAAAGGCTTAAAAACCAAAAAAAAAATCCAAAAAAAATATAAAACTGTCAGATGTGACAACTAATAACAATATATTGAGGGAATCCCACTAAAAAAACACAAATAAAAGTTTGTGAGAAGTGTGTGTGAATATGAGCAGCAAAACTACTTAATTCTTGTCACATTATAAAGAAGAAGAGAGTGCGCTGTATTAAACCATTTTTTACATTGCAGCGTGACGAAAGTGCTGTATCCATTGTGAACGCTAAGTTTACCAGAACGAGCTGTCCCGTGTCGGAATTTCTTCTGAGCATGCGTGGCACTTTGTGCGTCGGAACAGGCCACACACGGTCGGAATTGACGCGATCGGATTTTGTTGTCGGAAAATTTTATCTCCTGCTGTCCAACTTTGTGTGTCGGAAAATCCGATGGAAAATGTCCGATGGCGCCCACACACGGTCGGAATTTCCGACAACACGCTCCGATCGGACATTTTCCATCGGAAAATCCGACCGTGTGTACGGGGCATTAGAGTGTGTATCCACATGTGACTCTCAATATATCTAACAAAACAAAATATAGTGTAGCGCAACCAAAAACAAATACGAACAAAACAAGTCCAAATATAACAAAATTCCACTGTTGTGCAACTTTCAGTGACAGTTTATAAATTTCCAGCGACTTCAATGACCACCACCTCTAGCTGAAATACCTGCTCACCTACAAAAGTTGACCCCAGTACAGAGTCACACACGCCTGTGATCATAACTCTCAGGTAGGGATGAGCCGAACACCCCCCGGTTCGGTTCGCACCAGAACCCGCGAACGGACCGAAAGTTCGCACGAACGTTAGAACCCCATTGACGTCTATGGGACTCGAACGTTCGAAATCAAAAGTGCTCATTTTAAAGGCTAATTTGCATGGTATTGTCCTAAAAAGGGTTTGGGGACCCGGGTCCTACCCCAGGGGACATGTATCAATGCAAAAAAAACTTTTAAAAACGGCCGTTTTTTCGGGAGCAGTGATTTTAATGATGCTTAAAGTAAAAAAAAAAAAAAAAGTGAAATATTCCTTTAAATATCGTACCTGGGGGGTGTCTATAGTATGCCTGTAAAGTGACGCGTGTTTCCCATGTTTAGAACAGTCCCTGCACCAAATGTCATTTTTAAAGGAAAAAATCTAATTTAAAACTGCTTGCGGGTTTAATGTCATGTCGGGTCATGGCAATATGGATGAAAATCAGTGAGACAAATGGCATGGGTACCCCCCAGTCCATTACCAGGCCCTTTGGGTCTTGTATGGATATTAAGGGGAACCCCGCACCCAAATTAAAATAAGGAAAGGTGTGGGGCCACCAGGCCCTATATACTCTGAACAGCAGTATACAGGCGGTGCAAACAAGACAGGGACTGTAGGTTTGTTGTTAAGTAGAATCTGTTTGTAATTTTGAACATTTTTAACGTGTTTAGCTCCAGCCAAAAAATCTTTTCTAAGCTTTTTGGAAAACATAGGGAAGGGTTATCACCCCTGTGACATTTGTTTTGCTGTCTTTCCTCCTCTTCAGAAGATTTCACCTCACTTTTTTGTCCCAATGAAAAATGTTTTTTGAAAATTTGGGTTTTTTTGTGGAACAAGGATTGGAAAGCATCAGTGGAAAGGAGAAATTGTTTTCCCATATTAACTCTTACAGGAAAGAATTTCCCTTCCTAGGGGTAGATTTCATCTCACTTCCTGTTGTCTCCTTCCGTTTGCAAGTAGGAGTCGTTTGTAAGTTAGATGTTTGAAAGTAGGGTCCTGCCCTATATACTCAGCAGAAATTTGGGCCTTAGGTGTTGCTGTGGCCACAACACTGTAAGCCCTCACAGGGCCCTGCTGTGAAATATTAGATCAAAAATTGTAATTACACGCCCCTGTTAGACAGGGGCAGAAAAATTGGGCCTTAGGCACTGGTGCTGGTGCCACAACACTGCAACCCCTCACAGACACTCTAGTTGGAACGCAGGAACGAGCCCTGCTGCAAAGTATTGCATCAAAAATTGTAATTACACGCCCCTGTTAGACAGGGGCAGAAAAATTGGGCCTTAGGCACTGGTGCTGGTGCCACAACACTGCAACCCCTCACAGACACTCTAGTTGGAACGCAGGAACGAGCCCTGCTGCAAAGTATTGCATCAAAAATTGTAATTACACGCCCCTGTTAGACAGGGGCAGAAAAATTGGGCCTTAGGCACTGGTGCTGGTGCCACAACACTGCAACCCCTCACAGACACTCTAGTTGGAATGCAGGAACGAGCCCTGCTGCAAAGTATTACATCAAAAATTGTAATTACACGCCCCTGTTAAACAGGGGCTGAAAAATTGTGCCTTAGGCACTGGTGGTGGCGCCCAGAACCAAAAATGTTCTTACAAGCTATCAGCGTGATGATTGAGGAGGAAGAGGATAATTACTCAGGGATAGTCACTCAGCATCAGCATAGGCAGTCTTTGAAGGGATCTGAGATTTCAAAAAAAATTATTCGGTTACATCAGCATCAGGTGCTTGGTAGCTGGTGGTGATCCAAGACTCATTCATTTTTATGAAGGTCAGCCGATCGACCGAGTCGGTGGACAGACGCATCCTGTGATCGGTTACCACGCCTCCAGCAGCACTGAATGTGCGTTCCGAAAGAACGCTGGATGCAGGACAGGCCAGTAGCTCAATTGCATACTGTGCAAGCTCTGGCCAGTGATCCATCCTCAAGACCCAGTAACCCAGAGGATTTTCGGTGGGAAAGGTGTCCAAGTCTGATCTTGCCCCTAGGTATTCCTGCACCATGTAAAACAGACGCTGGCGATGGTTGCTGGAACCGATCATACCTTGGGGCTGCGGACCAAAAAATTGTCTGAACGCATCGGTCAGACGGCCACCTTCTCCACCGCTCCTTCTTTGACTGACCGAAGCCTCAGCAACACGTTGTCCAGAAACAGGAGTTTGTAACCTCCCAGTCTCTGGGAACGCGTTGCACAGACCTTTCTGCAAGGCCTCCCGAAGATGTTTCATCCTCTGCTCCCTCTGCGATGGCAAGATAAGGTCCGCAACCTTACCCTTGTAACGTGGATCAAGGAGGGTTGCCAGCCAGTATTGGTCCTTCTCCTTGATACCACGAATACGAGGATCCTTACGCAGGCTTTGCAGGATCAGGGAGGCCATGCAGCGTAGGTTTGCTGAGGCATTCGGTCCGGAGTCCTCTGGGTCACTAAGAACGACATGGTCCGCAGCCACCTCCTCCCAGCCACGTACAAGTCCATGTGTTTCTTGGGACTGATCCCTTAAAGACTGCTGCTGATGCTGAGTGCCAGGCTCCACCTCCATACTGACACAATCTTCCTCCTCCTCCTCTTCCTCCTCGTCCTCTTCCTGTGTGATCGGCGGGCACGCAGGAACACTGTCTGGATAAAGGGGGCCTTGGGAGCTAAGGAAGTCCTCCTCTTCCTGCCTCTGTTCTGCCTCAAGTGCCCTGTCCATTATTCCACGCAGCGTGTGCTCCAACAGGTGGACAAGGGGGACAGTGTCACTGATGCATGCACTGTCACTGCTCACCATCCTCGTGGCCTCCTCGAATGGTGACAGGACAGTGCATGCATCCCTGATCATGGCCCACTGGCGTGGGGAAAAAAAAACAAGCTCCCCTGACCCTGTCCTGGTGCCATAGTCGCACAGGTACTCATTGATGGCCCTCTGCTGCGTGTGCAGCCGCTGCAGCATGGCCAACGTTGAGTTCCACCTGGTGGGCATGTCACAGATTAGGCGGTTCTTGGGCAGGTTAAACTCCTTTTGGAGGTCCGTCAGCCGAGCACTGGCATTATATGACCGGCGGAAATGCACACAGACTTTCCTGGCCTGCCTCAGGACATCCTGTAAGCCCGGGTACCTGCCCAAGAACCGCTGCACCACCAAGTTAAGGACGTGAGCCAAACAGGGCACATGGGTCATTTGTCCCTGTCGGAGGGCAGAGAGGAGGTTGGTGCCATTGTCGCAAACCACCATTCCTGCCTTAAGTTGGCGTGGCGTCAACCACCTCTGAACCTGCCCCTGCAGAGCTGACAAAACCTCTGCCCCAGTGTGGCTCCTGTCCCCCAAGCACACCAGCTCAAGCACCGCATGGCATCTTTTGGCCTGCGTACTTGCGTAGCCCCTTGAACGCCTACGGAGCACCGCTGGTTCCGAGGAAGAGGCCATGGAGGAAGAAGAAGAGGAGGGGGTGGAGGAGAGAGGTGTGTCACAATCAGCATTTTGGAGGCGTGGTGGCGGAACAACCTCCAACACTACTGCACCTTGTCCTGCATCCTTCCCAGCTGCCAGCAGAGTCACCCAATGCGCCGTGAAACTTAGGTAACGTCCCTGTCCATGCCTGCTGGACCATGAGTCAGCGGTAATATGCACCTTACCGCTGACCGCCCTGTCCAGCGAGGCATGGACATTGCCTTCCACATGCCGGTAGAGAGCCGGAATCGCCTTCCGTGAGAAAAAGTGGCGTTTGGGTACCTGCCACTGAGGAACCGCACATTCCACAAACTCACGGAAGGGGGCAGAGTCTACCAACTGAAAAGGCAGCAGTTGAAGTGCTAGCAATTTTGCCAAGCTAGCATTCAACCGCTGGGCATGTGGATGGCTGGGAGCAAACTTCTTTCGGCGGTGCAGCAGCTGGGGCAGGGAAATTTGCCTGGTACAATCTGACGTCGGTGTACCAAAAGCAGATTGCCCACAAGTACTTGGCTGTGACACACCTAATTCTACACCTTCATTCCTCTCACTGCAGGTCTCAGAGAGGACTGAAGGTCTAGTGGGGTTGGAAATCTCAGCTGATGAGGAGCAAGGAGAGATCCTCTTTGTTCTTTGGTGTGGGTCTTTTAGATACGCTTGCCAACGAACTGCATGGCAGGTCAACATATGTCTGGTCAAGCATGTGGTACCCAAGCGGGAGATGTTTTGGCCACGCGAGATACGCTTGAGACATATGTTGCAAATAGCAGCGGTGCGATCTGATGCACTCGTCTCAAAAAAGGCCCACACCAAAGAACTTTTTGAATAACGCGCAGAGACTGCAGCGCCCTGCACATGTGGAGCTTTGGGGTGTGATGCAGTCAATGTGCTGCCCTTAGGCTGGCCCCTGGAGGGCATCCTGCCTCGTTGGTGATGTGCCGCCGCCTCCTCCTCCTCCTCCTCCTCCTCCTCTCTCCTATCAGGCACCCACGTTGAGTCAGTGACCTCATCATCCCCTCCCTCCTCATCACTGGAGCAAACCTGGCAGTATGCTGCAGCAGGGGGAGCATGACTGCCAGATTGCTGTCCTTCTTGGGCACCCCCTCTGTCCGTGCTCATGTTACTGCCTTCATCGAGCTCAGTATCGTCATCAGAGCCTTCCAAACGCTGGGCATCCTCCTGGAGCATGTACCCAACACTGTGGTCAAACAGTTCGAGGGAATCCTCATGAGGACATGGTGGAGCTAGGGAAGGAGTCACTGATGACATTGAGCTGAGGGAAGAGGCCGCTGCTTTGCCAGACAAAGCACCCTGGGCATGGGTGAGAGAGGATGAGGAGGATGAGGACGGCTTGGTCATCCACTCGACCAAGTCTTCCGCATGTTGCGGCTCAACACGGCCAGCTGCCGAAAAAAAGGCCAAGCGTGTCCCATGGCCACGTGCTGATGAGGATGCACCGTCTCCACGACCAGCACTAGACACAGAGCCTGCTTGCCCTCTCTTATTGGCTTGTGACTGTCTGCCTCTCCTTCTTGGCCTTCCAGACATACTAATGGCCTGTAGCTGCACTAAGCTGGGATAGAACACCTGTAACTTTCTTCAAGTAGCTTTATATACTGTAACCAGACAAGCCTGCCTGTCAGTAGGAAGATAACAGGAACGGATCTAGCTGAACACTGTGAGCAGGACGCACTGTACTAAATGTAAATAGTCTAGCTGCCTGACCGTGGTACTAATAGGATCAAATAGAACACCTGTAATTTTCTTCAGGTAGCTTTATATACTGTAACCAGACAAGCCTGCCTGTCAGTAGGAAGATAACAGGAACGGATCTAGCTGTACACTGTGAGCAGGACGCACTGTACTAAATGTAAATAGTCTAGCTGCCTGACCGTGGTACTAATAGGATCAAATAGAACACCTGTAATTTTCTTCAGGTAGCTTTATATACTGTAACCAGACAAGCCTGCCTGTCAGTAGGAAGATAACAGGAACGGATCTAGCTGAACACTGTGAGCAGGACGCACTGTACTAAATGTAAATAGTCTAGCTGCCTGACCGTGGTACTAATAGGATCAAATAGAACACCTGTAATTTTCTTCAGGTAGCTTTATATACTGTAACCAGACAAGCCTGCCTGTCAGTAGGAATTTAACAGGAACGGATCTAGCTGAACACTGTGAGCAGGACGCACTGCACTAAATGTAAATAGTCTAGAAGATAACAGGAACGGATCTAGCTGAACACTGTGAGCAGGACGCACTGCACTAAATTTAAATAGTCTAGAAGATAACAGGAACGGATCTAGCTGAACACTGTGAGCAGGACGCACTGCACTAAATGTAAATAGCAGGAACGGATCTAGCTGAACACTGTGAGCAGGACGCACTGCATTAAATGTAAATAGTCTAGATAGAAGATAACAGGAACGGATCTAGCTAAACTGAATACAGTGTATATATATATATGCAACACCTGGGATGCATATATATACACAATACACTGTAAGTGCAGCTAACTGACTGACTGTTCTGCCTAATCTATCTAACTCAAATCAAATGACACTGTCTCTCTCTCTCTCTATCTCTCAGCACACCGGAACACACACTACACAGGGCCGCCGTGCAGGCGGCCTTATATAGTGTGGGGTGTGTACTAAATCCCCTGAGCCATAATTGGCCAAAGCCACCCTGGCTTTGGCCAATTACAGCTCTCTCTACTGACGGCGCTGTGATTGGCCAAGCATGCGGGTCATAGTGCATGCTTGGCCAATCATCAGCCAGCAATGCACTGCGATGCCGCAGTGAATTATGGGCCGTGACGCGCCACACGAATTTAGCGCGAACGGCCCATAACGTTCGCAATTCGGCGAACGATCGAACAGCCGATGTTCGAGTCGAACATAGGTTCGACTCGAACACGAAGCTCATCCCTACTCTCAGGATGCCTTGGGAAAACAACTCCTTCTCAACTTCCGGGTTCTCACTATGTAGACACAGACAAACAACTCCTTCTCCTGGTGTTCCTGGCAAGACAGACCTCCTTCCGGGTTCTCACTATCTAGACACAGACTATGTAGACACAGTGCTCACTATGTAGACACAGACTATGTAGACATAGTGCTCTCTGCTAATAACATTTATTAAAACTGTAACTTAGGGATAAAATACTCACATACAAATGTGAAAAACAAGCATATCAACAATCATGATGTGAACGGAGAAATTGTCTTGAATGGCGACACCTCACACCTGTATGCGTTACTCGCTCTGATGAGCTTCTTCAGCAGGTGTGAGGTGTCACCATTCAGGACGTTTTCTCCATTCACATCATGGCTGATGATATGCATGTTTTTCACATTTGTATGTGAGTATTTTATCCCTAAGTTACAGTTTTAATAAATGTTATTAGCAGAGAGCACAATGGTTTGCCTTTGTTTTGTATGGCCACACATGACTGAATGAGATCCCGGGAGGAGATCTGAGCTGTCTAGGTGCACTGTAAAGAGGATTCATGTTCCCGAAATATCCTGAGAGATATTACACTAAGTGTGTGTGACTTTGCAGTGGGGTCTACATAGTGAGAACCCAGGAGGAGGTCTGTCTTGTCCAGGAACACCAGGAGGAGGAGGAGTTGTTTTCCCAAGGTATCCTGAGAGATATAATCACAGGCGTGTGTGACTCTTTAGTGGGGTCAACTTTTGGAGGTGAGTAGGCATTCCAGCTAGAAGTGGTGGTCACTAAAGTCACTGGAAATATATTAACTGTCACTGAAAGTTGCATAACGATGACATTTTGTTATATTTGTTCTTGTTTTATTTGTATTTGATTTTGGTTGCCCTACACTATATTTTGTTTTGTTTGTTACATATGCTGGTGGTTTCCAGTCTTGATGTTATAGATTTAATTAAATTTCGGTTGCCCATTGTGTTTTATATAGGCTCGGGGATGGACTGAGCCTGGTTGTGTGATCCTTTCACTCTCTTCAATCCAGACTGATTTTTATACCATCAGGTGGGTTGCTTAATTGAGCTGCTGGGTGCAAAGTAATGATATTCTATGGTGGGTCCAGCTATATGAGTGCTGTATATAAGATATAAAAACTGATGGTTCAACAAGATCCGTAAACCCACACTTGAGGTCACACCACTGCGCCTAGGACACACTAACTCGAACTGTAGAAATCTGCCATTTTACAAGAACATGATATAAAAAATATATTTACCAAATAAATAAATAAAGGCAAATAGTGGCACTAAAACTCAAATCCTAAAACACCCAGTGTTAAGTGTTGAGACTAACAAAATGATATATATGAACGTAAATATAATCATATTCCATGACTAGAAAGTCCATAAATTAGACATGATGTCTCAAACAGTCTTATGCAAAATCTTGATTTCTTCCACCACACCACGTGCACTTGGTGATTCCACACTCCACTGGATATGCACTCACCAGATGAAGATGCCTTGCACTCTCATGCTCGGCAAAAACAGTATAAACTATCACAGGGTTAAACATCCACCGATCTCCAATCGTGAACCAGATGTCATTAGACGCTCCACATAAAATAAAGTGCTCCAATAGTGTAATACCGTTGTGGTGAATTTATTGGATTAAAAAAACTTCAAACATTACAGTAACATGGAAACAGGAAAGTGAAAGCAGTATATATCCACTTGCAGCAGCAAGTACTGGCATGGTAAGGTCACAGTGGACCCAATGTGTGTAATCAGTATCTCACCCACATGAGATCGTGAACATCGGAAGGTCACTTCTGGTATGATGCCAAATGTCACAAATGGTTTCCGTACAGCCATGCCCCGACGCATTTTATCATCACGACTTACTTATGGGATTGGCTCTATGGCACGGCAACCTCTCCTTTATAGTGTCTCATCTAATGATGGTAAAATGATGGTAAAATTTCTACAGCGAATGCGCTACCTTCGTGTCCACGTGACCATATTGCAGCCAGCCCTTCCTCTGCTTACAATTGACTTACGGTATAATGTGTTAATCTAAATAGACAAATTATTATTAAAAAGACACACTAACATAGGTGAGTGACTCTGCGACTACTCCTGACTAATTTACATATATTAAAAAAATGCAAACTATATGATTAGTATAGAAGCACATAAGCAAGCTAGTTAATGTAAACATATTAAATAGAACAAACATAAATTATTTGTAAATATTAAACATTTAGTAAGTTATTGTATAGGCACAAAGTGTTCACCTAATGCCTTAATAAATTAATTGATAAATATTAAACAGAAGGAATCTATTTCTAAAATTAGACTACTAGGCCCATCAAATTATATCAAATACTAATAAAAATTATTTATGAAACAATTGAGGTCCAGCTCAATATTTAACCCCCTAGGAGTAAGACTCTTCAATAGAAAAATCTACTTAGTTTCTCGTTGTGACAAGTCACGTACACTGATAGAGCTCCACCATAATGGAAACACACAATCAGTTCCACAAAATTGTAAAAGTGTGGGATCTTGGTTATGTTTCTCCTTAAAATGCAGGGACACACTGTGATGTTTAAATCCTTTCTTAATATTAACCAGGTGCTCAGCAATGTGGACCTTGAGGAGTCTTTTAGTCCTCCTCACATAGTATAGCCCGCATGGGCACCACAGCAAATAAACCACATGTGAGTGTTGCATGTAATGAACTCATCTATAAGAAGACTCATTGTCAACGTTCGTAACACTACACATACCCCCATTGCTGATTTTAACCGTTCTATAGCAGATGCACTTTCTGCACAAGAAAAAAACCTTTTATATTAATCTGGAATTTTCGTTGACCAGGAGGATCTAGGATTTAAACAAAAAAGTCAGTGCTACTACCCATACATCACATAGAAAGCAGAGATCCCGGGTGCTCGATCCACAGTTGCTGGCTGAGTAGGGAAATGAGGAAAAGATGATCCGCACTCCGGTGATTGCTCATAAAAAGTGTAATATTTATTGACAAGCCACAGTGACCAAACGCAAATGAGAACAGTTGACGCGTTTCAGCCTATAAGGCCTTAGTCATAAGGCCTTATATAGTCTAGGATTTTCCTCACCACCTGGCCTCCAAAATTCGGAGCCTTTCTGTATATGAACCTTGGATGATTGGGTAAAACTGATCCCAGATCCCTGTCCAAGCACAGAATATACCAATATTTTTAAAAAATGTCTTCAATTCCAATGCCCACTCTTAACAGATAAGTAGCTATTCCGATCCGTTGGCATGAATTATACCCTAGTGATCAGTTCATTGCCACTTCTTTCAATGGTGAAATCAAAAAAATCAACTGAATTATCATTATGCAGATTCCTTTAATCCCTCCCAAATAATCAGGAGGTCATCAATGAATCTGCGATAAAACCTCAATTGAGGGCTATGTCTATTAAAGACATGTCTATCTTCCCATTCAGCCATAAACAGGTTGGCTAGACTGGGCGCAAATTTTGCACCCATAGCTACACCAACCTGTTGGGAATAAAAGTGTAATGGTACCAAAAATAATTGTGCAAAATACAAAAATCAAGTGCCTTACCTAGAAAAGATTTCTGAGTGTGTGGGATATCATCCCTTTTACTGACAACCCAAATGAGTGCCAATAACGCATCATCATGTTGGATGATGCTGTATAGCGAGGATACATCCGCAGTCACTAGATATGCGGGTGTGCTGGGATCCAGCCTCACCTCATCCAATGACTGGAGAAGATCCGTGGTATCTTTCAAAAAAGCTTTTGTTGCTCTTACACTTGGCTGAAGAAATTTATCTAGATATTCTCCCAGTCTCGATCTGACAGAGCCAATGCCGTTAACAATCGGACGTCCAAGAGGAAGTAGTGGGTTCTTATGAATTTTAGGTAATGTATAAGTTACTGGGATTCTGCATGCACTAGTATTAGGGTATCTTTTTTCTTTACCATTAATAGCATTGGTTCTAAAGCCCAATTCAACCAATGAGTTCAACTGGGTCTTATAAGAATCTGTTGGATCAGAACCCAACTCCCAAATATTCCAATAATTGTTTGTGGTAAAAGGATTTATCCATTACAACTACCCCACCTCCCTTATCTGCTGGCTTTATAATGATGTCCTTCCTGTCTTCCAATAGTTTAATCCCATCTTTAATCATTTCTGGATTCACTCTTTTTTTAGGGGTAATTCTTTAATATCTCTCAATACTAAATTCGTAAACACCTCAATATAATGATTATTAAAATTCTGCGGGTTAAAAATTGATTTATTTCATAAATTCCCATCAATATGATTAGTATTATAAATCACTCTATTTGAAGATGCTGCTGGATGGCCTAAAAAATATTTTTTCACATTTGAGGTCCTTATATATTTATGTGTATCTATATATATATCTCAAATTTATTCATGGGTTTCTTTGCAGCACATTTCAAGCCTAGATTCAATATATTGAGTTCTTTATGACTCAGTTCAATCTCATTCAAATTATAGATCCCTGCATTTACGTATCCCTTTGTTTTCTTGGATTGTTTTTGTCTACTTTCCCTACAGCCTCTCCTTCTCCTTGATAAGGTGCCATTTCGCTGTACAGTTGATAGGGGGGTGCATTAGTCCATCTTCCCCGATTGTTTGGGGGGTAAAAGTTCCGCCTCAGTGTTCGTCCTCCTCTTCCCCCATTTCCCTAAAAAAGATTCCGGTTGATGGTAATTCTCATCATATCCCTTATAAGCAAGGGATTGGTATCTATTTTGTGTTGGTAACTGATACCTTGGGTCAGGGAATTCATTTGGAGGGGTATGGTATTGCCATTGTTGGTTATTAGGGTACGGGCCATAATTAGGGTGTTGGTTAGCCTTCCTTGTGTAGGTGGTCTAGGAGATTGTAACCCACCCCCATATTGGAATTTCCCTACATTGCTGTGGGGGATTACCACGGGGCTGTCTGGGTGTATTGGTCCCACCCTTATTTTGAGGGCCCCTTACAGTGTCATTTTGCAGAATATTAGACTTGGATATGGTAATTGCTTTCACCCCATCGCTCCTACCATTATGAGGTGTCGTGTCCACTGCACCCACATTATGCCATAAATATACATTATTTCTTTAAAAATCATTAGCATCTCTATTAAATTTCTTATCCTTCTTTTTTGGGGTATCTCGGTCTACCTTATCTAACTTTTTCTTCACATAATTGTTAAAATCTTTAAATACGTTAGATTCACGAATGGGTTCCAACTTGTTCTGTAAATCACATTTTTTTCATTTAATCTTTCCAACTTTATCTTCTTCCTTTTCAAAACCAATGTTTGTAATTCCCTTCCTGTGCTTTTAAAAAATTCAAGCCATTCATCCATAAATTTTTGGTCATTTAGACCATCCTGAGGGGACACTTCCCATCTTAAGCTTCAAAATATAAGATTTTGCTGATCACATTCAGTCATCACGTGATTGGATGAAAAAATGGACTCGGGATTCAATTATCTGTTAGATAGAAAATTATTCACCTCCGTGGCTATAAATGGTTAAAATTATTAAAAATAAATTATATAAATAATTAAAGTGGAGTTCCACCCAAAAGTGGAACTTCTACTTTAAGCACTCCTCGCCCCCCTGACATGCCACATTTGACATGTCATTTTTTTTGGGGGGGGGGGGAAGTGCGTACCCTTTTTTTCGTGGGACTTCCTGTCCCACTTCCTGCTTCCTATCTTCGGCCGCCTAGGCGACTCCTCCTCTCGCCCTAGGCGGCTCCTCCCTGTCAGCCTCCCTTTTTGTAGCTGCTGACATTTATTAAATGAAAAAATGGGTGGAACTCCGCATTAGGGTCCAACAAGATCCCTACACCCACACTTGAGGTCCCACCACTGCGCCTAGGACACAATAATTTGAACTGTAGAAAGCTGCCACTTTACAAGAACATGATATAAAAAATACATCTACCAAATACATAAAACACCCAGTGTTAAGTATTGAGACTAACAAAATGATCAGGGTCGGCCCAAGACATTGTGCTGCCTGGGAACAAGAATGAAATGCTGCTCCCCCCACCCCAAAAAAAAATCACGCCCACCAAAAGGACCCCACATCCATTATTTTATATCATGATAACTATGACCCATCATGGCTCTATACTTGTATATAGGAGTATAAAGAGGACCTGTCACGGTTGTTTACATGTATAGGAGTATAAAGAGGACCTGTCATGGCTCTATACATGTATAAAGGAGTATAAAGAGGACAGGTCATGGCTCTATACATGTATATAGGGGTAGAAAGAGAACCTGCCATGGTTCTATACATGTAAAGGAGTATAAAGAGGACCTGTCATGGCTCTACACATGTTTATAGGAGTATAAAGAGGACCTGACATGGCTCTATACATGTATATAGGATTATAAAGGGGACCTGTCATGGCTCTATACATGTATATAGGAGTATAAAGAGGACCTGTCATGGTTGTTTACATGTATAGGAGTAGAAAGAGGACCTGTCATGGCTCTATACATGTATAGGAGTATAAAGAGGACCTGTCATCGCTCTATACATGTATGTAGGAGTATAAAGAGGACCTGTCATGGCTCTATACATGCATATAGTAGTATAAAGAGGACCTGTTATGGCTCTATACATGTATGTAGCAGTATAAAAGGATGTGTCATGGCTCTATACATGTATATAGGAGTATAAAAGGACATGTTATGGCTCTATACGTGTATGTAGGAGTATAAAGAGAACCTGTCATGGTTCTATGCATGTATGTAGGAGTATAAAGGGGACAGGTCATGGCGGTCTACATGTATAGGAGTATAAAGAGGACCTGTCATGGCTCTATACATGTATGTAGGAGTATAAAGGGGACCAGTTATGGCTCTATACCTGTATATAGAAGTATAAAGAGGACCTGTTATGGCTCTATACATGTGTATAGGAGTATAAAGGGGACCTGTCATGGCTCTATACATGTATATAGAAGTATATAGAGGACTTGTTATGGCTCTATGCATGTATGTAGAAGTATAAAAGGACCTTTCAGGGCTCTATACATGTGTATAGGAGTGTAAAAGGACGTGTCATGGCTCAATGCATGTATGTAGGAATATAAAGTGGACCTGTCATGGTTCTATACATGTATGTAGGAGTATAAAGAGGACCTGTCATGGCACTATACATGTATATAGGAGTATAAAGAGGACCTGTCATGGCTCTATAAATGTATATAGGAGTATAAGAAGTACCTGTTATGGATCTATTCATGTATATAGAAGTTTAAAGAGGACCTGTCATGGCTCTATAAATGTATATAGGAGAATAAAGAGGACCTGTCATGGCTCTTTACATGTATATAGAAGTATAAAGAGCACCTGTTATGGCTCTATACATGTATGTAGGAGTATATTGAGGACCGGTCATGGCTCTATACATGTATATAGGAGTATAAAAGGACCTGTCATGGCTCTCTACATGTGTATAGGAGTGTAAAAGGACATGTCCTGGTCAATACATGTATGTAGGAAGATAAAGAGGACCTGTCATGGCTCTATACATATATGTAGGAGTATAAAGAGCACCTGTCATGGCTCTGTACATGTATATAGGAGTATAAAAAGGACCTGTTATGGATCTATTCATGTATATAGAAGTATAAAGAGGACCTGTCATGGTTCTATAAATGTATATAGGAGAATAAAGAGGACCTGTCATGGCTCTATACATGTATATAGGAGTATAAAGAGGACCTGTCATGGCACTATACATGTATATAGGAGTATAAAGAGGACCTGTCATGGCTCTATAAATGTATATAGGAGTATAAAAAGGACCTGTTATGGATCTATTCATGTATATAGAAGTTTAAAGAGGACCTGTCGTGGCTCTATAAATGTATATAGGAGAATAAAGAGGACCTGTAATGGCTCTTTACATGTATATAGAAGTATAAAGAGGACCTGTTATGGCTCTATACATTTATGTAGGAGTATAAAGAGGACTGGTCATGGCTCTATACATCTATTTAGGAGTATAAAAGGACCTGTCAGGGCTCTCTACATGTGTATAGGAGTGTAACAGGACATGTCCTGGCCCAATACATGTATGTAGGAAGATAAAGAGAACATGTCATGGCTCTATACATATATGTAGGAGTATAAAGAGGACCTGTCATGGCTCTATACATGTATATAGGAGTATAAAAGGACCTGTGCATGGCCGGCGGCAGTGATGTCAGCCAGCCACCCCCGATCACTCCACAGAGAGCCAGAACCGGGATCTGTCAATGTAAACAGACAGATATCCATTCTGACAGGGGAGAAGAGACAGATCTGCTGCTCCTAGTGATTAGGAACAGAGATTTCTCTCCTCCTCCAGTCAGTCCCATCCCCCCCAGTTAAAAACACCTCCCAGGGAACACATTTAACCCCTTCCCTGCCAGTGACATTTACACAGTAATCAGTTCTTTTTTTTTAGCACAGATCACTGTATAAATGTCAGTGGTCCCAAAAATGTGTCAAAAGTGTCCGATCTGTCCACCGCAATGTCGCAGTCCCACTAAAAATCGCAGATCACCACCATTACTAGTAAAAAAATGTGGTCACGTGATATGACGTAACGCGTAGGACGTAACCGGAAATACGTAGCACGGACCGGAAGTGACATAGCGGGGATCGCAACCTCGCTGTTTATACTGTTGTTTGGCGCATCGATTTTAACTTCAATGTAAGCAGTTATTTTTTTAATAAAATCTTTGGCTTTACGATATTACCCTATTGGAGTCCCCTCCTTTTTTGATTATCCCCATGTGGAACCCATGCATCGGAGGAAGGGTCTCCCCCCCATAAACGGAACAGAACGCCAGCACAGGACTGGACCATAAAGAGCACAGTTCCAAAGGATTTACACAGGCACTTTTATTGTGTCATCAAGGTGGGAGTTCTGGGAGCCCCTAGTGGGTATCCAACACCACGAAAGTCACCAGATCTCCTATCAATGCATGTTCACCTTAATAGTCACATCTTGTTTTTGCACCTTATTTATCTTATTTGATTGATTAGCACTGAAGTCACTTTTTATTTCACCCATGGGCAATCACATATACAGTATATACACTTTTATTAATTGTGGTTTTATACTTTGAGGAATTTCATCAGTTTGTGCATTTATATTTATATGTATTAGAATCATTCACCCAGAAGTCTTTGCGCGAAATCACATACACAATTGATTTTATTGTGCATTCTTTCATGTCAATTTTATTATTATTATTATTTTTTTTTACTAGTAATGGCAGCAATCTGCGATTTTTATTAGGACTGCTTCATTACGGCGGATAGATCGGACACTTTTGCCACTTTTTTGGGACCACTGACATTTATACAGCGATCAGAGCTATAAATAGCCATTGATTACTGTATAAATGTCACTGGCAGGGAAGGGTTTAACACTACGGGGCGATCAGGGGGTTAACTGTGTTACCTCAGTGTGTTCTAACTGTGGGGGGATGGGACTGCCTGTGGGAGGAGACAGATCGGTGTTCCTATATACTACTCTGTCCCCTCTTCCCTGTCAGAACGTGGATGTGTGTGTTTACACACACAGATCCTCATTCTGGCTCTGTCAGGAGCAATCGCATGTTCCCAGTGGACATCACAGCCGCCGGGCACTCACAGCGGCTCCTCTGTACTGTGGGCGGTGCGCGCACGCACCCCCTGTACCCCTTAAAGCGGCTATCATACCGCTACGCCGATTCGCGGGCGGTCGGCAAGCGGTTAAATGAAAAAAATTGTGATTTACAGAACAAGTTGGAACCCATTCGGGAATCTAATGTATTTAAAGATTTTAATAATTATATGAAGAAAAAGTTATATGAGGTAGACCGAGATACCCCAAAAAAAGAAGGTAAAGAAATAATAGAGATGCTAATGATTTTAAAACGTATAATGTATATTTATGGCAGAATGTGGGTGCAGTGGACACGGCCCCTCATAATGGCTTGAGTGATAGGGTGGAAGCAACTACCATTTCCAAGTCTAATATTCTGCAAAATGAGACTATAAGGGGCCCCCAAAATAAGGGTGGGACCAATACACCCAGACAGCCCCGTGGTAATCCCCCACAGCAATATAGGAGATCCCAATATGGGGGTGGGTATCAATCTCCTAGACCACCTACACGAGGAAGGGCTAACCAACACCCTAATTATGGCCCATACCCTAATAACCAGCAATGGCAATATCATCCCCCGTCAAATGAATTCCCTGACCCAAGGTATCAGGTACCAACACAAAATAGATACCAATCCCTTGCTTATGAGGGACATGATGAGAATTACCATCAACCAGAATCTTTTTTAGGACATCAGGGGAATGGGGGAAAAGGAGGACGAACACCGATACGGAAGTTTTATCCCCCAAACAGTCGGGGAGGAGGGAGAAAGGCACTCCCTTATCAATCATACAGGGAAATGGCACCTTATAAAGGAGAAGGAGAGGCTGTAGGGCAGGTAGATGAAAACAATCCAAGAAAACAAAGGAGGAATATTTAAATGCAGGAATCTATAATTTGAGTAAGATTGAATTGAGTCATAAAGAACTCAGTATATTAATTATATGCTTGAAATGTGCTCCAAAGAAAACCATGAATAAATTTGAGGTACTGTATATACAGATATGCATAAATATATATGGACCTTAAATATGAAAAAAAATTTTTTAGGCCTTCCAGCAGCATCTTCAAATAGAGTGATTAATAATACTAATCATATTGATAGTGGTTTACGGAATAAATCAATTTTCGCACAATTATTTTGGTACCATTACACTTTTATTCCCAACAGGTTGGCGTAGCTATGCGTGCAAAATTTGTGCCCAGTCTAGCCAACCTGTTCATGGCTGAATGGGAAGATAGACATGTCTTTAATAGACATAGACCTCAATTGAGGTTTTATCGCAGATTCATTGATGACCTCCTGATTATTTGGGAGGGATCAAAGGAATCTGCATTGGAATTTATATCCCATTTAAACCATAATGGTAATAGTATCAAATTAGACTTTCAAATTAGTGATAATTCAGTTAATTTTTTGGATGCCAACATTGAAAGAAGTGGCAATGAACTGATACTTCAAGCCAACGGATCGGAATAGCTACTTATCTATTAAGAGTGGGCATCATCTGGCATGGATCAAAAATATCCCTAAGGGCCAAATAAACAGGAAGATTTCTTTGTACAGGCTAATGTTCTCAAAGAAAAATTCCTACAAAACGGCTATAAAGAGGATGCCTTGGATAGAACAATTAATGAAGTAGCTAATATACCTAGAACCCAATGTCTGGCCAAAAAGGACAAACAACAATCAACAAGCTTCTGATCAACATCAGTGGGGATTTATATGAAATTTTCATTATCAATATAAGGAAATTGAAGATTTAAAAAAAAAAATTGGTATATTCTGTGCTTGGACAGGGATCTGGGGTCAGTTTTACCCAATCATCCAAGGTTCATATACCAAAAGGCTCTGAATTTTGGAGACTAGGTGGTGAGGAAAAACCTAGATCAGGGGTCTCAAACTGGCGGCCCTCCAGCTGTTGTGATACTACAAGTCCCATGAGTCATTGCAAGGCTGACAGTTACAAGCATGACTCCCACAGGCAGAGGCATGATAGGACATGTAGCTGTGCAATACCTGGAGGGCCACCAGTTTGAGACCCCTGTCCTAGATCCTCCTGGTCAACAAAAATTCCAGATTAATGTAAAAGGTTTTTTTCTAGTGCAGAAAGTGCATCTGCTGTAGAACGGTTAAAATCAGCAGCGGGGGTATGTGTAGTGTTATGAACGTGGATAATGAGTCATTTTTTATAGATCAGTTCATTACATGCAACACTTCACATGTGTTTTTTTTTGCTGTGGTGCCCATGCAGGCTATACTATGTGGGGAGAACTAAAAGATCTTAGATATTAAGAAAGGATTTAAACATCACAGTGTGTCCCTGCATTTTAAGGAGAAACATAACCAAGATCCCACACTTTTACAATTTTGTGGAATTGATTGTGTGTTTCCATCATGGTGCGGCTCTAACCGTGTACTAACCGTGTACGTGTGACTTGTCACAAAGAGAAACTAAGTGGATTTTGGATTTTTCTATTAAAGAGTTCTACTCCTAGGGGGTTAACTATTGAGCTGGATCTCAATTGTTTCATAATTATTTTTTAATAGTATTTGATATAATTTGATGGGTCTAGTAGTCTCATTTTAGGAATGGGTTCCTTCTGTTTAATATTTATCAATTAATTTATTAAGGCATTAGGTGAACACTTTGTGCCTATACAATAACTTAGTAAATGTTTAATATTTACATACAGTATAATTTATGTTTGTTCTGTTTAATATGTTTACATTAACTAGCTTGCTTATGTGCTTCTATACTAATCATATAGTTTGCATGTTTTTAATGTATGCAAATTAGTCAGGAGTGGTCGCAGAGTCGCTCAACTATATTTATGTGTCTTTTTAACAATAATTTGTCCATTTAGATTAACACATTATACTGTAAGTCAATTGTAAGAAGTGGAAGAGCTGGCTGCAATATGGTCACGAAGACACGAAGGTAGCGCATGCGCTGTAGAAAGTTTACCATCATTAGATGAGACACTATAAAGGAGAGGTGGTGATGATGAAATACGTCAGGGTGTGGCTGTACGGCAACCATTTGTGACATTTGACACATACCAGAAGTGATGTTCCGATGTTCACGATCTTGTGTGGGTGAGATACTGATTATGCACGTTGGGTCCGCTGTGACCATACCATGCCAGTACTTGCTGCTGCAAGTGGATATATACTGCTTTCACTTACCTGTTTCCATGTGAGTGTAATGTTTGACTTTTTTTAATCCAATAAATTCACCACAATGTTATTACACTATTGGAGCACTTTATTTTATTTAATGTGGAGAGTCTAATGACATCTGGTTCATGATTGGAGATCGGTGGATGTTTAACCCTGTGAGAGTTTATGCTGTTTTGCCGAGCATGAGAGTGCAAGGCATCTTCATCTGGTCAGTGCATATCCAGGGGGGAGTGGAATCACCAAGTGCACGTGGTGTGGTGGAAGAAATCAAGATTTTGCAAAAGACTATTTGAGACATCATGTATCATTTATGGACTTTCTAGTCACGAAATATGATTATATGTACATTCATATATCATCATTTTGTTAGTCTCAACACTTAACACTGGGTGTTTTATGATTTGAGTTTTGGTGCCACTATTTGCCTTTATTTATTTATTTGATAAATATTTTTTTTACATATATAAGATATACTACCAATTTTTCCTATGCAGATTGCTTGGGTTTGGGAACAGGACTAAAGTATTGCAAGTTGGATGGAACATACTTGCAAGGTGAGCATTATAGCCACTAATAGCCTTTTGTATTTTTTTGCTAATGGCATTTACTGAGTATAATATTTTGCCTTAGATATCCATTTCCCAGGATCCTCTACTGTCTACTGATATGGTTACCATTGTAACAAACATGGAAGTATGAAAGTCTAGTTTTGTGTCTCGTCTCCCTTTTAACCACCAAGTATGTATAGACAGTATGCTTGCAAATTTAGTTATGTCATGTTTCACTTCATATAGCATAGCTCCCAACTGTCCCTGATTTCGAGGGACTGTCCCTGATTTGGAACAATGTCCCTCTGTCCCTCATTGCTGCTCATTTGTCCCTCATTTTGGTCTGATCTATATAGTTGTAGATAAAATGCACTTTTTATCTATCAAAAAGAAGAAATGTAGATTCCTTTTAAGTATTGCTTCACCCTAGTCATTGCTATAATACAAGATAATATCAAAAAGATGCCTCAAAATACTGTATACACATATGCAAATGATCTTACAATGGAAAAATACATTTATCTTGTGGGGAAATATTTCCAGATCTATATTGAGATATGGACTAATCACAACACAAAACATTTCACAAAAAGGGAGAATTCTATGACAGGCTTTTTCAACCAGGGTTTCGTGGCACTCTGGGGAGCCTTCTGGGTTATTCAGAGATGCCTTAGCAAAATGCCTAAAAAATTGTGCAAAACATGTCTACAAGCCTGCCTATTTGTTAAACAAAGTCACAGGTTTTTAATGACCAGCAGTAGAACCATGAACAACCACTGGTATCTTAAAGTGTTTGTAACCCTAAAAAAAATTAATAGATCCTGTTCCTTTAAAGCATTTTATACAGCACAGTGCTTGTGCTGTGTCATTTGGCCTCATGTATCACCTAAAAAACTTGGCTGATCCTGCCAGTTTCTGCTCTCCCCTATGTAAACGGACCATGGTACTTCACGATCCTCCAGCTTGTAAAATAATAGTGTTATATCTCTACAATCCCCTCTGTTAGATAATAACATGTTTAAATAAAAGTGTAGCGCTAGGGCAAAAAGTGCAATTCATGGGAATCACACAATACATGTGATGTGCATACATCCAAAAATGGTATAATTTAGTGCAATTGTGCAATAATTGATACAGTTTTAAATTAAATAAATCATACCATACTCTATGTGCAGTGTAGAATCCCAAGTGTAAACAATGTGCAAACAAAAAGAAAAAGAAAAGTTCATATGCAGCTGATTTTCATCAGAATGAGTCCCATGAAGAGGGGGTGTATTGAAGATGATGATCAAATGTTTGGCAGTGTGATACCCATCACCAAAAAAAAAAAAATAAAAGCTTACCATAAAGCCAGCGACCCCCCTTATTCAGGGAGGTCACAAAGCGCTTTGTTGGATCTGTGATCCACAGAAAAGATGTCCTAACATCTCTCCCCAGTAGCCTCAGAGGATACACACCAGGGACTTCACAGCTGGTAAGGGCGTAGTGTTTTAGAAAAGCCTAAGAGTCGGAGTATATAGAGAGACAAAAGGACTCCACATAGTATAATATTGTCTCCTCTTTGTAGTATATTAGCAGCAGTGCATATACACAGGATAGAAAAAGTTCAAGCTGAGAACATGTCTCAATCTAAACAATCCAAACACTTCCTTAAAATCCAGACAGTGATCGCATATGTGCAGTAGCGTGTGCACATGTCCGTCCCGACAATCGTTTTGTCATAAATGACGTACACACGCCTCTACCTGCGCTGTAAATGCTCCAATTGGCAGACAAGGGAGCACAGCCATTGGTCATAAAATTTGCTTGAGGACAATCATTAGTAGACAAGACTCAGCCTGTCATAAGCAAATTGAAAAAGATTGACCTATGCAGTCATTGGTGAAATGATGTGTCCATCATCCTGGATGAACAGATTCTTTGTAGACAGCAATAGAAGAGGCGCTGGAATACACTGCGCCACCTTGTGGAGTAAAATATAACCTCACATGAATGAAATTGAAATAAATTGGTACAATAAATATTATTCAAGGGTAGTTACGGATTCCCTCTATTTATATATGTATTACCTTGTCTATTCCTATAGTTGGCTAGTCTATTAAAACTCTGATCACATGTTACTGTTGATATTACAATAATATAAGGTTAGCTATGAAAACAAGGTTAGCTTGATAAAACAACGTCTTTATTTCCCAGGTAAATAGGAAAACGCTAACACGAAAATACTAAAGAAAGATATTACAAAGCATATAACACCAGAACATATAATACAAGAACATCAAAGATACTTATCACAATGCTTTCCTCGAGATATTGTTTCGTTGACTGGGCTCAGGATGGCAAAAGATCGTTTTGTCATAAATGACGTACACACGTCTCTACCTGCGCTGTAAATGCTCCAATTGGCAGACAAGGGAGCACAGCCATTGGTCATAAAATTTGCTTGAGGACAATCATTAGTAGACAAGACTCAGCCTGTCATAAGCAAATTGAAAAAGATTGACCTATGCAGTCATTGGTGAAATGATGTGTCCATCATCCTGGATGAACAGATTCTTTGTAGACAGCAATAGAAGAGGCGCTGGAATACACTGCGCCACCTTGTGGAGTAAAATATAACCTCACATGAATGAAATTGAAATAAATTGGTACAATAAATATTATTCAAGGGTAGTTACGGATTCCCTCTATTTATATATGTATTACCTTGTCTATTCCTATAGTTGGCTAGTCTATTAAAACTCTGATCACATGTTACTGTTGATATTACAATAATATAAGGTTAGCTATGAAAACAAGGTTAGCTTGATAAAACAACGTCTTTATTTCCCAGGTAAATAGGAAAACGCTAACACGAAAATACTAAAGAAAGATATTACAAAGCATATAACACCAGAACATATAATACAAGAACATCAAAGATACTTATCACAATGCTTTCCTCGAGATATTGTTTCGTTGACTGGGCTCAGGATGGCAAAAGAGGGAGCCATGCAGCTCAGAGAGCCACCAGGCTTGAGCCAAGAGCGAAAAGGGTAGCAAGAGAGCTTCCTTACTCGTTCAGTCCTTTTATACTTCAATCATACACTATCCAGACCCAACCCTATTGCCATCCCATCTAGACTTTTGACAAATCACAGTACTTATGGGGCAGTCCTCCTCAATATATTATATTACTGTCCGTCCTGCTGTATTGGCCTCTAGGGGCAGCATTGCCCATGTCTATGTATCCTGGTCAATCTTCAATGCCTTTAATCTTTTGATCTTCTGTAGCAGGACATTCATCAATCATCTTGTCAGCTATGGTCCCTTTCAAGCTTGCTTGCATAGCGTTATAACAACAGATGGCCTGGAGCCAAGCATTGTTCAGCCTTGATGGAGGCCTGATCTCTTCTTTCAGATATGATACAAAGCTTGATGTGCAACTCGTTACATTCCAGACCTGGTATCAACCAGGAAGAACATCAGACCTTTACCCTTTAAAGCCATGGAACTGCAAGTATCTATGATCTATGACAGATCCAGTTCAAACTCTAGATAATATCAAAACACTGTTATCAATAAACACAGTAACATCGACATAGATACTCCAGAAATATGACATTAGACCATGTTGCCTTCCAACAGAAATTAAATCAATTATTGCTGTCATTGGTGAAAATATGTGTCCATTAATCAAGATGAACAGATCCTTTTACAGACAGCAGTACAAAAGGCACTAGAATAGACAACGCCATCTTGTGGGTCAAAATCAAACCTCACATAAATAAAATTGAATCATTCATGTAAACTCAGTTCCCTGTAATTCCAATTGAACATATAAAAAAGTATTAAAAAATTAAAAACAATGTATGTGAAATTTACATGAAAAATACATACATTTATTAACCTATAAAATGAACATTTAATATGGGCACACGTACATGTGCAACATCTGAGTTCATGGAGATATTGGACCCAAAATGGATAGAATAGAATCGTGATGATATTAAGAAAAAATAGAATAAAATAGAAGTAAAAATAAATAAAATTGATTCATTCAAAAGGGAACAGGTTGTAATGTGTAGTGGAGGTGACATTAACTATTATTAATAAAACATTTGATGTCCCACTCCACATTCAAACCATGAGGCACATGAGAACCCAATTTATAAATCCAGTTGGTCTCAGCTCTGGAGATATTCCGCTTGCCATTGCTCCCACACCAGTGAGAAACATACTTCTCAAGGGCAACAAAAGTGGTGCCCTTGGGATTCCGATTATGTTTCAAAGCATAATGCTTTCAAAACATTATGCTAGTCAAAACCCTTTCTGATGTTGGTTATATGTTCTGCCAACCTGACATGTAGCATACAAATAGTACTCCCTACATATTCTAGGCCACAAGGGCACCTAAGAAGGTAAACAACACACTTGGTTGTACATGAAATGAAGGACTTAATAGGGTAGATGACTCTTGTACCCACCAAAGTAAATTCAGTAATCTTCCTCCGTGTGTTGATTCTGCAACTTGACACTTCCCACAGAGATAGTAACCCTTCAGATCACCAAAAAAGGTGGGTCTGGTAGGGGGATTAGGGACATTGGGCGCTACCGTATTCCTTAGGTTAGTTGCCCCTCTGAAAATGACCCTTGGACGATCTGATGCTAGAGGACCAAGGACATGGTCATTCTTAATGACTGGCTAGTGTCTCTTGATAATCCTCTTTGCCCAATAATGACTCGAATATGTGGTAAAAAAAGACTAGACCAAAATCATCCACATTCTCACTTTGATGGTGGTTAGCTCTTAACAGTTGCTGACGATCCCTATTGTCAACCTCCAATATGAGGGAGTCTAAAGCCTTGTCATCATACCCTTTGGCCAAGAACCTGGTTTTCAAAACAGAGACCTCCTTCAGATAATCATCTAAGTTGGTGCAATTGCATTTTAAACACAAGAACTGGCCTTTGGGTACTGCCTTCAGCCATGATTGATGATGGCAGGAATCTAGTGGAATATATCCATTTCTGTCAGTTTGCTTGAAAAAGGTAGAGGTAACAGTTGTTTCCTTCTTGAATCTAGATTCTCAAGTCCAAGAAATTAATCTCTATAGAGCTTAATGGGGCAGGGATTGGCAGTGTGTGTATAAGCACCTGGTCTGTATGATCCAATAAAGACAATCAAAAAAAGAGAAAAAGCTAGTGCTCAAGGCACGGTAATACCCCTCTGAATTTTATAGACAGACCTTGTAATGTGGTAGAAAAAATATATTTTATTATAAACATACAGAGAATTGCAAAAGCAAGAGAACTTTGTGCAATAGAAAGGATATAGTTGTCCACCCAGCAGACAAGAGAGGTGCTATTGTGATCTTGGACAAGGAAGCATACTCACAAGAAATGACGAGACTCCTATCCGATACCAATACGTACACCTCCCTACCTATGGACCCTACGTTTAAATTTAAAAAATAACTTAAAATACTTGTAGAGAAAGGATTCAATAATAATTCTAAATAAAAAGGAGAAGAAGCATTTGGTACCCTTGGCCAATAGGTTACCAACGATGTATTTGTTGCTGAAAATCCATAAAACTTTGGTAAACCCTGGAGAATGGCCCATCATCAGTAGTATGACTTTATTACTTCTCGAGTCGGCAAGTATATTGATCATTACTTGCAGCTACTGGTTATGAGTGCCCCCTCTTTTCTTAAAGACACTAAACACGTTATCTACCTCCTCAATGCTGTAGAGTGGAAGCCAACATACTTGCTGGTGACAGCAGATGTTGCGTCTTTGTACACTGCAATCTCACACAAACTGGGGTATGAGGCAGCTCAATGTTTTCTTTCCCGCGACTCAACTATACCTGCTATGCAGAGTAAATTAATTTTAGAATTGCTTGAATTCTCTATGCCACACAATTATTTTTGGCATGATATTGCGTATTATTTGCAAACTAAAGGAGTGGCCATGGGAGCAAAATTTGCTCAGAGAATGGCCAACTTTTTCATGTCTAAATAGGAAGAAGATACGGTTCTACATAATAGATGCTTAGAGCTAATAGTGTGGAAGAGATTTATTGACGACGTCCTGTTCATATGGGATGGTGATCTTCTTTTTTGGCCCTTCTGAATAACAATAATAGGGGTATTGCCCTCAACCTTGAGGTAAGCTCTATAGAGAACCAAAAAAAAGAGAATAACCTAGTGCTCAAGGCATGGTAATACCCCTCTGGATTTTAAAAAATATATATTTTATTATAAACATACAGTAAAATTGCAAAAGCAAGAGAATAGAATTACATGATAAAAATGTGTATATAACAAATAACAAGTAAACTCAAATTAACATTGGTATGAAGCTCGGCTGCCCTATAGACAATTTTGGGCTAGCAAGAACGCATAGTACAAATGACGCCTAAAATGTTTTGGACCTTGTAGCCCTTCTTCAAAGGCTTATGTCAGGAGTATTCTATAATATAAATATGGTAATGCATTCGTAGAGTAATGAACCAGTATAACAATTTTGTCAACAGTAATGGAACAAAAGAAAAATATTTTTTAGCCAAAACAAGTATGCATCTCTAGACACGTTTGATAACAACATAACAGCAAAAGAGACTATACTTACAAGGATGAACAAATCACCAATAAAAACAACCAGGGGGTCAGGGGATGTATTCCCACAGATTGAGCACAAAACTGAGGTAGGCTCCAGATGGCAACCGGGTAAAGGGAAGCAGGCATGCACAAAGGGGCGAGAGAGCAAAGAGGCGGCACCTGTACCAAATACAAGGACTTCAGGCGTGTAGAGTCGAACTCCTGCCAAGATTCTGACCAAAAGGCAATGGAGTCTAGATGTATACTGCAGTAAAGTGCTGTGTATATTTCTCTGTATATGCATAAGAGAAAAGAAACAAAAAAAAGTTTTCAAAGAGTGAAAATACTGTGTGCTACTTACATACCTCTGCCTCATGTCCTGTAAATGTATCGTTGAAATAAATGGCTTAATATTGTATAAAAAGCCTTCAATAATGATGATTCTCGTGAGACGAATTTTGGAATTATTTCTGCTTGAGTCAGCTTAAATCAAAACCGTGTGTTTTATTGTACACACATAAACTTGGAAAATACTTACAAAAATAGTACATTCATATTCAGAATTAGTGTTGTTTCATATATGCAAAAAATGTTCAAATATAGTTCATTTGTTTCAAAGATCTGAAAAAGTTCTTAGAGTTAATAGACATGTGCTTCCTTTGTCTTGGTGTTTTTAAAGATGGCCGATTAACCTCTTGTGTCTTGGAAGTAATTCTGTGTGCATAGGAAAGCTGTGTGTGGCTTGGAGGCAGGAAATGTAACAGAGATGTGTCTTGGAAGCAGGATGTGTGTGTTAAGAAGCACAAGACTGGATTCCTTGTGTCTATATGAACTCAGTCTTTCAAATTCGCGCCCAAACACAAATCCCTCCCATACACTCCCCTTTTCTCCTCCTTTCCAAGAGTGGGGGCTAGAGTAGATATACAAGCCTCTTTCACATCTGTTTCACTTTAACCAAACCTTTTAAACATGAAACCAGATATATGTGAGATAGACGTTCAGACTAAACATCAGACCTCTTAATATATTATTTACAAATCCATCAAATTCTGACAGGGTCTTGACCTGCATTTTCAGTCAATGAATGGTCATCTGGATATCACTAGCTCAAAGTCCTATCATTCAAACAAATATGGAAATGCATATTCTTTTCAATAAAGCCAATTAAAATTTAGATATTAAGAATATAACATTCCCCTCTGAAATATGAATAACAATCATATTTTATCCATTCATAGCATACATGGCCCATTCATACTGACTTTGATCCAATAACTCCAAATGTATTTCCATCACCAACCGAGTTTGCAATACCAAAACCCATCTTTCTCTTAAGCTTATTTTGCAGTAAATCATCTCCTTTCTTGATTTCATTTCTAATTTGATAATATAATTTTTTCATTCTAAACATCAAACATAACTGGAATATAATGAATAACATAATAATAATAAAAAGAATAACTATAGGATGTGATAAAATATTTCCTGCTGCTGAGGTTATTGAAGTTTTTCCCCAAATTGATACACTATTACTGAATTTTTTCCACCAATTACTTCCTGAAAGTTCTGACCATTGATGAGATATCTCTTGCAAATTACCTTGTTCATGTTTAAACAATATTTCTGCATTCTGAAGTTCCTTAGCCAAAGCTATCAATAAACCTTTATCCTTCTGAATTACATTTGCCCATTCTTCCCAAGGAAATTCATCTATCTGAGATATATTATATTGTGTGGGAAGAGCACTTATATTTTTCATAAGCATGTTTGTTAAATTTGTTCTAAACCCATTAATACTTATTGCTACAATGTCTCCTTCTATACAATACAAGCCTTGATTTAGGTTTTCTGTATTTGTACAAGAAGAGAAAAAAGTTTTAACCCTTTCTGTATCTGACATGATCTGGAAACAAACCTTCTTTTTATCTACACGAGTAATTAATTCAGAAATTGTTTCAACTTTTTCTATTCTTGCTGAACACAATGTATGATTATGATAACAAGAATGAAAAATACTTTTATCTTGATTAGGTAAACAAATAACTTTAGACTGAAATTGTAAACATGATGACAAATCTAATTGTTCTAATTCAGAATTTTCATTGTTAAATGCAAAATCTGTATACTGTAATTTATAATACAATAATTGTGTATTGCTGACGGGTAATCCCAAGACAGTGATTGGAACCAAAATTTGTTCTTGTCCTGCTATTGGAATCATAGAAGAACTATAACAAACATCCTGTTTACATCCTATCCATTTATTTACCCATAAATCTGTATGATTTATAGCATATACATATTCTCTGGGTAAATTCTGTAAATTGCCAAGAGGGGTTATTCCACTCTGAAATGCTTGTGCAATTATTTTAAAATTAGTGGAATATTCAGTCTGGATCTCTAAACATGCTCTGGCAATATGAGAATGTTGTTCACTTAACATTAAATCAAGAGTAATATTTTGAAGATGTAAAATAGATGGACCCATTATATTAGCTGTTTTAATAACCATATTTTCTAAAATTTCATTTAAATTTCTCTGTATTTTAATCCCGTTACTACCCACTAAACCAGCTGTTTCAAGATCAGACTTTAAAGTATTAATGTCCATACTATTAGTAATACTCCCAATTGTGCCAATCCCTCCTAAAATACCTTCAACAATACCACGCTTATTTCTGTTATGATTTCTATTATTAATTCCAAACCATCTTTCAATACCCAATTCCATATTAACCAAATGTCCTTGACATTTTGACATTGTGGAAACCTTGTAGAAATTTTCCATTCTGAAACATTAAAGTTCCACAATATAATGACAAACTTTCCCTCTCTCAAAAGAGTTCTGGATTGGAAATGGTTAATCTGAAATGGATTTGCTGAGACACTTTTCTTACCAACACATGGAGTTTTCCTAGGAGACCTTACAACAACACTTCCCTTCGCACATTTCATTGGATAATTTACTATTGATACCAGTATCATTCAAAGATACTCTAATTTGTTGATAAACAAATGTATTATTGATCCAATTCACACTACCATAAATTCCTTTATGAATCATCATAGTAGAACTGTGAAGAAAACTTCCCAAAAATTCATTGTTCCTTTTCCAAGTTACCAATGAATCTTGAGGTACAGATATTTTTGTTTTACATATCAAATGCAAACTATCATTATCTTCAAAAATGTTCAAAGATTGTGGGAAAATATAAATTTCTGGAATAATCATGTTGACCACAGAAATACTAACTTTAACCCTTATTTGTGTTAATTGTCTTGTTACTTTAAAATCCCATGTTCTTACAACATCCCCTTTTTCATCTCCAATTATATTTAAATGTTCTGGATCTAATATTTTTACGAAACTTTGAAAAAGGTAATAAAAATGATCTAGGGGGTAAAATACTTTCCCAGATCTTGACATAGTATTAGTAACATCTCCAGACCAAATTGTTGAGTCATTACCCTTTAAATATATAGCCCAGAAACTCCTTAACAATATATTGCATTCAAAACTTCCAGTTTTGTTGTTTAGTCTATAAGATCCCTGCATTTTAACAAAATTTGTTTTAGATTCTATTTTAACGTTGATTTCGATATTATTGCTATGAATGAAATACAATTGCAGACAGCAATCATATCCCTGACCTACACAAACATATCCATACAAATCTTCAGCTGTATCAATATCAACGTATCTAAAATCATGATTCTTATCAAATGCATTAATATCAATAACTCTCTCATTTTTGTCCTTTCTATTGATATTAATGTTTTTATCATTTTGTTCCTCTGAATTGACATCAATGTCTACATCTCTTTTGTCTCTGAATAATGTAATGTCTTTGTAGTGTAATTCTTCAATCCTGTTAACCTCTGCATAGCTGGAACAGTTTGTGATATATTTTACCACAGATAAGATTGTCACGAGAGAAAGGATGAATCCTGCGATGATGATGAGTTTTCTCTCTCTAAAACCTTTTTGTTGAGCTGACATCTTTTCTTCCTTTTGGAATCCACAATTTTTCCAGATTAGATTTTTGCAATTCATTCCTGGAAAAAGAAATGCAGCATCATTATCTCGGATTATAAAGTTTGCATTGATCAGTGTGCACCCACGTTTTTTGTTGTCTACGTGCATTTTTCACTGAATTGAGGGGCCTTTGTACCTGTACCATCACCCCTTGAACATCCAAGATGTCAAATGGACCTTCCCAATTACTTTGCCACGGTCCACTTTTCCTGAAACTTTTTACCATGAGCTGACCTCCTTTCTCAAACTTAGAAGTATGTGGAGGGACCATTTTTTGCATACAAGTAGCTGCATGTGGCAAAATACTATTCAAATTGTCCTGCAACATCTGCAACCATTTTGATTTCTCTATTGCCTCCCTTTGAGGTGTAGACAAAAAAGGTTCATGTGGAAACACAAGCGGCATTTTCCTCCCTGTCATCAATTCAAAAGGAGAATACTTTGTAGCAGCAGAAGTTGTGCTTCTTACACTCATTAAAATAAAAGGAATAACATCAACCCAAGTATTTCCTCTGTCTAACAACATTTTTGCAATTCTAGATTTGATAGTCCTATTCATCCGTTCAACAATTCCTGCAGACTGTGGATGATATGGTACATGAAATCTCTGTTCAATTCCCAAAATTTTACACATTGCCTGCATGATTTTACCTGTAAAATGGGATCCTCTGTCACTACTGAGGTTTGCTGGTATACCCCAGACTGGAAAAACATGATTAACCAACATCCTAGCAGTTGTTAAAGCATCATCTTTGCGTACTGGAAGAATTTCAATCCACTTTGAGAAAATGTCAACTAAAATCAATGCAAATCTGAATCCATTTTTTCCTGATGGTAATGGCCCTATATAATCTATTTGTATAGAAGACCATGGTCCATCTCCTGGAGGAATTCTTTGTAAAGGAGGTTTCTGACCCTTTGGTCTAGGATTCACTTGTGCACAAATCAAACAAGATTTGATTACACTGTCCACTGTCTCTTCCATTTTGTCCCAATAGAATTTCTCTTTGAGAATTTCATGCAATTTTTGCTTACCAATGTGACCTAAACTGTCATGGTTAAATTTAGTGAATTCCACCTGTAGGTGTTGTGGTACAACTGGACACAATAAACCGTCTGCGTCGTGACATAGGATCCCGTTTTCAAAAACCAAGGAAGATCCTAAATCATCCGATGAAGGGCAAGAGATGGACTTGTCTCTCTCTTGTTCCTCAGAAAACGAAGGTAAATGTGTGTCTGTCTTTTTCACAACATTAATTGAGACCGTTTCAGGTTGAATTACTAACTTTCCATGCAAAGCTGCTTCCTTTGCTAATGTGTCTGCCTTTCTATTGCCTACAGATAACTCATTATTATCTTTTTTGTGTGCTGGAATTTTTACAATAGCATATGCAAGAGGATTACTCTCTGCAAGGTCAAAAACTGATTCTAATGTCTCTTTCTGCACAAGAGTTTTGTTGGATGAATCTACAAAACCTCTTCGTTTCCAAATAGGTAAATAATCAGTAAGAGAACGAACAAAATATGAGCTATCACTATAAATCACTAGTGAGCCTCTATTCTCTTCCTTGTCAGTTGTCAGTACAGTTTTTACTGCTTCAAGTTCTGCTCGTTGAGCTGAAAAATGTCCTGGCAACTTGTGTTGTATGACAAGATTACGCTTTGGATACCAAATTGCATACCCACTGTAATAATTACCTGACATACAATATCTCGAACCATCAACAAATACAGGTTCATCATTTTCCTCTGCCTCTCTACGAAAAAGAGGAGAATGTGTTTCATGGACTTCACACAAACATTCATGTTCTAGCCCATTGTATTCCATCAACTGAGGAAGGATATACTTGGCATTGTGTTCAACCTGTATTTGTTTAGGTGACAGAGCCACTAACCATTGAGAAAATCTTTGGTTAGGGACTCCAGGAACATTTTTCTCAAAAAGGATCTTCAAGGTACTATGTGGTGTTTGCAAAATGATTTTGTTAAATCCTACAATATGCTCTGTTGCTTTTACTGCATAATGCACACCCACTAATTGTCGAACACATTCATCAAGTCCTCTCTCCACTGGGGTAATTAAACGTGAAAAATACCCAAGAATTCTCCAATCTTCTCCCTGTTTCTGAAGCAAAACAGCTGAGATGGCAATCTCTGAAGCATGCACTTGCAAAGCAAATGGTGCTTGTTTATCCACTGTCGCTAATGCAGGTGCTGGCTGTAAATCATTTTTCAACATTTCAAAAGCTTTTTGCTGGACTTCAGTCCAAGGACCAAATTCACTATCCTCTGTATGTTTTAACAAGTCATATAGCGGTTTTGCCTTCTCTGCAAATGACTCGATAAAATATCTGGAAAAATGTACCAATCCCAAAAATTGTCTCAATGCTTTGAATGTTGTTGGTACAGGTAAAGATGCAATAGCCTCTATACGTTCCTGTAAAGGCTGCTTCTTCCCTGGGCCAATCAAAATTCCTAGAAATTTGACCTCACTTTTCATAAGCTGAACTTTGCGTGTATTCAGCTTGAGACCTTCTTCTTACAGAAGTGTGAACAATTCTGCCAGAAGAGTCAAATGCTCCTCCTCATTTTCACTTGAAAGAAGTATGTCATCTACATACTGAATTAAACAATCAGGTCTAGAGAATCTTGATAAAACATTTGCCAACGCCTGATGAAAAATAGACGGGGAACTATGAAATCCTTGAGGAAGTCTTGTAAAAACGTAAGAAACATTTTTATACACAAATGAAAATTTGTATTGACAGCTCTTGGCCAAAGAAATGCTAAAAAATCCGTTTGCAATGTCTAATACAGAAAACACTTTTGCATTAGCATTTAATTGCGACATGATATCTGGTGTTTCCGCTACAATAGGCGAACAACATGGTATGTATTTGTTTAGCATTCTTAGGTCAATCAAAAGTCTGTATGCACTGGGGTCATCTCGTTTAGCCACAACCCATAAAGGATTATTTGTTACAGAATTTGCTTTCCTGATGATACCCTGTTCCAAAAACTCTTGAATGATCAATGAGACAGGTTCATCAGAATCAGGTGGTAATTTATATGGCTTCACGAAAGGATGATCCTTGCCTTCAACATTAACTTCAATGCCTTTAAATAATCCAACATCATTCTTTTTTTGACTCCAAAGCTTTTTGTGTGACTGTACCACTTGTTTTAACTTCAAATTCTCTCCTGTATCAGGCCATTTGTAATCATTGTCAACTGTTTCTGTCAAACATATGCTTCCCACTTCTGAATAATCAGCTGGATCAATTACCACAGGCTTACGATTAGCTGAACCTTTCCAAAGCACTCCATTGCCTAAATCAATAATCCACCCTCTTTGATACAAAATATCAGTTCCAATGATATTTTCAGATCCTTTACAAAACCACATGTCTATTTCAGTTTTCAAATGACCTGGGATTTCAAAAGAAACATTTTTACACATTTTAGCTTGAGAATCACCTGTTCCATTAAACCCAACAATTGTGCAAATTGCTGCATCCGATAAAACAGGTAATTTCAAACCAGTGACACTAATCTGAGCACCAGTGTCTAAAAGAGTTTTCACTTTTTGTCCATTAATTTTAACCTTTAAATAAGGTCGACCACTCTTGTCTAAAAATATAGGCGCTACAGGGACTAAAGAGTGGTATTCAATCTCTTTTTCCTCTATCTGTCATGGAGAAGATAACAATGGCTGTCTCCCACTGCTATCACTGGTTGAATGTGCATTCATATTTTTACCAATCTCTTTTAGCTCTTTCCTCAAAGGGGCATAGGGAGAAAAAGTTTGAACTTCTTCTGTTAAAGGTGGGGCAGAAGGTTTAATGAATACTAATCCATTTTCTTTCCCAATGTTTTTCGACTCAATATATTTTAAATACTTCCTACATTGTGATTTATAATGACCAGGCTTCTGACAAAAGAAACAAGTCATTGGTCTTTTCTTATCAACCTGTCTTACCCTGTCGTTCCTAAAGGTGTCAGCACCGCCTGCTTTTACATTATTCTGAATGTCTATGTCAGAATTACTATTCTGAATGACAGCAATTTTTGTTTTCAAATTACTACGTTTCAGCTGTCTTCTTACAAGATCTACAACTGAAGTTGCATCGTCCAGAGTTTCTTTTTGACTGGCTAACGCCATCGATGCAGGATCTAGATATGTAAATTTCCGAACAAATGCCCTTATTAATGCAGAATTTTCATCTCCCACTGCATATACCATTTTAAATGCCTTTGCAAATGTTTCACGAAAATGATATGGATCGTCATGTATCGTAACCTTTAAAGAATCCAAAATCTCAGCAGTCGGAGTTTCCTCCCCTGTGATACACATCAGTAACTGACGCAATCTTTCAGATGCATCAGTATGTACTTCAGTTCCATATTCATCAATGTAAGGTGTTTTAACTAAACGTCTTGCTATATGATTAGGAACCCATAAACAGAAAATTTTATTCCTTTGCTCATCAGTCAAATTGAAACGATCACAAAAACTTTCAAAAACATCCCCATTGCGAAACACATCTGCTTTCAAGTCATAATGCGGGATATCTTTCAAAATCTTCATCAACTGATCGTGTATTTGCAATTTAAGTTTAGACGCTCTGTCTAATAACTTTTGCTTTCGAACGTCACATTCTGACGGTTCGTCTAACTCAACAGGATTCTCCGGTATAAGCGACGATGTTGCCGCAGCTGACTGTTTTCTCTTTGCAGCCTCCTTTGTAAGTACCGAGATCTGTTTGTTTTTTGAAATTGTATCATTCTGCATTTCTATTTCATTCTCTAAATGTTCAATATACGTACAAAAAGTATCACAACTTGAACAACTAGGTTCCAAAGGTACATTCTCTTGTATTTGCATAATTTCCGTTACATTTTGACTTTCTGACTGATTCACTACACAAATCATTTGTTTATCTGGCTCATCAAAAACCATTGTATTAAAAACTGAAACTAATTTCATTATATTTCGTAATTTTTTTCTTCGTTTTAGCTAATGAAAATCTAGATTTATCAATTTCATTATTTGCCTGTAGGCATTGCTGAAACATAGATTTCCATAACTTAGCATCAGAAAAATGACTGGCTAAACCTTCAAATTCTAAATTACTTTCTTCAGCTAACACATTTATAAATTCCATATTTTGGTACTCACCGAATATAAAACTTTTCCGTTTTCCGCTGGACTCTAATTAAACCGTGTGTCAAGACTTCAGAATTTCCAAAATCCTCTGGTCTTCACGAATCAAAGTAGCGATTCTAGGTTCTTTCAATAATTGCAAAGTTTTTTCTGTTCCTCACTTTCCCCTCTGAACAACGGAAAAGTGGCAAAAACTTCTGACGATTGAAACTGGCTGGCGTCCGCCAATGAAATAAATGGCTTAATATTGTATAAAAAGCCTTCAATAATGATGATTCTCGTGAGACGAATTTTGGAATTATTTCTGCTTGAGTCAGCTTAAATCAAAACCGTGTTTTATTGTACACACATAAACTTGGAAAATACTTACAAAAATAGTACATTCATATTCAGAATTAGTGTTGTTTCATATATGCAAAAAATGTTCAAATATAGTTCATTTGTTTCAAAGATCTGAAAAAGTTCTTAGAGTCAATAGACATGTGCTTCCTTTGTCTTGGTGTTTTTAAAGATGGCCGATTAACCTCTTGTGTCTTGGAAGTAATTCTGTGTGCATAGGAAAGCTGTGTGTGGCTTGGAGGCAGGAAATGTAACAGAGATGTGTCTTGGAAGCAGGATGTGTGTGTTAAGAAGCACAAGACTGGATTCCTTGTGTCTATATGAACTCAGTCTTTCAAATTCGCGCCCAAACACAAATCCCTCCCATACACTCCCCTTTTCTCCTCCTTTCCAAGAGTGGGGGCTAGAGTAGATATACAAGCCTCTTTCACATCTGTTTCACTTTAACCAAACCTTTTAAACATGAAACCAGATATATGTGAGATAGACGTTCAGACTAAACATCAGACCTCTTAAAACATAAACGCATAAATCAAACAGAGTATCGGTTACATAGGAAAATTTCCAACCAAAACATATATTATTTACAAAATCCATCAAATTCTGACAGGGTCTTGACCTGCATTTTCAGTCAATGAATGGTCATCTGGATATCACTAGCTCAAAGTCCTATCATTCAAACAAATATGGAAATGCATATTCTTTTCAATAAAGCCAATTAAAATTTAGATATTAAGAATATAACAATCGTCCCGCCACCACCACGGCATCACTGTGGATGTCTGGGGTGTGGGTTAATATACCCCTGGTGAGGCACCCCTGGTGAGGCTGACTGAAGTAAAGTGCACTTAGTGCAATTGAAATCAGCTGGTGGTCAGTGTGACAGATCGCGGCGCTAAACCAATTGCAACCTCAATCTGTCATGAAGTCCCTCGACGAACATTCTCCCCAAGGACAGGGGAATCTTACAAATAGGAAACATAGAGCACTACAATCACTAACACAGAACCAACTCATAACAATCAAACCAGCCGACAAAGGCGGTAATATTGTGATACAGAACAACATAAATTATGTCGATATGTGTATCAACATATTGGACAATCCAGAGTGGTATAGGCATATACCGAGATCTCTGATTGACGAGCTAGGGGATACGCTAATGGTATCCTCAAGAAAACCTATAAGAAGGCCAAAAACAAAACGAGGAATGACCTGCTCTTCTCACAGAAACAAGAGAAAGAACCCATGACCACACAGGTGATCACTAGGTTTTGCCAACAACATAGACAAATTAACCATATCCTACATAAATAGTGGCACTTACTTAGTATGGACACCACACTGGCACCCTTAGTTTCTGATCAACCACAAATTACATTCAGAAGAGCTCCTTCTTTGAGGGATAAACTCGTTCATAGCGAATATAAAACAAGGAAACATGATCACACAAAACAAACAGGGACATTCATATGTGGAAATTGCAATTATTGTCAGTACATGGATACTAGGAAAAATGTTAATTTACCCAATGGAGAAAAGTTTAAATCCAAACACTTTGTAAATTGTCGCACTGCAGGTGTGGTGTACCTACTACTATGCGAATGTGGTTGCTACTATGTAGTGAAAACCAAGCTTGAACTATGGTGAAGAATATACTGACATATTGTCAGTATAAATAAAAAAGACCCCGGCCTACCCCTGGGAAGGCACAGCCATGCAGTGCATAGAGACCGCACCCCCAAAGTGCGGTTCCTTGCATTGGATCACAGCCATGATAATCCAAGGGGTGGGGATTCAAATAAACTACTTCTATAAAGTGAATTGAGGTGGATTTTCCACCTCAAGGCCATCTCACCACCCGACCTCAATGAGGCCTTCAATTTCAAACCATATTTGGAGGGATTCCAGTCGGGTGTTTATGAACTGGAGCTGTAGATGTGTTTTTTTATATCCCTTGCGAGCACATGCATACACATGCATTGGTATGCATGTGTGATGCATAGAGGTATATGTTCCTTTCATTTTTCATCAACTTCTGTATTCAAACTATCCCAATGGGTACTGTGTTTTGTTTTGTGTATTGTGTCTTTGTTGTACAGCATATCGCAACTATATTTAAAGTACAATACTGTATACAATCTTTGTTATATTCTGTTGATTGTTTCTCTTTTTATATTTTCCTTTTTGTAATTTATTACTAGGCTGGGACTTATGTAGTAAGGTGTTGCTGGATGAGCTTCTCGCTGTCTGCCACCAAGGGGTGCGATTCCTGTGGATCAACATCTGCATCACTGACTGTGTTTCTTATACACAGATATTGCCCGGGCTGCACTATTTTCATCTAGGGTGGGGCATGTGAATTGGAGGCCATGCCCCACGGCCCGGTGCACAGGGTCTCATGTTGGGGCACTGCTTGGGACATCCCTGCCCATCGGAGCCTGTCTGCTGACAGGTTCCTTCCTGTTTGCGCTTCACTGTGAAGCACAGACCAATGGGTTACATCGTGCGTCGGTGGTGTGGTGACGCAGGACGTGACCCCGCCCCCCCCGAGGATGGGCTTGCGCCTCGCGTCATCACGTCAAGGGACTTCATGACAGATCAAGGTTGCAATTGGTTTAGCGCCACGATCTGTCACACTAACCACCAGCTGATTTCAATTGCACTGAGTGCAATTGACATCAGCCAGCCTTACCAGGGGTATATAAACCCACACTCCAGACATCCACAGTGATACCGTGGTGGTGGGGGGACGATACATTTACAGGACACAAGGCAGAGGTATGTAAGTAGCACACAGTATTTTTCACTCTTTGAAACCTAAATCTACCTTATTTTACCTGTTCCACCCTATTTAGCACACTTATGCTAGGGGTGAAGTTCTTAGATAACTATGTTTACCGTGTGTACATACTTACCAATCTGCATCTTTACAATGTTCTATGAGTATTTCTTTTTTATACCTTTTTTTGTTTATTTTCTCTTATACATGTACAGAGATACTTGATGTGATTGTAGCCGTAAAGGCCAAAAAAGAATCAATGGATTAAAGATCACCATCCCATATGAACAGGATGTTGTCAATAAATCTTTTTCACACTATCAGCTCCGAGAGTCTATTATGTAGAACCATATTCTCTTCCCATTTAGACATGAAAAGGTTGGCCATGCTCGGAGCAAATTTCGCTCCCATGGCCACTCCTTTAGTTTGCAAATAATACGCCCTATCATGCCAAAAATAATTGTGTGACATAGAGAATTCAAGCAACTCTAAAATAAATTTACTCTGCATAGTGGGAATAGAGAAACAAAGAAAACATTGAGCTGCCTCATACCCCAGTTTGTGTGAGATTGCAGTGTACAAAAACACAACATCTGTGGTCACCAGCAAGTATGTTGGCTTCCACTCAGTATTGAGGAGGTTGATAACATGTTTAGTGTCTTTAACCACTTACGGACTGCCACACGCCGGTGGCTAGCTGCCATAACCCCGGTATCCTCTTCTTCAGCTGGTGGTCTGCTTTCTGATAAAAGTGGTCTCTGCGGCGGATTCGCCGCAAGAACACTTTTATCAGGGTCGAGAGAGGGGTCCCCCCTCCCGGTGCTCTCCGCTGTTTACGAGAGCTGCCGGCAGCGGCGGAGGCGATCGGATGTTGTCCCTTGCTGGGTAAGGAGACAAGTGAGGGGATAGCCCCCATTTTTTTTAAATGGCAAAAAAAATTTTTTGTGTAAATATGAGATCTGAGGTCATTTTGACCCCAGATCTCATATTTAAGAGGTCCTATCATGCTTTTTTTTTTCTATTACAAGGGATGTTTTGTTTTTTTTAATGCCAAAATAAATTTTTTGTGTAAATATGAGATCTGAGGTCATTTTGACCCCAGATCTCATATTCAAGAGGTCCTGTCATGCTTTTTTTTCTATTACAAGGGATGTTTACATTCCTTGTAACAGGAATAAAAGTGACACAATTTATTTTTTAAAGAACAGTGTAAAAATAAAAGGTAAAATAAATAAGATTTTTTTTTTTTAAACGGGCCCCGTCCTGCCAAGCTCACGTGCAGAAGCGAACGCGATCGGATGTTGTCCCTTGCTGGGTATGGAGACAAGTGAGGGGAAGATGGCCCCCACCCGTCTCCATACCATTGCAGGGCGGAAGCAACGTCAAAACGTCACTTCCACCCATAGCTCTTAAAGGGCCATTTTTTTTAAATATATAAAACAAAAAGAATCTGCGCTGGCAACTCCCCAAGTGTATAATTGTGAAAAAGTGATATTTTACATTTTATATCAAAAAGCATATATACCATATGATGTTGCACAGAACCACATTTAGTGGGTATTATATGGAGATGTACCAAGAACTGTGCATAAAACTACCAAACTATGTCAATAAAAATAAATCAATAAACATAAATATTGTGATCTAAGTCAATTCGTCCAAAAAACTCACTCTTGGACGCTATGCGACTAGAAAGTCACTAGACTGTTATAAAGATAATCCCATACATTTGTGAGTGACAATAAATTAATCTCTGGAGAGAAAAAAATATGTGAATCAAAAGTCATAAATCATAACATATAGTCTATTAAATTAAACCGTTCCTTCACAGGATGACAATCTGCAGATTTCAAACTTGATTCATTCAAAATGATAGATTCCAAATAGCAGATAAGGCTGATGCCGGTAATGCTTGAGAGGAGGCTTTAGAAATCACAACCCTCGCATTCCACCAGAAAAAGGAGAAGAGAAGACACATAGCATAAAACCTATGACACCGTGAGATCACCTGCGCATAAAAGCGCTACTCACGGAACCGATGTGCAGAGCAGGCATTCAGATAGTTTAGTCGGTGTTCGCTGCTGTGCGGCGTGCGTTCCACCAACTCCAGGAAGTGATGTCACTGGTTCTCGGGTTTACAAGCGTGGGCAGGATGTTACGTCGACGCGTTTCGCCCCTCCCCCAGGGCGTTATCAAAAACTCAAGCATTACCGGCATCAGCCTTATCTGCTATTTGGAATCTATCATTTTGAATGAATCAAGTTTGAAATCTGCAGATTGTCATCCTGTGAAGGAATGGTTTAATTTAATAGACTATATGTTATGATTTATGACTTTTGATTCACATATTTTTTTCTCTCCAGAGATTAATTTATTGTCACTCACAAATGTATGGGATTATCTTTATAACAGTCTAGTGACTTTCTAGTCGCATAGCGTCCAAGAGTGAGTTTTTTGGACGAATTGACTTAGATCACAATATTTATGTTTATTGATTTATTTTTATTGACATAGTTTGGTAGTTTTATGCACAGTTCTTGGTACATCTCCATATAATACCCACTAAATGTGGTTCTGTGCAACATCATATGGTATATATGCTTTTTGATATAAAATTTAAAATATCACTTTTTCACAATTATACACTTGGGGAGTTGCCAGCGCAGATTCTTTTTGTTTTATATATTTTTAAAGTGTTAGCACTTTTTTCATCTAGCAGCTGCAACACATGAATTAGTTTTCAATATAATCTATTTATTTGCGAGCGCTGTGTTTTTTATCTATTTACATTTTTTTTAAATGCCCAAAAATTTTTTTTGTGTAAATATGAGATCTGAGGTCATTTTGACCCCAGAACTCATATTTAAGAGGTCCTGTCATGCTTTTTTTCTATTACAAGGGATGTTTACATTGCTTGTAACAGGAATAAAAGTGACACAATTTATTTTTTAAAGAACAGTGTAAAAATAAAAGATAAAATAAATAAGACATTTTTCATTTTTTTTAAAACGCGCCCCGTCCCGCCGAGCTCACGTGCAGAAGCGAACGCATACGTGAGTAGTGCCCGCATATGAAAATGATGTTCAAACCACACATGTGAGGTATCGTCATGATCGGTATAGCGAGAGCAATAATTCTAGCCTTGGACCTCCTCTGTAACTCAAAACATGCAACTTGTAGAATTTTTTAAATGTCACCTATGGAGATTTTTAAGGGTGAAAGTTTGTCACCATTCCACGAGCAGGCGCAATTTTGAAATCTGACATGTTTGGTATCAATTTTAAAAAAAAAGTTTGGGGGTTCTAAGTAATTTTCTAGCAAAAAAAAACTGTTTTTAACTTATAAACAACAAATCTCAAAAAGAGGCTCGGTCCTTAAGTGGTTAAGAAAAGTGGGGGCACCCATCACCAGCGGCTGCAAGTAATGACCAATATACTCGAGAAGTAATAGAGTCAATACTAATGATGATGGGTCGTCCTGGAGGGTTTACCAAAGTTTTATGCTCCTCCTTTTTATTTAGAAACCTCATATTGAATCCTTTCTCTACAAGTATTTTAAGTTCTTTTTTTAAATTTAAACATAGGGTCCACAGGTAGGGAGGTGTAAGTATTGGTATTGAATAGGAGTCTCGTCATTTCTTGTGAGTATGCCTCCTTGTCCAAGATCACAATAGCACCTCCCTTGTCTGCTAGGGATAGCATCTCAAAATAGCACCACTCCCTTGTGGACAACTATATACTTTCTTTTGCACAAAGTGTCTAATCCTATCCTGATTTCATGTTGAGGTTGTATGGGTCGTATTTTCAAATTTTCTAAGTCTTTCACAACCAAGTTGCAAAAAACATTGATATTGGGGGCAGTGTTACTGGGGTGGGGGGGCTGAAAAGGGAGACGTTAGACGGACCAGAGTGAACAACATCTGATACACCCCTAGCTAGTTGCCTAGTGGGATTGCCTATAAGATGTCTTTTGATGTTTAACCTACGAGTGTATTTCTGTATGTCTATAAAAGTCTGAAACTTATTAAGATTGCATGGAGGTGCAAATTTAAGTCCCTTGTTGAGGGTTACAACCCCCTTACTTAGAAAATTTTTTAGTGCTCAGATTTATTATACCACTTTCATTTAGGTCCTCCTTCTCTTTGGAGTGAAGGTGTCTCCCCCTCTGCTCCCTCTCTTACATCTCCATTTCTTTTGTGCCTCCCTCGGGTGCCCCACTGAAAATCCTGTTGGTTATTATTACCAGCTGGATAGTGGTCATAGGAAGGGGGATGGGCTGGGTGATCCCTAATGACTCTAGCTTCTGTTTCTCTACTGTCATTAGCAAGGGGTGCATACCTACTGAAGGTATCCACTCCATACTGGTTTGAGGAACGACCACCATTATGGGGCCCACACAAATTATTATAGTGTGTGTGTTGTTCCCCAACATGTCTCCATGGTGGAGGGGGTCCCCTATGAGGTGACTAAGATAAAATTATGTGCAGCGCTTAAAAATGTGTACTGCTACAAATTCATGTGTAAAAAAACAATAAATATGATGTAAATAACCACAAAAGTAAAAATAAATAAATGACAAAAACAGTGAAAAGTGATGTTAATATCACAAAGCTCAAAAATCTATAAGTCCATGTATTATCATATAGAAGTTGGTAAAGTCCATGAAGGAATAGTGAGGAAAAATAAGCTTTTAAGACAAGAAAAAGTATTCCACGTGACGTCAGTGTTGAGTGGAAAACAACAAAGGGACCATCACCGGTTGTTTGAAGGCTTACCGGAGTGAAGGGACTCAAATGGGCATATGCTCAATATATCAAATCACAGCCGGTCACATGTACTGTCCACGTGAACGGCGCTTGTACACGCCCCTAGGGTGCGCACAGAGCGTCGATCACGGATGAGGCTTGTAACCCTACCACAGCCCAACCTTGATTGCAGTAAAGAGCCAATGAAATTGGCTCTTTACCATGTGACCGGCTGTGTCCAATCACAGCCGGTCACAGAATGTCAACAAACCACGGTAACGAGATGTTACCGGGTTCTCCTCCTCATACACCAATCGTGTGTGAGAAGGAGATTGCGGTAACATCTCTTTACTGCTCACAGTGTACACCAACCCACACTGATTGCCCCCCCTAATAAAGAGAACCTGTCACCGGCCATCAAAGTTCCTGTCACCAGCCATCAAAGTACCTGTCATCACCCATCAAAGTACCTGTCACAGCCCATCTGACTACCCGAGTACCTGAGTACCTGTCACAACCCATCTGAGTACCCGAGTACCTGAGTACCTGTCTCAGTATATCTGTGTACCCGAGTACCTGTCACAGTATATCTGAGTACCTGAGTACATGTCACGGCCCATCTGAGTACCTGAGTACCTGTCACGGTATATCTGAGTACCTGAGTACCTGTCACAGCCCATCTGAGTACCCGAGTACCTGAGTACCTGTCACAGCCCATCTGAGTACCTGAGTACCTGTCACAGACCATCTGAGTACCCGAGTACCTGAGTACCTGTCACAGCCCATCTGAGTACCTGTCACAGTATATCTGAGTACCCGAGTACCTGAGTACCTGTCACAGTTCATCTGAGTACCTGAGTACCTGTCACAGCCCATCTGAGTACCTGAGTACCTATCACAGTTCATCTGAGTACCCGAGTACCTGAGTACCTGTCACAGCCCATCTGAGTACCTGAGTACCTGTCACAGTATATCTGAGTACCCAAGTACCTGAGTACCTGTCACAGTATATCTGAGTACCTGAGTACCTGTCACTTTTCATCTGAGTACCCGAGTACCTGTGTACCTGTGTACCTGTCACAGTTCATCTGAGTACCTGAGTACCTGTCACAGTCCATCTGAGTACCCGAGTACCTGTCACAGTCCATCTGAGTACCCGAGTACCTGAGTACCTGTCACAGCCCATCTGAGTACCTGAGTACCTGTCACAGCCCATCTGTGTACCTGTCACTGCCCATCTAAGTACCTGTCACCACCCATCAGAGTACGAGAGTACCAGTCACCAGCCCATTAGCGTACCCAAGTACCTATTTACAGCCCATCAGAGTACCCAAGTACCTGTCACCAGCCATCAGAGTACCCGAGTACCCATCACCAGGCCATCAGAGTACCTGAGTACCTGTCACCAGGCCATCAGAGTACCTGAGTAACTGTCCCCAGACCATCAGAGTACTCGAGTACCTGTCACCAGTCCATCAGAGTAACCGAGTACCTGTCACCAGGCCATCGGAGTACCTGAGTACCTGTCACAAGGCCATCAGAGTACCCAAGTACCTGTCACCAGCCCATCAGAGTAACCGAGTACCTGTCACTAGCCCATCAATGTAACCGAGTACCTGTCTCCCGCTCATCAGAGTACCCGAGTACCTATCTGCAGCCCATGCCTCATAGAATATATGTTGGGGTGTTTGCTTTCAAAAATGGGGTCATTTTGTGGGTAATTCCATTGTCCTGGTGCTCAAAGACCTTCAAAAGAGTGATGGGTGGGAATGAAATGGGATGTGTAATTTATGCTCCTAGCACGCCTGAAGGTACTACTTCAATGTTGGGCCTCTGTATGTGGACTGGCTGTGTAAAAGTCTCACACATGTGGTATCACCATACTCAGGACGAGTAGCAGAATGTGTTTTAGGGTGTAATTTTTGCTATATACATGCTATGTGTTAGAAATATCTTATAAATTGACAACTTTGTGTCAAAAAAAATAAATTCATTTGGTTTCCACGTTTTCTTAAGACCTGTGTAAAAAAATGAACCATTCAAAAGACTCATTATGCCTCATAGAATAGACGTTGGGGTGTTTGCTTTCCAAAATGGGGTCATTTTGTGGGTAATTCCACTGTTCTGGTGCTCCAGGGACTTCACAAATGTAATAGGTCGTTAGGAAATAGGTCGTTAGGTCGTTAGAGGTGTAATTTATGCTCCTAGAACCCCTGATGGTGCTCCCTGTATGTTGGACCTCTCTGTGTGGCCAGGTTGTGTAAAAGACCCACACATGTGGTATTGCCATACTCGGGAGGAGTAGCAGAATGTATTTTGGGGTGTAATTGGAAGTATGCATATGCTGTGTGTGAGAAATAACTTGTTATTATGACAATTTTGTGAAAAAAAAAATCTTAATTTTCCCAAGAATTGTGGGAAAAAATTACAACTTCAGAAAACTCACCATGCCTCTTACTAAATACCTTTGACTGTCTACTTTTCAAAAAGGGGTCATTTGGGGGGTATTTGTATTTTCCTGACATTTCAGGGCCTCGAGAAATGAGATAGGCAGTCAGTGCATCAGGTGTGATCAGGTGTGATCAATTTTCAATGATTTGCACCATAGCTTGTAGACTCTATAACTTTCACAGAGACTAAATAATATCCACTAATTTGGGTTATTTTTACCAAAGAGGTGTAGCAGCAGGGCTTTTTTTCAGGGGGAACTTGGTGGAACTCAGTTCCACCACCTCTGGCTCAGACCCTTTGGTGCCTGCTCACCACAATCACTTGTAAACACAGAAGTCTGGTTTCTGTGTTTACAAGTGACAGCTCTGCACTCTGTATGCAATGCAGTCCTGGTATTTAATGCCCCTTTAAGACCCTCCTACTGTTTTCGTGAAATTTGACTGAACACACTCACTATTTGATATGATTTGGAGGGTGTGTGGGGCCGTGGTTAAGTTCCAGCACCTATTGTTTGAGAAAAAAAGCCATGTGTAGCAGTATAAATTTTGGCCCAAATTTATAAACAAAAATTACTTATTTGCAAAATTTTATCATAGAAACTAAAAAAATAAGTGTTTATTTTTCAAAATTTTCGCTCTTTTTCACATATGATGCAAAAAATAAAAAAAAACAGTGATGATTAAATACCACCAAAAGAAAGCTCTATTTGTATGAAAAAAATGATAAAAATTTTGTTTGGGTACAGTGTTGCATGACTGAGTAATTGGCATTCAAAGTGTGAGAGCGCTGAAAGCTAAAATTTGATCTGGGCAAGAAGGGTGTATAAATGTCCTGTATTGAAGTGGTTAAACGTCGCCTATGGATAGTAGAATTTAAGTCGTTTGTCGCCGTTGCACAGACCCGTGCAGTTTTAAAGTGGCTGGGGTGGGACAAATTTAGATGGGGGGGTGGGACAAAGCAGCACAAAACCAAAATACACCACTGCTCCCAGCCTGGGGTCAGCGGCCAGGAGTGTGTGTATATTTGTAAAGGCAACTGTCAGGTTTCATGTGGAAGTGATACGGCCAGCTCTTAAGCCAACCAATCACTTCCACAACCGCTGCACCGTATGCCCCCCACCCCACTTCACTTGAAGACAAAACTGGGTGGGGTGGGGTTGAGAGCGGGGTCGAAGGGGGCCCCCTCAGGTAGGCTGTACAGGGCCCCACGATTTCTAACAGCAGCCCTAAATATGTATATGGGTTATGGATTTTCTATGTTATACTTTTATGGGGAAGGTAGCGCCACTTGTTAGAATAGTGAATAAATGACAGTGCAAATTCTAGTTTAACAACACCTGTCAAGCAATAGATTACCTTCTACATTTTAGTTTGCATAATGCTATTATATGTACTGTATGTAACTTGTTTGAAGTGTGCCACTTGTACGCCTTTATTTCTATATCTGTTTGGCTCACAACTGAACTGACAAGAAGGCCCAATTATGTAGCACTTTAGGCCAAATCATTTGAAGAGCTAAGATTAGCTATTACTGCACTGTGTAAACCAGGGCAATTATAGGCAATTTCTGTACAAGTAACAAAAGGATAGGCTGAGAATACAGACAGCAATAGCAAGAGAAACATGATAATACATAGCAAACAAAATTGATTTTTTTTTCCCTTCTCCAAGTAAACAACTATTTCAATGTAATGTGTTGGATGTTATAACTCAATGTCAGTGCAGTTTAGCACATACTCAATTTTGTTGTTCGTAGGTCTACAATATTTGTCAAATGTCTAATGTTCTTTAAACACTTTAAATTGATTTTCGAAAATTGTTTTTATTTTCAAGATTGAAAAAAATCTATATTCTAATATGATTTAATTGCAGGAATTAAAAATGGCAGGTGGGATTAAATATAAATGTAAAGCAAAACAGAAGATAATTGTTCTATTATATTCACTTTTTGTATCCAGGTATTGCCACTGTTCCAGTTATTTTGTATCTCAAAATGTATAAACTAGGGCTTCAAACGCTAGAAGTGTGATAATGCAAACAGTGCTCAGAAAGGGTTAAGTTCTTTCAGAGCCCCATAGAATGTGCCATAGTCCTGTTCCACTACCCAGTGCCGGGACAAGGTCATCCAGTGCCCAGGGCAAAGATGCCAAACTGCTGCCCCACCCCCCATTCATGATGTGCAAGCTTAGGGGATCCTACGCCCAGCAGTCACTCCCTTGTCAAAATCATTGACGCTGTCACTACTTTTGTCAGCCTTATAAGAGAAGGAAGGCGCCTCCATCCATACAGTTAACCATTGTGCCCAGGGCAGCTGCCCCTCCCACCCCACGTCTCGGCCCTGCCCCTACCCTTAGAGCCCTTGCACACTGGGGCGGTTTGCAGGCGCTATTGCGCTAATAATAGCGCCTGCAAACCGCCCCGAAAGTGCCGCTACTTTCATTCCAGTGTGCAAGCCCCGAGGGCTTGCACACTGGAGCGATGCGCTGGCAGGACGGTAAAAAAAGTCCTGCTAGCAGCATCTTCGGAGCGGTGAAGGAGCGGTGTGTATACCGCTCCTTTACCGCTCCTGCCCATTGAAATCAATGGGACGGATCGGCTATACCGCCGGCAAAGTGCCTCTGCAGAGGCGCTTTGCGGTGATATTTAACCCTTTCTCGGCCGCTAGCGGGGGGTAAAACCGCCCCGCTAGCGGCCGCATACCGACGGTAAAACGCCGCTAATAATAGCGGCGTTTTACCGCCGACGCCGCCCCCCGCCCCAGTGTGCAAGGGCTCTTAGGGAAAATGAGTATCCATCTGAAGATCTAATCACCACTATTCAGGAATACAATTATTCTTTTATTTTAGCTCTCTAAGAGCCCTTGCACACTGGGGCGGGGGGTGGCGGCGGCGGTAAAACGCCGCTATTATTAGCGGCGTTTTACCGTCGGTATGCGGTCGCTAGCGGGGCGGTTTTACCCCCCGCTAGCGGCCGAGAAAGGGTTAAATACCACCGCAAAGCGCCTCTGCAGAGGCGCATTGCCGGCGGTATAGCCGCGCCGTCCCATTGATTTCAATGGGCAGGAGCGGTAAAGGAGCGGTATACACACCGCTCCTTCACCGCTCCGAAGATGCTGCTGACAGGACTTTTTTTACCGTCCTGCCAGCGCATCGCTCCAGTGTGCAAGCCCTCGGGGCTTTCACACTGGGATGACAGCAGCGGCACTTTCGGGGCGGTTTGCAGGCGCTATTATTAGCGCAATAGCGCCTGCAAACCGCCCCAGTGTGCAAGGGCTCTAAAACAAGACATCCCTCATATCATAAAGTTACACATATACTGTATGTAACTGGAAATGTGCAGTGTTGTACTTTTTAAAGGATAACATTGCTCTCCTGCGCGCACCAACGTACCTGTACGTCGGTCCATGCAAGGAGGATCGCGGGCGTGCACGGACGCCACACACCGTGGGAGCGTGCCCGTGGGTCCCGCAGACTCGATGTCCACCTGCGACCCGAGATCACCTAGTACACAGGCAGAACAGTAAACTGCCTATGTAAACAAGGCGATTCCCCGTTCTACCTAATGACATGTCAGAGATCTTCTGTTCCCAGTAATCGGGAACAGTGATCTCTGTCATATCCCTGTGAGCCCAACCCCCCTACAGTTAGAACACACCCAGGAAACACACTTAACCCCTTGATCGCCCCCTAGTGTTAACCCCTTCTCTGCCAGTGTAATTTTTATATTGATTAGTGCATTTTTATAGCACTGATCTATGAAATAATTGTCACTGGTCCCCAAAAAGTGTCATTTCGGAGTCAGATTTGTCCACTGCAATGTCGCAGCCCTGCTAAAAATTGCAGATCGCCGCCATTACCAGTAAAAACAATTTTAAAAAAAGTTCCTAAATCTATCCCGTAGTTTGTAGACACGATAACTTTTGCGCAAGCCCTTCAATATACTCCTATTGCAATTTTTTTTTACCAAAAATATGTAGAAGACTATATATCGGCCTAAACTGATGAATACATTTGTTTTTTTTTATATTTTTTTTTGGGATATGTATTATGGCAGAAAGTAAAAAAAAAAGTTTTTTTTTTAAATTATTGGTCTTTTTTCTTTATAGCGCAAAAAATAAAAAGCGCAGAGGTGATCAAATACCACCATAAGAAATCTTTATTTGTGGGTAAAAAAGGACGTTGGGTACAGCATTACCTGACTGCACAATTGTCAGTTAAAGCAACGCAGTACCGTATCGCAAAAAAGGGCCTGGTTTTTAAGGGGGCAAATCCTTCCGGGGCTGAAGTGGTTAAGGATGAATTGTATCAGTAGATAGTGTCAGTCAATTCTGCATGCAAAAAATTAAATTTTCTCATGTATAATAGATACTGCAGATATGCTGAAAACAATGCTGAGAGGGATGTAAGTCCATTCATCAATCCTAAATTAGATCCAAACCCATAACTCAGAATAAGTGAAAGACAATGCTACACGCTGATGATGTCTTCACAGGCAAAACCTTTATCAACCAACAATCTTCAGCACATGGTCCCAACCCCAGAACCACTTGTCTAACATGTTTCATCTGATGGGCTTAATCATCCATGATTATGCCCTTTGGATGAAACATGTTAGAAGGGTGGTTCTGGGGGCAGGAACATGTGCTTAACCACTTCCTGCCGGCCTATAGCAGAATAACGGCTAGGCGATGGTTTTGTTATCCTGACTGGGCTTCATATCACGTCCAGCAGGATAACATGCCGGCACGTGCTTGCGGGGGCACACAGCGCAGCGATCGGAGGTGTTGTGTGTCAGTCTGACAGGGAGAGCCAATAGGCGGCTCTTCCTGTCAGAGGGGGTGTCTGTGCTGATAATCAGCACATTGATTATCAGCCCCGTCAAATGTGCCACAAACCATGCCAAAAAGTGCCCATCAGCTGCCAATCAGTGCCTCATCAGAAACCCTGGTCTGTACCCACAACAGTGCCAATCAGTGCCCACCACAGTGCTAATCAGTATCTATCACAGTGCCAATCATTGCCCATCAATAAAACCTGTCCGTACCTGATCATCAGTGCTGCCCATCAGTGTCATCTATTAGTGTCCATCAGTGCCACCTGTCAGTGCCAACCAATGCCGCCTATCAGTGGCAATCAGTGCAGCCTATCAGTGCCCATCAGTGCCATCTGTCAGTGCCCATTCAGTTATGCCTGTCAGTGCCCATCAGTGCTGCATATCAATGCCGCCTATCAGTGCCCATCAGTGCTGCATATCAGTGCCGCCTATCAGTGCCCATCAGTGCTGCATATCAGTGCCGCCTATCAGTGCCCATCAAATCTACATATCAGTACCTCCTCATCAGTGCCCATCAGTGCCACCTTATCAGTGCCAACTCATCAGTGCCCATCAGTGCCACCTCATCAGTGCCGCCTCATTAGTGCCGCCTCATCAGTGACGTCAGTGAAGGAAAAAACTAAATTTTATAACAGAAGCAAAGAAATACTTTTTTTTTTTAAATTTTGGTCTTTTTTAGTTTAGCAAAAAATAAAAACCCCAGAGATGATCAAATACCACCAAAAGAAAGCTCTATTTGTGGGGGAAAAAATGATAAAAATTTTGTTTGGGTACAGTGTTACATGACTGTGCAATTGTCATTTAAAGTGTGACAGAGCTGAAAGCTGAAAAATGTCCTTGGCAGGAAGGGGGTGAAAGTGCCCTGTATTGAAGTGGTAAAGCTTGTCATCTGATCAAAATTTTTCCTGTTAATACATCATTAGCGTATGGCTTTTTCTTTTGCATAATACCAAGCTACATGTGAAGGAGTGATGGTCTCCAAGCCTGCACATGATTCCAACATATGAGGGGAGCACTTGGAGGTGTTGGAACTTTTCTTTGATTCTACAGTGTTGTCACCCTGCCACATGCACTTTTGATGAAGACCTTGAGATTTAAACAGCCATGTCATAGTTACATTGTTAGTGAAGTTGAAAAAAAGACACAAGTCCATCTAGTTCAACCAAAAAATAAATAAAAATACAATCCCATATACACGATCTTATACCCACAGTTGATCCAGAGGAAGGCGAAAAACCCCAGCAAAGCATGCCCCAATTTGCTACAGCAGGGGAAACAATTCCGTCCTGATTCTCGGAGAGGAAATCGGATTTTCCCTGGATCAACTTTACTTATAAATGTTAGTGCCCAGTTATATTATGTACATTTAGGAAAGAATCCTTTTTTTAAAGCAATCTACTGAGCTTGCCAGAACCACCTCTGGAGAGAGTCTATTCCACATTTTCACAGCTCTTACTGTGAAGAAACTAATCCGTATTTGCAGATTAAATCTTTTTTCCTCTAGACATAAAATTGTGTCCCTTTGTATTCTGTGATGACCTTAAAGTGAATAATTCAACACCAAGTTCACTATATGGATCACTTATGTATTTATACATGTTGATCATATCCACCCTTAATCTCCTCTTCTCAAGATGGAATAGATTCAGTTCCTCTAATATTTCCTCATAGCTGAGCTCCTCCATGCCTCTTATCAGTTTGGTTGCCCTTCTCTTCACTTTCTCCAGTTCCCCGATATCCTTTTTTTGAGAACTGGTGCCCAAAACTGAACTGCATATTCCAGGTATGGTCTTACTAATGAATTGTACAGGGGCAATATGATATCTCTTTCTCTCTGGAGAACATACCTCTCTTAATATAAGAAAGGACTTTGGAAACCGCAGCTTGGCATTGCATGCTATTATTGAGCTTATGATCTACCAAAACCCCCAGACCCTTCTCCACCATTGATTCCCCCAGTTGTACTTCCCCTAGTCAGGGCCGCCTTTAATATTGATTGGACCCTGGGCGAACATTTTCATGCCTCCCCATGCAATTTGGCTCTCCACCTCAACATCCCAAAAAACAAATAAACACGCACATAGATTTATCTTAATTTTATTTTATTAATATTTATTTTAATAAAGTAAACATAAAGAGCTGTTTCACACTCACTTAGTGGTTTCTAGAGGTTACTGCACATCCCTACTGCTCACTGATTGGTTGCTAAAGGTTACTGCACATCCTCACAGCTCACTGATAGGTTGCTAGAGGTTACTGCACATCATTACCACTCACTGGTTTCTAGAGGTCATTACCGCTCACTGATTAGTTGCTAGAAGTTACTGCACATCCTTACTGCTCACTGATTGGTTGCTGAAGGTTACAGCCTTTTATCCATTTTTATCATCCTTTTTTTTTTACAACACATGCCTGTGGAATAACAATAATTACCACACTTACGCACCAAAAACATGTCAGCAGACATGAAATAGGTACCAAACGTACATACCATAAATATGTCCGTAAACACCAACTCAGTACCATAATGACACACCAGAAACATGTCCGCAGATATAGAGTCAGTACCATACTGACACATCAGAAACATGTCCACAGATATAGACACACCGGCAGATCAGAAACGTGTCCACAGATATACGCCCACAAACACCAACTCAGTACCATACTGACACATCAGAAACGTGTCCACAGATATAGACACACCGAGGGGGTAGGGAGTGCACACACTAGGGGGGTAGGGAGGGAACACACCAGGGGGGTAGGGAGGGCACACACCGGGGGGGTAGGGAGGGCACACACCAAGGGGGGGTTGGAAGGGCACACACCAGAGGGGGTGGGAAGGCACACACACTGGGGGATCAGGAAGGCACACACCGGGGGGGTCAGGAGGGCACACACCAGGGGTGTCGGGAAGACACACACTGGGGGGGGGGATCAGGAGGGCACACACTAGGGGGGTCAGAAGGGCACACACTAGTGGGGTAGGGAGGGCACACACCGGGGGGTAGGGAGGGCACAAACCAGGGGGGATAAGGAGGGCACACACCGGGAGGTCGGGAAGGCACACACCAAGGGGGTTGGAAGGGCACACACCAGGGGGAGTTGGAAGGGCACACACCAGAGGAGGTGGGAAGGCACACACCGGGGGATCGGGAAGGCACACACCAGGGGGGTTGGGAGAGCACACACCGGGGGGTCGGGAAGGCACACACCAGGGGGGTTGGGAGGGCACACACCAGGGGGGTAGGGAGGGCACACACCAGGGATGGTCTGGAGGGCACACAGCAGAGGGGGTCTGGAAGGCACACACCAGGGAGGGTTGGAAGGGCACATACCAGGGGGGTTGGGACAGTGAAAACCTGGGGGCAGGGACAATACTTTAGTTAATGCTTCATGAAAAAGCCATCTTCCAATTTTTCAGCTAAAAGCCGGCACTTCTATACTATACTGCAGTAGCTCAGCAGACTTAGTATAGAGGTGCCTGCAAGCTAAGCCACAATGAACCGTTAGGTGATTTTACCTTCAGGCACACTTGCTCGGCACCCTCTGCTCACAGCTACTGTCACACCACCCTTCTCCAGGCGGGCATGATCGCGGAGCTCAGTTCATCCCACCCACTCAACAGAAGAAGCCTGGAGGCTCCACCTTGGGGATGGTCCTTAGTCTTGCTGGAGAGCAGCAGGGAAACTGCTGATGAGCAAGGTAGGGGGAGGTGCAGGGGGCAGAGATAATGCAACAAGTGTAATGGGTGTAAGCGTGGCTCGGCGGGACAGGCGGGAAGTATGCCGAGTGCGGGCTAAGGGGGCAGCAGCTGCTTTGGGCCCCCAACAGTGACAGGGCCCAGGGCACTTCCCCATTTGCCCCGCGATAAAGATGGCCCTGCCCCTAGTATGTATGATGCATGCATATTCTTAGCCCCCAAGTGTATAACTTTACATTTATCAACATTAAACCTCATTTGCCACTTAGTTGCCCAATTAGACAGTGCATTGAGGTAAATTAGAGACATCCTGTAAGGACGTTATTCACTGCATAGCTTAGTGTCATCTGCAAAGACAGAAATGAAAACTCTCCAGTATCTTCCTGTCAATGGACATTGCATGGGTGTTGTCCTCCGTTGTCACAATCGGAAAACTGGTCCAGAGCAATGAAGTGCAGGTGATGGTAGGGAGCTGATAAGTTGAGAAAAAAAGGGAAGACTGTATTATTTAAAAAAAATGGCAGTTGTTTACGATACACAGTACTATAGCAAACAAAATGTCCCCAGTTAGAGTTTAGATTTACTTTCGCTAATTTACTGAATACCGCCTATGTATTGCAATCCTACACTAATATGACCTATTTGAACATTTTATTGCAGAGAGCAAATACATTAGGAGTCGGATCATTCATTTGTGGCACAACCATGAATGTGATTTAACAAGACAACATGAAATTCAGCTTTAAGGAATTTATTTTAATTTTATTAATATTGAAACAAATATTTGCGCCGAAGGTGCTTGTTTTTGCAGTGAGTAAACAATAGATCAATAATCATAACATACTTCGTTTGTATGTTGTGACAGAACCCACTGTCACTGTGTGTTTTGTAGGGGGCTGTGGGCTGGCCTCCTTCCCACAGATTTTGGCCCAGAAGAGACTGAGAGACTTGGGGACAAAACGGCATTGAGATAATGTAATGTAATGCTGCATCCCTTCTCCCCCGCCTCTTGTTGCTGTGTTTAATTGTGTTGGATCATGGCACATAGACAAAGGTCTGCAGACACCAACCAGCAGGGGATGTGTAAGGAGGGGCTGCCTGCTTATCATAATCCCTTTATGTGTTTAAACTGTAGTTGTTTGAATATACAAGTGTTGAGTTTCCATTGGTTCTTCCTTGTTCCCTACCCCCTCTATGACAAGGCTAAGGGGAGTGTCCCTTACTGTGTTTAAAAGTGTATGTTTGCTACTTAATAAAGAGTTTATGCTCTGCATGTTTAACCCTCAACACCTGTGTGGCTTGTCTCGCGATTGAGGGGTTAAGGGCTGGTTATGGTGAGTCTGCAGGCTGCGGGTGCATTTGGAGCAGAGCCGATCCTAGGGTCACAGACGCCTGGGTGCAGAAATATTTCTGGCGCCCCCATGTGGGCGTGGTCATCTTACCAACTCCTCCCCTTTACAAATGTTTCTATGGCAACGACTGAAACACAGAGATGTTCCCCTAAGAACTCTTCGTTACCTGGGACCCTCCCATGATCTTTTAACAGTAAAGAAAATACAGGAAGAGAGTACACTAATGAGACCAGGAGCGGAGTCTCTCTGATGCACACAGAGAGGGCTTCTGTTAGAGAATCTGTTAGAAAGAGCCCCCAGACATAGTACAGGAGATGGTCAGAGACTGCAATCATAGTACAGGAGATGGTCAGACTGAAGACATAATACAGAAGATGGTCAGAGACTGCAGACATGTCACAAGAGATGGTCAGAGACTGCAGACATGGTACAGGAGATGGCCAGAGACTGCAGACATACTACAGGAGATGGTCAGAGACTGCAGACATACTACAGGAGATGGTCAGAGACGGCAGATATAATACAGGAAATGGTCAGAGACTGCAGACATACTACAGGAGATGGTCAGAGACCGCAGACATACTACAGGAGATGGTCAGAGACTGCAGACATAATACAAGAGATGGTCTGAGACTGCAGACATAATACAAGAGATAGTCAGAGACTGCAGACATGATATAAGAGATGATCAGAGACTGCAGACATACTACAGGAGACGGTCAGAGATTGGAGATATAGTACAGGAGACGGTCAGAGATTGGAGATATAGTACAGGAGATGGTCAGAGACTGCAGACATAGTACAGGAGATGGTCAGAGTCTGCAGACATACTACAGGAGATGGTCAGAGACTGCAGACATACTACAGGATATGGTCAGAGACTGCAGACATAATACAGGAGATGGTCAGAGACGGCAGACATAATACAGGAGATGGTCAGAGACTGCAGACATACTACAGGAGATGGTCAGAGACTGCAGACATACTACAGGAGATGGTCAGAGGCTGCAGACATAATACAAGAGATGGTCTGAGACTGCAGACATACTACAGGAGACGGTCAGAGACTGGAGATATAGTACAGGAGATGATCAGAGACTGCAGACATACTACAGGAGACAGTCAGAGACTGGAGATATAGTACAGGAGATGGTGAGAGACTGCAGACATAGTACAGGAGATGGTCAGAGACTGCAGACATACTACAGGAGATGGTCAGAGACTGCAGACATACTACAGGAGATGGTCAGAGACTGCAGACATAATACAAGAGATGGTCAGAGACTGCAGACATAATACAAGAGATGGTCAGAGACTGCAGACATACTACAGGAGATGGTCAGAGACTGCAGACATAATACAAGAGATGGTCTGAGACTGCAGACATAATACAAGAGATGGTCAGAGACTTCAGACATGGTACAGGAGATGGTCAGAGACTGCCGACATACTACAGGAGATGGTCAGAGACGGCAGACATAATACAGGAGATAGTCAGAGACTGCAGACATACTACAGGAGATGGTCAGAGACTGCACACATACTACAGGAAATGGTCAGAGACTGCAGACATACTACAGGAGATGGTCAGAGATGGCAGACATAATACAGGAGATGGTCAGAGACTGCAGACATACTACTGGAGATGGTCAGAGACTGCAGACATACTACAGGAGATGGTCAGAGACTGCAGACATACTACAGGAGATGGTCAGAGACAGCAGACATACTACAGGAGATGGTCAGAGACGGCAGACATAATACAGGAGATAGTCAGAGACTGCAGACATACTACAGGAGATGGTCAGAGACTGCAGACATACTACAGGAAATGGTCAGAGACTGCAGACATACTACAGGAGATGGTCAGAGACGGCAGACATAATACAGGAGATGGTCAGAGACTGCAGACATAATACAAGAGATGGTCTGAGACTGCAGACATAATACAAGAGATGGTCAGAGACTTCAGACATGGTACAGGAGATGGTCAGAGACTGAAGACATACTACAGGAGATGGTCAGAGACGGCAGACATAATACAGGAGATAGTCAGAGACTGCAGACATACTACAGGAGATGGTCAGAGACTGCACACATACTACAGGAAATGGTCAGAGACTGCAGACATACTACAGGAGATGGTCAGAGATGGCAGACATAATACAGGAGATGGTCAGAGACTGCAGACATACTACAGGAGATGGTCAGAGACTGCAGACATACTACAGGAGATGGTCAGAGACAGCAGACATGCTACAGGAGATGGTCAGAGACGGCAGACATAATACAGGAGATAGTCAGAGACTGCAGACATACTACAGGAGATGGTCAGAGACTGCAGACATACTACAGGAAATGGTCAGAGACTGCAGACATACTACAGGAGATGGTCAGAGACGGCAGACATAATACAGAAGATGGTCAGAGACTGCAGACATACTACAGGAGATGGTCAGAGACTGCAGACATACTACAGGAGATCGTCAGAGACTGCAGACATACTACAGGAGATGGTCAGAGACTGCAGACATACTACAGGAGATGGTCAGAGACAGCAGACATACTACAGGAGATGGTCAGAGACAGCAGACATACTACAGGAGATGGTCAGAGACGGCAGACATAATACAGGAGATGGTCAGAGACTGCAGACATACTACAGGAGATGGTCAGAGACTGCAGACATACTACAGGAGATGGTCAGAGACTGCAGACATAATACAAGAGATGGTCTGAGACTGCAGACATAATACAAGAGATGGTCAGAGACTGCAGACATGATACAAGAGATGATCAGAGACTGCAGACACACTACAGGAGACGGTCAGAGACTGGAGATATAATACAGGAGATGGTCAGAGACTGCAGACATAGTACAGGAGATGGTCACAGACTGCAGACATACTACAGGAGATGGTAAGAGACTGCAGACATAATACAAGAGATGGTCAGAGATTGCAGACATAATACAAGAGATGGTCAGAGACTGCAGACATGATACAAGAGATGGTCAGAGACTGCAGACATGTTACAAGAGATGGTCAGAGAATGCGGACATATTACAGGAGATGGTCAGAGAATGCGGACATATTACAGGAGATGGTCAGAGACTGGAGATATAATACAAGAGATGGTCAGAGACTGCAGACATAGTACAGGAGATGGTCAGAGACTGGAGATATAATATAGGAGATGGTCAGAGACTGCAGACATACTACAGGATACGGTCAGAGGCTGCAAACATACTACAGGAGATAGTCAGAGACTGCAGATATGATACAAGAGATGGTCAGCGACTACAGACATGAAACAAGAGATGGTCAGAGACTGCAGACATGATACAAGAGGTGGTCAGAGACTGCAGACATGATACAATAGATGGTCAGAGACTGCAGACATGATACAAGAGATGGTCAGAGACTGCAGACATGTTACAAGCGATGGTCAGAGACTGCATTTCCCAAGGACGTTAGTAAATAATGGCCGATCGGCCCTCTCACCTGACCCAGCGATACAGCAACAACAGTTCCTCTGATCAGGAGTCAGCTCACTCTGAATTGCCCGTGGCGACTCCGCTGAGTAGAGCCCAGATCTGTATTCTGGCAATGACTCCATTCCTTTCTCCACCAGGGATGGCGCCAGGCTGTGTGGTTTTCCCTCATGTGGCGCAGGTCAGCTGGGTTCTCTCTCTGATGGTGTTCCCTCAACACTGTCCTCTCCCTCTGCAGTCCTGGGTGCACTTCCCTGAAAGCTTTCCCGGGCTCCTGGCTCTCTCTCTCCCATTCAGCTGAGCATGCTGTGTGGGCTGCAGTTTCTGTGTTACAGTGGGGCTGCCAGTCCTTGGGACTACATGTCCCACAATCCTCTTCTTTGCTCCTTTTTTTCTTCCCTGGCCGATATGAAGGCGGGGGAAGAAACATAGTACGCTGCTCACTAGTACAGAAGCGTGCACGAGGAGGAGAGGGAGAGGGGAAACAAGAGCCTGCAGCTGCAGTGGCATCACTAGGGTTGGTGTCACCTGGTGCGGTAAAACATAGTATCACCCCCTCCACCAACTATAGTCGCCCCTCAGTACAGACCCCCCTCCGTCAGTGCAGACCCCCCACTAAGTATAAACCCCTCCCTCAGTATAGACCCCCCTCAGGACAAAACACCCCCCTTTATCAGAATAGACCCCCCTCAGGACAAACCACCCCCTCCATTATTACAGACCCCCCTCAGGACAAACCACCCCCTCCATTACTACAGAACCACCCCCTCCATTAGTACAGAACCCCAGAACAAACCACCCCCCCTCCATTAGTACAGACCCCCTAGAATAAACCACCCCCCTCCATTAGTACAGACCCCCCAGAACAAACCACCCCCTCCATTAGTACAGACTCCCCCAGGACAGACCACCCCCTCCACTAGTACAGACCCCCAGTACAAACCCCCCCTACATAAGAACAGACCCCCCTCAGGACCAACCACCCCCCTACATTAGTACAGACCCCCCTAAGGACAAACCACCTCCCTCCATTAGTACAGACCCCCCAGAACAAACCACCCCCCCTCCATTAGTACAGACCCCTGTGACAAACCACCTGCCCCCTTCCATTAGTACAGACCCCCCAGGACAAACCACCCCCCTCCATTAGTACAGACCACCCCAGGACAAACTACCCCCCCTCCATTAGTACAGACCCCCCAGGACAAACCACCCCACCTCCATTAGTACAGACCCCCCCAGGACAAACCACCCCCCTCCATTAGTACAGACCCCCAGGACAACCCCCCCATTAGTTTAGACCCCCAGGACAAATCACCCCCCTCCATTAGTTCAGACCCCCCAGAACAAATCACACCCTCTACATTAGTATAGACCCCCCAGGACAAACCACCCCCCCTACTTTAGTACAAACCCCCAGGACAAATCACCCCCCCTACATTAGTATAGACCCCCCCAGGATAAACCACCCCCCTACATTAGTACAGACCCCCAGGACACATCACCCCCCTACATTAGTATAGACCCCTGGGACAAACCACCCCCCTACATTAGTACAGACCCCCCAGGACAAATCACCCCCCACATTAGTTTAGACCCCTAGGACAAACCACCCCCCTACATTAGTATAGACCCCCAGGACAAACCACCCCCCTACATTAGTACAGACCCCCCAGGACAAATCACCCCCCTACATTAGTATAGACCCCCAGGACAAACCACCCCCCTACATTAGTACAGACCCCCAGGACAAATCACCCCCCCTACATTAATATAGACCCCCCCCCGGACAAACCACCACCTACATTAGTACAGAACCCCCAGGACAGATCACCCCCCTACATTAGTTTAGGCCCCCAGGACAAATCACCCCCCTACATTAGTATAGACCCCCAGGACAAACCACCCCCCTACATTAGTACAGACCCCCCAGGACAAATCACCTCCCCCTTACATTAGTTTAGACCCCCAGGACAAATCACCCCCCCTACATTAGTATAGACCCCCCCCAGAACAAACCACCCCCCCTACATTAGTTTAGACCCCTCAGGACAAACCACCCCCCTACATTAGTACAGACCCCCAGGACAAATCACCCCCCCTACATTAGTATAGACCCCCCAGAACAAACCACCCCCTACATTATTACAGACCCCCAGGACAAATAACCCCCCCTAAATTAGTATAGACCCCCAGGACAAATCACCCTACATTAGTATAGACCCCCCAGGACATACCACCCCCTCCACATTAGTACAGACCCCCCAGGACAAATCACCCCCCTACATTAGTTCAGGCTCCCAGGACAAACCACCCCCCTACATTAGTACAGAACCCCCCGAGCAAATCACCCCCCTACATTAGTTTAGACCCCCCCGGACAAATCACCCCCCTACATTAATTTAGACCCCCCAGGACAAACCACCCCCCTACATTAGTACAGACCCCCCAGAGCAAATCACCCCCTACATTACTTTAGACCCCCCCGACAAATCACCCCCCTACATTAGTTTAGACCCCCCAGGACAAACCACCCCCCTACATTAGTACAGACCCCCCCAGGACAAACCCCCCCACATTAGTACAGACCCTCCCAGGACAAATCACCTCTCCCCTGCATTAGTTTAGACCCCCCAAGACAAATCACCCCCCCACATTAGTATAGACCCCCCCAGGACAAACCATCCCCCTTACATTAGTACAGACCCCCAGGACAAATCACCCCCTACATTAGTTTAGACCCGCCAGGACAAATCCCCCCTACATTAGTATAGACCCCCCAGGACAAACCTCCCCCCCACATTAGTACAGACCCCCCCCAGGACAAATCACCTCCCCCTACATTAGTTTAGACCCCCCAGGACAAACCACCCCCCTACATTAGTTTAGACCCCCCCAGGACAAACCACCCCCCTACATTAGTACAGACCCCCCCCTCCATTAGGCTAATTAAAAACACCCGGGCGGCAGCTGGAGAGAGGGTGGAGAACAGAGCGTGTCAGGCTTGGGCAGCAGGCAGGAGTTACACACAGGAGGAGAAGTGAAACACGTCGGGGTCGAGCTCGGACCGCCCCCCCGTGACATCACGGCGCAGCCGCGGCTGGTCTCTCTCTGCACACAGAGACAGCCATTCCGGTCTCCGGCTGTTTCGCTCTCCTCCTCTGACAGGAGGAGGGAGGGGGGATGGGCACAGCGGCGGCGTTGACCGGCGGAGAGAGCCACCTACAGACAAGGAGAGGAGAAGGAGGAGGGAGGGGAGCACTCTGGCGCTTCAGCGCCCCCACCTCTGTGCCGTACGGGTGCACTGCACCCCATGCACGACGGCCAGGATCAGCCCTGGTTTGGAGGACAGGAGACACAGGTCTGGCGGAGGTTCCCATATGGGGTATCCAAGACCCGTCACATATGTAAATCCAAAATCCAGTTTTCAGTATTTTTTACACCATGCCTCACTGTATGTAGTTTTTTTATGCCAACAGTTATGAATCTTTTGCAAGATTTAATAGATGGAAAGATGAAAAAATTACTGAAGTTCCACTTTAAGAAATGTTTACATATTTAAAAAAAAACGAATTGCTTAAGGAAACTGCATACACTGAAGCATGATGCCAAATTTACTGAAAAATAGGTTTAGGGTTTATATACTGTACATCTAAAACAACTATTTACAATTCCAATTCCAAAAAAGTTGGGATGCTGTGTAAAATCTACATAAAAACAGAATGCAATGATTTGCCATTCTCATAAACCCATATTTTATTTTCAATAGAAAATAGAAAACAGACCAAATGTTTAAACTGAGAAAATGTACCCTTTTTACTACTTGCCAACTGGGCCATAGCTGAATGATGGCTACAGCGTGGTCTACCCGGAAGCGTCCGTGATTACTGGGTTCTCCGGATCCAGCGAATCACAATTTAGGGTAAAGGGCCGATGACAGCGACCCTTTACCACTTGACTGCTCCATCCAATGAAGGAGCGATCATTTGTCAAGAAACTGGCGCATGTCCGGTTCGGTTCTCCTCAGTGTGTGAGGAGAGGAAGGAGCCGGTGCAACAACGTGAGTGGGCTGTCTCTGGAGTGCCCACAGAGTTGATCTGTGCCAATTCATACCCCATCCGTACCTCAAACATGCCCATGCGTGCCTCAAACATGCCTCATCCATGCCTCAAAAATGCCCATCCATGCCTCAAACATGCCTCATCTGTGCCTCAAACATGCCCATCCATGCCTCAAAAATGACTCATCCATGCCTCAGCATGCCTCATCCGCGCCCCAAACATGCCAATCCATGCCTCATACATGCCAATCCGTGCCTCATTCATGCCCATTCGTGCCTCATACATGCCCATCCGTGCCTTATACATGCCCATCCATGCCTCACCCGTGCCTCAAACATGCCTCATTCATGCCTCATCCGTGACTCAAACATGCTTCATCTGTGACTCAAACATGCCTCATCCGTGCCTCATACATGCCTCATCTATGCCTCAAACATGCCTCATCCGTGCCTCAAACATGCCCATCCATGCCTCATACACGCCCATCCATGCCTCATCCATGCCCATCCATGCCTCATACATGCCTCACCCATGCCTCATCCATGCCCATCCATGCCTCATACATGCTCATCCGTGCCCATCCTTGCCTCATGCGTGCCACATCTGTGGTCACCCATGCCTCATCCATGTCACATGGCTACATCCATGTATGTTGGGCCTCTGTATGTGGCCAGGCTGTGTAAATGTCCCACATATGTGGTATTGCCATACTCAGGAGTAGCAGAATGTATTTTGGGGTGTAATTTTTGCTATGTACATGCCATGTGTTAGAAATATCGTATAAATTAACCACTTTGTGTAAAAAAAGTAAGTTTTTATTTTCTGTCTACATTTTCCAAAAACCTGTGAAAAAAAATGACCTGTTCAAAAGACTCATTATGTCTCCTAGATTATGTGTTGGGGTGTTGGCTTTCCAAAATGGGGTCATTTTGTGGGTGTTTCCATTGTCCTGGTGCTTCAGGGCCTTCAAAAGTGTAATAGGTAGTCAGGAAATTATACTAACAGTGCTCCCTACACGTTGGGCCTCTGTACGTGGCCTGGCTGTGAAAAAGTCTCACACATGTGGTATCGCCATACTCAGGAGGAGTAGCAGAATGTGTTTTGGGGAGTAGTTGCAAGTATGCATATGCCATGTGAGAGAAATAACCTGTTAATATGACATTTTTGTGGGAAAAAATCTTCATTTTGCAAAGAATTGTGGGAAAAATTACAACTTCAAAAAACTCACCATGGCTCTTACTAAATACCTTAGAATGTCTACTTTCCAAAAATGGGTAATTTGGATGTTATTTGTACTTTCCTGGCTTGTTAGTGTCTCAAGAAACGAGATAGGCCTTCAGTACATCAGGTGTAGTCAATTTTCAGTGATTGGCACCATAGCTTGTAGACTCTATAACTTTCACAAAGAGCAAATAATATACACTGATTTTGGTTATTTTTACCAAATATATGTAGCAATATAAATTTTGGCCAAAATTTATGAAAAAAAAAAAAATACAAATTTTCTAAATTTTTAACAGAAACAAAGAAAAATGCATTTTTTAACAAAATTTTCAGTATGTTTTCATTTATAGCGCAAAAAAATAAAAAAAAACAGTGGTGATTAAATACCCCCAAAAGAAAGCTCTATTTGTGTGAAAAAAAGGACAAAATGTCATATGGGTACAGTGTTGCATGACTGAACAATTGTCATCCAAAATGTGAGAGCACTGAAAGCTGAAAATTGGCCTGGTTAGGAAGGAGATATAAGTACCCAGGGGACAAGTGGTTAAGAAAAATACTTTGAACTTGATCAAAAAAGTTGGGACAGGGCCATGTTTTACCACTGTGTAGCATCCCCTCGTCTTTTAACACTCTGTAAACATTCTGTTTTTTTGTAGATTTTACACAGAGTCCCTTTTTTTGAATTGGGGTTGCACTACCATGGCTTGCAGCAATCTTTTTTTTATTATTAAACTCTCTTTGTCCCTCTGTTATAGTTATGTATAAAAATACATACAATTTACCTAAAAAAAAAAAAACATTTCATCATAACATTATTTCAAATACACCAAGCAAAATTCTGTTTGCTGTAAAGTTTGTTCTTACATTTAGCATACCATATGCATGCATGTGAATTCTGCATTTTCTGTGCACGTCAGCAAATTTTAATTTGTTACATCTTTGCTGGCAGTGCATCTGATATGGTGATGTGATGTGTTTAATGTGGCAATGTATCAAACACAGCAATTACCTAAACATGGCAGCACATCTAACACAGCAGTATGTCTAAGATGACTAACCCTCTAACATGGCAGTGTCTGTAACATTTAGATTTCTATAGCTGATAATATATCACAAAATGTGACATATATTTATATATATATATATATGGGATGGCCGAACACCCCCCCGTTCGGTTTGCACATGCCAACAGCCAAAAAATTTGTTCGAACACATGAACACTGTTAAAGTCTATGGGACACGAACATGAGAAATCAAAAGTGCTAATTTTAAAGGCTTATATACATGGTATTGTCTTAATGTCCCAGGGGACATGTATCAATGCAAAAAAAAAGTTGTAAAAACAGCCGTTATAATGAATTGTCGGTCCGGCTATACACATAAAAGTTCATTGATAAAAACGGCATGGGATTCCCCCACAGGGGAACCCCGAACCAAAATTAAAAAAAAAATGTGTGGGGGTCCCCCCAAATTCCATACAAGACCCTTCAGGTCTGGTTCGGATATTAAGGGGAACCCCACGCCAAAATTAAAAAAATGGCGCGTGGGTCCCCCTCAAAATCCATACCAGACCCTTCAGGTCTGGTATGGATTTTAAGGGGAACCCCGCGCCAAAATGAAAAAAAAAATGGCATGGGGTCCCCCCAAAAATCCATACCAGACCCTTATCTGATCACGCAACCTGGCAGGCCCCAGGAAAAGAGGGGGGGGAGGAGAGAGCGCCCCCCTCCTGAACCGTACCAGGCCACATGCCCTCAAAATTTCGAGGGTGCTTTGGGGTAGCCCCCCCAAAGCACCTTGTCCCCATTTTGATGGGGAGAAGGGCCTCATCCCCACAACCCTTGCCCGGTGGTTGTGGGGGTCTGCGGGCAGGGGGATTATCAGAATCTAGAAGCCCCCTTTAACAAGGGGACCTCCAGATCTTGCCCCCCCCTGTGTGAATTGGTAATGGGGTACAAATGTACCCCTACCATTTCACAAAAAAGTGTCAAAAATGTTAAAAAAAGACAATAGACTTTTTTTGACAATTCCTTTATTAATGTCTTCTTCTTTCCCTGCTTCTTTTTCCATCTTCTTCTGGTCTTCCTTCGATGTTCTTCTTCTTCCTCCATCTTATTCTTCCCCCGCTTCTTCCTCTATCTTCCTCCGCTTCTTGCTCCAGTCTTCTTCTTCATCCTCCGGACGATCTGCCTCAATGGGAGTCTCCCGCTGTGTGACGCTTCTGTTCAGGTGACAGCTCTTATATAATGGAGGGTGAGGCCACCCGTGACCCCATCCCCCTCTGACACATGGGGACTTCCCTATGGCTTTCCCTGTGGTGTCACAGGGGGGCGGGGTCACCCGTTTATGTAAACAGGTGACCCCGCCCCCCTCTGACAACATTTAATATGTACCAAACAGTAGGATAAGAGTAGAACAAATGAACAGTGAAAGTTGACACAACAATACAATTGCTATAAGGAAGTAGTATTTTGTCAACATCATGGAAACAGAAAAGTTTTCATTAAAAGCAGATATAAGAATGAAGAAAAAAGAAAAGAGAAGAAGGGGAAATAAGAAGAAGAAGAAAAAAAGAAAGGAGGTTGGGGGGGAGAGACCTGGTCCCAGAGGTCAAATTGTTTACATGTTGGTGTGTCTATCCACCATGCCATCCACATATTTTGAAATTGCTCAGATTTATTAATATCTTTTGCAAGTGTGTGTTCTATTTATATACTCTAAGTCCACTCAACCAAGGTAGGAGTAACTTGAGACTCACAATGCTGAGGGATGATTTGTCTGGCAGCTATCAGTAAAAAATTAAAAACAGATTGTTTTGATGATCTCATTGTACCTGGTATAATATATACATATACATATATATATATATATATATATATATATATATGTGTATATATATATATATATATATATATATATATATATATATATATATATATATATATATATATGTAGTGCCCCCCCCCCCAAATCTTCTAGGGGCAGGGTGCAACCTCCAGAGGCAGGGAGTGAGCTAGTATTTACCCTAGGGCTGAGTCCATGATCTTTTCAAAGTTTAATGTGGAATTTGAGAGAAGGTAGTGGGAGAGAGGGTTAGGGGTCTCAGATACCAGCAAGAGATCACTTACAGATTCCTTGGATCCAGAAAAAGTACAGCTTAACAGTATCAGGATCTTCAAGCCAACCTGGCGATACTGCAAACACATTTTCAGATGTAGAACAAGATCCAGCTTCACAGTGTCAGCGAAACTGTAAGCACATTATTAAATTATGGTGCGTCCTCGACATGAGTCACCAGGCCCTCTTGAGAGACCATCCTTCATCCTGGCTCACTCCAGCAAGAATCCTCCCCTGGGTATTCTTTATTTGGCTTGGCTTCTTCCACGCCGGGCAAGACAGCCAAAGGACCACCTCAGAATTAGTAGGCCTCAGACAGGCTTCTGGGCCTGTATGCAATGCTCAACTCTCAGGCCAGGGGGCCTGAGGCAAGAGAGAGAGCACATGGCCCAGCCAAAATATATACCGTATTTATTGGCGTTTAACACGCACTTTTTTTCCCCTTAAAATCAGGGGGAAATCGTGGGTGTGCGTTATACGCCGATCCCCGCTGTCTGTGAGGGCAAGAGGAGCGCCGCCGACATAGACCGAGCCGAATACACAGGAATACACAGGACATCTGTGTATCTCGGCGGCGCTAAATCTAAAAACCCATCATGCTGCAATTTTGGGCAAGGCTGCAGATGGACACTGGGGAAGGCTGCAGATGGACAGTGTGCAAGGCTGCAGATGGACTCTGTGCAGGGCTGCAGATGGACACTGGGGAAGGCTGCAGATGGATGCTGATAAGGCTGCATTGATGGGCATTTAAAATGTAAGTTTTTTTCCTTAAACTTCCCTCCTAAAACTTTTTTTTATTAAACTTCCCTCCTAAACTTGGGGTGCGTGTTATACGCCAGCACGTGTTATACGCTGATAAATACGGTATGTCCTCTCCCAGAATGCACCAGTTGCCCAGAACCTCCTTCTTGGATGACTGGAAGATAAATAAACTCAACCTAGTTGTACTATCTCATACTGGCCTGTGCTACCAGTGACACCTACTGGAGACAGTGAGAAATGCATAACCTAATTGAGCTTTGGGAAAAAGCCAGAAATAAACTATGCAATCGGTCTGAGCTGTCTACAACCCAGCCAAAAACTAAATGTACATAGTAGCCCCAGTTTAGGACCAGGGGGCTACACATAGTAATACTATTTGCAGAGTTTTTTTTTATGATACATAAGATAGCAATCATTATATAGTTTAAAAATCGTGTCCCATAATTGATGGGCAGACAGCTCCACCAAATACTAGGATATATGCCTTTGTGGTTATGACAATGCCAGCAATCATTAGGTAAAGCGGGGAGAAACCTACTAAGTGTTGATGGACTGTCATACGATCTTGTCAATATTTTATAATTACAGTGCTGTGGCTTACAAGACATAGGAAGTGAATAGGTAAGGGAAAATACCATCCGATTGAAATAGAAGTGGTAGGGCCAATTTATCACATAAGAAGTGAATACATTAACCACTTAAGGACCAGCCTCGTTTTGGATTTTAGGTGTTTACACGTTTAAAACAAGTTTTTTTGCTAGAAAATTACTTAGAACCCCCAAACATTATATATTGTTTTTTTTCTAACACCCTAGAGAATAAAATGGCGGTCATTGCAATACTTTTTTCACACCGTATTTGTGCAGCGGTCTTACAAGCGTGCTTTTTTTGGAAAAAATTCACTTTTTTGAATAAAAAAATAAGACAACAGTAAAGTTAGCTCTATTTTATTTTATATTGTGAAAGATAATGTTACGCCGAGTAAATTGATACCCAACATGTCACGCTTCAAAATTGCGCCCGCTCGTGGAATGGCGTCAAACTTTTACCCTCAAAAATCTCCATAGGCGACGTTTAAAAAATTCTACAGGTTGCATGTTTTGCGTTACAGAGGAGGCCTAGGTCTAGAATTATTGCTCTCGCTCTAACGATTGCGGCGATACCTCACATGTGTGGTTTGACCACCGTTTTCATATGTGGGCGCTATTCACGTATGCATACGCTTCTGCGCGCAAGCTCGTCGGGACGGGGTTTTTATTAAAAATAAAATTTTTATTTTTATTATTTATTTTACATTATTTTATTTATTTTTACACTGTTTTAAATAAAAAAAAAAAATGTGTCACTTTTATTCCTATTACAAGGAATGTAAACATCCCTTATAATAGAAAAAAGCATGACAGGACCTCTTAAATATGAGATCTGGGGTAAAAAAGACCTCAGAGCTCATATTTACATTAAAATGCAAGAAAAAAATTAAAAAAAAAGTAATTTAAAAAAATGACATTGAAAAAAATGTGCCTTTAAAACGTATGGGCGGAAGTGACGTTTGACTTTGCTTCCGCCCAGCATTGTCATGGAGACGAGTGGGCGCCATCTTAGCCTCACTCGTCTCCAGGCACAGAAGAGAGACGGACGCAATCGCCTCCATCGCTACCGACGGCTCCTGTAAGCGGTGGAGGGCACCGGATCGCGGCGGGAGGGGGGGCCCTCTACCGCCACCGATAAAAGTGATCTCGAGGCGAATCCACTGCAGAGACCATTTTTATCTGAAAGCCGACCGCCGCACGGAAACGGGGATACCGGGGTTATGGCAGCTAGCTGCTGCCATAACAATGATATCCGCAGGCAAAGTTTGGATATACATCAGCGTGCGGCATGCGGCAAGTGGTTAAAGAAAGGGCATACGAAGGTGGTTGAGAGCGTATACAGAGGTGTTCAAATTCCAAAAATGGGAGGGCCAATTTAACATTTAAAAGAAGTGTATACACTAAAGAAATAGTGTGTGAAGGTGATTGAGATTGTATACAGAGGTGTTCAAATTCCGTCAATGGGAAATGCAGGTTACAGCTTGAAGAAGAGGTTCTGTAGACTAGACAATTCTCTATGTAGAAACCAAATGGAGCTTTTACTATGTCAAAAGGGAGTACAGAGAGTCAGCTGAAATAAATATTGCATTGTTAACATTAAAATTCAGCCCTGGCACATCTATATTGACACGCAGATGTTGATTTACTAAATGCAAATAGACTTTACCCTTTTTAAGGGAAGTTGCACTGTGCAAGGGAATTTACCTGAGAGCTTAGTGAATGTGGTGAAATTTCAGAATACCCAATCAAAATCATCAAGAAAGTTTAAAAAACAACATTTTTTGCTTGCAGCTATTCATGGAAGTCAGTAGAGCTTTGCCTTATTCACTAAGCACTGGGGAAAGTTCCTGTTCTCTTCTTACTGACAGACAGGCAGGTGTTTTTACAGTATTTACAGCTACCTGAAGAAAATTGGTGGTGTTCTTCTGATCCTATTAGTATCGCAGGCAGCTGCAGTATTTACAGTTAGTGAAGTGTGTCCTCTGCACAGTGTGCACCTAAATCTACCTAAAGACAATTGCTGTTGTTCTGATCCTATTTTTACCACAGGCAGGCAGCTACAGTATTTACAGTTAGTGTACTGCGTCCTCTGCACAGTGTGCACCTAAAGCTACCTGAAGAAAATTGGTGGTGTTTTTCTGGTCCTATTAGTATCGCAGGCAGCTGCAGTATTTACAGTTAGTGTAGTGCATCCTCTGCACAGTGTGCACCTAAATCTACCTGAAGACAATTGCTGTTGTTCTGATCCTATTATTACCACAGGCAGGCAGCTACAGTATTTACAGTTAGTGTACTGTGTCCTCTGCACAGTGTGCACCTAAAGCTACCTGAAGAAAATTGGTGGTGTTCTTCTGGTCCTATTAGTACCACAGGCAGGCAGCTGCAGTATTTACAGTTATTGTACTGCGTCCTCTGCACAGTGTAAACCTAAAGCTACCTGAAGAAAATTGGTGGTATTCTATTGATCCTATTAGTACCGCAGGCAGCGGCAGTATTTACAGTTAGTGTAGTGCATCCTTTGCACAGTGTGCACCTAAAGCTACCTGAAGAAAATTGGTGGTGTTCTTCTGATCCTATTAGTATCACAGGCAACTGCAGTATTTACAGTTAGTGTAATGCGTCCTCTGCACAGTGTGCACCTAAAGCTACCTGAAAAAAAATGGTGGTGTTCTTCGATTCCTATTAGTATCGCAGGCCGCTGAGGTATTTACAATTAGTGTAATGCGTCCTCTGCACAGTGTGCACCTAAAACTACCTGAAGAAAATTGGTGGTGTTCTTCTGATCCTATTAGTATCGCAGGCAGCTGCGGTATTTACAGTTAGTGTAATGCGTCCTCTCCACAGTGTGCACCTAAAGCTACCTGAAGAAAATTGGTGGTGTTCTTCTGATCCTATTAGTATCGCAGGCAGCTGCGGTATTTACAGTTAGTGTAGTGCGTCCTCTGCACAGTGTGCACCTAAAGCTACCTGAAGACAATTGCTGTTGTTCTGATCCTATTATTACCACAGGCAGGCAGCTACAGTATTTACAGTTAGTGTACTGTGTCCTCTGCACAGTGTGCACCTAAAACTACCTGAAGAAAATTGGTGGTGTTCTTCTGGTCCTATTAGTACCACAGGCAGGCAGCTGCAGTATTTACAGTTAGTGTACTGCATCCTCTGCACAGTGTGCACCTAAAGCTTCCTGAAGAAAATTGCTGTTGTTCTGATCCTATTAATACCATAGGCAGGCAGCTACAGTATTTAGTTAGTGTACTGTGTCCTCTGCACAGTGCGCACTTAAAGCTACCTGAAGAAAATTGGTGGTGTTCTTCTGGACCAATTAGTATCGCAGGCAGCTGCAGTATTTACAGTTAGTGTAGTGCGTCCTCTGCACAGTGTGCACCTAAATGTACCTGAAGACAATTGCTGTTGTTCTGATCCTATTATTACCACAGGCAGGCAGCTACAGTATTTACAGTTAGTGTACTGTGTCCTCTGCACAGTGTGCACCTAAAGCTGCCTGAAGAAAATTGGTGGTGTTCTTCTGGTCCTATTAGTACCACAGGCAGACAGCTGCAGTATTTACAGTTACTGTACTGCATCCTCTGCACAGTGTGCACCTAAAGCTACCTGAAGAAAATTGGTGGTGTTCTTTTGATCCTATTAGTACCGCAGGCAGCGGCAGTATTTACAGTTAGTGTAGTGCGTCCTCTGCACAGTGTGCACCTAAAGCTACCTGAAGGAAATTGGTGGTGTTCTTCTGATCCTATTAGTACCACAGGCAGCTGCAGTATTTACAGTTAGTGTAATGCGTCCTCTGCACAGTGTGCACCTAAAGCTACCTGAAGATAATTGGTGGTGTTCGTCTGATCCTATTAGTATCGCAGGCAGCTGCGGTATTTACAGTTAGTGAAGTGCGTCCTCTGCACAGTGTGCACCTAAAGCTACCCGAAGACAATTGCTTTTGTTATGATCCTATTATTAGCACAGGCAGGCAGCTACAGTATTTACAGTTAGTGTACTGTGTCCTCTGCACAGTGTGCACCTAAAGCTACCTGAAGAAAATTGGTGGTGTTCTTCTGGTCCTATTAGTACCACAGGCAGGCAGCTGCAGTATTTACAGTTAGTGTACTGCGTCCTCTGCACAGTGTGCACCTAAAGCTACCTGAAGTCAATTGCTGTTGTTCTGATCCTATTAATACCACAGGCAGGCAGCTACAGTATTTACACTTAGTGTACTGTGTCCTCTGCACAGTGTGCACTTAAAGCTACCTGAAGAAAATTGGTGGTGTTCTTCTGGTCCTATTAGTACCACAGGCAGGCAGCTGCAGAATTTACAGTTAGTGTACTGCGTCCTCTGCACAGTGTGCACCTAAAGCTACCTGAAGAAAATTGGTGGTGTTCTTCTGATCCTATGAGTACCACAGGCAGGCAGCTACAGTATTTACAGTTAGTGTGCTGTGTCCTCTGCACAGTGTGCACCTAAAGCTACCTGAAGAAAATTGGTGGTGTTCTTCTGATCCTATTAGTATCGCAGGCAGCTGCAGTATTTACAGTTAGTGTAGTGCGTCCTCTGCACAGTGTGCACCTAAATCTACCTGAAGACAATTGCTGTTGTTCTGATCCTATTATTACCACAGGCAGGCAGCTACAGTATTTACAGTTAGTGTACTGCGTCCTCTGCACAGTGTGCACCTAAAGCTACCTGAAGAAAATTGGTGGTGTTCTTCTGGTCCTATTAGTATCACAGGCAGCTGCAGTATTTACAGTTAGTGTAGTGTGTCCTCTGCACAGTGTGCACCTAAATCTACCTGAAGACAATTGCTGTTGTTCTGATCCTATTATTACCACAGGCAGGCAGCTACAGCATTTACAGTTAGTGTACTGTGTCCTCTGCACAGTATGCACCTAAAGCTACCTGAAGAAAATTGGTGGTGTTCTTCTGGTCCTATTAGTACCACAGGCAGGCAGCTGCAGTATTTACAGTTAGTGTACTGCGTCCTCTGCACAGTGTGCACCTAAAGCTACCTGAAGAAAATTGGTGGTGTTCTATTGATCCTATTAGTACCGCAGGCAACTGCAGTATTTACAGTTAGTGTAACGCGTCCTCTGAACAGTGTGCACCTAAAGCTACCTGAAAAAAAATGGTGGTGTTCTTCGATTCCTATTAGTATCGCAGGCAGCTGCGGTATTTACAGTTAGTGTAGTGCGTCCTCTGCACAGTGTGCACCTAAAGCTACCTGAAGACAATTGCTGTGGTTCTGATCCTATTATTACCACAGGCAGGCAGCTACAGTATTTACAGTTAGTGTACTGTGTCCTCTGCACAGTGTGCACCTAAAACTACCTGAAGAAAATTGGTGGTGTTCTTCTGGTCCTATTAGTACCACAGGCAGGCAGCTGCAGTATTTACAGTTAGTGTACTGAGTCCTCTGCACAGTGTGCACCTAAAGCTTCCTGAAGAAAATTGCTGTTGTTCTGATCCTAATAATACCACAGGCAGGCAGCTACAGTATTTAGTTAGTGTACTGTGTCCTCTGCACAGTGCGCACTTAAAGCTACCTGAAAAAAAATGGTGGTGTTCTTCGATTCCTATTAGTATCGCAGGCAGCTGCGGTATTTACAGTTAGTGTAGTGCGTCCTCTGCACAGTGTGCACCTAAATCTACCAGAAGACAATTGCTGTTGTTCTGATCCTATTATTACCACAGGCAGGCAGCTGCAGTATTTACAGTTAGTGTACTGCGTCCTCTGCACAGTGTGCACCTAAAGCTACCTGAAGAAAATTGGTGGTGTTCTATTGATCCTATTAGTACCGCAGGCAACTGCAGTATTTACAGTTAGTGTAATGCGTCCTCTGCACAGTGTGCACCTAAAGCTACCTGAAAAAAAATGGTGGTGTTCTTCGATTCCTATTAGTATCGCAGGAAGCTGCGGTATTTACAGTTAGTGTAGTGCGTCCTCTGCACAGTGTGCACCTAAAGCTACCTGAAGACAATTGCTGTTGTTCTGATCCTATTATTACCACAGGCAGGCAGCTACAGTATTTAGTTAGTGTACTGTGTCCTCTGCACAGTGTGCACCTAAAACTACCTGAAGAAAATTGGTGGTGTTCTTCTGGTCCTATTAGTACCACAGGCAGGCAGCTACAGTATTTACAGTTAGTGTACTGAGTCCTCTGCACAGTGTGCACCTAAAGCTACCTGAAGAAAATTGGTGGTGTTCTATTGATCCTATTAGTACCGCAGGCAACTGCAGTATTTACAGTTAGTGTAATGCGTCCTCTGCACAGTGTGCACCTAAAGCTACCTGAAAAAAAATGGTGGTGTTCTTCGATTCCTATTAGTATCGCAGGCAGCTGCGGTATTTACAGTTAGTGTAGTGCGTCCTCTGCACAGTGTGCACCTAAAGCTACCTGAAGACAATTGCTGTTGTTCTGATCCTATTATTACCACAGGCAGGCAGCTACAGTATTTACAGTTAGTGTACTGTGTCCTCTGCACAGTGTGCACCTAAAACTACCTGAAGAAAATTGGTGGTGTTCTTCTGGTCCTATTAGTACCACAGGCAGGCAGCTGCAGTATTTACAGTTAGTGTACTGAGTCCTCTGCACAGTGTGCACCTAAAGCTACTTGAAGAAAATTGGTGGTGTTCTATTGATCCTATTAGTACCGCAGGCAACTGCAGTATTTACAGTTAGTGTAATGCGTCCTCTGCACAGTGTGCACCTAAAGCTACCTGAAAAAAAATGGTGGTGTTCTTCGATTCCTATTAGTATCGCAGGCAGCTGCGGTATTTACAGTTAGTGTAGTGCGTCCTCTGCACAGTGTGCACCTAAGCTACCTAAAGACTATTGCTGTTGTTCTGATCCTATTATTACCACAGGCAGGCAGCTACAGTATTTACAGTTAGTGTACTGTGTCCTCTGCACAGTGTGCACCTAAAACTACCTGAAAAAAATTGGTGGTGTTCCTCTGGTCCTATTAGTACCACAGGCAGGCAGCTGCAGTATTTACAGTTAGTGCACTGAGTCCTCTGCACAGTGTGCACCTAAAGCTTCCTGAAGAAAATTGCTGTTGTTCTGATCCTAATAATACCACAGGCAGGCAGCTACAGTATTTAGTTAGTGTACTGTGTCCTCTGCACAGTGCGCACTTAAAGCTACCTGAAGAAAATTGGTGGTGTTCTTCTGAACCTATTAGAAAAAATTCACTTTTTTGAATAAAAAAATAAGACAACAGTAAAGTTAGCTCTATTTTATTTTATATTGTGAAAGATAATGTTACGCCGAGTAAATTGATACCCAACATGTCACGCTTCAAAATTGCGCCCGCTCGTGGAATGGCGTCAAACTTTTACCCTCAAAAATCTCCATAGGCGACGTTTAAAAAATTCTACAGGTTGCATGTTTTGCATTACAGAGGAGGCCTAGGTCTAGAATTATTGCTCTCGCTCTAACGATTGCGGCGATACCTCACATGTGTCATTTGACCACCGTTTTCATATGTGGGCGCTACTCACGTATGCGTTCGCTTCTGCGCGCGAGCTCGTCGGGACGGGATTTTTATTAAAAATAAAATTTTTATTTTTATTATTTATTTTACATTTTTTTATTTATTTTTACACTGTTTTAAAATTAAAAAAAAAATGTGTCACTTTTATTCCTATTACAAGGAATGTAAACATCCCTTATAATAGAAAAAAGCATGACAGGACCTCTTAAATATGAGATCTGGGGTCAAAAAGACCTCAGAGCTCATATTTACATTAAAATGCAAGAAAAAAATTTAAAAAAAATAATTTAAAAAAATGACATTGAGGAGCAGACATGCATTGTTAGAGCTCCACACCGCTGAGGAGAGAAGAGAAGGACAAAGCGGAGCCTGCAGGCTCAAAAGGTATCCATTTGAACCTTTTTGCCCCAGGGAACAAACTGTGAAAGTTTGGGCAGGAAATATGGTACTGGGAGGAAACCGTGGCAGAAATAAAAATCACCTCACAAAGAGCTCACAGGCACTCACTGCAGCTGAAGCAGCTCCAGTCACCTCACAATATACAGCACCAGGGCGCTCTCACAGACAGAAAATGTCACAGCAAGACTCTCCATTTGAGTCAGATACAGAACAAATCCTCTCACAAACTTCTCCACAAGCCTCCTCAGCATCCCCAGTAATATTATTACAATTTGAAAAGATGCTTCATAAGGCTTTAAAACAAACCTCAGACCAAATAACAAAAAGCCTAACCAAAGAAATAAGAGAGCTGGGAAACCGCACCGCAGCCTTAGAAATAAAAATGGATGAAATTGAAATTACAACCCAAGAAAATATAACAGAATTGGAACAATTAAAAAAAGAGAATTTAATACTTCAAACTAAGCTCGAAGATTACGAAAATAGAGCCAGACGTTCAAACTTGCGCATAAGGGGAATACCTAAAAACTGTAACAGACCTGCAATCTACTATTACTGCTCTATTACAAGAACTAAAGCCAGATATCCCTATTGAACGTTTAGAACTGGACAGAGTACACAGAGCCCTCACAGCCAAAAAGAAAGATGGACCCCCACGTGATATAATCACAAAATTTCATTATTACAGAACGAAAGAACAAATACTAATTGCTGCAAGAGAAAAAAAGGAACTTAATTTTCAAGGACACAATTATCAAATTATTGCTGACCTATCCCAACTTACTATTACTAAAAGACGATCCATGAAACCCCAACTAATGGAACTGCAACGCCACAACATTATGTATCAATGGGGCTTCCCCTTTTCAGTCAGATTTAACTACCAAGGTACAATTTACAGAAGCAGATCAGCAGATGAACTACAACAAACCCTTTTAAAATTAAATCTGACAGAACCCACAAGCAGCAACACTCCCACACACAGAAGAATGGCATCATCTTCACCTTCAGGCAGCACCCAGAAAATTTCAGAACAAAATGGGAATCATCATTCTCACAAAAGAGGCCGTTATGCCACATCATCCATGGACCAAGAAGATTCAATGGACTGACATCCTAATTTCTGATATCTCTTCATTTATTATACTAAGAGATGGTTCTCTATAAAAAAACCTATATTTATAACTGAATGTAACTGCATTCTGATAGTCACACACTGTGTGGGATCATGTTACATTCCAGTTATATTTCTTATTACTTCTGATTCATATAGCCTTAGAATATATAAGTGAAATAAGGAAATTCTTGTTCAGTTATATATTATCAGGTAATAACAATAGATTTATTACTTTTTAGGACAAATATGTTCAATAATCCAGAAGTAATGGAAGCTTTTTCTTTCTTTTCTTAAAACAAATATATTATTACCTAACTAGTTCCTAGAATTATGTTTTTGTTTATTCTAATCTGAAGCAATACAACCTCAATTTTATGAGTTAACATATCTAAACAGTTACATATGAATAAAATATGTAATTGTTTACTCTAAAAGGGTTAAAATCCCAAAATAATTCAAACTATCTTCATCAATACCAAAGTTATTAACAGTACCTTTCTAACTGAATTATTTAGCCTAGGGCAAGACTAACCATATACAACCACCCTGGAATAAATAATTTCAACAAAAACTATATTCTGCACTCCAATTAATGAAACATCATTTTGATGTCTTTTGACATAGCACTTCTCTCCTGTAAGCGGAAGATCCGTGTACCCCCATTAGCCCTCCTCATTCTCCCAACCATATTATGTGGGAGTGTGACGAAGGCACTTATTCCCCTGAGAGAGATATTTATTCTCTTTCACGGGTAAATTGTGATTACTTGCAAAAAATAATTTATACAATGTATCATCTAATCTCATATGTTTTTTGTTTACTCTTTACTCCAGAATTCACTGGTTTCTTTTCTATCTATTCATCTCTTCAGTCCACACAGGTTGATCTGCGCAGTCAGCTCTGCATAACAAAAAGTAAGTCAAAACTATTTGATCTATTGCCATGGCACCACTGAATATACTTTCCCTGAATGTTCAGGTAATAAATGTCCCTCAAAAAAGGACCAAAGCCTTCCGTACTTTCCATAACAAGAAGGCTCACATAGTATGCCTCCAAGAAACACACTTCACCAAAGATTCTACTCCAAAATATATTTCTCCTTTTTATCAACAAATTTACACGGCTTCTGCCTGTACCGAGCAAAGGGGAACTCTAATTGCATTTCACCAATCCACACCATTCACCTTATCATCAGAAATTAAAGACCCAGAAGGTAGATACCTGATACTCATGGCTTATATAATGGATACAGCAATCACGGTGATTTCCTACTACGCTCCTAACAAACAACCTACACCATTCCTCTCACATATATTACAAGTGATTAATACACACAAAATAGGAACAGTGATAATGTGTGGGGATTCGAACCAGGTCCTCCTCCCATTTCTAGATAAATCACTTTTACACCATCCAAAATAACCTCTAGATTACCTTTTTCTCAACTTCTTTCCAAATACAATCTGGTAGATTCGTGGAGAGAAAGTAACCCAATGAAAAAGAAATTCACTTATTTCTCGCACCCTCATCAAACCTTCACCAGAATAGATCATATTTTTCTAACAATAGGAATGATACCAGAAATTATTGCATCAGATATAATTCCGATTCCGTGGTCTGACCATAATGCAGTATACACTACTATAGCCTCAGCCATACCAAAAGCGCATGACCCAACGTGGTACTTACCGGACATAATGCTCAAACACCCACTACATCAGATGGCCATTGAACAAGCTTTAAAGGAATACATATCAATTAATAATACAACAGACATCTCCCCAATAACACTGTGGGAAGCTCATAAGCCTGTCTTGCGTGGTACAATACAAAGACAAATGGCACTATTTAAACGGGAACGCAAAAATCTAGCAAAAAAACTAGAACTCAATTTTAATGCAGCCTACATATCATTTCAAGATAATCCATCTCAGAGTACAAAATCTCATCTGGAAAAATCTAGATTGGAATACGATCTATTTCTCACTGAGTCAGTTGATAAATCCCTCAAACGCTCCAAACACAATTTCTACATGAATACAAAAAAAAACAGGTACATATTTGGCTCGGGCATTAAATTCAACTAACAAATCTTTCAAACCAATACGTTTGAAATGATCAAAAAATGTTTACACTTGTAATCCAGTTAAAATAGTCCATACATTTCACTCACATCTCGCAACTTTATACAAGACAAACAATGAATTTAATCCTACAGAGGCTGACTCCTTCTTCTCAAAAATAACCTTACCTGAGTTATCTCAGAATCAAAAAAGCAGTTTGGATGAGCCTATAACTATAGATGAAGTTGCTAACGCCATAAAAGACCTAAAACTTAACAAAAGACCAGGCCCAGACGGCTACTCGGCTTTATACTATAAAACATTCTCAGAAATACTCTCTCCCATTCTCACTGAAACTTTTAACAAACTTCTAGATGGACATTCTTTTCAGCAAGAAACACTAATGGCAATTGTTTGTATGATCCCAAAACCCCTTTCTGATGATACTTCCTGTGTGAATTATCGGCCTATCTCTCTGTTAAACCTCGATATTAAATTATTAGCAAAAATAATAGCAAAACGCCTCAATAGCATTATAGGAAAATTAATACATAGAGATCAAGTAGGCTTCATGCCAAATAGACAGGCAGGCGATAATATACGCAGGGCAGTGTTATTGGCACATATTGCTAAAAAACGGAAAATCCCTTTATGTTTTCTATCTCTCAATATTAAGAGGGCATTTGACACAGTATCCTGGCAATATATGCAATATTCATTACAAAAATGGGGTTTTGGACCCCACTTTTTAACATGGATCAAAGCATTATATAATAAACCCAAAGCCTATATAAAACATGCTGGATACAAATCTGAAGCCTTTAATATCGAAAGAGGTACCCGACAGGGTTGCCCATTATCTCCATTATTATTTGCCCTTATACTCGAACCCATGGCCCAATACATCAGAACAAACCAAACTATAACTGGCATTGAAGTAGGAGGTATTACACACAAATTATGTATATTTGCAGACGATATATTACTTTTTCTATCATCACCACAGGTCTCTGGTCCTAACTTAATACCAGCTCTTGATGGATTTGCAGCCCTATCCGGCCTTATGATTAATCCTAAGAAATGCCTAGTGCTTAATATTTCACTCACAAACATGGAATTGATCCCGGCTAGGACTGCACTCCCATTCACATGGGCAGAAAAATCAATCCCATATCTTGGAATTCATTTAACAGCATCTCATTCTGACTTATTCTCAACCAATTATCCTCCTGTATTAAGACAGATCACAAATCTAATAAAACAATGGTCGCAACTTCCTTTATCCTGGATAGGAAAGATTAATGCAATTAAAATGACTATTCTACCCAAATTGCTTTATCTATTCAGAGTCCTCCCTATTCCAATTCCTTCCTATTTTTTGAGAATAGTACAAAAAAGAGCAACTTCGTTTATATGGGGCTCTTCTAAACCACGTATACCTATACACACACTACATCTTCCCAAAAATAAAGGAGGCCTGGGATACCCTAATTTTACTAACTACTACAGAGCAGCACATTTGGCCAGTCTGTCCAAATACCATGCAAAACAGGAAATCCCATTATGGGTATTTATAGAGGCTTCAGAAAATGACCCTCTATTAATATCAAATTTATTATGGCTTGATCCTAAAGACCGCTTTAAAATTCATAATCCCATAACTAAACACTTCTTATCTCTCTGGGATAAACTAAAAAACAAATATCAGTTACAATCTCCACACAATCCTCTCCTTTCTTTTATCAGAAATCCAGCCTTTTATCCGGCATGGATCTACCCAAATTCTTTTAAAGCTTGGACAACATCAGGCATTCAGACACTAAATGACTTCATAGCATCTAAATCATTCCTTTCATTCCCATCGCTTAGAGAAAAATATGATCTACCAAACTCTGAGATATTTAGATATCTCCAAATCAAAAATTTCTATACACCATTCCTAAAGGGGGATACACCATTATCCCAATTATCCATTTTTGAATCAATCTGTACAAAAGATCCATTTGCTAAAGGTACAATTTCATCACTTTATAATCAATTATATGGAGTAGCAAATCTTAATAGACCCTCTTACGTTCAGAGGTGGGAGGAAGACCTGGGACGAACTTTAGAAGACACGGACTGGTCTAACATATGGCTCACATCTAAGTCATCTTCACCCAACATCTTAGCACTGGAGACAAATTATAAAGTCCTAACTCGCTGGTACCTTGTACCCGCTAGAGTGGCAAAATATTCACCTAATACCTCAGCTCTTTGTTTTCGAGGATGCCCAGAAATAGGCACATATTTACACATATGGTGGACGTGCCCAGTAATCCAAACCTTCTGGAAGGAAGTCTTCGTGATTGCATCTAAAATATTTAAAAAAAATAATACAACCAGATCCATATTTACCTTTACTTAATCTAAAACCGGAATGGTTAACACTCTCTCAATTTAAACTTATGATCCAACTAATAACGGCTGCAAAACAAACAGTGGCCAAAGCATGGAAATCTCCTACATTGGTACTAGCAGAAACAATTCACAAAATGAATAATACAATGTCCCATGCTAAGATGGTAGCCATCGATCAAAATCAAATTCCAAAATTTGAAAAACTTTGGCATCCTTGGATAAAACAACAGTTCCTGTCAAACTTCAATGACTCTGTCCTGTTGCCATGGTAACAGATTAAATGACTTACAGAGACACCCATTCTAAGGCTTCAAAGAGAACTAAAAAGAATAATAAACTGACGAGCGGGACAACCTTGTGGACCATACCTCTACCTTTCAACCCTTTTTCTTCTTTCTCTTTCCTTTTCTCCACCTTACGATTAAAGCTCATTATCAGAATTTATTTGACCTATATACACTCTACTTGTAAACAATATGTATAGTAGGTATAAATTATTTAAATACCTACAAAAGTAACTAAGGAAATGATATATATCTTTAATTTAGGTTTACGTGAACCCAATGTTTAATATTTGAAATTTCATGATATTTACCTATATAAACCCTACTGTAAAACAATGAGCTTACTTTATAGATCCTTGTAAACTTACTTTATGTATCATTATAACATTGTATACTCAATAAACTTCTTTTGACAAGGAAAAAAAATGACATTGAAAAAAATGTGCCTTTAAAACATATGGGCGGAAGTGACGTTTGACTTTGCTTCCGCCCAGCATTGTCATGGAGACGAGTGGGCGCCATCTTAGCCTCACTCATCCCAGGCACAGAAGGGAGACGGACGCAATCGCCTCCGCCACTACCGATGGCTCCGGTAAGCGGCGGATGGCACCAGATCGCGGCGGGAGGGGGGGCCCTCTCCCGCCACCGATAAAAGTGATCTCGAGGCGAATCCACTGCAGAGACCATTTTTATCTGAAAGCCGACCGCCGCACGGAAACGGGGATACCGGGGTTATGGCAGCTAGCTGCTGCCATAACAATGATATCCGCCGGCAAAGTTTGGACGTACATCAGCGTGCGGCGGTCGGCAAGTGGTTAAAGAAATGGCATACGAAGGTGGTTGAGAGCGTATACAGAGGTGTTCAAATTCCAAAAATGGGAGGGCCAATTTAACATTTAAAAGAAGTGTATAGTGTGTGTGTAAGAAATAGTGTGTGAAGGTGATTGAGATTGTATACAGAGGTGTTCAAATTCCGTCAATGAGAAATGCAGGTTACGGCTTGAAGAAGAGGTTCTGTAGACTAGACAATTCTCTATGTAGAAACCAAATGGAGCTTTTACTATGTCAAAAGGGAGTACAGAGAGTCAGCTGAAATAAATATTGCATTGTTAACATTAAAATTCAGCCCTGGCACATCTATATTGACACGCAGATGTTGATTTACTAAATGCAAATAGACTTTACCCTTTTTAAGGGAAGTTGCACTGTGCAAGGGAATTTTCCTGAGAGCTTAGTGAATGTGGTGAAATTTCAGTTTGCAAAGAATACCCAATCAAAATCATCAAGAAAGTTTAAAAAACAACATTTTTTGCTTGCAGCTATTCATGGAAGTCAGTAGAGCTTTGCCTTATTCACTAAGCACTGGGGAAAGTTCCCTTGCAAAGTGCAATTTCCCTTTATTTGCCTTTAGTGGGGATGAGCTTCAAGTTCGAGCCGAACCCATGTTCGACTCGAACTTCGCATGTTCGACCATTCGTCGAATTTCGAACGTTATGGGCCGATCGCGCCAAATACGAGTGGCGCGTCACGGCCCATAATTCACTGCGGCATCGCAGTTCATTGCTGGCTGATGATTAGCCGAGCATGCACTATGACCCGCATGCCTGTCCAATCACAGCGCCGTCTGTACAGAGAGCCATAATCGGCAGGGGGTTTAGTACACGCCCAACACTATATAAGGCCCCCTGTATGGCGGCCTTGTGTAGTGAGCTGTGGCGGCGGCAGAGAGATAGACAGAGAGACAGTGTATTTTTATTTAAGTTAGATAGAGTAGGCAGGCGAGTCAGTTAGCTGCACTTACAGTGTATTGTTTTTATATATGCATCTTAGGTGATATATATATATATATATATATATATATATATATATATATATACTGTATTCAGCTTAGCTAGATCCATTCCTGTTCTCTTCTTACTGACAGACAGGCAGGTGTTTTTACAGTATTTACAGCTACCTGAAGAAAATTGGTGGTGTTCTTAGTATCGCAGGCAGCTGCAGTATTTACAGTTAGTGTAGTGCGTCCTCTGCACAGTGTGCACCTAAATCTACCTAAAGACAATTGCTGTTGTTCTGATCCTATTATTACCACAGGCAGGCAGCTACAGTATTTACAGTTAGTGTACTGCGTCCTCTGCACAGTGTGCACCTAAAGCTACCTGAAGAAAATTGGTGGTGTTTTTCTGGTCCTATTAGTATCGCAGGCAGCTACAGTATTTACAGTTAGTGTAGTGCGGTAGTGCGTCCTCTGCACAGTGTGCACCTAAATCTACCTGAAGACAATTGCTGTTGTTCTGATCCTATTATTACCACAGGCATGCAGCTACAGTATTTACAGTTAGTGTACTGTGTCCTCTGCACAGTGTGCACCTAAAGCTACCTGAAGAAAATTGGTGGTGTTCTTCTGGTCCTATTAGTACCACAGGCAGGCAGCTGCAGTATTTACAGTTATTGTACTGCGTCCTCTGCACAGTGTAAACCTAAAGCTACCTGAAGAAAATTGGTGGTATTCTATTGATCCTATTAGTACCGCAGGCAGCGGCAGTATTTACAGTTAGTGTAGTGCATCCTTTGCACAGTGTGCACCTAAAGCTACCTGAAGAAAATTGGTGGTGTTCTTCTGATCCTATTAGTATCACAGGCAACTGCAGTATTTACAGTTAGTGTAATGCGTCCTCTGCACAGTGTGCACCTAAAGCTACCTGAAAAAAATGGTGGTGTTCTTCCATTCCTATTAGTATCGCAGGCAGCTGCGGTATTTACAGTTAGTGTAGTGCGTCCTCTGCACAGTGTGCACCTAAAGCTACCTGAAGAAAATTGGTGGTGTTCTTCAGATCCTATTAGTATCGCAGGCAGCTTGCGGTATTTACAGTTAGTGTAGTGCGTCCTCTGCACAGTGTGCACCTAAAGCTACCTGAAGACAATTGCTGTTGTTCTGATCCTATTATTACCACAGGCAGGCAGCTACAGTATTTACAGTTAGTGTACTGTGTCCTCTGCACAGTGTGCACCTAAAACTACCTGAAGAAAATTGGTGGTGTTCTTCTGGTCCTATTAGTACCACAGGCAGGCAGCTGCAGTATTTACAGTTAGTGTACTGAGTCCTCTGCACAGTGTGCACCTAAAGCTTCCTGAAGAAAATTGCTGTTGTTCTGATCCTAATAATACCACAGGCAGGCAGCTACAGTATTTAGTTAGTGTACTGTGTCCTCTGCACAGTGCGCACTTAAAGCTACCTGAAGAAAATTGGTGGTGTTCTTCAGAACCTATTAGTATCGCAGGCAGCTGCAGTATTTACAGTTAGTGTAGTGCGTCCTCTGCACAGTGTGCACCTAAATCTACAAGAAGACAATTGCTGTTGTTCTGATCCTATTATTACCACAGGCAGGCAGCTGCAGTATTTACAGTTAGTGTACTGCGTCCTCTGCACAGTGTGCACCTAAAGCTGCCTGAAGAAAATTGGTGGTGTTCTTTTGATCCTATTATTACAGCAGGCAGCGGCAGTATTTACAGTTAGTGTAGTGCGTCCTCTGCACAGTGTGCACCTAAAGCTAACTGAAGAAAATTGGTGGTGTTCTTCTGATCCAATTAGTACCGCAGGCAGCGGCAGTATTTACAGTTAGTGTAATGCATCCTCTGCACAGTGTGCACCTAAAGATACCTGAAAAATATTGGTGGTGTTCTTCTGATCCTATTAGTATCGCAGGCAGCTGCGGTATTTACAGTTAGTGTAGTGCGTCCTCTGCACAGTGTGCACCTAAAGCTACCTGAAGATAATTGGTGGTGTTCGTCTGATCCTATTAGTACCACAGGCAGGCAGCTGCAGAATTTACAGTTAGTGTACTGCGTCCTCTGCACAGTGTGCACCTAAAGCTACCTGAAGAAAATTGGTGGTGTTCTTCTGATCCTATTAGTACCACAGGCAGCTTCAGTATTTACAGTTAGTGTAGTGCGTCCTCTGCACAGTGTGCACCTCAAGCTACCTGAAGAAAATTGGTGGTGTTCTTCTGATCCTATTAGTACCACAGGCAGCTGCAGTATTTACAGTTAGTGTAGTGCATCCTCTGCACAGTGTGCACCTAACGCTACCTGAAAAAGATTGGTGGTGTTCTTCTGATCCTATTAGCACCACAGGCAGCTGCAGTATTTACAGTTAGTGTACTGTGTCCTCTGCACAGTGTGAACCTAAAGCTACCTGAAGAAAATTGGTGGTGTTCTTCTGATCCTATTAGTACCACAGGCAGGCAGCTGCAGAATTTACAGTTAGTGTACTGCGTCCTCTGCACAGTGTGCACCTAAAGCTACCTGAAGAAAATTGGTGGTTTTCTTCTGATCCTATGAGTACCACAGGCAGGCAGCTACAGTATTTACAGTTATGCCCCGTACACGCGGTCGGATTTTCCGATGGACAATGTCCGATCGGAGCGTGTTGTCCGAAATTCCGACCATGTGTGGGCTCCATCGGACATTTTTCCATCGGATTTTCCGACACACAAAGTTGGACAGCAGGAGATAAAATTTTCCGACAACAAAATCCGATCGCGTCAATTCCGACCGTGTGTGGCCTGTTCCGACGCACAAAGTGCCACGCATGCTCAGAAGAAATTCCGACACGGGACAGCTCGGTCTGGTAAACTTAGCGTTCGCAATGGATACAGCACTTTCGTCACGCTGCAATGTTAAAAATGGTTTAATACAGCGCACTCTCTTCTTCTTTATAATGTGACAAGAATTAAGTAGTTTTGATGCTCATATTCACACACACTTCTCACAAACTTATTTCGTTACTATTTATCGGGATTCCCTCAATATATTTTGATTTCTCACATCTGACAACATATTTTTTTTATTTTTTTTGGACTTTAATGTAGATTCTTTTTTTGTTTTTCTCTTTTTTAGTTTTGTTTTTTGGTGATTTTGATTTGTACTCCCGAAAATGTTTGTGTGTTTTTTGTGACAAGTTCCCACAACACCATTGATATGTTGTTCTATTTAATCTGTAGGAGATTGTTTGGTGTTGTTGTCCCTTGTTAATTTCACATTGTACTTTAGAAATGTACCTGAATCGTCACCAACAAACTGTCCTTTTTGGATGAAAACACACACAGGAGAGTAGAATTTACCTAAAAAAATTTTATTAAGGGGTCACAACTATAAACAAAGAGGGAGGCAACGCTGGAGAAACTGCAGAAGTGGGCGAAGCCTTGGACCCCCAGGGCACACATCAACTATTTAAAAGCAAAATTGGTGGCCTGAGGAGTCCTTATCTAAGGGAGGGCAGTCTGGTCCAGAAGTCCCAGAGATCCGGAAAGCAGCAGATGACATCTGTGTCCCCAGGCTGTGGTCATACGAGAGACTGCAGCTTTTGTCAGACCAGATTGAACCCAGGGCAATCACTCTTTGGTCTTCCTTCCACGCTTCCTTCCAGCCTTTGGCTGTGGTGGTGGAGTTGTGGCAGCAGGAGGAGGAGGAGGAGGAGGATCGTCGATCTCAATGACATCCGTCTTGTGTGTCAGTTCCCCACTCTCCCCCTTACGTAGGACTTTATAAATCAGGTCCTCAGAGATCTTGCGTTGGCCCTCCTGCATGCCCTGCAATTTGGTGGCAGCCATGCAGGCAAAGGCCTCTTCAGGACTGGGGAAGGCTCTGAGGGACGCCGAAGCCTCCTGGATCAGCCTGTATGCTGAATCCTGCACAGGACTGGGAGTCATCTTCCTGGCTCGTTTATGTGGCAGGCGGAGGGGAGGAACCTGAGACTCAGTCAAGCTGCGAATTGTCCCAGGCTTCTCTTGGCTGCCACTTAGCCCCGCCTCCTCCTGGCTGCCACTAATCCCCGCCTCCTCCTGGCTGCCACTAATCCCCGCCTCCTCCTGGCTGCCACATTCCACAGCCTCCTCATGGCTGAGGTCTTCCTGTGTATGAAAAAGGGACATAGTTTTAGTATTGTTTTCATCAATCTCACACAATTTTCACCTCCTGACTGCTGCAAATTGAATGTTAACAAATATAACAGACTATCCTTCTGAGCCCAGCATTTTGCATTCTTGTCCCAATTTTGGGTGCCCACTACTGTCTATTGATATGTAAAACACTTTTTTTAATCAGCAATTAATGATCAATAATAACATCTAGTAAACATCATTTATTTATCGACCAGAAATCTGTAGAAGAATGCTATACCTGACTCCAGCTGGGCTCCTCCACTTCTTCCTGGCTGGAAGGCCCAGGTTGGACATTGGAAGCCTCAGCTGGGGTGGAAGGAAGAGTGGAAGGAAGAGTGGAGAGGGATTCCCTGACTTCAGTGTGGTCTGACAGAAATCGCAGTCTCTGATAGTACCACAGCCTGGGGACATAAATGTCATCTGCTGCAGCTCCGGATCTCTGGGAATCTGTGACCTTCTTGTGCTCCCTAAGATAAGTGCTCCTCAGGCCACCAATTTTGGCTTTTAAATAAGGGATGGTTGCCGTGGGGACCACCGGCTTCACCAACTCCAGCAGTTTCTCCAGCGCTGCCTGCCTCTTCTGTTTGTGATTATAGTGGGGGTGTCTCACTTGCCACAGACAGGGCAGCTCCCTGTACTTGTCAATGAACAGGGGCAGGAAATTGTGGTCGTTGAACCCATCCATTTTCTCTGCAAGACACAACACAAGACAAACCCTAATGTCAGGCCAAACTCCCCTAATCTTGTTACAATATAGGCTTCCATTTCGAAGCAGTATAGGCCCAAGTTTAGATCCTACCTTCGTTAGCATGATCGGCGTCTCCGATGCTCCTTCCTCCGCTCACAGATCGTACGTAAGACACGCGCGTTACGATTTATACACACTGCGCATGCGTATAACTCCGCCCGCCCCTGACGTTCTTTCTATTCTATTCCCCGTCCCTTTTCGTTCGGCGCAGTGGAGGAAGAGCACATGGCGGATAGACAGCAGGATCGTGCTAATTACAGCAACGAGGAGGAGGAGGAGGAGGAAAGGCCGGAGCCTGAAACGTCCCGATCCAGAAGGAGATTGAAGGACTCAAATATGTCCTTTGGGGAGATGTTGGAGATGGTGGACATCCTGAAGAAGGCCGACTATGATGGAAAGTATGGGCCTTACCCCAACCCCAATGTCCGAAAGGCCAAGATCATGGCGAAAGTGGTCAGGAGTCTGCACTGGAAATTCGGGGTACGACGATCGAAAGATCAGCTCAGGAAGCGGTGGTCGGACCTGAAATTACGAGAACATGAGCAGTACAGAAAGATCCGGAGAGTGCTGCAAAAAAGTAAGTAGTTGTGCTGTGTTCCTATTTTTTTTGTGTTTATTACGTTCATGCTGCTCCATGTGCTTTTAGGAACTGTTGTACAGTTTAAAATGGCAACTTTCATGTTCATGGGCACATTATTCGTTCGGATCACACATTTTTATTTCGGACGATAAAATACCATTGTTTAGGCCATATGCATTTGGCCACCATTTTGACGCCCTATACTTGTCTTCAAAGAATTGGGTTGTGTAGATGGCTTTGTTACTAGAATGAAATGCAAACTAGATTCTGTGTAAGGAGAGGACACTCAGCAGCTGTTTTCACATCTGGACACTGGAGCATTAGTGTGGGACCCCAGAACACCATTTTTATTAGGGGGGGCCACACAGGTGCTCCAGTGTATACTATAGGGGGGTCTCCATCTGTGAAGCTTGTACTAAACAGGTAAAGTATTGCAGGTTGACAAAGGACACTAAAAAAGCTACATCTTGGAACTCGGCTAAAATAGATAATTGTACCCCACTTCCAAGCAATGTTTCCTATTTCTAGTTCTGCCATCAAATATCTGTGTGCTAATTATACCATTTTTGTTTTACATAGGGGAGAAAAGACTCGGAGGACACCCCTCATCCGAGGAGACCAGAGCCCCCCCCCCCCCTCTGGAAGAAGGGGAAATCCACCCAACACAAGATGAGCAGGAGGAAGAAGACGTGGTGGAACTAGTCACCACAACAGGTGAGTGTTTGCAACCACAGGCTCAGATAAGAGATGGATGGCGGCATTTTTTTTTAGACCTAATTTATTTTGGGTTTCCTCTCTTTTTAGGTGATCGTAAGGTTGTGGATGAAGATCCTTTCACATCAGAAAGTGCCCAGATCCTGATCGGGGAGATCATGGGGTGTAATTTACAATTGGAAAACATCAAGCAAAACATCAATGATGTTATTCCAAAATATAAAAACATCATTGATGTTTTGGGGCGAGTTTAAAACCCCTCCATATCGCTTTCTTCTTTTGTGTGCTACAATGTGCGAAATGTTTTTGTGATTTGTGACTCATGTCTGATATTGCCTTCAAGTTCTACCATATGTGAACTTTGTAAGATCAAGATTTGTGTCTTTCTTGTGGGTTTTACACAGGCCTGTTTTCTATAAAATGCACATTTTGATTTTGGATAATGACACCACAAAAATTGTTATACAACAAACATGTTGGTTTGTCAGAAAAACCTTTGGTAAATGCACATGTGATTGTGCAAGTATTAAAAAGATTGTTCATCAAGAATGTGTGGATTATTGTCTCAACGCTACAACACTTTTGGGGTGATGTAATTGTTGTTTTATGAGAAAATGGGGGTAATTTCCTAAGGGCAAATCCTCTTTGCACTACAAGTGCAGTTTCAGTGCAGTTGCAAGTGCACTTGTAGTGAAAAGCGTCTTTGCATTTAGTAAATAACAGCCAACAGTGCTTTGTATAAGGTTACACAATCACAATATTTTCTGGACTCCACACATTTCTGTCAGGGTCAGCTCAAACAAACACAAGCAGTAAATGTCCACAAAGAAGAGCCTGGGGGGAGATGCCTGTCGAGAACTTGAGGTCCTGCAGGCTTCTCAATGTCGCCAAGTACCGCAGGGTAGCGACCAACCTCTGCTCCGGAGTGATGGCTTGTCTCATGCAGGTATCCTGCCTGCTGATATAGGGGGTCAGCGAAGCCAACAGACGGTGAAACACGGCGTCCGTCATCCTGAGAAAGTTACTGAAATCATCAGGATTATTCTCACGGATCTCACAGAGCAAAGGCATATGAGAGAACTGGTCACGCTGAAGCAACCAATTCTTGGTCCATGAACTCCTCCCCACCCTGTTCATGGACTGGACTTGTGTCAAGGTCAGGACCCGAACACCAAGCCCCCGCACAGCACGAACTCTACGAGGAGTACGCATACGAAACATGGCTAGAAAACGGTCGGCTGCTCAGAACGAAGTAACAGAATGCACTGAAGAACAGCAAGGCCTGTGAAGAGCGACCTGAAAACCAGTAACGAACAAACAAGAATATAATGACTACCTAAAATCATGCGGAACTTGCTTGCACGCACTGAAGAGCAGATACAAACCCACAAGCACAAACTGAACGGCAGAAAACGATCTGAAAGCCACGAGTCTGAAAAAGCGCGAATCGTCTCTCACCAAACTCTTACTAACACGAGATTAACAAAAGGAGCCCAAAGGGTGCCGCGCTTGGTTCTGAACCGGACTTTTCTAGTCTCGTCGTACGTGGTGTACGTGACCGCGTGGTTGTCGATCGGAAATTCCGACAACTTTGTGCGACCGTGTGTAGGCAAAACAAGTTTGAGCCAACATCCGTCTGAAAAAATCCTAGGATTTTGTTGTCGGAATGTCCGAACAAAGTCCGACCGTGTGTACGCCCTATTAGTGTACTGTGTCCTCTGCATAGTGTACACCTAAAGCTATCTGAAGAAAATTGGTGGTGTTCTTCTGATCCTAATAGTACCACAGGCAGGCAGCTACAGTATTTACAGTTAGTGAACTGTGTCCTCTGCACAGTGTGCACCTAAAGCTACCTGAAGAAAATTGGTGGTGTTCTTCTGATCCTATTAGTACCACAGGCAGCTGCAGTATTTACAGTTAGTGTAGTGCGTCCTCTGCACAGTGTGCACCTAATGCTACCTGAAAAAGATTGGTGGTGTTCTTCTGATCCTATTAGTACCACAGGCAGCTGCAATATTTACAGTTAGTGTAGTGCGTCCACTGCACAGTGTGCACCTTAAGCTACCTGAAGAAAATTGGTGGTGTACTTCTGATCTTATTAGTACCACAGGCAGCTGCAGGATTTACAATTAATGTACTGTGTCCTCTGCACAGTGTGCACCTAAAGCTACCTGAAGAAAATTGGTGGTGTTCTTCTGATCCTATTAGTACCACAGGCAGCTGCAGTATTTATAGTTAGTGTAGTGCATCCTCTGCACAGTGTGCACCTAACGCTACCTGAAGAAAATTGGTGGTGTTATACTGATCCTATTAGTACCACAGGCAGCTGCAATATTTACAGTTAGTGTATTGCATCCTCTGCACAGTGTGCACCTTAAGCTACCTGAAGAAAATTGGTGGTGTTCTTCTGATCTTATTAGTACCACAGGCAGCTGCAGTATTTAAAGTTAATGTAGTGCATCCTCTGCACAGTGTGCACCTAAAGCTACCTGAAAAAAATTGGTGGTGTTCTTCTGATCTTATTAGTACCACAGGCAGCTGCAGTATTTACAGTTAGTGTGCTGTGTCCTCTGTAGAGTGTGCACCTAAAGCTACCTGAAGAAAATTGGTGGTGTTCTTCTGATCCTATTAGTCCTATTAGCTACAGTATTTACAGTTAGTGTAGTACATCCTCTGCACAGTGTGCACCTAAGGCTACCTGAAGAAAATTGGTGGTGTTCTTCTGATCCTATTAGTACCGCAGGCAGCTGCAGTATTTACAGTTAGTGTAGTGCTCCCTCTGCACAGTGTGCACCTAAAGCTACCTGAAGACAATTGCAGTTGTTCTGATCCTATTATTAACACAGGCAGGCAGCTACTGTATTTACAGTTAGTGTACTGTGTCCTCTGCACAGTGTGCACGTAAAGCTACCTGAAGAAAATTGGTGGTGTTCTTCTGGTCTTATTAGTACCACAGGCAGGCAGCTGCAGTATTTACAATTAGTGTACCATGTCCTCTGCACAGTGTGCACCTAAAGCTACCTGAAGACAATTGCTGTTGTTCTGATCCTATTAATACCACAGACAGGCAGCTACAGTATTTACAGTTAGTGTACTGTGTCCTCTGCACAGTGGGCACCTAAAGCTACCTGAAGAAAATTGGTGGTGTTCTTCTAGTCCTATTAGTACCACAGGCAGGCAGCTACAGTATTTATAGTTAGTGTACTGTGTCCTTTGCACAGTGTGCACCCAAAAGCTACCTGAAGAAAATTGGTGGTGTTTTTCTGATCCTATTAGTCCTATTAGCTACAGTATTTACAGTTAGTGTAGTACGTCCTCTGCACAGTGTGCAACTAAAGCTACCTGAAGAAAATTGGTGGTGTTCTTCTGATCCTATTAGTACCACAGGCAGCTGCAGTATTTACAGTTAGTGTAGTGCGTCCTCTGCACAGTGTGCACCTAAAGCTACCTGAAGAAAATTGGTGGTGTTCTTCTGATCCTATTAGTCCTATTAGCTATAGTATTTACAGTTAGTGTAGTACGACCCTTGCACTGTGTGCACCTAAAGCTACCTGAAGAAAATTGGTGGTGTTCTTCTGATCCTATTAGTACCACAGGCAGCTGCAGTATTTACAGTTTGTGTAGTACTACCTCTGCACTGTGTGCACCTAAAGCTAGCTGAAGAAAATTGGTGGTGTTCTTCTGATACTATTAGTACCACAGGCAGCTGCAGTATTTACAGTTAGTGTAGTGCGTCCTCTGCACAGTGTGCACCTAAAGCTACCTGAAGAAAATTGGTGGTGTTCTTCTGATCCTATTAGTACAATAGGCAGCTGCAGTATTTACAGTTAGTGTAGTGCGTCCTCTGCACAGTGTGCACCTAAAGCTACCTGAAGAAAATTGGTGGTGTTCTTCTGATCCTATTAGTCCTATTAGCTACAGTATTTACAGTTAGTGTAGTACATCCTCTGCACAGTGTGCACCTAAGGCTACCTGAAGAAAATTGGTGGTGTTCTTCTGATCCTATTAGTACCACAGGAAGCTGCAGTATTTACAGTTAGTGTAATGCGTCCTCTGCACAGTGTGCACCTAAAGCTACCTGAAGACAATTGCTGTTGTTCTGATCCTATTATTACCACAGGCAGGAAGCTACAGTATTTAGAGTTAGTGTACTATGTCCTCTGCACAGTGTGCACCTAAAGCTACCTGAAGAAAATTGGTGGTGTTCTTCTGGTCCTATTAGTAAAACAGGCAGGCAGCTGCAGTATTTACAGTTAGTGTACTGTGTCCTCTGCACAGTGTGCACCTAAAGCTACCTGAAGAAAATAGGTGGTGTTCTTCTGATCCTATTAGTATCGCAGGCAGCTGCGGTATTTACAGTTAGTGAAGTGCGTCCTCTGCACACTGTGCACCTAAAGCTACCCGAAGACAATTGCTGTTGTTCTGATCCTATTATTACCACAGGCAGGCAGCTACAGTATTTACAGTTAGTGTACTGTGTCCTCTGCACAGTGTGCACCTAAAGCTACCTGAAGAAAATTGGTGGTGTTCTTCTGGTCCTATTATTACCACAGGAAGGCAGCTGCAGTATTTACAGTTAGTGTATTGCGTCCTCTGCACAGTGTGCACCTAAAGCTGCCTGAAGACAAATGCTGTTGTTCTGATCCTATTAATACCACAGGCAGGCAGCTACAGTATTTACAGTTAGTGTACTGTGTCCTCTGCAAAGTGTGCACCTAAAGCTACCTGAAGAAAATTGGTTGTGTTCTTCTGATCCTATTAGTACCACAGGCAGGCAGCTACAGTATTTACAGTTAGTTTACTTTGTCCTCTGCACAGTGTGCACCTAAAGCTACATGAAGAAAATTGGTGGTGTTCTTCTGATCCTTTTAGTACCACAGGCAGGCAGCTGCAGTATTTACAGTTAGTGTACTGCGTCCTCTGCACAGTGTGCACCTAAAGCTACCTGAAGACAATTGCTGTTGTTCTGATCCTATTAATACCACAGGCAGGCAGCTACAGTATTTACACTTAGTGTACTGTGTCCTCTGCACAGTGTGCACTTAAAGCTACCTGAAGAAAATTGGTGGTGTTCTTCTGGTCCTATTAGTACCACAGGCAGGCAGCTGCAGGATTTACAGTTAGTGTACTGCGTCCTCTGCACAGTGTGCACCTAAAGCTACCTGAAGAAAATTGGTGGTGTTCTTCTGATCCTATGAGTACCACAGGCAGGCAGCTACAGTATTTACAGTTAGTGTACTGTGTCCTCTGCACAGTGTGCACCTAAAGCTACCTGAAGAAAATTGGTGGTGTTCTTCTGATCCTATTAGTACCACAGGCAGGCAGCTGCAGAATTTACAGTTAGTGTACTGTGTCCTGTGCACAGTGTGCACCTAAAGCTACCTGAAGAAAATTGGTGGTGTTCTTCTGATCCTATTAGTACCACAGGCAGGCAGCTACAGTATTTACAGTTAGTGTACTGTGTCCTCTGCACAGTGTGCACCTAAAGCTACCTGAAGAAAATTGGTGGTGTTCTTCTGATCCTATTAGTACCACAGGCAGCTGCAGTATTTACAGTTAGTGTAGTGCGTCCTCTGCACAGTGTGCAACTTAAGCTACCTGAAGAAAATTGGTGGTGTACTTCTGATCTTATTAGTACCACAGGCAGCTGCAGTATTTACAGTTAGTGTAATGCGTCCTTTGCATAGTGTGCACCTAAAGCTGCCTGAAGAAAATTGGTGGTGTTCTTCTGATCCTATTAGTACCACAGGCAGCTGCAGTATTAACAGTTAGTGTATTGCGTCCTCTGCACAGTGTGCACCTAAAGCTACCTGAAGACAAATGCTGTTGTTCTGATCCTATTAATACACAGGCAGGCAGCTACAGTATTTATAGTTAGTGTACTGTGTCCTCTGCACAGTGTGCACCTAAAGCTCCCAGAAGAAAATTGGTGGTGTTCTTCTGAGTCTATTAGTCCTATTAGCTACAGTATTTACAGTTAGTGTAGTACGTCCTCTGCACAGTGTGCACCTAAAGCTACCTGAAGAAAATTGGTGGTGTTCTTCTGATCCTATTAGTACCACAGGCAGCTGCAGTATTTACAGTTAGTGTATTGCGTCCTCTGCACAGTGTGCACCTAAAGCTACCTGAAGACAAATGCTGTTGTTCTGATCCTATTAATACCACAGGCAGGCAGCTACAGTATTTACAGTTAGTGTAATGTGTCCTCTGCAAAGTGTGCACCTAAAGCTATCTGAAGAAAATTGGTGGTGTTCTTCTGATCCTAATAGTACCACAGGCAGGCAGCTACAGTATTTACAGTTAGTGAACTGTGTCCTCTGCACAGTGTGCACCTAAAGCTACCTGAAGAAAATTGGTGGTGTTCTTCTGATCCTATTAGTACCACAGGCAGCTGCAGTATTTACAGTTAGTGTAGTGCGTCCTCTGCACAGTGTGCACCTAATGCTACCTGAAGAAGATTGGTGGTGTTCTTCTGATCCTATTAGTACCACAGGCAGCTGCAATATTTACAGTTAGTGTAGTGCGTCCACTGCACAGTGTGCACCTTAAGCTACCTGAAGAAAATTGGTGGTGTACTTCTGATCTTATTAGTACCACAGGCAGCTGCAGGATTTACAATTAATGTACTGTGTCCTCTGCACAGTGTGCACCTAAAGCTACCTGAAGAAAATTGGTGGTGTTCTTCTGATCCTATTAGTACCACAGGCAGCTGCAGTATTTATAGATAGTGTAGTGCATCCTCTGCACAGTGTGCACCTAACGCTACCTGAAGAAAATTGGTGGTGTTCTTCTGATCCTATTAGTACCACAGGCAGCTGCAATATTTACAGTTAGTGTATTGCGTCCTCTGCACAGTGTGCACCTTAAGCTACCTGAAGAAAATTGGTGGTGTTCTTCTGATCTTATTAGTACCACAGGCAGCTGCAGTATTTACAGTTAATGTAGTGCATCCTCTGCACAGTGTGCACCTAAAGCTACCTGAAAAAAATTGGTGGTGTTCTTCTGATCTTATTAGTACCACAGGTAGCTGCAGTATTTACAGTTAGTGTGCTGTGTCCTCTGTAGAGTGTGCATCTAAAGCTACCTGAAGAAAATTGGTGGTGTTCTTCTGATCCTATTAGTCCTATTAGCTACAGTATTTACAGTTAGTGTAGTACATCCTCTGCACAGTGTGCACCTAAGGCTACCTGAAGAAAATTGGTGGTGTTCTTCTGATCCTATTAGTACCGCAGGCAGCTGCAGTATTTACAGTTAGTGTAGTGCTCCCTCTGCACAGTGTGCACCTAAAGCTACCTGAAGAAAATTGGTGGTGTTCTTCTGGTTCTATTAGTACCACAGGCAGGCAGCTGCAGTATTTACAATTAGTGTACCATGTCCTCTGCACAGTGTGCACCTAAAGCTACCTGAAGACAATTGCTGTTGTTCTGATCCTATTAATACCACAGACAGGCAGCTACAGTATTTACAGTTAGTGTACTGTGTCCTCTGCACAGTGGGCACCTAAAGCTACCTGAAGAAAATTGGTGGTGTTCTTCTAGTCCTATTAGTACCACAGGCAGGCAGCTACAGTATTTATAGTTAGTGTACTGTGTCCTTTGCACAGTGTGCACCCAAAAGCTACCTGAAGAAAATTGGTGGTGTTTTTCTGATCCTATTAGTCCTATTAGCTACAGTATTTACAGTTAGTGTAGTACGTTCTCTGCACAGTGTGCAACTAAAGCTACCTGAAGAAAATTGGTGGTGTTCTTCTGATCCTATTAGTACCACAGGCAGCTGCAGTATTTACAGTTAGTGTAGTGCGTCCTCTGCACAGTGTGCACCTAAAGCTACCTGAAGAAAATTGGTGGTGTTCTTCTGATCCTATTAGTCCTATTAGCTATAGTATTTACAGTTAGTGTAGTACTACCCTTGCACTGTGTGCACCTAAAGCTACCTGAAGAAAATTGGTGGTGTTCTTCTGATCCTATTAGTACCACAGGCAGCTGCAGTATTTACAGTTTGTGTAGTACTACCTCTGCACTATGTGCACCTAAAGCTAGCTGAAGAAAATTGGTGGTGTTCTTCTGATCCTATTAGTACCACAGGCAGTTGCAGTATTTACAGTTAGTGTAGTGCGTCCTCTGCACAGTGTGCACCTAAAGCTACCTGAAGAAAATTGGTGGTGTTCTTCTGATCCTATTAGTACCATAGGCAGCTGCAGTATTTACAGTTAGTGTAGTGCGTCCTCTGCACAGTGTGCACCTAAAGCTACCTGAAGAAAATTGGTGGTGTTCTTCTGATCCTATTAGTCCTATTAGCTACAGTATTTACAGTTAGTGTAGTACATCCTCTGCACAGTGTGCACCTAAGGCTACCTGAAGAAAATTGGTGGTGTTCTTCTGATCCTATTAGTACCACAGGAAGCTGCAGTATTTACAGTTAGTGTAATGCGTCCTCTGCACAGTGTGCACCTAAAGCTACCTGAAGACAATTGCTGTTGTTCTGATCCTATTATTACCACAGGCAGGAAGCTACAGTATTTAGAGTTAGTGTACTGTGTCCTCTGCACAGTGTGCACCTAAAGCTACCTGAAGAAAATTGGTGGTGTTCTTCTGGTCCTATTAGTAAAACAGGCAGGCAGCTGCAGTATTTACAGTTAGTGTACTGTGTCCTATGCACAGTGTGCACCTAAAGCTACCTGAAGAAAATAGGTGGTGTTCTTCTGATCCTATTAGTATCGCAGGCAGCTGCGGTATTTACAGTTAGTGAAGTGCGTCCTCTGCACAGTGTGCACCTAAAGCTACCTGAAGACAATTGCTGTTGTTCTGATCCTATTATTACCACAGGCAGGCAGCTACAGTATTTACAGTTAGTGTACTGTGTCCTCTGCACAGTGTGCACCTAAAGCTACCTGAAGAAAATTGGTGGCGTTCTTCTGGTCCTATTATTACCACAGGAAGGCAGCTGCAGTATTTACAGTTAGTGTATTGCGTCCTCTGCACAGTGTGCACCTAAAGCTGCCTGAACACAAATGCTGTTGTTCTGATCCTATTAATACCACAGGCAGGCAGCTACAGTATTTACAGTTAGTGTACTGTGTCCTCTGCAAAGTGTGCACCTAAAGCTACCTGAAGAAAATTGGTTGTGTTCTTCTGATCCTATTAGTACCACAGGCAGGCAGCTACAGTATTTACAGTTAGTTTACTTTGTCCTCTGCACAGTGTGCACCTAAAGCTACATGAAGAAAATTGGTGGTGTTCTTCTGATCCTTTTAGTACCACAGGCAGGCAGCTGCAGTATTTACAGTTAGTGTACTGTGTCCTCTGCACAGTGTGCACCTAAAGCTACCTGAAGACAATTGCTGTTGTTCTGATCCTATTAATACCACAGGCAGGCAGCTACAGTATTTACACTTAGTGTACTGTGTCCTCTGCACAGTGTGCACTGAAAGCTACCTGAAGAAAATTGGTGGTGTTCTTCTGGTCCTATTAGTACCACAGGCAGGCAGCTGCAGGATTTACAGTTAGTGTACTGCGTCCTCTGCACAGTGTGCACCTAAAGCTACCTGAAGAAAATTGGTGGTGTTCTTCTGATCCTATGAGTACCACAGGCAGGCAGCTACAGTATTTACAGTTAGTGTACTGTGTCCTCTGCACAGTGTGCACCTAAAGCTACCTGAAGAAAATTGGTGGTGTTCTTCTGATCCTATTAGTACCACAGGCAGGCAGCTGCAGAATTTACAGTTAGTGTACCGCGTCTTCTGCACAGTGTGCACCTAAAGCTACCTGAAAAAAATTGGTGGTGTTCTTCTGATCCTATGAGTACCACAGGCAGGCAGCTACAGTATTTACAGTTAGTGTACTGTGTCCTGTGCACAGTGTGCACCTAAAGTTACCTGAAGAAAATTGGTGGTGTTCTTCTGATCCTATTAGTACCACAGGCAGGCAGCTACAGTATTTACAGTTAGTGTACTGTGTCCTCTGCACAGTGTGCACCTAAAGCTACCTGAAGAAAATTGGTGGTGTTCTTCTGATCCTATTAGTACCACAGGCAGCTGCAGTATTTACAGTTAGTGTAGTGCGTCCTCTGCACAGTGTGCAACTTAAGCTACCTGAAGAAAATTGGTGGTGTACTTCTGATCTTATTAGTACCACAGGCAGCTGCAGTATTTACAGTTAGTGTAATGCGTCCTTTTCATAGTGTGCACCTAAAGCTGCCTGAAGAAAATTGGTGGTGTTCTTCTGATCCTATTAGTACCACAGGCAGCTGCAGTATTTACAGTTAGTGTATTGCGTCCTCTGCACAGTGTGCACCTAAAGCTACCTGAAGACAAATGCTGTTGTTCTGATCCTATTAATACACAGGCAGGCTGCTACAGTATTTATAGTTAGTGTACTGTGTCCTCTGCACAGTGTGCACCTAAAGCTACCAGAAGAAAATTGGTGGTGTTCTTCTGAGTCTATTAGTCCTATTAGCTACAGTATTTACAGTTAGTGTAGTACGTCCTCTGCACAGTGTGCACCTAAAGCTACCTGAAGAAAATTGGTGGTGTTCTTCTGATCCTATTAGTACCACAGGCAGCTGCAGTATTTACAGTTAGTGTAATGCGTCCTTTGCATAGTGTGCACCTAAAGCTGCCTGAAGAAAATTGGTGGTGTTCTTCTGATCCTATTAGTACCACAGGCAGCTGCTGTATTTACAGTTAGTGTATTGCGTCCTCTGCACAGTGTGCACCTAAAGCTACCTGAAGACAAATGCTGTTGTTCTGATCCTATTAATACCACAGGCAGGCAGCTACAGTATTTACAGTTAGTGTAATGTGTCCTCTGCAAAGTGTGCACCTAAAGCTACCTGAAGAAAATTGGTTGTGTTCTTCTGATCCTATTAGTACCACAGGCAGGCAGCTACAGTATTTAAAATTAGTTTACTTTGTCCTCTGCACAGTGTGCACCTAAAGCTACATGAAGAAAATTGGTGGTGTTCTTCTGATCCTTTTAGTACCACAGGTAGGCAGCTGCAGTATTTACAGTTAGTGTACTGCGTCCTCTGCACAGAGTGCACCTAAAGCTACATGAAGACAATTGCTGTTTTTCTGCTCCTATTAATACACAGGCAGGCAGCTACAGTATTTATAGTTAGTGTACTGTGTCCTCTGCACAGTGTGCACCTAAAGCTACCTGAAGAAAATAGGTGGTGTTCTTCTGATCCTATTAGTATCGCAGGCAGCTGCGGTATTTACAGTTAGTGAAGTGCGTCCTCTGCACAGTGTGCACCTAAAGCTACCCGAAGACAATTGCTGTTGTTCTGATCCTATTATTACCACAGGCAGGCAGCTACAGTATTTACAGTTAGAGTACTGTGTCCTCTGCACAGTGTGCACCTAAAGCTACCTGAAGAAAATTGGTGGTGTTCTTCTGGTCCTATTATTACCACAGGAAGGCAGCTGCAATATTTACAGTTAGTGTATTGCGTCCTCTGCACAGTGTGCACCTAAAGCTACCTGAAGACAATTGCTGTTGTTCTGATCCTATTAATACCACAGGCAGGCAGCTACAGTATTTGCACTTAGTGTACTGTGACCTCTGCACAGTGTGCACTTAAAGCTACCTGAAGAAAATTGGTGGTGTTCTTCTGGTCCTATTAGTACCACAGGCAGGCAGCTGCAGGATTTACAGATAGTGTACTGCGTCCTCTGCACAGTGTGCACCTAAAGTTACCTGAAGAAAATTGGTGGTGTTCTTCTGATCCTATGAGTACCACAGGCAGGCAGCTACAGTATTTACAGTTAGTGTACTGTGTCCTCTGCACAGTGTGCACCTAAAGCTACCTGAAGAAAATTGGTGGTGTTCTTCTGATCCTATTAGTACCACAGGCAGGCAGCTGCAGAATTTACAGTTAGTGTACGGCGTCCTCTGCACAGTGTGCACCTAAAGCTACCTGAAAAAAATTGGTGGTGTTCTTCTGATCCTATGAGTACCACAGGCAAGCAGCTATAGTATTTACAGTTAGTGTACTGTGTCCTGTGCACAGTGTGCACCTAAAGCTACCTGAAGAAAATTGGTGGTGTTCTTCTGATCCTATTAGTACCACAGGCAGGCAGCTACAGTATTTACAGTTAGTGTACTGTGTCCTCTGCACAGTGTGCACCTAAAGCTACCTGAAGAAAATTGGTGGTGTTCTTCTGATCCTATTAGTACCACAGGCAGCTGCAGTATTTACAGTTAGCGTAGGGCGTCCTCTGCACAGTGTGCACCTAAAGCTACATGAAGACAATTGCTGTTGTTCTGCTCCTATTAGTACACAGGCAGGCAGCTACAGTATTTATAGTTAGTGTACTGTGTCCTCTGCACAGTGTGCACCTAAAGCTACCTGAAGAAAATTGGTGGTGTTCTTCTGATCCTATTAGTCCTATTAGCTACAGTATTTACAGTTAGTGTAGTACGTCCTCTGCACAGTGTGCACCTAAAGCTACCTGAAGACAATTGGTGGTGTTCTTCTGATCCTATTAGTACCACAGGCAGCTGCAGTATTTAGAGTTAGTGTAATGCGTCCTCTGCATAGTGTGCACCTAAAGCTGCCTGAAGAAAATTGGTGGTGTTCTTCTGATCCTATTAGTACCACAGTCAGCTGCAGTATTTACAGTTAGTGTAGTGCGTCCTCTGCACAGTGTGCACCTAAAGCTACCTGAAGAAAATTGGTGGTGTTCTTCTGGTCCTATTAGTACCAGAGGCAGGCAGATGCAGAATTTACAGTTAGTGTACTGTGTCCTCTGCACAGTGTGCACCTAAAGCTACCTGAAGAAAATTGGTGGTGTTCTTCTGATCCTATAAGTACCACAGGCAGGCAGCTACAGTATTTACAGTTAGTGTACTGTGTCCTCTGCACAGTGTGCACCTAAAGTTACCTGAAGAAAATTGGTGGTGTTCTTCTGATCCTATTAGTACCACAAGGAGACAGCTATAGTATTTACAATTAGTGTACTGTGTCCTCTGCACAGTGTGCACCTAAAGCTACCTGAAGAAAATTGGTGGTGTTTTTCTGATCCTATTAATACCACAGGCAGCTGCAGTATTTACAGTTAGTGTAGTGCGTCCTCTGCACAGTGTGCACCTAAAGCTACCTGAAAAAAATTGGTGGTGTTCTTCTGATCTTATTAGTACCACAGGCAGCTTCAGTATTTACAGTTAGTGTACTGTGTCCTTTGCACAGTGTGCACCTAAAGCTACCTGAAGAAAATTGGTGGTGTTCTTCTAGTCCTATTAGTACCACAGGCAGGCAGCTGCAGTATTTACACTTAGTGTATTGCGTCCTCTGCACAGTGTGCACCTAAAGCTACCTGAAGACAAATGCTGTTGTTCTGATCCTATTAATACCACAGGCAGGCAGCTTCAGTATTTACAGTTAGTGTACTGTGTCCTCTGCACAGTGTGCACCTAAAGCTACCTGAAGAAAATTGGTTGTGTTCTTCTGATCCTATTAGTACCACAGGCAGGCAGCTACAGTATTTACAGTTTGTGCACTGTGTCCTCTGCACAGTGTGCACCTAAAACTACATGAAGAAAATTGGTGGTGTTCTTCTGATCCTATTAGTACCACAGGCAGCTGCAGTATTTACAGTTAGCGTAGTGCGTCCTCTGCACAGTGTGCACCTAAAGCTACATGAAGACAATTGCTGTTGTTCTGCTCCTATTAGTACACAGGCAGGCAGCTACAGTATTTATAGTTAGTGTACTGTGTCCTCTGCACAGTGTGCACCTAAAGCTACCTGAAGAAAATTGGTGGTGTTCTTCTGATCCTATTAGTCCTATTAGCTACAGTATTTACAGTTAGTGTAGTACGTCCTCTGCACAGTGTGCACCTAAAGCTACCTGAAGAAAATTGGTGGTGTTCTTCTGATCCTATTAGTACCACAGGCAGCTGCAGTATTTACAGTTAGTGTAATGCGTCCTCTGCATAGTGTGCACCTAAAGCTGCCTGAAGAAAATTGGTGGTGTTCTTCTGATCCTATTAGTACCACAGTCAGCTGCAGTATTTACAGTTAGTGTAGTGCGTCCTCTGCACAGTGTGCACCTAAAGCTACCTGAAGAAAATTGGTGGTGTTCTTCTGGTCCTATTAGTACCACAGGCAGGCAGATGCAGAATTTACAGTTAGTGTACTGTGTCCTCTGCACAGTGTGCACCTAAAGCTACCTGAAGAAAATTGGTGGTGTTCTTCTGATCCTATAAGTACCACAGGCAGGCAGCTACAGTATTCACAGTTAGTGTACTGTGTCCTCTGCACAGTGTGCACCTAAAGTTACCTGAAGAAAATTGGTGGTGTTCTTCTGATCCTATTAGTACCACAGGCAGGCAGCTACAGTATTTACAGTTAGTGTACTGTGTCCTCTGCACAGTGTGCACCTAAAGCTACCTGAAGAAAATTGGTGGTGTTCTTCTGATCCTATTAGTACCACAGGCAGCTGTAGTATTTACAGTTAGTGTAGTGCGTCCTCTGCACAGTGTGCACCTAACGCTACCTGAAAAAAATTGGTGGTGTTCTTCTGATCTTATTAGTACCACAGGCAGCTGCAGTATTTACAGTTAGTGTACTGTGTCCTTTGCACAGGGTGCACCTAAAGCTACCTGAAGAAAATTGGTGGTGTTCTTCTGGTCCTATTAGTACCACAGGCAGGCAGCTGCAGTATTTACACTTAGTGTATTGCGTCCTCTGCACAGTGTGCACCTAAAGCTACCTGAAAAAAATTGGTGGTGTTCTTCTGATCCTATGAGTACCACAGACAAGCAGCTATAGTATTTACAGTTAGTGTACTGTGTCCTGTGCAAAGTGTGCACCTAAAGCTACCTGAAGAAAATTGGTGGTGTTCTTCTGATCCTATTATTACCACAGGCAGGCAGCTACAGTATTTACAGTTAGTGTACTGTGTCCTCTGCACAGTGTGCACCTAAAGCTACCTGAAGAAAATTGGTGGTGTTCTTCTGATCCTATTAGTACCACAGGCAGCTGCAGTATTTACAGTTAGCGTAGGGCGTCCTCTGCACAGTGTGCACCTAAAGCTACATGAAGACAATTGCTGTTGTTCTGCTCCTATTAGTACACAGGCAGGCAGCTACAGTATTTATAGTTAGTGTACTGTGTCCTCTGCACAGTGTGCACCTAAAGCTACCTGAAGAAAATTGGTGGTGTTCTTCTGATCCTATTAGTCCTATTAGCTACAGTATTTACAGTTAGTGTAGTACGTCCTCTGCACAGTGTGCACCTAAAGCTACCTGAAGACAATTGGTGGTGTTCTTCTGATCCTATTAGTACCACAGGCAGCTGCAGTATTTACAGTTAGTGTAATGAGTCCTCTGCATAGTGTGCACCTAAAGCTGCCTGAAGAAAATTGGTGGTGTTCTTCTGATCCTATTAGTACCACAGTCAGCTGCAGTATTTACAGTTAGTGTAGTGCGTCCTCTGCACAGTGTGCACCTAAAGCTACCTGAAGAAAATTGGTGGTGTTCTTCTGGTCCTATTAGTACCACAGGCAGGCAGATGCAGAATTTACAGTTAGTGTACTGTGTCCTCTGCACAGTGTGCACCTAAAGCTACCTGAAGAAAATTGGTGGTGTTCTTCTGATCCTATTAGTACCACAGGCAGGCAGCTACAGTATTTACAGTTTGTGCACTGTGTCCTCTGCACAGTGTGCACCTAAAACTACATGAAGAAAATTGGTGGTGTTCTTCTGATCCTATTAGTACCACAGGCAGCTGCAGTATTTACAGTTAGCGTAGTGCGTCCTCTGCACAGTGTGCACCTAAAGCTACATGAAGACAATTGCTGTTGTTCTGCTCCTATTAGTACACAGGCAGGCAGCTACAGTATTTATAGTTAGTGTACTGTGTCCTCTGCACAGTGTGCACCTAAAGCTACCTGAAGAAAATTGGTGGTGTTCTTCTGATCCTATTAGTCCTATTAGCTACAGTATTTACAGTTAGTGTAGTACGTCCTCTGCACAGTGTGCACCTAAAGCTACCTGAAGAAAATTGGTGGTGTTCTTCTGATCCTATTAGTACCACAGGCAGCTGCAGTATTTACAGTTAGTGTAATGCGTCCTCTGCATAGTGTGCACCTAAAGCTGCCTGAAGAAAATTGGTGGTGTTCTTCTGATCCTATTAGTACCACAGTCAGCTGCAGTATTTACAGTTAGTGTCGTGCGTCCTCTGCACAGTGTGCACCTAAAGCTACCTGAAGAAAATTGGTGGTGTTCTTCTGGTCCTATTAGTACCACAGGCAGGCAGATGCAGAATTTACAGTTAGTGTACTGTGTCCTCTGCACAGTGTGCACCTAAAGCTACCTGAAGAAAATTGGTGGTGTTCTTCTGATCCTATAAGTACCACAGGCAGGCAGCTACAGTATTCACAGTTAGTGTACTGTGTCCTCTGCACAGTGTGCACCTAAAGTTACCTGAAGAAAATTGGTGGTGTTCTTCTGATCCTATTAGTACCACAGGCAGGCAGCTACAGTATTTACAGTTAGTGTACTGTGTCCTCTGCACAGTGTGCACCTAAAGCTACCTGAAGAAAATTGGTGGTGTTCTTCTGATCCTATTAGTACCACAGGCAGCTGTAGTATTTACAGTTAGTGTAGTGCGTCCTCTGCACAGTGTGCACCTAACGCTACCTGAAAAAAATTGGTGGTGTTCTTCTGATCTTATTAGTACCACAGGCAGCTGCAGTATTTACAGTTAGTGTACTGTGTCCTTTGCACAGTGTGCACCTAAAGCTACCTGAAGAAAATTGGTGGTGTTCTTCTGGTCCTATTAGTACCACAGGCAGGCAGCTGCAGTATTTACACTTAGTGTATTGCGTCCTCTGCACAGTGTGCACCTAAAGCTACCTGAAAAAAATTGGTGGTGTTCTTCTGATCCTATGACTACCACAGGCAAGCAGCTATAGTATTTACAGTTAGTGTACTGTGTCCTGTGCACAGTGTGCACCTAAAGCTACCTGAAGAAAATCGGTGGTGTTCTTCTGATCCTATTATTACCACAGGCAGGCAGCTACAGTATTTACAGTTAGTGTACTGTGTCCTCTGCACAGTGTGCACCTAAAGCTACCTGAAGAAAATTGGTGGTGTTCTTCTGATCCTATTAGTACCACAGGCAGCTGCAGTATTTACAGTTAGCGTAGGGCGTCCTCTGCACAGTGTGCACCTAAAGCTACATGAAGACAATTGCTGTTGTTCTGCTCCTATTAGTACACAGGCAGGCAGCTACAGTATTTATAGTTAGTGTACTGTGTCCTCTGCACAGTGTGCACCTAAAGCTACCTGAAGAAAATTGGTGGTGTTCTTCTGATCCTATTAGTCCTATTAGCTACAGTATTTACAGTTAGTGTAGTACGTCCTCTGCACAGTGTGCACCTAAAGCTACCTGAAGACAATTGGTGGTGTTCTTCTGATCCTATTAGTACCACAGGCAGCTGCAGTATTTACAGTTAGTGTAATGCGTCCTCTGCATAGTGTGCACCTAAAGCTGCCTGAAGAAAATTGGTGGTGTTCTTCTGATCCTATTAGTACCACAGTCAGCTGCAGTATTTACAGTTAGTGTAGTGCGTCCTCTGCACAGTGTGCACCTAAAGCTACCTGAAGAAAATTGGTGGTGTTCTTCTGGTCCTATTAGTACCACAGGCAGGCAGATGCAGAATTTACAGTTAGTGTACTGTGTCCTCTGCACAGTGTGCACCTAAAGCTACCTGAAGAAAATTGGTGGTGTTCTTCTGATCCTATAAGTACCACAGGCAGGCAGCTACAGTATTTACAGTTAGTGTACTGTGTCCTCTGCACAGTGTGCACCTAAAGTTACCTGAAGAAAATTGGTGGTGTTCTTCTGATCCTATTAGTACCACAGGCAGGCAGCTACAGTATTTACAATTAGTGTACTGTGTCCTCTGCAGAGTGTGCACCTAAAGCTACCTGAAGAAAATTGGTGGTGTTCTTCTGATCCTATTAATACCACAGGCAGCTGCAGTATTTACAGTTAGTGTAGTGCGTCCTCTGCACAGTGTGCACCTAAAGCTACCTGAAAAAAATTGGTGGTGTTCTTCTGATCTTATTAGTACCACAGGCAGCTTCAGTATTTACAGTTAGTGTACTGTGTCCTTTGCACAGTGTGCACCTAAAGCTACCTGAAGAAAATTGGTGGTGTTCTTCTAGTCCTATTAGTACCACAGGCAGGCAGCTGCAGTATTTACACTTAGTGTATTGCGTCCTCTGCAGAGTGTGCACCTAAAGCTACCTGAAGACAAATGCTGTTGTTCTGATCCTATTAATACCACAGGCAGGCAGCTTCAGTATTTACAGTTAGTGTACTGTGTCCTCTGCACAGTGTGCACCTAAAGCTACCTGAAGAAAATTGGTTGTGTTCTTCTGATCCTATTAGTACCACAGGCAGGCAGCTACAGTATTTACAGTTTGTGTACTGTGTCCTCTGCACAGTGTGCACCTAAAACTACATGAAGAAAATTGGTGGTGTTCTTCTGATCCTATTAGTACCACAGGCAGCTGCAGTATTTACAGTTAGCGTAGTGCGTCCTCTGCACAGTGTGCACCTAAAGCTACATGAAGACAATTGCTGTTGTTCTGCTCCTATTAGTACACAGGCAGGCAGCTACAGTATTTATAGTTAGTGTACTGTGTCCTCTGCACAGTGTGCACCTAAAGCTACCTGAAGAAAATTGGTGGTGTTCTTCTGATCCTATTAGTCCTATTAGCTACAGTATTTACAGTTAGTGTAGTACGTCCTCTGCACAGTGTGCACCTAAAGCTACCTGAAGAAAATTGGTGGTGTTCTTCTGATCCTATTAGTACCACAGGCAGCTGCAGTATTTACAGTTAGTGTAATGCGTCCTCTGCATAGTGTGCACCTAAAGCTGCCTGAAGAAAATTGGTGGTGTTCTTCTGATCCTATTAGTACCACAGTCAGCTGCAGTATTTACAGTTAGTGTAATGCGTCCTCTGCATAGTGTGCACCTAAAGCTGCCTGAAGAAAATTGGTGGTGTTCTTCTGATCCTATTAGTACCACAGTCAGCTGCAGTATTTACAGTTAGTGTACTGTGTCCTCTGCACAGTGTGCACTTAAAGCTACCTGAAGATAATTGGTGGTGTTCTTCTGGTCCCATTAGTACCACAGGCAGGCAGCTGCAGAACTTACAGTTAGTGTACTGCGTCCTCTGCACAGTGTGCACCTAAAGCTACCTGAAGAAAATTGGTGGTGTTCTTCGGATCCTATGAGTACCACAGGCAGGCAGCTACAGTATTTACAGTTATTGTACTGTGTCTTCTGCACAGTGTGCACCTAAAGCTACCTGAAGAAAATTGGTGGTGTTCTTCTGATCCTATTAGTACCACAGGCAGGCAGCTGCAGAATTTACAGTTAGTGTACTGCGTCCTCTGCACAGTGTGCACCTAAAGCTACCTGAAAAAAATTGGTGGTGTTCTTCTGATCCTATGAGTACCACAGGCAAGCAGCTATAGTATTTACAGTTAGTGTACTGTGTCCTGTGCACAGTGTGCACCTAAAGCTACCTGAAGAAAATTGGTGGTGTTCTTCTGATCCTATTAGTACCACAGGCAGGCAGCTACAGTATTTACAGTTAGTGTACTGTGTCCTCTGCACAGTGTGCACCTAAAGCTACCTGAAGAAAATTGGTGGTGTTCTTCTGATCCTATTGGTACCACAGGCAGCTGCAGTATTTACAGTTAGCGTAGGGCGTCCTCTGCACAGTGTGCACCTAAAGCTACATGAAGACAATTGCTGTTGTTCTGCTCCTATTAGTACACAGGCAGGCAGCTACAGTATTTATAGTTAGTGTACTGTGTCCTCTGCACAGTGTGCACCTAAAGCTACCTGAAGAAAATTGGTGGTGTTCTTCTGATCCTATTAGTTCTATTAGCTACAGTATTTACAGTTAGTGTAGTACGTCCTCTGCACAGTGTGCACCTAAAGCTACCTGAAGACAATTGGTGGTGTTCTTCTGATCCTATTAGTACCACAGGCAGCTGCAGTATTTACAGTTAGTGTAATGCGTCCTCTGCATAGTGTGCACCTAAAGCTGCCTGAAGAAAATTGGTGGTGTTCTTCTGATCCTATTAGTACCACAGTCAGCTGCAGTATTTACAGTTAGTGTAGTGCGTCCTCTGCACAGTGTGCACATAAAGCTACCTGAAGAAAATTGGTGGTGTTCTTCTGGTCCTATTAGTACCACAGGCAGGCAGATGCAGAATTTACAGTTAGTGTACTGTGTCCTCTGCACAGTGTGCACCTAAAGCTACCTGAAGAAAATTGGTGGTGTTCTTCTGATCCTATAAGTACCACAGGCAGGCAGCTACAGTATTTAAAGTTAGTGTACTGTGTCCTCTGCACAGTGTGCACCTAAAGTTACCTGAAGAAAATTGGTGGTGTTCTTCTGATCCTATTAGTACCACAGGCAGGCAGCTACAGTATTTACAATTAGTGTACTGTGTCCTCTGCACAGTGTGCACCTAAAGCTACCTGAAGAAAATTGGTGGTGTTCTTCTGATCCTATTAATACCACAGGCAGCTGCAGTATTTACAGTTAGTGTAGTGCGTCCTCTGCACAGTGTGCACCTAAAGCTACCTGAAAAAAATTGGTGGTGTTCTTCTGATCTTATTAGTACCACAGGCAGCTTCAGTATTTACAGTTAGTGTACTGTGTCCTTTGCACAGTGTGCACCTAAAGCTACCTGAAGAAAATTGGTGGTGTTCTTCTAGTCCTATTAGTACCACAGGCAGGCAGCTGCAGTATTTACACTTAGTGTATTGCGTCCTCTGCACAGTGTGCACCTAAAGCTACCTGAAGACAAATGCTGTTGTTCTGATCCTATTAATACCACAGGCAGGCAGCTTCAGTATTTACAGTTAGTGTACTGTGTCCTCTGCACAGTGTGCACCTAAAGCTACCTGAAGAAAAATAGTTGTGTTCTTCTGATCCTATTAGTACCACAGGCAGGCAGTTACAGTATTTACAGTTTGTGTACTGTGTCCTCTGCACAGTGTGCACCTAAAACTACATGAAGAAAATTGGTGGTGTTCTTCTGATCCTATTAGTACCACAGGCAGCTGCAGTATTTACAGTTAGCGTAGTGCATCCTCTGCACAGTGTGCACCTAAAGCTACATGAAGACAATTGCTGTTGTTCTGCTCCTATTAGTACACAGGCAGGCAGCTACAGTATTTATAGTTAGTGTACTGTGTCCTCTGCACAGTGTGCACCTAAAGCTACCTGAAGAAAATTGGTGGTGTTCTTCTGATCCTATTAGTCCTATTAGCTACAGTATTTACAGTTAGTGTAGTACGTCCTCTGCACAGTGTGCACCTAAAGCTACCTGAAGAAAATTGGTGGTGTTCTTCTGATCCTATTAGTACCACAGGCAGCTGCAGTATTTACAGTTAGTGTAATGCGTCCTCTGCATAGTGTGCACCTAAAGCTGCCTGAAGAAAATTGGTGGTGTTCTTCTGATCCTATTAGTACCACAGTCAGCTGCAGTATTTACAGTTAGTGTAGTGCGTCCTCTGCACAGTGTGCACCTAAAGCTACCTGAAGAAAATTGGTGGTGTTCTTCTGGTCCTATTAGTACCACAGGCAGGCAGATGCAGAATTTACAGTTAGTGTACTGTGTCCTCTGCACAGTGTGCACCTAAAGCTACCTGAAGAAAATTGGTGGTGTTCTTCTGATCCTATAAGTACCACAGGCAGGCAGCTACAGTATTCACAGTTAGTGTACTGTGTCCTCTGCACAGTGTGCACCTAAAGTTACCTGAAGAAAATTGGTGGTGTTCTTCTGATCCTATTAGTTCCACAGGCAGGCAGCTACAGTATTTACAGTTAGTGTACTGTGTCCTCTGCACAGTGTGCACCTAAAGCTACCTGAAGAAAATTGGTGGTGTTCTTCTGATCCTATTAGTACCACAGGCAGCTGTAGTATTTACAGTTAGTGTACTGTGTCCTCTGCACAGTGTGCACCTAACGCTACCTGAAAAAAATTGGTGGTGTTCTTCTGATCTTATTAGTACCACAGGCAGCTGCAGTATTTACAGTTAGTGTACTGTGTCCTTTGCACAGTGTGCACCTAAAGCTACCTGAAGAAAATTGGTGGTGTTCTTCTGGTCCTATTAGTACCACAGGCAGGCAGCTGCAGTATTTACAGTTAGTGTACTGTGTCCTGCGCACAGTGTGCACCTAAAGCTACCTGAAGAAAATTGGTGGTGTTCTTCTGATCCTATTAGTACCACAGGCAGGCAGCTACAGTATTTACAGTTAGTGTACTGTGTCCTCTGCACAGTGTGCACCTAAAGCTACCTGAAGAAAATTGGTGGTGTTCTTCTGATCCTATTAGTACCACAGGCAGCTGCAGTATTTACAGTTAGCGTAGGGCGTCCTCTGCACAGTGTGCACCTAAAGCTACATGAAGACAATTGCTGTTGTTCTGCTCCTATTAGTACACAGGCAGGCAGCTACAGTATTTATAGTTAGTGTACTGTGTCCTCTGCACAGTGTGCACCTAAAGCTACCTGAAGAAAATTGGTGGTGTTCTTCTGATCCTATTAGTCCTATTAGCTACAGTATTTACAGTTAGTGTAGTACTCCTCTGCACAGTGTGCACCTAAAGCTACCTGAAGACAATTGGTGGTGTTTTTCTGATCCTATTAGTACCACAGGCAGCTGCAGTATTTACAGTTAGTGTAATGCGTCCTCTGCATAGTGTGCACCTAAAGCTGCCTGAAGAAAATTGGTGGTGTTCTTCTGATCCTATTAGTACCACAGTCAGCTGCAGTATTTACAGTTAGTGTAGTGCGTCCTCTGCACAGTGTGCACCTAAAGCTACCTGAAGAAAATTGGTGGTGTTCTTCTGGTCCTATTAGTACCACAGGCAGGCAGATGCAGAATTTACAGTTAGTGTACTGTGTCCTCTGCACAGTGTGCACCTAAAGCTACCTGAAGAAAATTGGTGGTGTTCTTCTGATCCTATAAGTACCACAGGCAGGCAGCTACAGTATTTACAGTTAGTGTACTGTGTCCTCTGCACAGTGTGCACCTAAAGTTACCTGAAGAAAATTGGTGGTGTTCTTCTGATCCTATTAGTACCACAGGCAGGCAGCTACAGTATTTACAATTAGTGTACTGTGTCCTCTGCACAGTGTGCACCTAAAGCTACCTGAAGAAAATTGGTGGTGTTCTTCTGATCCTATTAATACCACAGGCAGCTGCAGTATTTACAGTTAGTGTAGTGCGTCCTCTGCACAGTGTGCACCTAAAGCTACCTGAAAAAAATTGGTGGTGTTCTTCTGATCTTATTAGTACCACAGGCAGCTTCAGTATTTACAGTTAGTGTACTGTGTCCTTTGCACAGTGTGCACCTAAAGCTACCTGAAGAAAATTGGTGGTGTTCTTCTAGTCCTATTAGTACCACAGGCAGGCAGCTGCAGTATTTACACTTAGTGTATTGCGTCCTCTGCACAGTGTGCACCTAAAGCTACCTGAAGACAAATGCTGTTGTTCTGATCCTATTAATACCACAGGCAGGCAGCTTCAGTATTTACAGTTAGTGTACTGTGTCCTCTGCACAGTGTGCACCTAAAGCTACCTGAAGAAAATTGGTTGTGTTCTTCTGATCCTATTAGTACCACAGGCAGGCAGCCACAGTATTTACAGTTTGTGTACTGTGTCCTCTGCACAGTGTGCACCTAAAACTACATGAAGAAAATTGGTGGTGTTCTTCTGATCCTATTAGTACCACAGGCAGCTGCAGTATTTACAGTTAGCGTAGTGCGTCCTCTGCACAGTGTGCACCTAAAGCTACATGAAGACAATTGCTGTTGTTCTGCTCCTATTAGTACACAGGCAGGCAGCTACAGTATTTATAGTTAGTGTACTGTGTCCTCTGCACAGTGTGCACCTAAAGCTACCTGAAGAAAATTGGTGGTGTTCTTCTGATCCTATTAGTCCTATTAGCTACAGTATTTACAGTTAGTGTAGTACGTCCTCTGCACAGTGTGCACCTAAAGCTACCTGAAGAAAATTGGTGGTGTTCTTCTGATCCTATTAGTACCACAGGCAGCTGCAGTATTTACAGTTAGTGTAATGCGTCCTCTGCATAGTGAGCACCTAAAGCTGCCTGAAGAAAATTGGTGGTGTTCTTCTGATCCTATTAGTACCACAGTCAGCTGCAGTATTTACAGTTAGTGTAGTGCGTCCTCTGCACAGTGTGCACCTAAAGCTACCTGAAGAAAATTGGTGGTGTTCTTCTGGTCCTATTAGTACCACAGGCAGGCAGATGCAGAATTTACAGTTAGTGTACTGTGTCCTCTGCACAGTGTGCACCCAAAGCTACCTGAAGAAAATTGGTGGTGTTCTTCTGATCCTATAAGTACCACAGGCAGGCAGCTACAGTATTCACAGTTAGTGTACTGTGTCCTCTGCACAGTGTGCACCTAAAGTTACCTGAAGAAAATTGGTGGTGTTCTTCTGATCCTATTAGTACCACAGGCAGCTGTAGTATTTACAGTTAGTGTAGTGCGTCCTCTGCACAGTGTGCACCTAACGCTACCTGAAAAAAATTGGTGGTGTTCTTCTGATCTTATTAGTACCACAGGCAGCTGCAGTATTTACAGTTAGTGTACTGTGTCCTTTGCACAGTGTGCACCTAAAGCTACCTGAAGAAAATTGGTGGTGTTCTTCTGGTCCTATTAGTACCACAGGCAGGCAGCTGCAGTATTTACACTTAGTGTATTGCGTCCTCTGCACAGTGTGCACCTAAAGCTACCTGAAGACAAATGCTGTTGTTCTGATCCTATTAATACCACAGGCAGGCAGCTACAGTATTTACAGTTAGTGTACTGTGTCCTCTGCACAGTGTGCACCTAAAGCTACCTGAAGAAAATTGGTTGTGTTCTTCTGATCCTATTAGTACCACAGGCAGGCAGCTACAGTATTTACAGTTTGTGTACTGTGTCCTCTGCACAGTGTGCACCTAAAACTACATGAAGAAAATTGGTGGTGTTCTTCTGATCCTATTAGTACCACAGGCAGGCAGCTGCAGTATTTACAGTTAGTGTATTGCATCCTCTGCACAGTGTGCACCTAAAGCTACATGAAGACAATTGCTGTTGTTCTGCTCCTATTAATACACAGGCAGGCAGCTACAGTATTTATAGTTAGTGTACTGTGTCCCCTGCACAGTGTGCACCTAAAGCTACCTGAAGAAAATTGGTGGTGTTCTTCTGATCCTATTAGCTACAGTATTTACAGTAAGTGTAGTACGTCCTCTGCAGTGTGCACCTAAAGCTACCTGAAGATAATTGGTGGTGTTCGTCTGATCCTATTAGTATCGCATGCAGCTGCGGTATTTACAGTTAGTGAAGTGCGTCCTCTGCACAGTGTGCACCTAAAGCTACCCGAAGACAACTGCTGTTGTTCTGATCCTATTATTACCACAGGCAGGCAGCTACAGTATTTACAGTTAGTGTACTGTGTTGCTACCTGAAGAAAATTGGTGGTGTTCTTCTGGTCCTATTAGTACCACAGGCAGGCAGCTGCAGTATTTACAGTTAGTGTACTGCGTCCTCTGCACAGTGTGCACCTAAAGCTACCTGAAGACAATTACTGTTGTTCTGATCCTATTAATACCACAGGCAGGCAGCTACAGTAATTACACTTAGTGTACTATGTCCTATGCACAGTATGCACTTAAAGCTACCTGAAGATAATTGGTGGTGTTCTTCTGGTCCTATTAGTACCACAGGCAGGCAGCTGCAGAACTTACAGTTAGTGTACTGCGTCCTCTGCACAGTGTGCACCTAAAGCTACCTGAAGATAATTGGTGGTGTTCTTCGGATCCTATGAGTACCACAGGCAGGCAGCTACAGTATTTACAGTTAGTGTACTGTGTCCTCTGCACAGTGTGCACCTAAAGCTACCTGAAGAAAATTGGAGGTGTCCTTCTGATCCTATTAGTCCTATTAGCTAAAGTATTTACAGTTAGTGTAGTACGTCCTCTGCACAATGTGCACCTAAAGCTACCTGAAGAAAATTGGTGGTGTTCTTCTGGTCCTATTAGTACCACAGGCAGGCAGCTGCAGTATTTACACTTAGTGTATTGCGTCCTCTGCACAGTGTGCACCTAAAGCTACCTGAAGACAAATGCTGTTGTTCTGATTCTATTAATACCACAGGCAGGCAGCTACAGTATTTACAGTTAGTGTACTGTGTCCTACGCACAGTGTGCACCTAAAGCTACCTGAAGAAAATTGGTTGTGTTCTTCTGATCCTATTAGTACCACAGGCAGGCAGCTACAGTATTTACAGTTTGTGTACTGTGTCCTCTGCACAGTGTGCACCTAAAACTACATGAAGAAAATTGGTGGTGTTCTTCTGATCCTATTGGTACCACAGGCAGGCAGCTGCAGTATTTACAGTTAGTGTACTGCATCCTCTGCACAGTGTGCACCTAAAGCTACATGAAGACAATTGCTGTTGTTCTGCTCCTATTAATACACAGGCAGGCAGCTACAGTATTTATAGTTAGTGTACTGTGTCCTCTGCACAGTGTGCACCTAAAGCTACCTGAAGAAAATTGGTGGTGTTCTTCTGATCCTATTAGCTACAGTATTTACAGTTAGTGTAGTACGTCCTCTGCACAGTGTGCACCTAAAGCTACCTGAAGATAATTGGTGGTGTTCGTCTGATCCTATTAGTATCGCATGCAGCTGCGGTATTTACAGTTAGTGAAGTGCGTCCTCTGCACAGTGTGCACCTAAAGCTACCCGAAGACAATTGCTGTTGTTCTGATCCTATTATTACCACAGGCAGGCAGCTACAGTATTTACAGTTAGTGTACTGTGCCCTCTGCACAGTGTGCACCTAAAGCTACCTGAAGAAAATTGGTGGTGTTCTTCTGGTCCTATTAGTACCACAGGCAGGCAGCTGCAGTATTTACAGTTAGTATACTGCGTCCTCTGCACAGTGTGCACCCAAAGCTACCTGAAGACAATTGCTGTTGTTCTGATCCTATTAATACCACAGGCAGGCAGCTGCAGTAATTACACTTAGTGTACTGTGTCCTATGCACAGTGTGCACTTAAAGCTACCTGAAGATAATTGGTGGTGTTCTTCTGGTCCCATTAGTACCACAGGCAGGCAGCTGCAGAACTTACAGTTAGTGTACTGCGTCCTCTGCACAGTGTGCACCTAAAGCTACCTGAAGAAAATTGGTGGTGTTCTTCGGATCCTATGAGTACCACAGGCAGGCAGCTACAGTATTTACAGTTAGTGTACTGTGTCCTCTGCAAAGTGTGCACCTAAAGCTACCTGAAGAAAATTGGTGGTGTTCTTCTGATCCTATTAGTACCACAGGCACCTGCAGTATTTACAGTTAGTGTAGTGGGTCCTCTGCACAGTGTGCACCTAAAGCTACCTGAAGAAAATTGGTGGTGTTCTTCTGATCCTATTAGTACCACAGGCACCTGCAGTATTTACAGTTAGTGTAGTGGGTCCTCTGCAGAGTGTGCACCTAAAGCTACCTGAAGAAAATTGGTGGTGTTCTTCTGATCCTATTAGTACCACAGGCAGCTACAGTATTTACAGTTAGTGTACTGTGTCCTCTGCACAGTGTGCACCTAAAGCTACCTGAAGAAAATTGGTGGTGTTCTTCTGGTCCTATTAGTACCACAGGCAGGCAGCTGCAGTATTTACAGTTAGTGTACCGCGTCATCTGCACAGTGTGCACCTAAAGCTACCTGAAGACAATTGCTGTTGTTCTGATCCTATTAATACCACAGACATGCAGCTACAGTATTTACAGTTAGTGTACTGTGTCCTCTGCACAGTGTGCACCTAAAGCTACCTGAAGAAAATTGGTGGTGTTCTTCTGATCCTATTAGTACCACAGGCAGGCAGCTACAGTATTTATAGTTAGTGTACTGTGTCCTCTACACAGTGTGCACCCAAAAGCTACCTGAAGAAAATTGGTGGTGTTCTTCTGATCCTATTAGTCCTATTAGCTACAGTATTTACAGTTAGTGTAGTACGTCCTCTGCACAGTGTGCACCTAAAGCTACCTGAAGAAAATTGGTGGTGTTCTTCTGATCCTATTAGTACCACAGGCACCTGCAGTATTTACAGTTAGTGTAGTGCATCCTCTGCACAGTGTGCACCTAAAGCTACCTGAAGAAAATTGGTGGTGTTCTTCTGATCCTATTAGTATCACAGGCAGGCAGCTACAGTAATTACAGTTAGTGCACTGTGTCCCCTGCACAGTGTGCACCTAAAGCTACCTGAAGAAAATTGGTGGTGTTCTTCTGATCCTATTAGTACCACAGGCAGCTGCAGTATTTACAGTTAGTGTACTGCGTCCTCTGCACAGTGTGCACCTAACGCTACCTGAAATAGATTGGTGGTGTTCTTCTGATCCTATTAGTACCGCAGGCAGCTGCAGTATTTACAGTTAGTGTAGTGCGTCCTCTGCACAGTGTGCACCTTAAGCTACCTGAAGAAAATTGGTGGTGTTCTTCTGATCCTATTAGTACCACAGGCAGCCGCAGTATTTACAGTTAGTGTAGTGCGTCCTCTACACAGTGTGCACGTAAAGCTACCTGAAAAAAATTGGTGGTGTTCTTCTGATCCTATTAGTACCACAGGCAGCTGCAGTATTTACAGTTAGTATACTGTGTCCTCTGCACAGTGTGCATCTAAAGCTACCTGAAGAAAATTGGTGGTGTTCTTCTGATCCTATTAGTCCTATTAGCTACAGTATTTACAGTTAGTGTAGTACATCCTCTGCACAGTGTGCACCTAAGTCTACCTGAAGAAAATTAGTGGTGTTCTTCTGATCCTATTAGTACCACAGGCAGCTGCAGTATTTACAGTTAGTGTAGTGCGCCCTCTGCACAGTGTGCACCTAAAGCTACCTGAAGACAATTGCTGTTGTTTTGATCCTATTATTAACACAGTCAGGCAGCTACAGTATTTACAGTTAGTGTACTGTGTCCTCTGCACAGTGTGCATCTAAAGCTACCTGAAGAAAATTGGTGGTTTTCTTCTGATCCTATTAGTACCACAGGCAGCTGCAGTATTTACAGTTAGTGTAGTGCACCCTCTGCACAGTGTGCACCTAAAGCTACCTGAAGACAATTGCTGTTGTTTTGATCCTATTATTAACACAGGCAGGCAGCTACAGTATTTACAGTTATTGTACTGTGTCCTCTGCACAGTGTGCACCTAAAGCTACCTGAAGACAATTGCTGTTCTTCTGCTCCTATTAATACCTCAGGCAGACAGCTACAGCATTTACAGTTAGTGTACTGTGTCCTGTGCACAGTCTGCACCTAAAGCTACCTGAAGACAATTGCTGGTGTTCTCATACAAAAAATTCTACAGGCAGGCAGTTGATTCTGCTAGCTGCAGTATCAGTATATATATACATCCCAGCCTTGTGCAGCTACATCTCACTGCAGGCCATTAGTATGTCTGGAAGGCCAACGAGGAGAGGCAGACAGTCACAAGCCAATAAAAGAGGGCAACGCTCTGTGTCTAAAGGCAACAGTGCTGGTCATGGACAAGGTGCATCCTCATCAGCATGTGGCCGTGGGACACACTTGTCCTTTTTTTCGGCAGCTGGCCGTGTTGAGCCGCAACAGACTTGGTAGAGTGGATGACCAAGCTGTCCTCATCCTCCTCATCCTCTCTCACCCAGGCTCAGGGTACTTTGTCTGACAAAGCAGCTGCCAACGCAGCCTCTTCCCTCGGCTCAATGGCATCAGTCAATCCTTCCCTAGCCCCACCATGTCCTCCTGAGGAGTCCCCCAAACTGTTTGAACACAGTGTTGGGTACATGCTCCAGGATGATGTCCAGCGTTTTGAAGGCTCTGATGATGGTACCCAGCTAGAGGAAGGCAGTAACGTGAGCCTAGAGAGAGGGGGTGCCCAAGAAGGACAGCAATCTGGCAGTCATGTTCCCCCAGCTGCAGCATACTTCCAGCTTTGCTCCAGTGATAAGGAGGGAGGGGATGATGAGGTCACTAACTCCATGTGAGTGCCTGATAGGAGAGAGGAGGAGGAGGGAGCACATCTCCAACGAGGCAAGATGCCCTCCAGGGGCCAGCCTAAGGGCAGCACACCGACTGCATCATACCGCTGAGCTTCGCATGTGCAGGGCGCTGCTGTCTCTGCGCATTATTCCAAAAGTTCTTTGGTGTGAGCCTTTTTTGAGATGAGTACATCAGATCCCACCACTGTGGACACAAAGTGGACCTCTCCTTGCTCCTCATTAGCTGGGATCTTCAACCCACTATACCTTCAGTCCTCTCTGAAACCTGCACTGAGAGGAATGAAGGTGTAGAATTAGGTGTGTCACAGCCAAGTACTTGCGGGCAATCTGCTATTGGTACACCGATGACAGAATGTACCAGGCAAATTTCCCTGCCCCAGCTGCTGCACCGCCGAATGAAGTTTGCTCCCAGCCATCCACATGCCCAGCGGTTGAATGCTAGCTTGGCTAAATTGCTAGCACTTCAACTGCTGCCTTTTCAGTTGGTAGACTCTGCCCCCTTCCGTGAGTTTGTGGAATATGCATTTCCTCAGTGTCAGGTTCCCAAACGCCACTTTTTCTCATGGAAGGCGATTCCGGCTCTCTACTGGCATGTGGAAGGCAATGTCTTGGCCTCGCTGGACAGGGCGGTCAGCAGTAAGGTGCATATTACCACTGACTCATGGTCCAGCAGGCATGGACAGGGACGTTACCTATCTTTTGCCGCACACTGGGTGACTCTTCTGGGAGCTGGGAAGGATGCAGGACAGGGTGCAGTAGTGTTTGGAGGTTGTTCCGCCACCACGCCTCCAAAATTCTACTAGTGGTGATTCTGCCACACCTCTCTCCTCCACCCCCTCCTCTTCTTCTTCCTCCATGGCCTCTTCCTGTGCTGATTTGTCCTCGGAACCAGCAGTGCTCCGTAGGCATTCAAGGGGCTATGCAAGCACGCAGGCAAAAAGATGCCATACGGTGCTTGAGCTGGTGTGCTTGGGGGACAGGAGCCACACTGGGGCAGAGATTCTGTCAGCTCTGCAGGGGCAGGTTCAGATGCCACGCCAGCTTAAGGCAGGTATGGTGGTTTGCGACAATGGCACCAACCTCCTCTCCGCCCTCCAACAGGGACAACTGACCCATGTGCCCTGTTTGGCTCATGTCCTTAACTTGGTGGTGCAGCGGTTCTTGGCAGGTACCAGGGCTTACAGGATGTCCTGAGGCAGGCCAGGAACGTCTGTGTGCATTTCCACAGGTCATATAATGCCAGTTCTTGGCACGAGGATGGTGAGCAGTGACAGTGCATGCATCAGTGACACTGTCCCTCTTGCCCACCTGTTGGAGCACACACTGCGTGGAATAATGGACAGGGCACTTGAGGCAGAACAGAGGGAGGAAGAGTAGAACTTCCTTACATCTTACATCTAAAGGCCCCCTTTATCCAGACAGTGTTCCTGCGTGCCTGATGATCACACAGGAAGAGGATGAGGAGTAGGAGGAGGATTGTGTCAGCATGGAGGTGGAGCCTGGCACTCAGCATCAGCAGCAGTCTCCAAGGGATCATTTATAGTCCGAAGAAACCCATGGACTTGTACGTGGCTGGGAGGATGTGGCTGTGGATCATGTCGTCCTTAGTGACCCAGAGGACTCTGGACCGAATGCCTCAGCAAACCTACGCTGCATGGCCTCCCTGATCCTGCAAAGCCTGCAGAAGGATCCTTGTATTTGTGGTATCAAGGGGAGGGATGATTACTGGCTGGCAACCCTCCTTGATCCACGTTACAAGGGTAAGGTTGCGGACCTTATCTTGCCGTCGCAGAGGGAGCAGAGGATGAAACATCTTGGGGAGGCCTTGCAGAAAGGTTTGTGCAAAGCATTTCCAGAGACTGGGAGGTTACAATTCCCTGGTCCTCCTGGACAACGTGTTGTTGAGGCTTCGGTCAGTCACAGAAGGAGCGGTGGAGAAGGTGGCCGTCTGACCGATGCGTTCAGACAATCTTTTAGTCTGCAGCCTCAAGGTCTGATTGGTTCCAGCAACCATCGCCAGCGTCTGATTCACATGGTGCAGGATTACCTAGGGGCAAGATCAGACTTGGACACCTTTCCCATCAAAAATCCTCTGGATTATTGGATCTTGAGGATGGATCACTGGCCAGAGTTTGCATAGTATGCAATTGAGCTACTAGCCTGTCCTGCATCCAGCGAACGCACATTCAATGCTGCTGGAGGCTTTGTAACTGATTACAGGGTGCGCCTGTCCACCAAATCGGTCGATCGGCTGACCTTCATAAAAATGAATCAGTCTTGGATCACCAGCTATCAAGAACCTGATGCTGATGTAACCGATTGATTTTTCTTTTAATGTGAGATCCCTTCAAGACTGCCTATGCTGATGCTGAGTAGGGATGAGCCGAACACCCCCCTGTTCGGTTCGCACCAGAACATGCGAACAGGAAAAAAGGTTCGTTCGAACTCGCGAACACCGTTAAAGTCTATGGGACACGAACATGAATAAACAAAAGTGCTAATTTTAAAGGCTTATATGCAAGTTATTGTCATAAAAAGTGTTTGGGGACCTGGGTCCTGCCCCAGGGGACATGGATCAATGCAAAAAAAAGTTTTAAAAACGGCCGTTTTTTCAGGAGCAGTGATTTTAATAATGCTTAAAGTCAAACAATAAAAGTGTAATATCCCTTTAAATTTCGTACCTGGGGGGTGTCTATAGTAAGCCTGTAAAGGGGTGCATGTTTCCTGTGTTTAGAACAGTCTGACAGCAAAATGACATTTTGAAGGAAAAAACGTATTTAAAACTACCCGCGGCTATTGCATTGCCGACAATACACATAGAAGTTCATTGATAAAAACGGCATGGGAATTCCCCAAAGGGGAACCCCAAACCAAAATTTAAAAAAAAAAAATGACGTGGGAGTCCTCCTAAATTCCATACCAGGCCCTTCAGGTCTGGTATGGATATTAAGGGGAACCCCGGCCAAAATTTAAAAAAAAAAATGACGTGGGGTTCCCCCTAAATTCCATACCAGACCCTTCAGGTCTGGTATGGATTTTAAGGGGAACCCCGCGCCAAAAAAAAAAAAAAAAACGGCGTGGGGTCCCCCCAAAAATCCATACCAGACCCTTATCCGAGCACGCAACCTGGCAGGCCGCAGGAAAAGAGGGGGGGACGAGAGTGCGGCCCCCCCTCCCTCCTGAACCGTACCAGGCCACATGCCCTCAACATTGGGAGGGTGCTTTGGGGTAGCCCCCCAAAACACCTTGTCCCCATGTTGATGAGGACAAGGGCCTCATCCCCACAACCCTGGCCGGTGGTTGTGGGGGTCTGCGGGCGGGGGGCTTATCGGAATCTGGAAGCCCCCTTTAACAAGGTGACCCCCAGATCCCGGCCCCCCCCCTGTGTGAAATGGTAAGGGGGTACATAAGTACCCCTACCATTTCACGAAAAAAGTGTCAAAAATGTTAAAAATGACAAGAGACAGTTTTTGACAATTCCTTTATTTAAATGCTTCTTCTTTCTTCTATCTTCCTTCATCTTCTGGTTCTTCTGGTTCTTCTGGCTCTTCTGGTTCTTCCTCCGGCGTTCTCGTCCAGCATCTCCTCCGCGGCGTCTTCTATCTTCTTCTCCTCGGGCATGGGGGGGAGGCTCCCGCTCTTCTCTTCTTCTTTTCTTCTCTTCTTCTCTTCTTCATTTTCTTCTCCGGGCCGCTCCGCAATCCATGCTGGCATGGAGGGAGGCTCCCGCTGTGTGACGGCGCTCCTCGTCTGACAGTTCTTAAATAACAGGGGGGCGGGGCCACCCGGTGACCCCGCCCCACTCTGACGCACGGTGACTTGACGGGACTTCCCTGTGACGTCACGGGGAATGCCACAGGGAAGTCCCGTGGGGACCCCACGCCGTTTTTTTTTTTTTTTTTTTGGCGCGGGGTTCCCCTTAAAATCCATACCAGACCTGAAGGGTCTGGTATGGAATTTAGGGGGAACCCCACGTAATTTTTTTTTTTTTAATTTTGGCCGGGGTTCCCCTTAATATCCATATCAGACCTGAAGGGCCTGGTATGGAATTTAGGGGGACTCCCAAGTCATTTTTTTTTTTTTAATTTTGGTTCGGGGTTCCCCTTTGGGGAATTCCCATGCCGTTTTTATCAATGAACTTCTATGTGTATTGTCGGCAATGCAATAGCCGCGGGTAGTTTTAAATGAGTTTTTTCCTTCGAAATGTCATTTTGCTGTCAGATTGTTCTAAACACGGAAAACATGCGCCCCTTTACAGGCATACTATAGACACCCCCCAGGTACGAAATTTAAAGGGATATTACACTTTTATTGATTGACTTTAAGCATTATTAAAATCACTGCTCCTGAAAAAACGGCCGTTTTTAAAACTTTTTTTTGCATTGATCCATGTCCCCTGGGGCAGGAGCCAGGTCCCCAAATACTTTTTATGACAATAACTTGCATATTAGCCTTTAAAATTAGCACTTTTGATTTCTCCCATAGACTTTGCCGCGAACACCCCAAATTGTTCGCTGTTCGGCGAACTTGCGAACAGCCAATGTTCGAGTCGAACATGAGTTCGACTCAAACTCGAAGCTCATCCCTAATGCTGAGTGACTATCCTGTTATGCTGAGTCACAATCCTCTTCCTCCTCAATTTTCATGCTGATAGCTTGTAAGAAAATTTTTGGTTCTGGGCACCGCCACCAGTGGCCAAGGCCCAATTTTTCTGCCCCTGTCTAACAGGGGCATGTAATTACAATTTTTGATGCAATACTTTGCAGCAGGGCTCATTCCTGCGCTCCAACTATAGTATCTGTGAGGGGTTGCAGTGTTGTGGCACCAGCACCAGTGCCCAAGGCCCAATTTTTCAGCCCCTGTTTAACAAGGGCATATAATTACAATTTTTGATGAAATACATTGCAGCAGTGCTCATTCCTGCGCTCCAACTATAGCATCTGTGAGGGGTTGCAGTGTTGTGGCAATTGTTCTGCCCCTGTTTAACAGGGACGTGTAATTACTATTTTTGATGCAATACTTTGCAGCAGGGCTCATTCCTGTGCTCCAACTAGAGTATCTGTGAGGGGTTGCAGTGTTGTGGCACCAGCACCAGTGCCCAAGGCCCAATTTTTCAGCCCCTGTTCAACAGGGACATGTAATTACAATTCTTGATCTAATATTTCACAGCAGGGCCCATTCCTGCGCCCACCAAGAGTAACTGTGAGGGCTTACAGTGTTGTGGCAACACCACCACCACCAAAGGCCCAATTTTTCTACCACTTTCTTCAGAGTATATAGGGCAGGCCCCTACTTTCAAGCATCCAACTTACAAATGACTCCTACTTGCAAGCAGAAGGAGACAACAGGAAGTGAGATGAAATCTACCCCTAGGAAGGAAAATTCTCTCCTGTAAGAGTTAATATGGGAAAAACGTGTCTCCTCTTCACTGATGCTTTATCACCAATCCTTGGTGAGGTGAAATCTTCTGAAGAAGTGCACAGACAGCAAAACAAATGTTACAGGGGTGATAACCCTTCCCTATGTTTTCCAAAAAGCTTAAAAATAGAGTTTTTGGATAGAGCTACACTTTAAAAATGTACCAGTTCAAAATTAGAAACAGATTCTACTTAACAACAAACCTACAGTCCCTGTCTTGTTTTCACCGCCTGTATACTGCTGTTCAGCTGTTCAGACTATATAGGGCCTGGGGGCCCCACGCCTTTCCTTTTTTTAATTTGAGTGCATGGTTCCCCTTAATATCCATACAAGACCCAAAGGGCCTGGTAATGGACTGGGGGGTGGTGGGTACCCATGACGTTTGTCTCACTGATTTTCATCCATATTGCCGGGATCCGACATAACATTAAAGCCGCAAGCAGTTTTATTCCTTTAAAAATGTCATTTTGTGCAGGGACTGTTCTAAGCCCGGGAAACACGCGCCACTTTACAGACATACTATAGACACCCCTCAGGTACGATATTTAAAGGATTATGTAGTGCTGGTAGATTTTAATCTACCGCTGATAGGTAAATCTAGTGGGTTACTTATTATAGGAAGTTATATTTGGTTCTGTTCCAGCTTGGCTGACGTTACGTGTAGTTCCACACTGTGCCAGTGGGTGTCGTTGTCGCCATGGGCCAGTGTTGGAAAAGCAACGTGTTGAAGCGTATGAGTGCTCCTCTGTCTTGGAGATAACTCGGTGGAGGTGGTCCTCTGCGTTGCATTCTGGGAGAGGGTATTTATGGAACAGACGCCATGTTCTGGGGTTCGTTTTCAGCCACCTGCTGGCCCTCCTGTCCGACAGGTATGTGTTAAGAGTACCACCTCGTGGTCCTCCGTTCTGGAGGCCCACGTCGCTGCAGTGTGTGGGTGGGCCCAGAAGCCTGTCTGGGGCCTACCACAGCAGCAGAGGTATGGTCCTGAGCTGTCTATCCTGAGTGAAGAAGCTGGACAATCGAGAAGATCCCAGGGGAGGACCCGTCATGGAAGGATCATGCAGAGTGCTGGTCTGGAGAGGGGACTGGTGACTCGGTTGGAGGACATATCCTGAAGTAGTATTACTGCATAGTACTGCCGGGTTGGCTTAAAGGTTCAAGTACTGTGTCTGACATTCATCGCAAACCATTACATCCTGTGGCAGAGGATTGTACGGGTTTTATTTCAAACAAGTCTGTGGCAGAGACTTTTGTTCGTGCTACGTGCTGGCTGCTAGACATGTGAGAGTGGTCTATCCAGGCGGGCAAAGATTGAATCCCACAAGGGGAGTGCATTCAACTACAAGTGTTCAATTACAAAGAATGTTCTGAAGAATACTAAGGAAAGGTATTTGAGCTTCCCTGCAGCTTTCCTTCTGCCTCTTTCCTGCTACTTCCTTTATTTGTTCATTAAAGCATTGGAAAACCTACTCAAGTGTTTGGTGCTTATATTGTCCAGAGGTAAACTCAACGGAACCCTAGACCCGGTGTCGGTGAAACAGAGGTATCAAGAGTGAAGGTAACAAGCCCGCTTTAAACCAGCAGCTTCACCGAGAGTTATTGCTACATGTGGGGGCTTGTCCGGGATTTGTTGGCCGTCAATTCTTGCAACCTAGAGAGGTGTTTCACCGGGAGTTTACGGTGAGAGCTGGACTTTGTCAATTTCTCAGGAAAAGAAGAGGTTAAAAGTTGCAGGACTTTATTTCTGACTGTGTAGGCGGTGGGCGCCAGTAAAAGCCCGGGAGCTACGTGATCAGAAGAACAAGGGGGAGGAGCCTACCCTACTTGATACCGCGTGGGACGCGTGTATGTGTTTGGCACCAGAGAAGAAGAGAGGCCTCGTGATCGTGCTGAGAAGATCAGAGTGTGGCCATGTCTTTTTCAGCGATGCAGCCAATTATGGGACCAAGAATTTTCCCTGCGAGCACCGTGTCGAGTACTGTGCTGACCGGAACCCTGCTTACAGATACCGGTATTCGTCTGAAGCCGCAGGGGAGGTTTGTTCTCTATACCGCAGGAGATATCAGGGCTGGGCATGATTTGCCACAAATGTGAAGGACTGGCCGTACATCTCCGTCCATTTGTTCGCTGCCCGCAATGTGGAGAATATCTGTTTGTGGTGGAGCAACCTACTATGTCGCCCCGTGCCTATCGAATGGATTGGGCTACAGGTATCGCCACAGTAGAAGCTGCTACTGCTGCGGAAAGAGAACGGCAGGCTATGACTTTGCCTGTTGTTGCCGAGAATGTTCCGGAGAGAGACACTGCTGTTGCCGTCTCATCAGCGGACATTACCTTAATTTCTTCGTCCACCACACCTATCCCTGTTGTACCTGTACAGAAGAAGGTGGGATATGTGAAGGCTTCCCGCGGCCGTGGTCCAGGCCTACCCCAGAGACTACCCGAACCGGATCCAACAAAGTCCACGACAGGAATGGGTGAGCAATTGATGGGAAATGTATCTGGGACTGTAAATAAATACCTACCAGCAGAAGAGCTGGGAGATTCAGAGATAGAATCAATGTCGGATCTCTCCGGTGATGAGGACCTGTTTGGGACTATTTGTCTGTGCCTAAGCCTTTCCGAAAGACTGGATGTTCTGTTAAAATGGATGAACGTTACAGTGGATGTTTTATGCACTGGAATTTTGGTCGGCACATCTATTCTGACAGAGTGGTCATCTGCAGGCCCGGAAAAGATGACGTTGTGTATTTCATCACTACAGTGGATAAACTGGGAAAAGCACTGACATTGCCAGATCCCCGGTTTTATTGGTAATTATGGACAAAGGAACTTTGGGGTAGTTAGTTAGTTAGTGTCAGCATATAGAGATCTTCGTGTTCAAGATCTGAATGCTCATCTCAGTGTTTCAGATCCAAGGACTTCTTTTTGCTAGCCGGATTTCTTTCATTAAAAGAAAAAATGTATATATAGGGATGGACTTCTAAAGATTATTCTGGTGTAGATAACGGGAAGAGAGTTTCATTTTTTTCAAATGAGACTTTGCTCCTGAAATTGTATAGGTCGCATGTGTGTTTAACATGTTTTCCTTTTCAGGAACCATTTGATCTCCTATCAAGCTGTTAGGCTTTTCAGCTAAGATAGATAGTGAGGAAATGTACAGTCATAGGATGGTTTTGTTTGCGGATGTGAACATATTGTTTTACAAATGTTAATCTTATAATGTTTTTCTACTGTCTTTCCTTCTTCTTTACCTAAATCCAAGTTATAAACTCAAATACCTGCTCTCAGGCTTGGGAGTTATTATTTTTGTGACAGACGTTGAGGACAACGTCTATTGTACTAGGGGGAGTATGTAGCGCTGGTAGATTTTAATCTACCGCTGATAGGTAAATCTAGTGGGTTACTTATTATAGGAAGTTATATTTGCCTCTGTTCCAGCTTGGCTGACGTTGCGTGTAGTTCCACACTGTGCCGGTGGGTGTCGTTGTCGCCATGGGCCAGCGTTGGAAAAGCAACGTGTTGAAGCGTATGAGTGCTCCTCTGTCTCGGAGATAACTCGGTGGAGGTGATCCTCCGAATTGCATTCTGGGAGAGGGTATTTATGGGACAGACGCCATGTTCTGGGGTTCGTTTTCAGCCACCTGCTGGCCCTCCTGGTTTATGTTAAGAGTACCACCTCATGGTCCTCCGTTCCGGAGGCCCATGTCACTACGGCATGTGGGTGGGCCCAGAAGCCTGTCTGGGGCCTACCACAGCAGCAAAGGAATGGTCCTGAGCTGTCTATCCTGAGTGAAGAAGCTGGACAACCATGAAGATCCCAGGGGAGGACCCGTCATGGAAGGATCATGCAGAGTGCTGGTGTGGAGAGGGGCCTGGTGACTCGGTTGGAGGACGTATCCTGAAGTAGTCTTACTGCATAGTACTGCTTGGTGGTTTAAAGTTTGGCTTAAAGGTTCAAGTACTGTGTCTGACATTCATTGCAAACCATTACATCCTGTGGCAGAGGATTGTACGGGTTTTATTTCAAACATTCGTGCTACGTGCTGGCTGCTAGACAAGTGAGAGAGGTCTATCCAGGCGGGCAAAGATTGAATCCCACAAGGGGAACGCATTCAACTACAAGTGTTCAATTACAAAGAATGTTCTGAAGAATACTAAGGAAAGGTATTTGAGCTTCCCTGCAGCTTTCCTTCTGCCTCTTTCCTGCTACTTTGTTCATTAAAGCATTGGAAAACCTACTCAAGTGCTTGGTGCTTATATCGTCCAGAGGTAAACTCAACGGAACCCTAGACCCTGTGCCGGTGAAACAGAGGTATCGAGAGTGAAGGTAACAAGCCCGCTTTAAACCAGCAGCTCCACCGAGAGTTATTGCTACAATTATTTCACTTTTTTTTTCACTTTAAGCATCATTAAAATCACTGCTCCCGAAAAAACAGCCGTTTTTAAAATTTTTTTTTGCATTGATACATGTCCCCTGGGGAAGGACCCAAACCCTTTTTAGGACAATAACTTGCATATTAGCCTTTAAAATTAGCACTTTTGATTTCGAATGTTCAAGTCCCATAGATTTTAATAGGGTTCTAAAGTTTGCGCAAACTTTCGGTCCGTTCGCAGGTTCTGGTGCAAACCGAACCGGGGGGGTGTTTGGTTCATCCCTAGGCTTTAGTAAATCCTCTCCATACTGTTTGCTGCAGTGTACTTTGCGCACTGCCAAACTATTACTCTAGCACTCTTTTTTTTTTTTTTTATTAGATTGTTTTTAATACAAATGTACAGCACTTTAATAAAATTGTTAGCCGTATAACTAAGGAACTACAGGCTCCAGGGCACTTGTCAGTGGGCATTAAGCTGCTACAGGTGTAAAAACAAGAACAGTATTACAGTTTATTTATATCCATGCACTGTACAACAGTTGACTAAATACCCTTCTGTTTCCATGACATGCATTTCAGGTAATACAGTTGGCATTTATTAATGTTTGCAGGTCAAATGCTTATGAAAAGGCAATCTTTTTTTCTGCTTGTGAAGGTTGTCTAATATCACACCTCATTCATGTATTTCATTTTGTTTAAAATAGCTTTCATCATGTAGCATATTTAATAAAAAGGGAATTATCAGGCTACTTGCCCTAAACCCTTAGCAAGAGGTCAGTGTTTCCAGTAAAATGTAAAGTAGCAGTAAAGGTCATGTAATACAAACAGAACTCGTTATAGATAAAATGGGGAAAATGGAAGGTTTTACCTAAGCCACGTTCACTGTCAAAATATATGAATAAATAAATAAATATATATATATATATATATATATAGTCAAAGGCGCTGACTTTATGACAGGAAGGCACTGTACAATATAATTGCTTTCCGGGGTTGCTGGTCCCACATTTATTTTCACGTTTCACGTTTTCAAGAGTCAACAGAAAACAGCTTCACTTCAGCAAATAAACAAAATCCTGCCTGATCGCGCACATATAGCAGAGTCCACATAGTAAGCTTTTACCAAGCCTATGTAACTCAGTCTGACAGGTGAGTTTTCCCAATGCTCTCACACAGTAAACAGCACAGTACTTAGATATGACTCAAAGCTTTTTTATAAGATACCCCTATTTATTACCAGGAAGGACCCCAGCAGTTGTGGACTTTCTGTCAGCTTGGACAAGTCTACACTTTCCTTTTTACATTTACATTTAAAAGGTACCAAGAATAGAAAGAATTCTTTGGAAAAGAATGCATGAGATCCAGTGGAAGTGAAAGGGGCACGCCACACAGGCTGTGAGTTCCAGATGCAAGGCTTGTCAGAGCTTCCAGCAAGCTTGAGACAGGAACTCGCTGTGATAAACAGAGCTGATACAGATGACAGCTGGATAGACACGTGAACCAGATGTGAGAGCAGAGCCGGGAACAGCAGCATGGTCACAGGCATAGCAGAGATCAGCAGAGGGACAGAAGGGGGGCAGAGGGACAGGCAGGGGGCAGCAGGACAGCGAGACAGGAGGGGGATAGTGTGATAGGAGGGGGGCAGGAGGGGGGCAGCGGGACAGGAGAGGGGCAGTGGGACAAAATGGGGGCAGTGGGACAAGAGGGGCACAGTGGTACAGGTGGGGGGCAGTGGGACAGGATGGGGACAGTGTCACAGGGGGGACAGTGAGACAGGACGGGGGCAGTGTCCCAGAATGGGGGGCAGTGGGACAGGAGGGGAACAATGGGACAGGTGGGGGCAGTGTCACAGGAGGGGGGTAGTGGGACAGGAGGAAGGCAGTGGGGGGGGCAGTGTGACAGGAGGGGGGCAGCGGGACAGAAGGGGCAGCGGGACAGGAGGGGGACAGTGTCACTCTAAACACACACCTTGGGAGGCACCAGTCCTCCCAGCTCTCATCTGTCCTGCAGCAGCTCCTCCAGATGGTGTCAGTGGAGAGGATCTGGTACCAGGAGTGGTAGCTGAGCCTCTGTCCCATCTCCACCAGGATCTCCAGTGGCAGCTACAACAAAGTACGGGGGGGGCTCCTCCACTCTGACCTCCTCCTCTTCTTGTTTCTCCTCCATGGGGCCCTCCACCAGGGCACCCCTTCCCCCTGGCCTGACCCACCCCAGACAGCTGGGCGTACACCGCTGTTCCTGACCAGAGCCTGCCCGACAGTGGGCCCCGATCGGCTTTTTGTCCGTCGAACTCCTTGCACACACCTGGTATGCGCCCACCACTCCACCCTCCTCTACATCCTGGCAGGTCCACTCTGACAGCAGCTGCCCCATGTTAATGACGGCCCTGGTTGGGGCCTGGGTCCACCTACAGATGTATGGTCTGTCCCTTTCTGATGTCAGCCCTGGATCTTAGTGCTGGGAGAAAGCAATGAGGCTTTGTGAGTTTTATTACTTTTATGTATGTTTTGAATTACTAAACGGTGTTAAGAACCCTCCCATGATCCTAAGTGTGTTTTGACTGTAAACAGCAGTGGGTCTATATATCTGGTAAGTGCTTTGTGAAGGTGGAGGTTGTACACGATGAATGAAGGCTTAAAGTGGGAAGTACAACAGTGGTTGTAAAGCACATGGGACACTAATGCCACGTACACACGAGCAGACTTTACGGCAGACTTTGCCCGGCGGACTTTTCTACGGACTTTACGACGGACTTTCTGAATGAACGGACTTGCCTACACACAATCAACCAAAGTCCATCGAATTCGTACATGATGACGTACGACCAGACTAAAACAAGGAAGTTCATAGCCAGTAGCCAATAGCTGCCCTAGCGTGGCTTTTTGTCCTTCGAACTAGCATACAGACGAGCGGACTTTTCGACCGGACTCAAGTCCGTCGGATAGATTTGAAACATGTTTCAAATCTAAGTCCGTCCAACTTTTGAGAAAACAAAGTCCGCTGGAGCCCACACACGATCGAATTGTCCGACGAAATCCCGTCCGCCGGGCAAAGTCTGCCGTAAAGTCCGCTCATGTGTACGCGGCATAAGGCTCGGTTCACACCTAAACCGGTTGTGGATCGCTCAGGGCAGAATCTTTGCCTGAATATGGCCCTGAAACGGAGGCAGAGACACACAGCGTTTCTGTACAGTGTGCTCCGCAGCTGCCCCGGAGACATGTGAACCGGCTCCATGGAGAGCCGGTCACATTCTCCTGCTATGCGAATTGGATACGGGGAAACCCACATCCAATTCACATAGGTGTGAACCCAACCTTAGGCACTTTTTCTTGCATAAGGCCCCTTTCACACTGGGGCGGTAGGGGGCGTCGGTGGTAAAACAGCGCTATTTTTAGCGCTGTTTTACCCCGGTATTCGGCCGCTAGCGGTGCGGTTTTAACCCCCCGCTGGCGGCCGAAAAAGGGTTAAAACCCCTCGTATAGCGCAGCTATAGCCGCGGTGTTACCGCGGTATAGCCGCGCTGTCCCATTGATTTCAATGGGCAGGAGCGGTGAAGGAGCGGTGAATACACCGCTCCTTCACCGCTCCAAAGATGCGGCTGACAGGAGATTTTTTCTTCTCCTGCCAGCGCACCGCTTCAGTGTGAAAGCCCTCGGGCTTTCACACTGAACAAACAGAGGAGGCTGTTTAGGGGCGGTTTGCAGACGCTATTTTTAGCGCAATAACGCCTGCAAACCGCCCCAGTGTGAAAGGGGTCTAAGGCACTTTATTTGGGACTTTTATGCCACGTACAAATGACCAGTTTATCCGTCGGAATAAACTCTGAAGGTTTCTCCGACGGAACTCCGACGGAATTCCATTGAAGAGGTCTTGCCTACACACGGTCAATCCAAAGTCCGACCAAAGTCAGACCGTCCAGAACGCGGTGACGTACAGCACGTATGACGGGACCAGAAAAAGGAAGTTCAATAGCCAGTAGCCAATAGCTTCCGTCTCGTACTTGCTTCAGAGCAAGCGTCGTTTTTTTGGTCCATCGGAACAGCATAGAGACGCGCGGTTTTCCCGATAGAAATTGGTTCCGTCGGAAATATTTAGAGCATGTTCTATTTCTAGGTCCGTCAAAATTTTCGAAAAAAAAAAGTCAGACGAGGCACACACACGATCGGAATAGACAATGAAAAGCTTCCGTCTGACTTTTTCTGTCCGACATTCCGCTCGTGTGTGCGCAGCATTACACTTTTTTTGGACTTTTTATATTGGTTTGATGTTTCATACATAATCATGTGTTTTAATGTATAAACTACAGCCAGCCACAGACGGTTCAAATCTTGGCCGATTTAGCAGGAACATATATAATTGTAGACAGTGCCTTGAAAAAGTATTCATACCCCTTGCAATTTTCCACATTTTGTCATGTTAAAACCAAAAATGTAAATGTATTTTATGTGATAGACCAACACAAAGTGGCACATAATTGTGAAGTGGAAGGAAAATGATAAATGGTTTTCACTTATTTTTACAAATAAATGTGAAAAGTGTGGCGTGCATTTGTATTCAGCCCCCCCCGAGTCAGTACTTTGTAGAACCACGATACGGTGCAATTACAGCTGCAAGTCTTTTTGGGAATGTCTCTACCAGCTTTGCACATCTTTGCAAATCTTGGGACTTTGACTGGGCCATTCTAACACATGAATATGCTTTGATCTAAAGCATTCCATTGTAGCTCTGGCTGTATGTTTAGGGTCATTGTCCTGCTGGAAGGTGAACCTCCGCGCCAGTGTTAAGTCTTTTGCAGATTTTAACAGGTTTTCTTATAAGATTGCCCTGTATTTGGCTCAATCCATCTCCCCATCAACTCTGACCAGATTCCCTGTCCCTGCTGAAGAAAAGCATCTCCACAACATGATGCTGCCACCACCATGTTTCATGTTGGGAATGGTGTGTTCAGGGTGATGTGCAGTGTTAGTTTTCTACCACACATAGCGTTTTGCTTTTAGGCCAAAAAATTAAATTCCGGTCTCATCTGACCAGATCACCTTCTTCCACATGGATTCTCGCAAACTGCAAACGGGATTTCTTATGGTTTTCTTTCAAGAAAGGCTTTCTTCTTGCCACTTATCCATAAAGGCCAGACTTGTGGAGTGTACAACTAATAGTTGTCCTGTGGACAGATTCTCCCACCTGAGCTGTGGCTCTCTGCACCTCCTCCAGAGTTACCATGGGCCTCAAGGCTGTGTCTCTGATTAATTGCCAGTCCTGTCCGTTTAGGTGGATTGCCATGTGTTGGTAGGTTTGCAGTTGTGCCATACTCTTTCCATTTTCGGATGATAAATTGAACAGTGCTCCGTGAAATGTTCAAAGCTTGGGATATTTTTTTTATAACCTAACCCTGCTTAAAACTTATCCACAACAAACAATATGTATAGTAAGTATAAATCATTTAAATACCTACAAAAGTAACTAAGGAAATGATATATATCTTTAATTTAGGTTTACGTGAACCCAATGTTTAATATTTGAAATTTCATGATATTTACCTATATAAACCCTACTGTAAAACAATCAGCTTACTTTATAGATCCTTGTAAACTTACTTTATGTATCTTTATAACATTGTATACTCAATAAACTTCTTTTGACAAGGAAAACTTATCCACAACTTTATCCCTGACCTGTCTGGTGTGTTCCTTGGTCTTCATGATGCTGTTTGTTCATTAAGGTTCTCTAACAAACCTCGGAGGGCTTCACAGAACAGCCATATTTATACTGAGATTAAATTGCACAAAGGTGGTCTCTATTTACTAATTAGGTGACTTCTGAAGGCAATTGGTTCCACTAGATTTTATTTAGGAGTATCAGAGTAATGGGGACTGAATACAAATGCACGCCACATTTTTCACATATTTATTTGTAAAAGATGTGGAAAACCATTCCTCATTTTCCTTCCACTTCACAATTATGTGCCGCTTTTTGATGGTCTGTCACAAAAAAGTCCCAATAAAATACATTTACATTTTTGGTTGTAACATGACAAAATGTGAACAATTTCAAGGGGTATGAATTTTCAAAGCACTGTATATAATATTTATTTATATATCATTTTTTTCACTTTGCTGAGAATTTTTATAGTTTGGCTGAGCGCTGCATTTATATCATTTATTTTTCGGTACTGTGTATGAAATTACATTAATAATGGAGTTCAAAGGCTTTGATATTTATATTTTGTTTGGCAATGTTGAATTGAATCTCATACAAGCTGAAACATAAAGTTGCAGGAGGATAATTGACACTGTGGAAAGGATGAGACCTTAGGTGCGGATGCTGCACCTACTTCCAGTGAACTGGTAGAGTGGACATTTGGACATTTTAATATTTCAACCGTTCACCCATTTTCATTAGTAAATCAAAATGGAAAAAAGTTAAAGCGTTTGTTACCCTAATGCCCTGTACACACGATCGGACATTCCGACAACAAAATCCATGGATTTTTTCCGACGGATGTTGGCTCAAACTTGTCTTGCATACGCACGGTCACACAAATCTTGTCGGAAATTCTGAACGTCAAGAGCGCAGTGACGTACAACACGTACGACGAGCCGAGAAAAAGGAAGTTCAATAGCCAGTTCTTCTGCTTCTGCTTCCAGTTCTTCTGCTTGATTCTGAGCATGCGTGGAACTTTGTGCATCGGAATTGTGTACACACGATCAGAATTTACGACAACGGATTTTGTTGTTGGAAAATTTGAGATCCAGATCTCAAATTTTGTGTGACGGAAATTCCGATGGAAAAAGTCCGACGGAGCCTACACATGGTCGGAATTTCTGACAACAAGCTCCGATCGAACATTTTCCGTCGGAAAATCGACCGTATGTACGGGGCATAACATTTCGTATTCCTGATATGTGGCTGCTGTATTTGTATGAGAGAGTATCCATGTTCTCTTTGTATTGCTTTCTTTATGTGAAATCCCTGGAGTTCCTGCTAGTCACCTTGCTTTTCTATTAAAAAGTGACCACACTAAGCAGGAAAACACACTGTGGTCAGTTCTCTAGCTATGCTGGGAACTCAGCCTGCTCTCCTCCAATGATCATACTTGTTCTGACACGCCCCCACTGCACAGTGTAACATGGGGGGACGTTAGCTCTAGTGGTAGATGCATTTTTCAGTGATTCAAGTCAGTCAGGAACTATATTTTAAGCACCTGGTAACCATTTCTATTAAAAGGGCAAATGAAAAATTCAAAACGTATAGGGTTTCCCACGCAGGGGTTCTTCTCTAGCAAATACACATAAACAGAAAATGCTAGCCCACCTAGCTCTAGTGGTAGATGTGTTTTCCAGTGATTCAAGTCAGTCAAGAACTATATTTTAAGGGCAGGAAGACCCTCACCATGCCAACAACCAAAATATATATATGAGGATTGAACAAGTCAAAAAATTAGGGGACTTTGTGGGTACATAATGAAAGGGAGAATCAATAAAAAGGTATAAATGTTATTACAGCATAATTAAAAACATATAAACAACATATAGACAACACCGTATAGACATAGTTACCAATTACCCAAAAATGAAGTTATAGAGGGCTGGATCTAGGGTACAAAAATTGATCTGATAATGTATCAAAGTGAGAGAAAAATTTCTGACCAGTAATGCCTCCAAAATTGTGTTCGTCAACACGTTTCACTAAGATATTAGCTTCCTCAGGACAGATACTGGGTAGGTGCTGGTATATTTAAAAACAAAAAAGTACATAGCTCTCACCTGATATATAACAGTCATGTAGAAATATTAGAATATAGATCACACATAGAGGTAAATGGTCACAGAATCCCACTATAAATGTTTTCAACACAGTATCTGAAAATAGACAAAGTCTATAGTTAGGTATTAACCCCTTAAACAGGGTATATATAGTGGAGTAGAGTACAAAAAGGATACAAAAGGTATGTATGAGTGATACTTACCAATATTACCAAGAAATAGCCAATGTATTAAATGGGTGAGTACACAATCCCTTTAAGTATAGAGGCCAGTGGCATGTCTAAGAGAGAGAGGGTATAGCAACCCATTAAGAACTTAGCCTATATATAAAAAATACGCCTAAATGAAGGCACAACTAACAAGAAAAAGACAAAAAGGAAGACGTGAGGACCTACCTGAATATGTAAATAATGCACTCATCCCACAGGGGGAGACCTTTTGCTAGGGCTTAAACCAGTGTTGCCGCATAAGCAGGGGAAAATGTGCCCCTATAACAAAAGCAGTTATATAAGTGGAATAAATGTCCAATTAAAAAGAGATGTCACATAGTGGTATGCTAGGGTAGCTAATCAAAAGTATGACTTACCCTTCGATACTGCACCAGTGAGTGCGGCTTTCCTCTCTGTTTGTGGCCCAAACCTATATGCATTCCTTCTTATATAGGGGCATGGGAGTAACAAAGGTGGGGTGGGCGTGACGACACAAATATGGCGCCAAAAAAGCCAAGTTACATGGCGTATAGCAGCATCACATGATCGTGGGTCATGTGTTTGTGGTCACGTGGCCATGTGCGTCCCCTCTTCTAATAGGACATGGGAATGACAGAGGGAGCGTGGCAGCGTGAATATGGCACCAAAAGAAACCCGGTCACATGACGTATAGCATCGCCACATGATCGTGATTGTGTGAGCGCGATTGCATCTTAAATGATTGGGCAGATGTCAACAGGAAGTGAGGAGGTGCACAGGGCAGTGCAACCACACACATCCATGCAGGCACACCCAACACCACAACTCCGCCACTAAACAAATGGACAGATAGATAAAGCCATCCATGGCAGATCACACATGGCAAAAGGCGCAGTGACATGTCGCATAACCATTATGTATACATCCACCCCGCATCCACATGATGCAAGAATGCAAACCAAAAAACACGTCAGCATCAAAGTGTAATGCAGAATCTACAAACGCCCACATCTTAAGCCATACCCTCAACAGCAACAAAAAAGCCAAAGTTAGATCTCAAAAGCAAATCCAGCAAGAAAGGCATACCCCAAATAGAGTTTTTTTGGAAAAAGCAGCAAGAAAAAGGTCTCCAGCCAACAAGCAGCAAGCACGCTTGGTGACAACTTAGACACATACACATGAATATACGAGAAAAAAAAAAAGTACAGCAGGACCATTGCAACCAGGCTAAGAGATTGCCATTGCATTATACAGCAGATCAGTTTGAAGTATACTGTTTCAGGTAGCACTATGGACAGGTAAAAATTACTTCCAATGGAAAATAAAGATAATGATATTTTTACAGAAATAGTTTATAGCTTATAGCATTGTTAATGCCAGGGACAGTGGTAGCAGCCAGGGTGTGAATCCATCTCATTTCCCTTTGTGGAATATTTTTTTTTTATCATGGTTACTACCTCGACAGTTCGTTGAAATGTGTTCTAATCCTGCAAATTTCACTACACCGTTGTCACCAGCATGCATTTGATTTACATGTCGTCCTATTGGTGTCAGCAGTTGATTACTATTAAAGTAGTATATATGATCCTTAATTCAACGCCAAAAAGCTAGTTTGGTTTTGCCCACGTAGAAACTGCCACATTCACAAAACAAAATGTACACCACGCGCTCCGTCTGACAGTTGACATGGTGTACGGTAGAGTGTAGTCTACCATTTGGCAGATACATTGCGTGGTTTTCGTATATCCATGTGTCAGGGGAATAGCAGAATCAGAGCCTGTCAGTATTGGCGCTTCCCCATGCGCCTGCGTGGTAGAGTTGCACATCAGCGCGTACCGTTACACGATCGGCTGGTACGAGTGCGTGTCCCGAACGGATTAGCGGGTGTGGGTGCACGACGCAGCGCATCCACATGAACGCGTGCACGCACAGCGGGACGTCCCCCTGGCAGGCCTATATAAAGACTGCTTTGTCCTGTGTTTGTTGCTGGTTTGTCTTTTCAGCTCCTGTAACCTGTTCCTGAATCTGTGTACCTGTGCCTGCCTGTTGTGACCCAGATCGACCCTGACCTCGCCTAGAATCTCTCCTGTGTTTGACCCTCGGCTACCTTCTGGACTTCTCTACCTGCCTGATCACCAGTGTTTGACCCTTGACCTGCTTTTGGACTTTGCTTCTGCCTTATCCCAGTGTTTGATCTTCAGCCTGATCACTTCGGCCAGTCTCCTCGTGTTTGACCCCAGGCCTGTTCTTGGACTTTTGCCTTGTGTTTGACCTCTGCATCCTCTACCGGCTCCAGTCTTCATCTCCAGACTCCTGCCTTACCAGTTCAAAAGAGGTGTCAGCCACTCAGCACGGATCACTTCTCTACCTGAAGAACCTCCCAGCTGTTCTGCTACCTGCTGGTGACCCGTACTTCTTCGTGCCCAATACCCGCTGTGCCACTTCCAGAGGGTATCGTGCCCAGCTGCAAGGGGAGCCTCTCTCAGCAACTCGGCCTTGGTGAGTACCTGACAGTACAAACCAGCCATGAGCGAGGCTGACAGAGCTGGCTGTCCCCTTGAGGCACTCTGCCAGCAGGTTTCAGCCCTCACCCAGGCTGTTCAGAGACTCCTGGACAGCTATTTCCAGATTGAAGGCTGTCTTCAACACTTGACTACTTTTCCAAGCTCCTCAGACACCATGCCAGCACCTGCCAGGGGGACATCTTCCTCTCAGAATCAAGTTAACCCAGCTCCTGCAGTAGTAGTGACCCTTCCTGAACCCAGGGTTCCCACTCCGGAATGATTTTCCGGGAACTGGAAGAAGTACAGGGCATTCAAAAATGCTTGTTTACTATACTTTGCCCTCCAACCCAGGACTTTTCGTTCTGAATCTGTGAAGGTGGGGTTTATCATCTCTTTACTATCTGACAAACCGCAATCCTGGGCTCACAACCTTCTTGAGCAGAAGAGCCCCCTCCTCGAATCGGCAGACACCTTCTTTGACTCCATGGCCCAGCTATATGACGACCCACAGCGCATGGCCACAGCCGAGTCCATCCTGCATACCCTGACCCAGGGAAAAAGACCTGTGGAAGACTACACTGTGGAATTTCAAAAATGGTCTGGGGACACCAACTGGAATGAGGCTGCTCTTAAATACCAATATCGCCAAGGTCTCTCAGAAACCCTAAAGGACGAACTGGCTCGGGTAGACACTCCGGCCTCCCTGGAAGACCTGATCCAGCTCGCTACTAAACTTGACAGACGTTTACGGGAGCGTCGCTGCGAGCGTTTCCAGTCCCCAAGACCCACCTGGATGATGCCACGGGTGCCACCTGTTCCTGTACCTACTGCGGCCTCTTCCTCATCCTTTGATGGTGAGCCCATGCAATTGGGTTTAGTTCGATCCCCACTCTCTCCTGATCAAAGACTCCGCCGGCGCCAAGCCAACCTTTGCCTTTACTGTGGGGAGGCTGGTCACTTCTTACGCAACTGTCTTGTTGGACCTAGTAAGTGCCGTCCACAGTCTGCCATGAACTTTCAAGTTGCTAGTTCAAGCCAATCTCACCTTGTCCTCCTGGTCTCATTACAGGTGGCGGAAGAAGAAGTCCGGTTGCCGTCCATCGTTGACTCGTTTACATCGTTGACAGGAGCCTGCGGTTGCTTCCTAGATGCATCTTTAGCCCAAAGGCTGCACATCCCCCTACAAGTCAAGAAACAACGCCTGCAAATTCATCTGGCAGATGGGTCCCTACCCTACTCTGGGCCTGTCACTCAGGAAACTAAGCCTATTTTCACCTCCACGGACTCTGGCCATTCAGAATTTCTCCGCTTTGACATTATAAGCTCCCCTACGTTTCCCATCATCCTGGGGTATCCGTGGTTGCAGGCCCATGATCCTCAGATAAATTGGAGCAAGAAAGAGATCCTTTTCTCCTCTACGTACTGCTCCCAGCATTGTCTTTCACCAAAATACGACAGAACGGCTCCTTGTCTAGCTCTGCAACCAGTACCAGATAACCTTCAGCATGTCCCTGCAGCATACCATGAATTTCTGGAAATTTTCGACAAAAAGAAAGCAGACAGTCTGCCACCCCATTGACTTTATGATTGCCCTATTGATCTCCTACCCGGGTCCGAGATCCCTTTCGGCCGCATTTTTCCTCTATCAGAAATCGAACTAGAAGCCCTCCGCTCCTACATCAATGAAAATCTTGAAAAAGGATTCATCCATCCTTCTTCCCCAGCTGGAGCAGGAATCTTTTTCCTCGAAAAGAAGGACGGATCCCTGAGGCCTTGTGTGGACTATAGGGAGCTTAACAAAATTACTATCAAGAACAGGCATCCGCTCCCTCTTATTCCTGAACTTTTCCAGCGTTTCCGAACCACTCAAGTATTTACCAAACTAGATCTCCGGGGAGCATACAATCTGGTTCGGATACGTGACGGAAACGAATGGAAGACAGCCTTCAGGTCTAGATTTGGGCACTTTGAATATTTAGTGATGTCCTTTGGGCTCTGCAATGTCCCGGCTACATTTCAACATCTAGCCAACGACATCTTCCGTGAGTATCTAGATAACTTTGTAATTGTTTCTCTCGATGACATCTTGATCTTTTCCACCACTTTAGAAATACATCGTACCCATGTGAAGAAAATCCTCAGAAGACATGGTCTATACATAAAATGGGAGAAATGTGACTTTGAAAAGGACACCATCCAGTTTCTCGGGTTCATTATCTCGGTAGGAGGGGTCGCAATGGACCCACAGAAAGTTAAGGCCATCCAGGAATGGCCATCTCCCATAGATAAGAAGGGGATTCAGCGATTTGTTGGCTTTGCCAATTTTTATCGCAGATTCATTAAGGGATTCTCTTCCATCATCTCCCCCATCACTCAACTAACCCGCCAGCAGACTAGGTTTCAATGGTCCCAGGAAGCTCAGGAGGCTTTCAATAAACTAAAGAGACTTTTTATGTCGGCTCCTATTCTCCAACATCCCAATTCAGTTTTGCCCTATGTGCTTGAAGTGGATGCTTCGGAGTCAGCAATAGGTGCAATCCTGTCTCAAAGAAGTGGTCAAAAAGCCCTTCTCCACCTGGTGGCCTTTGCCTCTCGTAAGCTCAGCCTTCCGGAGAAGAATTATGATGTTGGGGACCAAGAGTTACTAGCCATAAAGTTTGCTTTAGAAGAGTGAAGATATTTGCTGGAAGGGGCATCCCAACCCATCATGATCTTCACAGACCATCGTAACCTGGAGTATCTCCGAACAGCTAAACGCCTTAGACCTCGTCATGCCCGTTGGGCCTTGTTCTTCTCCAGGTTCAACTTTCATATTTCTTACCGACCTGGCTCTAAGAACGGGAAGGCAGATGCACTTTCCCGCATGTTCCCAGAAAAAAAGGAATCTGAAGAACCTGGAACCATCCTATCGCCACACAACTTCCTTAGTCTCGTTCAGCCCAATCTCAGATCAGTCATTACACAGACCTCCAGTCAATGTACTGAACCTGAAGTATCCTCCTTGGAAAAGAAAGACGGTCTGTTGTGGGCCCAAAACAAGATATTCATTCCTCCCCCGGTGAGACTTCAAACATTTCACGCCACAAGCTGGCAGGACACTTTGGTATACAGAAGACCTCCGAACTAATTAATCGCTCTTTCTGGTGGCCGGGTTGGAGACAAGACTGCAAAAATTATATACAATCTTTCATTACTTGCCAACGCAATAAGGGATCAAACGCTAAGACTTGGGGACTTTTAAGATCTTTGTCCGTGCCTGAACAACCCTGGGTAGAGGTCTCTATGGACTTTATCGTTGATCTGCCCCCTTCCGAGAAGTTTACTACCATCCTAGTGGTTGTCGACCGCCTTTTAAAGATGGCACATTTCCTGCCCTTAGTGTTCACCCCTTCTGCTTCCACAACAGCAAATATCTTTATAAAAGAACTGGTAAGACTCCATGGTGTTCCTCACAACATTGTATCTGACGGGAATTCAGTTCACTACAAAATTTTGGAAGGATATGTGTAAATCTTTACAGATCAAGACATCCCTCTCTTCCGCATATCATCCACAAAGCAATGGCCAGACAGAAAGGACGAACCAATCTCTAGAGCAATAAAGAGGGGGGGACGGGAACAACACTTAGTTAAATGGAAAGGGTATCCCCCGGAGGACAATTTTTGGGAGCCTGCTAGTAATGTCCATGCTCCTTGCTTAGTGTGAGAATTTCACAGAAGACACCCTGGGATCTGGGCTAGGTTGGGCATCCGGAGGTTGCCCCTGGGGGGGCACTGTCAGGGGAATAGCAGAATCAGAGCCTGTCAGTATCGGCACTTCCCCATGCACCTGCGTGGTAGAGTTGCACATCAGCGCGTAGCGTTACACGATCGGTGGGTACGAGGGCGTGTCCCAAACAGATTAGCTCACGTGGGTGCACGACGCAGCGCATCTGCATGAACGCGTGCACGCACAGCAGGACGTCCCCCTGACAGGCCTATATAAAGACTGCTTTGTCCTGTGTTTGTTGCTGGTTTGTCTTTTCAGCCCCTGTAACCTGTTCCTGAACCTGTGTACCTGTGCCTGCCTGTTGTGACCCGGATCGACCCTGACCTCGCCTAGAATCTCTCCTGTGTTTGACACTCGGCTACCTTCTGGACTTCTCTACCTGCCTGATCACCCGTGTTTGACCCTCGGCCTGCTTTAGGACTTTTCTTCTGCCTTATCCCAGTGTTTGATCTTCAGCCTGATCACTTCGGCCAGTCTCCTCGTGTTTGACCCCCAGCCTGTTCTTGGACTTTTGCCTTGTGTTTGACCCTCTGCATCCTCTACCAGCTCCAGTCTTCATCTCCAGACTCCTGCCTTGCCGGTTCCAGAGAGGTGTCAGCCACTCAGCACGGATCACTTCTCTACCTGAAGAACCTTCCAGCTGCTCTGCTACCTGCTATCCGCCCGGTAGACCTATTGTGGCCTCCATGAATAGCATCAGTAGTGGTTTTCCTTATATGTAGACTCCTTTCTGCAACCTTTGGCTCAGGCTCTACAGTCATATATACGTGACTCCACACATTTGATGGAACTTTTATCTCCCTATACCTGGACTGACAGTTATTCCTGGTTATCCCTCGACGTAAACTCCTTATATACGTCTATCCCACATGAGGTGGAGCTATTGGCTGTACAAAACTTTCTACTAACAGATCCCATGCTCAATACCAGATAGGCTGCTTTTATCTTGGACGCCACATCCTTTTGCCTTACTCACAACTATTTTTACTTTGAAGGCCAGTTCTACCTACAGACCCATGGTACCGCTATGGGAGCCAATTTTGCCCCATCTTATGCAAACTTGACCATGGGTCATTGGGAGAATCTATTTATTTGGAATAATAACCCCTTTGCCCAACATATAGTCTTTTTTGGTCGTTATATTGATGACATTGTCATCATCTGGGATGGTTCCCCCTCCCAGGTTGATGACTTTGTCATCCATTGTAACATCAACGACCTAGGGCTCTCCTTTTCAGCAGTCTGGAATAAGGACAGTTTAGCCTTTCTTGATTTGGAGCTCAACCATGAAGGTGATAGAATTTTTTCTTGCAACTACACAAAGGCTACTGCAGGTAATTCTTACCTACACTATGACAGCTGTCACCATCCGTTGTGGAAGAACAATATACCGAAAGGACAGTTCTGCAGACTCAGGCAAAATTGTACAAGAGTTTGTGATTATGTTACCCAGAGTTCACATCTCAAAAATAAAGTCACCGAAAAAGGCTATCCCCTACAATTGATAGAACAGGTCTATAACCAATATCTTCCGGGCAAGAAATCTAAGGCCATTAAACCCCCGGATGAGTCTGTGGTACGGTTTGTTACAGGGTTCCACAGTCAATATAAAAAGATGGAACATATACTCTGAAAACATTGGAACATCCTAAAGCAAGACCCTCACTTGAACACCACCTTGTGCCATAGACCTAAGGTCACTTACAGAAGGGCTCCCACACTAAAAAACAAAATAGCACCCAGTAAGCTAAAATGTACGACAAAAGATGATCCCCTCTGTCTCATCCCTTTAATAGGAATGTACAGATGCAACAAACCATTGTGCTTGACTTGTGGATTTGTCAATCATGGACAAAAGAGTTTTACCCATAAAGGTAGACTCTTCCTCTTTGACAAATTTCACAACTGCTCCAGTGATTATGTTGTGTATTGCCTCATATGTCCCTGCAAGCTGTTATACATTGGCCGGACCATCTGCCCATTAAGACAATGGTTTGGCAAGCATCGCCATTTGCTGGAATTTGGCTGTGATAAACATAGTGTGCCACGCCATTTTTTAAAGTACCATGCTCATTCCACAACAGGCCTTCAGGTGTGGGTCATTGAATCTATACCTAAAGGTCTATCAGAAGCTGAGCGTTTTTCGCGATTATGCGAACGTGAAACATTCTGGATATACACTCTGGACACGCTTGCCCCCAATGGACTCAATGAGGAACTTGAAATTAATACTATTCTCTAAAATAATTCAACTTTTGAATAATTCTTTATATTTTTATAACATTTTTATTTTTATTATTTTTTCTTTTCTGTTATTTCGTTGGGGTCATATCAGGTTACCCATCATATTTGGTGATTTAGCAATAATTATCATCATCCCATTTTATGCACTCATGCAAAGATGCATGCACACGTTGTATTTCTTGCTTATTAAACATGTATTACATTCGGCTCTCATCAACCTTTTTTGATGCGATCTAATATGCATGTTACCTAGCATATTGTGCACACCATGCATAACTGTTGGGTTTGGTATGACCACGTGCACATGCATTCATTCCATTTTTTTCCAATTGCCCATTTCCCTTCCCTTTATTATATTTTGTGAGATATTTACCATTATCATATTGAATTTCATGTTTTTAAAAATGTATCATTTTATTTATTATCATTATTTTTATTTAAAGACAATTTAAAAAAAAACTTTTATTGTTTTTATCTAGTAGCCCCTCTGGTGCTAGTTGCCATATATATTTTTTTTCTAATGTTCTTCCTTTGATATGATATGTCTGGACCAGATATAGTGATTATTATTATTTTTTAAGCATTGTATGCACCCATCACAGAATATATAAATCTTGATATCCAGGACCAAATACGTCTTGTTTGCAATATACATATATCTTCTTACACATATAGAGATTGCAACTTCCTGAGTATAAATTAACGTTTGAGGTATACAACACCCACCGCTGATTATTCAATCAGTTGTGAGCGTCTTCAGCCAGCTGATGCCTCCCATAAATAGTGCCTTACCCTTTCCCTATCTTTACACTTGAAAAAGGAGCGTGCATGCGCCTTACGGACCTTACGCAAGCTCAGAAACGCGTTGTGTTGTTCCCAGCTACTGACGTCACAGGCCGCTTCCTCAGGTTGGCTGCTCCGCTCCTCTGCAGGACTGGCTTGTGTTCCGTCCCGGCTCTCCGCCGAATTGCAGCATGGATTTGGGGCATTCCTGGGAACCGGCTCTCGTCCTTTCACTCTCTCCTGATACACATCACCTTACCTAGAATACCGTTTTTATATGTAAGTGGCTATTTTTAATTTGTCAATTGCAATAAACCTTTTTACTTAGAGGCGCTCCTCTACTTTTGTTTTTTGCTCTGCTACCTGCTGGTGACCCGTGCTTCTTTGTGCCCAATACCTGCTGTGCCACTTCCAGAGGGTATCCTGCGCCCAGCTGCAAGGGGAGCCTCTCTCAGCAACTCGGCCTTGGTAAGTACCTGACACCATGGGCAAAAAGCGCATGAACCACATTGCTAAGTTCCTCTCGAGGTGGTATCCTCCCTGGTTGCCTCAGAGAAATGGCTTAGTGTCAGTCTGTCCCTGAGTGATCTTGCCCTCCTGAAGGTGATACTTGGTTTAGGACCTGTAGATTTACAGAGGATGGGATCATTGGTGAGAATATACCAATGTTTCTTAAGTATTTTCCGTACACATGAGTGTTGGAGATTATAGGCAATGATCATCCTATTAGTATCTTCCTCACTTTGTCGGGGTCTCCTACATAGAAATTCCTGTCTAGTCTGCCTAAATGCTCTTTTATAAGCTTTTTTTAAGCGCTGTCTTTGAGTCCCTATCAGACAATCTCATTCGTAGTGCGTCTGCTTCCTGCTTGAATAGAGTATCATTGGAGCAGATTCTGCGCAATCTGAGATATTGTCCATAAGGGATACTGTTAATAAGAGGGATCGGATGAAAACTAGTGGCATGTAAGAGGGTGTTCCCCACTGTCTCCTTTCGATATAGAGTGGTGTTGATATTCCTGTCACCTTCAATCACAACTGTGATATCCAGAAAGGGGATACATTTCTTACTTTGATGCATAGTGAATTTTAAACTGAATGCGTTCTGATCTAGATCATGCATAAATTCAGCTAGATTAGTAGTGAAACAAGTCCACAGAATCAGAACGTCATCTATATACCTATTCCACATCAGGATAAAATCCCAATATTTGGCATACCTGTCGTCAGAGAAGAGCATACGTTCCCACCCCCCAGGTACAGGTTGGCATACGATGGGTCACAAGAAGTCCCCATTGCAACCCCTTGCACCTGGACATAGTGGGAATCGTTGAAGGTAAAGACATTGCCTGTCAAAATGTGCTCTAAAATAGAAAGGACAAATTTACTGAAGGACCAGGAGTCCTGAGTCCTTTCACTTAGAAAGTCCTGTGTGACAAAAAGGTCCAAAGAATGTGGAATACTACTGTACGGGGCTTCGATATCAATAGCTACTAAGATAGTATCCATTGCTACTTGAATATTTTCCAGACATCGCAAAAGATCTCGTGTGTCCTGGACATATGAGGGAAGTGATATAACATGGGAACGGAGGTATTGGTCAACTAGTTGACTAGCCTGTTGAGTGTATGCACCATTCCCAGATATGATTGGTCTTCCATGGGGACACACCAGATCTTTATGCATCTTGGGAAAAGAATAAAAAGTGGGCATAACAGGATAGAGGAAAAGGGGGAAAGGGGTTGAAAAAACAACCCCGGGACTTTTAAGGTGCTTAAATTTCAAAGTAGATAGGGTAGAAAAACATGTACAGCTTATCCATAAAAAGGATTTTTATTAATTACAATTAAAACAGATACATAGCAAAAGTTTTCACTTAAAACAGTGTGTATATGTCAAAAAGCCACATCTAATAGTGGGCAAACAGTAGGAAGAGTACCACCTGATTAAATACCACTCTACATGTTTCGCTCATTTGGAGCTTCCTCAGGAGTTTTGGCATAAATTGTGGTATACTGTAGATAATAAAGTAAACATAAATGAGATATACTGTTGTATTAATACAATGTAAAATTTACAATAATATATAAATATGTGTATGGATAATAGTTCATACAATTGAAAAACATCAAAAATATCTATCAATCAAAGGAATAATACATCAATATTAGTGATCTCACCAGGCTGCTGCACAAAGAAGGCAAATTGTATTTGATAAAAAAAGCCGATAAATGACATCAACGATATAGAAAATTTCAACTAGGTCTCTCTCACATCAGAAGTTCCTGTCGTTTTTGGCCACAGAAGGATATAGAATTTACGTATCCTTAATAAAAAGGAAAAGAAAGTGTAAGGAGTAAACTGGGATATACAGAAAGTTTATATGCAAAAGGGCATCCACACTGGCCATTATGTTGAAAATAAAAATGAAAAAATACCTTCAATAGAATCAAAAATCTTTTTTTCTGGAGGTAGAACCACCTCACTGCAAGTTTAAAAAGCAGTAATCAATCAGTATCCCCTGGAAAGCCCTAATCAATCATCAAAGAGTCATGAACATGATATTCCAGAAGATGAATTTGAAGGTGCTTCTATAAAGCAAAAAGCAAAAAACAACAAAGAAACTGATCAGGAAGGAATCCCTATAAGCAGCCTTTGTATAGATCAGACATAGCTGCATAGGGACACTTACCAGCTAGATGGGATCAAACAGACAAGAAGTTGGGAGAGGCACAACCTCTCCCCTCAGTGAAGAGCCTGCAGCAGAGTGTGGCGATGTATAAACCGCATTCTTATACTCCTTCCATCCTGGCGGTGTCTGACGTCACCGCCGGGATGCGGACAGGTAATGTGGAAGATCGGGGAATGGATGAATAGGGGGAGTGGCTGGCCGCGTCTGTAGCTAACAATGCGCATGCGCCAGATGGAATGTACGCACAGCGTGTCTGTGAGACAACAGAAGCCCGAGAGGCCATCTTGGAGAAGGGATAATCATTGAAGCCAGTGCAGTAGATCAAGCAGATAAATGTATGAAATGAAGCTGACAACGCCATTTGAAAAAATGGAAAAGGGTAATAGATAAATTAATGAATGCGCATGCGCCAGACGGAATGTACGCACAGCGTGTCTGTGAGACAACAGAAGCCCGAGAGGCCATCTTGGAGAAGGGATAATCATTGAAGCCAGTGCAGTAGATCAAGCAGATAAATGTATGAAATGAAGCTGACAACGCCATTTGAAAAAATGGAAAAGGGTAATAGATAAATTAATGAATGCTACAATGTATGTTAATCCCAAGAGGGCACATAAAAAATGTATAAATGATAATACTACCGTCATCCTAACCAACCCCGGGACTAACACCTCTAGGGCTCACAGGTAGAGGGCGATTGATTACTCGCCCACCACATGAGTGCCCCGGCGTCCGTGTGGACCAAGAGTATACAGACAGAGATACTGATGAGTGAGAGATGTTGGATTTTTTTGGCGGCTCACACTACCTCCAGATACAGGGGGTGGCTATGGGGACCAAATGTGCCCCCTCTTATGCCAACCTGTATCTGGGGGGGTGGGAGTGCGAACTCTTCTTCAGAGACGACATGCAAATTTGCTTTGAACAGATTCCTGTATGGAGAAGATTCATTGACGATATTTTTTCATCTGGTTGGGTGCCAAGGATACTCTTCTTTCATTTCTTGATAGTCTAAAGATCACAGCCTGAAGTTTACATTTGAGTTCAGTCAGCACAACCTTACCTTCCTGGACGGTCAAATTTTAGTCAACAAAGATGGGAGCATAGTCACGACCCTGTATCAAAAATCGTCTGCAGGGAATTCCCTGCTCCACGCTACAAGCTCCCACCCTATTTCTGTTATAACCAACGTGCCCTATGGGCAATATCTGAGGATTAAACGAAATTGCAGTGCAGACTCTGACTCCAAGATGGCCTCTCAGGCTTCTGTTGTCTCACAGACGCGCTGTGCGTACATTCCGTCTGGCGCATGCGCATTGTTAGCTACAGATGCGGCCAGCATCATGATTACGATGCCACCACTCCCCCTATTCATCCATTCCCCGGGCTTCCTCATTACCTGTCCGCATCCCGGCGGTGACGTCAGACACCGCCGGGATGGAAGGAGTATAAGAATGCGGTTTATACACCGCCACCCTCTGCTGCAGGCTCTTCACTGAGGGGAGAGGTTGTGCCTCTCCCAACTCCTTGTCTGTTTGATCCCGTCTAACTGGTAAGTGTCCCTATGCAGCTATGTCTGATCTATACAGAGGCTGCTTATAGGGATTCCTTCCTGATCAGTTTCTTTGTTGTTTTTTCCTTTTTGCTTTATAGAAGCACCTTCAAATTCATCTTCTGGAATATCATGTTCATGACTCCTAGATGTTCAATTAGGGCTTTCCAGTGGATACTGATTCATTAATGCTTTTTAAACTTGCAGTGAGGTGGTTCTACCTCCAGCAAAAAAGATTCTATTGAAGGTATTTTTTCATTTTTATTTTCAACATAATGGCCAGTGTGGATGCCCTTTTGAATATAAACTTTCTATATATCCCAGTTTACTCCTTACATTTTCTTTTCCTTTTTATTAAGGATACATGAATTCTATATCCTTCTGTGGCCAAAAACAACAAGAACTTCTGATGTGAGAGGGACCTAGTTGAAATTTTCTATATCGCTGATGTCATTTATCGGCACTTTTTACCAAATACAATTTGCCTTCTTTGTGCAGCAGCCTGGTGAGATCACTAATATTGATGTATTATTCCTTTGATTGATAGATATTTTTGATGTTTTTCAATTGTATGAACTATTATCCATACACATATTTATATATTATCATTGTAAATTTTACATTGTATTAATACAACAGTATATCTCATTTATGTTTTCTTTATTATCTACAGTATACCACAATTTATGCCAAAACTCCTGAGGAAGCTCCAAATAAGCGAAACATGTAGAGTGGAATTTAATCAAGTGGTACTCTTCCTACTGTTTGCCCACTATTAGATGTGGCTTTTTGACATATATACACTGTTTTAAGTGAAAACTTTTGCTATGTATCTGTTTTAATTGTAATTAATAAAAATAATTTTTTATGGATAAGCTGTACATGTTTTTCTACCCTATCTACCTTGAAATTTAAGCACCTTAAAAGTCCCGGGGTTGTTTTTTCAACCCCTTTCCCCCTTTTCCTCTATCTGTTAAAATATATGGGATGTGGTGCTAGGTGTTGCCCATGTCTGCCCTTATTATTCTATGGGCATAACAGGATGTTTAACGAGATGAGCCTCTTATAGATCTTTGGTAATGACTCTTTGATGGATAGAGTCCATGGGAAAAAAACCTGCAGAGATGCACCAAAAAATTATGGAACTGAATACATGAAAAGTATTAAAGAGGTTGATGAAGAAATTAGACAATGCCCAAAATCAACTATTATGCTCACACTCCCTATACAATGTGAAGGATGAAGAATTAAGTGATTATCTTGAACAGTTTAACTCTGATTTAATTAAAAACAAAGAGCAAAAATTTGCAAGAGACAAAATTGTATTTGCAAATCATAAATCATATAGATTGTCTCTTCCGAATTTGAGACGCTCTTGGGGTTGGCGCCAGGGGGCACAGCAACCTAGGACCCAGAATGAACAGGAAATTAGGGACTCAGATTCCTCCAATGCCTCTAATAACTCTTGCTTTTCACAAGGTACAGCTAGATCTTATGTAAGAAATCGTAATCCCCAAAAGAAACCTTTCAATCATGGGAATGGATGCACACGAGCTGGTAAGAAAAGACTTCTGGACGACTTGCCCCCAGGGGCTCACATGAACACACTAGATCCAACCCTAATGAGGAGACCTTGGGCACGTGTGCTCATAAATCCTCTGCACATGTAGTTGAACACGACAGGGGTGAGTCAAGCTCTGCACAACCCTCTTCTCTTTACGGCACTACTACACCTTCATTTTTTCCGGCCCAAACAAGGGGGTGATTCCTCTACCAAAAAAAAGGAAAGTGAGCAGCAACTTGGATCCATTCATAGCCAAGACCCCTCAAGAAAAGACATCTTGAATGTAAGTAACTTGTCAGACCAATATGACCACTGCAGAAAGAGAGGTATTAGGCCTGGGTCTAACTTTTTGTCCCACTCAGGAAATAGACCAATTTGAGACCATTAAGGATCTAAATTTGTTTGCCCGTAAGTACCTATTTGATCAAGAGAGAAAGAGAAAGGATAAAGATAAGAAGCTTAGAGATCAGTGAGGGATTTTCGAGCTCTAAGAGATCTGACGGATCTCTTGGAAGAAAATGAAGAATTTGAGCAGCAATCACAGAATTCCCAAATCCCAGAGCCTGATGTTGTTCCTAAAGTCTCTATCGAAAATACTTCACAAATTGTTATGAAAAAGAAATCAGAGAGATTTCCCCCATTGCAGACCAATCCAAATATCCTGGCTTTTGTTACACAAGTCAGAAAGGAAATTGAAAAACTACAAATATATCCTCACAATGTGGACAACTTGTCCCCCGTTCAGAAGCAGGCTTTACAGAAACTATGTGCACAAGAGGGAATTATTATCAAACCCTCAGACAAAGGGGGCAATATTGTCCTCATGGATAGAGCTCAATATGTGGCCATGTGTAACAGGATCCTGGATAATGAGGAATGGTATAAACAAATTTCTGAAGAACATGCTAATAAAGTTCAGGATGAATTCTACTTACTTCTTTTGGACTTTTAGGTTTTGTTGCCATTGACTCTTTCCATCAAGGAGTCATTACCAAAGATCTATATGGGGCTCTTCTCATTAAACATCCTGTTATGCCCACTTTTTATTCTCTTCCCAAGACACATAAAGATCTGGTGTGTCCCCCTGGAAGACCAATCATATCTGGCAACGGTGCATACTAGTCAACTAGTTGACCAATACCTCCGATCCCATGTTGTATCGCTTCCCTCATATATCCAGGACACACCAGATCTTTTGCAACGTCTGGAAAATATTCAAGTACCAATGGATAATATCTTAGTAGCTATTGATATCGAAGCCCTGTACAGTAGTATTCCACATTCTTTGGGCCTTTCTGTCACACAGGACTTTCTAAGTGAGAAAACTCAGGACTCATGGTTCTTTAGTAAATGTATCCTATCTATTTTAGAGCACATTTTGACAGGCAATGTCTTTACCTTCAATGATTCCCACTATGTCCAGGTGCAGGGGGTTGTGATGGGGACTTCTTGTGCCCCACCATATGCCAACCTGTACCTGGGGGGTGGGAACGTATGCTCTTCTCTGACAACAGGTATGCCAAATATTGGGATTTTATCCTGATGTGGGATAGGTATATGGATGACGTTCTGATTCTTTGGACTAGTTCCACTACTGATCTAGCTGAATTTATGCATTATCTAGATCATAATGCATTCAATGTAAAATTCACTATGCATCAAAGTAAGAAATGTATCCCCTTTCTGGATATTACAGTTGTAATTGAAGGTGACCCCGAAAAATGGATTCACACCCTGGCTGCTACCACTGTCCCTGGCCTTAACAATGCTATAAGTTATAAACCATCTCTGCAAAAAATATCCATATCTTTATTTTCCTTGGGAAGAAATTTATACCTGTCCATAGTGCTATATAAAACCGTATACTTCAAACCAATCTGCTGTATAGTGTAATGGCAACCTCTTAGCCTGGTTGCAATGGTCCTGCTGTACCTTTTTTTTTTGTCGTATATTCGTGTGTATGTGTTTAGGTTGTCACCGAGCTTGCTTGCTGCTTGTCCTTTTTCCAAAAAAACTCGCTGGATTTGCTTTTGAGATCTAACTTTGGCTTTTTTGCTGCTGTTGAGGGTATGGCTTGAGATATGGGCGTTTGTAGATGCTGCATTACACTTTGATGTTGATGTGTTGTTTGGTTTGCATTCTTGCATCATGTGGGTGCGGGGTGGATGTATACCTAATGTTTATGCGGCATGTCACTGTGCCTTTTGCCATGTGTGGCCATGTGGATGGCTTTATTTATCCGTCCATTTGTTTAGGGGAGGAGTTTTGGTGTTGGGTGTGCCCGCGTGGATGTGTGTGATTGCACCGCCCTGCACACCTCCTCACTTCCTGTTGACATCTGCCCAATCATTTAAGATGCGATCGCGGTCACATGACCACACTCACATGACCACGCTCACATGACCACAATCACGTGGCGATGTTATACGTCACGTGACCGGGTTCCTTTTGGCGCCATATTCGTATCGCTACACTCCCCTCTGTTATCCCTATGCCCTATTAGAAGAGGGGATGCACATGGCCACATGACCACGATCACATTACCCACTATCATGTGAGGCTGCTATACGCCACGTGACTTGGCTTTTTGGCAACATATTTGCGCCGTCACACCCCCCCCTTTGTTACTCCCATGTCCCTATATAAGAAGGAATGCATATAGGTTTGGACCACACACAAAGAGGAAAGCCGCACACACTGGTGCAGTGTCGAAGGGTAAGTCATACTTTTAATTTGCTACCCTAGCATACCACTATGTGACATCTCTTTATAATTGGACATTTATTCCACTTATATAACTGCTTTTGTTATAGGGGCACGTTTTCCCCTGCTTATGTGGCAACACTGGCTTGAGCCCTAACAAAGGTCTCCCCCTGTGGGATTAGTGCATTATTTACATATTCAGGTGGGTCCTCACATCTTCCTTTTATCTTTTTTGTCAGTTGTGCCTGCATTTATTCTTTTCTACTGTATATAGATGCTAAGTACTTAATGGGTTGCTATACCCCCTCTCTCTAAGACATGCCACCGGTCTCTATACTTAAGGGGATTGTGTACTCACCCATATAATACATTGGCTCTGTACCTATGGGCTATTTCTTGGTACTATTGGTAAGTACCACTCATACATACCTTTTGTATCTTTTTTTGTACTCTACTCCGCTATATATACCCTGTTTAAGGGGTTAATACCTAACTATAGACTTTGTCTATTTTCAGATACTGTGTTGAAAATGTTTATAGTGGGAATCTGTGACCACTTACCTCTATGCGTGATCTATATTATAATATTTCTACATGAGTGTTATAAAATAGGTGAGAGCTATTCTAGTACAAACCGCTTTGATTTGAAGATTTTTTTTTATAGTAGCAGCCTAGTCCATAATGCATTTGTTTTTGTTTTATCTGGTGGTACCTATCATAAACCACACGATATGTCAGAATTTCATTACTACACACATACATATTAAACTCAAAATTTCGTCTTTCCGGTTGTCTGTTACTTTTGTGAGGTTCTCCCATACCCTGAGCCACAAGTTCATCAGGCAAGCTTATGTGTTGTTATGTCTATATGTAATTGATCTTTGGGTATATGTACTTCTCCTAGAGAAATGTTGTAATAACTATAGCTATACTTACATAGATATATACTACATTAAATACTTATACATGTACTTTTTTGTTTTTAAATATACCAGCACCTACCCAGTATCTGTCCTGAGGAAGCTAATATCTTAGTGAAACACGTCGGCAAGCATGTTTTTGGAGGCATTAGTGGATCAGAATTTTTTCTCTCACTTTGATACATTATCAAATCAATTTTTGTACCCTAGATCCAGCCCTCTATAACTGCATTATTGGGTAACTGGTAACTGTGTCTATAGAGGGTGTTGTTTATATGTTTTTTAATTATGCTGTAATAAAATGTATACCTTTTTATTGATTCTCCCTCTCTTTATGTGCCCACAAAGGCCACTATTTTTTTGACTTGTTCAATCCTCATATACTGTATATATTTTAAGGGCCTGGTAGCCCATTTTTATTAAAAAGGCAAATTAAAAGTTCAAAACATATAGGGTTTCCCAAGCAGGGGTTCTTCTCCAGCATATATACATAAACTGAAAATGCTAGCCCACCTGGCTCTCTCTTTAACCGTACCTTTGCTCTTTATGCTGGTCACACAGACCACAGGATTCTTCAGTGTAGATGGCTTTATTTTAGCCCCCACAGCTCCGCTCTGGGCCTAGTCCTCAGGCCGTTTACTGCCTCTTGCACATGTGCTCTGGCTGCCACCTTCAGCCTCTGACTCCTAGAGACTTCCTGTCTCTCTTGGGATGGAGCAGTCTCCAACTGGGAACCATGAGGTATTCCCATACCTTCATTTACCAGGAAGTCCCCAACTTCCTCTTTAGGTTGCATGGGTTGCATATAGTCAGAGGCCAAGATCTCGGCCCCTCTCACTGCACCCCACTCTTCGTTATGGTTCTACTTGAACCTTTCATTCACTGTCATATACACAACTGGCCCCTTTGGACTGGCCCTCCCAGGTGGAGACATCTTCTCTGGCCACACTGAAGTTTCTGGCCTGGCTGGGACATGTGGTGAAATACCCTCCAGACATAGTAGCCTTTTCCTTGTCTTAGCAGGGGTTGGTTCCTTTTTCTGCTTTGACCGCCCCATTTTTGTGGTCTTACACACAGCAGCTTGTAACACAGTTCACAGCAGGAAAAAAATGTTTGACTCTCCGTTCCCAGGTATACCACCTACAACACACAATGCCTTTTGCCTGTCTGCACTTCCACACACAACCACTCATTCCCATTACAATAGATTTTTTCCATATATATTTTCCCATTTTTTATTCTATTCTATCATTTACAGTTGCAATAAAAAGTATGTGAACCCTTTTGGAATGATATGGATTTCTGCACAAATTGGTCATAAAATGTGATCTGATCTTCATCTAAGTCACAACAATAGACAATCATAGTCTGCTTAAACTAATAACACACAAAGAATTAAATGTTACCATGTTTTTATTGAACACACCATGTAAACATTCACAGTGCAGGTGGAAAAAGTATGTGAACCCCTAGACTAATGAGATCTCCAAGCGCTAATTGGAGTGAGGTGTCAGCCAACTGGAGTCCAATCAATGAGATGAGATTGAAGGTGTTGGTTACAGCTGCCCTGCCCTATAAAAAACACACACCAGTTCTGGGTTTGCTTTTCTCAAGAAGCATTGGCTGATGTGAATGATGCCTCGCACAAAAGAGCTCTCAGAAGACCTACGATTAAGAATTGTTGACTTGCATAAAGCTGGAAAGGGTTATAAAAGTATCTCCAAAAGCCTTGCTGTTCATCAGTCCACAGTAAAACAAATTGTCTATAAATGGAGAAAGTTCAGCACTGCTGCTACTCTCCCTAGGAGTGGGCGTCCTGTAAAGATGACTGCAAAAGCACAGCGCAGACTGCTTAATGAGGTGAAGAAGAATCCTAGTGTGTCAGCTAAAGACTTACAAAAGTCTCTGGCATATGCTAACATCCCTGTTAGCGAATCTACAATACATAAAACACTAAACAAGAATGAATTTCATGGGAAGATAACACAGAGGAAGCCACTGCTGTCCAAAAAAAACATTGCTGCACGTTTACAGTTTGCACAAGAGCACCTGGATGTTCCACAGCAGTACTGGCAAAATATTCTGTGGACAGATGAAACCAAAGTTGAGTTGTTTGGAAGAAACACACAACACTATGTGTGGAGAAAAAGAGGCACAGCACACCAACATCAAAACCTCATCCCAGCTGTGAAGTATGGTGGTGGGGGCATCATGGTTTGGGGCTGCTTTGCTGCGTCAGGGCCTGGATGGATTGCTATCATCGAAGGAAAAATGAATTCCCAAGTTTATCAAGACATTTTGCAAGAGAACTTAAGGCCATCTGTCCACCAGCTGAAGCTCAACAGAAGAGGGTGTTGCAACAGAAAGGCTTAAACAGAGGAAAATATGCCTTCTGGAGTGGCCCAGTCAGAGTCCTGACCTCAACCCGATTGAGATGCTGTGGCATGACCTCAAGAAAGCGATTCACACCAGACATCCCAAGAATATTGCTGAACTGAAACAGTTCTGTAAAGAGGAATGGTCAAGAATTACTCCTGTCCGTTGTGCATGTCTGATCTGCAACTACAGGAAACGTTTGGTTGAAGTTATGGCTGCCAAAGGAGGTTCAACCAGTTATTAAATCCAAGGGTTCACATACTTTTTCCACCTGCACTGTGAATATTTACATGGCGTGTTCAATAAAAACATGGTAATATTTAATTCTTTGTGTGTTTAGTTTAAGCAGACTGTGATTGTCTATTGTTGTGACTTAGATGAAGATCAGATCACATTTTATGACAAATTTGTGCAGAAATCCATATAATTCCAAAAGGGTTCACATACTTGCAACTGTATTTAAAGTTTTTTTTTTTTTTTTTTATCATCTATAAATGTATTTATCCTCAATTTGCACCTACTCCAACCCATTTGCCCACCTCAATTCAACACAGCAATTCCATCTCTTAATTAGATTTGTATATATATTATAATATTTTACCAATTTATTTCATGCAATAGTGACACCATAATTGATTAAGGAATTGTATTATCTTTTAAATGTTTTTTCTATATATAGGGTTTTTTTACATATGATTTTATTGATAATAATGTCATTTTTTAATTCTCTCTATATATTGTGCATATTTACTTGTTAGCCGCCCTCCCCTTTTCCCTGCTTTCCTTGCTACTACTCCATATGATGTAAGTATAAGATTTTTACTACATCCACTATATGGCAGCAAACCGTATGCACATATAAGGCTGTACACAGCCTATATCCTGTTAGCTTGAGAAATGAGCGTGCCTGCCATGCTAGTCAGAGCGCATGCTCCGAAACGTCGTCGCAACCACCGGTGGCATCACCGCGGCTGACGCTGCTTTCCACCATGGACCACAGCTCCAACCAAGCCTCGGTCACAGCTCTCCAGTCTCCTGGAAGCCCTGCTGGACAGGATTCTCCTCTCATGGAACAGCAAAGCAACGTTAAAGCGCTGGACGGACGCCACAATAATGTGGACAGGACGTGTGCCAGACTTACTCTGATGTAAGTGGATATTTGTACCTGTAACTTTATAAATGCTACTAGTCCTAACCTGGAGGCGCCTGTTCTCTTCTTTTTTTGCAGTTCCTGACATGAACTCATTGTGGAGCAAGGACCCATTTTGTGCTCGGATCCAGCAACCATTGGTAACATGTGGGAATGTTAGATCTAGTGGTAGATGTGTTTTCCAGTGATTCAAGTCAGTCAGGAACTATATTTTAAGGGCCTGGTAGCCCATTTTTATTAAAAATGCAAATAAAAAGTCCAACACATATAGGGTTTTCCACACAGGGGTTCTTCTCCAGCAACTACACATAAACAAAAAATGCTAGCCCACCTGGCTCTATCTTTAGCAGTACCTCTGCTCTTTATGCGGGTCACACAGACCACAGGATTCTTCAGTGTGGGCGGCTTTACTTTAGCTTCCACAGCTCCGCACTGGACTTAGTCCTCATTCCGTTTACTGCCTCTTGCAGACACACACGTGCTCTGGCTGCCACATGCAGCCTCTGACTCCTAGAGACCTCCTGTCTTTCTTGGGGTGGAGCAGTCTCCAACTGGGAGCCATGAGGTATTCCCATACCTTCATTATAAGGACTGTGCTCACCTGAGCACATACCCTGCTGGTCCTCCACAAAACCTGGACACAGGGTTGGAGATTCCATCCCACCCAAGACACTATGGAATCTCCAATCTATAGAGCCCCATGCAGGAATACTGAAACCCGGAGAAAGCTGCGAAAGCTGTTTTCTCCAGTCCACTTCAATACTCTTCAGTCCTGCCAATATGCACACCCTGTGTCCTTTAAACCAGTAATTCTCAACCCTGTCCTCAAGTACCACCAACAAGCCATGTTTCTTCCTTTATCTTGCACAGGTGCTTTAAATCAGAGTCAATGGCTTGGTATTTTGGACAGCTAATTTATCTAAGAGAAATTCCCAAAACATGGCTTGTTGGGGGTACTTGAGGACAGGGTTGAGAACCACTGTTTTAAATGACCGATTTTCCAGTAACAGCATCTCATACTGTCACAACAGCCATTCACTGGGAAGCTCAGTGTGCTGCTGCTTCTCCTTCACCCAGCTCTTATGCAGCTGAGAACAGAGGGAATGTGATCACTTATAAAAAATGGTAAAAGGGGTATTTATAATGTTTTTTTACATAAATATTTTGCATTTTCTTTCTATTTTAAACTGAATGGGTTGTTTTACAAGGTGATTGTTTACAATCACTTTAATATAGAAATATAATACTTATCCTTATATGCATATTCATTTTTATCCAATCCACCAGATCTCCTTTTCCTTGAAAAAACATCCCCTGCTCCTGTATTGGTCAAAAGAGATGTATTTCTATAACTGGAAAGCAGGGTTCTGGATTCTAATAATGTCTTAATTACTTAATTCTTTCATTAGAGCACATTGTTGGTATATCGTTTTTTACTTGAATATTATGTAGCGCTGGTAGATTTGCGATCTACCATCTGATAGGTAAATTTAGTAACTTGTTCGTTAGGAAGGTTAGATTTGCCTCTGAGCCATGGGTGTCGCTGTTGCCTCTAGCTGGTGTTGGAAGGGCAGTGTGTCTAAGCGTATGGATGCTCTTCTGTCTCGGAATCAACTCGGTAGAGGTGGTCCTCCGAGTTGCATTCCTCTGCGAGGGTATTTATGGCACAGACGCCATATTTTGGGGTTCGTTTTACAGCCACCTGCTGGCCCTTCTGGCCGACAGGTGTGCATTAGAGAGCTACCTCATGGTCCTCCGTTCCAGAGGCCCACGTCGCTGTGGCGCAGGGGTGGGCCCAGAAGCTAGTCTGGGGCCTACCACAGCGGCCGAGTAATGGTCCTGAGCTGTCTATCCAGAGTGAAGAAGCTGGACAACCGAGGAGATCCCAGGGGAGGACCCATCATGGAAGGATCATGCAGCGTACTGGTTTGGAGAGGGGCCTGGTGACTCGGTTGGAGGACGTATCCTAAAGTAATTATACAGCATAGTGTTTCCGGGTTTGGCTTAAAGGTTCAAGCACTGTGACTGACATTCATTGCAGAAAAAAACAATACATCCTGTGGCAGAGGATCATACGGGTTCATCCCAAACAAGTCTGTGGCAGAGACTTTTGTTTGTGCTACGTACTGGCTGCTAGGCAAGTGAGAGAGGCCTATCCAGGCATGCAAGGAGTGTGTCCCACCAAGGGAGTGCATTCTACTGAAATATCTAACCCCAAAGGACATTTGGCAAGAATCTTACTAAAAAGGTATTTGAGTTTTCCTCTGCGGTTTTCCTTCTACCTCTTTCCTGCTACTTCCTTCGTTGTTGGTTTAATAAAGCATTGAAAACGTACTCAAGTGTTGATGCGTGTGTCGTCCAGAGGTAAACTCAACAGAACCCTAGACCCGGTGCCAGTGAAACAGAGGGAAGGAGAGTGAAGGTAACAAGCCTGCTTTAAACCAGCAGCTCCGCCGAGAGTTAGTGCTACAATTAAAATAAATAAACTTGAAATTGGAAGAACTGTAGGGTGGGATATTCCAAAATCCTACAATTTATTAACTGCTTTGAATCTCTGTCTGAGGCTTTAACTAGTAGCAGTTAAATATGCTCCCAGGCAGGCTTTTTCCAGAAAGAATCAAAGGCAGAGAACAGGAAAGAAGGAGCAACACCTTATCTTTTTTCAAATAAAGCCATTATCCAAGATTTAGCTTTATTTTTTTTTTTTTCCTTTAAATTTGCAACAGGTAGTAACTTAACTGTCTCACAAGGGGAATTTTCAATTTTACACAGAAATATTTACTCAAATTAATGTGAACCTGACCAGTTTGTATTACAGAATCGTATTACACCAGGGTGACCTTCAGACTTATGAGTCCAGCTATGTACTTAGCTTCTCTTGGGATCTTATCTGCTATTTACATTTTAAGGCAATGTATTGCTTCCTGGTCCAGTAACATGGGAAAGCACATTTGTAAGCTATGTGCTCTTTAACACTTTACTTGTTGGATTCAGAGAATAATAATAAAGTGAAATGGAATGAATGGGTTAATCTTAAATGTTCTAGCCTCCCGTGGAGCAATAAGAGTGGCATTTTTCATAATATGGATTTTCTGCAAAAGTAAACAGTCTTTATATTGACTGAGAATTTGAACATGAAGCAACAAATGTAAAGACAGCATGTTGGATCTAAGGTTACCGAAATCTCCAAATTGCTATTATTCCAATCAATAATTTATTGAAGGATCTGGTTAGTTTAAACTATCAACATAAAGTAGAAATTGCTTCGATGTAAGGAACGCAGGATTCAACCATTTCCAGGGATTAGTCCTCTCTAGGCAGTGTCCATGGTGAACAGATTCAGCTGGCTACTGCAAGAAAAACTCATATATAACAATGCCTTAAATGTTTTTCTTATTCTCTGTCTAAAACCGATATTATTTTTGATGGTGTAGAGCTGTATGTGTTGTGTCTTCTTACCTTTGCTTACTCATACCAGTTTATCACTTTTTCTTTAAACATGTTGTATATCATTAGTACATCTTAAATCAGATCATATGATTTGCTCAGTTTACCCTGCACTGTGATTAAAGGTGTGAATATTTACCATAATTAGCAAATGTTACCTTTATGGCCTTCTACAAGATTGATTTTAATCAAAAAGATGAACATATTCCATTTTAAGAGAAGGCTACACTGAGAAAAATATGCAAGCTGCTGACCCTTTCATCTGAAAATGAGATTTGCATTGCTGTCATGCCGATCCTTTAGCTCCAATACTTTCAGAGCCACTGACCTGTCTATGTAAGTATATATACATTCTAATATTAAGGGCAGGGCAGCAATGATTGTGATACCATCCAATCCATACATAAATAATAAATACTCTAATGTGGTGTAATATAATTCATGCATAGAGATGTGAAAACCAATTTTCTGTGTTACTTAGTTCAAAAATATAAATTAATAAAGCAATATACTAAAATAAAAATAAAAAGTAAAAAATTATACACAGTCCAGCACCCTAGTGCAGTCATTGACCATCTATCTTCACTTCTTCCAATGATTTGTGCACCTCCACCAAACAGGTGAAAACCTGCTCACCTTAAATACATGAAAATAGGCTCATTAGTATCAACCAGACGACTTTAATCATGGACCAAACTTTCCACACCTCTCTTCAGATACAGGATGCAAGATGGATGGACCCTCCGATTCCAAGTATACTCATGTATCATCAAACATAATCCCAGCCAATACTGAACACTTCACTTATAAATAACACAATGCTCTTTATGATAACACGTCCTCAACCTGCTCACCACAACACACTGAGATGGCGGTGGCCTGACATCACAACTCGGCTCCCCCCTCCTAGATGCATTGCTTCTTCAGTAGGCAGGGAGCCGACTAACCCAAGTCCTTAAATAGCTTCATACATCTCCATGGTGACGATACACAAGCCAGAAGGGTCTCCACACCCACATCAACTTCCTCCCAGCCAAGGAAGTGGAAAAAATACTTACAAAAACACAAAAGATGCAGCGCTAGAAATAACATGTGAAAAAATTGTGACTGAAGAAAACTAAGGCAGAGTCTCATAAGCATATCAGCATGTGATCAATGGTGAAAATTCATATGAGACATAATCTGGTAAACAATAATACAAAGACATATATAAAACTTTACAAGTGAAAAATGTAACGAGGAAAAGTCCCATGAAGTATCAGTCCATGAGTAAACAAGAAAAAAACACCCATCCGCGGGGATGCAAGAAACCAGAAAAAAGAAAGGGTAATCTTCCGTGTAGTTTCACACCCTAGATGAGTAATATAATCTGCTTACCAGATGACGATGACTGCTGTTACGGCAGTCTCGCCCAGCTCAGGGAAATCATAACAAAGGGGAATGTGGGACTTTAAATGAGGCAATTGACTTGTGGAGGTAGAATATATGGTAATAATTTTTTATTTGTAACAATAGTAAAAAAGTATTTTCATATGTATACATGCACAATGGCATAAACATAATGGATACATATACATTAGCTTGGCAGTACATAAAAGATAGTAAATGTTGATAAATATAATACAAGGCGTTTCATATTGGCAGGCATTAATACATCATATGCAAAAGAGCTGCTTTAAGATAGGTACACATACACATTGATAATTGCATAGTACTCAATAAATCTTAGATGTATAAAAAGTATATATGGGCCAGTGAATGAGTAATGAGCCGGACTTGTCTGAGCACCCCATGGAAACTCGACGCGTTTCATGGCTATATGCCATTCATCAGGAGTTGGGTACAGAAGTAAAAGGTCGGCTATAGCACTGTGCTTGGCTAGCATCGAGGCGGATGGGACCCCAAATGGTTGTCTGTTCCGGAGCTGAGGCAAGGAACCCCAGCCAAGAAAACCTCCACATAGCATGCCCGATTGCTGCAACACATTCCACATGTGTGGGGATGATTGAAAGTTTGGTGTTGTGTGTCTGTGTCCAGTGAATAGGCTGTGTGTGTTACCTCCCTGGTGTCAAACACACAGTGAAAATATATATATATATATAAAACTTTATAAGTGAAAAATGTAAAGAGGAAAAGTCCCATCAAGTATCAGTCCATGAGTAAACAAGAAAAATACACCCATCCGTGGGGATGCAAGAAACCAGAAAAAAAACAGAAAAAAGAAAGGGTAATCTTCCATGTAGTTTCACACCCTAGGTGAGTAATATAATCCGCTTACCAGATGACGATGACTGCTGTTACGGCAGTCTCGCCCAGCTCAGGGAAATCTCCCCAAAACTGAAGGCACAATACCGAAACAGCAACTAGAGGCGGATAATTCTCAGTAATATGAAACAAAATAGATAGACCCCAACGGATCTAATGGGGCAACAGGGAACGACCAGCCTGTTGTTGAAGCTTTCCTCACAGCTTTCAAAGTATCACTGCAGCTTTTGTCCCAAGAAGAAGGAGAAGAGGGGAGAGAAGCCACAAAAAATATATATCATTAGGAAAGGGGATTTATAATCTAAGTGGGGGTCCCCTTGAGTGTTGAAGAAATGAAGGGATTAGACAAGGGCCTTAAGTTTGCCTCTGTCAAGAATTTAAACAAATTCAAAAGGTATATTAGTATCTATAAGTTCCTCTTTTTTTTTTTTTCTAACTTTATAATCTTTATTGAAACTTTTCCATTAAACATCTTACCATACAAACAGCCCCCCCCCCCCCCCCGCCAGTCCACATAAATATAAAGAAGAAAAAACACAAGAGTAAACTGGTAAACATAGAAGGTGCAAGTTTCTCATGTGTTTATTCAATGGAGAGCCCTAGTGTCTTCCATTCGACCCTCATTCAATTGCTCCAAACTTCTCCCCCATCACATTCATTTTAACCAATCAACCACCACAGCCACATCCGTCAAGCTCATCTCCCCATCCACCACCCTTCCCTCTCATTTAAACTACTCTCCCAATTCTTTATGTCACATCTTATCTTTAATTTTCCTTATACCCTCCATTTTAAGGTATTTGGCACCACTACCCTTTCCTCCACCCCTATCTTCCCCACCCTTTTTTAATCCCTCATTCTCCTGGGGGGGTATCCTTTTATATCCCACCAGGGTTATAAAATTGTCTCATACAATTTTATAACCCTCCCTTCAATAGCGAAACAGCTTCGGGCACCTCTAAAACATTAGGTTCCCCTCTGCTTCCCCACATCTAGGGCAGCTAGCTTCCGATCTACGGCCAAATAAAAAAAGCTTTTGCAGGGTATAATAATCTATCTATCTATATATATATATATATATATATATATATATATATATATATATATAATAAAAACAGATGTGACATCCTCTGGGAGGGCGAGAGTGAGACCACTGGGGCAAGTTCCAGGATTCTATTCTATTCAGTTATACTTCCCACATCTTGTTCCCATCTCCTCCTACATGGTGGGCCTCTAGAAGTTCATTAGACCTTATTAGGATCCTTATTGATGAAGTGAATGTTACTAACAAAAAAAAGTCTATGCTTAATCGCCTGTACTTAGATAATAAATTTGTGGAGATTTTTAGGAATATGGTTGTAAAGGACCTGGAAGCCTTAAAGGTAAAAAGAGTTAAGACCCCTATAGATATTAGGAGGGGTATACAGGCATTAGAGGAGAGGAAGGAGGTCAATATTACACTGGCTGATAACGGTGGTTGTACTTATGTCTAAATCCTGTTATAAAGCAAAAAGGAATAGGTTGCTTGAGGATAGTGATACATATAAATTGCTTAATAAGAATCCAGTGACGGAATATAATGAAGAGTTACAGAGGTTGATTAAGAGGGGGTTAAGAAAAAAATTTAAATAAAAAGGAGGCACAATACCTAAACCCATCCTCTTGCAGAACACTATATACAGTTAGGTCCATATACTGTATATTTGGACACAGGCACAATTTTCATACTTTTGGCTCTGTATGCCACCAGAATAAAATTAAAATGAAACAATGAAAATGAATTTGAAGTGCCGACTTTCAGCTTTAATTCACGGGGTTGAACATTAATATCAAGTATAAATTTTAGCAACTGCAGCCATTTTTATACACAGTCCCCCCATTTCCAGGGGCTCAAATGTAATTAGACAACTGACAATATTATCATAAATACAATGTTCATTTTTAATATTTTGTTGAGAATCCTTTACTGGCAATGAACCCATGGACATTACCAAAGACTGAGTTTCCTCCTTTCTGATGCTTTGCCAGGCTCTAACTGCAGTTGTCTTCAGCTGTTTTTTGTTTGTGGGTCTTTCTGCCTCTAGTTTTGCCTTCAGAACGTGAAATGCATGCTCAATTGGGTTGAGATCAGGTGATTGACTTGGCTTATACAGAATACTCCACTTCTTTTCCTTCAAAAGCTCCTGGGTTGCTTTTGTAGTGTGTTTTGGATCATTGTCCATTACAGATGGACAATCCAGTACAGCTGTGAAGCGCCGTCCAATCAACTTTACTGCATTTGGCTGAATCTGGGCTGACAGTATATCTCAAAAGACTACAGAATTCATTCGGCTGCTTCTGTCTTCTGTCACATAATGAATAAACGCCAATGACCCAGTGCCAATGGAAGCCATTCATGCCCAAGCCAACACACTGCCTACACCATGTTTTACAGATGATGTTGTGTGCTTTGAATCATGAGCTGTTCCAAGCCTTCTCCACACTTTTTTCTCCCCACCATTCTGGTACAGATTAATCTTAGCTTCATCCATCCAAAGAATGCTTTTCCAGAACTGGTCTGGCTTGTTTAGATGTTTTTTGGCAAAGTCAAATCTGGCTCCTCTATTCTTCAGGCTTATGAATGCTTTGCACCCTTTGCACCTTGTGATGAACAATCTGTATTTTCTCTTGTGAAGTCTTCTCTTGATTGTAGACTCTGACAATGATACGTCCACCTCCTGGAGAGTCTCCTTCACTTGTCTGGATGTCGTAAATGGGTTTTTCTTTACCATAGAGAGGATCCTGCGATCATCCACCACTGTTGTCTTCCGTGGACGTCCAGGCCTTTTTATGTTGCTGAGCTCACCAATGCGTTCTTCTTTCCTCAAAATTTACCAAACTGTTGATTTGGCCACTCCTAATTTTACTGCTATCTCTCTGATGGATTTGTTTAATTTTTGAAGCCTTACAATAGCCTGTTTCACTTGCATGGACAGCTCCTTTGAACGCATGATGTAGGTTCACAGCAATAGATTCCAAATGAAAATACCACACTTAAAATTAACTCCAGACCTTTTACCTGCTTAATTGATGAAGAAATAACAATGGAGTTGCCGACACCTGGCCATAAAACAGCTTTTAATTCAATTGTCCAATTACTTTTGGTCTCTTGAAAAAAGGGGTGGTGACTATTCTTAAGAGCTGTAATTCCTAAACCCTTCCTCCGATTTGGACGTACATATACATTATAGAACTATAGCTTGAATATGTTTTGGTAAATACCAGAAAAAAATGTAAGCGGGCCCAAATCTCCTCACACTCTGGCACCCGCAGCGACTTAGGGACGCGAAGGTACTCCCAAACCAAGTCATCCTCCCACTCTCCCCGCAAGTTCTCGATGATGTCCATGATTTCAGGAGGGACATAGGGAAAGTCCAGACCCCACTCCAGAGCAACTCCCCTATGAACTTTCCGCTGAAACGGAGAAAACCTGGGCAGCTGTCTATGTTTTCCTTTTGCTGGGCAGGACACAGGCATCAGGGGACCTCTTCATTCACTGCCTATAAGTGGGCGCTCTGGTCTGGGTGGTGGAGGGTCTTTAGACCAACAGTTTTTTGCTACTGATGGGGGTTCCTGTAGCTCCTTCGTGTTCCCCAGCAAAGTCTAGCTCCTCTTCACCCACAGACAGTACTTCCAGGACCTGGGAACCTCCCGTCTCCCATTCCTCCTCCGAGCAGCTGTCAGGAGATGACCATTGGGCTACTCTTTCCAGGGACCCAAACTCCGCTAGCAGTCTGGGGGATCCCCAATCTATGGCCCTGCCCCAGCATTCCCCTTCCAGCTCACCTGAGGGCAGACCTCCCTCCAACACTGGCTCCCTCCACTTAGGGATAGCAAGGGGCATAATAGCAGCCAGCATTTCAGGGACATCAGTACTCACAGTTACCAGGTCCCCGACCAGGCCACAAGCCACAGCAGACTCCTCTTCTCCCATGTCACTTGTCTTCACTGAGGAGTCACTAGGCTAAGACTCTACCCCACCTTTCAGTGGTGATTTTAGGCCTGCTTCGGCCTTCCGGGATGTCTGCAGCTGCACATAAGCCCTAAGTGCAGGTCCACGTTGTAATACTGTGGATCCTGCTGGCTGCATGCAAGCTGAGTGAGTGGTTTGCCAAATTGATGGCACCAGCTCTAGGCACTGACCACTGCAGTCGGTATCCGGTATTCTGGGCACAGCAGGCATAATCGCTCCATCCCTTTGATCACCCCAAGGGCGAATCCCCTGCAATGCTCCACCAGTGTCGACCAGCTTCCACTCCTGCATTTCAGGCAACAAAGTCATCACTGGGAGTATGCGACCACTCTCCGCCATCTTACTCATCTACCTCGTGGTGTCTGATAGCAAGGAACACTGGGTCTCCTCTAGAATGTGGCACCGCCCCCTCGCTTCCTGACATGCAGGCATCTGTAAAACTGATAGGCAGGCCCCTCCCTGGGCACGCTGTTGTAACCCCTTGTTGAATGAACTGAAGTTTGCAGGCATGCTGTGACTAGCAGGAAATGCCCAGGCATGTTGCTCAGCGAGATTACTAGAAGCAGATCTCCGCTGACTCCTCCGGTGGTTGCCGGTATCAACAATAAAGTTTATGGCCCATGTCTCATTAAAGGGAACATTCTTAGCACAGTCCCGCCCGCAGGCACCTGCAGGCTTACCCTGATCACCCCAGGCAACAGTAGACAATTTCAGGCACACTTTACTGTAACAAGCAGGAATTTGGAGCAATAGTTCAGAATATCCAGCAATGGCAGATCGCTGGACATATTTGTAATCCACGTCAGAACGTCCAGCGATAGCAGAACGCTGGACGTATTTATAATCCAGGAGCGTGGTCGCCTGCCGTGGTTGCTACGGGTAACAGCACATGGTAAACAGTTCCTGAGTTGCAGGATTGGTACAAGTGTCCATCCCAGCCGCGGTTTGGGCAACTGGGTGAGCAGACGAAATTGAACTTGAAGGCAGCTCCCACTGGTTGCTATGGACAACGGTACTTGTTACCATGGAACTGAATAGCAAGCAGAGCACATAAGTCCTTCCCCAAAGTTTAATTCCTCAACTGGTAGTGGAACAAAGCACAGTTACCCGACTTGATCAACCTAGATTGCTAGGGGCACAGGCTGGCAGGTTAACTGTGAACAGGTGATCCCAGACAAAGCACCCAAATGTAGCCATGCCTCGTAGGAGTTGCTGAATATTGTGGTTCACCCGTCACCCTGACCAGCCCGGCATCCATCTCTCAGACACTCTCTCAGACACTCAGAGAAATAGTCCATAAGCTCTTTTTTTTGTTTTTTGTTTTTTTATTGAGGGAATTGAACTTGGATGGGAAGGGGAAATTATGGGATGCCCAGAAAGATTCAGTATAACTTGCTTGGGACTACTATATACAGTTCAGTCTTCTCTCCAGCACAACTCTTGCTGTAGACCATTACTCCTGCACTTCACTTGCTGCAGATTCCTGGACTAGCTAGCACCACATGGTTAGGCCTGACACTCAGCCAGACCTCAGTAAATTGCCTTTTGCGGGCAGGGGCCCCAGGCCCCTATGATGTGGAAATGGTTCTGGTGCTAACTGTCCTCAACACGGCTACTGATCCCAGTAAACCCTCTTCAGGCCCTGCCAGCCCTCCTGGCTTTAGCTGCCTTTTTCCACTGCAACTTTGACCACAGTCCACTCTTCTGGTTCTGTACCCATCTCCAACTGCAAACTCCCAGTTCTCTCAAGTGTGCCTCCCCATTCCTCTCGACTGTGCTCTCGAATGTGCTTCACTCACCAGCCCTCTTGGCTATGACCAAAGGTCCTCCCTGGAGTCTCTCAACAGTGCTCACTCCCGCTGTCCTCTCCTTTCTCTCTCATGTGACTCTGTTCCAGGATCTCTTCTCTCCTCCTGGCTGAGCCCAGGCCCAAGGTCAGCCCCCCCAGACTGGGGAGCTCCCTGTAGGCCATGACAGCCTCTGCACTGTCTTACTTCATCTCTTCTCTCTGACAACCCCTCCCCAGCTGGGCTGACCCTGGGTGTTTAAGAAGGCCTGCCTCCTGCCAATCCAAGTTGGGGATTGGTCAAGGCTCCTTAGAATACCACAGGTAGCTCCAACTCTCCTCTCCTACTCTCTTTCTAGCACCTTCTAGAAAGAAGAGGCAGGTGACAGTGATGCTACCTGTGAGCCACTTAGCCCTACCCTGAGCCACTCCCAGCCCAGAATGAAAACAAACAGGCCTAGTCACCAGTTAGGCCTGCCTAAATTTTCCTACTCTATAGAAAAATCTAACCTCTAGCACCTACCTAACTAGAGGCTGCTACATATAGATCCTAGAGAGTGTTCCTCTGTGCTGTCATGATGCTGTAACCTCAATGGTTTTTTATGTTGGATGTTTTTATACCAATAAAGCAATTTTCCTTATCCTTGAAGTGCGGTCAATCGTTTTGTCTCCTGCATCAGTTACCAAGATCATGGACTGGACCTGCACCTGATCATTAAGGAAGGTATTACCATCAACTGGAGCGGTATTACTCCCTGTTTGTTGTTTTCATGTTATTTAGTGACAGCTGACGTGAGTTCTCTTTCTCAGATGCCATGGGGTAGGTAAAATAGGCATTAAATGGCTCGGCTCTCACAAGGAAACATACATTTTTTTTTAGATTAGATTGTTTGGAGTTTGGTCTCCAACAATATTACTTTTAATACGATAATCAATATTTCCTTCAAACTACAGGAGTAGCTATGGGAGCCTGGCTCGCTCCCAGTGTGTCCAATATTTTTGTGTCCCACTGGAAGTCGGAAGTGGTTTTTGAAGATAAACCTAGTCAGTTGGTGTGTTACAAATGATATATTAATGATCTGTTTATGGTTTAGGAGCGGGATGAGGGGAGCCTCCTCTCCTTCATGGATAGATTGAATCAGAATAATAGAAATATTTTTCTATCTTGGAAATATGACCTATTTAATATGGTGTTCCTAGATCTAGCGATAATAAAAAATGATGTACTAAGAATTGGATTACATTTACTTTTTTGGTTGTAATATGACAAAATGTGGAAAATTTCAAGGGGTATGAATACTTTTTGAAGGCACTGTATAAAGCACTGATGGGCGCTGATAGGTGACACTGATGGGCACTGGTAGGTGACACTGATGGGCACTGGTAGGCAGCACTGATAGGTGACACTGATGAGGAGACACTAATGGGCACTGATTGGTAGCACTGATGTGCACTGATTGGCAGCACTGGTGGGCACTGATTTGTAGCACTGGTGGGCACAGATTGTCAGCAATGGTGAGCACTTTTGGGACTGCACTGATAGTCAGGACACTGATATAAGCAGGCAACTGATATAATCAGTTGCCTGCTTATCAGTGTACATGTCCCTTTTACAGAAGCCGGTTATCGGCTCTCTTCTCCTCTCCTCACGCTGTTAGCATGAGGAAAGGAGTGACAATAACCGGCTTCTGTTTACATCCGTGATCAGCTGTGATTGGACACAGCTGATCATGTGGTAAAGCGTCACTAATTTGTCCTTTACCTCAATCTGTGCTCAGCAGTGTCACGAGGATAATGTGATCATAAAGCGCGACGCCCACGAGCTGCAACAGGCGCTCGGCGGGTGCGTTCACGGGACATCGTCATATGATGATGTCCCAGAACTGTAGCCGTCATTTGGCTATAGCGCGGTCAGGAAGTGGTTAAAGATTTCTTTACCTGTACTTCTAAAAAATAGTATATATGCTTAAATGCCCCTGTTGTATTCAGTATGTGGGACAGACCTCTAGACCTTTACAGGTGAGGGTACGTGAACATATGAACAACATAAAAAAAGGGAAAAAGGAACATAGGGTATCTAAGCACTATAGAGATGTCGATAACAGGGAACTGAAAGGTCTTAAATCTGGGGGGTTGAAAAGGTAAAGAATCATTGGAGGGGAGGCAATTATATTAAATATTTAAGCTAGCGTAATTCCCATAGAATCTATGAAACTAGGGTGTTGAACCCTATGGGTTTGAACTTTGACTTTGATCTTAACTGCTTCAAACTGTAAGTAATACTTAATTATTCTCCCTCTTTGTTCTCTTCCTTATATAAAAAGAAAGGTATTTTTTATTTATATTTTTTATATATTTTGTTATATACAGTATAGAATTTTTATTATTATTTTATATGGTTCTATTTTCATATAATTTTAACTACTTCTATGAGAATAAAACTATAACATATAACAGAAGTGTTTCAGTTTTTTAACATACAGCATCAATATTAAAATTAACTTATCCAGAATTTTATTTATTTATCCATCTATCTGATAATATAAAGTGCTGTCCCCAGTGGTGGGGGGAAGATACATTTTTGCTGTTTTTTTTTAACATACGGTATGAAACCAGTACATTATTTATCTGGTAGCATACAGCGGTGTCCCTGGTGGTTGGGCAAGTATTTTTTCCGCTTCCTTGGCCGGGAAGAAGTTGATGTGGGTGTTGAGACACTTCCGGCTCCTAAGGGTTGTATATCGTCACCAATGAGATGTTGTATGATGCTAGTTAAGGGCACCCACCCCCCCACTGAAGAAGCCCAATCACACTGCCACCATCCCAGTGTGTCGTGGTGAGGAGGTTGAGGATGTGGTATCATAAAGTGCATTGTGTTTTTACTTTTTTACTTTAAGTGTCCTGTATTGGTTGGGGTTTTAATAAACCTTTGGAAATAGAGAGTACTATGTTTTCTGCCTTTCTGTTCCATGTGAATTATGTTTGATGATAAATGAGTGAATTTGGAATCGGAGGGTCCATCAATCTTGTACCCTGTATCTGAGGAGAGGTGTGGAAAGTGTGGCCCAATAATTAAAGTTATCTGGATGATACAGATGAGCCTATTTTTGATGTATTTAGGGTGAGCAGGTTTTTCACCTGTTTGGTGCACAAATCACTAGAAGTCAAGATAGATAGTCACTGATTGCACTAGGGTGCTGGACTGTGTATAATTTTTTACTTTTTATTTTTATTTGTTACTTTATTATTTTGTATTTATAGACTAAGTAACACAGAAAATTGATTTTCACATCTCTATGCGTGAATTATTTTACAGTACATTAGAGTATTTATTATTTATGTATGGATTGGTTGGTATCACAATCGTCATTGCGCTGCACTTATTATTAGAATTTTTTTTAAAGGGACGATGTTGTGAAATCACCATTTATTCACATTTATTTGTTTATTGAGATTTTTTGTAAAGGGTGCGCTGATTGAGATTCATTTAGTTGTTATGTTATACATACAGGCAGACCGTGAATTACAAACATTGGACTTACTGAGTTGGACATTTTGTAGATAGGCAGCTCCTATCCTCATATTGATTAGTGGTTCCAAATCAATAATAACTACTGCAGTAGGGAACAGACAGAAGAGATACGCTCAGCATCTTTCCAAATAACTGTTCTGCTTTATTATGACGCAATTGAAGGTTTTTATACACATGATTACGTAGGTATCACATTAATATTACAATTGTACGCTTTTGATAACAAGAGGCGTTACATAGGCAGGCTAATCCTAATCAGGACTCGAAAGAATGCAAACATGTACTGAAAACATTATTAGTGCTGTGTGCAAAGTGAGGGCAGTGTGCAACACATATAAAATAGAATACAATTATATACAGAACTTACAAATTTCCATTACAGTCTCCTCTTTTTTGATCAATATTTTGTTCACTAACCATACCTGCTATCACCTTTAACCTGGAACCTCCACATGCTTAGGTGGAGGTAGTCCTGACCAAAGAGGCAAAAACTCCATCGTGGAGAAAATAATAGCTGAGCAGCTTTTTTCATTAAAAAATTACTTTTCATTGTGAAAAACAAATGATTGATAAGACATATTTACAGAATACTGGCTGTACACTCCTGTGGCCAGAATGGCCTTCTAGCTTAATTGTTGGCATGCTTACTTATCAGCATATGTAAACACAGACAAATCTACATAAAATGGAAGAGTTACAAAAGACAAATATGACTTAAACATGGCTAAACTACTTTTCAAATATATATATCCCTTACAATCAAAGTAATTGAATCAAAAAGTACCCTAGACTGTGATCGCAATAGGGAAACAAATCAAACTCGGAGATTTCTTTATTTAATCAATTTTGCAGTGTCTTGTGTGGATCCAGGTGGCTTTTCCTTCAAGTTTTGCAAAACTGTACATGAACTAGATGCTGTATTGAGTCTCCAAACATTTCCTTATGTATAAATGTCTCTTAACAATCCACAAGTCACATGGCTTTAGTTTTAGATTCTTCCAAACTTTTAGGATCTGGAATTGAGGAGAAAACACATAAGTGAGTTTGTCAAAAATCTTAAAAGATAAGCAACATTCTCTGTGAGATCTGAATGGAGGACTTCAGCTGCTGAGACAAAATATATGCAAGTGAGTAACACACTCCTAAACAAAATCCCATAGGGAGAGAGTTCAACATCCCCTTAGGGGCTTGATAAAATATAAGAAAACATTCAGGCAAAAGTTTTCTAGTTTCTTACTCTACCTTTCCCGCTACATTGTAGACAGTAGGGAGTGTAAAAATAAAACCTCAAAACTTCTAGTAAGGACTCTCCTATAAAAATGTTACTCTCTGTAGATTCTGCACTCTGTACTTACAAACTACTTCTGATAACACTTTTTACTGTGGCTTTTGCAGTAGCATTTGCCACTGGACATCCAGAAAACATGTCCATACAGACAAAATGCATACTCGTAAGATCCTGACTTGGACATTTGAATATATCTTTTTGTAATCTCTGGAAGGGATGTTCAGCCTTTGGTAATACCTTTGGTAACAGGTAAAACAAGAAGTGGTATGTTATAAAAACAACTGTGGTGAACCCTGTCTCTGTCCCACGCTCATTTACTAAGGCAGCCATAACTGCTTTTGACTAATGACATAGTTACATAGTTAGTCAGGGTGAAAAAAGACACAAGTCCATCCAGTTCAACCTTAAAAACAATAAATAAATAAATTGAAAAAAATATTGTACAATCCAATATACCCAATTTTATACCCACAGTTGATCCAGAGGAAGGCAAAAAACCCCAGCAGAGCATGCTCCAATTTGCTACAGCAGGGGAAAAAATTCCTTCCTGATCCCCCAAGAGGCAATCGGATTTTCCCTGGATCATCTTTACCTATAAATGTTAGTACCCATTTATATTATGTACATTTAAGAAAGTATCCAGGCCTTTCTTAAAGCAATCTACTGAGCTGTCCAGAACCACCTCTGGCAGGAGTCTATTCCACATTTTCACAGCTCATACTGTGAAGAAACCTTTGCGTATTTGGAGATGAAATCTCTTTTTTTCTAAACGTAAAGAGTGCTCCCGTGTCCTCTGGGTTGACCGTAAAGAGAATAACTCAACACCAAGTTCACTATATGGACCCCTTATATATTTGAACATGTTGATCATATCCCCCCTTATTCTCCTCTTCTCAAGAGTGAATAAATTCAGTTCCTCTAATCTTTCCTCATAGCTGAGCTCCTCCATGCCTCTTATCAGTTTGGTTGCCCTTCTCTGCACTTTCTCCAGTTCCCCCGATATCCTTTTTGAGAACTGGTGCCCAAAACTGAACTGCATATTCCAGATGAGGTCTTACTAATGATTTGAACAGTAGCAAAATGATATCTCTCTCTCTCTAGAGTCCATACCTCACTTAATACAAGAAAGGACTTTGCTCGCTTTGGAAACCGCAGCTTGGTATTGCATGCTATTTTTGAGCTTATGATCAACAAAAAACCCCAGATCCTTCTCCTCCATGGATTCCTCCAGTTGTACTCCCCCTAGCATGTATGATGCATGCATATTCTTAGCCCCCAAGTGCATAACTTTACATTTCTCAACATTAAACCTCATCTGCAAACATAGTCGCCCAATTAGACAGTGCATTGATATCGGCTTGTAAATTGGAGACATCCTGTAAGGACGTTATTCCACTGCATAGCTTGGTGTCATCTGCAAAGACAGAAATGTTACTTTCGATCCCAGATCCAATATCATTTATAAAGATATTAAAAAGTAAGGGTCCCAGCACTGAACCTTGGGGTACACCACTGATAACCTTAGACCATTCAGAGTAATGCCCCGTACACACGGTCGGACTTTGTTCGGACATTCCGACAACAAAATCCTAGGATTTTTTCAGACGGATAGGAAAATAAAAAGATACTCTATGCATAAGAATGGAAGACTAAAATAAAATCAGAAGCATATATTGTATTATAAATAACTTAAAGGTCTATGAGTATATGAAAAATCCATTATGCGTTTGAACTTGCCAATAATAATGACATTTTTTTTCATTTTTAATAAAAATAAAAAAAATAATATAAATGATATTAGATGACAGTATTGATTGCTATCTTCTCATTAAGTCCCATGGCAGACAGCATGCTTAATGTACAGAGCCAATAGGTTTTGCATTCACACAGTTTCTTGAAGCTCTCTGCTTTGGTGACATTATTAGGTATTGCTTCAAAAATCCAGACATGTAGACCTTTGGTGGATTTTAGCATGTTTGTCTGCAAAATGTCACAGAACACTGTGCTCAACGTTACCTTTTTCTATACATCTCCAGTGTTCTCACTCATAGGGTCCAGATGTTCCTGCCACTTACAGTAAACCACAAGGGCAACCTAAGCAGTATACTACACAATTGTAAAACTCTTTATTAGTAAATGTTTTACCGTTTACTGCGAACGTCATCTGACCATGTGTTATGAATGGACATGTAAGGAATGTTTTTTTCTTGCATTGGAACATCCCAATTAGATTCCCAAAAAGATTTAGTCCTCTTAATTGTGGTTTCTTTTTCTTAGTCATCTTACTCAGGGCTATTTTCCTTTTTAAATTTTTAGCCTCATGATAGGCATATTTATTCCTATGTGGAAGGAAGAGTCCCAGCAATGGATCACATAATAGAATGGGTTGGCGTTTAAAAAAATATTTTCTCCATAGGACTTATGACCACTACTAAACTGGATGATAAACTGAATGCTACCCTCAGTCTGAAAAATGTTCTCTTTATTTTCAACAGGGGTGTCAAGATAAAAACGATATGTTTCCTCCACAATATTTTTAGCATAATCTCTACCCTCTACATTCAGAACCTCACATTTAAGAGGTTCTATCCCATTTAGAAGCCAAATGAGGCCAATACTGCTGCAATTTTGGACTATACACATTTAAATATAGAGTTGGTTGAAAACTATATTAATATAGCCAAAGTACTTGCTAACCTATTAATTGAGAACGGTGATCTAGATCCTGAATTTTTAACCGATCACATGTTACCTTTAAAACATACTACATTCGGACCTAGATCCACATTTTATCCAACTCAGCTTAAAGGGTCCTATTTGGAAACATTTTACCACATCGTATATGCAGACCTGATAGATCTATGTCAAATACTCCTTAATAGGACCCATAGGTGCTGGTGCATGCAAATGCAGCGGCTGGGTGTTCCGTGAGCAATGTGAGAGGAGGACGGTTTGCTTTGAGTGATAGGAGCTTCTGGCTATTTGCTGCAGGCAGGATGTGGGCATGTGCTAGGAGTATGTATGTGTGGTTTTGTTGAGAAGTGTTTTATTGCTGTTGTAAAGAGTATTCTGATCAATTTTGTTGTAAATATACAATGACAATAAAGTATATCTTCTAAAATTAGATAATAAAGGAGGGGGCATAGTGATCCAGAATAGAGCCAATACAGGAGGCCTACTGTCAGAACTGAACACATATAAATAACTTCCTATGGACCCGTTAGAAAGTTACCTTGTTGAATAAAAACAGTTAGTAGACACAATTGTATTAAATAAGGTTATTAATAAACAAGAGGATGCATTCTTATTTGACTTTATATGACTTTTTTCAGGTGGTTTAGTTTTACCAAAGTATCATAAAGATAATCAGAATCCACCTGGGATACCAACTGTGGCCTCCAATGATAGTATAACCAGCGGCTCGTCCTTATATACTGACTATTTTTTGCAGCCACTAGTTCAGGATTTGCCATTCTATGTTAGAAATTCCATGCATCTAACAGAGACCCTCTATGCATATAGATGGGACCATAACTACTGCTGGCTTTCTCTTAACGTCAGTTCTTTATACACTTCAATCCCTTGTGAGTTATAGGTCTTCACGCACAATAAGACAACATTATCTGTCGACTAAATATTTCCATTACAAACAAGCTGAATTCTTTCTCAAATCCACTGAATTTTGTTTAACCAATAACTACTTCCAGTTTGATGACCTATATTATCTACAGATCAAAGAAATGGCAATAGGTGGCAATTGGTGGATGGGACTGTGAGTATATTACTATGTACATACATACATACAACAGCCCCTTTGCCAACAAATTATATATTTTGGGAGGTACATAGACAATATAGCAGTTATTTGAGATGGTTCTCCTTCTTCCAAAGTCCCTTTTGCCGTGTATTGGAACAACCATATGTTTTGGGTTTCCCATGTCTCTAACAGGGACTCATTAGTGTTCCTAGACCTAGTTATCAACTCTCAAGGGAACAAGATTACTTCCCTTACTCACTTCAAACCTACTTTGGGCAACTCATGTGTACTGTACATGCCACTAGTTGCCATCACCATAACTTGAAGAAAAATATTCCCAAAAGCCAATTTTGTAGACTTCGCAAGAACTCCACTGCAAAGGACTATGTCAGATAGAGCGATAAACTGAAAAAATATGTTTTAAGATAAAGGGTATTCAAAAAATATTCTGGAGGAAGTGTATCGTTTTTATCTTGACATACCTGTTGAAAAGAAATAGAAGGGTTTTCAGACTGAGATAGCTTTCAGTTTATTACCCAGTTTCATAGTGGTCATAAGTCTATGGAGAACATTTTTTATTCAACACTTTTTTCAGACTGAAGGTAGCATTCAGTTTATCATCCAGTTTAGTAGTGGTCATAAGTCCTATGGAGAAAATATTTTTTTAAACGCCAACCAATTCTATTACGTGATCAATTGCTGGAACCCCTCCTTCTACATAGGCCTAAATTTGACTATCATAAGGCTCTCAATTTAAAAAGGAAAATAGCCCTGAGTAAGTTAACTAAAAAAAATAAACCACAATTAAGATGGCTAAATCATTTTGGGATTCTTATTGGGATGTTCCAATGCATGAAAAATCCAAGCCTTATGTGTCCATTCATAATGCATAGTCAGAAGACGTTCGCAGTGAACCTTAAAACATTTACCATTAAAAAGTTTTACAAGTGTTCTACCTACTATGTAGTATATTGCTTAGGTTGCCCTTGTGGTTTACTGAACGTGGGCAGGACCATCCAGATCCTCTGAGTGAGATTCGGGGAACACTGGAGATTCACAGACCAAGGTAATTTTGAGCACAGTTTTCCCTGATATTTTGCAGTCATACAAGCAAAATCCACCAAAGGTCCACCAAAACATCTACAGATCATTGAAGCAATACCTAATAATTTTACAAACGCAGAGTGCTTTAGGCAACTTATTTGATCTACATGTTAACCACTTTAGCCCCGGACCATTATGCTGCCTAAGGACCAGAGGTCTTTTTCCAATTTGGCACTGTGTCGTTTTAACTGCTAATTGCGCGGTCATGCAATGCTGTACCCAAACGAATTTTGCGTCCTTTTCTTCCCACAAATAGAGCTTTCTTTTGATGGTATTTGATCACCTCTGCGGTTTTTATTTTTTGCGCTATAAACGAAAAAAGACCGAAAATTTTGAAAAAAAAAAAATGATATTTTCTACTTTTTGTTATAAAAAAAATCCAATAAACTCAATTTTAGTCATACATTTAGGCCAAAATGTATTCGGCCACATGTCTTTGGTAAAAAAAAAAATGTCAATAAGCGTATATTTATTGGTTTGCGTAAAAGTTATAGCGTCTACAAACTAGGGTACATTTTCTGGAATTTACACAGCTTTTAGTTTATGACTGCCTATGTCATTTCTTGAGGTGCTAAAATGGCAGGGCAGTACAAAACCCCCCCAAATGACCCCATTTTGGAAAGTAGACACCCCAAGGAAATTGCTGATTGAATAATGACAAAAAAAAAAAAAATATTTACAAAAAGTTGTCACTAAATGATATATTGCTCACACAGGCCATGGGCCTATGTGGAATTGCACCGCAAAATACATTTAGCTGCTTCTCCTGAGTACGAGGATACCACATGTGTGGGACTTTTTGGGAGCCTAGCCGCGTACGGGGCCCCGAAAACCAATCACCGCCTTCAGGATTTCTAGGGGCGAAAATTTTTGATTTCACTCCTCACTACCTATCACAGTTTTGAAAGCCATAAAATGCCAAGATGGCACAACCCCCCCCCCCCCAAATGACCCCATTTTGGAAAGTAGACTCCCCAAGCTATTTGCTGAGAGGCATGTTGAGTCCATGGAATATTTTATATTTTGACACAAGTTGCGGGAAAGTGACACTTTTTTTTTTTTTTTTTTGCACAAAGTTGTCACTAAATGATATATTGCTCACACAGGCCATGGGCAAATGTGGAATTGCACCCCAAAATACATTTAGCTGCTTCTCCTGAGTATGGGGATACCACATGTGTGGCACTTTTTGGGAGCCTAGCCGCGTACGGGGCCCCGAAAACCAATCACCGCCTTCAGGATTTCTAAGGGTGTAAATTTTTTATTTCACTCTTCACTGCCTATCACAGTTTCGGAGGCCATGGAATGCCCAGGTGGCACAAAACCCCCACAAATGACCCCATTTTGGAAAGTAGACACCCCAAGCTATTTGCTGAGAGGCATGGTGAGTATTTTGCAGCTCTCATTTGTTTTTGAAAATGAAGAAAGACAAGAAAAAACATTTTTTTTTCTTTTTTCAATTTTCAAAACTTTGTGACAAAAAGTGAGGTCTGCAAAATACTCACTATACCTCTCAGCAAATAGCTTGGGGTGTCTACTTTCCAAAATGGGGTCATTTGGGGGGGGTTTGTGCCACCTGGGCATTCCATGGCCTCCGAAACTGTGATAGGCAGTGAAGAGTGAAATCAAAAATGTACACCCTTAGAAAGCCTGAAGGCGGTGCTTGGTTTTTGGGGTCCCGTACGCGGCTAGGCTCCCAAAAAGTCTCACACATGTGGTATCCCCGTACTCAGGAGAAGCAGCAGAATGTATTTTGGGGTGTAATTTCACATATTCCCATGGCATGTTTGAGCAATATATCATTTAGTGACAACTTTGTGCAAAAAAAAAAAAAAAATTTGTCTCTTTCCCGCAACTTGTGTCACAATATAAAATATTCCATGAACTCGACATGACTCTCAGCAAATAGCTTGGGGTGTCTACTTTCCAAAATGGGGTCATTTGGGGGGGTTTTGAACTGTCCTGCATTTTATGCACAACATTTAGAAGCTTATGTCACACATCACCCACTCTTCTAACAAAGCCCTTTCTGACACTTTTTGTTTGCAAGAAAATTACTTTGAACCCCCAAACATTATATATTTTTTTAAAGCAAATGCCCTACAGATTAAAATGGTGGGTGCTTCATTTTTTTTTTCACACAGTTTTTGCGCAGCAATTTTTCAAACGCATTTTTTTGGGAAAAAACACACTTTTTAAAATTTTAATGCACTAAAACACACTATATTGGCCAAATGTTTGATGAAATAAAAAAGATGATCTTAGGCCGAGTACATGGATACCAAACATGACATTCTTTACAATTGCGCACAAACGTGCAGTGGCAACAAAATAAATACATTTTTAAAAGCCTTTAAAAGCCTTTACAGGTTACCACTTTAGATTTACAGAGGAGGTCTACTGCTAAAATTACTGCCCTCGATCTGACCTTCACGGTGATACCTCACATGCATGGTGCAATTGCTTTTTATGTTTGACGACAGACCGCCGCTTGCGTTCACCTTAGCGCGAGAGCAGGGGGCGACAGGGGTGCTTTTTTTTTTTTATTTATTATTTTTTTGCTTTTTTATCTTATTTTTAAACTGTTCCTTTCATTTTTTTTTAATCATTTTTATTGTTATCTCAGGGAATGTAAATATCCCCTATGATAGCAATAGGTAGTGACAGGTACTCTTTTTTGAAAAAATTGGGGTCTATTAGACCCTAGATCTCTCCTCTGCCCTCAAAGCATCTGACCACACCAAGATCGGTGTGATAAAATGCTTTCCCAATTTCCCAATGGCGCTGTTTACATCCGGCGTAATCTAAGTCATGAAATGCTCATAGCTTCCGGTTTCTTAGGTCATAGAGATATTTGGAGCCACTCTGGTCTCTGATCAGCTCTATGGTCAGCTGGCTGAATCACCGGCTGCATTCTCAGGTTCCCTGTTGAGACAGGAGAGCCAGAGAAAAACACGGAAGACGGTGGGGGGGGGGGCATTCCCTCCCACGGCTTGTAAAAGCAGTCTAGAGGCTAATTAGCTGCTAGGATTGCTTTTACATGAAAGCCAACCGCTGACTGAAAAGAATGATACCAAGATGATACATAAACCTGCAGGCATCATTCTAGTATAACCACTCAAAGTTGTGAATGGCGTACCTGAAGACAAAAAAATGGTTAACAATAAAACACAGTAAACGGTAAAGTATAAAAAATTGCATACCTGAAAAACAAACATGATAAAACATAATAACAATAAAACATTGCAGAATAGAATATAGTAAAAAAGAGCAGAACAATAGAGAGAGAGAATAGAGAGAGAGAGAACAATAAAACGACAACTATTTTTTTTTATTTTATATATTTTTTTTTTTTTTTTTTTTTACACTTTTTTTGTAACTAACTTTTATAACTGTAACCGGTTCCAGGTTCGGGGCTCTCAAGATGCGATGGCATCTTGGGAGACCCTGTGAAAGTGTGCCTAGTCTGTGCAATGCTGTACCCTACGCTAATACTCAACTAGTGTATGGTAGCGTTCAAAACATTCACCAATGCAAAAACCAGGATTGTCAGGACAGGAGGGACAATAATAGCGGGTGTCACGCCTATATCCGCGCTTGCTGCAGACACGACATCTTTTTTGGGGGGGTTCGTTGGGTAGGGGTACTCGGGAGGACATAAAGAAAATGCCTCTCATGCAGCCGACTGCATTTGGTTGGGGATGTGAATGGGGGAAGTACGGGCGCTGCAGAAGTGGTGGGTTCCCAATTAGGATTGGCGAATGCAGCAGGAAGGGCACTATAGGCAAGACGGGCCTGTTTGTCTTCTTCTTGGTGGCAGCGGGACACTACTTGTGCTTGCCACCTCACCAGCTTGAACTGCACTTATGGGACTCGCCACGTCACCAAGTGTTACTGCAGTGCTGGTTTGACTACGACTGGGGTGTACTAGGCCGCTGGTGCTTGCTAGTTCACCAAAACGCTACCAAAAAAACTGTTAGCGATCGCAAGGATCAGGCCTGACTCTGCGAACGCTGCAGTTATGTGTTTAGTGTTTTGTAAGTGACAGTGATCGATCGATACTGCACTTGGGTGGGCTGGGCTGGGCCGGGCGGAGGGGCAAAACGCAGGTGCTAGCAGGTATCTGGGCTGATCCCGCTAACACTGTGTTTTTGGGAACCCTAAACTGCTGGGGACACTAGTATAGATCTGATCGGATCAGATATTGATCCGATCAGATACTATACCACTAAGGGAGGTGTACGGTGCGTGCGTGGGTGTTAGCGGAACTGGTGCTAACCTGACGCTGCCTGGGGCTGGTGCTTGCCAGTTCACCAAAATGCTACCAAAAAAACTGTTAGCGATCGCAGGGATCAGGCCTGACTCTGCGAACGCTGCAGTTATGCGTTTAGTGTTTTGTAAGTGACAGTGATCGATCGATACTGCACTTGGGTGGGCTGGGCTGGGCTGGGCCGGGCGGAGGGGCAAAACACAGGTGCTAGCAGGTATCTGGGCTGATCCCGCTAACACTGCGTTTTTGGGATCCCTAAACTGCTGGGGATGATAGTATAGATCTGATCGGATCAGATATTGATCCGTTCAGATACTATACCACTAAGGGAGGCGTATGCTGCGTGGGTGTTAGCAGTACTGGCGCTAATCTGACGCTGCCTGGGGCGACGCATATCACCGCCGGGCGATCAGGGGGCTAAACCTTTATTCGGTAATAAACGGTGGGTGCCCTGACACTATAAAAAATAAACGAACTAACCAGCGTCACCCGTAACAGTTATACGGTGATCAGTGGTGAAAGGGTTAACTAGGGGGCAATCAAGGGGTTAAAACATTTATTAGGTAGTATATGGGGGTCCCTGTCGCTATAAAACGCTGACGACGAACCTAAATATTTACGTCCCTAACTAGCGTCACCAGCGACACTAATACAGCGATCAGAAAAATTATCGCTTAGCGACACTGGCGACAGGGGGTGATCAAGGGGTTAAAACTTTATTAGGGAGGGTTAGGGGGGTACCCTAGACCTAAAGGGGGCTAATACTAACTGCCCTAACACAGTAACTGTCACAAACTGACACCATGCAGTAATCAGAAAAAAAAAAAAAAAAACTGCTCGGTGTCAATGTGACAGGGGGGGGGGAGGGGTGTTTGGGGGGTGATCGGGGGTGTTTTGTGTGCCTGGCATGTTCTACTGAGTGCGTGTGTGTTTGTGCACTCACATTGATGTCTTCTCTCCTCGGCGCTGGAACGGAAAATTCCGAGCCGAGGAGAGATGACATCATTTCCTTTGCTGCTGTTTAGCATACAGCAGCAAAGGAATGTTCTGATTGGCCAGCGGCGATCGCGAGGGGGGGCCACGAACGGATGGCCTCCCCCTCACCTCCGATCGCCGGGGGACAAAAGAGGACCGCCTCGGGCACCGGGGGGGAGTCCGATCGGACCCCCCACCCACGGGAGGCAGATCACGTATATTTACGTGATTTTGCCTGCCCGTGCCGCCTTGCCGACGTATATCGGCGTCAGGCGGTCCTTAAGTGGTTAAACACGCTCCCATGGGACTTAATGAGGAGATAAAAATCAATATTCACATGTAAAATCATTTAGCCCGGGTTCACACCTATGCGAATTAGATGTGCGTTTCCGCACATCTAATTCGCATAGCAGGAGAATGTGACCGGCTCCCTATGGAGCCGGTTCACATATCTCCGGGGCGGCTGCGGAGCGCACTGCACAAAAAATGCTGTGCGTCTTTGGCTCCGTTTCAGGGCCGAATTCAGGCATAGAATCGGCCCTGTTTCGTCCCTGAAACGGGGGAACAGGGACGCACAGTGCTCCTGTGCGATCCGCAGCCCATTGTAGTGTGAACCCGGGCTGACATTTGGTCCTTTATAAAAAAAAAAAAAAATGAAAAAAAAAAAGTTTTTCGTTTCATTATTATTGGCAAGTTCATATGCATCCTTATTAGTTTTTTTCATATACACCTGTACTTTTTTAACAAGATTTTATTGTTAAATGTTTAATATAAGCTGACATTAGTCTTTTAATATATTGGTATTGTAGTAGCATCCAGAGCCCAGCTATAACTAAACCCCGCTGTAAATGAAGTGCCTGGCTTTTCTTGTACTATAAAAAAAGGGGGGTATATGCTTTTGGTGGCCTGAAACAGAGTAGAAATGTGGCGTTGCTGAATTTTAAGTATTCTGCACGGAATGCAGGGGTCCGATATGTCCTGGGGAAAGGGCGAGTGCTAGCAGGGGGGTGGGGAGAGTTAGATATTTGCTGGAGGGCAGTGGCAGCTAATGCTCAAAATTTTTAGAGGGCGGAAAACAAATTGAAAAATTCTGGAAAAAAAACATCAATTGCAGCCTCACTGTGCCCCAATAAATGCAGCCATGGTGCCCCATTAAAGGCAGCCATTGTGCCCATCAAATGCAGCCACTGTGCCCATCATATGCAGTCACTGTGCCCATAAAATGCAGCCTCTGTGCCCATAAAATGCAGCCTCTGTGCCCATAAAATGCAGCCTCTGTGCCCATAAAATGCAGCCACTGGGCCCATCATATGCAGCCACTGGGCCCATCATATGCAGCCGCTGGGCCCATCATATGCAGCCGCTGTGCCAATCATACAGCCACTGTGACCTTCATATGCAGCCTGTGCTCATCATATGCAGCCACTGTGCTCATCATATGCAGCCTCTGTGCCAATCATACAGCCACTGTGCCCATCATATGCAGCTTCTGTGCCCATCATACAAACCACTGTGCCCATTATATGCAGCCTCTGTGCCAATCATACAGCCTCTGTGCCCATCATATGCAGCTTGTGCCCATATATGCTGCGGGTGCTTGGGGGGGTCAGATATGTGCTGGGGGGGTGCTTTGTGAGAGAAGATGGCCAGTGCAAGGGGGAGGGGTAGAGGCGGTAGGATATGTGCTGGAGGAGTCCTTTGGAAGATAAAAAAAAAAAAAAAATGAAAAAAAAAAAAAAGTTTTTCGTTTCATTATTATTGGCAAGTTCATATGCATCCTTATTAGTTTTTTTCATATACACCTGTACTTTTTTAACAAGATTTTATTGTTAAATGTTTAATATAAGCTGACATTAGTCTTTTAATATATTGGTATTGTAGTAGCATCCAGAGCCCAGCTATAACTAAACCCCGCTGTAAATGAAGTGCCTGGCTTTTCTTGTACTATAAAAAAAAGGGGGGTATATGCTTTTGGTGGCCTGAAACAGAGTAGAAATGTGGCGTTGCTGAATTTTAAGTGTTCTGCACAGAATGCAGGGGTCCGATATGTCCTGGGGAAAGGGCGAGTGCTAGCAGGGGGTGGGGAGAGTTAGATATTTGAAGGAAGAGAGATAGTGCTAGGAGGGGTTGTCAGATTTCAAATCCAATCCACACTTTTAGCATACCTTCCTCCTGCCAAAGCCCCCCAGAACATATCCTCCTAACCCCTCAATCACTCCACATATTTTCTACCTTGTCCTCCTTTCCAGCCGCTCTCTCCCCCTCCCTCCTCCATCTACAGAGCATAATAAAAACTTTCTACAGACCTGATATCAGCGGGTCCCTGCTCCCCCCTCATCTTCGTGTGTGTACAGAATGGAGAAAGAGGAGGAGGGGAGGAGTTTTGATACACTGACACTCTGCTCTGCTCTGCTGAACCAAGCTGCTGTCAGGGAGAGGGGAGACATGTCACTCTCGGTACAGTCCGTGTGAATGATGTGTCCGGGTCTGGGGCAGAAGTAAACCCGAACACATCATTCAAAAACCGGAATGTCTGGGAGAATACCGTACAGGTGTCAACCCTAGTGTTATCCAAAATGGCACCCGAACAGAGCCCATTGTCTCTCCAAAAATGGTACCTGAGCCTCTGGTTCCCTACAAAAATGGTGCCCCATCAGAGCCTATTTACTCCTTGACACCTGGTGTGCGGTAGAATTGGGAAAGGGACTTCCCTGCCCAGAAACACATTGCCACGTCATATTTCAGAATGTGACGTCATCACGGTGGTCTGGCCCCACTCCGGATGCTTCCTTTTGGTTCATAGCAGTTCTTATCCCTTGGAAAAGAGAGGCTGCTTTATCCATTGTGGAGAGGTGACCCTGTGTCATTGTGTATATTACAAATTTCAGCCTGTTTTTTTACAAAGACAGGCTTGCTAATTGCACACCTGTGGGCTGGGTTTATATTCTTCCTAGGATTAGAGCTCAGGGCTCAGACTTGGAGACAGCTCTGCCTGGCAGACAGGAAGTCTGGCCTAGGAGGGTTCCAGTAGGAGAAGGCTCTAGGAGAAAGAGTCTAATGCCCCGTACACACGGTCGGACTTTGTTCGGACATTCCGACAACAAAATCCTAGGATTTTTTCCGACGGATGTTGGCTCAAACTTGTCTTGCATACACACGGTCACACAAAGTTGTCGGAAAATCCGATCGTTCTAAACGCGGTGACGTAAAACACGTACGTTGGGACTATAAACGGGGCAGTGGCCAATAGCTTTCATCTCTTTATTTATTCTGAGCATGCGTGGCACTTTGTCCGTCGGATTTGTTTACACACGATCGGAATTTCCGACAACGGATTTTGTTGTCGGAAAATTTTATATCCTGCTGTCAAACTTTGTGTGTCGGAAAATTCGATGGAAAATGTGTGATGAAGCCTACACATGGTCGGAATTTCCGACAACAAGGTCCTATCTCACATTTTCCGTCGGAAAATCCGACCGTGTGTACGGGGCATAAGGCTGCAGGTGGCAGCCTGTGTGTGCACATCTGTAGCAGACAGATGTGGCCTGCAACTGAACAGCAAGAAGCTGACAGTGAGTAAGCCAGGCTGCTGAAGTTTGTGTTTATACAGTGATGGTGGAACCCCCTGTGAGGGAAGATTATTGTTTGTTTGAACTTTTAAATAAAAGTGGACTGCCGTGCCCTAAAAACGCAGTCTGGAGTGGCATGTTTCTGGAAAACTGCATGCACCACTTGAACCTAATCACCCCCGATATCTTACAATTGGTGGAGGAATTGGCGTTGGGCACAGATGGTGCTGGTCCAGATCCTCGCATTCTGGAAACTGTGAGTGTCAAGAGACTGTGTGTGTTGCTTTGCTGTGTGAAGCGATGATGTGTGCTGTGTCTCAGCCTTAAGGAGACAGTACACCAAAAAAAAAATCTGAAGGAACTGTGTTTCTATTACTACAAAAATGCATGTTGTTGCCTGTAGCAACAAAGCCAAGGTCAATAGTGAGACCCATGTTGGATGGTGGAATGATCCTGATGAGAGTCCTGGAAGGTGGGCTCAAGAGGAACTGTGACAGCCAGTTGGAGAGGGCTTGAGAAGTTCTGCAGGGAGAGTGTGATCTCCCATAGCAGCCAGTGAAGTGTCATCTGGATGGTGGGGCTGCTATGAAGAGGAGGCTCACTATTTCCACAAAGAGGGCTGGGAGGCCCTAGAGTCTTTCATTTCACCCTGTGACCACATGGGGAAAAAACAGTAGGAGAGAGCAACAGACTGACCAGAAGTTCAAGAGGAGAGCGGTTGCCCGTAGCAACGGCTGTGATTTCCGGTCTGCTGACTGGGTGAGAAAGACTGATTATGTGACTGTGCACATGGGAATGGAAGTGACCCCAAATGGGAGATCCCCTGTTTGTGCTAGAATAAGAACTTGTCTTGTCAGTGCTCTGTTCAGTGGGGAGGCAAGTGTTAAAATAAAAAATGACATGTGTGAAAATGCAAGCTTGATGTCTGGAAGGAAACTCCATCTGCTCACGATGGTGAGGGTGGGGTACTGCAACATGGTGTGGTTAAAAATGTATTTCCACAAACAATGCTGTTCAAACCAAAGTGATTTGTTTAACCACTTAAGGACCGAACCTCTTTTTGACACTTGTTGTTTACAAGTTAAAATCTTTTTTTTTTTTTTTTGCTAGAAAGTTACTTAGAATCCCCAAACATAATAAGTAAACAAAATACATTATATATATATATATATATTATAATTTTTATAAAATGGCGGTCATTGCAATACTTTGTCACACCATATTTGTGCAGCGGTCTTACAAGCACAATTTTTTTGTAAAAAATACACTTTTTTTGAATTAAAAAAACTTTTTCTTTTTTTTTATCATGACTGTGACATTACTAAGTATAAAATTGATGCGCTTTAAATAAATAGTGCACAATATGCTGATGCGACTAAGCTTAAATCCAGGAATAAAAAATGCATACATGTGAATAAAATAAATACATAATTATGGTGCTAATACATGTGTTAAAATTGCCAAAAAAAAAAAAAAAAATGCCAAAAAAAATCTTCAAATTGGTGATGTGACGGTTAGTATAAATAAAATAATAATGACACTCTGAGTACAATGTCCAGGCAGAGATAAATAGTGGGAGAAAGTAAAAATAATTAAACAGTTCCTTCCCTTAATCCAGATTGATTGACTCACTGGGTTAGATCGTTTGTATCAGGATATTTAGTTTTTCTTGCATCCCACTTCAACAATTATACTGCTGGTGATTCGGCTCTCAGGATAAAGGTTTTATGCAAAGTGGGTTAGATCGTTTGTATCAGGATATTTAGTTTTTCTTGCATCCCACTTCAACAATTATACTGCTGGTGATTCGGCTCTCAGGATAAAGGTTTTATGCAAAGCAAGCAAAGAAAAAATAGATCATTGTGCAGTGAACTTACTAGATAGTACATAAGCAAAACAGAGACAAGAGATACACTCACAAACTCCCGGTCTATTAGAAGCATTCAAATAAGCAGATTGCAGTCAGCCGCTGTGGACGAGGTTTCCCATAGAGAAACAGCTGCTGTTAACCTTCAGGTGTATTGCAGCACTGAACGTCCTAAGCTCCTCCCACGCGTTACATCACTGACACGTGACTTTTTCAAGGATAAACCCAGGAAGCCACGGCCTCTGTATTTAAGTCCTATGGCATTGTGGTTACCATGGAGACAGCGCTGTGTTCATTGGATCATCATACTGCTTTCTGCTACTAATGACATGTAAATATTTTGGCTTAAGCCTTATTTAATTGTTTTACAAAAAAAAGGGGAACATATATTTATAAATACAGGTTTGCAAACAAATATAGAACACTTCCAGATAAAAAATAAGAACATAAAAATGGACCTAATTAGTGCAGTCACGAAACTCCCTCCATTGGTAAATAGTGTTACTACACATTCAATGTTAACACCTCAGATCGCATGTCATTACATACTGCGATAGATAGCAAAATCACTAATATGTATGTGTACTTCCGCAAGTAAAATACCAATTGATCCATATTGTGTAGTTACTAGCAACATATTGAATAGGCCCGTATTACACTCACATCCACTAGTGAAAATTATATAAAAAAAATATAAAAAAATTAAAATAAAAGATTAAGGTTACATTGTTGCGCCACTAGTTCGCCATTGCAACAATGTTTCAAAAAAAAAAATTATATTGAAAAATTAAATTAAAATACCAAATAAATTGATACACATAATTGACTACATGCACAACCCAAATATTTGATACTATACACTCATTTACAGTAAAATCAAATATATGATCCCTATGATATTAAAAAATATAATAAAAATTAATTTTATTAAAATAAATACTAAAATATAGACTATCGTTATTATGATATTAAGTGTAAAGAGACAATAAATTTACGTACCAGTTAATACCAACGAAATAAAATATAAATTAAAATTTAAAAATTAAAAATTAATATATATGTAATAAATGTTTAAAAATTAATAAGGCATGTCTTGAGAGTATCACGGAGTATTAAAAATCTGATATGAAGCAATTAAGATCAAATTCTATGTTTAGGCCATTTGGCGCAAGAGTCCCCATCTGGAATATCCATTTAGACTCGCTTTTACTGAGTTCACTTATCTTATTTGAGCCTCTCCAATGTGGCTTGTATTTCTGAATCGCCCAAAATTTCAACTGTTTGGGGTCACTATTGTGGTGCATAGCAAAATGTCTGGAGACATTATGCTTAGGGAAAGATTTTTTGATGTTCTGGATATGTTCCCTTATGCGTTTCCACATAGGCCTCTTGGTTCTACCAATATATTGTAGTGAGCATGAGCATTGCAAAACATATACTACTCCTTCCGTCCTGCACGATATAAAGTCCTTAATAGTATGTTCATTGCCAGTACTTGTTGCTGTGAATTTATTACACTTTTGCCCATTTTGTTGGGTATTGATGCAAGCGTAACATCTTTTACAGGGGAAGAACCCTTTCCCCTGGAAAAAGGATAATTCCGTCAATCTTTTGGGGGGTTCTGGGACGTTTTTGGCAATTAGATCCCTTAATGTGGGGACTCGCCTATAAATGAAGTGAGGCTTATCCGGTAGGATGTTGCAGAGAGTTTTATCTGATTTTAAAAGAGGCCAATGTTTTCTGATGATTCTTTCCATTTTCTTATGTTGAATGCTGTAGTTCATTATCAGTGGTATATCGTTATTATCTTTATTATCTTTGATTTTATCCTGGATCAGAACCTCCCTTGGGGTTTGATTAATCTCCTTGATTTTTTCTGCTATGAATTCCTTGTTATATCCTTTGTCTTCAAACTTTTGTCCCATCAATTGTGCCTGTTTCAGATATTCATTATTATCTGAGCAATTTCTTCTTAGCCGTATGAATTGCCCCTTGGGAATATTGATAAGCCATGGTTCATGGTGACAACTGTTCACTGGTATGTAGCTATTTCTTTCCACTGTTTTAAAATAGTTTGAGATACTAACGGCTGTAAAAATTTATCGACATATTCACCTATCCTGGCATTAATAGATTGAATACCATTTATGATAGGTCTGCCCGGCGGTTGTTCTGAATTCTTGTGTATTTTCGGCACGGTGTAGATGATGGGTACTCTACACGTGTCAGGCAATAAATATTTGGACTCTTTTTTGTTTAAAATATTTTTACTTACTCCTTTCCGGATTACATCTGATAATTCCCGTTTGTACTCTCTTGTTGGGTTGCCATTGAGTTTAATATAAGTATTAGTATCGCTTAGTTGTCCTAGTAACTCATTATTGTAATATTCTTTAGATAGTACCACAATTGCTCCACCTTTGTCCGCAGGTCTCACTACAATTTCTTTATTTTGTTCTAACCGTTTAATACCTATTTGTATATTGTTGGGTTCAGATATTTTCTTGTATTTTAATTGTTCAAGATCTTGTATTACCATTCTATTGAAGACTTGAATATGCTCATTGTTCAGTACCGGTGGATTAAACAATGATCTGTTTCTGAGGCTACTGTGAATAATGCCTCTTGATGCTTCTGTTTCCAAATTCTGTATACTGGGAGGCTTAGATAGCATGTATTTTTTAATGTTCAGTTTCCTGGTGTACTTTTGTATGTCAATATACGTTTGGAATTTATCAAGATTTCTTGTAGGGGCATATTTTAAGCCTTTGTCTAATGTCGCAAGTTCAGCTCTCGTTAGTTCTGTTCCGCTGAGGTTATATATGCCTTCTCCTAATACTCTCTTTTTCTTTTGGACTTTCCGTCCTGCTCTGCATCCCCTTTTCTGTTTGGGCTTTTTTCCTTGTTGTGGTGTTCTTGTTTGTGGGGGTCTTCGTTCCGGCGATATTCTAAAAAAGACCTTGATTGCTCCTCATCATTATATTCCCTTAATGGTTCATACCTGTTGTTAGTTTGAATGGGACTTCTTGTCGGTTCATGCCTAGATTGTTCAATTCCTCCTCCTTCATTCCTGTTCCGGTTGGATTGATATTCCCGATATTCTTCTCCATTCGTATATTGTTGGTATTCTCTTTGTTCATTTCTCTCAGGGTTTTGGTGATAATCTCTTGATTCATTTCTGTGTGCATATTGGTAGTACTCCCTTGGTTCAGTCCTATAGTTATTAGTTTGGTAATCTCTTGGTTGTTGATAATAGCGTGCTTGGTCCACATAGCCATTATTCCTTCTATTGTCTTCCCGATAATATTGTGGAGCATTCATGCGATTATTCGGTGATTGATAAGGTTTTAAGTAATTACGTGGTGACTGATATGGTTTGTTGTTTCTTTTATTGCCATTATTTTTCCAATAAGGTCTTCTGGGGGACTTATTTTTTGTTCTATTTTTCCACCAAGGTTTAGGAGTTCTGGGGCCATCATCATCCCTATATGTTCTACTTTGTTCTATTTCAGGTTGTCTTTCATATTTCAGACCATCAGGTGTTCGCGGTCTTCTTTCTGGTGTTCTGTAGTTAGATTCTCTTCTTGGAGTGATTATTCTTACCTCCCTCTCAGGGGATGAAGCAATGGATTCAGTTTTACCTTGTTTAAGGTTAACCTGCCAATTAAAAACCTGTTCCAAATGATAATCATTGGTATCTCTGAGGTACTTTCTTTTCTTCCTTTGCTTAATTTCTATATCTTTCTGTTCTAAAACTCTATTTAGTTGCTTAGTTAAAGTTGTAAATGGAGCTGTATCTTTAAATGGTTCCAATGTGCTTTTGCACTCTGTGATATGTTGGTTAATTATCTGTAATTTTCTCTGTTTCCTTTTTAGGGCAAAGTGAACTAGATCCATTCCTTTGTCATTAAAAAATTTGTACCATTCATTTACTCCTTCTTGATCCACTAGACCATCACAGATGGGAACCTCCCATCTTAATCTCCTGGGCACCATTTTGTCTTTAATGTACTGTTCATGGGTAGCAATATCCCACCATAGGCTCACCTTTTTCTCCATCAGGTGGCCAAATTTTCTGAAATTCGTATCTAAATCTCCTTTTTCAGTGCTAGGTGCAGTTGAGAAAACATTATCTAAATTTACTGTGCGTTTTTCTACGAAATCAAAAATATCCATATCTGCGACTGTAGGTGTGTTCTGAAGTAATAAGTGCTAAAAAAATGAATAAAAACCAAGCGCTGATGTGGATAGATATGTGTGATATAAATAAATTGTGCTTAAAAATATATATATACCAATATAGTTAGTGCTATAAAAAAATCAGTAAATTAAAGCTGCTATCAATATAGGGTGATCAGATAACCAAACAAATAGTACTAAGTATAAAATTGATGCGCTTTAAATAAATAGTGCACAATATGCTGCTGCGACTAAGCTTAAATCCAGGAATAAAAAATGCATACATGTGAATAAAATAAATACATAATTATGGTGCTAATACATGTGTTAAAATTGCCAAAAAAAAAAAAAAAAATGCCAAAAAAAATCTTCAAATTGGTGATGTGACGGTTAGTATAAATAAAATAATAATGACACTCTGAGTACAATGTCCAGGCAGAGATAAATAGTGGGAGAAAGTAAAAATAATTAAACAGTTCCTTCCCTTAATCCAGATTGATTGACTCACTGGGTTAGATCGTTTGTATCAGGATATTTAGTTTTTCTTGCATCCCACTTCAACAATTATACTGCTGGTGATTCGGCTCTCAGGATAAAGGTTTTATGCAAAGTGGGTTAGATCGTTTGTATCAGGATATTTAGTTTTTCTTGCATCCCACTTCAACAATTATACTGCTGGTGATTCGGCTCTCAGGATAAAGGTTTTATGCAAAGCAAGCAAAGAAAAAATAGATCATTGTGCAGTGAACTTACTAGATAGTACATAAGCAAAACAGAGACAAGAGATACACTCACAAACTCCCGGTCTATTAGAAGCATTCAAATAAGCAGATTGCAGTCAGCCGCTGTGGACGAGGTTTCCCATAGAGAAACAGCTGCTGTTAACCTTCAGGTGTATTGCAGCACTGAACGTCCTAAGCTCCTCCCACGCGTTACATCACTGACACGTGACTTTTTCAAGGATAAACCCAGGAAGCCACGGCCTCTGTATTTAAGTCCTATGGCATTGTGGTTACCATGGAGACAGCGCTGTGTTCATTGGATCATCATACTGCTTTCTGCTACTAATGACATGTAAATATTTTGGCTTAAGCCTTATTTAATTGTTTTACAAAAAAAAGGGGAACATATATTTATTCATTTTTTTATGACTGTGACATTGCAGCGGACATATCGGACACTTTTGACGCAATTTTGGGACCATTCACATTTATTCAGTGATCAGTGCTGTAAAAATGCACTAATTACTGTATAAATGTCACTGGCAGGGAAGGGGCTAATACTAGGGGGTAATCAAGGGGTTAAATGTGTTACCTAGGGAGTGATTCTAACTGTAGGGGAATCGGTGAAGCTTATTTTCTCTTTCGCTTTTGGTTTTTCTCTTTCGTTTTTGTTTTTACATGGCTTGTCAGCAGGAGTCACGACAGATCCAGCTTTTGAAGAGAATCTGCAGAAGCTGTTAGCAGTTAACTCTTGCCATCCTGAATGAGTTATGGACTTTTAACAGATGTTTTTACTATTCTATCTGCGGGAAAATATTCTGTCTTATAGTTTGTGCTCATAATTGATGTACATGTGCATATACACATATTTATCAGCTATACTCAGGGCTTTTTTTCTGCGGGAACGCGGAGGAACGCAGTTCCGGCACCTCCAGCACAGAATGTATGTAATGGGGAGGGGTACTATAGTATGCTGGAGGGACTACTGATGCTGGCTGCTGGGGGATCTATGGTCGCTGGGGGGATCTATTGTTGTGGGGGGTCTAGTGTTGCTGGCAATGGCGTTCCTAGGGGGGGCCAGAGGGGGCCCTGACCCCCCCCAACATTATGCTGTGCCCCACCATGTGCCCCCCCCCCCCCCCCCCAATAAAAAAAAAAATTTTTTTTTTTTTTTTACAAAAATTCAATGTCTAAGAGGGAGAGAGTCCCCCCCCCTGCTCACTGACACTGCATAATGCGACCGCCGCCCGATCTGCTCCTTCCCCTGCATCCTCATTGGCAAGGAGAAGAGCGAGTTGCAGGAAGGACTCCACCAGGACTCTCAGTTACTGAAAAAACAGACTGATTTCTCAGACCAACGCTGTCAATAGCAGGGGCAGGACAGCAAGAGGAGGCTGGGAAACCCCACAGTGGCAGAACACCAGGGCCCGGTGGCAAGACAACCTTTGCAACCCTGATAGTTCTCTCACTGCTTTGGATCCTTATATTTTCTTGGTATGCTGGTGACATATATCTCTTGTTTTCTGCCACCCTGGGGGGCCCCAATACAGTAGGAAGGGATCTCACTGCAGAACACGTGAAAGGGCCATTGTGGGGTCGTAGTAAAGGGCCCCAGGATATATATATATATATATATATATATATATATATATATATATATATATATATATATATATATATATTTGCATTTAATAGTTGCCCCCCTACTTTTGTCCCTGTCCCCCCATGTGCCCCCCTAAATATGAAAACTGGAGACGCCACTGGTTGCTGGGGAGGTTTATTGTTGCTGGTGGAGGATCTATTGCTGTGGGAGGGGGGTTACTTGTTGCTGGAAGGGATCTACTGTTGAGGGAGGGGTCTATTGTTGCTGGAGGTCGGGAAATCTATTATTGCTAGTGGGGGTCTATTGTTGCTGGGGGTATGTTATTGAATGGGGGTTGTCTGCAGGGGATCTATTTTATTGCTTTTCTTGTTATCAGTATCAAATTCTATACAAATTACTTTTTTCTCTATTCCCTGGATGGGAGGGTACTGGGAGGTGGGTAGCCAAGGTCGGTGCTCAGAGGTGTGTAGGGGGCAAAGACAAGGGGTGATTCGAAAAGGAGGGAGTTTCTGCACCTATTTCCTGAGAAAAAAAGCCCTGGCTATACTGAATAATTATTGTAAATGTATGTATCCCCCGTCGCAAACCTTTGATTCTCTAGGTTTATCTGTGTATCATACCTCTGAAATAAGTGGATTACTCTAATTTCAGGAAGACATATTCATTTGAGCTATAATTTACACTTTTAAAATCTTCTTCTATGCCTATTTTAGCATATGCAACTTGAATGTTAGAGCATATAGGAATGGAACATAACACTGTACCTTAGAATTTTTTCTAAATGCATTTTTTTTTTCATTTTAACTTTATTGTGTGCATTATCTGTCTGATTTATTGGCACCAAAGCTCTCTACATATCAAAAATTGGGCTGTACGAAACTCAAAATATGTATGCTTTATCTCATTGTAACAGGACAAGGTGGGGTGGCTTAAGTAAGGGGGCAACAAGGCAAGGCAGTAGAGCATACCAAAGGTCACCAGTAACTGAAGATAATGCAGGTGCAAACCAGCAAAACCACTTTTTTTAAATGAATTGTTATTTTGTTTTCCAAACAGAATTGCAGAAGAGAAAGTATCATTTGGGGTGCAACAATTCCAAAGTGCCTGAATATACAGACAGTAACAAAAAGGAGCAAGATACAATCTGTCATCATAAATGAAGTACAGATTCCAAGAAGAAACTGTGGCAATAATCTATAGGAGTGCAGGCCTATACACCACCTAGCATGATCCACAAAAAGGGTGGAACTCAATCTATGTCACATAATTTCACATCTACTGGAATAAAATAGTAGTAAACAAACTAATGCTGCGTACACACGGGCGGACTTTTCGACCGGACTGGTCCGACAGACTTTCCGACGGACTTTCGACAGATTTTTGAATGAACGGACTTGCCCACACACGATCACACCAAAGTTCGACGGATTCGTACGTGATGACGTACGACCAGACTAAAATAAGGAAGATGATAGTCAGTAGCCAATAGCTGGCGTAGCGCGGGATTTAGTCCGTCAGACTAGCATACAGACGAGTGGACTTTTCGTCCGGACTTGAGTCCATCGGAAAGATTTGAAACATGATCTAAACCTAAAGTCCGTCGGATTTTCGACCGAAAAAGTCCGCTGCAGGTCCGATGGAGCCCACACACGGTCGGATTGTCCGCTGGATTCGGTCCGTCGGACCAGTCTGGTCGAAAAGTCCGCTCGTGTGTACACGGCATTAGAAACAATTAGAAAAGCAGATCTGAGACTACCCCAGACTGAACAGAAAAAAGCAGATTGTGATTAGTAACAGATCCGTATGTGTAGATATAAAAACACACCAGATATCTCAGAAATATTCAGCCTGTAAGTAGCAATATATTAAATAAATATCAGGGACTAGTGTCAGGTGGAGGTAGCCGGCCATCTAGAAACTGGTCCCACAAGCCCCATACTTCGTTAAATAGCTCCAGGGTGCCCTTAACGTGATTGTAAAGTCTATTTTTTTTCTATGTAGCGATGGCCCCGTGGGGTTGCAACGTGTTACAGCATCCACACATTTCACCCTGCTGCTCAGATATCCATCAGACTCACTTTCTCAGTCAATGAACAGTCTCTTGTTTGTTTTTGTTTGTTTTTATTTAGGGGATTAAACTTGGTTGGGGGAAAAGGGACATGGGATGCCTATAGGATGAATAATACTTGGCAGAATAAAAGTAGCTGTGTCACACTTCTCAGCAGGTTAAAAGTAACTGCACATACACATCTTCAGCAGAACAAAAGATGGTTGACTCTAAACTTGACAGTCCTCTCCTCAGCACACTTCCTGTAGCACACTGCTTAGGAACACTTACTTCACTGTCCAACTTTAGTCTCCTTTCACACCATGACTAGGCCTCACTCTAAATAAGTCCCAGTATTTCATTACTTGGTGGCCTTTTGTAGGCAGGGGTCTGCAGTATCCCTTTTCTGTGGTAGCAACCGATTTAGTTCAGAAGTATAAATGTGAAGAAGGACTACTGATCCCAGCAAGTCCAATTGCAAATCCTGCCTGCCCTCCTGACTGCAGCGACTTGACACAAAACTCCCACACTCCCTCTGACTCTACATCCAGCTCCCCTGGCATGTCTCTCCCAGAGCTTTCCACTGTGCTTTCCACGCACCGACACCTGGCCTGGGTCCCTCCTGAATGACTTTACTCCGGACGTGCTGACCAACTGTCTCTTCCAGCTCCTGTTCCAGGACACCTTTCCATGACCGTATAAGGAGAGGCTCCCTCCCAGCTCACAAGCTCCCCCGCCTGGGGTACACCCCCCCAGAATGGGGGTTCCCTCAGACACGACAGTCTAACACTCCATCATCCAGTTCACCCAGCCAACAGCTCCTCCCCCAGTAGGCTGATCGTGGGTATATGTAGGAGGCCTTGCCAATCCTAGTTGGGGATTGGTCAGGGCTCCCACATAAACCCCATGTCACTCCAGCTCTCTGCCCAGCCCCCTTTTCAGAACCTTCTCCCTGGAAACAGCTGCAACCTGGAAACAGCTGCTTTTTATCTTAATGTAAAGAATGCATTAAGATAAAAAATCCTTCTGACTTTACAACCTTCTGACTTTAACTTTGGCAGTTATGTGCTCCATTTGTATTACATCTGTGATAAAAGATGACAGCTGAGTGTAAAAGAGAGGGAGTGAGTGAGAGAGAGGGGCGTGAGAGAGAGGAGGGGCTGATTCACAGAGGGGGGGCCTGATTGACAGAGGGGGGCCTGATTGACAGAGGGGGGCCTGATTGACAGAGGGGGGGTCTGAGAGACAGAGGGGGGGTCTGAGAGACAGAGGAGGGGGGCTGAGAGACTGAGGTGGGGGTCTGAGAGACAGAGGGGAGGTCTGAGAGACAGAGGGAGGGGGGCTGAGAGACAGAGGAGGGGCTGAGAAATAGAGGGGGGCTAGAGAAAGAGGGAGGGGGGCTGAGAGACAGGGGGCTAGAGCCAGGGGGCTGAGAGACGGGGGGCTTAGAGACAGAGGAGGGGGCTGAGAGATGGGGGGCTGAGAGACAGAGGAGAGGGCTGAGAGACGGGGGGCTGAGAGACAGAGGAGGAGGCTGAGAGACAGAGGGGGTCTGAGAGACATTGGGGGGCTTAGAGAAAGAGGGAGGGGGCTGAGAGATGGGGTCTGAGAAACAGAGGGGGGTCTGAGAAACAGAGGGGGGCTGAGAAACAGAGGGAGGGGGGCTGAGAGACGGGGGGTTTGAGAGACAGAAGAGGGGTCTGAGAGATAGAGGGGAGCTGAGAAACGGGGTGCTGTAAGATAGGGGGCTGAGAGACAGAGGGGGGAGGTCTGAGAGACAGAGGGGAGCTGAGAGACAGAAAGGAGGGGGACTGAGAGACAGGGGGGCTGAAAGAGGGGGGCTGAGAGACAGAGGGGGAGGACTGAGAGAAAGGGGGGGCTGAGAGAAAGAGGGAAGTGCTGAGGCAGACCACATAGCACTGTCCCTATCTGCAGTCCCTCCTTTGCTCCCCCCCACAGGCTCTGTGTTCGGGTAGGTATGTGTAGGATGCCGGGTACCTGATGGCCAGCATCCCTCTTGATCTGGGGGTGCTCTCGCTGCTCTGCCCCTTCCAGAGGCACCTTGGCAGCCTCTGCCTCCCTACTATATAAAGAAAAAAGTTCAGTGCGCTACTAAATTAAAACCAAATAACAATGTGAATATAAAGAAATGAAAAAATTATAGTTCATATGGGAAATGATGGTATCATAAATCGGAGGTGTGATTCCTCTTTAAGTCTTCAGTAAATCTTCTATGGATCTTCTAAGACAGTGCAGAAATAGGAAAAGGAGCTGCTTAGCAGATTTGATGGATTCCCACCACAAAGGCTTTGATGTCAGTTGTCTATTCATGGATTAAAGCATTTTAAACTACTGCACAATGAAGCGCCTCTTTTTCTTTTAAAATATACTATTTCCTGCTACGAGTGGTCTTGCTGGAGCAGCTAATGGAGGAGAGTGTTCCTGATTGCCGCCTCTGAAATTTCAACTACCTGGTGTGGAAGGAAGTCTGTCTCTACTCAAAGACCAGCTGTTCCTGACCCCGGGAGGAGTTTGTTCAGGCTCACATGATCTCAGTGGTGGGGATCCATCAAACCTGGTAAGCAGCCCCCTTTTCCTATTTCTGCACTGTCTTAGAAGATCCATAGAAGATTTACTGAAGACTTAAAGAGGAATCACACCTCCGGTTTATGATAGCATCATTTTCCATATGAACTATAATTTTCTTATTTCTTTATATTCACATTGTTATTTGGTTTTAATTTGAGTAGCGCACTGAACTTTTTTCTTTATACTGTACAAAACCTCATGTTCAAGGTTTTTTAGTTGTAGCACTCAGGATTATTTAAATTACACATTGGTTTATCACAGTTGGGGGTAGCGCGAAACGTTTACCATATATCTGCCTCCCTACTGTCCTCTTCCTCCGGGCCCCCAGTCAGCCTGTCCTCCGAACCGGGCTGCAATGTTCTTGGAGCAGAGAGGAGGTCGAGGAAGCAAGGGTCTGTGAGCACCCGGGTGGCTGTGCCCGCTCCTGTTCGCCTCTTCGGTGGTAAGGGAGGGGGTGGAACTCTTCTCCCTCCCAGGCTCTCACATCTAATTGCCTTCCTTGCTGCCCACCTTCCCCAAATCCTCGCTGCTGTTTGCTGACATGCTCACGCTGCCGCCAAACTGCATAAAAACTGACCCACTGAGCCATCGGCCCACCGGGAAACTCCTGGTAGTCCCGATGGCCAGTACATGCCTGGTTCCCTAGCATTGAAAACCACACAAAAAGCAAAACAAAAATGCTTTCACGGTTATCCTTTTTCTTTAGGCCCCATTTACACTTGTGCAGTCGAATTTAGTGTGTTAATGTGTGTTACGCTTCACATTAAAGTGCCTTGAATTAAAACAGCCCATTCATTTGAATTAGGCTGCCAATACACCACAATGGGCCTAAAAAAGGGTGACTTTTGTTGACCCTGCACAGCAAAAGGCATGGTAGTGTGCTACATGAGTTGTGATGCGCTGCAACACAGGTGCATGTTGAAGATACTTTTGGGTGCTACTCAAAATAAAAGGCACCGCTGTGTATGCATTGTATTTACACATGTTAAAACGTGGGTTTTACTGCAATGCATATATGAAGTAAGTCTCAAAGTTTGGCTTGTTCAAAGTTGAGTCAGAGGATCAGCATGACATTCAGGCAACTATCATGTTTTGAAGAGGGTCAGGGGTTGCAGCACAGGTATGTAGTAACCAGGTTTCCTTAAGAAGATTATTAAACTTTTCTGAGTAGCTCCCAACTATCCCTAATCTGAAGGGACTATCCCTCGTTTCAGACCAAATGCCTCTGCCCCTCTTACAGCCTCAGTTGTCCCTCTTTTTGGTCTGATGTGTACATCTCATCTCACAAAATGTACTATTTTACTGCAAAAAGTTTTATGCTGCACAAAATTCTTCATCTGACAACTATATTACTGTACTGAATCAATTTTTTTGGAGAGCCAATATAAAGGAAAGTAGAGGTAAAAAAACACTTGTGTGGCTTAGCCATTCATTTTCTATACATTAGGTCCTGGGTCGTATAACCAGATCTGTGGCCTGTCCTTTACCTACATACTGTACTGTGTTCTAAAAGGTGTTCATTTTTATCATTTCAAAAAGTTGGGGAGCATGTATTCTGTTTTTGATAAAAGACAAAAAAGTTAAGTGACACGCATAAGAACTAAATTGGCATCCCAGTTTTAGTCTGTAGGGTTTAATATTGAGGTGATCTACCCTTTGCAGCTATAACAGCTTCAACTCTTCTGGGAAGGTTGTCCACAAGGTTTAGGATTGTGTCTATAGTAATGCTTGACCATTCTTCCAGAAGCGTATTTGTGAGGTCAGGCACTGATGTTAGACCAGAAGCCCTGGCTTGCAGTCTCTGCTCTAATTCATCCCAAACAGTGCTGGTGCAAGGATTTTTGACACCTTAGGCAAAACCTTATTTTGCCACCCCCCTTGGTTTCACCCCTGACTCCACCCCCTTTGCCCTGCCCATGTATACGCCACCTTTTTAATAAAGCACCCATCAAATGCAGCCCATCAGCGCCAATCAATAGCAGCCTCACTAGCACCCATCAATGCAGCCTACCAGTGCCCATCAGTGAATGTTTGTTTGCTTCCATGAAGTCAGGACACAAACCCAGTTCTCCGCCGCCACTGTGCCTCTGACAATATGTGCAAATGGAGTGGCGGCTGCCTACTGATGCTGCTGCAGAGAGAAGAGAGTAGGAACACCAGTGGCCGGGTGCCCTAGGCAGCAGTGCGCCCTAGGCGGCTGCCTAGTTTGCCTAGTGGTAGCACCGGCCCTGATCCCAAAAGTGTTCTGCCAGGTTAAGGTCAGGACTCGCTCATCAATTTCTTGATGGACCTTGCTTGGTGCACCGGTCCAAATCCATTTGGGGGTTAGGCTTGGCCCCTTAATTCCAGTGAAAGGAACTTTTAAGGCGTCAGCATACCAAGACAATTTGGACAATTTCATGCTCCCAAATTTGTGGGAACAGTTTGGTGATGGCCCCTTCCTGTTCCAACATGACTGCGCATCAGTGGACAAAGCAAGGTCCATAAAGACATGGATGAGCATGTTTAGAGTGGAGGAACTTGACTGTCCTGACGTCAACCCAATGGAACACCTTTGGGATGAATTAGAGCGGAAACTGTGAACCAGACCTTCTCGTTCAACATCAGTGCTTGACCTGACAAATGGGCTTCTAGAATAATGGTCAAACATTTCCATAGACACACTCCTAAATTTTGTGGACAGCCTTCCCACAAGAGTTGAAGCGGATATAGCTGGAAAGGGTGGGCCAACTCATTATTGAACCCTGGATGCCATTAAAGTTCATGTGCGTGTACCTGTAAAGGCAGGCGTCACAATACTTTTGACAATATAGTGTACTATTGATCACTCAACTTTTTTGTCTTCATACTGCCGAAATAAAAGTTTTAACTGTACCCCAAAAACTATCAAATTCAGCTGTTTAAACTTAAAAAAAAAATGAAATCTACCATTTACAAAAAAGCTGCAAATTGGCCTAGTAATATGTTACATGGTACATCTTGGCTGCACACAGAGGATATTTCATAGTCTTTAATTTTACCCTTATATACTTCCATGCTTACTCCTTCTTCTTCAACTTTGTTGTTCCTCTTCTATTTTTCCACCTGCAAAAATCTAGCAGTATTATATGTTGGCTACATTGTTAAATTTAAGAAATAACTAGTTTCATTGTCAGACTAAACTTAATAAGTCAAAGCAGTATCTAAATGGATGTCACGATTTACAATTGTCCATGCCTCTGTGTGCTGTAAAAATTAATTAAGAGAAGTAAATAAAATATATTTTCCTACAGTACATTTCACATAATGCTTGTTTGCATGTGGTGGAAGTGGTGTTCTACTGCCCTCACATGGGAAAACAACATACTACAGTTTCCACTTCTGGAGAGATAACCTTTATCAAACAGTAAAAACAAAGATCCATTTACAATACACATGAAGCAGTATAATGATTAACATCAGGGGCAGGATGCCAAGAGGCGCTTCTGTTTTTTTCTGTGTAAAATGTGATATAAAGTGAGCAAACAGTTGGTAATTTAACGGGGCAACAAGACAGGGTATTTTCTACCTTGAGGCAAGGTGAAAACCTTGTCTGAAGTTTCTAAATAAACATTTTTAATTTTCTTTACCCCCAAATGTGCATCAATTTAGGTGATCCATAAAAACTCTATTCAGGGAAACTTCCACTTAAAAACTATACTTCGACTATCTCATCCTCCACAGCAGGGGTCTCCACACTTTCTAAACAAAGGGCTAGTTTACCACCCTTTAGACCTTTGGGTGGCTGGACTGTGGCCTGTGGGAGTAGAAAATGGCATTGGTGAAAAGAATAATGTCCCATCTTTGGTGTCAGTGGAGGAATAGTGCCTCTTTATTGATGTCAGTGGAGGAATCGTTTGTCATTGTTGGGTGTCAGTGGGAAAAAAGTTCCCCAAGGGCCAGATAAAGGTAAACAAAGGGCCACATCTGGCCCCTGGTCCACAGTTTGGAGACCTCTGCTCCACAACTTTAAACTTTTGTACTTCTCCCTCTCTATTTTAGATTGTAAGCTCCAGGAACAGGGCCCTTCTAATCCTCTTGTATTGAGTTGTAATGTAACTATTCTGTCTGCTTTTATTTTGCAAAGAACTATGCAAAATGTTAGAATTACACAAATCATGAATAATAATAATTATAATAATCAGTGAGTTGCAGCCAGTTTGGTGAGGTCCTCATAAGAAATGAGGAGTATTATTAATTTGTCTCTGCACAACATAGAACAGAAAGTACTTGAATTAACTATTCAAAAGTTCTTTTTTCCCCATACATTTTTATATTGTTCAAACCTTTATCAGCATATTTAAAACTTAAGTCAAATAATGATATGCAGGGCGTGCACAATTAGAAACGTAAACATCTTTTGATTCTATCAGCTAAGAGACATGAGTGAACTCTGAAAAATCTGCTCTGTTGGGGATCCACCCTATTTGACCTTTGGATCCAGTTTGTGATTTTTTTTGTTATTTTCCCTCTAAAACCTGGTATACATTACTAGTTTTTTTGTGTTCAACCCAGCAGGGCTGAACAAAAATAAACTGACAGCTCAGGAGGAGCTACTGTACTAAATATGCAATATTATCACAGTAATCTCCTTGCTGTGCTATCGTGTTTTGACAGGGGGACGGCCCCCCTGCCAGAACACCCCAGTCATTAATGATGACACCACAGAAAGAGAAGGAAATTGTTTAAATTGTCTAAATTTGACCTGATGGTTTTCAATTGCCCATTACTATGACAGTGTATCACACTCCCTCCCAGTGTCCTGGCCTCTCCTTGCTGCTTCGCTGACAATTAGAGTTGGGTAGTTGGGTCGAACACCCCCCCCCCCCCGCTTCAGTTTGCACCAGAACTCTTAAACATCACAAAAGTTCGGACCCAAACTCCGAACCCTATTAAAGAGTTTGTAGACCTCCGAAAAAAACCTGGAAGACAAAGACATAATGAGCTAGTATGCATCGCATACTGCAGAGATGGAGATTGATGGCTGTGTCCTGTGTCCTCAATATTTTTTCTCTGTCTCAAAGGTGAAAAATCAGAGGTTGGTATAGACTCCTGATATTGAATTAAATCCCTCAACAGGGCTGCAAAAATTTTTTGTAAAAAAATAATAAAAAAATCAATTGTAAAATAATAATAATTAAATGGTAAAAAAAACAAAACTACTGACACTGTCCACTGCCCTACTGACACCATCCACTGCTCTACTGACCCTGCACACTGCCCTGCTGACAAAGTCCACCGCCATACTGGCACTGTCCACTGCTCTACTAACTGACACCATCCACTGTCCTACTGACACCATCCACTGCTCTACTGGCTGACACTGTCCATTGCTTTACTGACAACATCCACTGCTCTGCTGATTAACACCATCCACTGCCCTACTGACAACTTTCACTGCCCTATTAACACCATCCACTGCCCTATTAACACCATCCACTTCCCTACTGACACCATCCACTGCCCTACTCACACTGTCCACTGCCCGACTGACACCATCCACTGCCCTATTAACACAATCTACTGCCCTTCTGACACCATCCACTGTCCTACTGACACTGTCCACTGCTATATTTACTGATACTGTCCAAGGTAGGCTAAGTTTATATTTTTACAGTGAAATTTGTTTTACTATCAAAAATGTTTATGTTTTTTTTGTCAGTGCTGTTTGCTCTTGAGTGCAAGGAGCCGGGAAAATGAGTGCTTATTGTTTCCCTGACTGACCCCCTCGTTTAAACGACTAGAGGAACTGGGAGGGACCACATTATAAAGGAGACCATTAAGGCTCACATTCATTCATGTAGGCAATGCTGTTGTTGCACAAGCTTCTGGTGAGTGCATAAGTGAATAATAGTTGTTTACTGATCATTAACTTGTACACACAACGGAGATCTATCCCTTGTTCAGGACTGTCATTTCATCTAAAATATTGGGACTTATATTTTATTTTGAAGTTGTAATTCATGGCCATATTTAAATCTTCATATGTAGCGCTGCACTTTTTTTTAGTTTTGCTGGTTATTCATGAGGTGTATGATCACTCTTTTTGTGTTAGCAGCTTTTCTTACTGTATTTCTCTTTAGCGCTCACTTACCCACTTTTTTATGATTTGTTTACTATATTTTTCTAAGTTTTCCTGTTTAGTTAGGCCTTAAATTCTTTAAAAGAAAAAAAGGTGATGCACCCTGGTGATCTTTGTTGTTCAGGTAGATCTCTGCCTCTCAAAGGTTGCCTACCCCTGCTCCAGGGTATTCAATTTAATTGTAAAGGTAAGTAAAAAAATCTTTTGAATTACCCTCTTAATATGTAAATAAAGATTTGAAATAACTCTTTTGCCATTTGGAGTATCTTGGCGAGCAGTGGAAGTATGTTGGCGAGGGGTGGGAGTATCTTGGCGCACGGTGGTAACATTGAGTGGTAGTGTGGAGACGCCAGGTCAACTTTTACATCGGAACCCACAGGCTTCAAGATGAGCTTCTGCCTTGAATCCTTGAAAAGCATTGGACTTTTCAGCTGGATGTACTATGCTAAAATAAAGCTGGATGTACTATGCTAAAATAAAGCTGGGTGTACTATGGTAAAATAAAAATGAAAAAAAAAATTGTTACACTCTCAACCACTGGCATGGCACTCTTCTAAATCTCTTGGATATTGTCCATAGGACCTCCCAGAGTTTTCTTCACACATGAGAGCATCCTAGCTTGAGTCGCTGCAATCTCCTTCATATATTTCACTCAACGCTGTGAGAGTAAAGCCACTCTATATTCAATCCATTCGTTCCAGAACCTTCAGGTGGGCATCAATAAAAATCACAACTCAGGCAAAGTACAGACTTTGGTCCAGACAGAGACCCATGAATTTAAAACGAAAGACATTTTTTTAAAAATAAATCTTTTGATGGGATTTGGCAACATTACAGCAAAACAGCATTTTCCTGCGAACAATTTTTCTCCCCACACCATGGTTCTTCCTCAAAATAATGTAAGTCCGACTGCTTAGCATGTATGCGAATCTAGCAGCCTAAATACATTCTTGTTGTACACCAAATAGCCTTGGACCCTTGCAGCACAGCTTTATCTGAGTTGAAATTGACACCTGGAAAAAAAAAACAATGTTAATGGGAAATAAATGAAAGCCTAACACTGCAGACAGGTTTTTTTTTTTTTAGATGGCAAAGTGGTATTGCCCCTGTTTGGGAGATTCCCCCTTAATTCTTGTCCATCTGATGGGTTGAGACACAAAACAGTAAGGAAGAGAAAATCCTCCAAACAAGAACACAAGCACCAACAAACACAAATTGAGTGAGAGAATATGTTGTTTCCTTAAATAATAGAAATGGAGTCAACTTTAAAAAAATAATATTGTTCCAGGTATGCATTAAAATAATGGCAACAAATGAGAAGCTAGGAGAGAACATAAGGAGACTGTATCTTAAAAAATGTTTTTGGGTGTGTGTTTACAGTATTTACAGTATAACAGAAAAGCATCATTAAAGGTAATCACAAAATTAAAACTTTTTTTTCATACTAATGAGAAGAGGGTGTGAGTCAGCAGCATGGCAGCAAAGCATCATCAAGGGCAGGGCTCCCAGAAATAGAAGAGATAATATTTTTGATGTAAGTCACTGTAGTTGATGTTCCTCCTTTACAATAACATGACATAGATTGATACAATGATGAAAAGGATGACATTGTTCATGCTGCATTTTTTCTCACTAATTAATCTAGTCTTCATTTTTAAGGGCCCCAGTAGTGGCAGGTATCCCTGATCTGCTTCCATTAGCTGGGATGAGAGCTGTACATCAGTGTCGGATTTCCAAATATGCAGAGTAGGCACCGGCCTATGGGCCTCGCGCCTTTTAACCCTTTCACGCTTAAGGGTAATAAGGGTAAAATAAATGTTAGTGCCTAAGCACAATTTTTCAATGTTGACATATGTTAGTAAAACTGTTCATATATTGTCACAACAATGGTGGTAAATGGTAACATATATCTCCTGATTTTTTTTTTTTTTTTTATTATTATTATCTAAGGAAAACTAGCCCAAATTATAAATAAATAAAAAAAAACAAAAACACTAACATTAACTGACACTGATACTAGTTTAAAAATCTTTTTTTTAATTATACAAAAAAAGGTTAAAGGTTAGGGTCAAAGGTTGACCTTTGACCCTAACACTAGCCCTTGCAAACCTTGATCTTGTTATTTTATTTATTTATTTATTTTTATTCTTTATTTATTTTATTTACAGCTTCATCTCCTGCAAGGAGTGGACGATACAATTCATTTTCCTCTCCATTCAGAAGAGGAACTAAACACAGGGGTGACTGATCAGTGATATAGCCAACCAGAGGCTGTCACAGCGAAAAGGTGACCCATAACTGGGTCCCGATTGATAGAACGAAACCTGGAGCTCTTGGCAAGAGCCTGGTCTCTGTGCTGGGATTATGCTGTGTAGCACGCTCCCAGCACTAAGAGAGATATGCATATATGCAGCCCCATGAAAAAAAACACTTCTGTGAGGCCACATATATGTGTACAGCCAGCAGGAAGGGGTTAAGGCCCTCGTGATAATGGATCAAAATGATATTGACCTTGAAAGAAAATTACAATGGACGTTTTTCCTAAATTGTTTAAAAAAAATAGAAATAAATTAATCAACTCCATGAAAGGAAAACTTTACATTAACCACTTTAGGCACTGCTCTTACCTATAGTTACTTTACTTTTTAGGTTATAATGTTTGGTTGTATATCTTTCTGTTGACTGATATGCTAGTTATACAGTTTAAGATTCAGCAGCTTGACGTACGATTTTCATCATACAACTGGAACTCGGACAATGTTCTTTACGCTGTTAGCCTCATTCGGGCGGCACAGTGGTGTAGTGGGTAGCACTCTCGCCTAGCAGTAAGAAGGGTCGCTGGTTCGAATCCCGACCACGACACTACCTGCCTGGAGTTTGCATGTTCTCCCTGTGTCTGCGTGGGTTTCCTCTGGGTAGTCCGGTTTCCTCCCACACTCCAAAGACATGCTGGTAGGTTAATTGGATCCTGTCTAAATTGACCCTAGTATGTATGAATGTGAGTTAGGGACCTTAGATTGTAAGCTCCTTGAGGGTGTAGGGACTGATGTGAATGTATAATGTATATGTAAAGCGCTGCGTAAATTGACAGCGCTATATAAGTACCTGAAATAAATAAATAAATAAATAAATTTTGACCCAATGGCAACTCCAGAAGTTATTAACTATCACCAACATGGTGAACTGACACATTGACAAGACACTCCTATATACATGAGTGTATAAACTTGAGTTTCTCCAGTGCCCACGTCCTACTGTCTCTACCCTCCATCAGAATTCTGCACTGTCACTTATCTTACTAACCCCCATGAAATTGCTTACGACCTCCTTCAATCCTCTCCATAGTCTAGTGGTAGCGGGACATCAGTAATTTTTAGACACTCCCCCTGCCAGGTTATATCCAACCCCCACACAGTAGCGGAGCGAGGTGCAGTTCCGCTGAGTGCGGGGTGCACACCGTTCCCACTCTGTACACTACCGATTCCCCACTGACATTGAGGCAAGAGGATAGATTCTCCGCTACCCCATCGGTTTCCCCGTAGTGTTCACTACACCAAACTTCAGACTCTACGTACTATAACAGCGTACACCCCCTCCATCCTAACTGACCCATATCCCTCTTACCCATCCATTCATGGTGGAGGAAATGGACCCCACCAGCATACCACGCGATCGGGCCCAACCTCACACACAACTTAAACTGTGCTCTATAAACATACGCGGGCTTAATACTCCCGAAAAGAGATCACAATTACTATCGTCCTTGCTGAAATCCAAAACTCATATTGCGCTCATTCAGGAAACGCACTTCAGAACGGACATTGTCCCTAAGCTACATGACAAACACTTTCCGACAGTTTACCATGCCTCCAATAAAGACCCCAAGTCCAAAGGTGTGTCCATTCTTATATCCAAACATTGTCCAATTACCATTGCAGACATCCAAAGGGACCCACAAGGTAGGTTTCTTTTTCTAAAAGGCACTCTACACAACCAGCCTATTACCATTGGCAATATCTATGCTCCAAATACACAAGTGGCTTTTTTTCGTAAAACATTCCAACTACTGACATTCCGTTCGGGTACTCTAATAGTCGGAGGTGATTTCAATGTTGCCCTTAACCCTTCTCTTGACACGTCCAATGGTTCATCAGCACTCACGTACAGGGCCCTATGCGCTATAAAGACACAGTTCAGTGAAATGTTGCTACACGACACGTAGCGCATTTTACATCCCAATGGTAAGGATTTTACCTTTTTCTCGCCGCTACATACCAAATATTCCAGGCTCAACCACTTTTTTGTTTCCCAAAACAACCTTTCCTCCCTCACTAAGGCAACTATCGAGCCGATGGTTCTGTCGGACCAAAACCCCATCACCATGACCCTTAATCTACCTTCCACGACGGTTAGATCTCACATCTGGCGCCTTGATAACTCTCTACTCACCGACCCAGAAACGTCCCACATCATAGCCCAGAACCTTACACAGAAAGCACACTAGGCGAATCCTCTCCAGAGACAATCTGGGCTGCACACAAATGTGTAATTAGGGGTGACTTTATCGCCATGGCCGCCAAAAGGCATAAACTCAGGAAAGCACGGGTTGAAGAACTAACCAAACATATCTCCACCCTCGAACAAAAACACAAGGCATCCCTAGCAACTGAGGCCCTGACAGATTTGATTCGAACAAGAGAAGAACTCTTGGAAGAGTTACATAAGACACTAAAACGTAAATACACACTAACCCAAAGGGTCTTGAGTCTATGAATTTGGCAATAAATCTGGACGACTGTTGGCCAGAGCCCTACAGGCTAAGACAGCGACACACACTATATACACGATCAAAGGCCCCCGTAGGGAACACTTTAGCAACATCAGAAGCGATAACAGACCAATTTGTACAATATTTCTCCAAATTATATAATCTACCTACCCCACAGCTGACAAACGCTCCCAATGACTGGACGGCAGTGATCCAAGAATTTCTAAAACAATATTCTCCTACACCCCTCACGGTTGAGGAATCCTTAGGTCTAGACCTGCCACTGACAGTGGAAGAGACACTGAATGCATTAAAACAACAAAAACCAGGTAAGAGCCCTGGTCCGGACGGTCTGACGATCAGCTATTACAAGTCTTTTCCCGTCACACTTATCCCCCAACTAGTCAAGGCTTTCAACAACATCCAGCCAGCAAAGAGATTCTAGAAGCCCATATCACCCTTATCCCAAAACCAGGCAAAGACACCACGCTGGTGCCCAACTATCGCCCCATTTCTTTGCTAAATGTAGGGAAGCTAGGGACAATACTACAAAAGCTCTGAACATTTACCATTGGCTCTCAAAAACATCTACGCAAGGCTTTTTTCTGTCCCTGGACGCGGAGACGGAGGCATTCGACAGGGTGGCTTGGGATTTTATGGAAGCAACATTACGAGCAGTGGGCATACCACAGCACCTGCTTCAGATGATTCTAGTTCTATACTCAGCCCCCACAGCTAAAATTAGAGTAAACGGCCGTCTCCTATGGTACCAGACAGGGATGCCTATTATCTCCTTTAATTTTCATACTTACCATGGAACCCCTGCTTCGTGAACTCAGAGAGAACCCAGATATCAAAGGCCTGAAGATCAATCATAAACATAAGGTAGCAGCCTACGCAGATGATATTCTGCTCTTCCTGACTGACCCGGTAAACACTATCCCTAATCTCCTCAAGGACTTCTCGCTTTTCAAATCCCTCTCTAACCTACAAATAAACTTCTCAAAATCAAAAGCCCTAAACATTACCCTACCAACCGCATTAGTTACGCAATGTAAAAACAACTTTCCATTCTGCTGGGAACCACACACCATCACGTACCTTGGAATCAAAATCCCTGCCAAATGAACAGACCTCTACACTCAGAATTTTCAAACTGTCCTTCAAACCATTCAAGGCGATCTGCACAAATGGCATATAGGACCGTTTTCATGGTTTGGCAGGACAGCCATTTTGAAAATGAACATATTGCCCAGACTTCTATAGCTCTTTCAAGCCATCCCCATAAAACTCCCGACAGCTTTTATTTTCAGCATACAAACGGATGTGTAGAACATTCATATGGGCCTCCAAACCACCCGGACAGATTGACGCTCCCCAAAACACAGGGAGGCTTAGGCATGCCGGACATCCAAAAGTATCACTGGGCATGCCACTTGACCAGAATTGTCGACCGGCATGTACATGGACGCAGCAAAGATTGGATCCAGCTTGAAAATGCTTTTATCCAGATTCCACTGAAGCATTTACCGTGGATTAATCCTACTACTCTCCCTACAGAACTCAAATCACATCCACTAATCAACGCCACAATGTTACACTTTAGAACGGCATGCAAAATACTACATTTGAGACCTACACACGGACCCATGGCCCCACTAGAAGACAATTCAGAATTCCAACCAGGTCTGGCCTTGTGCAACCCAACGGTGGATCCACACAGGCCACGACTAAGAGCACAACAATTCTTGCATAATGGAGAACTCCTGACACACACAGTCGTGACCTCTAAATTCCCAGAACATCACATTCCTTGGTACAAATATCTGCAAATCCGCCACTTCCTTCAAAACTTGAATCCCAACGCACTCTGGCACAGGGAGCACACACCTTTTGAACTCATTTGCAATAGCGAAGAACCTCAACGACACTTAATCTCGACTGTCTATGCGTTCCTATCCTCGACACGCAAAATCAAAGAAGACAAAATGGTCCGACAGTGGGAAGCGGACCTTAATCTAGACTCAACCACTGAGGATTGGGGGCACATTTACAATCATATCCACAAAGGTTCTCTTAGTGCATCCACACAAGAAAGCAGATATAATATTTTCACAAAATAATACAGGACACCTGACAAAATTCACAAATTCCACCCTAGTCTCCCCCCGGTGTGTTGGAGATGTAACACAGCACACGGCACACTACTCCATATCTGGTGGGAGTGCCCGCTCATCCAACCATGTTGCCCCATATTGGACAGAAATCCATCGTCTAATCATCCAAATTTCGACACCCTCGACTTTACTCCTGCGCAATTCCTACTATATTACACCTCCATCCCTTAGGCATACAAAAAGTCCCTTGTACTCCACCTCATTAATGCGGCAAATCAATGTGTCCCGGTACATTGGAGAAGTACTTCTCCCCCCACGATCACAGAATGGATACAACGAGTGGACAGAGTGGCTGAGATGGAAAACCTCATCCACCAATCTAGAGAGGATCTGTCTAAATACAGAACAACATGGGCATGCTGGTCACACTTTAGAGAATCGCTAGCAGCAAACACTCCCAACAATACCTCTCCTGCCACCTCCTAGAACAACACATTACCTCCGGTGACAGATACACACCATAAACCTCCTCCCCCCCACCCTCCTCTGCTCTTTATACACATATTCAGCTTTTTGAATTATTCCTTCTATCACCAGTCCAAACTAGGGCCCTTAAAGCCTATCCAAACAGGTTCACGCCGCTGACGAGACACCATTTCTAACCTTCAACCCACAAACTTAGGCCCTCTGGAACATAGGACTCTACCTCACATACTTTGGGCTCCCTCATACAGTATGACATACCGATCCGACATACTCCTTGATTTCACATATGTAGACCCACCCACCGGACACAGTCAGAACCCTTTAGGGGTGTCCGGAGGCGAGGGTTGGTACGGTCGGTACAAATTCATAACTCTTACAGAGCTCATTTCACAATTATACTCCAGCTTTCTGGTATAGAAAACTGTAGATCACTCCTATTCTTCTCGATACTGTCCAGATTACCCAAACAGAGATACATACAAACCTTGATTAAATTGATTAAACCACAGATACTCTTCACAGCAAAGACAAGTTATCGACCTACATAGATACCACTGTCTCTCTCAATGTTCTTGTCAACCTGGTTTTGTTTGATGACTATGTATTGTATAATACTGTTATGATTACTGTATACCTGCAAAAATTTAATAAAATATCTTAAAAAAAAAATAAATAAATAAAAAAACACAAGATGAACTCTGCATATGTCTAATACTGGATATCAACAGGAGCAACATTTTTTGTAACTAACCATTTTTATGCAATCTTTAACTATTATCTGTATATTGGATGCTTCAATAAAAAATGATTTCACATTTACATTAACCACTTGCGGACTGCCCGTAGTACACTTACTGCAAGTGCGTGCTGCGCCTGGGCTGGATTACGTATATGTACATGATCCAGTACTTCCAGGTATTATTATTATACAGGATTTATATAGCGCCAACAGTTCGCGCAGTGCTTTACAACATGAGGGCAGACAGTGCACTTACAATACAAATCAATACAGGAGGGATCAGAGGTCCCTGCCCGTTAGAGCTTACAATCTAGAAGGGAGGGTCAAGTGGAAACAAAAGGTAATAACTGTGGGGGATGAGCTGATGGAGAAAATGAAAATACAGTTATTAGGTGTGGGTAGGGTAGGCTTCTCTGAAGAGAAGGGTTTTCAGGGATTGTCTAAAAGCTAATAGAGTAGGAGATAAGCAGACAGATTGGGGTAGGGCATTCCATAGGATTGGAGAGGCTTTGGAAAAGTCCTGGAGGCGAACATGGGAGGAGGTGATGAGGGAACTAGAGAGCAGGAGGTCTTGAGAGGAACGAAGAAAATGAGTAGGTTGGTATTTAGAGACTAGGCTAGTGATGTAGCTGGGGGCGAAATTGTGGATGGCTTTGTATGTAGTTGTTCGTATTTTGAATTTAATTCTTTGGCCGAGCGGAAGCCAGTGGAGGGATTGACAGAGAGGAGTGGCAGACACAGAGCGATTGGTAAGGTGAATGAGTCTGGCATTCATGATGGATTGAAGAGGTGATAGACTATGTAGAGGTAAGCCAATGAGAAGGGAGTTGCAGTAGTTGAGGCGAGAGATGACCAGCGAGTGAATTAAGAGCTTTGTTGTGTCATTGGTTAGAAAGGGGCATATTTTGGAGATGTTGCAGAAGTTGAGGCGGCAGGATTTGGACAGTGATTGGATGTGTTGCTTGAAGGAGAGTTCCAGGACTACACCTAGAACCTTGGCATGTGGGGATGGGCTTATAGTTGTGCCATCGATTTTGACAGAGAGATCAGGGGAAGGGGCATATGGGGGAGGAAAAATTATAAGTTCGGTTTTGGATAGATTGAGTTTGAGGAAGTGGTGTGACATCCAGACTGATATATCTGATAGTAAATTAGTGATACGTGAGGAGACAGAGGAAGTGAGCTTAGGGGTAAAGAAACAGATTTGGGTGTCGTCAGTGTAGAAGTGGTATTGGAAGCCATGGGAGGCTATAAGTTGACCCAGGGAGGAGGTGTACATTGAAAATAGGAGAGGTCCAAGAACAGATTCTTGGGGGGACCCAAATTGAGAAAGGAAGAGGAGAGGAGGAAGTAGAGTTGCAAGAAACGCTAAAGGTGAGGTTGGATAAGTAGGAAGAGAACCAGCGAGAGACCAAAGGCGTGGAGTTTTTTGAGGAGGAGGGGGTGGTTGGTTTTGGCCATTAGTAGATAGTTTGTTAGTTTTAGGAGAGCAGTTTCTGTGGATTGTTGAGGACGAAATCCAGACTGAAGGGGATCAAGACGGCTATTATCAGCGAGGTGGACGCTCTGTCGGTTGTAGACCAGGCGTTCGAGGAGTTTGGATAAGAAGGGTAGCAAGGAGATGGGGCGAAGGTTGCTAAGATTGGATGGGTCCAGTGAGGGATTTTTAAGTATAGGTCTGACAAGTGCATGTTTTAGAGAGTTGGGGAAGATGACAGAAGAGAGGGAGAGACTGAAGATGTGGGTTAGAGAGTGTAAGTGTAGCATAGAGCCAGAGGGCTAACGTAGCATTTGTGAGGGAACAGGATCCAGAGGGCAGGTGGTAAGGTGGACATTACCAAGTAGTTTAGCAACCTCGTCGATAGTGGTGGGGTTGAGAGAGGGAAGTAATGATTGTGCCTGTGGGCATGAATTGTAAAGCGTGGAAGGTATCGGAACAGTAGAAATCTCAGCGCAAATTGTATCAATCTTCTGTTTGAAGTGATTGGCAATCTCCTGGGCAGTGAGTGAGTTGGCGTGTGGAGGACGAAGTAGAGAGTTGAAGGTAGAGAAGAGTTGACGGGGGCGGAATGATAAGTTGCTAATGAGATTGATAAAATAGGTCTGCTTGGCAGAGAGGAGGCTGGAATTGTATTTTTGGAGGGCAGATTTATATTGGTTGAAATCTCTCTGAGATTTAGTCTTACGCCATAGGCGCTCATGAGCACAACTACATTTTTTCAGACTTCTAGTATCATCTGTTTGCCAAGGTTGAAGGGGTCGGGGTCTGATTCTGTGTGTGTGTGTGTGTGTGTGGGGGGGGGGGGGGGGGGCAGTGAGTCCAGTGAGGCTAGAAGTGAAGTGTTGTAGACAGAAGTGGCTAGGTTGGTGCAAGATAGGGGTGAGATTTTGTCGTAGAGGTTGTCGATAGCAGAGTAGAGAAGAGAAGGGTTGAGATGACGTAGGTTTCTTCGGGTAACTTTTAGGTGGTTGGAGGGAGAGAAGGTGGAGGAGAGGGAGAGAGTAAAACTAATAAGGTGGTGATCAGAGAGAGGGAATAGATAGTTAGAGAGGTTGCATGGAGTGCAAAGGTGAGAGAAAACGAGGTCAAGGGTATTGCCTTAGGAGTGAGTAGGAGCATGTATCCACTGCTTCAGGTCAAAGGACGAGGTTAGGCTGAGAAGTTTGGAAGGTGCAGGAGTGTTAGTATTAATAGGGATGTTGAAGTCCCCGAGAATGATTGAGGGGATTTCAGAGGAAAGAAAGTAGGGTAGCCAGGCAGAAAAGTCATCAAGAAAGGCTGATACTGGTCCAGGGGGCCTGTAGATCACGGCTATCCTTAGAGAAATTGGAGTGAAAAGACGGATGCAGTGTGCTTCGAAAGAGGAGAGTGGCAGAGAGGGAGGTGGCTGAAGTACCTGAAAGGTGCTATGTGGGGCTAGAAGGATTTCGACACCTCCTCCCTTACGTCCACTGGATCTGGGGAAGTGAGTCCAGAGAAGACCACCATGGGATAGGGCAACAGAAGACGCAGTGTCGGATTCGTGGAGCCAGGTTTCGGTAATGGCGAATAGGTTAAATGAGTTGGCGATAAAGAGGTCATGGAGAGAGGTGAGTTTGTTGCAGACTGAGCGAGAGTTCCAAAGGGCACAAGAGAAAGGGAGTCTGGTCTTGGGAAGAATAGAAATGGGAACTAAATTGTGTTGATTGCGGCTGCTGCCAGAGGGTGCAGGGTGATGGGTGCATGGGGTACATTTTAATGATGAAGGCCCGGGGTTTGGAGATATATCTCCAGAGGTTAGGAGAAGCAGGAGGGTGAGGGAGGTAATATGGGAGTGGGATTTATATGAAGGGACATGCCCCAGGGTCTTGGAGTTTTTTAGTGTGTGTGTGGATTTAGAATTAGCAGGAGTTAGTGGGTGCAGCAATAAGGAGAGGACAGAAGTGAGGGTGATATATATATGCTGTGGGGGGGAGAAGAGGGGTGAAGAAGAGATAGTTTTAGGGTAGAGGACAGAGCTGTCAAAAGGAGTGGTAGAGAGTGCATGTTTCAAGGATAAAGAGCTAAAGGGGTAAACAAGGTCACCTGATGTCTGTGTGGTGTTTTTCAAAGTTTTTTCTTGTGTCCCTTTGCTTTGTGCATTCGCTGAAGTGCAGAGTCAGAAGTGCTCCCACTTATAGAAATAGCCCACTTTGAGAAAGAGTCACAGTTGCAAATGTGTGCCCCCTGCAAATGCTTCCCCCAAAAGAAGCTTAAAAAAGAAAAGAACAAAAACAAAGGAAGGTATAGGGGGCACACGGGTGTACCCTCATTCCATCTGTGCTGTGATTCACTGCAGCTCAAGCTTGGCAGCAATTCCTGGCCAATGATTGTTGGCTGGACCTGCTAATAGGCTGTAGCGAATCACAGCACAGGCTCTGTCCATGTTAGTGTCAGGGCTGGGCTCAGCCCTTCCTTCTCTGAGCTGGCCGCTCAGCTGTCGGCTAATTGCCAGCTCCCATCTCTCTCCACAGTTACTCAGCTGTTGATGATATCCTGCTCGTCAGTCCTGCCTACTTAAGCCGTCCAGTCCAGAGTATCTCTGCCTTTGCCTTGGTCAACATCATAGAGAAGATCTCTTGCGTGCCTGTTTAAAGACTTGCTTTGCTGACATCCCTTCTGGCTCCAGATCCTGCTTGCTGTTTCACTACATTGATCCCTGACTTCTGGCTTGACTGACTATCCGTTCCGGTTACTGAACTTTGGCTATGTTTTGACTACGTTTGTTCTTTTTACTTTTAATATTAAACAAGTGTGATTTAACTGTACTTCTGTCTCGGCCTGATTTTATGGTTTCTGACAGTAAACATCCTTTTGGTTCCAGAGAGAGAAGAAAGCCAGACCGGTGTAAGCAAAATCAGCACATACACACTGGCAAACACCTAGTTAGGCACATTTAACCCCTTGACTGCCCTCCATTTAATCTTTTCACTGCCCTATTCCCAGTGTCATTAGTACAGTGTACAGAATTTTTTTGCTGATCACTGTATTAGTGTCACTAGCAACGTCAGATGTCAGCATCAGTTAACGTCCTTCCCAGATAGCGTCAGATTGCCTGCCACACTATCGCCATCCACATTTAACCCTTTAATTGCCCACAGCCTGCTAAAAAAAAAAAGAACATTACATGTATGCCCATCATTAGAAGAGTGGGTGGATTTGTGGTGGAAGCTTCTAATATTAGGCATAAAATTCCAGGACAGTTCAAACACCCCCAAATTACCCATTTTTGGAAAGTAGAGACCCCAGGGTATTTGCTGATGGGCAATTTTTATTTTTTTCCACATGTTTTTGAAAAATGACAAAAAAAAATTCCCACAAAGTTGCCACTCCACTTAAAAACCAGGCCTTTTCTGACACTTCTCTCCTACATGTAAAAATCTGTATTTTTTGGCTGGAAAATTACTTAAAACCCCCAATGCTTTAAAAAGAAAAAATATTTTTTATATTATGAAAAACAATATTTTTACACTTTTTTAATTTTATTTTTTCTTGATCACTTTTATTGCTATCACAATAAATGTAAACATCTATTGTGATAACAAGAAAAGCATGACAGGTCATCTTTATAGAGAGATCTGGGGTCTATAAGACCCCAGATCTCTCAACCCTTAAAAGCATGAGAGAAAAATTACTATTCTGCCCCTACCTAACAACTGTATTTTTTTGTATCCATCAGATTATCCCCAATAGTTATTACCTTCTATAGATCTTGAACCTCACTTCTAGATTGTAAGCTCTAATGGGCAGGACCCCAGGGCCCTCTGATTCTTCCTGTATCTAATTGTATTGTAACTGTACTGTCTGTCCTCGTGTTGTAAAGTGCCGAGCAAACTATTGGCATTATATCAATCCTGTATAATAATAATATATAAAAAAAAACATTGATCTCCAGCTTTCCAGAAAAAAATTGCTCTATTTACATTTTCCCTAACCGGAAGTGACAAAATGCTCACAGCTTCTGGTCTCCTGGATGATAGAGATGTTCCGGTCCCCGATCACCTTTATTGTTACCAGCAGGAACTGTGGGATCGGATTCTGGGCTCTCTGATGGGAAGGAAAAGCCCGGAAAAAAAAAATGCATCGAAGAGTAGTAGGAGGGAGGGAATGACCCCTCCCGCCGCATGTGAAAGCGATCCAGCGGCTAATTAGCTGTTGAGATCACTTTCACAGTGTAGGGCAGCACCGTCTGAAAAAAAACGATACCAGGGTTGTGGCTGACAGCGGCAGCCATGGCCCCGGTATAACTGCTTGAACACTATGACATGTATGTGACTGTGTGGCAAGTGGTTTATGAGATATCTCTCATACATGCCATGGGTATATGTGGAATTACACCCCAAAACACATTCTGCTACTTCTCCCAAGTATGGGGATACCATATGTGAGAGAGTTTTTGAGAGCTTATAGCTTAAGCTTAAGCTAAGCTTTGGGCATCTCATGGAGCACTGTTTATCCGAAAATGGAAAGTGTATGACACAACTGCAAACCTAGCAAGACATGGCTGTCCACCTAAACTGACAGCCCGGGCAAGGAGAGCATTAATCAGAGAAGCAGCCAAGAGGCCCATGGTAACTCTGGAGGAGCTGCAGAGATCCACAGCTCAGATGTGAGAATCTTTCCACAGGACAACTATTAGTTGTGCACTTCACAAATCTGGCCTTTATGGAAGAGTGGCAATGAGAAAGCCATTGTTGAAAGAAAGCCATAAGCTGTTTGCAGTTTGCAAGAAGGAGAAGCCATGTGGGGGACACAGCAAACATGTGGAAGAAGGTGCTCTGGTCGGATGAGAGCAAAATTGAACTCTTTGGCCTAAAAGCAAAATGCTATGTGTGGCAGAAAACAAACACTGCACATCACCCTGAACACAACATCCCCACCGTAATACATGGTGGTGGCAGCATCATGTTGTGGGGATGCTTTTCTTCAGTAGGGACAGGGAAGCTGGTCAGAGTTGATGGGAAGATGGATGGAGTCAAATACAGGTCAAATATAGAACAAAGCATATTCATGTGTTAGAATGGCCCAGTCAAAGACCATACCGAAATCCAATTGAGAATCTGGGGCAAGACTTAAAAATTGCTGTTCACAGATGCTCTCCATCCAATATGACAGAGCTTGAGCTATTTAGCAAAGAAGAATGGGCACAAATATCACTCTTTAGATGTGCACAGCTGGTAGAGACATACCCAAAAAGACTTGCAGTTGTAATTGCAGCGAAAGGCGATTCTACAAAGTATTGACTCAGTGGGGCTGAGTACAAATACAAGCCACACTTTTCACATATTTATTTGTAAAAAAATTTGAAAACCATTTATCATTTTCTTTCCACTTCACAATTATGTGCCACTTTGTGTTGGTCTATCACATACAATACCAATAAAATACATTTACGTTTTTAGTTGTAACATGACAAAATGTGGAAAATTTCAAGGGGTATGAATACTTTTTGCAAGGCACTGTAATACATATCCAAAAAAAATATATAAAAAAACTAATGTATTCATCAATTTAGGCCAATATATATTCTGCTACATATTTTTGGTAAAAAAAAAATCGCAATAAGCATATATTGATTAGTTTGCGCAAAAATTTTTATAGCGTCTACAAAATAGGGGATAGATTTATGGACTTTTATTTATTTTTTAATGTTTTTACTGGTAATGGCGGCAATCTGCGATTTTTTTTTTAGCGGGACTGCGACATTGCGGCAGACAAATCTGACCCCAAGTGACACTTTTTGGGGACCAGTGACATTATTACTGTAATCAGTGCTAACAAAATGCACTGATCAATGTATAAATGACACCGGAAGGGAAGGGGTTAACACTAGGGGCAATCAAGGCGTTAACTGTGTTCTTTGGGTATGCTCTAACTGTGTGGGGGCTGGGCTTTCTGGGATAAGACAGAGATCACTGTTCCTGATCACTAGGAACAGCAGATCTCCATGTTGTCCCCCTGTCAGAACGGGGATCCGCCTTGTGTACCTAGGCAGATCCCTGCCTCTCTGTGCAGCGATCGCGGGTGGCCGGCGGACATCGCGTACACGCTCACAGTATCTATTGCATGAAACGATGTACAGCTATGTCATTTTGCGCAAAAGAGCCGCCCTGCCGCACTATATGTGCGGTGGGCAGTCTTAAAGTAGTTAAAAAATAGCTGGCTGCTAAGGAGCGGGCCCGGCAAGCTGGCCCGCGGCATCCTTAACAACCGATTACTTGTCAAAAGTATCAAATTACATCATCTGAATGTAAACAAAACAATTGGCGACAATTAAAAATTCTGAAAAAAAACTGTGTGAAAGAAAAAATGGTGGGGGTCCCCCCTAAAATCCACACCAAACCCTTACTTAAGCATGCAGCCCGGCAGGCCAGGAAAAAGTGTGTTTGTGGGGGGGGGAGCGAGCGAGCTGTTGTTTTTATTCACTTTCACAGTTTTTTGGTGGATGAGTAGGAGAGCAGTTAGCTACAGTAGAGCTGGGTCCTGCAGAACACATAGGGCAAAAGGGACATGTCCTCAACAGCGTCTCAGTAAAACTGGAACTATACAACAAAATACAGGTGTGGGGTCCTTGGGCAGTGTGCGCATTGAGTAGGAACTCATGGCAAAACCCACCCTAGGGGCGCCAATGATTCTTATGCCCTGTACACACGATAGGATTTTCCGACAACAAAACCGTGGATTTTTTTCCGAAGGATGTTGGCTCAAACTTGTCTTGCATACACACGGTCACACAAATGTTGTCGGACATTCCGAACGTCAAGAATGCGGTGACGTACAACACGTACGATGAGCCGAGAAAAATGAAGTTCAATAGCCAGTGCGGCTCTTCTGCTTAATAACGAGCATGCGTGGACTTTTTTGCGTTGGAACTGTGTACACACGGTCGGAATTTCCAACAACAAGTTTTGTTGTCGGAAAATTTGAGAACCTGCTCTCCAACATTTGTTGGCGGAAATTCCGCCAACAAATGTTCTATGGAGCATACACACGGTCGGACTTTCCGACAACAAATGCTGGATGTGAGCTTGTTGTCGGAAAATCCTATCGTGTGTACGGGGCATTAGGGTGATAGCCAGGTAATAGTCAGGATGACTGTGAGGCCACAGATATACAGTAGAGGCGCTTACCCAGTGTCAGCCTCATGCACTTGCAAGACACCAGGGCCCTGCATGTGCAGGAAAGTAGAAATGTTGATTTTTAAATATGTGAAATTTAATTCAAACGACAGAGGTCACTACAAATAAAATTAGTGCTACTTTACACTTGAGGCGGGGAACTGTAAAAATAGGTGGTTGAGCTGTTTCTGACCGCCCCCACCTCTCCTACCCAAAACAGTGACTTGAAAGGGTTGTACACATTTCCCTGTCTGGGCTTTTCCACAGATCACTTCTCAGAGGGGTGGCAATGGCTGCCACCCATGTAAATGAGGCCTAAACACTATTATTATTATACAGGGTTTATATAGCGCAACAGTTTGGGCATCGCTTTCCAATATAAAGGGAGACAATATATACCAACAATACAATTCAGAACAAGAGGCTTAGAAGGGCCCTGCACCTGCGAGCTTACAATCTAAGAGGGAGAGGCTGGTGAAACAAAAGGTAGCGACTGTGAGGGATGACCTGATGAGGGAAGTAGAAGATTTGGTTGTTAGCTGGAGGCAGGATAGGCCAACCTGAAGATATGAGTTCGCCTGAAAGTGGACAGAGTAGGAGATAAGCTGACAGATTAAGGTAGTGAGTTCCAGAGGATGGGAGAGGCTCTGCAGAAGTCCTGGAGACGAGCAAGGGAGGAGGAGACAAGAGAGCTAGAGAGCAGAAGGCCTTTGGGAGGAGCAGAGAGGACGGTTTGGGTGATATTTGGAGATAAGATTGGTGATATAGCTCTGGGCAGAATTGTAAATGGCTTTGTATGTAATTGTGTGTATAATTGTGTTTTGAATTTTATTTGTTGAGCAATGGGAAGCCAGTGGATGGATTGGCAAGGAGAAGTGGCTGATACTGAACGGTTGGTAAGGTGGATGAGTCTGGCAGCGGCATTCATGATAGACTGAAGAGGGGATAGCTTGCTGAGAGGTAGGCCAATGAGGAAGGAGTTACAACAGTCAAGGCGAGCGATAACACGGGAGTGAATAAGTTGCTTAGTGGTGTCAACGGTCAGAAAGGAGCGTATTTTGGAGATGTTTCGGAGGTGAAGTCTGCACGATTTGGACAGTGATTGGATTTGTGGCTGAAAGACATGTCAGAGTCTGGGATTAGACTTAGTACCCTGGCATGAGGGGAGGGAGTGATGGTTGTAATATTGATCTTGATAGAGAAGTCAATGGTTGGGGGGGAGGCATGGGCTGGAGGAAAAATTATGAGCTCAGTTTTAGAACGATTAAGTTTGGGGAAGTGGTGTGACATCCATGCTGATATGTCAGTTAGTAATGCGAGAGGAGACTGAAGGAGTGAGGTGAGGAGTAGAGAGATAGATTTGTGTGCCGTCAGCATAGAGGTGGTACTGGAAGCCATTGGAGTTTATTAACAGACCAAGGGAGGAGATGTAAATGGAGAAGAGAAGGGGTACAAGGACAGAACCTTGAGGTACCCCTACAGAAAGGGGAAGTTGAGAGGAGGATACAGAGTTATAGGTCACACTAAAGGAGTGTTGTGATAGGTAGGAGGAGAGCCAGGAAAGAGCAGAGTCTTGAAGCCCAAGAGAGTGGAGTTTTTTGAGGAGGTGGGGATGGTCAACAATATCAAAGGCTGCAGAGAGGTCAAGTAGTGTATGGAGTAGTGGCCATTGGTTTTATCAGTTAGTAGGTCATTAGTGAGTTTCAGTAGGGCAGTTTCAGTGGAGTGTAGCACGCAAAAGCCGGACGGTAAGAAGGTTGTTGTCAGTGAGGTAGGAGCTAAGGTTGTAGACTAGGCGTTCTAAAAGTTTCGATGCAAACGGGATCAAGGAGATGGGTCTTAAGTTGTTCAGGCTGGTGGGGTCCAGTGAGGGCTTTTTAAGTATGGGGGTAATCAGGGCATGTTTTAGAGGGGAGGGAAAAGGGCCAGTAGAGAGGGAAAGTTTGAAGATGTGAGTGAGGAAGCATAGGATAGAAGAAGAGGGTGATCGTAGTAGATGTGAGGGAACAGGATCCAGGGGACAGGTGGTAAGGCGAGCTTCTGAGAAAACTTTAGAGACCTCTTTGGTAGTAGCAAGGTCAAAAGAGGAGAGTGTTGAGAGTGGATTTGTACAGGATATGTTAAAGTGGAGTTCCACCTACTTTTGCAACTCTTCAGCATCCCTCACTAAACTGTGCACTGTAAACAAATTGGATATTTTTTTTATTTTTTTTCTCAGCACATACTATATATCTGCTGTATTCATTTTTCACTTCCTCCTCCCTGGCCGCGGCCCATCGCATCATTTCCTGTTTGCAATGCCTTCTGGGAAGGGGCGGCAACTTCCTCTGAAACTGCTGTTGCTATGGAAACCTGACCTGAAACCTATTACACTGCTTGTGCTGCACTGAGCATGTGCGAGATCTGCAAGGATGAGATCCAGGAAGAAATACAGTCTGGCTTCAGATGCCCACACTTAAGATGGCTACGGCCTGCTGTAAGTTTATAAAATAACAAACTACTGCTATAAACTAACAAAACAGACCTTAGTTTACAGACTAACTTTACTAGAATACATTAAGCTTGTGTATTATAGGGGTATTTTTATTTAAAAAGTATAATTTCGGCCGGAACACCACTTTAAGTGGGTTAGATGTCTGTGCAGTGGAGATGTCCCCATAAATTGCATAAATCTTGTTTTTTAAGTGATTGGTAATATTGTGAGCAGTGAGCGAGTTACTGGGTGGAGATGGTGGTGGAGTAAGTAGAGAGTTAAAAGTAGAGAAGAGACGATGAGGACAGGGTATTAATGAGGGTGACAAAGTAGGCTTGTTTGGCAGCATGGAGGGAGGAATTGTATTTTAAGAAAGCAGATTTATAATGGATGAATGCATGCTGGGATTTGATTTAACGCCACAGTCGCTCAAGCTCGGCTATGTCTCTTATGCCCCATACACACGGTCGGATTTTCCGACGGAAAATGTGTGATAGGACCTTGTTGTCAGAAATTCTGACCATGTGTAGGCTCCATCACACATTTTCCATCGGATTTTCCGACACACAAAGTTTGAGAGCAGGAATTTCCGATCATGTGTACACAAATCCGACGCACAAAGTGCCACACATGCTCAGAATAAATAAAGAGATGAAAGCTATTGGCTACTGCCCCGTTTATAGTCCCGACGTACGTGTTTTACGTCACCGCGTTCAGAATGATTGGATTTTCCGACAACTTTGTGTGACCATTTGTATGCAAGACAAGTTTGAGCCAACATCCGTCGGAAAAAATCCTAGGATTTTGTTGTCGGAATGTCTGATCAATGTCCGACCGTGTGTACGGGGCATTAAGGTTTTTGGTTTTGTCAGTCTGCCAAGGTTGTAATGGAGAGAACTAACTGCTATGTCATCTCAAAAACCTGATATTAGCATTTTCTCTGGCTCTGATTTTGAATGGAAAGTTGGCAGTTTGAAGAGACTAGGAAACAGTGTTTTGACTATTGTGAAATTAAAGCCCTGTGGTGTAATGGTTAGAGCTTTACCCCTATTGTATATAGCAGTGGTGGTCAACTTGAAAATAATAGAGAGCCTCAAGTACTGGCTCCTGACACTTCCAAAGATCACACAATAGCAGCGCTGTCTTGTGCATTGCTTCAAAATAGGCAGTTCATTCAAAAGGACTGAATGGTCTATACTGCACTTCAGTGTCCCAAAATTTTGGTCTTGCTACATTTGTTTGTGGGAGCGTATCACAATGCACACTAAAGAAGATGGAGTACAATATACTTAGCATTTGTATGAGTGACAGTAATAATAACCTCCAACACTGATGTCAATGAGTGCAAAAATAACCCCCAGCATTGATGTCATTGGATGCAATAATAACACCTAACATTGGTGTCAGTGGACACAATAACAATCCCCAACATTAGTGTCAGTGGACACAATAACAACCCCCAACTTGGTGTCAGTGGACGCAATAACAGCCCCCAACTTGGTGTCAGTGGACGCAATAACAACCCCCAACATTTGTGTCACTGGATGCAATAACAACCCCCAACATTGGTGTCAGTGGACGCAATAACAACCCACAACATTTGTGTCAGTGGACGTAATAAGTGGATGCAATAATAAGCCCCAACATTGTTGTCAGTAGACATTGGTGTTAGTGGATGCAATAATAACCCACAACACTGGCGCCAGTAGATGCAATAACAACCCCCAACAATTGTGTCTGTGGATGCAATAATAACTCCCAACAATGGAGTCAGTGGATGCAACAGCAAGCCCCAACACTGGTGTCAGGGGATGCAATAATAACCCCCGACACTGGTGTCATTTGACACAATAACAACCCCCAGCATTGGTGTCAGTGGATGCAATAATAACCCCAAACATTTGTGTCAGTGGACGCAATAACAAACCCCAATATTGGTTTCAGCGGATGCAATAATAGCCCCAATATTGTTGTCAGTGGACACATTTACAACCCCCAGCATTGGTGTCAGTGGATGCAATAATAACCCCAAACATTTGTGTCAGTGGACGCAATAACAAACCCCAATATTGGTTTCAGCGGATGCAATAATAGCCCCAATATTGTTGTCAGTGGACACATTTACAACCCCCAACATTGGTGTCAGTGGATGCAATAATAACCCCCAAACTGGTGTCAGTAGATGCAATAACAACCCCCAACATTGGTGTCAGTGGATGCAATTATCAAGAAGTATGGTCAAAGCTTTTTTGGCTATACATCTCCTATGGATCACATGAGTGCAGTTCTTTCTGTACTCCTGTGACCCGTCACTCAGCCGGTCCAGGCTCGAGATCGATCCTGACTTTACAGTCGGGATCTACCCAAAACCCTCTCAGTGAGTCTGAGCCAGCCGCTCCTGCCTCCTGCACAGCCTGGTGCTCCAGTGAGTGCTAGAGGGGCAGAGCAGAGAACCGGTCACTGACATTCACAGGCTCTCTGCTCAGAGCGGAGTGGAGAACTGAGCAATCACTGCTGTTTGATAACTCAGTTCTCAGTGCAGAGCCAGCAGGGGACAGATGGAGCATCGGATCGATGCTACATCCACCTAGGTTAGCATAAATGTTTATTTTTTCATAAACACAAACTTCTCTTTTAACCACTTGCCACCAAATCACGTACCTGGTACATCATTTGACTTTGAATGGTTGTACTGGGGTGATGCCTGCAGCTGGTACTATTTTTTAGAGCTGACGAGCAGCTCTCTTGTAATAGCAATTGGAGTGGCTAACTAGCCACTCGGTTGCTATTATAAGCAACCGGAGGGGACGTGCCGCCCTCTGCGGCTCTCTCTGGCTCTCCTGTCCAATCAGGAGACCCTAACTACCAGCCGACACGTCCACCGGCTGGCTGGAGACCCATACAAAGCCAGTATTGGTTATGTTAAACCCGGAAGCGATGACATGACATCACTTCTGGTTTACATGGATGTCATCGGTGGGATTTTTTGAAAATTGAAAGTATTCAAAAATGCAGATCTTGCTGTTTTGAATGCTTTCAAGTGCAAAGGAGGGATTTGGGTTCTTATTGACCCCAGATCCCTCCATAAACAGTACCTATCATGTGCCTATTGCTGTTGCAAGGGATGTTTACATTCCTTGTGACAGCAATAAAAGTGATAAAAAACTAAAAAATTAAAGCAACAGTGTAAAAAAATGAAAAAATAAAGGCAAACACATGCGTCGGTCCCACGTGCACGCAAACAGCGATCGTCCCACACATGTGAGGAATGTCAGATCATGGGCAGCAATTCTAGCACTAGACCTTCTCTGTAGATATAATGTGGCAACCTGTAAAGGCTTTTAAAGCGTCACCTATGGACAGTAACATTTAGGGCGTTTGTCGCTGCTGTGTGGGCGTGCACAATTTTAAAGCGTGACATATTTGTATCTATTTACTTGGTGTGACATCATCTTTTATATTTTCCAAAAATTTGGGTTACGTGTTGTGTTTTAAAAGGTGTTTTTTTTTCCCCAAAAATTGCGTTTGAAAAACTGTAAATACTGTGTGACATAAAAAATTGCAAAACCCACCAATGTATTCTCTAGGGCCTCTGCTTTGAAAAAATATATACAAAATATATAATGTTTGGGGTAGACAGTAAAAGGACAGTAAGGCTATGTTTCCACTAGTGCGACTTGTCATGCAACTTGGGACTGCAAAGTCGCATGACAAGTTGTACTCCATGATTTCCAATGAGTACCATTCATATCTGTGCGACTTCAAGTCGCAGCGACTTCAAAGTAGTCACTGCACTACTTTGGTCCCACTTTGATGTGACTATGAAAATACCTTGGAATGAAGCCCACCAGCGCTGTAATTTCACTGCTGCCATGTTCCCCCGGTCTTTCTTCCGGGTTCGTGCACTCCGGCTATGTGATTGGCCAGAGCTGTAACTCTAAGCATGCAACCCGTAAAAAATTTTAAAGCGTCTCCTATAAAGATTTTTAAGTATCAAAGTTTGGCGCCATTCCACGAGTGCGCACAATTTTAAAGCGTGACATGTTGGGTATCTATTTACTCAGTGTAACATCACCTTTCACATTATACAAAAAAATCAGGCTAACTTTAGTGTTTTTTTATTTTTTTATTCATTTTTTTAATTCATTTTTTCCCAAAAAAATGTGTTTGAAAAATTGCTGCGCAAATACCATGTAACACAAAAAGTTGCAATGACCACCATTTTATTCCCTACGGTGTCTGCTAAAAAAAAGTACGTAATATACAAATAATTATTATATATTGTTTTTAAGGTAATTTACTATATTTTCAAAAACTGTACTCAAGCAGGTGGCTTAACGGACAAATTACTGAAGTTTGAAGTTGTAACTTCAAACCAGTAATTTCACAGTAAATAGATAAATAATAAATTATTATTACAATAAATATATAAATTATAACATATAGCATATTAATATATAATTTAGCTTGTACCTTTTCATCAGCAGCAGATTCTCATTCTCCCTCTTAACTGTGTGAGAAAAACATGTGATTGTGGGTAAACCTTATACACATAAACACGTTTTTTCCTTGTACAGTAGTTAAGAGGGCTGGGCTGGAAGGGAGTATTTGTCTTTTAGACACATGCCCTCTTCTATGACACTGCAGTGAGAGGACAGCCTCCACTGCAGCATTTTTATTAGACAGCTTGTTCCAATGGTGCTTTACCGTTGGTCCAAGGCTCCAAGCTGTCCATTTAGCTCAGTGCTTCTGACAAGAGGTGAGGAGAAGCACAGTGAGCTCATCCAAACAGAGTGTGCCAGTTTGCTGACCGCCCGCCGTCATTGTACGTTGACTGTTTGAAGTGAAATACCGTTGTTATGGCAGCAGCTAGCTGCCATAACCCCGGTATCCTCTTCAAAAGCGGGCGGTCGGCTTCCAGATAAAAGTGGTATCTGCGTCGGATTCACCGCAAGATCACTTTTATCGGGGGTGGGACAGGGGCGCCCCCCCCTCCCGCCACGCTCCGGTCATCTCTGCCACTTAGGCCCCTTTCACACTTAGACGACTTCAAAGTCGCGCGATTTTACCGCGATTTTGCGGCCGCGATTTTACCGCGATTTGGGAGCAGTACTACTTTGTACGACTTTGCCACATTTTTGGCATTAACAAATGAAAATATACAGTAGTTGGTATGAATCATAAGGGGGAACTCCACGCCAAGTTTTAAATAAAAAAACTGGCGTGGGTTCCCCCCCCCCCCCCCCCCAGGGGCATACCAGGCCCTTAGGTCTGGTATGGATTGTAAGGGGAACCCCCTACGCCGAAAAATCGTCATGGGGGTCCCCCCAAAATCCATACCAGACCCTTATCCGAGCACGCAGCCCGGCCAGTCGGGAATGGGGGTGGGGACGAGCGAGCGCCCCCCCCTCCTGGACCGTACCAGGCCGCATGCCCTCAACATGAGGGGGTGGGTGCTTTGGGGCATGGGGGGGCCCTGCGGGCCCCCCCACCCCAAAGCACCTTGTCCCCATGTTGATGAGGACAAGGGCCTCTTCCCGACAACCCTGGGCGTTGGTTGACGATTGAGTCCTCTCCCCTCAATAGCCTGGAGCCAAGTGAGGGAAAGATGGCCCCCACTCAGCTCCAAACCATTGGATGGCGGATGAAAAAAAAAGACATTTATTTATTTATTTTTTATTGCATTTAAGTGTAAATATGAGATCTGAGGTCTTTTTGACCCCAAATCTCACATTTAAGAGGTCCTGTCATGCTTTTTTCTATTACAAGGCATGTTTACATGCCTTGTAACAGAAATAAAAGTGACCCATTTTTATTTTTTTTAAAAGGCCAGTGTAAAAATAAAAAGTAAAATAAATAAGAAAAAAAATAAAAAATTGAAAGCGCCCTGTCCTGCCGAGCTCGTGCGCAGAAGCGAACGCATACTTAAATGAAAATGGTATGCAAACCACACATGCGATTGTTAGAGCGAGAGCAATAATTCTAGCGCAGGACTTCTTCTGTAACTCAAAACTGGTAACCTGTAGACATTTTTAAACATCGCCTATGGAGATTTTTAACGGTGAAAGTTTGTTGCCGAGCGCAATTTTGAAGCGTGACATGTTAGGGTATCAATTTACTCGGCGTAACATTATCTTTCACAATATAAACAAAATTGGGCTAACTTTACTGTTGTCTTATTTTTTAATTAAGAAAAAGTGTACTTTTTCCAAAAAAATTGCGCTTTGTAAGACAAATATGGTATGACATAAAGTATTGCAACGACCCCTATTTTATTGTCTAGGGTGTTTGAAAAAAAAAAAATGTTTGGGGGTTCTAAGTAATTTTCTAGCAAAAAAAAAAAAGTACGATTTTAACTTGTAAACACCAAGTTTGCAAAATAGGCTTGGTCCTTAACTAGTTAAACTGGCTGCTCTGTATGGAGCTTCTGACAGGCTTCACAAGAAGCCCCGTATCTCCGGAACCATATGTGGCAGAAGCCCCAAGTTTTGACCAGTGGTGGGGTAGGACTTCAGCTACCTACGACCCCAGGTCGCCGAACTACAACCCTCGAAGCTTGATCGTTTTATGTTTTGGTATTTTTGGTATGGCTCTGCTTCCCCTGACTGCACGTCCCTGCACTTTATTGCTATAATGAGTGTGAAATTCAAGACTTTGCTGGGTGTAACAAGATGTCCACTGCTGCCTTCTGACTGCAGGTGTTCTGCAAATCTGTTAACGGTGGAATGCATGTTAGCGGTGGAATGCATGCGCAGTGAGTATTTTTGGTCAGTTAGCTGACGGAATGTCACTTCTGTTTGCTGATCTGACAGAACACTGGCACAAAGCTCTAAAGTTCTGTCGAGGTATGCCGGAACCTTCAGAGCACATGCTGGCTGCATGCAGGGCGAATGTCTCCTAAACGGTGCATATTTAGCCTTATTATGGGCTTACCTGTAGGTAAAAATGACCAAGTGGGATTTACAACCGCTTTAAGTGCTGCAACTGTTTGGCCCGAAGTTTCAGTGCAGTCCCATTCACTTACATGTGAGTATGACAGATAGTGGCGTATGTTAAACTTGGAATGAATTACTAAGACCCCTTTCACACTGATGCCGCGGCCGCGTTAGCGCTGCTAGCTTTAGCACTGTTTAAACGGCGCTTTTAGCCCCAAAGAAGGGGTTAAAAACTCCTGTGTTGCAACGCTTCTATTTATTCCAATGGGCAGGGCGTTTTGGGAGCGTTAAATACAGCGGTCCCAAACCGCCCCAAAGATGCTACTTGCAGGACTTTTCGGAACATCCTGCAAGCGCATTGCCCCAGTGTGAAAAGTCACACTTGAATGAATGGGAGGCTATTTCCAGCGCTAAAGTGCCTGAAAACTGTCCCAGTGTGAAAGGGGTCTAAAATTGCCATGGCCGCAATGCTTTCAACATGTGCAAATCTGAGTGACACCGTCTAATTGTAGGTGCAGACTTCTCAAGTCTCCCCCATTTGACTGCGGGCTCCCGGACACCCGCGAGCGCCGGGCGATCTCCCGGCTGGGACTGTCACTCAGCCACAGACAGAGCAACCCAAGCAGCCGAATGGAGTACGCTCGAGCTGCTCCTTCTTCTGTCTGTGGCCGGGGGGGGGGGGGGGGGGGGGACACAGAGCCGGGAGATCTGGAGACACACCCCATGCTGGTGCCCCATGCTGTGCTGAGACCTCTCATGGCACGCTCCTCCCCGCTGACCCCTCCTTCCCTCCCATCCACCCCAGGTGCTTCTGGGGTGGACAGGAGGGAAGGAGGGGCCAGCAGAGAGGAGTGTGCCATGAGAGGTAAAATGACCGCCACTTTGCAGGGACCAGATCTGTCATCACCTCAGACAGGCTAGAAGAGAGGAGGGGCCGGTGAGGAGGAGCATGCCACAAGAGCTAATGACAGCCGCTTGCTGTGATGTGTGCCCCATGCCCTGCTGTGTGCCCCATGCCCCGCTGTTTGCCCTGCTGTGTGTCCAGTGTCCCGCTGTGTGCCCCATGCCCTGCTGTATGTCCCATGTCTTGCTGTGTGACCTGTGTCCTGATGTATGCCCCATGATGTTCCCTGTGCCCAGATGTGTGCCCCATGTCCTGATGTGTGCCCAGTGCTCCTGTGTGCCCCATGTCTTGATGTGTGCCCCATGATGTGCCCTGCTGTGTGCCCCATGATATGCCCTACTGTGTGCCCCATGTCCTGATGTGTGCCCAGTGCTCCTGTGTGCCCCATGTCTTGATGTGTGCCCCATGATGTGCCCTGCTGTGTGCCCCATGCCTGCTGTGTGCTCCATGATATGTCCTACTGTGTGCCCCATGTCCTGATGTGTGCCCAGCTGTGTGCCCAATACCGATATGTGCCCAGTCGATTGCGCCGGCATGAAGCGTCACCTCCCTGAAATTAGTTTTTGCAGGTTGCGATGTCTGTAGGTGGGTAGTAAAAACGCAAATCAACCCCGTGTGAAAAGAGCCTGAGATATACATTGCTTCTAAGACCCTTTTCACACTGGCCGTTAGCGTTTTAGCGCCGCTTTTCGGCCAAAAAAAGGGTAAAAACATTTTGTGGCGCTTTTCAAAGCACTTTTAAGGTGCTTTGGAAACACTGCCCATTCATTCCAATGTATTTAGGGCTCCCAACCTGCCGCTTGCAAGACTTTTCACAACGTCCCGCAAGCGCACCTCACCAATGTGAAAAGGCACACTGCAATGAATGGGAGGCGGTTTTCAGGCGTTTTGCAGAGGCTTTTTCTAGCGCTGAAGCGCCTTTAAACGGCCCCAGTGTGAAAGTAGTCTGAATGTACTTTACAAGAGAAAATGCTGTCTCTTCTACTGCCAAAGCTGCAGGGGAGGCACAACTATGTAGGAACATACACCGGATTAGTGAGTGAGGTGACACTGAGCCCCCAGCACCTCCACACATGAAGTAAACAGGCAGCGGTGGCGGGAAATGAACGTGCACTTCCCAATCAGCACAGCCCCGGCTTCCTGGCACAGCGCGCACGTTCATATCTCGGGTGAAAATTGGGCATCTCTGAGGGGGGCGTTCCCGAAGCTGAACCACCCCTATCAAGCAATGTGATTGGGTGCCAAAACAAAACAAGAGAAGGTAATGAGGGAAGACTAAATAGTTGTAGAGGAGGAAGTGGATAGACGAGCAGTCCGTGCCTGTATAGGAGGTACAATACTAGTGTTCTGTGTGAGGAGCGCTCAGTATCACAGTCACTGAGGTATGGCTGGGTCTGGCCAGGATCACCCTGACCTCCACCATCGTGAAGCGGGGACAAATCCTCCGAGTCAGTGTATAGAAGGACGGAGCAGGCTCAGCTCTCATCCCTCACACACCTCTACAGGTGAGCTCCAGTGTCCATACATTCTACGATCTGATTGGACCATCTCCTCTGCAGCTTCCATCAGGAGAGCCTGTCTGCTTTCATATTAAAGTGCTTGTAAAGGTAAAAGGGTTTTTTTTTTCCTTTTCTTAACCTTAAAGCGGAGTTCCACCCAAAAAAATGGAACTTCTGCTTTAAGTACTGGTGACCCCCTGACATGCCACATCTGGCATGTCTTTTTTTTGGGGGGGGGGCGGGTACCCAGTTTTCACAGGTACCCAGCTACCACTTCCTCTGCTGGCGCCGAGGCGCCAAGCGGAAGTTGTCCTCTCCCCCTCCCTCCCTGCAATCTTCTAGGACACGTCACAGGTCCCGAAGATTGCCCGGCCATTCACAGCTGGCTGCCCACACTTGAGAGGAGGGGGAGAGGAGCGAGGCATCGGGCGGCCGCATCGCTGGACCGTGGGACAGGTGAGTGTTTATTAAAAGTCAGCAGCTACACTTTTTGTAGCTGCTGACTCTTAAATGGGTGGATCTCTGCATTAATGCATTCTCTGCATTAAGGTACAAAAACCTTTCAATGTCTGTACCCCCTTAAATACTTACCTTGAGGCAACGCCATGGCTGTCTGCAGCAGCGCCGTTGGCTCCTGTTGCTGTCAATCCAACCTGTGAGGGGGCGGGGTTGAGCCGCACTGTGTGTCAATAGACATACACAGCCGAGCTCAGGATGGAGCCCGCGTGAGTGCCCCCATAGCAAGCGGCTTGCTATGGGGGCACTCAGAAGGCAGGAGGAGTCAGGAGAGCCTTCAGAAGAGGAGGATCGGGGCTACTGTGTGAAAAACTATTGCTCAGAGCACGTCAGTATGACATGCATATTATTTTAGAGGAAAAATACACCTTTACAATCACTTTAATTAAAGGGATCACTTCTGGTTTTAAATACAGCGATAGTGACACATAAAAAACTTAAACATTAACTAAGCAGCCACTAAAAGTGAGATACACACAGAATAAATGGAGAAAATGTAGCAGCGCTAAAAAACGTGAATAGGTGAGACAAATATTAAAATATTAACTAGTGTAAACCAGACTAAAAGTAGTATTCCTACTCAGCCATTTATGCAAATATGTTTTAGCAATCCTATTCACCATTCAATAATCACTGTTTGTTTTTGGGTTGAGTAGGAATACTGCTTTTAGTCTGGTTTACACTTAGTTAATATTTGTCTTACCTATTCACGTTTTTTAGCGCTGCTACATTTTATCTATCTATCTATCTATCCATCTATCCATCTATCCATCTATCCATCTATCCATCTATCTATCTATCTAATATATATATTTTTTTATGTTTTTGTTGTTTTACCCCTATTTATTGATTGAACTAGATGGACTTGTCTGTTTTCAGCCGGACTAACTATATAACTATATATGTAGTAGGAGAAGCCAGGTTGCTTATGTTTATTCTTATTGTACTTCCTTTTGGTCAGGCTGGTCATACGCTATACAGTGTGATTGTACAATCTCTTTTAGATCTACCATCAGCTATGTAGTAGAAGAGTTCGTCTCATTTTGATACTATTTGAACAGATTGCTTAAAGTGGTAGTAAAGTTGTTCTGTTTATCTTGTACCTACATGTAAACTAGAGCTGTACGATTCTGGCTAAAATGAGAATCACAATTTTTTTTTTTAAGCTTAGAATAAAGATCTCGTGGTGTAACATCTTCTTTCACATTATACACAAAAATATTGGACTACATTTACTGTTTAATTTTTTTTTTAAATTAACGTGTATTTTAAAAAAAAATATTTTTTTGAAAAACCGCTGCGCAAATACAGTGCGACATAAAGTATTGCAACAATCACCATTTTATTCTCTAGGGTCTCTGCTAAAAATATATATATATATCATGTTTGGGTGCTCCAAGTAATTTTCTATCAGAAAATAATGATTTTTACTTGTAAGCAACAAATGTCAGAAAAGGTTTGGTCTTTAAATGGTTAAAGTCCTTTATTTACACACTGGAGTTCTTTCCTTTGATAAAAGAACAAAAAGATACATTATTTCTACTTATTCTTGGGTGTTGTAATAAAACTTGGCAGGCTCTCTGGATTTTTTTTTTCCAGCTGTGAGAACTCTCTGCACTTGTTAGAAAGATCATGACATGCTGTTTTGAAGATCGGGAAGGGAAAAAGATTGCGATTTTGATTCTTTACGATTAATCGTGCAGCTCCAATGTAAACCTATACTTGGGTTTGAGCCTAGGTTCACACTGACTGCGGGTTAAAAATTGAGCGAGTTCAGCAGAACTCGCACGATTTAATATCCGCATGTCAGTCCGACTTCAGGAGTGATTTCAGAGACATCTGTGCGAGTTGCTGCACAGATGTGTATTGAAATTGCCCCCAAAGTCACCAAAAGTAGCACGGGAACTATTTTTGGGAATCGGTGCAGCGCCACACCGATTCGGGCGGTGCTATTGTCAGCAAAAGCCACCAATTTGGCATGCAATTTGACATGTCAAATCGCATGCCAAATCGGCCTGATGTAAACGTGGGCTAAAGGAGATGTATGGTTTTGTTTTTTTAAGATTTATGTGGATGCATCATCAGTCCCCTGGCGCCTCTAACACTGAGAACAGAGAAATCAAATACCGCCAATGGCTCGCTTCTCACAGCTCCCTGCTCTGCTCCTCGCTCACTGAAGCACTGCGCTATGGAGGGGGTGAGAGCGGCTGGCTCAGGCTCTCAGCGGCTCGCCGGGTGCTGGTCCAGGCATGTGGGCGGATCCAGACTCCATTGTCATGATCTTGCCCGAGCGGGATCGGCTCTGTGATGTCAGCCGAACGCAGGCCTCAGCCCGCTGTTTGCTGAAAATGGGTCACATGAGTGCAGAATGAACTGCACTCCTGTGATTCACAGGAGAAGTACAGCCAAACAAGCTTTGGCTGTACTCCTCCTTTTAGGATGGCCATACATTATACAATTTTCTTATTCAATTTCCTTTTAGATTTACCTTCAACTATGTAGTACAAGGGCCTGTCTGATTGCATACAAATTAAAAATGTTTAGTTTTGACCTCATATTGTATGGCCAGCCTTACCTGTACTGTAAATATCTCCTAAATGTGCACTATTTAGGAGATATTTACTTCTGTAGAAGCCGGTGACCCCAACGGCGCATGCGCCCTGAGGCTCCGTTCACATCTAGGCATCCCGGATACTGGTAAAGGCTCATTCATATAATGGCAGAGGGCTGTACACATAGGAAAAAACAAGCGTATCTCCGCACCCAGGAGTCACATATGTTTGCATACAGTCATCTGTAGAAATCAATGACAGGCTCCAGATGTATGCTGGTAACAGCATCCCTGAGCATTTAAATGCGTATGGTCCTGTCCACATCCAGGGTCACACATCTGTCTACTGGTGTATACAGCAGCCAGTCACTGATTTGCACAGGTGGCTGTACACAAGCACCTGTCACTCCTGGCTGCAGAGATACGCTTATTTTTTATGCATCACAACCCGCTATGTCTGTATAAAGAATGTGCCCATATGCTTAACTCCAGCAAATGATATAAACATGATCCAGCTTAACATTTTAACCCTAAACACAGAACTAAACCCAGGGCAAAACTATAAGACAGAAAACAGCATAAACATTGATTTTTTTCATGGAGTCCAAGTCTCACAATGAGCTCAGTATCAGAAAGAGGAGTGAAACATCCTTAGGAAAGCATCTTAGGAATGGCATGCATTACATACTAAGGTTGGCCATACACTAGACCAGTGATGGCGAACCTTGGCACTCCAGAGGTTTTGGAACTACCTTTCCCATGATGCTCAACTACATTGCAAAGTATACGAGCATCATGGGAAATTTAGTTCCAAAACCTCTGGGGTGCCAAGGTTCGCCATCACTGTACTAGACAATCTGATTCTACATTCTCCTTTAAGCTGGTCATATTAAACAATTTTCTTATTCAATTTCAACCATGTAGTACAAGGGCCTGTGACTGCATATAATTTGAAATTGTTTAGGTTTGACCTCATATTATTTGGTTTTGTCAAATCTAAAGGAAAATTATACAAGAAAAATTGTATAATGTAGAGCCACCCTTAGACTACCAGTAAAGCCAACTTTAAAACCCAAACTGTAAGGGTTAATTGCTTGTTTAATCTAGAAAAAAAGAGAAGTACTGATCCTCCGCCCCCCCCCCCCCTCCCTCCTATGCTCCAGATGTCCCTCAGCATCCTCCTATCCAATGCAAGGCTATGGACCCTACATCAGTCTTGATGATGTCAGACCCTAGACTGTCGAAGCAGAGGTAAGAAGACACTGTAGGGATCAGTCTAGCAGCACAGAGGAGCAGAGAATTGGGTAAATCTTATTTTTAATGTCCCATAGATCTAAGCCAGTAATTGACTCTTGCAGTGTGGGTGCAGCTCTAATTTTTTATCTGCCTGGAGTTTGGCTTTAACTTTGTAGTGCAAGGGCCTGCCTGATTTTTTACAAACTGAATAAATTGCCTAAATGTGTCCTCATATTACATATTTTTTTCTGTCTAAAGAAGATTGCACAAAGAAAGTTTGTACAATCACATTGCATAGTGGATAGCCAGCCTGACCAAAACAATTTAATATGAGGAAAAACTTAAAGTGGTAGTAGACTTAGAAAAGAAAAAAAAAACTTTTCCCTTGCAAGGCAATGCCATTATTATAAGATACTTACCTTAGAACGAAGCCCTCCAGGTTTGTGCTGTCACCACTGACAGGGTTTCCATCTTCACCCAGTCTTCCTTCTGGGTTTGCAGGCTGCGGCTGTCTGACTGGCCAAACCGTGATGATGTTGCTCCCGCGCATGAGTCACTGCCCTGGCACAGAGCTCTGAAGGAACGATACGGGTATGCATTAAGATAAAAAACTTTCTGTGTGCAGCAGCCCCCCTCACCCCCTCTAATACTTACCTGAGGTCCCTCTCTATCCAGCGATGTTGCAGGAGAGACTCGGCTGCCTGAGACTCTCCTCCTCATTGGCTGAGACAATAGCAAAGCGCTATTGGCTCCTGCTGCTGTCAATCAAAGTCAGTCAGCCAATGAGGAGAGGGGGGGCCTAGCCGGCGCTCCATGTCTGAATGGTTTTAAGGTGATAGACTTTAATATCACCTTAAAACCCTCAACATTTTTTAGTTTAACACAACTGAGCACAATGAAATAAACATTCCCAAGAAAACTACTACTGAAATTCTAATCCAAGCGCTTACAGTTTACAACTTTCAATGCTGCTGGCTTCTGCTCTTTTAGTACTGCTTCCCTGAAATTCCAGTCTTCACAGGAAAGCTTTAAAGGATAAGTTCACCTTTGGGAACATGTTACATGTTCACCTCATTCCCCCCACCCCCCATGGCAGCAGTACGGGGAGAAGTTCCCTGTACTAGCTGTCAATATTTGAAATCAGCGTGGTCGTGCGAGGCTCCACCCACACAGCTACATCATTCATTCACCTAGCTCTTTGTGTGAATGAACTGCAAGCCTCAACATCCTTTGAGGCTGTTGGCTTGTAGTTCTCAATAAACTACCACCGCGCTGTGGAGCGCCGTGACAATTCATTGATTCTTTCTGTCAGATTGTATCTGCTTGCCCGTACAGGATGTATGGGCACACAGATACTCTAATAGATCTAGAGGAGACCTGCAGGGCGCCAAAAATCTGCTGATTGCTGGTGCAAAGCTTTACAGGCTCATTAAAAAAACACCTGAAAAATATGTGTTTTATTATAAATTTTTCTAAAAAGTGAACTTATACTTTAACAGTGGACAAGGCAGTCCCTAAGCAAGTCTGTTTACTTGGAGAAGGGAGGAATCGAAGAGTGCCTTCTTATCCTAAGCTATGAGGATGTGTGTTTCTGTTCATGCACACAGTGGAGGAAGACACAACTCTAGGTCCTACATACAAGAATGGCTCCATAGGATGCTTCAAGAGAAAGAAACCACCCTGAAACGAGAAACCTGGGGCAGCAGTCATAGCACCAGCTTAAACAGGCACACAAGCAAGGATTGAATAATAAAGAATCTGCATACTCCGTAACGCTTGGTTCACGTATATGCAAATTGGATGCGTTTTGAACTATATCCAGTTCGCATAACATGTGAACCATACCCGGATTTCAATGGAGCCAGTTCACACATGTCCGGGACAGCTGCAGTCTATTTTTTAAGAGTCCTGTGCAATTTTGGGTCCGATTCAGGTGGAATTCAAGTAAAAATTTGCACCTGAACTGGTGAACAAAACTGCTCTGGACTGCAAACCACAGCCGGACATGTGTGAACCTAGCCTAAGGCTGCTTTCACACTGCTCTGTTGCAAAAATGTGGTAAGGTGCATGTGCATTTTTGCCTTTTTTCCAGTGCATTTTCTGGTTACTCAACATCAGCCTGTACCTGTGAAAAAAAGGTCATGTGATTCAAACGCACCATAAACACAACTGCAGCTACGCTTTTGATGCGTTTTCCATTCATTTCAATGGGGGGGTACAATTTTTTTTATCAGAAAGAGTTCCATGGGATTAAACGATCACGCTTTTTTCTTTTGCTTTTTGTAAGGAACAAACAGAAAAAAACTGATCAGTGTGAAAAGGCCCTAGTGGATTACATCAGCTGCTGAAAGTGCTTTAAAAAACGTAGACCCCTTTCACACTGAGGCAGTTTTCAGGCGTTTTAGCGCTAGTAATAGCGCCTGAAAACTGCCTTCCATTCATTGAAATGGGTGCTTTCATACCCGGGCGGTGTGCTTGCGGTAGGTTAGAAAAAGTCCTGCAAGCAGCATTTTTGGGAGCGCTCCCAAAATGCCCCTGCCCATTGCAATGAATGGGCAGCGCTTCCGAAACACCTGAAAAGCGCTTTAGAAGAGCCGCAACACAGGAGTTTTTAACCGCTTTTTTTGGGGTTAAAAGCAGCCTAAAAATGGCACAAACGCACGGGCAGCCCCAGTGTGAAAGGGGTTTAAGGGTTCAATATCACATTAGCCATTACCCTGTCCCAGACACTTTTGACACTGAAACTTGAATTCCCAAAACTTTGAAGAACATTGCTCCTTTCCTTTTGTCATATCAGACATAACATTTTTGGGGAAAATACATCAGAGGGCCAGCTGCAGTAAACCCAAAAGAGACAGATGGCTCCTGATAACTTAAGCAAGGGGAATAGCTGTGTGGGATCTGGTGTGCGGTGGTGGATTACAGTAGAACAGTATGGATATAAATAATAAAGTGCAGCGCTAGGTCGGTACACAAAATGACCCTAAACATAAATGTCATGTGTCAAATAAAGTGCAAATGTGCAATTTAGTCCAATGAGATGTGCAATCCTATATACAACCTAAATGATTAAAACAATATCAAAATGTACAATTCTATGCGATTAATGTGCAATAAAGCAAACAAAAAAGTGCATACAAAAATTACACCAAAAATGCTTAAGGTGCAATATAATATATCCTATATACAACCTAAAGATTAGAACAGTATCAAAATGTACAATTCTATGCGATTAATGCCCAATAAAGCAAACAAAAAATTGCATATGAAAAAATTACACTAAAGTGAAATATAGGTGCATAAAAGTTCAAATTTAGACGAAATCCAATAAAAGTGACCTCAAGTGCAATATGGAGCATAGACTAAATGCTTGACACAGTGATGCCCGTCACCTTGTTGGGATAAAAAGGCTTACCAGAAAGCCTGCGACCTCCCTTACTCAGGGAGGTCAAACCGCGCTTAGTAGGATCGAGGATCCACTGATGGAGTACTCTGTAAAATCAAATCGCGCATGAGCACACGCGTTCTGCACATGTGAAATTTGATTTTACGGATCTGTATGGATTTTTCTTATAAGGAACATCTCTGTGTTTATTCAAACTGGAGAATTCTCTCCAAAGTTTTATGTGTGCAGCATCTCAGCTTTTTTATTAATAAAACGCCATAAGAGACATTCTACACTATTGGAGTTTTTTTCCCCTTCCTGCATATTATTACTTCCTGCTGTTAATGCTGTCTGGCTGCCATCTGATATGCACGGATCTTTCCAGAGGGGTATGCCAGTGTACTTCATCAGTGGATCCCCAATCCTACTAAGCGCTGTTTGACCATCCTGAGTAAGGGAGGTCGCAGGCTTTCTGGTAAGCCTTTTGTCCTAACGAGGTGATGGGCATCACGGTGTCAAGCATTTGGTCTATGCTCCATATTGCACTTGAGGTCACTTTTATTGGAATTCGTCTATATATGAACTTTTATGCACCTATATTGTACTTTAAGCACTTTTGTGTAATTTTATTGTATGCAATTTTTTGTTTGCTCTATTGCGCATTAATCACATGGAATTGCACATTTTGATACTGTTCTAATCTTTAGGTTGTATATAGGATATATTATAATGTTCTTTAAGCATTTTTTGTGTAATTTTTGTATGCAATTTTTTGTTTGCTTTATTGCGCATTAATCACATAAAATTATACATTTTGATATTGTTCCAATCTTTTAGGTTGAATATAGGATTGCACTTTATTTGACACATGACATTTATGTTTAGGGTCATTTTGTGCACTGACCTAGCGCTGCACTTTATTATTTGCATTGTTATCTTGTGCCCAATATCTGGGTTATAGTGTACAGCTGCAGGTTATATTTCACCATTTAAATATTCACTCATTTTTGTTTACCTACCAAGCACAGATATTACTTTATATTTAACAGTATGGATGTGTATGTGGTTTGAGGATAACTCAGGAAACCAGATAAAAGGGGAAAGAAACAACATTAACACGGGTGGTGAAGTTCCTCTTTGATCTCTAATTTTACACAAAAAACCCCTAATGCTCAGGGCATTTCTCGTACTGAGTAAATACCACGCAAACTAAAGTAGTGTATGCAGTATGTCTGCATACATGCCTTCCATATGCTACCCAACCACTTTGATCTGCCATCAAAGTCTTTAGGAATACACAGTGCTACTGGGTACAGGAACACATTTAGCCCCTCCTTGTCCTAAAGTTATCGGTGCACTATTCCACAGTGGTTACCAGTATTTCCATTTACTGGAGTCAGTCAAAAAAAAAAGACTGCCTTGACTTATCAAGGCTCTGTTCAGACTTACAAGACTTGCGTACAAATTTCCTTTAAGTGCTTGAAGCAGAAGTTTGGCACCAGGGTAAAGATCAGTTCAGCTCAGTTAAGAAGATGCATTACAAACCTTCTTTCAGAAAAATGAATTCTGAAATCCAGGTAGTAGTCACCGCAACTACAGTAATTGCAGCCGTCTTCGGGTCCCTGTGTCGAGCAGCTGCCCTGCTTTATAGTAACCATAGGGGATCTTTTGCTTGGCATGGGTGCCTTGCATTTTTCTCAATGATATTTCAGTTGAAATGACCATAAAACCAGTTTCTGAAATGAGATCACATGATATGAGTGTGAAGGTGCCTTATACGTGAGACCCCTAGATCACTTTCATAGTACACAGCCTAAAAAAACCCTGCAGCTTTCCATTTTGTAAACTTTATTTTCTGTTACAAAATATACAAAAAATTAAAAAAAACCTTTTTCAAACACACACACATGTAGGTAAAGGGAATAACACTGAGTATTTTGTGACAATGGCACTTGAAAGTGGGTGGGATATATTAGGCAGAAAGTGAGCATGTTGTCCCTGAAGTTGATGTGTTGAAGGCAACTTTGACAAGGACCAAATTCTAATAGCTAGATGACTGGGTCAGAGGAACTCCAAAACTGCCGCTCTTGTGGGATGTTTCTGGTCTGCACTGGTCAGGTTCTACAAAAAGTGTTTCAAGGAAGGTAAACCAGCGAACTATGTCAGGACACACAGTGCATTGCGTATGCGGCTTTGTATCTGCAGACCTGTTAGGATGCCCATCTTGACACGTGTCCACAGCCATAAGTGCTTACCGTGGGCTCGGGAGCATCAGAACTGGACCACGGAGCATAGAATAAGATGTCCTGGTCTGATGAATCACGTGTAGCACCCTGGTCCTAATAAATCTAGTTGTGCTAGGTGGTATCCAGCCTGGCTAGTTGGTAGTCTTTGATCCACTGATTTCTGTCCCAAGTCTGAGTTCAATTTGTAGTCTCTCTCTTCTGTCAATAGGTGGCACTGTTGCTTTTGGCATTAGGATGATGCATTACAGTGCATTCAGGTGATGAGTAAATAAGTTGTCTCAGCCAATTAGCAGGAGTTTCTTTTGGCCGCTTTGCATGCTGGAATAGGCTATATATTCGGGAGGAGTCAGGTGATCAGGGCTGTGGCCTGGGTGGGTGTGTGTCAAACAGCTCCTGGTTGCTAGGCCTGAAGCCTATCTAGGAGTCCTACTGGCTGCTAGGTCTAAGTGAGGCCTATTCAGTAATTCAAGGGTCCGCAGAGAAGGAGCAGCAGAGGTTAAGCCCGAAGCCTGGGGCGGAACCACGTGTGTTAGAGGCTCACCTCGAGGGGAGCCTGTTCGTTGCCGGGGGTAAAGGAGAAGCAGTTGCCAGAGGGACAACCACTCCTGTTACCAGAGGCAAGTTTGGAAGGGATGAAGTTCTGAAGGAGTACCAGAGCAGACGCTTCACTAGCCGGGGACGGTGAAGTAGTGGGAAAGCTTCAGTGGAGATTCATCCAGGAATACAGCGGTTAGCTATTGCATTTGCCTGAGGGTGTCCTGTGCTCTAACCCTCTCCCACCCTTCCTGTTAAGAGAAATAAAACTCTTTGTTCATTTTTACAAAAAGTGACTGGCGCCCAATCTTTCCACCTTGCACCACACCCACTATGCCTAGTAACCTACACCCTGAGGAGGAATGTCAATTCTCCCTGACTCTGGGGGTCACCATCAGGAATTTGGAAGTCGGGGGAAACTGCTACACACTGTGACAGAGAGAGGCTCTGTCGCTATAAGTTTAAAGGGAAAAGGTGACCCAGGAGTCTCATTGAGGGTTAATGGAAGGTTGAGAACTAGCATCTCTCCAGGTTCTGTAGTTCTGAAGCAGAACATTCAATCCTGGGTCCAGTTTTTGCTAGAGGCCTGCAACCTGGCTTACTACACAGGTGTGCAGGGTCATTATATAGTAAGGTCTGAGAATTGCTCAAGGCTCTCATTTTTGAAAACAGCTTCCAGTTTGGAGACCGCTCCCAGTGTGGGAGACGGAAGGTTTCACCTGGGGTCAGATGGCCCAGCCAGAAGCCACGAGACAGCAGGTCTTGGTCCCAGGAGTCAGGTCGGCTCCTATCAGGGGTGTCAGGAGAACCCCAATCCTTAGGCCAGAGGTGGGCCACGCAGCAGGGCACTGCAACGGAAGGCTAGAGAGCCAAGTGTTCTGAGTGAGCTAAATGACACAAAGGACTGGTAAGAGGAGCAGCCGTGCTGCCAACACGTAAGCCAGGTGGCTTGGTATTTTCATTAATTCATGTTATGTGGAAGAATCTCCTGCGTGGGCAACTTATTGAATAAAGGAAAGTTCACTTATGCATCAAAGTGGGCTGCCACGCCCTAAAACTACAGTTTGGACTGGCGCAGCTCATTGTACCTGCTACTTGAGTTTAATTCCCCAAACTCACAACACGTTTTCTTTTACATCATGTTGATGGCTGGGTGTTATAATGTTATGGCTGATCAGTGTATGTCGAAATGATCATTGATTGAGGTATGATTAAAGTACCGTATTTATCGGCGTATAACACACACTTTTTCCCCCTGAAAACAGGGGGTAAACCGCGCCTGCGTGTTATACGCCAATATTTTAATTTTTTTACCAACAGGGGTGTGGATCGGGCGGTCTGCCACGGGTGCCACCCATTGGGAGGGTGTCAGGCTCGCTGCCACCCCTCTCCTGGCCCTGGGACAGCGCTGCCATACTTTAAAAAGTTAAGAAAATATTACTGACAACCCTGTCTCATATACCACTCCTCCTGTGTCACTCTCAATATAAATGGGAGCTTGTAACGTCGCTCCTTCTGGCCACTCTTCTCCTCTTGCTCCGCCTCCTCCTCAAGTGTAGCTTTTGATTGGTGGGGAGAGCGGTCATGTGACCATCAATGAAACAGCAGAGGAGAGTCCCTTGACCGTGTCCATGAGAGAGCCGTGTTAATTGAGGTATATAGAAGCTTTTATTTACAATGGGAGTGACACAGGAGGAGCGGTATATGGGAAAGTGCTGTCAGTAATATTTTCTTAACTTTTTAAAGTATGCTGACAGCGCTGTCTGAGGAAACTGGGAGTGCAGGGGGGCTTTATAATGAAAGGAGTATGTGTGCTGTGCAGGGGGCTGTGGAAATTTTCTTTCCCCTGAAACTTCCCTCTTAAAATTAGGGTGCATGCTATACTCCGATACATACGGTAATATTAATGGCATTTTTTTTTTTTTATAACTAACATGTCATACTCACCTGCTCTGTGCAGTGGTTTTGCATAGAGCAGCCCGATCCTCCTCTTTTCGGGTCCCCCGCCGGCACTCATGGCCCCCCTCCTGCTGAGTGCCCCCAGAGCAAACAGCTTGGAATGGGGGCTCCCGAGCTGCATATCTTTGTGTCCATTCACACACAGAGCTGTGGCTCAGCTCCTCCCCTCTCTGTCCTGATTGGCTCACTGGCTGTGAGCTCCTGCTGCTGTCTCAACCAATGAGGAGGGAGAGGCCCTGGAGAGCCAAGGATCTTGTGCACATTGCTGGAGGAAGATCGGGCTTAGGTAAGTGTTGGGGGGGGGTGGGGGGGCTGCTACACAGAGAATGATTTTGACCTTCATGCATAGAATGCATGAAGTTAAAAAAAACCTTGAGCCTTTATTACCACTTTAAGGTATTTCAGGAGAAATGCCTAACTATGCCACTAGATGGCATAGTATTGGGAAAAATATGGCCAGAATTTGTGAAGGCTGGCCAAATGCTTGTAAAGTTCGTCCAGCTTTTTTTTTTTCTAATATAAATAAACCCTTTGGTTTTGGATTGGCAATCGATAAGGAGGGAACAAAGATATGCATACCGAGACTGCAGGCACAAAGGCGGTGGCTGGGCCCTCTAGATTTTTCAAGGCACACTTTTATACTATGACAAGAAAAAGTATGTAAACCCCTTGGAATTAATTGTTTTTCTGTAGTGATCATGTCAGGGTGGCTGTCCACCAGCTGAAGCTTAGTAGAACTTGGGTAATACAGCTGGCCAAAGACTCTAAGCATTGAAGTAAATCCACCACAGACTGGCTTCAGAAAAAGAAAATGCACCTTTTGGAGTGGCCCAGACCTTAACCCCCATTAGAGATGCTGTGGAATGACCTCAAGAAAGGCACCCACACCAGACATCCTACAAATGTGTCTGAGCTGAAGCAGTTTTGTAAAGACGAATGGTCAAATAATCTTCCTGAATGTTGTGCAGGTCTGATCCAGAAGGAGGTTTGACCAGATACTAACTCAAAGGGTTCACTTACTTTTTTCCTCCATCAGTGTGAATGTTTAATCGGTGAGCTCAATAAGGACATGAGAAAATAAAATTGTGTGTGTGTTTTCAGCTTAGGCACATTGTGTTTGTCTATTGTTGTGACTTATATGAGGATCAAATAATATTTTATAGCAAAGTACTGCAGAAAACCAGTTAATCCCAGGAGGTTCACATACTTTTTCTTGCCAGTATATACATGTATAGGTAGGCTTTGGGTATTAGTCAGTAAAGCATTAGGAGCAAAGCTGCACCAAGGCATGCAGCTACCCAGAAAACAGATAATTTGAAACAACTTTCAGAACTGGACTGTAGTTTTAAAAACTAGACTGGTTCAATTCTGGTGGAAATCCTACAATCCCATTTCCAAAAAAGTTAGGATTCTGTGTAAAATCTAGAGGTCGACCGATATATCGGCCGATATTTGGCGTTTTTTACTTAATCGGCATCGGCCGATTGTGCTGATAAAAAAGGCCGATTATAACTTCAGCCGTGACTTGCAAATGACTTCTGTAATAGAAGTTAATGCAAGTTTCCCTAAGTTATCTGTGGAGAGGATTCTCTCCTCCTCTGGGCAGCCTGCCAAGTACGATAAGAAGATACATTGTATCTTTCAGGTTCTTTTTATCAATAGACTGAACTCCGTGTGTAGAAGTTTTCAGTTTAACTATTTAAAGACTAAATCTTTTCTGACACTTGTTGCTTACAAGTAAAAATCCTGTATTTTCTGCTAGAAAATCACTTAGAACCCCCAAACATTATATATATATATTTTTTAGCAGAGACCCTAGGGAATAAAATGGTGATTGTTGCAATATTTTATGTCACACGGTATTTGCGCAGCGGTCTTTCAAACGCAATTTAAAAAAAAAAAAATACAGTAATGAATTAAAAAAAAAAAATAAGCAGTAAAGTTAGCCCATTTTTTTTTGTCCAAAAGTTTTGATTACCTGTTTTTGTGTATTTATTATTTTAAGATAGTTTTTTTTTTTTTTTTTTTTTTTTTTTTTAGGTTTTTTTTCTAAATTATACATACAAGTGAACTGATTGAAGGTTTGTTTTGTTTAATGTTTAAATGAAAAAAAATTTCTGTATTACTTAAGGCTGCTTTCACACTGGAGCGGGCAGGCGTTGATGGTAAAACGCTGCTAGTTTTAGCGGCGCTTTACCGTCATTTTAGAGGCGCTATTCGGCTGCTAGCGGGGCGCTTATAACCCAGCTAGCGGCCGAGGAAGGGGTTAAATGCGCCCCTGAAGCGCCGCTGCCAAAACGCTTAGCAGGCGCTTCGGCAGCGGTGCGCATTCATTTCAATGGGCAGGAGTGGTGGAGGAGGGGTATACACCGCTCCAAAGATGCCGTTTGCAGGACTTTTTTTTTACATCCTGCCAGCGCATCGCCTCAGTGTGACAGCACTCGGGATCTCACACTGAGACTGCAGGGGAGCCGTTTTACAGGCACTTTACAGGTGCTATTTTTAGCCCAAAAGCGCCTGAAAAACGCCCCAGTGTGAAAGGGGTCTAACTGTTAGATTTTATGAGATGAAGGGAAAAAAGAAAGGAAAAAAAAATCGGCCAAATATATCGGCCCAAAAAAATCGGCATCACATATCGGCCATCGGCCACCGCGATTTCTAAATATCGGCATCGGCATCGGCCAGAGAAAAACCCATATCGGTCGACCTCTAGTAAAATCTACATAAAAACAGGATGCAAATCTCATAAACCCATATTTTATTCACAATAGAAAAACGTATCAAATGTTTCAACTGAGAAAATGGACCATTTTAAGAAAAAATAAGGTCATTTTGAACTTGATTGCAGCAACACCTCTCAAGAAAGTTGGGACTGTTTTCATGTAGATTTTAAATAGCATCCCAGCTTTTTTGTAATTGGGGTTGTAATTTAAACCTTGAGAATAAAAGATGTGTAAACACCCCTGGCAAGGTTAGTTTGCTAGAACCCATGTCACTATCACTCTAGATTGGGGGTCAGCAACACTCCCAGGTGAAGTCTAGATTGTGCCCTCAGCTTGCTGATCCATCAACTGCAGAACAGTGGTGCCTCATACATAAGCAGTGGGTCTTTTTTAATTTAAGCGGGGCTGGGGCTGGTGGAGAGAGCAGGTGGCCAACACTGCTTTTTTTAGCTCTCTAGTTCTGGTATTAACTGCACTCCAACAAAAATTTTAAATCAACATAAAAGTGCGCATGCCCCCCTTAATATTCGAAATTCACAAATGTGAAAAATGAAATATAAATTAATAAATTAGATAAACTATAACCCATTTATTTAACATATATGTCATAAAAATAACCATAAAAAATTGTGTATCATAAACCAGCATCAAAACTTATACCAATCAATAATGAATGAAAAATGCAAAAAGTCCAAACATGTAAACATGTAAACATAAAATAGTCCAAATCCACAGATAATGATCCAGGTGCTCTGCAATGCACAGTGATAAACAAAACGGTGTTAACGTGCTCAGGAGGTGCTATCTGTTCCCAGAGGACGCCTGTTATGGGGAAACGCGTTGGGTGGAGCCACATCTGTGACATCATCACCCACAGGTCTGCTGGCGAGGGCCGCAGCCGTGTTTGTGAAAGTTTCATAACCGCTTTTCAGATGTAAGTGCAATACTTTTTATAATAAAGTCCTTTGCTGATTTACTACATTATCAAGCTTCTTCTATCCTCTGCTCTGTCTCGGTTGGTACATCGGATAAGTCTTGTGGTGACATCAGCGCTGTGATTTACTGATGGGGTCATATCGTTGTCTGCAAATCTGGGGATAAGTGCAGCGGCTCTCACAAGAGCAAGTTGGATTTCTATCATTTGAAATCAGCTTGGTCTGGTAAGAGGCATGATATATGTGGGGATAGCACCTCCTGAGGACATTAACACAGTTTTATCCTTGTTCATCACTGTGCACTTGAATCATTATCTGTGGATTTGTACTTTTTTATGCTATATTTGTTCAGGTCAGTGCATTTCACTGTTGCAAATGAGGCCCACACACAGTGCACTGATGTCATCAAGAGCATAACACCAGCTATGATATAATAGCAAGCAACCATTATAAGGGGCTCATAATAGTAAGGGCTTGTTTACTATTACTATTTACTTGTTGTAGTTTGGAGGGGAGCGGTAAAACCCCATATTTAGCCGTTGTTACCCCTCAACCACATCCCCTTTAGCTATGGTGGCCAGAGGTATACACATGCTGCAGCAGTAACACTCTGACACCCATGGATAACACCCATGACACCCTGTCATACCTGCCAAGCGTGACCCATGGCAAGCCTTGCAACCTTGTTCATTTGTTGTATCACCTTCTTAACACCCGCTTTAGCCCCTTGGACCCTGCATTAGCACACTACAACCATTTGCATTGCATGCGGTTAGGGGCACTTGCAGAGGGGCCCCATTCACTTGAATGAAACACACACAATCGGCAGGCGGTAGCACCTGCTGAGAGCAACAAGGGGTTTAATGTGGCATGTGTACACTCTTGGTTGCTGCCTCTGCAACTAGAGGGGTTAGGAATTAGAGCAATAAAACCAAGGCTCAACCGCAGAGCTTTACCACCACATTGGGTGACATGGACAACACTGTGCCCGGTGATCTTTGACTTCTCCCATGGTGTTCAGGTAGATCTCCACCTTTACAAGATTGCCAACCCCTGCTTTAGCATGTTCAGCAAGGAGATGTAAAAAAAAATTAAAGACACGTGAGATAAAAAAATAAAAAATGTAAGTATACTGAATACTATGACAATATGTATACATTACACACAGCTAAAAGCATATACAATTTGGGGATGGAGGGTGTAATGTTCCTTCATAATATATATCAGTCCAGGTGTAAAAGCAATCCCCTAACATGCAGGTTTTCACTCAGGCTTATTTTGCATTAATGTAAGAGAATACCCAAGATACAGTTTCACTTAATTTGTATGACTCATAATAGGAAATGCAAATCTTGGCGTGGTACACTTAGCACTTTTCATATCTGCATAATACATATACAGTATTAGTCTAAATATTTATTTTTGTACCATATTTTTAAGAAATAGATATTGAAAGTAAAAGGATGTTTTATTACTGTGGTTTTAGTGGTTGTTTTTTGATTGTTTCTAAACATTTTGCAACACACTGTCCAGGAAATGTCATTACAGAATATTTGGTTTCAGCTGTTTGTTTAAAATGTTTAAGCATGTCTAGATAGACCATTATATTGTAATGAAATATATATTTGGGAAATCTTTACTATACATGTTTATTACAAAGCTGTTAGCATATACAGTTAGGTCCATATATATTTGGACACAGGCACTATTTTAGTAGTTTTTTAGGTATTTACCAAATATATATTCAAGCTATAGTTCTGTAATAGATATGGGCTGAAAGTGCACACTCTCAGGTTTAATTTGAGGGTATGTACATCCAAATCGGAGGAAGGGTTTAGAAATTATAGCTCTTAAAGAGGAACTGTAGTCTGCGCACATAATTTGTAATAAAATCTTCTTTGCCATTTTGAAGCTTCCCTCCAACCAATTTGCATATTATTTTTTATATACTGTGATTCTGTACTTGCCAAATATGCTGCAGAAATCTCCCTTCACTGAGTCTGGCATCAACCATTTTAACTGTGGGCAGCTGAAACTGTTGCCTGTTCACTTCCTGGATTTACACAGACACACAGAGGCACCCCTCCAGCTATGCAGCCCTGCGGCTCTCATTCGCCCTCTTATGACTTATCTCCCCTCCCTTCTTGGCAAACTCTCATGAGAGTGACAGAGAGGGCTGTGTATGATGTCATTAGCCTAGGCTTTTTACCAGACAAGAAACAGGAAGTGGGCTGTATAAGGTATTTACTGGCAGAAAAAAAAAAAAGTTGAAAAAAATTACTGAAGGTCCGCTTTAAGAATAGCTCCCCCCTTTTCAAGAGACCAAAAGTAATTTGACAATTGAATCAAAAGCTGTTTCATGGACAGGTGTGGGCTACTCCTTAATTGTAAAAGGTCTGGAGTTGTTTCTAAGTGTGGTATTTGGAATTTATTGCTGTGAACCTACATCATTCGTTCAAAGGAGCTGTCCATCCAAGTGAAACAAGCCATTGCAAGGCTTCAAAAACAAAACAAATCCATCAGAGAGATAGCAGCAACATTAGGAGTGGCCAAATCAACAGTTTGGTACATTCTGAGGAAAGAATAACGCACTGATGAACTCAGCAACATAAAAAGGCCTGGACATCCACGGAAGACGACAGTGGTGGATGATCGCAGGATCCTCTTTATGGTAAAGAAAAACCCATTCACAACATCCAGACAAGTGAAGGACACTCTGTAGGAAGTGGGCGTATCATCAAACAATCAAGAGAAAACTTCATGAGAGCAAATACAGAGGGTTCACCACAAGGTGCAAACCATTCATAAGCCTGAAGAATAGAAAAGCCAGATTAGACTTTGCCAAAAAACATCTAAAAAAAAAAAAAGCCAGACCAGTTCTGGAAAAGCATTCTTTGAATGGATGAAACTAAGGTCAATCTGTACCAGAATGCCGGGAAGAAAAAAGGTGTGGAGAAGGCTTGGAACAGCTCATGATCCAAAGCACACAATGTCATATGTAAAACATGGTGGAGGCAGTGCAATGGCATGGGCATGCATGGTTTCCAGTGGCACTGGGTCATTGGTGTTTATTGATGTGACAGAAGACCGAAGCAGTCTGATAAATTTCTGCAGTGTTTAGAGATATACTGTCAGCCCAGATTCAGCTAAATGCAGTAAAGTTGATTGGACGGCGCTTCACAGTACAGATGGACAATGATCCAAAACACACTGCAAAAGCAACCCAGGAGCTTTTGAAGGAAAAGAAGTGCAGTATTCTGAAATGACTGAGTCAATCACCTGATCTCAACCCAATTGAGCATGCATTTCACTTGCTGAAGGCAAAACTAAAGCAGAAAGACCCACAAACAAAGATCAACTGAAGACGGCTGCAGTTAGAGCCTGACAAAGTATCAGAAAGGAGGAAACCCAGTCTTTGGTAATGCCCATGGGTCCCAGACTTCAGGCAGTCATTGTCAGTAAAGGATTCTCAACAAAATATTAAAAATTAACATTTTATTTATGATTATATTAATTTGTCCAAATTACATTTGAGCCCCTGAAAATGGGTGTAAAAATGGCGCTAGTTCCTAAAATTTGGTATGAAATAAATAAGTGATCAGCGCAATTTAATACTATAAATAAAATAAAAATGATTCTGTGCAAAAAACGCTGAATGAGTATATCTGTGCAAAAAACGCTCATGATGCTGTGCAAAAAATGCTATGTGCAAATTATAATCCTGTACTAAAACAGAATGATTCCTGTGCAAGATCAATCAATACCAATACAAATAAAAATCTTGTGCCTATCCAATATTTTAATGAAATAGATGTGATCTGTATAAATTAATGCAACAATAATCCATTCAGTTCCTCATTATCGCACTGCTACCACAACAATAAAATGGTGATGTAATAGTTCATGAAGTAAGGATCAATATGAGGACATAAAAAAGTCAATGGTAGGAAGTGCTTAACCACTTCCCGCCCGCCCTATAGCGGATTGATGTCCGGGAAGTGGTTCTGTTATCCTGACTGGACGTCATATGACGTCCAGCAGGATAACATGCAGCAGCGCGCCCCCGGGGGCGCGCATCGCGGCGATCGGTGGAGCGGTGTGTCAGTCTGACACACCGCTACACTGATCTTGGTAAAAAGCCTCCGGCGGAGGCTCTTTACCACGTGATCAGCCATGTCCAGTCACGGCTGATCGCGCTGTCAATAGGAAGAGCCGTTGATCGGCTCTTCCTCACTCGCGTCTGACAGACGCAAGTAGAGGAGAGCCGATCGGCGGCTCTCCTGGCAGGGGGGGTCTGCGCTGATTGTTTATCAGCACAGCCCCCCCTCAGATCACCCCACTGGACTACCAGGGATGCCACTAGGACCACCAGGGAAGGGGCAACGTGGATGGCCAGGTATGTACCCCATGGCCATCCACATGTGCCCAATCTGTGCCAATCAGTGCCCACAAATGGGCACTGATTGGCACTATTATGTCCATGATCTGCCCAGCAATGCCCAGATCTGCCCAGCAATGCTTTTTTCAGTGCCACCTGTCATTGCCCATCTGTGTCAACTGTCATTGCCCATCGGTGCCACCTGTCAGTGCCCATTTGTGCCCATCAGTGCCCACCTATCAGTGCCCATCAGTGCCACACATCAGTGCCACACATAAGTACCCATCAGTGCCACCCATATATACCAATCAATGCCACCTACGAGTGCCCATCAGTGCCGCCTATGTGTGCCCATCGGTGCCACCTATGAGTGCCCATCAGTGCCACCTATCAGTGCCCATCATCAGTGCCCGTTAGTGCCACCTCATCAGTGCCACCTCATTGGTGCCACCTCATCGGTGCCCATCAGTGCCGCCGTATCAGTGCCCATCAGTGCAGCCGTATCAGTGCCCATTATTGAAGGAGAAAGCGTACTTATTTACAAAAAAATTTAACAGAAACAAAGAAAAACTTGTTTTTTTTCGAAATTTTCGGTCTTTTTTTATTTGTTGCGCAAAAAATAAAAACCGCAGAGGTGATCAAATACCACCAATAGAAAGCTCTATTTGTGGGAACAAAATGATAAAAAATTTGTTTGGGTACAGTGTAGCATGACCGCGCAATTGTCATTCAAATTTCAACAGCGCTGAAAGGTGAAAATTGGTCTGGGCGGGAAGGTGTCTAAGTGCCTGGTATTGAAGTGGTTAAACAAAGTGCAGGAAATGCTTCAAAAGTGCTCTTCAATAAAATAGCCAATGTGCCAGCCTTCGTGTGCATCACTCAGTGCTCGCTAGACTCTTACCTCCATATGGATAGTAAGAAGAACACTTTTTTTTAAGCACTTCCTGCACTTTGTTTAAGCACTTCCTACCATTGACTTTTTTATGTCCTCGTATTTGTATTGATTCATCTTGCACAGGATTCATTCTGTTTTAGCACAGGATTATAATTTGCACATAGCATTTTTTACACAGCATCATGAGCATTTTTTGCACCGATATACTTATTTAGCGTTTTTTGCACAGAATCATTTGCACAGTGCTAAACCATTATTATTTTATTTATAGTATTAAATTGCGCTGATCACTTATTTATATACCAATTTTAGTGCACTCACACATTGCAGGTCCAGCTGCAATTTATCTGATTACTTTATCACTCATTCTTTTTGATAGCGCAAAGGACCTCATTCACATTAGTTCCTAAAATGTGTACTTTATATTTATGTTCAACCCCTTCAATTAAAACTGAAAGTCTGCACATCAAATTCATTTGGATTGTTTCATTTTAATTTTTTTTCTGGTGGCATACAGAGCCAAAAGTATGAAAATTGTGTTTGTGTCCTTTTTTCAGCAACATTAACTTTTAACTGTGATAAGAAATGTGAATAAAATGTAACTGAATAGTTATTGAATCAATATGAGGTGAGTATATTATTTACCAATAATTAGTAATACCAAGTTCAAACAGTGCTTGCGAGTAAATTATAAGATCAAATATTAAGTAAATATACATTCAGTGATCTAACACAGAAATAATCAAATCCATAATTGCTAAATAAAAAATTCCAAAGTTCATGGATAGCTAGTGTATTAAAAAGTAGTAGTAGTAGTAGAGATAAGTTCAGTCCATTTATAGAGAGTTCAATCAAGGTACACCAATCACATGGAGGGGAGTCACATATCCACAGTTCGTTAGACACAGCCCATATAAGTGGAGAGGGAGGAAGGAAGTGTGAAGAGAAATCCCAGCAACCGGTGAATCCAGGGGACAATAAGGATGGACCCTTACGAGACACGGTGGACCTCCTTAATAGCAAGGTCTTATGCGCATGCAGATATAGCCCTCTGCAGGGACAGATGGATGGCGGCGTCTGGATCCACCGATGCGTGCCGCGTTCCAACAGGAGGCAGTTCCAGCGTGTCAGCCTAGAAGGAGGCACTCGCTGAACTCAAGAGCCGTGAGTGCAAAAGGGGGCAAGAAACAAGCTCCAATAGTGTAGTAAAATTAAATAGTTTATTACTACATAAAAGCAGAGAGCACATCTGCTCTCCCGTGTCTGGTAAGGGTCCATCCTTATTGTCCCCTGGATTCACCGGTTGCTGGGATTTCTCTTCACACTTCCTTCCTCCCTCTCCACTTATATGGGCTGTGTCTAACGAACTGTGGATATGTGACTCCCCTCCATGTGATTGGTGTACCTTCATTGAACTCTCTATGAATGGACTGAACTTCTCTTCTACTACTACTTTTTAATACACTAGCTTTCCATGAACTTTGGAATTTTTTATTTAGCAATTATGGATTTGATTATTTCTGTGTTAGATCACTGAATGTATATTTACTTAATATTTGATCTTATAATTTACTCTCAAGCACTTTTTGAACTTGGTATTACTAATTATTGGTAATTAATATACTCACCTTATATTGATTCAATAACTTATTCAGTTACATTTTATTCACATTTCTGATCACTGGATTGCAAGTGCACTTAGTATATTCTTCTTAGCCTATTACACCGATATTAGTGTTTTTTTTTTTGTTGCAGCTGCAATTTAAGGTGTTTTATAGCATTTTAGCGTGTTTTTTTCTTTTTTCTTTATAACTTTTAACTGTGAATGCTGTCACAGCCACAGATACTCCCCATGTCTCCAGTATCTCCTTCTAGAGCCACAGTGACCTCTACTCTCCAGTATCCCCTCCAGTACAGCCACAGTAACCCCAAACTCTGTAGTGTCCCCCACCCAGCCACAACAACCTCAAACCCTTCTAGTGTTCCCCATCACAGCGACAGTACCTCTCATCACAGACACAGTGATATCCATCTATCCCCTCTCCATCAACAGTGCTGACTTTCACAGCCCCCTCACTTACAGTACCCCCCATCTCAGCCACAGCACCCCACATCCATAGTGCTTCCACTACATCTACAATGTCCCAGTGTTAACAACCATGCTTTCTATCCATAGTTCTTCTGTCAAAGCCACAGCATCCCCAATCCATAGAAGTTGCCTTCATCACAGCAGTAGCACCCATTATCTAAAAATCCCTCCATCCATAGCGTCCTTCATCCTCTCCAGTTTGTCCTCCACCACACCAGCCAACAAGGTGCTATTTTTATGGGCTCATAACAATGCCTGTAAGAAAAGCACTGCATGGAGCTGCTGCACCCTGTTAAAAAAAAAAAAAAAACTGTTTCTCAAAAAAAGGAAGCCTGTAAAAGTTCTGGTACTGACTTTTTTTAAATTCAATCTTTAAACTCCAACTGATTGTACCTGGTATGTTGAATTCCTGCATTTCTCTGCTGTGTGCTGTATTTCCAAACACCAGCTTCTTTGTCACTAGTGTGTTCCATTGGAGTTGAATGCAAAGAAGTCACTGGGGGGAGCATCCAACATGGTGTATTAGCAAGGTCTAGCTGAAAAACTTGGGAGGCTGGGTTTTATATGGGCGTTTATGGAAAAATCCTGTGAGACCTGGGATAGTAATGCCCCGTACACACGGTCGGATTTTCTGATGGAAAATGTTCGATGGGAGCTTGCTGTCGGAAATTCTGACCGTGTGTAGGCTCCATCGGACATTTTCCATCGGAATTTCTGTCACACACAATTTGAGATCTGGATCTCAAATTTTCCGACAACAAAATCCGTTGTCGTAAATTCTGATCGTGTGTACACAATTCCGACACACAAAGTTCTGCGCATGCTCGGAATCAAGCAGAAGAGCTGCACTGGCTATTGAACTCCCTTTTTCTTGGCCCTTCGTACGTGTTGTACATCATGGATTTTATGGATTTTGTTGTCGGAATGTCCGATCGTGTGTACGGGGCATTAGTGTAAGTCAGATTGACAAACTATACTAATACCTATGTAGCGGAAAGGCCTACCCTTATGATCCATATGCATTATCCAGTCGTGTTGACTTTCACACTTCAAGTTCTTTTTAAATGTTGTTGCGCAGACAGATCAAATTTGAAGCAAGCAAAATGTGACTGGGTATAACCAACAAAGGATAACTTGAGTAGACTTTTAGCACAGTTGCATTATCTGAATATAATTAGCAGTTAACTAACTGATTTTAATTGTATACTGAAGTTCCTCTTGATCTACTAGAGTGCTCAGACTGTGTGCATTCAAGTATTTACATGTTCTTAAAGCTGAAGTTTGGCTATGCACAATTTTTCATGGTTACATTGATCCAGCTTGGAAGACCCCCCTGGAAGCTGGAAATCACTGTAATAGGCACCGCCTACTGCCCACATGATGTCCCTGTCCTGCCTCTCTAACTCCTCCAATCAGAGAACACATTCACTGAGAAAAAACAAAGTGTTCTCCAAATGGAATCAATGCCAAGCAGGGGAGCCAATTGGTACGGAACCCAGAAGCTAGCAGCAATCACTGTAGTACTGATGCCCACTACTGTGATTTTAAACTTCCAGAGGGATTTTCCAGATATGACACATACTTACACTGGTCCAAGCTGGACCAAAGTAACTCTGCACAAAAATGTATACCTAAACATCAGCTTTAACAAGCAGTAAAGGAGCTTATGGACAAGCCATCGCTAACTTCTGTGGTTGCTTGTGCAAAGGCTCTCAAGTTAGGTTTCAGTTGTATTTTTAACTGCTTAGAAACACCTGCTATTTGTTTACAATAAAAGATTGCCCAGATTCTGCTCTCAGAGAAAAAAGCTAAGATTTCAATGCCTGTTTACGGTAAATGCCTTTCCTCTGCGATTTACTTTCAATTTCCAAGGGCCCATTAATTTTTTGGGGATTTGAAATTTCAGGCAGACTCTTGGCAATTCCAAATTGCGGAAAAAAAGGAATTACACTAAGCTTGTCACTAAAAAGGAGCAGGAGCTTCTTTTGGGACAACAAGTGCACAGGGGCACATTTAAAGAGTGGTGATAAATACTGTGTACTCAGAATGGTCTGGAATGGTAAATGGGGTACCCCAAGGCTCTGTCCTGGGACCTTTTCTGTTTAATTTAATCATAACTGATATAGAGACTGGTATAAATAGCTCAATCTCAGTGTTTGCTAATGATTCAAAGCTAAGCAGGGTGATAACTCCACAGCAGGTGTAGAAACTTTACAAGAAGACCTCAATAAAATAAAGGGATAAGCAACTACACGACAAATTATATTTATTATTGAAAAATATAATAAAAAGTAATGCACGTGGGGGATTAAAATAAGATTGCAAATTATTCACTAGGTAACCTTTGTGGGAATCCAGGATGGAAAAAGATCTGGGGATCCTAGTACATCACAGACTCAGCAATGGCATGCAGTGCCAAGCTGCAGAAAGCAAACCTAGCAGAATATTGATAAGACTATAATTCTACCACTGTACAAAACTCTGGTCCAGCTACATCTTAAATATATCGTCCAGGTACGGTCACCAGTCCTCAGGAAGGATGTGCTGCAAATGGAGAAAGTCCAGAGAAGAGCAACTAAGCTAATATGGGGGCTAGAGGACTTCAGTACACGGAACAATTACAAGTATTAAATGTATTTACCTTGGAGAAGAGAAGCTTAAAAGGAGATATGATAAAGATATACAAATATATCAATGGTGATTCTAGCATGGGGGGAAACTATTCAGTCCGAGGGAGCTTAAGAAGATACATGGCCACTCAGTGAAATTGGAGGTGAGGTTTAACCTTAAATTGCATAAGGGGGGGTCTTTACTGTCAGAGCAGTAAGGATTAGGATCTCCTTGATCCTTGGTGATATTAGCAAAAAATGTCAATAATTTAAGAAAACTCTTGGATGGGCATCTTAGCAAACACAATACACAGGGATATGGGAAATATTATTGACATACACACACACACACACACACACACAGGTTGAACTGGATGGACTGGTGTCTTTATTCAATCTTACCAACTAATGTAAGCATAGGGCAGCCAATTGAAATGAATTGGCTGCCTTATGTGCGACACGCGTAAATCACGCTTTTAGTATTGCAAGAGTGAATGCCTGCTTCCGCAAGGCGATATCTGAACAGGGCTTTCGGACTATAAATCCCATGATACAGTGTTGCCTCCTAGTAGGGATGCCTGTGCTGACTCTGCCTCTGGAAACTCCTCGCAGCAACTCTGAAGTTCAGATGGCAGATTCTGTGAATGTGTGACACAGCAGTGCCTACCCACAGGACATAGTGAATACATGTCACAGAATGAAGTAAATGTGTGGGATCTTCACAAAGTAAATGTAAAAACTTCAAAATCTTTCAGATGAATAGGAAAAGGCTAGAACTAATTGAAATACAATGTGGAAATTAAGAGATTTTAAATTTTGAATATGCTTTAAACCACAATGCTACAGGAAAATACCTACAGATCACCTACAAAGGTGAATGAGGGCTTGTTTTATGCTCTTTTTTTATTTAACAATATTTGAATAGATTTTATTATTTTTATTCTGTTTATTAGTGTTTTACAAAAGTACAAAACACGATCACAACAAATAGACAAGCTCATGCAGGGGCCAAAATGAACACTTATGCCCTGTACACACAATCGATTGGATGGTTTTTCCGATGGAATTCCGCTCAAGCTTGGCTTGCATACACACGGTCACACAAAAGTTCTCGGAACTTTCGACCGTCAAGAACGCGGTCACGTACAACGGCACTAGAAAAGGGAAGTTCCATATAAAGTGATGATTCTGAGCATGCGTGTTTTTTTGCAAGTTGGAATTGCATACAGACGAACGGAATTTCCGATAGGAACTTTTTCCGACGGAAAAATAGAGAACCTGCTCTCAATCTTTTGCTGGCGGAAATTCTGCCAGCAAAAGTCCGATGGAGCATCCCCTGCGGTCGGAATTTCCAACCAAAAGCTCACATCAGTCTTTTGCTGGCGGAATTTCCGATCGTGTGTACGGGGCATAAGGGGGTAATTTACTAAGATTTCCAGCAAGTATGGGTGCTCTACATTTTAACCGGTTCCCGACCGGCGCACGCCGATGTACGTCTGCAGAATGGCACGGCTGGGCAAATGGGCGTACCTGTACGTCTATTTGAATTCCCCACTGTGCCATTGCGTGCGTGCCGGCGGCGGCGCGCCGGCTGGGAGCTCCGTGAGTCGGGTCGCGGGTCCCGAGGACTCGATCGCCGCGGGGATACCCGCGATCGCCTCACGGAGAGGACGAACGGGGAGATGCTGATGTAAACAGCATCTCCCCGCTCTGCCTAGTGACAAGTGTCACTCGATCTCTGCTCCCTGTCATTGGGAGCAGAGATCAGTGATGTCACACGCCAGCCCATCCCCCTGACAGTTAGAAATCACTCCCCTAGGACACACTTAACCCCTCCCCGCCCCCTGGTGGTTAACCCCTTTACTGTCAGTGTCATTTACACAGTAATGAATGTTTTTTTAATCGCACTGATCGCTGTATAAATGACAATGGTCCCAAAAATGTGTCAAAAATGTCCGACATGTCCTCCATAACGTTGCAGTCACAATAAAAATCGCTGATCACCGCCATTTCTAGTAAAAAAAAAAATTTTAATAAAAATGCTATAAAACTATCCCCTATTTAGTAAACGCTATAATTTTTGCACAAACCAATCAATCAACGCTTATTGCGATTTTTTTTTTTTTTACCAAAAATATGTAGAAGAATACGATCGGCCTAAACTGAGGAAAAAAAATGTTTTTTTATATATTTTTGGGGGATATTTATTATAGCAAAATGTAAAAAATAATGCGTTTTTTTCAAAATTGTCGCTCTTATATTGTTTATAGCACAAAAAATAAAAATCGCAGAGGCGATCAAATACCACCAAAAGAAAGCTCTATTTGTGGGAAAAAAAGGACGTCAATTTTGTTTGGGAGCCACGTCACACGCCTGCGCAATTGTCAGTTAAAGCGGCGCAGTGCCGAATCGCAAAAAACGCTCTGGTCAGGAAGGGGGTAAAATCTTCCGGGGCTGAAGCGGTTAATAGCGCCCAAATAAAGTCAATTAAGGTTTCAACTGGGCGGACATGCAAATGGAAAAGCACGCTATTGCCGGCGAACATGCCAGTCACATCGGCATGTGTGGGAATCGTTGAAGTCAATGGGGCAAAATCGACAGTCCTCACTGAAGGCTTGTATGCAAATTCTTGGCCATAAAAAGTGTATGGGGACCTAGGTACTGCCCTAGGGGACATGTATCAATGCAAAAAGTTTTTAAAACAATCATTTTTAAAGGAGCAGTGATTTTAATGATGCTTAAAGTGAAACAATAAAAATGAAATATTCCTTTACATATCATGCCTGGGGGTCCCTTTAGTCTGCCTGTAAAGTGGCGCATCTGTGCGATGTATAGAAAATGCCCCAGCAATACTGACACTTCTAAAGGAAAAAATGTCACTTAAACTTGCTCACGGCTGTAATCGGCTGTTCCCCCCGCCCCAGTACATACCAGGCCCTTCGGCACCCCTTCCCCCGAACTGTACCAGGCTGTATGCCCCTAACATGGGGTGGGTGCTTTGAGGTGGGGGGGTAGAGCCCCCATGTTGAGGGCATGCGGCCTGGTATGGTTCCTGATCTGCCGGGCTGCATGCTCAGATAAGGGTCTGGTATGGATTTTGGGGGGGACCCCACGCCAATTTTTTTTCTTTTATTTTGGTGTGGAGTTCCCTTTTAAAATCTATGGCAGATATGGAATTTTTGGGAAAATTTGGTGTTCCTCTTAGAATCCATACCAGACCCAAAGGGTATCGATTTTGGGGGGACCCCACACCAAATTTTATTTAACCCCTTCCTGCCAACCGTACGCAGATATGCATACTCGGTTTTCCGGGGTTGGCATCATCCCGGTACCGTTGTTTACAGCGGGCGATCGGCTATCCGAGTATAACAACCGATGCGGCTAAAAGCCGCTCGGCTGTTATACCGGAGGAGCAGGAGGGGACATCCCCCCCCTCCCGCCGCTCATACCGGGCCTCCCGTGCGAACGGGAGGCCCGGTGTCCAATCGGCGGCTGGGGGCGGGCTGGAACGAAGCTGTGGGTGGCTTCGTTCCAGCCTTCTCAATGTAAACACGGAAGCGACGTCATGACGTCACTTCCCGTTTACTCGGCTGGCAATGGCGCCGGTTTTAAAAAAAATTCACAGTATTCAGAATCGCCGTTTTCGGCGATCTGAATACTTTGAAGTGCAAAGGAGGGATCGGGGGGTCTTTTAGACCCCCGATCCCTCCATAAAAAGTACCTGTCATCACCTATTACTATTAGGATGTTTACATTCCTTGTGACAGCAATAAAAGTAAAAAAAAAAAAATTTTTTTTAAACACAATTTATAAAGTATAAAAATAAATAAAATAAATAAATAAAAAAAAATTTTTTTAAAGTGCCCCCGTCCCCGCGAGCTCGTGCAGCGAAGAAAACGCATACGGAAGTCGCGTCCGCATATGTAAACGGTGTTCAAATCACACATGTGAGGTATCGCCACGATCGTCAGAGCGAGAGCAATAATTCTAGCCCTAGACCTCCTCTGTAACTCTAACCTGGTAACCGTAAAAAAAATTTAAAGCGTCGCCTAGTGCGTGCAATTATAAAGGGTGACATGTAGGGCTGAAACAACTAATCGATTAATCGACAACTAATCGATTATGAAATTAATCGATTACTATTTTCATAATCGATTAATCGCCAGTAACATAATGGGGTTAAAAAAAAACTAAAATTAGCCCTTTATAGTACAAAAAGAGCAAATAATCACTACTGCAAATATTACTTTCACTGTTCTACACTAAAAAAATTTAACCCCTTACAGTAGTGATTATCTGCTTTTTTTTTGTACTATAAAGGGCTAATTTTAGTTTTTTATACCCCATTATGTTACTAAACGTCTTAGACCTGGTTCACATCTATGTGTTTTTTGGTGCTTTTTGCAGAAACGCACTACAGTTCATTCATGTGGTTTCCTATGTGACACGTTAATGCAAAACGTTGCTTTTTTGGTTCAATATACTTCAATAGAGAAGCTGCAGAAAAGCATGTAATGCGTTTTTGCAGCAATATGTGTTTTTTAATCTGCCCAACAACAAATTGGCTAAAAAAATGCAAAAACGCAAATCGCAGCAAAATCACGTGCACAAAAATCAAAACGCACAGCAAAAAGCACCGCAGAAACAGATGAAAAGCAAACTGCATAGGTGTGTACTGAGCCTTATGCTGGCCACATGGATCATTTTTCAGACGAGAATATTCAGACGAAAAATCTTTGTACATTCACTGAACGAAAGAACGAACGTTCTTAAAATTAAATTTTTTTTTTAGGGAAAACATTGTTTTTGTTTTTAATAAAAAAAAAAGTGATCACTGAGTCTGATGATATTTACCAGATTCACCCTTTAATAGTATATACAGTATATCTCTTCTGTCTGTTATGCTCAGAGTGGATTCGATATTTTGCTCCCTAACCATATGGTTGGTTATTTATATTTACCACTGCATAGAGATATTTAAGAATAAATTACCTTTTTTTTTAAAACTGTACACATTAACTAAATTATACACCACACTTTTTTTAAGGTTATTAACCGAATAATCGATTAATCGAAACAATAATCGGCCAACTAATCGATTATGAAAATAATCGTTAGTTGCAGCCCTAGTGACATGTTTGGTATCTATTTACTCGGCGTAACATCATCTTTCACATTATACAAAAAAATTGGGGTAACTTTACTGTTTGGATTTTTAAAAATTCATGAAAATGTCCCTTTTCCAAAAATTTGCGTTTAAAACACCGCTGCACAAATACCGTGTGATATAAACTATTGCAACAATCTCCATTTTATTCTCTAGATTCTCTGCTAAAAAATATATATATAATGTTTGGGAACTAAGTAATTTTCTAGCAAAAAATACGGATTTTAACTTGTAAACACTAAATTTCAAAAATAGGCTTAGTCATGAAAGTTTTAAACTATAGTTTTTGTTTTTTTTTTCTTAATTTGGTGCTTGGAGAGAATTCACATTTAGTTGACATATTTCATGGCTTACCTAGTCCACAAAATAATTATAAAAGCCCTGAAATTCAGCTTTGGAGCAGTGATTTTTTTTTTTTGGGGGGGGGGGGGTTCTCCCCCCTCCCCTCCATTACACTTTCTAATCAAGGAAAAGCATGTGTGCACAACCAAATACTTTTGTATGCAACTAGATTTAATACAGATTTGAAGGGGTTTGAATAGTTTGCACTTATATGTATTTCGAGTCTACAAAAGTCAAACATAAAGCAAAAGACAATCCACTTTTTATTTCAACATTAGTATAAACATTTGGTACATTAATGTACTTGGGCCAAAAAAAATAAAAGGCATGGAAATGATGCTCCAGCATTTGACAATATAGTTAGAAGGGCCCTGCTCAAAAGAGCTTACAATCTACAAGGGTAGGACACTAACAATTAGACACATTAAACAAATCACATTAGAAAAGCAGGGATACAAATCAAGCTAATAACCATGACAAGCCTATGTAGTGATCACAAGTCCTCACCCCAAACCCCTAAAAAGTTAAATGGCAGGATTATCATAAGCAAAAACAGACCAAAATAATACAAAAGCCAAAAAGGCAGCGCACAAACTACATTGACACACACAGCAGGCATGAATTAGCAGTAACCTTCCATTTCATCTTCAGTATATAGCAGTTGTAAGTCTAACGTGAGATTTAGAAGCAATCATCAAACAGCCTTAGTGGGGTCTGGGTAAGAAATTATGCACACCCCCCCAAAAAAAATCTATTTGTAACCCAGTATACATACTGCAAAGAACAGGCCTGTTCTTAGGCCAAACACCCATCACAAATGCAGGCCTTTAAATAACCTAGCTAGGATTGCTAGCAGACCCACCCAATAAAGGACACATCCACCAGTGTAATTGATTCTGTCTCTTCATGCAGGCCTCAAGTGCTCACACCTAATCATTAGGAATACACCCTCTTTACAAATGAAAAACTGCATCAACATAGATATCTGCAGGGTAAACCTCAAAATAACAAATGTCCAAGGCTCTGGCCATGATCAGTGATCCCAAAAAAATCTGGCAGCAGAGGTGGCTTGGAGCAGTGAGGCCTTCGTGGCTGCTTTTTCTCATGGTCTCTCGGATACCATCAAGGATGAAATAGCAGTCCGAGATATACCCACTGAGCTGGAGAAGTTGATCACGTTTGCCATCCTCATTGACTCCAGACTCAGAGAAAGACTTCCTTTTTAAGGAGCGCTTGCGGGAGTCTTCTGTACACTTGTCTCCCAACTTTGCAGTCCCAACCTTGCCTCCCTCAGCCCCTATGCCTCTTGGTACCAAGTCAGTCTGTGAAGATGAACCCATGCACTTGGGCTTCACGGTTCTCTCTGCGGATGAGAGAACCCTTAGGAGGAGGGAGAGATTGTGCCTTTATTGTGGCCAGGCAGGTCACTTTTTGAAGTCTTGTCCTACCCGTCCAGGGAAAGCCCGAACCTTGAGGTCCTGTCACAGACAGACCTTAGGTGGCATTGTTTCGTCCCCAATTATCCAGAAGGATAAGCCCCTGGTTTCGGTTACCCTTTCTTGGGCTGAGTCGTCCGTTGAGATACAGGCTCTAATCGACTCTGGGGCTGCAGGCCTGTTCATTGATGCTGCCTTTGTATCGAAGCACTCGATTCCGCTGCAGCTGCGTGACACTCCACTTGTCATTGAGGCTTTTGACGGGAGACCTCTACAGCCTGCCCATGTGACTCATGAGACTGTCCCGTTGTCCATGGCTGTAGGAGCTCTTCTCCATGAGAGAATCCACTTCCTAGTTATTTCCTCACCTAAGTTTCGGCTGGTTATTGGTTATCCTTGGTTACAGAGGCACAGCCCTTCTTTTGATTGGATCCATGCTGAGGTTCTCTCTTGGTCACCACAATGCAGTAAGACATGTTTCCAGAAGGTAGGCAAGGTCCTGTGCACCTCTTCACTCTTCTCCCTGCCGGAGGATTACCGTGATTTTAGCTATGTCTTTCACAAAGGTCAAGCCGGTAGTTTGCCTCCACACCGGTTGCATGATTGCGCAATTGACCTTCAACCTGGTGCAGTACCCCCTCATGGCTGGGTTTACCCTTTGTCAGTCTTGGAGGATAAGGCCATGGAGGAGTAAATGCGTCTGCAACATTCTCGAGGTTTCATCCGCAAATCCTTGTCTCCTGTTGGTGCTGGTTTCTTCTTTGTGAAGAAGAAGAGTGGTGAACTGAGACCTTGTATTGATTATAGGGGTCTCAATCGTTTCACGATTAAGAATGCCTATCCGATTCCATTGATTACTGAGTTATTTGACCGCCTCAAGGGAGCAACGGTTTTCACAAAGCTTGATTTGAGAGGGGCATACAATCTTGTGAGGATTAAGGAGGGGGATGAGTGGAAAACTGCGTTTAAAACCAGAACAGGCCATTATGAGTACTTCGTAATGCCTTTTGGCCTTTGTAACGCTTCGGGCAGTTTCCCAGGAATTTATTAACAATGTCCTCCAAGATTTGTTGCAGTTATGTGTGGTGGTTTATCTCGATGATATCCTCATATTTTCCAAGTCCCTGGAGAGCCACCACACAGATGTCTGTCGTGTGCTTCAGAAACTAAGAGAGAACAATCTCTATTGTAAATTGGAGAAGTGCGAATTTCATAGTGAACAGGTTAAATTCCTGGGTTAAGTCATTTCCACTGCTGGTTTTTCGATGGACCCAGAGAAACTTTTTGCAGTCTAATGGGGCCGTAGAACGAGCCAATCAGTCCTTGGAGCAATTCCTACATTGCTATATTTCTGACTATCATAACAACTGGTCAGACCTCTTACTGTGGGCGGAGTTTGCTCACAATAGTGATTGAATTCTGCTTCCTGATTGTCCCAGTTTTATGGCGAACTATGGTTTCCAACCTTCCATGTTGCCTGACTCGTTTGTTCCGCAGAGTACTCCTGCGTTAGAGGAGCATCTCCGTGGTCTTCGTTCCACTTGGGCACAAGTCCAGGAGGCTTTGCGACATGCTAATGATAGGTACAGACTCCATGCTGACCACAGACGCCTGCCTGCGGCTTCCTACCAGGTTGGGGACAGGGTCTGGCTGTCATCTCGCAACTTCCAACTTCATGTTCCCTCTCTGAAGTTCGCACCTTGGTTTATTGGGCCTTTCCGTATTCTTTGCAGGATTAACCCAGTGGCTTATGCATTAGACCTTTCTTCTAATATGCATATCTCAAATGTATTTCATGTCTCCTTTATTAAAACCTTTGGTCTGCAACCGCTTTACTACCTCGATGCCTCGTCCTTACCCTGTAAAGGTTGAGAACCATGAGGAGTATGAAGTACAGTCCATTGTTGACTCCAGTAGGTTCCGTGGGTACATACGGTACCTGGTGTATTGGAAAGGGTACGATCTGGAGGAACGCTCTTGGTTCTCATCCTCGGATGTTCATGCCCCTGCCATCCTCCGTGATTTCCATAGACATTTTCCCCTCAAGCCTGGTGGTCCTCCGAGGTGTAGGGGTCATTGAGTAGGAGGAGGTACTGTCAGGGCTGGACTCAGCCCTTCCTTCTCTAAGCTGGCCGCTCAGCTGTCGGCTAATTGCCAGCTCCTATCTCTCCAAAATGACTCACCTGTTGATGATATCCTGCTTGTCAGTCCTGCCTACTTAAGCCGTCCAGCCCAGATGATCTCTGCCTTCGCCTTGGTCACATCTCTAGAGACGATCTCCTGTGTTCCTGTTAAAGACTTGCTTGGCTGACATTCCTTCTGGCTCCAAATCCTGCTTGCTGTTCTACTACGCTCATCTCTGGCTCCCTGACATTTTGGCTTGTCTGACTATCCGTTCCGGTTCCTGAACTCTGGCTATGTTTTGACTAAGTTTACTCTGTTTGCCTTTTTATTATTATTAAACACATGTGATTTAACTGTACTTCTGTCTCAGTATGATTCATGGTTCCTGACAGTGACAGCGCATTCGTCATTCATTATCAGCATACAACATTAAAACATGCAGGATCACACCAGACTTATACGTCCATATCTGGTCCAAAACACCCCAGTTCCAGATTTGGTGCAAACCCACACTTGCTTGATTTATAATGTGATTTCTTGGTGTTCCATTATGTGAAACCCATCAAAAATGTCATCACTGGTGAAAAAGAAACTTTTACAGCACAACAGAGGAAGAACATAGCAACCTCTAGCCAGGGAGCAGGATTGGGATTTGAACCAAGAACCTCAGTGCTGCTAGGCAGAAGTGCTAACCTGTTAGCCACTGTGCTGCCACATGTTTGTAGGCTGCATCTCTGTGGTGTCAAACTGTCCTAAGTCCCAGGGGTGCAAGAAGTTAATGCAGATGTTTCTGGCATATGCCATCTGTTTTGAAGGCTGGTTATGGCTGATTACTGTCAGCATGCTTAGAGATAAACAGCTGTCGTTTTGTGGGTTTTGGCTTGGTAAGAGGCTGCAATTAATGCTGGTGGGGAAATGTTAAGGCTGAATATAGTCCTTGCCCATGGAAAACATATGTCACAATTTGCAATGGTGGTGGGACCCTCCTACACATAAATACTACATTTAGACATAATTTATGTAAGGAGGAGTTATGTTTAATAACATAGGGAGAACAGACAACTTCTCTACATGAAGTGGCATGTTTGTGATCCGAACCAAGAACCTCAGCTAGGCAGAAGTGCTAACCTGTTAGCCACTGTGCTGCCACATGTGAAACCCGCCTACACATAAATACTGCATTTCTTTGGACAGTAAAACCTCATATAGGTTTGGACATATAGGTGGTGGAATGACATTAGTCAGGGGTTATTCTTCTTGATTTGTTATGTAAAATTTGGTGGTTCTTGGTGTGTGAGTGTAGAATAGTGATGTTGCCCTCTGATTTTTGGGAATGACATTTTGATTTCTGATGTTGGTACACATATGACATTTTTTGGGCTCAAATTTTGATCATTTGGAAATAATAAAATACACACAAAATTGTGACTCATTTTAAATCTGCCGTCCCAGCACCTCTGGCCAAATGCAGTACTGCACACCCCTGTGGCTTGAATCCTGCTCGTCTTGTGAGACAACGCTCACAAACCGAGTCAAGATTTTAAAAAAATTACAGCTTGTATTGTGAAACGCTCGTAAACCGTGTTACTCGCAATCCGAGGTTTTACTGTAGATGAAGAAGAAGCAACATTGTTGCAAGGACAATTTCTTTGCGAGAAAGTTGCATTTCATCTCATCGTGAAAAGAATTTATTTGGGGAAGTTACAATTGTACCATTAGAATCAATGGCTGAAACTTGCATTGGGCTACATAACTCTCATTTTCACTCTCAAAAAATGCTTTTTAACCCAGTGCTCATTTTTGTATTTGCTATAGTACCCTGTAAAAAAAGCATGGGAGTTAAAATGAGAGTAGTTTGCATGTCTAAGCATGCTCAGTTGTGCTTGCACCTAGTTGTAAAGAGACAGGGAAGTTATCTCTTCTCAGACTTTTAAAGATATTTCATTGTATATAACAATTTTTAACACCGTTTAACCAGTCGCCGCAGTTATACTGCAGCAGGTTGGCTCCCCTGGGCGAACCGTCGTAGCGTTATGTTGGCTCGCCTTTCGACCACTAGGGGGCACGCCCGCAGCGCCACGCTGGAGCCGATGGGGTCACCCGCGATCGCTCCACACAGAGACAGAACGGAGATCTGTCAATGTAAACTGACAGATCTCCGTGCTGTCAGGGATGAGGAGAACGATCTGTTGTTCATACTAAGTATGAACAACGATCGCTCTCCTCTCCCAGGCAGTCCCATCCCCCCACAGTTAGAATCACTCCCTAGGTAACACAGTTAACCCCTTGATCGCCCCCTACTGTTAACCCCTTCCCTGCAAGTGACATTTACACAGTAATCAGTGCATTTTTATAGCACTGATCTCTGTATAAATGCCAATGGTCCCAAAAATGTGTCAAAAGTATCCAATCTGTCCGCCATAATGTTGCAGTCCTGATAAAAATCGCTGATCACCGCCATTACTAGTAAAAAAAAAAAAATAATAAAAATGCCATAAATCTTTCCCCTATTTTGTATACGCTTATTGCGATTTTTTATTACCAAAAATATGTAGAAGAATACGTATCGGCCTAAACTGAGGAAAAAATTTGCTTTTTTAAAAAAAATTGGAGGATTTTATAGCAAAAAGTACAAAATATTGTTTTGTTTTTTTCAAAATTGTCGCTCTTTTTTTGTTTATAGTCGCAAAAAATAAAAACCGCAGAGATTATCAAATACCACCAAAAGAAAGCTCTATTTATGGGAAAAAAAGGACATCAATTTTGTTTGGGTACAACTTCGCACGACCGCGCAATTGTCAGTTAAATCTATATACCACATATTTCACATATTTCAGTACCATTTAGGCGATCATATCATGCTCTAAACATTATTTCCATGTGCAATTCTCCAGGTCCTAGCAAGAGTAAGGGTTTGAGTGGTGTCTGTTATCTGGGTGCTATAGTAAATTCGTTTTTGTGAGTATTTTTGCCCCAGCACTTTTGTGACCACGACCGCAGTAATTTGAACGTTAATTAGCATGTGGCTATAGTTAATTACTCCCTATGTATGGCTCGTTTCATACTGATGGAACGATTGGGTCCACCTGTCAGGTTTTTCAGGTGGACCTGTTCGGACCATCTATAGATCTCTATGGAGCGGCGGATGTCAGCTGACATGTGTCCACTGACACTCGCCAGCATCCGATCCGGGCCGCCAAAATAGACGGATGAGGATCCGTTCCCCATCCGCCGATCAGGGCAGATGGAAACGAACAGACAATCTGTTTCCATCTGACTGCCCTATAGAGAAGAGCGGGCTGTGTCCTGCATAGCAGAGCAGACACAGACCTGTCATCCACCTGCTCAGCAGGGATCAATGGACTGATTCCCCGCTGAGCAGGCAGATCCACTCAATGGAGTCCACTGCGTCTGAAAGGGGCCTTAACCCAATGTGCGTTAGTCAGTGAAGTGAATAGCCTCAGATGATACACAGAGATTAAATAAATCCACCTACATATACGTTTTACTTGTTTATCTGCAGACTTCTCTTTTTTACATCCATTCAAAAGTGCTGAATTTAGATAAAATCCTTCATCTATCAAGAGCACAGAGGAGGGAGCGGGGAGCTGCAGTTAGAGTTCTTGTACAGTAAGTGAGAGCTGATTGGAGGAAAGGGTCACACTCCCCTTCACACATGACACAGGAATGCAGTAACGATGCAGAGCTGTGTTGTGAACAGACAAACTGTGTGCTGAGCTCCCTTCCCCATCACCATTTTATCTCTGGTGCCAGGATAACTTGTGAGAACTGACACATGCTGATAACAGAGGAAAGAAGCACCAGCGAGATATGACGCTTTGGAGAGAGACAAGTAAACACTACAGATGTATATGCTTTATTCAGATTTCATGACTGAGGTTTACAACCACTTTAAAGCGGAGCTCCACCCAAAAGGGGAGCTAAGTTTGTCTATCTCATGCCCTCCGCTGCCACATTTGGCACCTTTTGGGGGGGCATGGGTACCTGATTTTGACAGGTAGCCATACCCGTGATAAACCTAAACCAATAAAAAATGTTGCAGCGCTAAACATAGATATTGATTAAACAAGTGTCCATAAAGTGTGAACAACTGGTGCTGTTCTAAATAGTGTAGATTAATTCCTTGATGAACATCCAGTAACAAAGAGTATAATTAAAGTGCGTTTTGATCATCCAAGTGCATTTCCACCGATATTGATATAAAATGTCTCCTTACCAGAGGTCTAGACTCCAAATTATAAGAGTCTAGACTGGTCGATCGACTTCTAGGATGTCTTGGATCTATTAATGCACGTTTTTATACCGGATTTCTGTAAGTGTTTAGCACTGATTTCTTTTAACAAACTGTCAAGCAGTTTTACACTATGTGGCTATTTTATATTTCCTTCATGGGCCCTACTATGGAGTAAACTTTACCATCAGCCACGACAGTACCACCACCTGCAATATAATAGAGGAAGCTGATTGGATCTTCTATATTTGCATATCACGCCTGTCTAGACTCTTTTATAATTTGAAGTCTAGACCTCTGGTAAGGAGACATTTTATATCAATATCAGTATAGGTGCACTTGGGTGATCAAAACGCACATCAATTATACTCATTGTTAGGGTCCTTTCACACTAGGGCGGTTTGCAGGTGCTATTGCGCTAATAATAGCGCCTGCAAACAGACCCAAAAGTGCTGCTGCTTTAATTCCAGTGTGAAAGCCCCGAGGGCTTTCACACTGGAGCGGTGCGCTGGCAGGACGGGAAAAAAAGTCCTGCCAGCAGCATCTTTTGAGCGGTGAAGGAGCGGAGTGTATACCGCTCCTTCACCGCTCCTGCCTATTGAAATTAATGGGATGGCACGGCTATACCGCCGGCAAAGCGCCTCTGCAGAGGCGCTTTGCGGTGGTTTTTAACCCCTTCTCAGCCGCTAGCAGGGGGGGTAAAACCGCCCCCGCTAGTGGCCCAATACCGACGGTAAAGCGCCGCTTACAATAGCGGCGCTTTACCGCCGACAACGCCCCCGTCCCAGTGTGAAAGGGGCCTTGCTGGATATTCATCAAGGAAGTCATCTGCACTATTCAGAACAGCACCAGTTGTTTACACTTTATGGACACTTGTTTATTCAATATCTATGTTTAGCGCTGCAACATTTTTTATTGTTTCACGTTTATCACAATTGAAGAATCGGCTTGGGCGAGGACCCCGCTGGATGCCTGCATAGGTAAATGCCCTAAAATTAAAAGTCAGCAGCTACAGTATTTGTAGCTGCTGACTTTTAATGTTTTTTGGGGGGGAGAGCCTGGAGCTCCTCTTTAGGGTTGTAAAGGTGTGGCTTGTGCTAGAGAAGGTGGTATTAGAGTAGGAGGACATTGCAAAAAATCTGATAAACTTGGGGCCAGCTATAGACCTTATACAGCTTTTGGCATGGAGGCTGTGGAAGGCTCCTCCAGCCATTTCATCCAGATTCTGTTTTATTTCCTAAGTCATCCTCTGTTAAAATAGGTATCCTTGTAAAGCAGTAAGTTTGCATTTGTTAATTGTTTCCAAAAGGAAAGAGAAGGGGTAGTGGATTTCTTTACATAGCAATAGCCTTTCTGGCATAAAATAGGAGAAGAATAATCATATTATTTCTGCTACAGTATGGGCCAATTCCTCCAACAGTCCCAGCAAACAGATTCTCATAGAATAGAAGAGTGAAGAAGGTATGGGCTACAGTGTTAACAACAAAGACCACCTCCCCCTAAAGGTGATGAGTGGAGATTAATCCTACCTCCAGCACTCCTGAGAAACTGAGGGGTTCAACTTGTGATGCCTGTAAGGCGTAAAATAGGATCTGTGGACAATTTTAATTAGATCAGCCTGTCGCTTGAGACCAGGTAACAAAAAGGAAGGTCCCACATGTCCTCTCAGGCCTTATGAATTAAATCTGGGTTGTCCTGCATGCCACCTCTGCCTGAGGCTGGAGAGATCAGAAAGGGAAGCCAAGAGCAGCTGGTTATAGAGTACAGAAGTGGGCTTTTTAGAACATTCTGTCTGAAGTATGTGTTCTAAGTCAGATTGCATCATCATTATAGGGCGTACACACGGTCGGACTTTGTTCGGACATTCCGACAACAAAATCCTAGGATTTTTTCCGATGGATGTTGGCTCAAACTTTTTTTGTCTACACACGGTCGCACAAAGTTGTCGGAATTTCCGATCGCCAACCACGTGGTCACGTACACCACGTACAACGAGACTAGAAAAGGCTGGTTCAGAACCAAGCGCGGCACCCTTTGGGCTCCTTTTGCTAATCTCGTGTTAGTAAAAGTTTGGTGAGAGACGATTCGCGCTTTTTCAGACTCGTGGCTTTCAGATCGTTTTCTGCCGTTCAGTTTGTGCTTGTGGGTTTGTATCTGCTCTTCAGTGCGTGCAGCAAGTTCCTCGTGACTTTAGGTAGTCATTGTATTCTTGTTCGTTCGTTACTGTTTTTCAGGTCGCTCTTCACAGGCCTTGCTGTTCTTCAGTGCGTTCTGTTACTTCGTTCTGAGCAGCCGACCGTTTTCTAGCCATGTTTCGTATGCGTACTCCTCGTAGAGTTCGTGCTGTGCGGGGGCTTGGTGTTGGGGTCCTGACCTTGACACAAGTCCAGTCCATGAACAGGGTGGGGAGGAGTTCATGGACCAAGAATTGGTTGCTTCAGCGTGACCAGTTCTCTCATATGCCTTTGCTCCGTGAGATCCGTGAGAATAATCCTGATGATTTCAGGAATTTTCTCAGGATGACGGACCCCGTGTTTCACCGTTTGTTGGCTTCGCTGACCCCCTATATCAGCAGGCAGGATACCTGCATGAGGCAAGCCATCACTCCGGAGCAGAGGTTGGTCGCTACCCTGCGGTATTTGGCGACAGGGAGAAGCCTGCAGGACTTGAAGTTCTCGACAGGCATCTCCCCCCAGGCTCTGGGGATCATTATCCCAGAGACCTGTTCTGGCATCATCCAGGTCCTGCAGAAGGAGTATATGAAGGTAAGATTTTTATCCTTTTATATCACATTTTATTGTATTGAATGTTTGCTAATATATTGTATTTCTTTCCTCATTCCCTAATTACCATGCTTGTAATATGCTGTGAATGTCCCCTTTGTCCTCATGCATGCTGGATTTTTATGTAATTATTATTTTATGTCCTTCATACATATTTGCCCTTCACTAACCTCCCCAGCATGGTGTCTCCTGCCCTATATTCACCTCATGTAGTCACTTAACAATGTATTTTATCAGCTCCATAGTAGTGCTTTACCCCAAACACCCCCTAAAATGTTTGGAAATGTTATTTTTGATTTAAATTCAGGCAGAGTGGCAGAGGCTTTTTTTTGTGGTGTCCCCAAATAATTTTTAGTGACCCTCCCTCCCCCAACTGCTAAGTCAGCTGATCCCAATTCTCTATCCTCAATCATCTATCTGCTGACTTTGCCAAACCCATACACACTATACCCACCTCTTTACTGGTCAGATTTATGGATGAATTCCCCAAAGCATGTAGTGCAAGGGCCTGCCTGTATACTTTCCAATGGTACTGTTTAAAGTTTTTGTATCCTATTTTTATCTTGATAGGTAATAGCAGAATGTCCTAATGTCCTCAAATGTGTACAGTGTGTATTTATATCTTTGTATTATGACACTTCTTACCTGTCCAGTGGTCTGCCAATAGTGTAACTAAGGAGGGGCTGTTCAAAGTAATACCCATTATTTAGGCATTCATCTCTCAATGAAGTGAAGAGGGTTACCTGTCCAAGATTTACACACACCCCCTATAATGTTAGAAATGGCCCATGAGAGGGGGGGGGGGGGGAATATGATAGGTGTACCTTATACTTTGGCGTTGTTAAATTCCCCTTAGTAAATGCTATCTGGAGGTTGCCCCATAATGTTTGTGTATAATCTGCTTGCCATGTTTCAGAGTAAAAATAGTAATGTTTATTGTTTTTTCCTCAACAGTTTCCTTCCACGCCACAGGAATGGCAGACTGTGGCCTCCCACTTTGCCGAGCGGTGGGACTTTCCTAACTGCGGAGGGGCAATTGATGGGAAACACGTCCACATCGTCCCACCACCCAACTCGGGGTTGTACTATTATAATTACAAGGGGTTTAATAGTATAGTGATGTTGGCGGTGGTGTCGGCTAATTACGACTTCTTGTATGTGGACGTGGATGTCCGATGGTGGAGTCATCGCCCAGACGGAGTTCTACAGGTGTCTCCAGAATGGCAGCTTGGACCTGCCAGCTCCAGAGGACAATGTGGAAGGACTCCCATTTGTGTTCGTTGCTGATGAAGCGTTTGCGCTGGGGGACAACCTGATGCGGCCATTCCCAATGAGGACCCTCACCCCGGAACAGAGGGTTTTTAATTACCGGCTGGCCAGAGCCCGAAGAGTGGTGGAGAACACATTTGGAATCCTGGCCAGCCGGTTCCGACTATTTCTGACACCCATCCATATGGCGAGGTATAAACTGAACCATATTATACTGGCGTGCTGTGTTCTCCATAACTTTTTAAGGAAACATTCGGCCAACTATGTTGGCTCAGTTGGGCCTGAGGCCAGAATCCTACATCAAACCACACTGACGGCGCTTGAAAGTGGCCGTCCTGGCTTGCCCTCCCTGAGTGCCCGTGATGTCCGGTTACGCTACCTGGAGTTCTTTGCGGGTAGGGGGGCTATCAATATGCCACACAATCTGTGAAGCCTTTTTATAATTAAAAAAAAAAGAAATTCTTGGTGGACATTTACTGCTTGTATTTGTTTTAGCTGACCCTGACAGAAATGTGTTGAGTCCAGAAAATGTCGTGATTGTGTAACCTTATACAAAGCACTGTTGGCTGTTATTTCCTAAATGCAAAAACACATTTCACTACAAGTGCACTTGCAACTGCACTGAAACTGCACTTGTAGTGGAAAGAGGATTTGCCCTTAGGAAATAACCCCCATTTTTGCTGAAAACAGCAATTACATCACCACAAAAGTGTTGTATTGTAGTGTTGAGACAATAATCCACACATTCTTGAGTAAGCAACTTTTTTATACCTGCACAATCACATGTGCATTTACCAAAGGTTTTTAAAACAAACCAACATGTTTGTTGTATAACAATTTTTGCAGTAGCATTATCAAAAATCAAAATGTCCATTTCAGATAAAACAGGCCTGTGTAAAACCAACAAGAAAGACAAAAAACTTGAACTTACAAAGTTCACATTAGGTAAAACCTGAAGGCTATATCAGACATCAGTATTTAGGAACTGGGTTTGATATAGCGTTCAGATGGGGGGAAATCACCCCAGGAAAAGCCAAATTTGGAAGATGCACACCAATTTTCGAATGTCAACATGTGCTATCTACCATCAGGGGGGATCAAGGGACGTGTTTTGGGGGAGCAAGCCCTTCCTCAACGCTACTTTATAATTGAGGAAGGGGTTGCACCCCCAAAACGCGTCCATTGATCTCCCGTGATGGCAGATAGCACATGTTGGCACACTGTGTGCATCCTCCAAATTTGGCTTTTCAAAACATTGCAAAAAGTTTTAAAAGATTGGACCACAATACAAAAAGTGATTTTGTGGGGTTTTAAATTCGCCCCAAAACATCAATGATGTTATTATTTTTTTTAATAACATCATTGATTTTTTGCTGTATGTTTTGCAGTTCTACATTACACCCCATAATCTCCCCGATCAGGATCTGGGCACTTTCTGATGTGAAACGTTCTGGATCCACAACATCACGATCACCTAAAAAGAGAGAAACAAAACAAAAACAGGTATCAAAAATCTGCCACCATCCATCTCTTTTACCTGAGCCTGTGGTCGCAGACACTCACCTGTTGTGGTGCCAATCTCCACCACATCTTCCTCCTCCTGCTCAGCTTGGGTTGGTGGTATTTCACCTTCTTCCAGAGGTGGGGGGTCTCTGGTCTCTTCGGATGAGGGTTGTCCTCCGAGTCTTTTCTCCCCTATGTAAAACAAAAATGGTATAATTAGCACACAGATATTTGATGGCAGAACTATAAATAGGAAACATTGCTTGGAAGTGGGGTACAATTGTCAATTTTAGCCGAGTTCCAAGATGTCTTTTTTTTTATTGCCCTTTGTCAAGCTGCAATACTTTACCTGTTTAGTACAAGGTTCACAGATGGAGACCCCCCTATAGTATACACTGGAGCACCTGTGTGGCCCCCTAATAAAAATGTTGTTCTGGTGTCCCACACTAGTGCTTCAGTGTCCAGATGTGAAAACAGCTGCTCAGTGTCCTCTCCTTACACACAATCTAGTTTGCATTTCATTCTAGTAACAAACCCATCTACACAAACAACTATTTGGCATCCAAGTAGGCCCAAAAAAATGTGGGAAAATGCATATGGCCTAAACAATGGTGTTTTAGAGGCCGAAAGAAAAATGTTTGATACGAACGAATAATGGGCCCATGAACATTAAAGTTGCCCTTTTAAACGTTACAATTAATAAAAGCATATGGAGCAGCACGAACGCAATAAAGACAGGAAGAATAGGAACACAGCACAACTACTTACTTTTTTGCAGCACTCTCCGGATCTTTCGGTACTGCTCTGGCTCTCTCAATTTCAGGTCCGACCACCGCTTCCTGAGCTGATCTTTCGATCGTCGTACCCCGAAATTCTTCTGCAGACTTTTGATCACTTTCGCCATGATCTTGGCCTTTCGTATATTGGGGTTGGGGTAAGGCCCATACTTTCCGTCATAGTCGGACTTCTTCATGATGTCAACCATCTCCAACATCTCCCCAAAGGACATATTTGTGGCCTTAAAACGTCTTCTTCTGGATCGAGACGTGTCCGGATCCGGGCTTTCCTCCTCCTCCTCCTCGTTGCTATAATTAGCACGCACCTGCTCTGACTCCGCCATGTGCTCTTCACCCACTGCGCCGAACGAAAAGGGGCGGGGAATAGACTAGAAAGAACGTCAGGGGCGGGCAGAGTTACACGCATGCGCAGTGTGTATAAAGCGTAACATGCGTGCGTATTACATACGATCTGTGAGCGGAGGAAGGAGCATTGGACGCGCCGATCGTAAGAACGAAGGTAAGAGACAAACTTGTGCCTATACTGCTTCTACATTGAAGCCTATATTGTAACAAGATTAGGAGAGTTTTGTCTGACATTAGGCTTTGTCTTGTGTTATGTCTTGCAGTGAACATGGATATCTTAGTGAAAGACAATGACTTCATGTCAGTATTCATAGATATCTTAAGGGAGCTGCCCTGTCTGTGGGAGATTAAACACCCCCATTTCAAGAACCAAGCAAAGAGGAAGGCAGCACTGGTGCAATTGTGTGAAATTGTGAAGCAGGTGATCCCCACGGCAGACATCACCTATTTAAAGATCTTAATTGGTGGCCTGAAGAGCAGATATCTAAGGGAGCGCAAGAAAGTCCTGGATTCACAGAGATCCGGAGCAGCAGATGACATCTATGTCCCCAGGATGTTGTACTACGACAGGCTGCATTTTCTGCCAGGCCAGACTGAACCCAGGCCATCCCTCTCCAGTCTTCCTTCCACGCTTCCTTCCCCCCTGGCTGAGACTTCTGACGCCCAACCTGGGCCTTCCAGGCAGCATGTGGAGGAGCCCAGATTGAGCCAGGTATAGCATTCCTCGAAATATTTCTGCTTGTCCAATCAATGATGTTAACTAGATGTTAGTTTGGAGTACTAATTTAGGATTGTGATTGATGAAGCAACAACTAAAACCATGTCCCTTTTTCATACACAGGGAAGTCTCAGCCAGGAGGTGGCCGGGCCGAGCCGGCTGGCTGATCTGCAGGTCCCTCCACCCCCACTGAAAAGAGAAAGTGGCAGTAGGAGGAGTGCCTTAGAGGAGGCTACCGGAGGACTCTTTTGGAGGGCTACAGAGGTCCTGGGAGCACGACAGACCGTGGAGGAGGACATTGCTGCCGTCATTGCATATAAAATGCAGAGGATGGAGGAGGGCCAACAAGTCATGTGTGAGGCGCTCATATTGGAGGCTCTTAACAAAGGTATGAGGGGCCAAATGACAGCTCAGACACACCTTTGCGATGGTCCTCCTCCTCCTCCTCCTCGTCCTCCCTCTCCTCCAGGTCCTCCCAGTCCTCCTCCAGGTCCTACTCCTCCTCCTGCCACATCTCCAACTGCACAGCCACAGCCGGGAAGAAAGCGTGAAAGGAAGACCAGAAAGTGAGGACCCTGGATCCAGTCTGGTCGGCCAAAAAATGCAGCCTCTTGTGGTACCACAGCCTGGGGACACAGATGTCATCTGCTGCTATCTGGATCTCTGGGACTTCTGGACCAGACTGCCCTCCCTTACATATGGACTCCTCAGGCCACCAATTTTGATGTTCAAGAATTGATGTCTGCCGTGGGGTCCCAGGCTTCGCTAATTTCTCATGTTGAGCCAGTGTTGCCTTCCTCTTTGTTTGGTTCTGATCCCTTAATAAAGGATTTTTGTTTTGAATTATACTCTCCTATGTGTTTTACTTAAAAAATGACAGTTGGTTTGTGAGGATTCAGGTACATTTCAAATATACAATGTGAAATGAACAAGGGACACCAACACCAAACAATCTCCTGGAGATTAAATGATAAAAGATATCAATGGTGTTGGGGTAACTTGACACACAAAACACACCCAAAAATATTCTGGAGTAAAAATAAAAATAACATTGAACAAAGATCAGCCTTTGAAAAAATCCAAACATTAAATAAAAAAAAGGCTTAAAATCCCCAAAAAAATTAAATAAAAAAAAAAAATTCTGTCAGATGTGACAACTAATAACAATATATTCAGGGAATCCCAATAAAAAAACAAAAATAAAACTTTGTGAGAAGTGTGTGTGAATATGAGCAGCAAAACTACTTCATTCTTGTCACATTATAAAGAAGAAGAGAGTGCGCTGTATTAAACCATTTTTAACATTGCAGCGTGACGAAAGTGCTGTATCCATTGCGAACGCTAAGTTTACCAGAACGAGCTGTTCCGTCTTGGAATTTCTTCTGAGCATGCGTGGCACTTTGTGCGTTGGAACAGGCCACACACGGTCGGAATTGACGCGATCGGATTTTGTTGTCGGAAAATTTTATCTCCTGCTCTCCAACTTTGTGTGTCGGAAAATCCGATGGAAAATGTCCGATGGAGCCCACACATGGTCGGAATTTCCGACAACATGCTCCGATCGGACATTTTCCATCGGAAAATCCGACCGTGTGTACGGGGCATTAGAGTTCTGTGTGTAAACTGCCTACTAAAAGCATGGGACTACTGCAAATATTTAAAGAAATAGGAGGCGGAGACATTATAGCAGGAGGAGAGGGCAGCAAATGGCCTCAGGGAGCAGTTATCAACCATATAAAAAATTACTTTTATTTTGTGTTTGGCCCAGGTCTGTGGCTCAGGCAGCACATGGAAATGAGGTAAGGTAGGGTTGAGCCACAACGTGTTCGGGGAGACAGCATTTTGTGGAAATCCTTCACAGGCTATGCCTGCTTTCCAGGCTTTAACCTCCCTGGCGGTATGATTATTTCGGATTTTAGGTGCTGAAAGCGGTACAATTATTTTGCATGGAAATTTGGCGTTTTATATTGTAGGTCTGTAATTCTTAACAATAACACACTTAAATCTGTCCAAACAAGAGTCTAGTAGATATCCCGGGTATGATAAAGTTTGAAACACAAAAACATAAATTATAATATAATAAATAATAAAAAAAAAAAAAATTAATAATAAAATAAATTTCCCCACGATTCACTATTGCTCAGTTCTGCAAGTGTTCTAATTTACTATCGCTGTTTTCTAGCTGGTCTAAAGCCACTTTTGATGTAAAGGGACACTTTTTGGTTGCTATGGACAATCTCCAGTTTCCAGGCAGAAAGAACAGTATATATAACATAAAATTGCATGCAGGGCACTGGGAAAGCACTGGGGACAAAAGGGATGTGAAATAATTTCATACAGTACTGTAATCTGTAAGATTACAGTACTGTATGTGTTATGATTTTACACTTTTTTGAATTTGCTGCCAGGCTCCGCCCCCGTGCGTTGCGCCGCTCGCAGGGAACGGAGCCTGGCACGGAGAGGCTTCGGAGGAGGACGGAGCCCGCAGACAGCTCGGGGGACATCGCAGGATCCCGGGGACATGGTAAGTAAAGCCACACCAGGATCCTGCGATGTAATCCCGAGTGTGGCTCGGGGTTACCGCTAATGGTCCTGAATTTTAACCCCGAGCCACACTCGGGAAAACCGCCAGGGAGGCTATGGGTAGAAAGCTTGGAAGGGATCAAAGAATAGGGTCCCTAGGGCCCCTGAAGAGAAGGTGCTGGAGGGCCTCCAAGAAGTGTATCATCGCTTTCTCCAGAACCGAAGAGGAATTGGACATATTGAGGCACAACCACCACAGGGCCGTCACCAATTAAGAGTCTATGAAGTATTAATGACTGTTAGAGAGTCAAACCTCCTCAATAGATGGGTCGCATCAAAGTGGCCAATCAAACATGTCTATACCTACCTGCTCTGTGCAATAGAATTGCACAGAGCGGCCCTGATCCTCCTTTTTTCAGGTCCCCGTCAGTGCCCCCATGGGTAGCTGCTTCCCATGGGGGCACTCGTGCATGCTTGCACCAGAGCCCTGCTGCTGCGTCGATTGACACAGACAGCGGGTCTCAGCCCTGCCGACCACTCCCTCGTCACTGTGTTTGACAGCACTGGAAGCCAATAGCTTCTGTCTCCCCAGCAAAACCAGCAAGACCCGGAAGTAAGGAGGAGAGAAGGGCTGCAGACGTGCATGGCGCTGGATCGAATGAAGGCTCAGGTAAGTAAAAGGGGGGGTGAGGGGGGATGCTGACACCAAAATATTTTTTACCTTAATGCAAGGAATGCATTAAGGTAAAAAATGTTTTGGCTTTACAACTACTTTAACAGCTTGGTACACTGATGAGAGTTTAAAGTTAAAGGGGTTGTAAACCCATATTTATTAAAAAACAAAAAAGAAAACATGTCTATACTTACCTGCTCTGTGCAATCGTTTTGCACAGGCCCGATCCTCTTCTTCTGGGGTGCCCGCCGGCGCTCCAGGCCCCTCCTCTTCATCGGGTGCCCCCACGGAAAGCCGCTTTCCCTGGGGGCATCTGTGTGGGCTCCCGAGTCCTGCTGCTGCGTCTGATGACACAGACAGCGGGACTTGGCCCCGCTCCCATGACGTTGGATATGATTGACAGCAGCAGGAGCCAATGGCTCCTGCTGCTATCAATCTGTCCAATGAAGAGAGAGGCAGCAGTTGGAGCCGCTGTGCTCGTGCACATCGCTGGATCGGATTTGTCTCGGATAAGAAAAAGGAGGGGGCTCTGGGGGGAGCTGCAACACAGAAAATTTTTCACCTTAATGCATACGTGAAAAACCTTGAGGCTTTACAACCACTTTAACCACTTTAGCCCCAGAAGGATTTGCTCCCTTAATGACCAGGCCATTTTTTGTGATACGGTACTGCGTGGCTTTAATTGACAATTGCGCAATCATGTGACGTTGTACCCAAACAAAATTGACGTCCTTTTTTTGCCCACAAATAGAGCTTTCTTTTGGTGGCATTTGCTATCTCTGTGGTTTTTATTTTTTGCGCTATAAACAAAACAAAAAACTACAATTTTGAAAAAAAACATATTTTTTCATTTTTGCTATAGGAAAATACCCCCCCCCCCCCAAAGTTGAAAAAAAACACATTTTTTAACTGTGCGAGGATGGGACTGAGTAGAGGAGGAGCCAGATCGCTGTTCCTACTTAGTTTACACACACAAATCCCTGTTCTGGCTCTCTAGCCCGCCGGCCACGCGCATCGGGTCCCCCACTGTGCAGCGGGCACGTGCCTGCTATGGCTCTTAAAGTAGCTGCCGTACATAAACGGCGATTCGTGCAGGAGAGCCAACCTGCCGCCAGATATGTATGTGAGCTGGTCGGGAAGTGGTTAATATAGTCAGACACATCAACCCATTGCAGTTGTAAATTTGGTGGGGCGGATTGACGGGCCTCAGGGTCAGTTAGGTGTAATAGGGACTTATGCCTCGTACACACGGTCGGATTTTCTGATGGAAAATGTCCGATCGGAGCGTGTTGTCGGAAATTCCGACCGTGTGTGGGCTCCATCGGACATTTTCCATCGGATTTTCCGACACACAAAGTTTGAGAGCAGGAGATAAAATTTTCCGACAACAAAATCCGATCGCGTCAATTCCGACCGTGTGTGGCCTGTTCCAACGCACAAAGTGCCACGCATTCTCAGAAGAAATCCCGACACGGAACAGCTCGGTCTGGAAAACTTAGCGTTCGCAGTGGATACAGCACTTTCGTCACGCTGCAATGTTAAAAATGGTTTAATACAGCGCACTCTCTTCTTCTTTATAATGTGACAAGAATTAAGTAGTTTTGCTGCTCATATTCACACACACTTCTCACAAACTTATTTTTGTGTTTTTTTTCTTGGGATTCTCGGAATATATTGTTATTTGTCACATCTGACAGAATTTCTTTTTTTTTTTTTTTTTCTTTTTTTTGTGATTTAAAGCCATTTTTGGTTTAGATTTTATGTTTGTATTTTTTCCAAGGCTGATCTTTGTTTAATGTTATTTTTATTTTTACTACAGACTATTTTTGTGTGTGTTTTGTGTGTCAAGTTACCACAACACCATTGATATCTTTTTTTATTTAATCTCAAGGAGATTGTTTGTTGTTGGTGTCCCTTGTTAATTTCACATTGTATTTTTGAAATGTACCTGAATCCTCACAAACCAACTGTCCTTTTTGAAGTCAAACACACATAGGCAAGTATAATTTAAAACAAAATTCCTTTATTAAGGGCTCAGAACCAAACAAAGAGGGAGGCAACACTGGATAAACATGAGAAATTAGCGAAGCCTGGGACCCCCAGGGCAGACATCAATTCTTGACCATCAAAATTGGTGGCCTGAGGAGTCCATATGTAAGGGAGGGCAGTCTGGTCCAGAAGTCCCAGAGATCCGGAAAGCAGCAGATGACATCTGTGTCCCCAGGCTGTGGTACCACAAGAGGCTGCATCTTTTGGCCGACCAGACTGGATCCAGGGTCCTCACTTTCTGGTCTTCCTTCCACGCTTCATTCAGGGCTGTGGCTCTGCTGTTGGAGATGTGGCAGGAGGAGGAGTAGGACCTGGAGGGGGAGGAGGACTTGGAGGAGGAGGAGGACCTGCAGGAGGAGGAGGAGGATCATCTGTGAGTTTGCAAAGGTGTGTCTGAGATGTAATTTGGCCCCTCATACCTTTATTAAGAGCCTCCAATATGAGCAACTCACACATGAGTTGTTGTCCCTCCTCCATCCTCTGCATTTTAGAGGCAATGATGGCAGCAATGTCCTCCTCCACGGTGTGTGGTGCTCCCAGGGCCTCTGTAGCCCTCCAAAAGAGGCCTATGGCAGCCTCCTCTAGGGCACTCCTCCTCCTGCCACTTTCTCTTTCCAGGTGTTGGGGAGGGACCGGCATATCAGGCAGGCGGCTCGGCCCAGCCACCTCCTGGCTGAGACTTCCCTGTGTGATAGCTAGTTAACATCATTGATTGGACAACCAGCAATATTTAGAGGAATGCTATACCTGGCTCAATCTGGGCTCCTCCACATGTTGTTGCCTGGAAGGCCCAGGTTGGGCGTCAGAAGCCTCAGCTGGGGGGGGGGGAGGAAGCGTAGAAGGAAGACTGGAGAGTGATGACCTGTGTTCAGTCTGGCCTGCCAGAAATGCAGCCTGTCATAGTACCACATCCTGGGGACATAGATGTCATCTGCTGCTCTGGATTTCTGCGAATCCTGGACTTTCTGGCGCTCCCTTACATATGTGCTCCTCAGGCCACCAATTAGGATCTTCAAATATGTGATGTCTGCCGTGGGGATCACCTGCTTCACAATTTCCAACAAATGATCCAGTGCTGCCTTCCTCTTTGTTTGGTTCCTGTAATGTGGGTGGTTGATCTCCCACAGACATGGCAGCTCCCTTAACATATCAATGAATATTGACATGAAGTCATTATCTTTTAATAAGATATCCATGTTCACTGCAAGACACAACACAACACAAAGCCTAATGTCAGACAAAACTCTCCTAATCTTGTTACAATATAGGCCTCAATCTAGAAGCAGTATAGGCACAAGTTTGTCTCTTACCTTCGTTCTTACGATCGGCGCGTCCAATGCTCCTTCGTCCGCTCAAAGATCGTACGTAATACGCACGCGTGTTACGCTTTATACACACTGCGCATGCGTGTAACTCCGCCCGCCCCTGACGTTCTTTCTAGTCTATTCCCCGCCCCTTTTCGTTCGGCGCAGTGGGTGAAGAGCACATGGCGGAGTCAGAGCAGGTGCGTGCTAATTATAGCAACGAGGAGGAGGAGGAGGAAAGCCCGGATCCGTACACGTCCCGATCCAGAAGGAGACGATTTAAGGCCACAAATATGTCCTTTGGGGAGATGTTGGAGATGGTGGACATCCTGAAGAAGGCCGACTATGACGGAAAGTATGGGCCTTACCCCAACCCCAATATCAGAAAGGCCAAGATCATGGCGAAAGTGGTCAAAAGTCTGCACAGGAATTTCGGGGTGCGACGATCGAAAGATCAGCTCAGGAAGCGGTGGTCGGACCTAAAATTAAGAGAGCCCGAGCAGTACCGAAAGATCCGGAGAGTGCTGCAAAAAAGTAAGTAGTTGTGCTGTGTTCCTATTCTTTTTGTCTTTATTACGTTCGTGCTGCTCCATATGCTTTTCTTAATTGTACAGTTTAAAATGTCAATTTTAATGTTCATGGGCCCATTATTCGTTCGTATCAAACATTTTTTTTCGCCTTCTAAAACACCATTGTTTAGGCCATATGCATTTTCCTACATTTTTTAGGGCCTACTTGGATGCAAAATATTTGGTTGTGTAGATGGGTTTGTTACTAGAATGAAATGCAAACTAGATTCTGTGTAAGGAGAGGACACTGAGCAGCTGTTTTCACATCTGGACGCTGGAGCACTAGTGTGGGACACAAGAACACCATTTTTAATGGGGGGGGGCACACAGGTGCTCCAGTGTATACTATAGGGGGGTCTCCATCTGTGAAGCTTGTACTAAACAGGTAAGTATTGCAGGTTGACAAAGGACAATAAAAAAGCGACATCTTGGAACTCTGCTAAAATTGTACCCCACTTCCAAGCAATGTTTCCTATTTATAGTTCTGCCATCAAATCACTGTGTGCTAATTATACCATTTTTGTTTTACATAGGGGAGAAAAGACTCGGAGGACACCCCTCATCTGAGGAGACCAGAGACCCCCTACCTGTGGAAGAAGGTGAAATACCCCCAACCCAAGTGGAGCAGGAGGAGGAAGAGGATGTGGTTGAAATTGGCACCACAACAGGTGAGTGTCTGCGACCACAGACTCAGGTAAGAGATGGATGCTGGCAGATTTTTGATACCTGTTTTTGTTTGGTTTCTCTCTTTTTAGGTGATCGTGTTGTTAGGGATCGAGATCCTTTCACATCAGAAAGTGCCCAGATCCTGATCAGGGAGATCATGGGGTGTAATTTAGAATTGGAGAACATCAAGACAAAAATCAATGATGTGATTCAAAAAAATAATAACATCATTGATGTTTTGGGGCAAATTTAATACCCCACAAAATCACTTTTGTTTTTGTGTGGTACAATGTTTAAAATATTTTTGCAATGTTTCGAAAAGCCAAATTTGGAGGATGCACACAGTGTGCCAACATGTGCTATCTGCCATCACGGGAGATCAATGGACGCGTTTTGGGGGTGCAAACCCTTCCTCAATAATAAAGTAGCGGTGAGGAAGGGCTTGCTCCCCCAAAACATCTCCCTTGATCCCCCGTGATGGTAGCTAGCACATGTTGACATTCGTAAATTGGTGTGCATCTTCCAAATTTGTCTTTTCAAGGGGTGATTTGACCCAATCTGAACGCAATATCAAACACAATTCCTAAATACTCATGTCTGATATTGCCTTCAGGTTTTACCATATGTGAACTTTGTAAGTTCAAGTTTTTTGTCTTTCTTGTTGGTTTTACACAGGCCTGTTTTATCGTAAATGGACATTTCTATCTTTGATAATGCCACCCCAAAAATTGTTATACAACAAACATGTTGGTTTGTTTTAAAAACCGTTTCTAAATGCACATGTGATTGTGCAGGTATTAAAAAGTTTGTTAATCAAGAATGTGTGGATTATTGTCTCAACGCTACAACACTTTTGTGGTGATGTAATTGCTGTTTTCTGAGAAAATGGTGGTTATTTCCTAAGGGCAAATCCTCTTTGCACTACAAGAGCATTTTCATTGCAGTTTCAAGAGCACTTGTAGTATAAAAAGTGTATACGCCTTTAGTATATAACAGCCAACAGTGCTTTGTATAAGGTTACACAATCACGCAATTTTCAGGACTCCCCACATTGCTGTTAGGCTCAGCTAAAACAAACACAAGCAGTAAATGTCCACAAAGAATTTCTTTTTTTTTGCTTTTTTATTTGAAAAAGGCTTCACAAATTTGCAGGCATATTGATGGCCCCCCTACCCGCAAAGAACTCCAGGTATCGTAACCGGACATCACGGGCACTCAGGGAGGGCAAGCCAGGATGGCCGCTTTCAAGCGCCGTCAGTGTTGTTTCAGGGATCACTCCGGCCTCAGGCCCAACTGAGCCAGCATAGGTGGCCGAATGTTTCCGTCAAAAGTTATGGAGAATACAGCACGCCATGATTATATGATTAAGTTTATACTCCGCCATATGGATAGGTGTCAGAAATAGGCGGAACCGGCTGGCCAGGATTCCAAATGTGTTCTCCACCACTCTTCGGGCTCTGGCCAGCCGGTAATTAAAAACCCTCTGTTCCGGGGTGAGGGTCCTCATCGGGAATGGCCGCATAAGATGGTCCCCCAGCGCAAACGCTTCATCAGCAACGAACACGAATGGAAGTCCTTCCACATTGTCCTCTGGAGCTGGCAAGTCCAAGCTGCCATTCTGGAGACTCCGTGTAGAACTCCGTCTGGGCGATGACTCCACCATCGGAAATCCGGCCATTCTTCCCCACGTCCACATACAAGAAGTCGTAATTAGCCGACACCACCGCCAACATCACAATACTATTGAACCCCTTATAGTTGAAATAGTACGACGCCGAGTTGGGTGGTGGGATGATGTGGACGTGTTTCCCATCAATTGCCCCTCCGCAGTTAGGAAAGTCCCACCGCTGGGCAAAGTGGGAGGCCACAGTCTGCCATTCCTGTGGCGTGGAAGGAAACTGTTGAGGAAAAAAAATAAATATTAATATTTTTGCTCAGAAACATGGCAAGCAGATTAGGCACAAACATTCTGGGGAAACCTCCAGATAGCATTTATTAAGGGGAATTTAAGAACACCAAAGTATAAGGTACACCTATCATATCCCCCCCCCCCCCTCATGGGCCATTTCTAACATTATGGGGGGTGGGGAAATCTTGGAAAGGTAACCCTCTTCACTTCATTGAGAGATGAATGCCTAAATACAGGGTATTACTTGGAACAGCCCCTCCTTAGTTACACTATTGGCAGCTCACTGGACAGGTAAGAAGTGTCATAATACAAAGATATAAATACACACTGTACACATTTGAGCACATTTGGACATTCTGCTATTACCTATCAAGATAATAATAGGATCTAAAAAGTTTAAACACTACCATTGGAAAGTATACAGGCAGGCCCTTGCACTACACGCTTTGGGGAATTCATCCATAAATCTCACCACAAAAGAGATGGGTATAGTGTGTATGGGTTTGGCAAAGTCAGCAGATAGATGATTGAGGATAGATAGAGCATTGGTATCAGCTGACTTAGCAGTTGGGGGGAGGGAGGGTTACTAAAAATGATTTGGGGACAACACAAAAAAAAGCCTCTGGCCCTCTGCCTGAATTTAAAGCACAAATTACATTTCAAAACATTTTAGGGGGTGTTTGGGGTAAAGCACTACTATGGAGCTGATAAAATACATTGTTAAGTGACTACATGAGGTGAATATAGGGCCCGTAGACCATGTTGGGGAGGTTAGTGAAGGACAATCTGTATGAAGGACCTACAAAATTAATTACCTAAAAAACCAGCATGCATGAGGACAAAGGGGACATTCACAGCATATTACAATAATGGTAATTAGGGAATGAGGAAAGAAATACAAGATATTAGCAAACATTAAATACAATAAAATGTGATATTAAAGGATAAAAATCTTACCTTCATATACTCCTTCTTCAGGACCTGGATGATGGAAGAAGAGGTCTCTGGGATGATGATACCCAGAGCCTGGGGGGAGATGCCTGTTGAGAACTTCAAGTCCTGCAGACTTCTCCCTGTCGCCAAGTACCGCAGGGTAGCGACGAGCCTCTGCTCCGGAGTGCTGGCTTGCCTCATGCAGGTATCCTGCCTGCTAATATAAGGGGTCAGCGAAGCCAACAAACGGTGAAATATGGGGTCCGTCATCCTGAGAAAGTTCCTGAAATCATCAGGATTATTCTCACGGATCTCACGGAGCAAAGACATATGAGAGAACTGGTCACGATGAAGCAACCAATTCTTGGTCCATGAACTCCTCCCCACCCTGTTCATGGACTGGACTTGTGTCAAGGTCAGGACCCCAACACCAAGCCCCTGCAAAGCACGAACTCTACGAGGAGTACGCATACGCAACATGGCTAGAAAACGGTCGGCTGCTCAGAACGAAGTAACAGAACGCACTGAAGAACAGCAAGGCCTGTGAAGAGCGACCTGAAAAACAGTAACGAACGAACAAGAACACAATGACTAAGTCACGCGGAACTTGCTTGCACGCACTGAAGAGCATATACAAACCCACAAGCACAAACTGAACGGCAGAAAACGATCCGAAAGCCACGAGTCTGAAAAAGCGCGAATCGTCTCTCACCAAACTTTTACTAACACGAGATTAGCAAAAGGAGCCCAAAGGGTGCCGCGCTTGGTTCTGAACTGGCCTTTTCTAGTCTCGTCATACGTGCTTGACGTCACCGCGTTCTTGGCGATCGGAAATTCCGACAACTTTGTGCGACCGTGTGTACGCAAAACAAGTTTGAGCCAACATCCGTTGGAAAAAATCCTAGGATTTTGTTGTCGGAATGTCCGATCAATGTCCGACCGTGTGTACGGGGCATAAGACCTATTAACGTTAAGACCTGTGATGGTTGAGAATGTATTAGAAACTGGAGGGCTTCTTGCTGCAAAGGGCTTGCATCACTGAGAAACGGGATAATCTGGGTACAGGGCCAACCGCTCCTCCAGCCAGACAATTAGTAGGCCTTTGATATGTGGAAAAAAATGTAGCGCCTGGAGAGAGTGGGCTGCCCTTCTGGGTGCCCCTATGCTGAGTGAAAGGAGAAGATAAGCTTCCCCCCAATCTGATAGCAGCAGGGGGACGTTTGTATGGAGTATCCAATCAATGTAAAAAGACAAGAAGAAGCCCCATTCTTCTCAGAACTTCCCATAGGTAAGTCCACTCACAATTTTGTATCAAAAACCTTCTCCATGTCGAGGGAGGTAACCACTCTAGCTCCTGTGTTGGAATGATGGGCATGAATACATTGCCTTGAAAAAGTATTCATACCCCTTGAAATTTTGTCACATGCCACATTTTGTCATGTTACAGCCAAAAACTTAATGTATTTTATTGGGATTTTATGTGATAGACCAACACAAAGTGGCACATAATTGTGAAGTGTAAGGAAAATGATAAATGGTTTTCAATTTTTTTTACAAATATCTGAAAAGTGTGGCGTGTATTTGTATTCAGCCCTTTATTCTGATACCCCTAACTAAAATCTAGTGGAACCATCCATCATCCAAAAATGGAAAGAATATGGCACAACTGCGCAAGGAGAGCATTCATCAGAGAAGCAGCCGAAAGGCCCATGGTAACTCTGGAGGATCTGCAGAGATCCACAGCTCAGGTGGGAGAATCTGTCCACAGGACAACTATTAATTTTGCACTCCACAAATCTGGGCTTTATGGAAGTGTGCAAAAAGAAGAAAGCCATTGTTGAAAAAAAGCCATAAGAAGTCCTGTTTGCAGTTTGCGAGAAGCCATGTGGTGGACACAGCAAACGTGGACGAAGGTGCTCTGGCTAGATGAAACCAAAATTGAACTTTTTGGCCTAAAAGCAAAACACTATGTGTGGCGGAAAACTAACACTGTACATCACCCTGAACACACTAACCCCACCTTGAAACATGGTGGTGGCAGCGTTATGTTATGGGGACGCTTTTCTTCAACAGGGAAGCTGGTCGGAGTTGATGGAGAGATGGATGCAGCCAAATACAGGGCAATCTTAGAAGAAAACCTGTTAGTCTACAAAAGACTTGAGACTGGGGTGGAGGTTCACCTTCCAGCAGGACAATGACCCTAAACTTACAGTCAGACCTACAATGGAATGGTTTAGATCAAAGCAAATTCATGTGTTAGAATTAAGTCCAGACCTAAATCCAATTGAGAATCTGTGGCAAGACTTGAAAATTGCTGTTCACAGACGCTCTCCATCCAATCTGACAGAGTTTGAGCTATTTAGCAAAGAAGAATGGGCAAAAATTTTACTCTCTAGATGTGCAAAGCTGGTAGAGACATACCTAAAAAGACTTGCAGCTGTAATTGCAGCGAAAGGTGGTTCTATAAAGTTTTGACTCAGGGTGGCTGAATACAGATGCATGCCACACTTTTCAGATATTTATTTGTAAAAAATCTTGAAAACCATTTATCATTTTCCTTCCACTTCACAATTATGTGCCACTTTGTGTTGGTCTGTCCACATAAAATCCCAATAAAATAAATTTACATTTTTGTTTGTAACATGACAAAATGTGGAAAATTTCAAGGGATACAGTGGGGGAAATAAGTATGTGATCCCCTGCAGATTTTGTAAGTTTGCCAACTTAAGAAATGAAGAATCTATAATTTTTATTATAGGTGTATTTTAAATGATAGAGACAGAATATCACCAAATCCAGAAAAAAACACATAAAACAAATGCTATAAATTAAGTTGCAGTTCAGTAAGTAAAATAACTATTTGATTCCCAAGCAAAACATGACTTGGTGGAGAAACCCTTGTTGGCAAGCACAAAGGTAAGACGTTTCTTGTAGTTGGTGAGGCGGTTTGCACACCTCTTATGCCCCGTACACACGATAGGATTTTCCGATGGAAAATGTGTGATAGGACCTTGTTGTCGGAAATTCCGACCGTGTGTAGGCTCCATCACACACTTTCCATAGGAATTTCCCGCACACAAAATTTGAGAGCTTGTTCCGATCGTGTGTACACAAATCCGATGCACAAAGTGCCACGCATGCTCAAAATAAATTAAGAGACGAAAACCATTGGCTACTGACCCGTTTATAGTCCCGACGTACGTGTTTTACGTCACCACGTTCAGAACGATTGGATTTTCCAACAACTTTGTCCGACCGTGTGTATGCAAGACAAGTTTGAGCCAACATCCGTCGGAAAAAATCCATGGATTTTGTTGTTGGAATGTCTGATCAATGTCCGACCGTGTGTACAGGGCATTAGGAGGGATTTTGGTCCACTCTTCTTTACAGATCTTCTCTAAATGCTTAAGGTTTCTTGGCTGTCACTAGGCAACTCGAAGTTTCAGCTCCCTCCATACATTTTCTATAGGATTGAGGTCTACAGACTGACTAGGTCACTTCATGACCTTAATGTGCTTCTTGATCCACTCCTTGGTTCTCTTGGTGGTATGTTTTGGGTCATTGTCCCATCCATGGGGCGGGCGGAACTCCGCTTTAAGATTTTGAGGTCACAATTTAGTAAAGCAGTAAGCCTATAAAAGGCACAAAGAAGCCAGGTTCAGGGCCAGGAAGTCTCCATGGGTCTCATGAAATTCCATAGACAAGCCTTTAGGCCCAGGGGCCTTCACAGTTGAAAATAATGTATTATCGTAGGGACCTCCTTTGCAGAAATTGGTTGCACCAAGGAGGTTCTTTCCTCATCTGAGAGCCACTCTAGGGCAATGGTGTTAGGTAAGAATAGCCAGACTGACTCAAAATCTGGTGGTAGAAAGGAGCTGTAAAGTTTGTTATAATAGAGTCTAAACTCCTCTAGGACAGTGTTTCTCAACTCCAGTCCTCAAGGCACCCCAACAGGTCATGTTTTCAGGATTTCCCTCGGATGAAATGGCTGTGGTAATTGCTAAGGCAATGAAACTGATCAAATCACCTGTGCAAAATAATGGAGAGCCTGAAAACATGACCTGTTGGTGCGCCTTGAGGACTGGAGTTGAGAAACACTGCTCTAGGATACCATCCAGAGATGTAATCACGCCACCAGTATGGGACGCCACCAGAATTAAAGTAAGGGGCATATCATGTACTATGACAACATCGCTATGAATCTGCATTTTCAGTCCTCCTGCTCAAAATTTTTTTTTTGTCTTTATACAGCTCAAGTTTCGTGACCTCATCTTTGTGTAAGTGAAGCCCCCTCTTAGTAGAGGTCAAAGGTTTCTGCGCTGGGGTTGAGGTTTATTGACCTCTATCAAATGTAGAATAAGTGGCATGGAAAGCCTTTTGGACCAAAACTTTCTTCAATGCTAAAGCTTTGCTGCCCATAAAATGTTTTTCTTGCAGTGTGGGGTGTGGAGCTTTAATATATTGAAATAGTTGAATTTTGAATTTTAGGTCCTGAAAATTCTATGAGATAACTTTCATCGTCTCAAAGTCATGAGAGGCCATGACAGAAAGAAGGGTAAAAAATTGGAAGGATGATTACCGTATATACTCGAGTATAAGCCGAGTTTTTCAGCACATTTTTTTGCTTATACTTGAGTCAAGCACTTTTCTGCAGCAGAAAATGACATTTTCCGAACCGAATTTGGGGCCCCGTATCTCGGGGCCACTTGGTGCTAGGAACCCCAAATTTTGTGTGCAAACCCAGTGCAACTAGCACTACAACATATCCAAGCTGGGGTTCCTAGCACCAAGTGGTTCGGAAAATGTCATTCTCTGCTGCAGAAAAGTGCTTGACATTTTCCGAACTGAATTTGGGGCCCTGTATCTCAGGGCCACTTAGTTCTAGGAACCCCAGCTTTGGATATGTTATAGTGCGAGTTCCACTGGGTTTGCACACCAAATTTGGGGTTCCTAGCACCAAGTGGCCCCGAGATAAGGGGCCCAAAGTTGGTCAACTGTGTTTATCTGCAGCAATGTCATTTCAGGACCCTTTGGGTCCAGAGACCCCAAATTTTGGCTGCAGCTAGGGGGGATCTAGGAACCCTTAACTACCGAGTTTGAAGTTTGGGAGAACTATGGCTGCAAATGGGCATAGTGAGGCATGCAAATGGGCACAGTGAGGCTGCAAATGGGCAATGTTGACCCTCTTTTCCACTTACAGTAGCTGCGCCTTTCTCACTCTAGGCTTATACTCGAGTCAATAAGTTTTTTCCCAGTTTTTTGCGGTAAAATTAGGTGCCTCGGCTTATATTTGGGTCGGCTTATACTCGAGTATATACGGTATGTCTGATACGAAGGGGTTATCTGATGGGCAGCAAACAGAGCATGAGCAAGCACCTTGATACAAAATTAACAGTTAACCAAAACATCCCATGCACAGCTGTGCGTACCCTGCCGATACCTATCCCCATTCAAAAGGAAAAAGGTATAGGCTGATATCTGTAACAACAAAGAAACTAAACTGGTCATAACAGATACTGTATACTATGTCCAATGTGTGAGACCCAGAAAAACCTGGGAGGCAGTTGTCTCCAATGAGAGGTTGGTAGAGCGTTGTTCAAATAAGATCAAATCCTGTTGGCAAATACAACCCCTGGCAAAAATTATGGAATCACCAGTCTATGAGGATGTTCCTTCAGTTGTTTATTGTTGTAGAAAAAAAGCAGATCACAGACATGGCCAAAAACTAAAGGCATTTCAAATGGCAACTTTCTGGCTTTAAGAAACACTAAAAAAAATCAAGAAAAATAATTGTGGTGGCCAGTAACAGTTAGATTTATAGAACAAGCAAAGGGAATAAATTATGGAATCACTCAATTCTGAGGAAAAAATTATGGAATCATGAAAAACAAACAAAATAACACTCCAACACATCACTAGTACTTTGTTGCACCACCTCTGGCTTTTATAACTGCTTGCAGTCTCTGAGGCATTGACTTAATGAGTGATAAACAGTACTCTTCATCAATCTGGCTCCAGCCTTCTCTGATTGCTGTTGCCAAATCATCTTTGCAGGTTGTAGCCTTGTCATGGACCATTTTCTTTAACTTCCACCACAGATTTTCAATTGGATTGAGATCCGGACTGTTTGCAGGCCATGACATTGACCTTTATGTGTCTTTCTTCAAGGAATTTTTTCACAGTTTTTGCTCTATGGCAAGATGCATTATCATCTTGATAAATGATTTCATCATCCCCAAACATCCTTTCAATAGATGGGATAAGAAAAGTGTCCAAAATTTCAATGTAAACCTGTGCATTTATTGAAGATTTAATGACAGCCATCTCCCCAGTGCCTTTACCTGACATGCAGCCCCATATCATAATTGACTGTGGAAATTTGCATGTTTTCTTCAGACAGTCGTCTGCATAAATCTCATTGGAAGGGCACCAAACAAAAGTTCCAGCATCATCACCTTGCCCAATGCAGATTTGAGATTCATCACTGAATATGACTTTCATCCAATCATCCACATTGCCTTTCCTTAGCCCATTGTAACCTTGTTTTTTTGTGTTTAGGTGTTAGAGATGGCTTTCTTCTAGCTTTTCTGTATGTAAATCCCATTTCCTTTAGGCGGTTTCTTACAGTTCGGTCACAGATGTTAACTCCAGTTTCCTCCTATTGTTTCTCATATGTTTTGTTGTACATTTTCTGCTTTCAAGGCATATTGCTTTAAGTTTTCTGTCTTGACGCTTTGATGTCTTCCTTGGTCTACCAGTATGCTTGCCTTTAACCACCTTCCCATGTTGTTTGTATTTGGTCCATGTTTTAGACACAGCCGACTGTGAACAACCAACATCTTGTGCAACACTGCGTGATGATTTACCCTCTTTACCTACATACTAACAAGCAGATTTAATCTGATGCAGGTGTTAGTGTTTGTAATGAAAATTTACAGGGTGATTCCATAATTTTTTCCTCAGAATTGAGTGATTCCATAATTTATTCCCTGTGCTTGTTCTATAAATCTAACTGTTACTGGCCACCACAATTATTTTTCTTGATTACTTTTAGTGTTTCTTAAAGCCAGAAAGTTGCCATTTGAAATGCCTTTAGTTTTTGGCCATGTCTGTGATCTGCTTTTTTTCTACAACAATAAACAACTGAAGGAACATCCTCAGGGACTGGTGATTCCATAATTTTTGCCAGGGGTTGTAAGGATGGCAATAGGAAAAATTTTGACAATCAGTGGAAAATATGGTCAGACTGGTTCAAAGTTAGACTAAGGTTTGTCTTCAGAAAGATACTTTCTTGATTGCACTAGTATCTTAGCAATACTCGTATTTTATCTAACTTACTTATTCGGAAATGGTTAATCTTAATCTCGTTTTTATCCATCTAATACCTTCCCTTTTTCTTCCTAACGTTATTGTTCTACAGGAATACACTGCGATGTTCTTAAAGGTAAATCTATAACTGCCCACCCCTTGTATGGTTGTCCAATGCTTTATTGTGTATTCTTTGCACTTTTTATACTCTCCTGTACCATTTTGTACTACGTTTGTACTTGTGTAGTTGTCTCCATTCACTATACAATTCTTGCTTGGATACAAAAGGCTGAATTTGATGCCCTTGTTCAGGAGACGCTTGCGGACATCAGTGAAGGATCAGCAAGGTTGTTGGATCCCAGGAGGCTAGTCTAGAAAGAGTGAGATCTTCTTCTAATTCTCATTATGGAGGTCTGGTTTGTTGCAAGTTACAGCTAGGATTCTGTAGCAGTTCCAATATTTGAGGAGCCATAGCAGAAAGGGCCATGATGGTGCACTAGGAATAGGCAGAATAAGGAGCACTTTGTGAGTCTATTCAACCACGAAGGTCGTTGAAAGGCTCTGTAAGATCGAGGAAGTTTAGACAGGAAGGTTTCAGCAAAATCTGCAGGCCTGGGACCTTCCACTCACTCCAGTAGGCCTAGGATCCCAATATTGTTGTGATAAAGGCAATTTTCCATATCAATTGCCTTCTGAAGTGCTTTCACTTTTGGCTGTAGAGCATGTAGTTCCAAAAAGTCTGACCGGACTGTATCCTCCAACTGTGAGATGCAGTCCTCTGCTTCAGTTAGGTGAGGGGAAAACTTGACAAGATCATGGAGTATATGTCTGTGGATAAGAAATCTGATTTGGCCATGAGCGTCTCTCTGCAAGTCATAATAGTAGCCTGGACCTGTCATGGAGAGTCGATCAAGGAGGTCTGAGTGCCGACTGACATGACTGCAGCCAGATGCCTAGTGTCCAAGATGACCACCATGGGGGGCACTTTCCTATGTATGTGTAGATCACGGCTTGCATAGTGACATAGAGGCAGCCAGAGTGTAGGATCGGAGGTCAAGCGCCGTGCGTCTGGTTTCTTTCACATCCCGGCCATGCCCCCTCCATATATTTATATACAGGTGCATCTCATAAAATTAGAATATCATCAAAAAGTAAATTTTTTCAGTAATTCAATTCTAAAAGTGAAACTCATAAATTTTATATAGTTGCTTTACACATATTCATTATACACATACACATACATATACACATATATTTCAAACATTTCTTTTTTAATTTTGATGATTATGGCTTACAGCTAGTGAAAACCCAAAATTCAGTATCTCAGAAAATTAGATTATTACATAAGACTAACGACAAAAAGGATTTTTATTATGTAAATGTTGGCTTACTGTGGTGTGGCATGGAGGCGATCAGCCTGTGGCACTGCTGAGTTTTTAAGGTTGCTTTGATAGCGGATTTCAGCTCATCTGCATTGTTGGGTCTGGTGTCTCTCATCTTCCTCTTGACAATACCTCACAAATTCTCTATAGGGTTTAGGTCAGGCGAGTTTGCTGGCCAATCAAGCACAGTAATACCATGATCATTAAACCAGATATTGGTACTTTTGGCAGTGTGGGCAGGTGCCAAGTCCTGCTGGAATATGAAATCAGCATCTCCATAAAGCTGGTCAGCAGAGGGAAGCAGACTTGCTCTAGAATCTCCTGGTGGAGGGTTGCACTGACTTTAGACTTGATATAAAACATTGGACCAACATCAGCAGATGACATGGCTTCCCAAAACATCACTGACTGTGGAAAATTTTGCAGGTACAGAATCTAAGTTGCGTTAGGTCCAGTGTGAAGTTTCTACAGTCAGTGATGATTTGGGGAGCCATGGTCCACTGTGTTTTATCAAGTCCATGTCATGGTTATGCAGTTCTCTGTCAGCTTACCTCATCTCATGTGTTCAGACTAAGAGGCCAGTCACTCTCACCTGGCCGTTTTTATAACCTCTCCTCTAAGCATGCCTCTACTGCATGGCCCTATCAGGGAACCCTATATTAACCTGTGCACTGCAAGCCAGCGGTGCTGATCAACCATTGTGTATTCATTGTGTGTTTGGCTTTCTGTTTCCTACGTGTCGTGTGCTCTTCGTTTGTCTCTGTTACCGACCTTGGCGTGTTCTCGACTATTTCTGTCTGCTCGTGATCCTGACCTTTTGGCTTGTCCCTGACTATCCCTGTTTGCCTGTGACCTTGAACCTTTGGCGTGTACTCTTGTTCCTGTCTGCTAGCCGCCTTGACCTCTGCCTTATCCCTTTACTATCCTTGTTGTTTCAGCCTGCTGCTTCCTTCCCCTGTAGTCTACAGTGAGCGTGAGCTGTGAGACCCTGGGGGCCACGACCTGAAGCCAGACTGCAGCGCAGTCCATCCTCACCACTGGAGGCTCTGGTGAGCACCTGCTGGCTCTTAGACTCCGCGCCCTGGGGAATCTATGCTCTAGCTCCCACTGGGATCTGTGTTAGTGATCCAGTATACCTGCTTCCTGAACCTCCCTGGATACTATCCGCAGCAGTCAGTCCTAGGGTCCACTATCTTAGCGATGCACTTCCGATTCCTACGGAGTGCATCTGTCACCTGGTCTCAGGTGACCTGATAGTCCAAAGTCGGCACAGCCCACTACCAGGAAATTCTAGAGCACTTCATCCTTCCCTCAGCTAACCAACTTTTATGGAGATGCTGATTTAATTTTCCAGCAGGATTTGGCACTTGCCCAGGCTGCCAAAAGTACCAATACCTGGTTTAACCACTTCAATACCAGGCACTTACCCCCCTTCCTGCCCAAGCCAATTTTCAGAGCTGTCGCTGTTTAAATGGCAATTGCGTGGTCATGCTACACTGTACCCAAACAAAATGTTTATCATTTTGTTCCCACAAATAGAGCTTTCTTTTGGTGGTATTTGATCACCTCTGCGATTTTTATTTTTTGCTAAACAAAAAAAAAAAAAGTTTTTCTTTTGCGCCTGTTATAAAATTTTGTAAATAAGTAAGTTTTCTCCTTTACTGATGGGCACTGATAAGGCGGCACTGACGATGGGCACTGATAGGCGGCACTGATGGGTGGCACTAATATGCAACACTGATGGGTATTGATAGGCGGCACTGGGCACTTATGGGTGGCACTGGGCACTGAAAGGCTGCACTGATGGATACTTTTGGGTAGCACTGATGGGCATTGATAGGCGGCAATGATGGGCACTGATATGCGACACTGATGGGCACTGATGCGCTGCACTGATGGCACTGATAGGCATCACTGATGGCACTGACATGCATTGCTGATGGGCACTGTTTGCCATCTTCCTGGGCACTGATTGCCATCTCCTTGGTGGTCCAGGGTGGCATAAATTTTGGGTACCTTTTGTGGGCATCCCTGGTGGTCTGGCGGCATCCCTGGGGGTCCTGGGTGGACATCCATCGGGGGACTGTGCTGATAAACAATCAGCACAGACCCTCCTTTTAGGAGAGCCCCCGATCATCTCTCCTCTACTCGCGTCTGTCAGACACGAGTGAGGAAAAGCCGATCAACGGCTCTTTCTGTTTAAATCGTGATCAGCCGTGCTTGGATACGGCTGATCACGTGGTAAAGAGCCTCCGTCAGATTTCCGTCAGATTTCTGTAAAGAGCCTCCGTCAGAGGCTCTTTACAGAAATTGGTGTAGGGATGTGTCCCCATGGGCGCGCGCCGGCAGTTATCCTGCTGGATGTCGTATGACGCCCAGTCAGGATAACCGAACCACCGTCCGGCCGTCATTTTGCTATAGGCCAGGCGGGAAGTGGATAATGATCATGGTATCACTGTGCTTGATTGTCCAGCAAACTGGCCTGACCTAAACCCCATAGAGAATCTGTGAGGTATGGTCAAGAGGAAGATGAGGGACATCAGACCTAACAATGCAGATGAGCTGAAGGCCGCTGTCAAAGCAACCTGGGCTTCCATAACACCTCAGCAGTGCCACAGGCTGATCGCCTCCATGCCACGCCGCATTGATGCAGTAATTCATGCAAAAGGAACCCCGACCAAGTATTGAGTGCATACTATACTGTACATTGACATACTTTTCAGTAAGCCAACATTTCTGTATTAAAAATCCTTTTTTTTTATTGGTCTTATGTAATATTCAAATTTTCTGAGATACTGAATTTGGGGTTTTTTTACTAGCTGTAAGCCAAAATCATCAAAATTAAAAGAAAGAAATAATTGAAATATATCACTCTGTGTGTAACACATCTATAAAAAAAAATATGATTTTCACTTTTTGAATTGAATTACTGAAATAAATTAACTTTTTGATGATATTCTAATTTTATGAGATGCACCTGTAGGTTAAAGTGGTTCTAAATGCAGAAGTTTTTTTTACCTTATTGCATTATATGCATTAACCACTTCAGCCCCAGAAGATTTGGCTGCTCGGTGACGGGCCATTTTTTGCGATACGGCACTGCATCGCTTTAACTGACAATTGCACGGTTGTGTGATGTTGTACCCAAACAAAATTGACTTCCTTTTTTTCCTACAAATAGAGCTTTCTTTTGGTGTAATTTGATCACCTCTGTTTTTTATTTTTTGCACTATAACAAAAGAAGAGCGACAGTTTTGAAAAAAAAAAAACACAATATCTTTTATTTTTCGCTATAGTAAATATCCCAAATTTAAAAAACAAAAACAAATTTATTCCTCAGTTTAGGCAATATGTATTCGTCTACATATTTTTTTGGTACAAAAAAATCGCAATAAGCGTATATTGATTGGTTTGCGCAAAAGTTATAGCGTCTACAAACTACGGGAAAGATTTGTGGCATTTATATGGTTTTTATTATTTATTTATTTTTTACTAGTAATTACGGTGATCTGTGATTACTAGTGCAGCGGGCGCGCGCTTTCGGCGTCTCTCCTGGGCAAAGCTATATATGTACAGGATTTTTGCCCAGGAGACCCATTCTGCCGCAGTATATCTGCGTGAGCCGGTCGGGAACCGGTTAAGATAAACAAACCTGTGTACAGCTCCCCCCAAGCCCCCCTTATACTTACCTGAGCCCAATGTCACTCCAGCACTGTGCACAAAAGCAGCATTGCTGCTCGCTCTCTTTCCTCACTGGCTCAGAGACAGCAGCCAGAGCCATTGGCTTGCTGTGGGGGCACTCAGCAGCAGGGAGGAACCAGGAGCACCGTCGGGGGACCCGAGAAAATGAGGATCGGAGCTGCTTTGTGCAAAACTATTGCAAAGAGCAGGTAACTATAGAATTGTTTTTTTTTGTTTTTTTTTATTTTTGCAATCACTTTAATGTGCATGGTGTTTGCACAGGTTAACTTTAAAGAGTAACTCCACTTTTGTTGAGAGAAAAAAAACACCCTCTGGGTGATCTATATACATTACAAGGATTATAACAAACTTTGTTGCAGATTCCTACCTTTTGTTATTCTGAAGAAATCCCTGTGTGTTTGTCTGTTTCCATGTGGGCAAATTAATCTAATGGGAGTGGTCTCGTAATTTATCAATCAGCTGTGGCACCGGCAGAGCACTAATGAGGAAAGCTGCTTGGCCTGCATCCCTTTAGACGTGATTTCCTATTGGGAGTATCTCACCAAAAACAAAATTTTTGTTGCAGGGGATGCCTAAAATCTGATTTGTATCTAAGGCTCATTTGCACTTGCTTCGGCTTCAACACACATTAATGGCTAGTTTACACTTGCTTTAAAGCTCTCTGAACGCTAGTAAAAGCCCCTGTCACTAAATAAAATGGTTAGCTTACATTCCTGTTTACACCTTGCTTTTGCTTTGGCTTCTCTTTAAAAATTATACCCCATGTAGCTTTAGTGGTGCTTGAAAGCGTCTTCAAAACCTCCATAGAAGTCTATGGCAAAGCTCGCTCGAAGCCCCACCAAAGACTCATCGAAGCCCCATCGAAGCTCCACAAAAGCCTCATCGAAGCCCCATCGAAGCTCCGCCAAAGTCTCATCTAAGCCCCACCAAAGCCTCATCAAAGCCTCATCGAAGCACCAAGCAAAAGCAAGGTGTGCACAGGACTGTAAGCTAACTATTTTATTTAGTGACAGGGGCTTTGACTGGAGTTCAGAGAGCTTTAACAAAGCATGTCTGATGCCATGTTTTGAAGCAAGTGTAAACTAGCCCTAAGTGTAGACTTCTGGGAAAATGGGTGAACCAATCACATAAGCAGAAAATTATGTTTCTAGGGTGTTTTCAGTACACACTCTGTGTACAGAACAACTCCAGGTAGCCATATTGCATTGCATTTTCAGAAAATTACAGCGGCTGCAGATTGAAAAGGAAAGACAATTTTTAATAACATTCGATGACAATATGACTTGTGTCACAATTGTGAACGGTATATTATTTTTTCTTTATTTGCTATCCCCCCCCTGAAAGTGGAGTTAGCTTTTAAGGTTTTACATCTCCTTTATCATTTTGTTACATTTTACTAAATACTGCCATTTTACATGCACATTGCATTATCAGTTATGTGTCTTGCATGTAGGCAAGCAGAAAGAATAATGCTTTATTTACACCATGTTGGTCCTCATGATGTCTTTGCTTTTCTAGCTGTTTATAATTTAGTCATACAAGTTGAAAATGTTTTAAGTGTTGTGGCAGGGCAAGCCTGTGCCACTCTTTTAATTTGGTGGTCCGGGCCAGGTTTTCTTGGAAGCAGGCACACTAATGATGTGGGTGTGTGCTGCATTCATCTTAGAGCCCACATTCACATTGGGCCTATTGCCGGCAATGGCAACGCCTCACCAATTCATAAAAGTAGCTCCTGCACTACTTTTAGCGACTTTGGGGGCAATTTCAATAGACATCTATGCAGGAACCCACACAGATGTCTCTGAAATTGCTCCCGAAGTCGGACCAAAATTCCGGTTTACAATCGTGCAAGTTCAGCTGAAGCTAAGTGTGAACATGGGCAGAGCCAGGGTTAGAGATCAGGGCCCCACCCTCCCGAGGGGGTCAGCGTGTGAAGGAAGCAATGAGGTGCATGTATGCACTGTACTGTCCAGGTCAAGACAGACCTAGGCCCGAGACTGAGAGAGACAGTTAGTCAATGAGAGATGGAGCAGCTGGGAAGCTGCAGGAATGACACAGAGCTGGGGTACAGCGTGTGTGCACGAGCACTAGGAAATGTGCTTGACGGTCAGGAGGAGGGAGGCATGAGGCCTGAGTCGCAAGGCTGATAAAGAGACAGAAGTTTCTATGTTTTGTTGTATTGATTGTGGGAACCCCCTGCATAGGAAGATATTTATGTGAACTTTTGCTTTGTTTTAAATAAAAGTGGGCAGGAAAAGCCCTGAAAAGACAGCTTTGGAGTGGAGTAAACCAACTTGTCACAGTGTATATAGACCCTAGCTGTAAGTTAGATGAGGTACATCAAACAACTATGGTGCTATTATAAATATATAAAAAAAAAAATTGTTGTACAAATGTGACAATTACACAGCCACTATGAAAATTGCCTTATTCTGTGTAATATGATTATTTCCTATAATCATTAGCATCATCTATTGGCCATAATCCAAGGGTCACCAAACTTTCTAACCAAAAGGCCAGTTTACTGTCCCTAAGAATTTAGAGGGTCTTGACTATGGCCATGTCAGAAACCATGAACCAGACTGAGACAGAAGTACAGTAAAATCACACTTGTTTATTAATAAAAAGGTAAATAGAGTAAGCGTAGTCAAAGCATAGCCAGAGTTCAGTAACCAGATTGGGTAGTCAGCCAAGCCAGAGTTCAGTAATCAGATCGGGTAATCAGCCAGGCCAGAAGTCATGGATCCAAGTTGAGGAACAGCAAGCAGGATAAGGAGCCACAAGGGATGTCAGCAAAGCCAGTCTTTAAACAGGAACGCAGGAGATGGTTTCTTGTGATGTGACCAAGGCGAAGGCAGGAATGAAGTGAGCTGGAGATCTTTAACCACCTCAATACTGGGTACTTTCACCCCCTTCCTTCCCAGACCAATTTTCAGCTTTCAGTGCTCTCTCATGTTGAATGACAATTACTCAGTCATGCTACACTGTACCCAAATGAAATTTTTTTCATTTTGTTCACACAAATAGAGCTTTCTTTTGGTGGTATTTATTCACCACTTCATTTTTTATTTTTTGTGATATAAGCGAAAAAAGAGCGAATATTTTTGAAAAAAAACAACATTTTCTACTTTCTCTTTTAAAAGAAACCAAAAAAATTTAATTTTGTCGAAAATTTAGGCAAAAATGTATTCTACCACATGTCTTTGGTACAAAAAATCCTGATAATTGTATGATCATTGGTTTGTGTGAAAGTTATAGAGTCTACAAGCCATGCTACGCATTATTGAAAATGTATCAATCCTAATGCACTGATGGCCTAATGCACTGATCTAATTTCTTGAGGCCTTAAATGTCAGGACAGTACAATAACCCCCCAAATGACCCCTTTTTGGAAAGAAGACAGTCTGAGGTATTTAGTAAGAGGCATAGTGAATTTTTTGAAGTTGAAATTTTTTTCCCCACAATGCTTTGGAAAATTAAGAAATATATATATATTTTTTTTCTTCACTAAATTGTCATATTTACAAATTATTTCTCACACACGGTGCAGGCATAATTGCAATTACACCCCAAAATACATTCTGCTATTCGAGTATGGCGATACCCCATGTGTGAGACTTTTCCACAGCCTGGCAACATACAGAGGCCCAACATCCATGTAGCACCATCAGGTGTTCTAAAGGCATAAATTACACATTTCATTTCCTGAGTACCTATCACATTTTTGAAGGCCCTGGAGCACCAGGACAATGGAATTACCCACAAAATGACCCCATTTTTGAAAGAAAACAACCCATGTATATTCTATGAGGTATAATGAGTCTTTTGAACATGTCATTTCTTTCCACAAGTTTTTGGAAAATGTAGAAAGAAAATGAAAACCTATTTTTTTTTCTCACAAAGTTGTCACTTTAGAAGATCTTTCTAACACATAGCATGCACATAGCCAAAATGACACCCCAAAATACATTCTGCTACTCGTCCTGAGTATGGCGATACCCCATGTGTGAGACTTTTCCACAGCCTGGCCACATACAGAGGCCCAACATCCATATAGCACCATCAGGCGTTCTAAAGGCATAAATTATAAAATTCATTTCCTGAGTACCTATCACATTTTTGAAGGCCCTGGAGCACCAGGACAATGGAATTATCCACAAAATTACCCCATTTTGGAAAGAAAACAACGCAATGTATATTCTATGAGGCATAATGAGTATTTTGAACATGTCATTTCTTTCCACAAGTTTTGGAAAATGTGGAAAGAAACTGAAAACCTATTTTTTTTCTCACAAAGTTGTCAATTTAGAAGATCTTTCTTACACATAAATATAAAAATAGTGTGGCGCTAAAGAAACGTGATGTCCGTTATTGGGCAAGACCCACCAGAATGTTCGTCTAGAGGTCAGGAGTGCACAATAAAGTTTTTATTAGTATAAAACTCTACTGAATATGTGTGAATCAAACACAATAAGCACATATTAAAAAACACCTATGTGTCTGTGAGTTACTCTAGCAGCCAAACTTTCAGTTAAGCGTAATAAAAACCTAATCATGCAAAAACTATAGATAAATGTGTATAACCAAAATTATTGTGCAAAAAATACCAAAAAAGAATATGCCCATATATATGAATATGTGTGAATCAAACACAATAAGTACATATCAAACAACACCTGTGTGTATGTGAGTTATTCCGACACGCCAAACTTACAGTTAAGCGTAATAAAGACCTGACCGTACAAGGACTATAGATAAAATTGTATAACACAAATTATTGAGCCAAAAAGGATTGTTATCAAAAGAAATACGTCCATATGGTATACACTCATGTGAATGAAATAATAACTAAAGTGAATCTAGAAATATACATCTACACAGTGTGCAAAATAAAAGTAAAAAGTTCATTAGGAGTTCTTTGAAACATATATCGAATGTGAGTGAAAAATGGTTTTTGAAGCCTTCAGTAGAATATATTCAATCAATCACCCATGGCTGGGACGAACTTCAATGCGGTATGGCACCCGGATTTTTAATGTGGATATAGACAGATAAAATACTCTTACCAGAATAGATGGACTCTCTAGCCAGCGGCTGAGAGTCAGACAAGCTTTAGGAAGTAGATGGAGCCGGTTATCCTGGAGAGGAAGGACGTGACACTGTGTCCAGGCTTGATGAGAAGAAGGCAGTAAAACTCACCAATCACTCTAACCGGATCTCACTGCTTTACAATCCCCATAGTACCGGACTGTGTGGTAATCCAATTACAGGCCATCACGGAAGGGACATATCCCTCAAAATGGAAAAATGGAGAAAATACTTCCACATAGTGTGAATCAGCTTCCAAAAAAAACTTTTATTAAAAGTTTGTAATAAAATACTCTGGCTCCTAAAACAAACAGGGACCAGGTGCAAACTGGTGATAAAAAAGCGCTTAAATCAATTGTGGCTAGACAAGCACATCGAACCGGACTAAAACTGACGTCATGCGCAATGTACGTGGGGTTAGGTATGCTGACGGCCTCAGATGACAGCTCGGTGGTGATTTGGCCTCGATGTCGAGGCAGTCACGTGGGAGGGTGACGATTTCTAGCCGGCAGTTTTGGTTTGTCGGGAGGCTGCTGTCCTGATACCAACGTGAGAGGGGCGTGACAATGAGCGTTGTGACGGCGCCTCATAGGCTAATCAAACTGAGGCTTGGTTGTCTTTTCCCTACTTGTCCAATAAGATCCGTTGATTATACCATTGACGCCATCTTTACAAACCCGGAAGCAGCGCTTCACATGGCGCAAACAGGTGTTTATGGTTTTTTATCATATTTCATATATATATAGGCATATTAGTGGCAGACAGGCATATACCCCAGTTGAAGTCCATGCGGACGAAACGCGTCGGGTTCGATATGCTTGTCTAGCCATGATTGATTTAAGCGCTTTTTTATCACCAGTTTGCACCTGGTCCCTGTTTGTTTTAGGAGCCAGAGTGTTTTATTACAATCTTTTAATAAAAGTTTTTTTTGGAAGCTGATTCACACTATGTGGAAGTATTTTCTCCATTTTTCCATTATGAGGGATATGTCCCTTCCGTGATGGCATGTAATTGGATTACCACACAGTCCGGTACTATGGAGATTGTGAAGCAGTGAGATCTGGTTAGAGTGATTGGTGAGTTTTACTGCCTTCTTCTCATCAAGCCTGGACACAGTGTCACGTCCTTCCTCTCCAGGATAACCGGATCCATCTACTTCCTAAAGCTTGTCTGACTCCCAGCCGCTGGCTAGAGAGTCCATCTATTCTGGTAAGAGTATTTTATCTGTCTATATCCACATTAAGAATCCGGGTGCCATACCACATTGAAGTTCGTCCTAGCCATGGGTGATTGATTGAATATATTCTACTGAAGGCTTCAAAAACCATTTTTCACTCACATTCGATATATGTTTCAAAGAACTCTTATTGAACTTTTTACTTTTATTTTCTTTTGCACACTGTGTAGATGTATATTTCTAGATTCACTTTAGTTATTATTTCATTCACATGAGTGTATACCATATGGACGTATTTCTTTTGATAACAATCCTTTTTGGCTCAATAATTTTGTGTTATACACTTTTATCTATAGTCCTTGTACAGTTAGGTCTTTATTAGGCTTAACTGTAAGTTTGGCGTGTCGGAATAACTCACATACACACAGGTGTTGTTTGATATGTACTTATTGTGTTTGATTCACACATATTCATATATATGGACATATTCTTTTTTGGTATTTTTTGCACAATAATTTTGGTTATACACATTTATCTATAGTTTTTGCATGATTAGGTTTTTGCCCAATAACGGACATCACGTTTCTTTAGCGCCACACTATTTTTATATTTATTTTGGTTCACAATTGGTCTGATTGTTGTGTTGGCTGCTTTGTATATTTTGGTTGGTGCAGTATTATTTTAGACATTTTTGGATCTTTCTTACACATAGCATGTACATAGCCAAAATGACACCCCAAAATACATTCTGCTACTCGTCCTGAGTATGGCGATACCCCATGTGTGAGACTTTTCCACTACCTGGCCACATACAGAGGCCCAACATGCAAGTAGCACCTCCAGGCTTCTAACACATAGCATGTACACACCAAGAATTACACCCCAAAATACATTCTGCTGAGCAAAAGGTAAAAAAAAAAAGCTCACCTGTGGTTTTAGCAGGCAGGAATACCGTTCCAGAGCAGCCAAAGCATTTGTCCAGACAGCCAAAGGAAATGTCCAGGAATTGTCCAGGCAGCAGACAGATATGGAAATACAGACCAAGGTTTAGCAGACAGTTCAGGTAACAGGCATAGGCAGGGCCAGTCCAGGTGGCAGGCAAAGGCATGGCCAGTCCAGGTGGCAGGCAAAGGCATGGCAAGGTCATGTGGCAGGCAAAGGCATGGCCAATTCAGGTGGCAGGCAGAGGCATGACCAGTTCAGGTGGCAGCAGGCAGCACTTTGTACATTGGGCCTTGGTCAGGTAAGACCTGAGGACATGGGTAGAGGCTTCTTCCCACCCAAATCTCTACGAAGCCTCAGAGTCTCCAGACCCTAGTCCGAGAAAACTAAAAACCCGGAGAAAAATGTTTTCTCCACTTGGAAAACCAACGTGAGAGGGGCGTGACAACCAACAACATTTTTGGGGGGGTTTGCGATCTGTTTGGGTAAGAGGGAGGATTTCGGGAAAGTGCCTTTCATGGAGTCTGGCTAATGAATCAGAGCAAATTAGTTGAGGGGCTTGGCCTTGGGGATAGAGAAGGGCTGTGACAACGTCTTCTTGGAATTTTAGATAGGTTAGGGAACTTTGGGTGCACTTAGAAAAAATGATATATGAATTGAATAGGGCAAGTTGCATCAAATAAATGGCGACTTTCTTGTACCAAAATAGTGATCCCCTGGTGGCCAAGTAGGGCTGCATCATCTGGTCGTTCATATCCACCCCCCCCATGTATAGGTTGTACTCATGCACACATTTTGGCTTCTGTATGGGGCCTCTTCTTCTCTGAAGTTCCACCAAGGTGTCATTATGTATTGTGGAAAGGATGTAGACATCTCTTTTTTTATCTCTGCAGTTCACCGCTAGTACCTCCTCAGTCCGCATACTGGCCATTTCACCCTGCTTCAATTTCTTGGCGACCAATCTCTGTGGGAAACCTTTGCGGTTGGTCCGTGCTGTCCCACAGGCTACAGTGTTTTTTAAGTACAAATGGCGGAAAAGTGGGAGACTAGTGTAGAAATTGTCTACATATAGGTGGTAACCTTTCCCAAGTAATGGTTGGATCAGCTGCCAGACAATTTTGCCACTTGTTCCCATGTAGGTAGGGCATCCTGTCTGTCTTTTCCCTCATAAATTATAAAGTCATGTGTGTAACCCGTGGCCCTGTCACACGCCTTATAAAATTTTACCTCACGTCTGGCTCTTTTACTGGGGAGGTATTGTTTTATTCCGAGTCTTCCGGGGAGGTGTACTAGGGATTCATCTACACATATATTTCTATCAGGGGTAAACATCTCCTTGAAGCTGGCGCAAAAAAAAATTGATTAAAGGGGCCGAATTTTGAATAATTTATCGTAACAGGGATGATTTCGAGGGAGGCATTGGGCATTGTTATTGAAGTGTAAAAATCTCATAATCATCTCATAACGGTTTCTGGGCATCAATGACAAATAGACCGGCTTGTGGAGGATAGGTTGGGTAGATCAGTAGGAATGGAGTTCATTTTTTTTTTGTCAGCCCCATGTTGAGGGTTAGGCCAAGGAAAATTTTAAATTCTTCCACGGTGAGGGGTTTCCAAACAAAAGGACGGGCATATGAAGAACTTGGATTGTTGGCTATATGTTGGCTGGGGTATAGATTACATTGCTCCACAATGTAGGTTAGGAGATCATTGGTAAAAAATAAATTGAAATAATAAAGTGGGGTTACATTTTCCATCTGCATCTGAGGGCCTGGCTGGGCTGTAAAGAGGGGAATTACAGGTTCTACTGACGTATCGGCAGCCATGTTGGATACAGTAGGTCATCTGGGAGGCTAATATGGGCACTGCCTCGTTGATGGGATCTGTTGCTAGCATCTGACCTGTCTTCTAGAAAGGTTGCAGAACTGCTGGTGGATGCCTGCCTATCCCGGAGTGCTGCGCTGCTGGTGGATGCCTGCTGGTTGATACCCTGGAGTGCTGCGCTACTGGTGGATGCCTGCATATCATCCTGGAGTGCTGGGCTGCTGGTGGATGCCTGCATATCATCCTGGAGTGCTGCGCTGCTGGTGGATGCCTGCTGGTGAATGCCCTGGAGTGCTGCGCTGCTAGTGAATGTCTCCTCCTGCTCATTTCTCCTGATTCTCCTTGTTAGGATTCTATCTTCCTCTGTTTCCATCTCGGAGCCACTGCTTTCCACTGGCTCATAGTCGCTATCCGAGTCTGACGGAGAGAATTCCCCGCTACTCTCGTCCGACATACTCTGGAGTATTGGAGAGCCTCCTCTGCGCTGTAAGATCTGCGGGCGGCAGATGGGTCAGATGGCAGGCGGCAGATGTGTCAGATGGGGGGCGGCAGATGTGCCAGATGGTGGGCGGCTGTGCCAGATGGTGGGTGGCTAGATGTGCCTGATGTTGGCGGGCAGATGTGCGTGATGTTGGCGAGCAGATGTGCCTGATCATGGGCAGATGGTAGGTGGCAGATGGTAGCGGCTAAACCACTTCCGGTTTCGTGTCACGGCCATTTCCAATTGTTTGACAAGCTGACAAGGATCAAAAAATTAAAGGAGGTATATATAAGAGGACAGGCATAGATACAGCAGCTTCCTGATGACGCAAAACCTATTGCGAAACGCGTAGAGGCTGCTGGGGACTTTCCTACCACGTCTGATCATACTGGTGTGAGGCTTGGAACGCACACTGCTGTGAGGAGACAGTAGGACAGATTGAGACTCCGCTCTCCACATACACTGCTGTATTAGCTTGGTGCCGGCTGAGGGGCACCAAAACATGTGAGTTTGACTATGTTTTTTAAATTTTTTTAATAAATGAGAGTTACATACTACACCATGATGGCTATCCACATGTTTTTGTGAGCACTATATAGAGCAAGAGACACTATTGTACTGCTTGAACAGGCTGCGATTGGACCCATCATAAACGGAGTGGTTATCCTAAATGAACCAAAGGCGCATATTTTTACCGTATCTGGTGAGTGGCCTTTGCAACAGGTGGTGGTGAAATCAGAATAAGTGGTGAATTTGGAGCACTTTATATTGAAGAAAAACGTTATTACTGCACAGGAGTGATCACTCACTGAGGACATCTAGTGTACTGTGGTGCACATGTTGGGGACATTTTTCAAAAAATTTTCTGCAAATTTTCTTGCATTGTGCAGCACATATATACATTGATATGGGAATTCTATGAAGTAATATTGGCTCATTGTATGATTTTAGTTTTCAGTTTATTTCTCACATATATATTTTGTTAGCACTAGCACTTTACACAGTGGTTGGTAACACTATAAGATATTTTACCTAGATACATTTTGATCAGAAATAATGTATGGGAAAGATAAGTTTTTCGATATAAAAAAAAATAAATAAAAAGAGAAAAATATCAATATACCAATATAGATGGCAGAGAAAAACACTTCATCCATAGGATCAATATAGAAATATTTTTTATTTTGCACAATTTTGGTGGTTATTATACACAAGAGTTAGCGCAATCCACTTTTTACTATATCATCATTGGTGTCAGTGGTAAGAATTATGTCCCGTTGTTAATGTTAGTGGGAGGAACAGTGCCCCAAGGGCCAGATAAAAGCAAACAAAGGACTGCATGCGGCCCCTGGGCCGCAGTTTAGGGGTATCTGGGGTATTTTCAAGAACAGTACAACATTATGGACACTAAATAGTGCTGACAATCATAGGAAATATATAAGACAAAATACAGCAGTTTTTTTGTTGTGGCTGTGCAAATGTTTGTCACATTTGTACAGTGAATTTTTTATAAATTGACAGTAAGTGCCTCACGTAACATAGCCCTCACATCACACCTTAGTCTTCATGTCCTTACTATTCACAAAACACACAACCACAGGCTTTGTTTTATACATGGCCAGGAAATATAATGGGAGCTGGACATTCTCTGGCGTATACACAAAATGATTTGCAGGATATAGAAGTATGCAAGCATGTGAGTGAGGTCCTCCTAAGAAACAAGATGTGCCTACCTGAAACCTGCAAAGGAAATCCTGCCTGCAGTTGGCCTTTAATTATACTTTACTTGATGCCATAACCAGTGGGAAATACAACCATAGCAGATCTGGTGGTCGTTGTGAGGTAATTCACCACCATCATCCTACCCAAAGTAGACAACTTTTCTTATGTTCTTACATCTTGTTTCTTTTCTCTCTCTCTGTTGGTATACCAACGTCCTTGCACCCCTACACCTTTCTATCCACACTTATAAGCTAGGTGATTTTGTTACCCTATTTGCATTTCAAAATGTTATATTCCGATGATAAACAAATTTTTCTCTCTTGTTCCAATCTCATTTCCTTATTCTTTTGTGTTCCTGCCTAACAGCTGTCTCATCTAATACTGTTGCTTGTCTGCTTTGTTAAAGTTTTTATAAAATGTACACTTACTGCGGATTTATTCAACATTACTGTGCATTCTCATGATATGGTTCACATTTACCCTGTACGGTAAACCAATATGGAAAAAGTTCTTTTAACCTCATAATAGATCTTAGCTGGATAATATATCTATTTTTTTTCTGTTTTATCCTTTTTATCCTTATTTGTATGTCAGTGCTGCCTGATCTCCTCCATCTTATTTCAGCCACTTCCTGTCTGCATGTACTCACTCTACTGTTGTCCTACATATCCTTGCTCTTGTACAGCTTCCTGATAGTGACAATGGTGGACCATGCTGGTGCAGTGTATATTGGTAAGGCCACGTGCAGTATCAGTTAGGGGTACATGTGACAATTTGTTCTTGATCAATACCGCCAAATGCTGCTCTATTGAAGAAGAATCATTTCTGCAAACATAAAAAACATGCCTACTACCCCAAGGGCTCATTCACAATCTGTGCAATGACCAGTGTTTTTTAATCCCTGGATAAGTGCAAGTCCTGGCTAGGGGTCCACTGTATGTCACTACACAGCAAAGCAACACACCATGCTGTTGTGCACAGACATGCATTTAGTGTCTCTTTGATATTTCAAATAAAGTTTGGAAAAAAAAAAAAAAAAAAACCTGACCCGTGCATTGCATCTCTCCCTGTCTGGGCTAAAACGACTAGGTTGTCTGGAAAAACAGTACATTTTACCATGCAAGGCTAGTGTCAGCCTAACCTAGGGAATCTGTGCAGTGCTGAATCTGTGCTGTGGGGCCTAAACATGTAAGGTGACCTCAGGCAGCCCTCCTTATCTCAGCCTGGGAAAGCTGGTTGGGGTCATGTTACAATAGTGGTTGGACAAGGTTTTTCAATCTTTCTGATCTCTATCCCTTTTTCAATTAGCCTTAGTTTGGGAAGTGGACACATACTTTTCCTTGAGTACTAGGGGACTATTTCCTTTCACTTTTGGTGTACTCAGTTCCTTCGTTAATACAGGCATATATAATACCTCACATTAATCAGACTGTCCTTACTTAATCACTATGGCAGCTCAATTATGTTGGAGTAGGGTAAATTTACTCACAAAAACAAATGTAAAAAGACATTTCATCTATTTGCTGAGGAAGATTAGTGATACTAAACTCCACCCCCTGTCACGTTTTGTCTGGGCAAGGTTTAAATTGTTTCTGCAAAGTCCCTTTGATAAAAAATTTTTTTTATACATTTGCCCTACACTGTATTGAAAAAAAAAATATATATATATATATATATCAAACTGTAGCCCTAACTAAGAGTTCAGACTGTGTTCATAGTTGCATCATTCCATGGCTATAGTTCCCCCATAAAAACAGAATTTGAATATCATGTGGGCACAGATGCTTGTTTATTTATTATTTTTCTTTCGATAAGTATCTGAATAGCAGTGATGTAAGAACAAGGTACATATTGATCTTGACTGTTCCCAAGAGACCAACAACAATGAGCCATACACCCAGTGTATAATAACATCAATGTTTTATATTTGATCATGCAAGTGGATCATAAGCAATGACAACAGGTTTGAAGTATCTCCAGTTCAATATTATGTTATAACTCTCCAAAGTACTGTTTGGAGAGTAATTAATATGCGAACTCATGACGATAAACTGAGTCTTTGTAGTATCATCACATGGTATACTTTGGTAATAAAAAAAGGAAAGGCTGAACTCATTTTGTATGATTAGAGGTAGTGTAGACACAATAACTAATATAGCTACAAAAAGGAAGCAACAAAGATTGCATAGAAAAATGAACACTACATCTGCATATGCTAATGAACCTCTTTTACAATGCAAATATATGTCCTCATGTCAGCATTATGGACATGGACTGACAGTATGCAAACATGAAAAACAATAACATGCAAATGTAAAAAATGTTAAGTGGTGTGGAAACTATGTGCAGTACACATCAATATGATATCAAATATATGGCTTTGAAAGTGATCTGTCAAGCTAGGTATTCCTTTGTGTCTTTTCAAAGTACTATTGCATCTGAATGTCTGGTATCACTCAGTGTCATGGCTGTTCAGTCATGTTCACTAATATAGAAGTGAACAGCACGGAAGTATTTTGTGTTTATTTTCCGATGGCACATTGGAATTGTAGTTGCTGCTAGCTTCTCGGCCTTTTGGCTAAGATCAAGTGTAGTATCTGTTCTTATCAGTTTTCAGAGGAGGCGATGTTGGCCCGACCAATAGTGGGAAGGGCGCATGCAAATCCGATGGTGTAATTGGACCTGGACAGACGGTTGAGGGAAAGTCATCACCTGTTGCCCATGGGGGCTTCAGTGGGCCTACCCAACCAGTCTAGAAAGGACCTCCTGGTGGGGATGGGTGCTTCACATGGGTCTGGCCGGAGGGTCAGGTCCCTGGCCTTCTGGCCTGGATTGTGGTAGCTCTAGCTACGGACAGTTATTTGGGAGAGAACGCTTACTACCCCTTTGAGGGGGGGGGGGAGTGGCTAGTATCTCCCGAATGTAATTAGGTAGGAGTGATGGGAGCGACGGTGGAGCCTGATGGTAAAGGGCTCTCACCAAGCTTCTGGATCTCCACGCCTTTCTGCCTGTGGTGGGGGCTGCTGTGGTCTGGGCTGTGGGCCGGGGTTGAACTTGAAAGCCTATGGAGTAGTGCCCCTGGAGTGGCAGGCCAGGGGTGCCATAGAATCACTGTGTGTGGCAGACACTTTGATTTTGGGCACCAAGGTCACTACACCATATAACACGCTTTTTAAGCACCTGCCTCTTGGGCCGGGCCTTTTGGCTAGGACCAGAGGAATTTTTTATTCCTGGCCGGAGGGCCTGGTCATTGTGTTACACAATGGCCACTTCTTTCACTCTCCTCTTCACTATCCCTTCCCCCACTTTTTATTTATTTTTTTGATTGAAACCCTATGTTTGTCACGTCTTGTCTTACACGTTTTTGCACGTTTGACTAGTAAGGATGCGGGTCCTCGGGCCAGCCCTGAACGTCTTGGGTGGGGGTGGACATGGCCTTTTGGCTTAGTTCGCCCTCTCTCATGGGGTCTCCCTTCGGGGGAGCCTCACCTAGTACTTGGGTGGGTCCTGTTTCGGCAGGCCCTGCAGAGAACGGGGTCTGTCTGGTTTCGGCCGGATAGACCATTGTAAGTACCTTTGTCCCCGCAGGAGCCTAACGCCCCGGGGGATCAGGGAATTGGCACGTCTGTGTACCCGTGGCACTTTTTTGTGAGCACTCTTTATGTGTGTGCACATTTTTTATGCACCGGGTGAAGTTTTTGGGGTGTGTTTTGCACGCCATAGGCTTTCAAAAAAAAAAAAAAAAGTTGCTGCTAGTCGAAAAATTACTTTGCAAAGAATATTCAATCATGTGAAAGGTAAATTAAACAATGATTTTTACTTATTATTATTAGACGGATAGATTATTGAATGATTGAAGTCAGCCCAGCTTCACGTTATTCACTAAGCTGTGTGAAAGTTCACTTTTGCACAGTGAACCTTCTCTACTCCCTTAGTAAGTCAACCCCAGTGTTTTAAAATGCTAGATGGAAAATCTGCTGATGTGATCTGATTAAGCATTTCCTTGGTGCGTGAGTCATGCACTGTTGTACATTCTGGCCAGATTACATTTACAATAAAAAAAATTTCCACACAATTGATTATAACAATGTAGAGTTTTATGTAGAATCTGCAAATGCAAAATGCAAAGGTAGATTAAAAAAAATAAACAGAATTATGACCTTGATGTGGTAAGGAGAGCCATGATATCCTGTCAGGGAAATTCAGAGCATATATGTCTACAGCTAAGCGGGACCCTGAATGACCATAAACACTATTGTCAAACTTTGAACATTTATTCCCTTTGAAACTAAAATGCCGTGCTACAGATCTAAATATTATATGTGTATAGAAGTAAAACACAGAGGCAAGCTGTACAGTGACTGATCACTGTGATAGCCAATTAGAGGCTATTACAGTGATCAGAATGATGATTGGGAATCGGCCCACACTGGTCTCTGTGCTAGGAGCACGCTGTGCAGTATACTTCCAGCACAAACACAGCTACTCATATACACGGCCCCACCGACACACTTCTGTGAGGCTGCATATATGTGTACAGTCGGTGGGAAGGGGTTTTATTTTTGTTTTTGGGTTTAATAGCACTGTAATTGAATAGCTTTCTTTTGACAATCTCTTGTAAAAGCATATTTTTGAATTTCAATCTTTGATTTTGAGGTTCTCGGGAAGTACAAGAAAAATTTAGGCACTTGGGTATTTATAAATGTGACAAAAAGGGGGCTCACACTTATTTCTAGCAAGTGTTTCACACATCTTATTGGGTGGCAGCTGTTTTTAATTTTTTTTTTTTTTTTTCACATGGCACACTGGTTTATCCATATACTTGGGTGTACATAACAATGGTGATACAGCATATCATTAAAATGGAACAGTTTGCTTAAAGTTATTGTAAAGGCAGAAGTTTTTTTTATCCTAATGCATTCTATGCATTAAGATAAAAAACTTAAGATAAAGCCTAGAAAAGGAAGGAGGATGACATGGAGAGGGACAGCAGAACGGAGCGGGACACGGAGGAAAACTGGAGTGGGACAGCAGCAGAACGGCGGGGGACAGCAGCAGAACGGCGGGGGACATCAGCAGAATGGCGGGGGACACGGAGGAAGAAAGGAGGGGGACAGCAGAACGGAGAGGGACACGGAGGAAGAAAGGAGTGGGGCAGCAGAACGTAGGGGGCATGGAGAGGGACTGGAGGAGGATGCGGGGACAGTCAGCGGTGATCGTGTGTGGGATCAAGTTACAAGCGCCGATCACCGCTGTATAGATTTCACTAAAGCAGCTGAAAGGGGGGGCTTGTAACTCCCCCACTCACCGATCACCGATGACTGTCCAGGTATCGGGCAAATGCTTGGTATCGGTGCCGATACCGATACTAGTATCGGTATTGGGACAATCCTAGTTGGAACCTATATTGTGTTTTTATAGGGACATAGACAGTAATACAACGTTTATTAGGGTTCTTTTGTATCTGCAACAAGAATGTCACACACCAAGATGCAAAATAATCTCCCTTTATTTAAATAGCCAGCAGGAACAAATTCTATTCTGAAATGTTTTGTGCTAGGCAAAGTGATTTCTTTTGAGAAAGTCCTGTGCCTAGAACAAAATATGTCAGAATAGAATTAGTTCCTGCTAGCTATTTTAAATTTAAAGGGAAGTTTATTTTGCACCTCAATGTGCGGCACTCCTATTGCTGATTCAATCGGTTGCTCAGTGGAGGTGCCAGCACCTGAGATGTGATTGTTTACAGTGGAGCTTGATCTCTCCTGGACTTGCACTTTTTTTCTGTTTGTTTGCATGATGTGATAAAATTTCACAGTAGAAGGCTCAGTAAAAATGAAGACTTATTACAGCATGATATTTCAAAGCGGTGACATTGGCTACCGCTGCTGTCAATCAAAGTCAGTTAGCCCATCGAGAGAGAGAGGGGGCAGGGCTAAACCTCAGCTCTGTGTCTGAATGGACACAGGGAGCTGCAGCTTGGCTTGGGTGCCCCCATGGTAAGCTGCTTGCTATGGGGGCACTCAACAGGAGGGAGGGGCCAGGAACACAGAAGAGGGACCCGAGAAGAGGAGGATCTGGGCTGCTCTGTGCAAAACCACTGTACAGAGGAGGTATAACATGTTTGGTATTTACAAAAAAAAACAAGACTTTACACTCACTTTAACTAAAATGAAGACTGCTTGCTGCTTATTTAGACTGGACCAGTTCTACTCCAAAAATTATTACGCACCAAGTATAAGTGGCACATCTGAATTGCATGTCTTATGTTCTATTTTGTCATGAATATGTTCAGCATTGAAGTCCAAGCATATATCGATGGAACTGATCCATGTTACTAGCAAATTCTGCCCTGCTACTTTCATTACCAGCCTGAAGTATTATTGGCCTTTGCATTTGCTTCACAACTAAGATTTTTTTAATTTCCATTTCAGACTTACAAAAGTCTGTGTTGTAAGTGTAACCTTGTAACCCACAATTCTGTCTGCCCAGAGAACCCGGAGGCAGGGCATATTGATATAATCAATAATTTGTGAAGCTGAAGAAATGCCACAACTTTCAATCTTTGTGAAGATGCAAGGAGTTTCTGAGGGACTGAATGGAAGTCCCCAGAATTGTAAATGAGTCTGGATAGCAAACCGTAGAAACCGCTGATACTTTGGATGAATAGGAACATGAAGGGGACTGCGTGTGTGCTCCTGATCCATGCTTGGGTCCTTTCCTCAGCTCCCGTGCACTTGCTCCTGATGAGTGGATGGAGCTTATTTTGATGCATCCATCTCATATTCATGATTCTAGGTGGTTTTTATACCTAATATAATGTTATGCCTACTCCATTTGGGGGACTGTGATGTATAATATTTACTTCCTGCGTCATGTTGGTGACTATCCTCAATATGTATGTTGATACTTGTATGTTGTTGTATGTATGTTGTATTTTATATGCCAGTGTGCTATTATGCGTTTATATGGGTTGATCCATGCCCTATCTTTGGTCTAATAAAGAATACAATTTTTTACATATGTATATGGTTTTGTCTGGCTCTACCCCACGCACCTCATCTAAAGTCCCCCCCCCACCTTTTTTGCAAAAGCAACCAGGGATGGAGGCACAATATTCCCTGTTGCGTCTCATTTAAATTCCCAAATATTCCCTTTTTTCTTTGATAAGTGTAACGTTGAGGCATGTTATTCTATTTGTCCATGCACATGTAGGCTGTTATCCTGCATTTTTTGGCTGGGGCGTTTTCTGGTTGGAAAAAACCCCAGAACTAGCGGATTTTGAGAGGAGTTTTTAAGCTGTAAAAATGGTCTAACGCCGGTAAACATGGTAAAATGCGGCTTTAGCATAGCTTCGGTTTTCTCGCTAAAAACGGGGAAAAACTTGGCAAAACACTAATGCCGCGTACACACGGTCGGACTTTTCGTCTACAAAAGTCCGACAGCCTGTCCGACAGACTTCCGGCGGACTTTCGGCGGACTTGCAGCAGACTTTCTAACGAACGGACTTGCCTACACACGACCACACAAAAGTCCGACGGATTCGTACGTGATGACGTACACCGGACTAAAATAAGGAAGTTCATAGCCAGTAGCCAATAGCTGCCCTAGCATGGGTTTTTGTCCGTCGGACTAGCACACAGACGAGCGGATTTCGGGGTCCGTCGTAGTTACGACGTAAAGATTTGAAGCATGTTTCAAATCTAAAGTCCGTCGGATTTGAGGCTGAAAAAGTCTGCTGAAAGTCCGGAGAAGCCCACACACGATCGGATTACCAGCCAGCTTTAGTCCGTCGGCGTCCGTTGGACTTTTGTAGACGAAAAGTCCGACCGTGTGTACGCGGCATAATGCAAAAAAAACCAGAAAAACTCACGTTTTAATGCAGCAACACTACTAGCGTTTTTATGACGTCCAGTGTGCATGAGGTCTAAAAGTGCTATTAAATGTAAATGTGAATACAGATAACACTAGTCTGCTTTTGTTCCAGATACCCCTGATGAACAGTCAAGAGTTCCGCCCCTTCTTGAGGCTATAAGCAAGATGTGGAATCATGTACAGCAATGCCTTGTATTCGTTGTGGCTGTCCTGTGTATGATGTGGCAACACTTTAAAGCCCTAATTTCCTTGTGGTATGCACTTCATAAATGTACTGTTTCCACATAATACTCTTTCATAACTATTTTCAGTATTTTTTCTGATTATTTGTAGGTGTAGCATTCCATGTCAGGGACCTTTTAAAAAAAGAAGTAAGTGTTCATTTTCTTTTTAGGATACATGCATTCAAAAGGGTACAGGAATACAGGAAATCATATTGTTCTTCTTTTTTTTTTTTTCCTTTACATTCAGGAAACTTGAGCGTGAATGCAGAAGTTGATTTACTGTCTTATTGTTCTAAACAATGGAAAGGGGAAGCACCAAATGTCACATACATGAGGAAGGTAAATATTGGACTTTTCATATTCTGATGCAAAATGCAGCAGCAAGGCAGAATGAGCCTTCTCATTTATTGGCTGGAGGACATTCATCATCATTTAGTTCTTTCATCCCTGGCCTTAGTGTCATTGGCTCACACCATTTGTTCACTGGATTTCTTTTTTTTCAGTCATGAATCAAATGCAAGCAATAGCTAGGGTGGTCTGCAAAAACAGCCTGACTAGGAATACTCTCTCCTCTGGGTGGACATTCACCCATCAGGTCATTTTGATATTTACATAACTCCTCCCAGAAACCATAATACAGCTTGCATCAAGAGACATACTGAAGCAGAATGCTGTGCTATGCAATGCAGGCAGATTCTGGCAGGTAAGAGCGGCAGCAAGGTGCGGTGCATAGCTTCCTGAAAACATCACAACACCTTGCCTTAGTACACCTCACAACAGCCTTCAGCCCTGATGCAAGCAGTTGGCTGGCTGGTATAGGAGGAGTTATGCATATATCAAAGTGGCAGTCTGGAGAAGTAGGTGTTGCTAGGCAGTCTTCCCTTGCATGCAGAACACCCTAGATAGTGCCCACATTGATGCTGAGCTTTCTTGATTGGCAACATGAATAAATGAAACAGGAAGGTCAGGGTCAGCCATTCTGGAGAGGAAAGGGCTATATAATACGCAATGTCTTTCAGCTAGATAGTGAGGCAGACTCAATCTGACTTGCTTCCACTCCCTGGCAGAATACTCCTCCAAAATAATAAGCACTGGAATGCTAAATGATCACAATAAAGTAGAAAACATTTCTAAAAGCAGCAGGAAAAGTCCCTAAAATCAGCTAATTCTGAACATCAAGAAGAGGTTAGCACAGTACAGTTAGCACCTCTTTCCAACGCCATACTAACACTGTTATCTTACCAAAGTGCTTCCAAATAGGTTGCCAATGCTGAGCTTCTTGTTTTGTATACCCAGCATACAATGCATAAAGCAGGGAGCTGCAGTGTATCAAAGTCACAAAAAGCTGCTTTAGACGGCAAAAGTTGGTAAAAACTACACTGTGATGTGCATGCGATTAGTGCAATTTGGAATACAGCATTACTTTTTTGAACAGTGTGAATGTATCTATCCATTATTATTTTTTATACAATAGAGGCAAGACATCCTCCTTTACACAGGGAACCCCAAACAAAGCTGGGATTCCTCCAGACAGTGAAATATGCAAGTATTACACAACATACTGTAGCTTCTTTAAAAAAAGATTGTCAATACAAATGATGTAGTCCCATTCAGTAGCTGTCAGCTTTCAGAGGAAGGAAAGCTCTGAGAGCCCTAAAAATTGCAGGAGTTTAGAAAAGTGTCTTTGAACACCAAGGCTGTGTCATATATTTGAGTAGGCAACAAGGATATACTGTAGTTCTTTTTGTTGTGCAACATATCCTTGCTCAAAAGCAGTAATGTTATGTTCCTTTTAACAATCATCACTCTTGTCAAAAGAAGTCATTTTGATTCAAAGTAATGCATAATGCAAGCTATTCCCTTTACATCACATGTGTCAAACACAAGGCCTTGGGGCTGAATCCGGCCCTCCAGGTCATATCTTTTGGCCCACACACCACAAAGCTGCAGAAACCCCCTCATTGTTGCCCCCGCCTTGTCTCAGTATTCAGCAGCAGAAAGGAGGACAGAACTCCTCTACCAGATCCTGCGCTTCTCAATGCAGCCACAGAGAGGCTCGTATCAGCTCCTCCTACAAATCCTGTGCCTCTCTGTGCAGTGGCAGTACCCCGTCCTTTCTGCCTCTCCTAACCTCAACATTCAGCTGACTCCAGCCCTCCTCTGGTCCTCCTCCAGTCCCTGCACTTTCTGCCTCCTAGCTCCACCCCTAGCTTCTACCTGGCATTGACACAAGGTAAGGGGGTGCACTGTGATGTAAGGGAGAGTGGGGGACTCTTGACTTCTGATGGTGGAGGGGGCTCTTGACATCTGATGTAAGGAGGGGTGCTCTGGAAATTTAGTCTTTATGGATACAACTAGCCCTTTAAGGGGAACTACAATAGTGATGCGGCCCGCAATGAAATGGAGTTTGACACCCCTGCTTTACATATATAGGACTGATCACCAAAATGAAATTAACTTTTGTCATGCAGCATCAGGATTTTACTACACTGGTATCACTTTGCAGGAGAAAGTGCATTAGGGTGTGTATAGTCAAAACTATTTTTTTTTTTTTTTTGAAATATATATAGCAGGATTAAGCTGACCGTTCCTGCTGAACTGGCCAAAATTTGATTAGTGTTTGGTCCTGTTGGCCTTCTCCCATCCAAAATTCTTCAATTAAAAATTCAGAGCAGTGGGGTGGAAAATTATACAATAGCCCAGCCCCGTATAGCGTGGATGGAGGAATCTGATTTTTTTTTTTGTTCAGCCATTAGGCTGAACTAAAAATATCTAACACTGTATGGCCAGCTTTAGTACCCCTGTCAAGTTTGTATGCCTGTGCCTCTGCTAGGCAGATTCTCCTTTTCTGTTTGTATTGATGACCATTAGCAGATATCACATTTACTCTATACTGACATCCACATGTCCTCGGGTATCTATTCTGCAAATAGTGTCCTCTCTGCACTGCCATGATTCTTGAATCATTTTAGGACGGATTCACATATACATCGTTCTCCCCAGGTCTATTGTCTGTATAGCATGATTGGGTATGATAGAACTGTGTACATGTGAGTGTGGTGTCCGATGCATTTTTTTCTCCAGACAACGGTGTCTTTTTTATTGGTGATGGTGGGTGGTTCCTTTCTTTTATGAGAGACATTCCAATTGACACTACTGAAGTCGCTGCAAATTCAGAAAGGGTTCCTGCACTACTTTGATCTGACTTTGACACAACTTCAATGCCAGAGAGTGTAAAAGTCTTATCAAAGTCATTTCAAAGTCGTATCAAACTTGGACTCCAAAGTTGCACTGAAAATCGTGCAACTTTGGAGTTGAAAGGAGCCTTAAGCCTCATACACACGATCGGATTTTCCACAGACAAAACCTCAGACTTTTGTCCGAAGGCGTGTGCCTGGATTTTGTCTGGCATACAAACAGCAAGGAATTGTCAGCCAACAAACACGAACGTAGTGACGTACTACGTGGTTTTTCAGCTCTTTGGGTCCTTCTGCTAATTTCATGTTAGTAGAAGTTTGGTGAGTGTTGAGTCACGCTTTTCATTTAGCACTTTTCAGTTTGCCTTGCGTCCTTGCTTCCGAGCATGCGTGTTTGTACTTTGGACTTTTGTCCAATGGACTTATGTACACACGATCGGAAAATCCGACAACAGACCATTGTCCAGGGAAAATTTTAAAGCCTGCCATCCAACATTTGACCGTGGAAAATCCAACAACAATTATCCGATGGAGCATTCAAATGATCAGATTTTCCGCCAACAGCCTGTCATCACGCAATTCCCTTTGAAAAATCCGATCATGTGTACACGGCTTAAGGCCCCTTTCACACTTGTGCGAACTGTCCTACGATTTGGGACTGCAAAGTCGCATGACAAGTCGTTCACCATGATTTCGAATGACTACCATTCATATTAGTATAACTTCAAGTCCTGTCGACTTCAAAGTAGTCCCTGTACTACTTTGGTCCAACTTTGATCCTACTTGAGGCCATTGAATATCACCGAAATCTGATCACTATATTAACTGATCCGACTTAGGCATGCGACTTGTGCTCTGATGATCCTGAAGGGTAACTCCACGCCAAATTTTAATAAAAAACCAGCATGGGTTCCCCCTCCAAAAGCATACCAGGCCCTTCAGTCTGGTATTGATTTTAAAGGGAACCCCCAACCCAAAAAAACTTGCGTGGGGTCTCTCCCAAAATCCATACCAGACCCTTATCCAAGCACACAGCCCGGCAGGTCAGGAAAGGGGATGGGGACAAGCGAGCACCCCCCCTCCCCTGAACCATACCAGGCCGTATGCTTTTAAGACGGGGTGGCTGCTTTGAGGCAGGGGGGGCCCTGCGCCCCCCCACCCCAAAGCACCTTGTCCCCATGTTGATGAGGACAAGGGCCTTCTTCCCGACAACCCTGGCCGTTGGTTGTCGGGGTCTGCAGGCGTGGAGCTTATCGAAATCTGGAAGCCCCCTTTAACAAAGGGGCCTCAGATCCTGGCCCCCCACCCTATGTGAATGAGTATCGGGTACATTGTACCACTACCCATTCACCTAAAAAAAAAGTGTCAAAAATAAAACACAGTACACAGGTTTTTAAAGTAATTTATTAGGCAGCTCCGGGGTCTCTTCCGACTCCTTCTCCCTCTTTTGGATACGTCTTCTGCCTACTCCGCTGACTTCTGCCTCTGTCGGTTCTTCTCCTCTCTCTGCTGATCTCTTCTAGCCCTCTCCGATTCTTCTCCCTCTGTCCGCTGTCTTCTGCCTCTGCCGGGTCTTCTCTGCTGTCTTCTTGCTCTTTTGCCCAATCTTCTCCGCTGTCTTCTCCCTCTGTTCTTCTTCTGATTTTGACTTTGCGCCTTCTCCCACTCTAATGCTGGGTACGCGATGTGCCACTACTTATATTGGCATGGGGTTGGGTCACCGGAGTCCTGCCCCTTATGACGTCACCGCCCGAAGCATGATGGGTGGTGATGTCATAAGGGGCGGGCCTCTGGTGACCCCGCCCCATGCCAGTATAAGTAGTGGCACACCGCGCACCCAGCATTAGAGTGGGAGAAAGAGCGTTGAGTCAACATTGGGAGAAGACAGCGGAGAAGACCGTGCAAAAGAGTGAGAAGACCCGGCAGAGGGAGAAGAACCGGAGAGGGCTAGAAGACATCAGCAGAGAAGACCCGGAGAGGGGAGAAGAACCAGCAGAGGCAGAAGACATCAGCAGAGGAAGCAGAAGACGTCGCCAGAAGAGGGAGAAGAGCCGGAGAGGGGTGAAGAAGTCGGAAGAGACCCCGGAGCGGCCTAATAAATCACTTTAAAAACCTGTGTTTTATTTTTGACACTTTTATTTTTAGGTGAATAGGTAGGGGCACAATGTACCCAATACTCATTCACATAGGGTGGGGGGCCGGGATCTGGGGACCCCCTTGTTAAAGGGGGCTTCCAGATTCCGATAAGCTCTCCGCCCGCAGACCCTGACAACCAAAGGCAAGGGTTGTCGGGAGAAGGCCCTTGTCCTCATCAACATGGGGACAAGGTGCTTTGGGGTGGGGACCCCCCTGCCTCAAAGCACTCAGCCCCCCCATGTTGAGGGCATACGGCCTGGTACGATTCAGGAGGGGGGGTGTTCGCTCATCCCCACCCCCTTTCCTGACCTGCCTGGCTGTGTGCTCGGATAAGGGTCTGGTATGGATTTTGGGGGGACCCCCACGCAATCTTTTCGGTGAGGGGGTTCCCCTTAAAATCAATACCAGTCTAGGGCATGGTATGCTCTTGGAGGGGTAACCCATGCCATTTTTTAAGGCACTGTAAGATATTTCATGAGTACAGGTGACTAGTTTGTCCCATATACTGTAGAATACAAGCTAGGAAAGGATGTTGACTCCAGCAAACAACTGTTTTGCATGCTCCCAGTGTACTGGTACTGCACAGACTGTTCTAAGGCAGTGTTTCTCAACTTTTTATGTAAATTTTTAAGCTATTAGGTTTACATTGCAGCAGCATCCACACATGTAAGACTCCCAACATTAGAGGTGATTTATTCTTTCAAAGCAAATACACTTTTGCTATTAGTGCTAGTATTCCAGCATTTCTTCGTCCTCATTTTCTCTCCCCCATGCAGCTAATGTAACCCCCATTGCTGACAGAGAGGGACGGGGATGGGGGTCAAACAAGGATTCTGTGCAGGTGCCTAATGTGCTCCCTATCAACCAATGATATCAGCGGTTGTTAGGATGCTGGCGGCTGGCCTGCACAGTGCCCAAGGTTGTACAGTTGCACAATGAAAACCTGTGGCTTTGTGTAATAAAAAAAGCAGGTTTGATCCACCACTGGCTTGTATGCAATTTTTGGACAATTTGGGGCAATTTTTAGGTATTTTGCCAAGGCACCCTGGTTGAAAAAGGCTGTTCTAAGGCAACATACTGGGAATTAGAGAATTTCTTCTTAAAGAGGAGCTCCAGTCTGGGGGGAAAAAAAATAAAAATCAGCAGCTACAAGTACTGTACTTTAATATGACACTAACCTGCCCATGGATCCCGTGATGTCGGCGCCCATGAGCCGATTCATTAATTGGCTTCGGGTGCAGGCACAACTGTTGTTAGTAAGGAAAACCAGATGTGAAGCCTTCAGGCATCACAGCTGGTTTCCTACTGCGTATGCGCGAGTCACACTGCGCTTTCTGAATGGTCCCGCTGTCTTCTGGGACCGGTGTGTGTCCCAGAAGAAAGCGGGGGGGAAGGAGGAGGTGCCGGAAATGCTTGTAGATTGCCGCAGCGATCTTACCCGGACGTGAGAGTGGGTACCTGTCAAAAGCAAATACCCACTCCCCCCAAAAAAGTGCCAAATGTGGCAGTTGAGGGTGCAAATAGCGGGAAGCAGAGCTTCTCCTTTTGGGTGGCGCTTCGCTTTAAAGAAGGTGTCATAAAAACATGCAAAACACTTGTGTTATTCCAAGTGCATATAACAGTTTGCCCAGTTAGGAAATAAAAACCCCTGTTTATGGGTGTTTCTCATTTGGGAGCTACAGCATAGCACTTGTAGCCTCTCTTTGTACTAGATGTGTGGAAAAGGAACCCTTGTATACAGTGAAAGAATGGACACCTACCAAATACAGTAATCCCTGCAGTATCTATGACGGTGACTGTGTATCTATGGCTTCTCATCTTCTGTTTGCCTGTCACTCACCGCCTGTTCTCATCTGCCAGCACTGATGTGTCCCCACCCTCTCTTCTCAGTCAGCCACATCTAAATTGTTACTGGTCTCCCACTGAGTAGCATGATCGGAAAGCAGTGGGGGGAATGAGAGGGTTGGGCAAGCCGCCCACCGTGCTAGCTCAGCATCCACAGCACCGATCAAAACCTGACAAAGTGCTGCATGCACAGTATGAACAACAAATCTTTCTGATGATATTCCTTCTTTAAGTTGGTCATTCACTCACAGTATTTACAATTCTATAACATTAACATTTTACTATTACATATTTAAGAATATGCCAAACCATGAGATGTGAATTCCTTACTCAGGTTTGGTATCACCATATGCTTTAGTTTAAAAATTAAACTTAATAATTATATATTATTGATATATATCACTTTTGTCAACAGACATATGAAGACTTGTACTGGAACTATCATATCAAAACTTTGCAGTATGTAAAACAGGACAATTACTGTGTTCTTCGAGCTGTCATGTTCCAGGTTTTTAGTCAAGGAATGCCTTTTCCTGGATGGATGAAAGAAAAAGATATCCTAAAGGTATTTCTGCTTCAGTATTTTTATGAAACAAATTAAATCTTTTACATATCATACCATGGATTGACTGTCTTTTTTTCCATACATTTCAATAAGAACAATAACTTAGCCAAGTAAACATGTTCGTATCAGCCTAACAACTTTGTTTTGTATACAAAGGTGTCAGAACCTGGTCATACACAGAGGAATAGAAACTGGTGGTGGTGGGCAAGGGGGATAAGGTTTTGTCCAACTTACAATGGTTCGTTAAGAAAAGCTTGGTGTATTCATCTCTGTCACATGGGTATCGAGGCGGTGTCACCCCCCTGGAGCCAGGATCAACCACATCAGATCCTGTGGTTCAAAGATATCTGATACTTGTGTTGTCTAGAGATGGGTAAAACCAATTCATTCAAGATTCCTAGGTCCACAGAAATTTGTCATGACATGTAGGTAGATGGGTGGAACCATGGAGCACTGTGAGGGACACAGGAGATCAACACTTCCAGAAGGGTCAGAAGAGAATTCATCTAGCGAGACCCCTTTTATACCCATTTTCAGACATGAATTACTTTAATGGAGCAGCATAGTGGTGTGGGTAGGCAGGAATGGTAAGTACAGTACATACTTTCTGCTTTAGGCCTGTTTCACGCCAGTGTGTTTTTAGATGCGACTTGATTTGCATAGAATCACATGACAAGGGAAATCACATTGTTTTCAATGGTGTCCGTTCACATCAATGTGACTCAGAATGGTGCGATTGTGGACAAGGTTCCTGTACTACTTTGGTGCAATTTTGGCCTTATACAAACCTTATCAAAATTGCATCCAAGTAGCACTACATAATAGGTTGGATCAAAATCGTATCGCAGCATTGTGAACCTAGCCTTACAGGCACAATTTGAAGCAGAGACTTTAGACAGTGGGTGGGGGGGGGGGGCTTGTGGCACCCAATATTCGTCTTGTTTGCTATGGCTCTTATAGCCATGATTCTGCATGCAGTCACCATTATTATGACGCTGTCTATATCTGTGTACCTAGGGCAGTTGGATCTATTTCTGGCAATCCTTTGGACAGCAGTCTATATCTTGGTCCTTTCAAAATATGTTTAGTTTAGTATGGAGGAGAACAGTGTGGCAAGTTTGAAACAATTTTATTTGTTTATTATTTGCATAGCTTCCTGAAAAGCTTCTATATTCTCAAGGATGTAATTGGATACAACAGTTTAGTTTTGGACATGAGAAGTATGCAGGTCCAAAGGTCTATGGAAAACTGCGAAGCTATCTAGAAATCTTCAAAAACCAGGTAAACACACTTTTTAAAACTTGACTTAATTGATATGCAGTAATTACTACTTTATGTCTAATGACTGTATAAATAACTAGAAAAGGTACAATTTCTGGGGAAATTGTGAAAGTGTTCTTGCCTCTACAACTGGAGTGGGCGGAGTAACTGGGTGGGGTGGAGTGGCTTGAGTAACTGTGAAAAGTGTTAAAAAGCTTAATATTTTAAAAAGTATAAATAGTAGTAAAAAAGTTCCATCATTCGCTGAAAGAGCTGAACATTTTTTTCAAAAGTAATTTTTTTTTTCAAAAATGAATTTTTTTTAATCAAAAATGATTTTTTTTTCTTCAAAAATGATTTTTTTTTTCAAAAGTAATTTTTTTTTTCAAAGGTAATTTTTTTTTTCAAAAATGAATTTTTTTATTTCAAAAATAATTTTTTTTTTCAAATATATTTTTTTTTCAAAAATGAATTTTTTTATTTCAAAAATAATTTTTTTTTTCAAATATATTTTTTTTTCAAAAATAATTTTTTTTTTAAAAGAAATTTTTTTTTCAAAAATAATTTTTTTTTTTCAAAAATAATTTTTTTTTTCAAAAATAATTTTTTTTTTTCAAAAATATTTTTTTTTTTTCAAAAATGATTTTTTTTTTTTCAAAAATATTTTTTTTTTTACATGGGGCGGTCATAATGTTTTGGCTGATCATGGGGTGGTCATAATGTTTTGGTTGATCATGGGGTTGTCAGCTTTTGTCACCTCCCACTCTAGTTTTGAACATTTCGCCATTCATTCCTATGGGACCAATTTCGCTGCAAAAACATCATTTCGTGGACCATTCGGCGAAATATTCCACAAAGTGATAACACACCAATCGGGAACAATCCGCTCGTTTCGGTATATTACTTGTCTCTGTAGTGTAAAAACTGTGGGAGGAGTCTACAAGCATTATCAAGTCTAGCAGATGAAGTCACATGCATTTGGGGGGTCTCAGCATCTTGTGTTTACAACCACTGTTTCCTAGCAACGCTCATGCCCTGTTTATGCTTCACAAATATTACTTCATCAAAACTGCCCCATCAGAATTACCCCATCAAAACTGCCCCATCAGAATTACCCCATCAAAACTGCCCCATCATATTCCTCTATTATAAATCAGTACATGGTGTGTCTGTCCCCTCCCCCGGGCTCTGTAATCAGAGCTGAGATGCTCCAGCCACCTCCCCCCTGTGTATAACAGAAGCTTTGGTAACCATGGCAACAAAACAAACACTAACAGTACACTCTGATTAATGGCTAAAATTTCCTGAAATTACCTCTAAACAAATGGCCGTATTTTAAAAACTATACATCCTACAGCGAAGATCTTTATATTGTGAGAATCACAAGACCCAGACCTAGATTTTGATGTATAGTATGTCTGTAAAAAATTAAAAATGAAGGCACAGTCGCAGTTTAGAAATTGCCCTTCAAATTTGGAGGGGGCTAGAGTGTAGTTTCAATGAATGTCAATGGACGGCGTGAGTTACAAACAAATGGTCATATTGTGAAAACTATCAGGACTATGGCTTAGCCGTGGACATGTTTAGTGGCAGCAGGGATAGCTGAACGTTTTGATATAAGATTTGTGTAGGTGGGCTTGAAAATGAGGGAGTGGCGGCAGTTTAGAAATCATGTTCTGATTTTTCAGCTTTTGTCATCTCCCACTCTAGTTTCCCCATTCATTCCTATGGGACCAATTTCGCCGCAAAAATGACGATATTTCGTGAACCATTTGGCGAAACGTTCCACAAAGTAATAGCACACCATTCAGGAACAATCCGCACGTTTTGGTATATTACTTGTCTATGTAGTGTAAAAACTGTGGGAGGAGTTAGGGTGGTAAATTTGGCTATAATAATAAGAATAATATATATGTGAGATAACAGTAAGTGGTCTTGCTATGCAAGAACACTTAACAAACAGTTTAAATAATACTAAAATGTTTATTAAGTGTTCTTGCATAGCAAGACCACTTACTGTTATCTCACATATATATTCTTATTATTATTATAGCCAAATTTACCACCCTAACTCCTCCCACAGTTTTTACACTACATAGACAAGTAATATACCGAAACGTGCGGATTGTTCCCGAATGGTGTGCTATTACTTTGTGGAACGTTTCGCCGAATGGTTCACGAAATATCGTCGTTTTTGCGGCGAAATTGGTCCCATAGGAATGAATGGGGAAACTAGAGTGGGAGATGACAAAAGCTGGAAAATCAGAACATGATTTCTAAACTGCCGCCACTCCCTCATTTTCAAGCCCACCTACACAAATCTTATATCAAAACGTTCAGCTATCCCTGCTGCCACTAAATATGTCCACGGCTAAGCCATAGTCCTGATAGTTTTCACAATATGACCATTTGTTTGCAACTCACGCCGTCCATTGACATTCATTGAAACTACACTCTAGCCCCTTCAAATTTGAAGGGCAATTTCTAAACTGCGACCGTGCCTTCAATTTTAATATTTCAGAGACATACTATGTATCAAAATCTAGGTCTGGGTCTTGTGATTCTCACAATATAAAGATCTTCGCTGTAGGATGTATAGTTTTTAAAATACGGCCATTTGTTTAGAGGTCATTTCAGGAAATTTTAGCCATTAATCAGAGTGTACTGTTAGTGTTTGTTTTGTTGCCATGGTTACCAAAGCTTCTGTTATACACAGGGGGGAAGGTGGCTGGAGCATCTCAGCTGATTACAGAGCCCGGGGGAGGGGACAGACACACCATGTACTGATTTATAATAGAGGAATATGATGGGGCAGTTTTGATGGGGTAATTCTGATGGGGCAGTTTTGATGAAGCAGTATTTGGGAAGCATAAACAGGGCATGAGCGTTGCTAGGAAACAGTGGTTGTAAACACAAGATGCTGAGACACTCCAAATGCATGTGACTTCATCTGCTAGACTTGATAATGCTTGTAGACTCCTCCCACAGTTTTCACACTACAGAGACAAATAATATACCGAAACGAGCGGATTGTTCCCGATTGGTGTGTTATTACTTTGTGGAATGTTTTGCCGAATGGTCCACGAAATGACGTTTTTGCGGCGAAATTGGTCCCATAGGAATGAATGGCGAAATGTTCAAAACTAGAGTGGGAAGTGACAAAAGCTGACAACCCCATGATCAGCCAAAACATTATGACCACCCCATGATCAGCCAAAACATTATGACCGCCCCATGTAAAAAAAAAAATATTTTTGAAAAAAAAAAAAAATTTTTGAAAAAAGTAAAAAAATAATTTTTGAAAAAAAAAAAATCATTTTTGAAAAAAAAATATATATATTTTTGAAAAAAAAAATATTTTTTAGAAAAAATTATTTTTGAAAAAAAAAAATATTTTTGAAAAAAAAATTTCTTTTAAAAAAAAAATTACTTTTGAAAAAAAAAATCATTTTTGAAGAAAAAAAAATCATTTTTGATTAAAAAAAATTCATTTTTGATTAAAAAAAATTCATTTTTGAAAAAAAAAATTACTTTTGAAAAAAATGTTCAGCTCTTTCAGCGAATGATGGAACTTTTTTACTACTATTTATACTTTTTAAAATATTAAGCTTTTTAACACTTTTCACAGTTACTCAAGCCACTCCACCCCACCCAGTTACTCCGCCCACTCCAGTTGTAGAGGCAAGAACACTTTCACAATTTCCCCAGAAATTGTACCTTTTCTAGTTGAATAAATTGTGCAAAGAGCTGTACAAAATGCAGTAAATAGAAACTAAACAGACTGCCTTATACTAAAGTCAGATAAGTGACTGGTGCCATTTGCCCTATTGAATACATCTGTTGCCCATATTCGAGTCTGTTTAGGGCCGCAAAAACAAACAGAAAAGGTGTGCGCCCGTTTACATCTTCCCATATCTGAGTCTAAACAAATGTTTACAGATCGCTTGCTGACATGGAATGCAGGACATCCATGTAAAAGGGCCCTAAGTATTCTATGCCTCTTTAGGCTGTTTTCGATTGGAAAACAAAAAAACAAGCCACACAGCAGAAATCAGAGCTTAATGCTATACATTACAATAACATGGAAACTCTTGCGTATCAGTTCTGTTTTAGACAACAAATAATATAGGGCTTAATTTACTAAAACTGGAGAGTGCAAAATCTGGTGCAGTTCTACAAAGAAAACAATCAGCTTCCAGGTTTTACTCTCAAAGCTTAATTGAACAAGCTGAAGTTAGAAGCTGATTGGCTACCATGCACAGCTGCACCAGATTTTGCACTTTCCAGTTTTAGCCTAGGTTCACATTGAAGCGATTTGGCATGCGATCAGGGTTGCCACCTCATCCCTTTAAACCCGAACACATATTAATTATACAGGTTCTGTGGATGATTAAGGTGGTAATTAAACTCACTTGGTGCCTTATCTGCATTAAATTAACCTCAGAACCTGTGTAATTAATATGTGTTCGGGTTTCCGGTTTAAAGGGATGAGGTGGCAACCCTACATGCGATGTGACATGTCACATCGTATGCCAAATCAGCGGCTATTGCCGGCAATGGCACCGCCCGAATTTCTTGTGACGCTGCACTCCCAAAAGTCGTTTCTATACTACTTTTGGCAACTTTGGGGTGCGATTTGTATAGACATCTGTGCAGGAACCCGCACAGATGTCTCTGAAATCGCCCCCGAATTCAGACTGACATGCAGATATTAAATCTTGTGAGTTCAGCTGAACTCCTACATTTCAATCCCACTGTCAATGTGAACCTGGGCTCAACCCCATAGTCTTTTACAATAGTTTCCATGACAGGAAGTTATTGCTGAAAATGCCTCTAAGGCTTGGTTCACACCTATGCGAATTGGATGCTGGTCTCGCCACATTCAATTCACATAGCAGGAGAATGTGACCGGCTCTCTATGGTTCACATGTCTCCGTGACTGCGCAGCGCACTTCACAGAAACGCTGTGCGTTTTTGCCTCCGTTTCAGGGCTGAATTCAGGCAAAGATTCTGCCCTGATTCGTCTCTGAAACGGAGAACAGGGATGAACAATGTTGCTGTGCGATTCGCGGCCAGTTTAGATGTGAACTGATGCCTTAAAATGAATGCACAGTTTATACCAACGTGATTGCATTCTGACATGGATAGTTCCAGTTAAATCAACCTTTGCCACCTTTTGTTTATCTACATTTGAATTTTATTGATATTGCTATGTCTTTATTGTTATGTCTTGCAATTGCTGTTCTTACAAGCATTGTTTAAGTTCTGCAGGTAAGCTATAAAAACAAAATAATACATTTATTTTCTTCAGCATGAGTCAAATTTCTTTTGCATGATTTCTTCCTTGGTCTCACAGATTGGGCCCCCATTAGCAAATAACTGCACAGCTGTGTACTTGTTGACTAGCTTATAAGCTCCAGCTTTAAAAACGGAGGGATTCTGAAGCCTCGTACACACGCTTATATTTTCGGACGACCGAACATCTGTTTTTGTAGCATGCTAGTCTTATGCCGAAAGTGAAGAGGTTACTCACAATGCGAAAATTTTCGTACGTCAGAATACAACGTCAGACGTGACGTAATGTGTTTAATAGTATGTATCCTTTTCTTTCTGAGCATGCGTAGTCTTGCTCTTATGATTTTTTTCGTACGGGGACCGTACTGATGAAACAAAAAATGGACATTGAGTTCACATCTGACAAAAATTTTATAGTCTGCAAATCCAGCTTTTGTCTGACGAAGAAGCAAGATCGGCTGTCGAAAGCATCGTAAGTAACGATCTGAAATTTGTCAGACAGCTCATTGTGCGGATTTTTCCATCCGATTTTCGTATGGTGTGTACGGGCTTTAAGACCCCATACACATTATTAGATTTTCTGCAAATTTTTGTCTTCAGATATACCAAAACCATTTAATATGAGGTCAATCCTTAGGAGTTTCAATTTGTATGCAATCAGGCAGGCCCTAGCACTACATGTTTTGGTAAATCTGAAGACAAAAATCTGCAGAAAATCTAATAGTGTGTATGGGGCTTAAGCCTAGCTACCTCTAATTTCAGTTATGGTGTGGGACTCCCAACGTGTTTCTATGCTAACCTTTAGGCCTCATGCACACTAGATATTTTGCTAACTCTCCTAGACTCCTTTCCACCTGGCAACAGTGTTTTGGCAGTAAAAATGCTTGTAAATGGATTAGGACCCCATACACACTATTAGATTTTCATCTTCAGATTTACCAAAACCATGTAGTGCAAGGGCCTGCCTGATTGCATACAGATTGAAACTCTTAAGATTTGACCTCATATTATATGGTTATGGTAAGTCTGAAGACAAAAATCTGCAGAAAATCTAGTAGTGTGTATGGGGTCTAAAGCGTCGTACACATGGTACGCTTGGTGGGTAACCGAGCATCTGATTTTTGTCAAAAGCGCATGCCAGGATCTAGTCTTGCATACTAACGTTACACAAATTGTCGTACCACAATCACGAAGGTAGTGATGTACTACAAGGAATTTCAGGTCTTGAGCGCCACCCTTTGGGCTTCTGCTAATTTCGTGTTTGGTGAGCACTGATTCCGAGCATGCGTGTTTGTACTTTTGACTTTTGTGTGACGGATTTGTGTACCGACCATCCGAAAATCTGAGGTGGAGGTGTTGTTTGACAAAAATTTACTAGCCTGTCATCCAACATTTGTTGGCCGAAAATTGGAAAACAATTGTTGAAAGGAGTGTACTAATGGTAAGAACTTCGGACAACAGCCTGTCAAATGACAATCCCCTTCTGATTTTCGCACCGTGTGTACGAGGCTTAATACCTCGTACACACGGGCCCCTTAGCAGGAGGGGCCCAAAGTGTGGCGCTCAAGAGCTGAAATTCCTCGCAGTACGTCACTATGTTTGTGTTTGTGGCACGAAAATTTGTGTAACTTTAGTATGCAAGACAAGATCCTGGCACACGCCCTTTTGACAAAAATCAGATGGTCGGTTGTCCAACAATCGTACCGTGTGTATGAGGCTTAACACTCAAGTGCTAAACGCACCTAGTGCCCTAGGTGCGTTTAGGCGGTCAAATGTTTTTTCTGCCAAAACTCTGCTGCTCCTGGAAACAATGGCTGTGGGTTTTTTTTCTGCCTCTAAACTCTTCTAAACGCCTATGTGTGCATGGGCACATAGTCCAACATTCAGCCCTGGTTGACATTGATGCGATTTGGCATGCCATTTGACAGGTCATCGCATGGCAAATCGGCGACAATTGCCAGAAATGGCAGAGCCGGGATTGGTGCGACATCGCACTGATTCCCAAAAGTAGTTTCTGTCCTACTTTTGGCAATTTTGGGGTGCGATTTCCATTGACATCTGTACAAAATCCGAAGTCGGGAATTAAATCATGCAAGTTCAGCTGAACTCGCACAATTTCATTCCCGCAGTCAGTGTGTGCAGTCAAGCGCATTAAGAGACAGGTAGAAAAAAAAAAAAAAAAAGCGAATGGCCCTAGGAGCGGCAGAAAAAAAGTCCAGTGTGCATAAGGCCTTAAAGTGATTTAAAGTCTTGCTGTCTTTAATTTTTTTTTTTTTAATTAAAATAAAACAGGTTTATACTTAAAATATGTGAAAATAAATCCTCATATAAATGGATATATATCAATATATAAACACACTATTGAGTATCAAATAGTGGAGTATATAGCATGCATCAAATTCCTCATAATAATGTATACCCCACTGAGCACACTTCAAGTCCAACTCCAAGATTATCATCGGTCTCTGAGTAAAAGATTTTATATCCTCTTTGTGTATCCAATCTCTAAAGCCATGCAGTATTATATTTGTTATGTTACCTAAATCGCTGCCTATTTATTTCTGCTGCATCACAGAGCACTTGTCCTTAGATTTCAATTCTACAGCAATTCTAAGTGCTCAGAACATGACAGTGATATGCATATATCAGCCTTACACCAAGGTTCCTTTAAACAAGATTCTACATCCACCAAAGACTTTATTCCCAATCATGACAGGGTAAGCCATAAACAGTCACCTCCAGCAATCATATCTAATATAGTGAGCTATGTCATTAAGGATTTTCAGAGATAACCAGTGATAGAATTTATCTGGTGAAAGCTGTCAGGATGTACAGTATCTCACAAACGTGAGTACACTCCTCAAATTTATCTTTTGTGAGATACTGTGTATATTTGTATTCAGGCTTATACTTACCTGCTCTGTGCAATGGTACTGCACAGAGAGGTCCCAAGCCTCCTCCCTAAGTCCCCCGCCAGCTCTCTTGTCTCCTCCTCTATGGTGGCAGATCTGCAGGTAAGCTCCTGAGTTGGACTGTGTGTGCCATAGACACATACAGCACGACTCAGCCCCACCCTTGCCACCTCCTCACAGGCTCCTGCTGCTGCCTCTGTCCTGTGAATACAAGGGGAGAGAGAGAGGATAGAGCCGCTACAGATGGGCACTGCGCTAGATCATGTGAGGATTCGGGTAAATATTTATTTAGATTGGGGTGGGGGGCATACAACTGCTGGGACATTTTTTTACCTTAATGCAGGGAATGCATTAAGGCAAAAAATGTCATGCCTTTACAACCACTTTAAACATAAAAGGGTTTGTTTTCTAGTGTTCTCACACCACTAAGGAGGAGAATGCCTATTTAGAGTTCTCTTTAGGTGTAGTTACCATTATTATTTTTGTGATTGGTCTGCTATGCTGGCCACAAGTCCTTAGATGAACAAATGGATGAGTAAATGGAAAATAACAGAAGTGTTCTAATTATACTGGCTGCAAATAAGATCTCCAAATCACCTAAAAATATTAGCCTGATACATTGTGTGTGTGTACAACCATGATCCCTGCAAATAATTGCTGGCTGTGCAAACAATCACAAATAACTGCTATTTGCACACCTCTGTCATTTCCAGCCACAGAAATCTGTAGGTTCTTGCAGCTGGAATTCATACCATGTAAAAATGTGAATGAAGCCTAAAGCAGATTTTCGGACGACCGTTCGTCCGTTTTTTGTTGCATGCTAATCTTATGTCAAAAGTGAAGAGGTTACAATGTCAGAAGTGACGTAATGTGTTGGATAGTTTTGTATGTATTCTTTCGTTTCTGAGCATGCGTACTCTTGCTCTTACGATTTTTTCGTATGAAAACCGTAAACGAAAATCGGACGTTGAGTTCATGTACGACAAAAATGTTATAGTCTGCATATCCAGCTTTTGTCGGATGTAGAATCGGAATCGGCTATCGAAAGACCGTACTAACGATCCAAAAATCGGCAGATCGTTCGAACTTTTTACTTCCGATTTTCATATCGTGTTTACGGGCCTTTACTCTCTGCAGTAAGGCTGCAGACTGAGGATTGTCAATAAATTTTAATGCAATAGACTAAAATGACATTTTAGATCCTAGTGAGTGATATGCATGGTGGTTTAAGTCTATCACCTCTGTAAATTTTATTATTTCAGGGTAGTTAATCAGATTGCAGATTCATTAAAGCTCAGGAAAAAAAAAAAAGTTTTCCCATGCAGTGGGGCTGTGCATGCACTGCATGGGTTTACTGCTTGTTTTTTTTCCAGGGGCGACCAGAAAGCTTATACTCAACCGATCGGCAAATGGCACAACCCCACAATCCAGCGGTGGACTGTTCCAGATGTCCTCATATGCAGAGCATGTCTATGGGCGTGATGTCCGGAACAGTCCATCGCACAAGACCACTAGACCACAGGGGGCAGGAGTCACAGGGACCGGTCTTGTGCTGGAAAGGATCAGAGGATTAGGTAAGTATATCTCCGCTCTCCTCTCCCCTAGAAAAAAACGAGCACAGCCCCACTGCATGGGAATTAAAACATTTCCCCGGAGTTCAGCTTTAAATTTTTATGAGCTAGATATTTTTTTCCCAACAGATACCATTAAGGCCTCATTCACACAGGCATACTTAAACATACACCCATGTGTGTGCTGTAATTGCCCTCACAGGGATGTATAGGTTTACCATGCATCCCCATGCAGGCGGTCCCATTCATGTCATCTGGGACGCAGCAGCTGCATGGACACAGCCGCTGCTCCATGTTGACATCATCGTGGGTGCGTGCGTGTCCCCAAACGCACACTGTTTGTGTACAGGGACCCAAATTGCTGTCAAATCAGGAGCAGAGGCCATTGTCCTGCAGCTGCGATGTCCCAAATGACTTGAATGTGCATCCCCCTGCAGGCAAACATGGCCCTCTCATGGGCGTACGCTTAAGTACGCCAATAAGAGTAATATTTTGCATGCAGTATTTATATCGAAGACCTTTGCAAAACATGCACATCAAAAGGAAAAACTCTGCCTGTGGTCTTGGAACTGTTTCGTTTACCCTTTAAAGGAGGCTGCCTGTGTACAATAGGAGACTTACTGTCACGCTGCGAGTGGCTTTGTTTATTTCACAGATTGAAATATACACACTATAGTGAGTCTTTTAAAAAAAAAAATACTATTGTAATAGAATGAACATGACATTATATTTTTCTACATTGCAAATTTACTGTATTTTGTTTTTTTAATGTTTTGTTATGCTTGTAATTTTGAATGGGAAATGGACTACTTGCATATTATTCTGATCAACTGCTAAGATGGCAAAGACTCAGCAGTGTTGAGTCAAATCATTACTGGCTGAATCTATATCCAGGAACTTCAGATTTGATTTTTGATTACGAAACAACTATGTGTAAAATAAGTAAAACACATACACCATTAAAATAGCTGTCACTTTCGGGATCAAAGACTGGCAACGTACATACCCCACATATGCCTGCCAAAAGGGACCAAGGTCTCCAAACCCCTAGACATTGCCCAAGAGTTCCAGAAATTCTACACGTCCTTGTACAACATAGACAGAGATCCCCCTTCACAAGATCACTTGCAGTCATACTTATCTGCCTCTAAAATGTCACAGCTACCTGACTCAGCTCAGGAAGCCCTAGAAGACCCCATCACGGTTGAGGAAGTTCAAAGTGCGATAGGGGCAAATAAACCTGGGAAAGCCTCTGGTCCTGATGGTTTCACCATCGGATACTATAAAACCTTTATGCTGTCTTTGAGCACGTTCATGGTTAAATTATTTAATGAAGTAGGCCCGGAATCACCTTTTGCAATAGACTCTTTACAAGCTCACATTGCAATAATACCAAAGGAGGGTAAAGACCCAACCTGCTGTGGAAATTACAGACCGATATCCCTGCTTAATACTGACATAAAGTTGTTCACCAAGATACTTGCGAATAGAATTCAACAACATCTTCCTCATCTGATCCATTTAGATCAAGTAGGGTTCATACCCAATAGAGAAGCAAGGGACAACACCATCAAGGCACTAAACCTAATACACACAGCGAACAAATCCCGCACTCCATGCGTGCTCCTGGGCACCGATACGGAGAAGGCCTTTGACAGGGTGAACTGGCCCTTTATGTATGCAGTCCTTCAACATGTTGGATTCGGCACTAATATGTCCTGGTGGATCTCATCAATATACTCAAGACCCACAGCTTGTGTACGAGCTAATGGAGTCTTGTCGGATCCACTACAAATCTCCAATGGGACGCGTCAGGGGTGCCCGCTTTCGCCCCTCCTCTTCGCCCTGTCACTGGAACCCTTTCTGTGCTCGGTCCGTAGAAACCCAGATATTAATGGCGTATCGGTGGGAAATTTTCAGCATAAAGTATCGGCATATTCCAGTGACATGTTGTTTTCCCTCACGAACCCAGTGATATCCATCCCAAATCATTTTAGGGAATTTCACAAATACGGTGCCCTATCCAACCTTAACATAAACTTCATAAAATCAGAAGCAATGGGCATTAATCTCTCACAGTTACTTAAGTAGTATTTTAGGTTAAAATGGAAAAATATGGCATTGACATATCTGGGTACAATAATTCCAGCCCACACATCAAAGGTCTTTGTACTGAATTTCCCCCCCGTTACTTGCAAAGGTCAGAATGCTCCTCAATAAGTGGAACTCCGGTCTACACTCATGGTTCGGCCACTGCAATATTCTTAAAATGAGTATACTCCCCAAATTTCTATACCTCCTGCAGACTTTGCCCGTCCGTATCCCATTTACTTATTTCCAACAAGTACGAAAAGCATTTTTCGAATTTATATGGGCCCACAAACACCCCCGCTTGAAGAGATCCCAACTCACATTGCCAAAGCAATGTGGGGATTAGCAGTACCAGATGTACATAAGTACTACCAGGCAGTTCACCTCGGTAGATTGGTTGATTGGTGTAGGCATGAACCCCTCAAGATATGGATTCAGCTTGAACAAGATCAGAGCCCTGTCCCTTTGAAAAGGGCTCCATGGTGTTATGATTCCTTGCCTAATAAGGTAAAGTCGCACCCGTTAATCGGCCAGACTGCAAGAGTGTTCTCCCTTCTGTTCAAAAAGGGGTCCCTCTCATCCGAGACCTCGCCAATCTTCCCGATTCTAGGGAACTCGCTTTTTACACCGGGCTATCAGGAAGAACCCTTCAAACACCTACTACTTTTGGGGTATGAGCAGGCCTCACACTTCTTAATACAGGGAAAATGGCCCTCACTACAAGACCTTATGGATCCAGAGGGACCTTTTCGACTGAAATTCTGGAATGCTCTCCAACTCTCCCTCTTCCTTAGGACTCTACCCCCCTCAAGCAATTTCGATCAACCTCTCACAACCTTAGAGGAAATATGTTCAACAGAAGGGACATTACCACACACGCTCTCGAGCATGTATAATCTTCTGATCACTCCCTCAGATCCCCACCTGAGTTGCATTGCTGACTGGGAAAGAGACTTGAATCGCACATTTAGCCCACAACAAAAACAATGCATCCTCCATTTCACATACAAACCGTCAATCTGCACGAAAATGAAGGAAAACAATTTTAAAATCTTAACCAGGTGATATAAGACTCCAGCGAGGCTAAGCAAAATTTTCCCCGCTTCCTCGGATAGATGCTGGAGATGCGAGGAGGAACGGGATACATTACTACATGTCTTCTGGACATGCCCAATCATAGCACAATTTTGGTTAAAGGTCAAAAATATCGCCCAGAAATTTACAGATCAGCAAATTCCAGATGACCCAGCCTTCTTCCTCCTCCACGTCACGGCTTCCCCGGCAAAATCCTACAAAAAAAATCAATTGACACAGCCAAATCATGCATTCCGCTGAAGTGGAAAACCCCACAATCTCCGACTATTGGGATGTGGCCCAGGAAAGTACAACAAATCAATAAATTTGAGGACCTAATCCTAACAGCACAACAGCAACAAGAACGATATTCAAAGACATGGTCCCTTTGGAACATGTTTGTCAATTCTGAAGAGGGTCGCACTTTATTTGACGATGCGACCCTAGACTAAAGTTAAAGTAATAAGACACTAAAGTTCTGAAGACCTTTCCCCTCTACTTTTTTTTTTTTTTTTTTCCCTCCACTTCACCCCCATCTACCGCCTCTCCTTCTATCTTTCTCTACTTTCTGCTTTCTTAGTCTTCTATACCCTATCTCTCCTTTTTCTTTCGTGCTCTGTGATTTTACAATTGCAACTGTTTTATTATTATGAAGTTAAAAAGAGAGGGAAGGGCCACGTGGGACCACTGTACTGAACAATGTATCTTTTGGTAGCGTTGGACAACTTGTTGTCTTACCATTTTCTATCTCTTCTGTACTGAGTTTTGTATGTTCTGTACACACTGTTATGTTGTTCCTCCTCTTATTATATTACTATTTAACCTATTTCATATGCTTTAGGGCCGGTTCCCATTGATGCGATGTCCAACATCAGATGTGATTCGCACTGCACTGCTGTGAAAATCACATGCGATCTCTGTGCTATGCGATTTCAACCATACAGATAGTACAGGACCCTTTTTTTGGTCCGCAGCAGAATCGGATTGCATGGGTGTTTACACCCATGCAATCTGATTCCTGTCCAAATTTGCAGTTCGCACTGCGATATGCGAACTGGTTTGGGGGTGTCATTACCTTTCAATTGACACTCCCAGCAGTTCGCATAGGGCAGTGTGAACTGCCGCCGGGAGACATGTGATGCGGGAACCCGCAGTGGATTTGCAGGGTTCCCTCATAGCTGCAGTGTGAACCGAGCCTCAATTAGTAAGAAAGATGGAAATATAGAAAAATGCATTTTACCATAATGTTTCCCAAATGACCATTTACTTTTATCTTCACAGTCTCAGATGTTTCAAAGAAAAATGTTTATATTGATCTCTGACTACAAGAATGTAGCGAATGTTGTGTTATTTTTATGTCAAGTTGCAGTAGCCCATATGTGAGAATAGCTGCAATAATATTTCAGACTTGGGTAGTAAAAAATATTCCTTTGAAGTGAAAGATTCTCTAGCTCGCAGACGTCACCAAGCCCAAGGTGCTTGATAATGTTTTTACTAAAAGTTCGAAGGTGTTACTTCATATTGCTTATATGAAATTCAGATATAGCAAATATTTCAGTGTTGGCCTTATTGTATCATTACACTTGCAAAGTTTTGATTACCCCAAGAGTCACAATTATATGGTATCCATTGCCATCGTATGATCCATGTCCACATGTATGATGCCGTATGAAAACAGGTGCTGTATGAAATCAAATCTACCCAAAGTGTAGTGGCACAATTTAGACCCTGCCCTTTTAAGTACAATGCACTCATTTTTTTCAGACATTGTAATCCTGTAAACAGGGTGGGTGAGTGGTAAATCCCTCTCTTCATTGCTTGTTTTATATTCTCTTACAACCACAAGGAGGGATACATAACACAAACACAGTAATACTGGAAAGTGCCAAGGTCAATTGGAGAAAGGTAAAATTGTCAAGCATACCTTTTTACATTGATTATAACATAGAAACATCAGTGTGTGTGTTTGAAGCTTAGCAACCACAATATGTTTATAATTTCTCTAATCCTTTTTCTATCATTAGAGCAGATAGCATAATACACATATAGTACATTGATGTCTTGGTCAGATACTTATTCATCCCAATGTCTGCAGTTTCTCTTGTTCTCCCCTTAATAGCAATGCAGGTTGCGTGTCCTGAAACCAACTTGACTGGTTTTGCCAGTCCTTGTTGCAGGCTGTACAGGGAGAGGTACAAGAATTTACAAGTATGTGTCTCAAAAGGCAAACAGCTGTGCCGTTATTTCCCCTCATCATACAAGTCCTGGGAGACCCCACCCTGCTACACCATTTAATGGCACATACTGTTCCAAATAATTTATGGTATAATATGTGTAACATTATTATATATTTTCAATATACTGTGTATATGTGTGTGTGTGTACAGTATATCACAAAAGTGAGTACACCCCTCAGATTTTTGTAAATATTTTATTATATCTTTTCATGTGACAACACTGAAGAAATGACACTTTACTACAATGTAAAGTAGTGAGTGTACAGCTTGTATAACAGTGTAAATTAGCTGTCTCCTCAAAATAACTCAACACACAGCCATTAATGTCTAAACCGCTGGCAACAAAAGTGAGTACACCCCTACGTGAAAATGACCAAATTGGTCCCAAAGTGTCATTATGTTGTGTGGCCACCATGATTTTCCAGCATTGCCTTAGCCTTCTTGTTCATGGAGTTCACCAGAGCTTCACAGGTTGCCACTGGAGTCCTCTTCCACTCCTCCATGATGACATCACGGAGCTGGTGGATGTTCGAGACCTTGCGCTCCTGCACCTTCCATTTGAGGATGCCCCACAGATGCTCAATAGGGTTTAAATCTGGAGAAATGCTTGGCCAGTCCATCACCTTTACCCTCAGCTTATTTAGCAAGGCAGTGGTCATCTTGGAGGTGTGTTTGGGGTCGTTATTGTGTTGGAATACTGCCCTGCGTCCCAGTCTCCGAGGGGATGGGGATCATGCTCTGCTTCAGTATGTCACAGTACATGTTGACAGCCATGGTTCCCTCAATGAACTGTAGCTCCCCAGTGCCGGCAGCACTCATGCAGCCCCACACCATGACACTCCCACCACCATGCTTGTCTGTAGGCAAGACACACTTGTCTTTGTACTCCTCACCTGGTTGCTGCCACACACGCTTGACGCCATCTGAACCAAATAGGTTTATCTTGGTCTCATCTGTCAAGTTTTTTGACAGAGGAGTAAAAATAATTATCAGAAGAGTTGTCCAAGAGCTAATGACCACTTGTGGAGAGCTTCAGAAAGACCTGGAATTATCAGGTACAATTGTTTCAAAGAAAAAAATAAGTAATGCACTCAACCACCATGGCCTGTATTGCTTCAGAAAAACCATGTTGAAGCTCGTTTAAAGTTTTCTGCACTACATTTAGACAAGCCTGTGAAATACTGGGAGAATATAGTCTGGTCAAATGAGACCAAAATTAAACTCTTTGGATGCCATAATGCACACCATGTTTGGAGTTCAAACTTCACTACACATCACCCCAAATCACCATACCAAAAGTGGAATTTTGGGGTGGGAACATCATGGTGTGGGGCTGTTTTTCAGCATACGGTACTGGCAAACTTCATGTCATTAAAGGAAGGATGAATGGAAAAATTTACCAAGACGTTCTTGATAAAAATCTGCTGCCGAGGAAGACGGTCGCGTGAAGAGAGAGCTCCCAGACCTCACAGCAGTTCTCAACCATTCTTAGCGATGGCGGACAGCTAACCTGAGCCCTACCACCTTCTACGGGTCAGTGTGCTGCTACTGCCAACCATGGGGAAACGAAAGCCTCCTCCGGGTCCCCATAAACTGACAACATACTTCGGCTCCATCAGAGCACATGAAACCTAATATAGCCCTGGCTGGGACCAGCCGTGGACATCCTCCGTTTCAAGGCTTTCCACTTGGCTCTCACTTCAGGAACAGCAGCCGCTCTTCACATAGAGACCCTCCTGTCGCCAGCCCTGTGAAATCAAGTTCTATGAAAGTCTCCTACACATCAATATGCAGGTGAGAGGGGCAGGGAGATGTCTCAGGAGATTCCAAATGTGAATTCATAGAATGCATTGATGACTACCCTACTGTGGGACAGCCACTCTCAGATAAAACTTTAAGTCCTTGAGAGGGTCTCTTCACAAAGATATGATGTCTATGGTTACACAGATCAGGAAGGAGGTGGGTGATATTGGTGAAAGAATACACCATATTGAAACCAAGTTGGGAGATTTTGCCATGGTACATAATGAGCAAGTGGATGTTCATAATGGAGCAGAGGATGAGTTGCAAGCAATTTAAAGCAAAATTAGCAGACTTGGAGGACCGTTCCAGGAGGAACAATGTAAGGTTTAATGGGGTAGCCGAGTCAGTTCTCCATCAGAGCTACCCAACTACATCCAACAACTAATATCAGTCCTACATCCAACAACTAGTATATTTAGTATACATCTCTCATTTAAAGTCTAAAACCCCCCTTATTGTCGGACAGTATGTAATAAACTGATACAAGAAATACTATGCTTTATATCCTATGTGCTTACTCTATGTAGTAATTGGCCTCATTCAAAGTCCCCCTGACCAAAATTCCCTGTCTTTCTGTCCAAATTTGGGATGGAAGCCGATAACTGATGGTGACACGGACCACATATTTTTTTTTTTTTCTTTCCGTCCTCCTTCCTGATGTGCCAAAGCGAGAAATCACAGTGGACAGGGCGCATAGACTCGCTAAGCTACCCTTTCTGCCTGACAATGTGCCTTGCGATGCAATCGCCAAAATACATTTCTATAATGTCAAGGAGGCACAGCGGGCAAGATGGGAGTCTCCATTGCCTAAGCCATACAACGGGATCTCATCGTATGCAGACCTGTCCAAGCACACCATGCAAGCCCGCACTAAACTAGTTTCATTTACCAAGCTCTATCTCAATCATAATGTCATCTACTGCTGGGGCTTCCCAGCCAAGTTGCTGGTCACCTGGGAATGCAGAAACTACACTTTATTCTCAGTGGAAGAAGGAATGAATCTAGCGAAGCAATGGGGCTTACTGCCCACAGATGAACAAAGTTCCCAGCCTAAAGCCTCACTATCAAGAGCCGAACCCTTGTGGGAAACAGCCCCTGGTTAACTATATCAATACTTCCTAACCTAAAATTGGTAGGGTCTCAGATAACTATTTGACTGCAATGGAACCCTGTGGCTCTGATGAGCAAATTCCCCCACCTAAAGATGCAGTTTTCACTTCTAACCAAGATTTGTTTCTTGTTTTTTATACTTGCCTTTACCAGTTATTGTTTGACTATTTCCAGTTTTTTTGTTGACACCATTGACGCCGAGTCTATTTCTTGGAGGGCATTAAAACCAAGGACACCTTGTTTAAACTATCCTGTTGGATGGCTTTGGGAGATTACTCCCAACCAGATACCTTGTTGCTTTGTTTTTGGGCTAAATAGTCCAAATAAGCAGAAAGCTATGTGGCAAAAGGCCAAAAACCTTAATGGAGACATTATCTGTGTGCAATAAACGAATTTCTTAGCCAACAAACCCCCCAAATGCACCCATGGCAAATGCAGAGATTAAAAAAAGAGAAACGCTAATAGCTGTCAAGAATTCTGTTCGCTTTAAGCTTTGCGCATCAATCTTGGATCCTCATGACAGATACAGTGGGGACGGAAAGTATTCAGACCACTTTAAATTTTTCACTTTGTTATATTGCAGCCATTTGCTAAAATCATTTAAGTTCATTTTTTTCCTCATTAATGTACACACAGCACCCCATATTGACAGAAAAACACAGAATTGTTGACATTTTTGCAGATTTATTAAAAAAGAAAAACTGAAATATCACATGGTCCTAAGTATTCAGACCCTTTGCTGTGACACTCATATATTTAACTCAGGTGCTGTCCATTTCTTCTGATCATCCTTGAGATGGTTCTACACCTTCATTTGAGTCCAGCTGAGTCCAGACAATGATCCCAGACACAAAGCCAAGGAAAATCTCAATGGTTTCAATGAAAGATAATAAAGCTGCTAGAATGGCCTAGCCAACCATCTGACTTGATTTCTATATAAAATCTATGGAAAGAACTATAGATCAGAGTTCATAGAAGAGGCCCACTGAACCTTCAAGATTTGAAGACTGTATGGAAGAATCACAAAATCACACCTGAGCAATGCATGCGACTGGTTTCTCCATACAGGAGGCATCTTGAAGCTGTCATTACCAACAAAGGATTTTGTACAATGTGTTAAATACATTTAAAGGGGTTGTAAACCCTCGTGTTTTTTCACCTTAATGCATCCTATGCATTAGGTGAAAACTTCTGGCAGTGACCGCCCCCCCCATTTTCCTTACCTGAGCCCCTTCATTCCCTTGGCGGAGACACACTCTCCCTCTCTGCACAGGGTCCCGGCTCTTGACTGAATAGATTGATAGCAGCGCAGCCATTGGCTCCTGCTGCTGTCATGCTGTCAAATCCAATGACGCGGGGACCGAGTCCGGCATTCGTGTCTATGGATGCAAATGCTGGACTCGGGAGCACGCCCACACAGTAACCCCCTGGGAGAGCGATTCTCCTGGGGGGTTATCTGATGCAAGAAGGAGCCGCGAGAGCGGCTGTGGGAACCCCGAAAAGAGGGGGATCAGAGCCACTCTGTGCAAAACAAGCTGCACAGTGGAGGTAAGTATGATATGTTTGTTATTTAACCACCTCAATACTGGGCACTTTCACCCCCTTCCTTCCCAGACCAATTTTCAGCTTTCAGTGCTCTCTCACTTTGAATGACAATTACTCAGTCATGCTACACTGTACCCAAATGAAAATTTTATAATTTTGTTCACACAAATAGAGCTTTCTTTTGATGGCATTTATTCACCACTTCATTTTTTATTTTTTGTGATATAAGCGAAAAAAGAGCGAATATTTTTATATTTTGAAGAAAAAACTATTTTTTTTAAAAGAAACCAAAAAAATTAAATTTTGTCGAAAATTTAGGCAAAAATGTATTCTACCACATGTCTTTGGTAAAAAAAAATCCTGATAATTGTATGATCATTGGTTTGTGTGAAAGTTATGGAGTCCCTACAAGCCATGCTACGCATTATTGAAAATGTATCAATCCTAATGCAATGATGGCCTAATGCACTGATCTAATTTCTTTGAGGCCCTAAAATGTCAGGACAGTACAATAACCCCCCAAAAGACCCCTTTTTAGAAAGAAGACAGTCTGAGGTATTTAGTAAGAGGCATAGTGAATTTTTTGAAGTTGAAATTTTTTCCCCACAATGCTTTGGAAAATTAACAAATATAGATTTCTTAACCCAATGTATATTCTATGAGGCATACTGAGTCTTTTGAACATGTCATTTCTTTCCACAAGTTTTTGGAAAATGTGGAAAGAAAATGAAAACCTATTTTTTTTCTCACAAAGTTGTCAATTTAGAAGATCTTTCTAACACATAGCATGCACATAGCCAAAATGACACCCCAAAATACATTCTGCTACTCGTCCTGAGTATGGCGATACCCCATGTGTGAGACTTTTCCACAGCCTGGCCACATACAGAGGCCCAACATCCATATAGCACCATCAGGCGTTCTAAAGGCATAAATTACACATTTCATTTTCTGAGTACCTATCACATTTTTGAAGGCCCTGGAGCACCAGGACAATGGAATTACCCACAAAATGACCCCATTTTGGAAAGAAAACAACCCAATATATATTCTATGAGGCATACTGAGTCTTTTGAACATGTCATTTCTTTCCACAAGTTTTTGGAAAATGTGGAAAGAAAATGAAAACCTATTTTTTTTCTCACAGAGTTGTCAATTTAGAAGATCTTTCTTACACATAGCATGTACATAGCCAAAATGACACCCCAAAATACATTCTGCTACTCGTCCTGAGTATGGCGATACCCCATGTGTGAGACTTTTCCACTACCTGGCCACATACAGAGGCCCAACATGCAAGTAGCACCTCCAGGCTTCTAACACATAGCATGTACACACCAAGAATTACACCCCAAAATACATTCTGCTGAGCAAAAGGTAAAAAAAAAAAAAAAGCTCACCTGTGGTTTTAGCAGGCAGGAATACCATTCCAGAGCAGCCAAAGCATTTGTCCAGACAGCCAAAGGAAATGTCCAGGAATTGTCCAGGCAGCAGACAGATATGGAAAAGTATGAACATGGTTCAGTACAGTCCAAGGTTTAGCAGGCAGTTCAGGTGGCAGGCAAAGGCATGGCAAGGTCATGTGGCAGGCAAAGGCATGGCAAGGTCATGTGGCAGGCAAAGGCATGGCCAGTTCAGGTGGCAGGCAGAGGCATGACCAGTTCAGGTGGCAGCAGCAGCACTTTGTACATTGGGCCTTGGTCAGGTAAGACCTGAGGACAGGGGTAGAGGCTTCTTCCCACCCAAATCTCTACAAAGCCTCCGAGTCTCCAGACCCTAATCCGAGAAAACTAAAAACCCGGAGAAAAATGTTTTCTCCACTCGGAAAACTTTTTCTGGAGCCCCTCACATATGTGAGACCCCTGTGCTGTACAGTGGCAGGGCAAATGATCAGTTCAGGAGGCAGGCAAAAAGCATGGTCATTTAACAGTCCAATTCACGTTGAAGGCAGAAAGATGTTTGGCAGAGGCATAGTCGTTAACAGTCCGGGTCAATTCACGTTGAAGGCAGAAACACATTTGGCAGAGGCATAGTCGTTAACAGCCCGGGTCATTCATAGAAATGGCAGATAGTGGAAAAAAATCATCTTCACTGTACTAATAGTGTAGTGAAGTATGATAGCTCCGATAGCACGTTCCAGTACAGAGGCCTGGCTGGGAGGGACATTGGGAACAGTAGTATCGGGTGTCACGGCGAATTCCTCTACTTGCACATACACGACTTTTTTGGGGGTTTGCGACCTGTTTGGGTAAGAGGGAGGATTTCGGGAAAGTGCCTTTCATGGAGTCTGGCTAACGAATCGGAGCGAATTAGTTGAGGGGCTTGGCCTTGGGGATAGAGAAGGGCTGTCTTCTTGAAGTTTTAGATAGGGTAGGGAACTTTGGGTGCACTTAGAAAAAATGATATATGAATTAAATAGGGCAAGTTGCATCAAATAAATGGCGACTTTCTTGTACCAAAATAGTGATCTCCTGGTGGCCAAGTAGGGCTGCATCATCTGGTCATTCATATCCACCCCCCCATGTATAGGTTGTACTCATGCAGACATTTTGGCTTCTGTATGGGGCCTCCTCTTCTCTGAAGTTCCACCAAGGTGTCATCATGTATTGTTGAAAGGATGTAGATATCTCTTTTTTTATCTCTCCACTTCACCGCTAGTACTTCTTCAGTCCGCATACTGGCCATTTCACCCTGCTTCAGTTTCTTGGCGACCAATCTTTGTGGGAAGCCTTTGCGGTTGGACCGTGCTGTCCCACAGGCCACAGTGTTCTGTAGGTACAAATGGCGGAAAAGTGGGAGACTTGTGTAGAAATTGTCTACATATAGGTGGTAACCTTTCCCAAGTAATGGTTGGATCAGCTGCCAGACAATTTTGCCACTTGTTCCCATGTAGGTAGGGCATCCAGGGGGTTTAGCTGTCTGTCTTTTCCCTCATAAATTATAAAATCATATGTGTAACCCGTGGCCTTGTCACACGCCTTATAAAATTTTACCCCACGTCTGGCTCTTTTACTGGGGAGGTATTGTTTTATTCCCAGTCTTCCAGTGAAGTGCACCAGGGATTCATTCACACATTTATTTCTATCAGGGGTAAACATCTCCTTGAAGCTGGCACAAAAAAAATTGATTAGGGGCCGAATTTTGAATAATTTATCGTAACTGGGATGATTTCGAGGGAGGCATTGGGCATTGTTATTGAAGTGTAAAAATCTCATGATCATCTCATAACGGGTTCAGGGCATCAATGACGAATAGACCGGCATGTGGTGGATAGGTTGGGTTGACCAGTAGGAATGGGGTTCATTTTTTTTTTTGTCAGCCCCATGTTGAGGGTTAGGCCAAGGAAAATTTTAAATTCTTCCACAGTGAGGGGTTTCCAAACCAAAGGACGGGCATATGAGGAACTTGGATTGTTGGCTATATGTTGGCTGACGTATAGATTACATTGCTCCACAATGTAGGTTAGGAGATCATTGGTAAAAAATAAATGAAAATAATAAAGTGGGGTTACATATTCCGTCTGCATCTGAGGGCCTGGCTGGGCGGTAAAAAGGGGTATTACAGGTTCTACTGATGTATCGGGCAGCCATGTTGGATACATTAGAACATCTGGGAGGCAAGTATGGGCACTGCCTCGTTGACGGGATCCGTTGCTAGCATCTGGCCTATCTTCTAGGAAGGTTGCAGAACTGCTGGTGGATGCCTGCCTATCCCGGAGTGCTGCGCTGCTGGTGGATGCCCTGGAGTGCTGCGCTACTGGTGGATGCCTGCATATCATCCTGGAGTGCTGGGCTGCTGGTGGATGCCTGCATATCATCCTGGAGTGCTGCACTGCTGGTGGATGCCTGCTGGTGGATGTCTCCTTCTGCTCATTTCTCCTGATTCTCCTTGTTAGGATTCTATCTTCCTCTGTTACCAACTCGGAGCCTCTGTTTTCCACTGGCTCATAGTCGCTATCCGAGTCTGACGGAGAGAATTCCCCGCTACTCTCATCCGACATACTCTGGAGTATTTGGAGAGCCTCCTCTGCGCTGTAAGACCTTTTTGTCATGTTGGCGGGGAGATGTGTCAGATGGCGGGTGGCAGATGTGCCAGATGGTGGGCGGCTGTGCCAGATGGTGGGTGGCTACATGTGCCTGATGTTGGCGGGCAGATGTGCCTGATGTTGACGGGCAGATGTGCCTGATCGTGGGCAGATGGCGGGCGGCAGATGTGCCTGATGGTGGGTGGCAGATATGCCTGATGATGGTGGGCGGCTGATGTGTCAGCTGTTGACGGGCTGATGTGCCAGCTGATGACGGGCTGATGTGCCAGCTGATGATGGGCTGATGTGTCAGCTGATGACGGGCTGATGTGTTAGCTGTTGACGGTGTCAGATGGCGGGCGGCAGATGTGCCTGATGGTGGGCGGCAGATGTTCCTGATGACTGGCGGGCAGATTTGCCTGATGACTGGCGGGCAGATGTGCCTGATGACTGGCAGGCAGATGTGCCTGATGACTGGCGGGCAGATGTGCCTGATGACTGGCGGGCAGATGTGCCTGATGACTGGCGGGCAGATGTGCCTGATGACTGGCGGGCAGATGTGCCTGATGGCAGGCGGCAGATGTGCCTGATGACTGGCGGGCAGGTGTGCCTGATGACTGGCGGGCAGATGTGCCTGATGATGACGGGCTGATGTGCCCGCTGTTGGCGGACAGATGTGCCAGTTGTTGATGGGCAGATGTTCACTGACAGGTGTTTTCACTGTTTTGGGGACACTGTGTTTTGGGGACACTGTGTTTTGGAGACACTAGCTGGGTGATCAGTGGGTAAACAGCAGACAAACAGCTATAAAACTCACTGATTTCCCGGCTGCAGCACAGATCTCTCTTCCTCTCCTCACTGACAGGCTCTGTGTGAGGAGAGGAAGAGCTGAGAGCAGTTACAACGCTCTCTATTTACATTACATGACGACTGTGATTGGACACAGTCGTCATGTGATCAGAAGGGCCAATCACAGGGCCCTCCTGTGTTGTACTGTCTCTGGGGGGCACAGGCAGATTGGGATTGCGCCGCTGCGCGGGCACGTGGCGGCGCGATCTCCTGTCAACTGCCGCCCCTCCCCCTTGTTTACCATACGATGGCTGTGATTACACACAGCCATCGTGCGGATCAGGAGGGCAAATCACATTGCCCTCCTGCTGCTCTGAGATGCGGCGTGTCCGAGTGACACGCGCACTTCGGGATCACGCGATTCCGCTCCTTCTGAAGGATGTTCGGGAATGTCCAGTCAGAAGGAGGGAGCTCCCACCCGGCCGTTTATGTGCAGTGGCCGGGTGGGAAGTGGTTAAAAAAATAAAACACAAAGGTTTACAAACACAAGTTAGTGTGTTTAATTCATTTTCCCTGTGTAATTCCATTTTATTATACATTACTTAATTTCTGAACTTATTTCTCTTGGTTTCTTTGTATGTATGGATTGCATGGGTTTTTACCATGTTTTAACATTCTCCATAATGTAAAAAGAAAAGAGTTGCCGGCAATGAAAAATTAAAAATAAAATGGCGTGGGATCCCCCCAAAATCGATACCAGATCCTTATCCAAGCACGCAGCCCAGCAGGTCAGGGAAGGGACGAGCAAGCGTGCCCCCCCATCCCCCAATGCTTCTTGTCCCTGTTGATGGGGGCAAGGGCTTCTTCCCCACAACCCTGGCTGGTGGTTGTGAGGGTCTGCAGGCGGAGGGCTTATCGGAATCTGGAAGCCCCCTTTAACAAAAGTGTAGTGTGAAAAAAACACAGGAGGCAGTTTTCCTTTTATTAAGAAAGAAAAATTTTTAAAAAATGTCCCCCCATGTAGATCCATTGTCGATCACGATGCCCACCACCACCTGGTGACACCCCTTAGTTTATTTAGCAGTGGGAGGCAGCATAGCTGACAGTCGGCGGGAGTGGAGCTTTTTGTTTCCAGATCAGCGGTGGCGGCGCGCATCGTAATTGATGGCTATACACCAGGGACATTATTATTTTTTTTTTTTTAATAAAGGACTTGTCCAAAACTGCCTCCTGTGGTTTTTTGAGGTCAGGTGGCTTGGTATGGTTCAGGGAGGGGCAGTGCTCGCTTGTTGTCCCCCCCCCCCCCCTTCCTGATCTGACGAGCTGCAAGCCCAAGTAAGGGTTTAGTGTAGGTTTTTGGGGGGGACCCCATGCCATTTTTTTCATAAAATAGCACATGCGGTATTTTAGTAGCGCTTTTTAGTGAATGCCAGAAAAGTTTAAAAAACACAGTGCCTTATCTTACTGCATACTCAGATGTGGTAAGATACCACTTTGTTAATAGAGCCCACTGTCTTTTATTGAAACCTTGGCTTGAACCTTATAGAGGGAAAGGGGGGAGAGAGAGAGAATGCTCCCTGCTCTGAATCATTCACTTGTGTGTGAAAATGTAAGCCTAAACTATGTAAATAACAGGCTTTAAAGCGTTTGTTAACCCAAAAAAAATAAACACAGATCCTGTACCCTTAAAGCCTGTTATATAGCACAGCGCTTGTGCTGTGTCATCTGGACCCCCATATCACCTGAAATACCTGACTGAGCCTGCCTGGCTATACCCTCCCCTCTGAAAACAGACAACGATAATCATGGCTGCTGAGCCCTGACATCATGGTCTGTTTGCATGCCTCCGTCATCCGCAGCCTGCTATCTGTTGCCTGTGTCCCCCCACTCCTGCTGCTCTCATTTCTTCTATTACATGCTCCTATCCTCTCTGCACCATTATAATAATTGTGCCTGTGTAATTTAAAAAAAAGTCACAATTGTACTTGTATGAGCTCCGCTCCCGCCGATCGGCTGATTGTCGGCGGCTCGGCACTCTCTTCCCCTCCTCCACGGCTGACGTCAGCGGGGGGGCTTGGCCCCACCCACTGCAGCTGTGAGCTGGAGACAGAAGAAAGGAGACGAATCAGCTGAGCGGCGGGAGCGAAGCTTATACTGCTACAATCGTGCAGATTTTTTACATTACACAGGCACAGGGACAATTATTATAATAGTGCAGAGGATGGGAGCATGTAATAGAAGTGGGTTAACAACCACTTTAAACAACAGAAGGTGAAGAATCTGTAAATCGTATGAAAAGGACCCCCAAAGTTTACCTACTGGTTGGATAATACAGTGTGTTCGTATGGAATATTTTATATTTACTACTATTAAAATTATTAATGCAGAACTCTACTTCACTCTAAAACTGCGGTGTCCCTTGAGCTCCCAGACAGCTGCCGACACCTTTGGCCGGTCTGCACCCAGGTACTGATCTTCAGCTATTTTAATTGCCAGGCAGAGATGATGTCACTCCTGTGCATGTGTGGAAGATCATTAAAGTCCTCCGAAATTGTACACTGAGCTGTGTGTGCGCAGCTCAGTGTACAAGGTGGACAGGAAGGTTTATTATGTCTCTTCTGCATAAAAAATCCTGCCTGTTTGACAATTTTTTTTTATCTAAAGTTCCAATTTAAGGCACACAGAAACTAGTAATTCAGGTAAATTGGTTAATGCTGCTGCCTTCAGTAGATTGAACACTGTAAGCAAAGCTATAGGGACAGCCCAATATAACACATCCCCCCCACTCCCATCATGCCTTAATTTTGCTAATGCCTTAGAAGAACAGACAATCTCTCTCCTCCCAAGGTTCCTTTTCTTCTAGCAAGTTTCTTTAGCTGCTCAAGAGCCAAAAGAGGTTCATTTTTCAACTTTCTGGATGCCGTGATCCTTGGCCTTGCCATAGAAGCCGTACACAGACCCCTCTGAGACGAAGAAGCTGGGGTAGCCTGTAAGGTGTATTGGTAACTGGGCTTTGCTGAAGGCACACAGGGCTAGACACTTGCAAGTAACCTGAGTCACCTGCAGAGTGCTTTACAGGTCCAGTACCTTGTTGCATCTGTCTGGTGAAATTTTGTCCCTGCAGATTCCTTAGGAATATGTCCAGCAGAGGGATGAAGATTGTCTGGCATGTACATGCTAGTCCTGCATTGTCAATTTTCAGTACTGAATTTATCATGCTGAAATTCCACTTCAAACTCCTACACCATAAGGCACAACCTGTCTTTTCCCCAGTTTGGACTGGATCAACTTTTGGTCTTGAATACCATTAAGGGTCAAATGTCAGCCCTTGTAGTTCCTTTTTAAAGACCACTTGCCTATCATTGCTTAATGAAAGCCTTTGTACAGGGTGTTACTGTCATTCTTCTCTCCATGCATCTAACTGTGCAACTGTGGGGTCTCAACCTGGTTTTGTTGGTTCTTAAGAAACTGCCCTTTGAAACTTTCAGGAATGTTCTTGTTTACTTTTACTCTCAAGGATACATTCCTTGTTGCCAATAAAGTTAATATATTTACCTGTAAAGAGTTTGATCTGGTGATACACAGAGACAAGGATATAGATATATATATATATATATAATAAATATATATATATATATATATATATATATATATATATATATATATATATATATATATATATATATTCTCACAGTGTTTTTTTTCATGTTAACCAGGAAATAGTTTTTCCTTCTCTGTGGCTATCAAAGGAGATTCACCTCCATTATCTGGATTAGCAAAGTTTAGGATTCTGGATGTCATATGGGCTGTTTGAGTCTTTTTGTCAGCTACAGCTCTCTTTGAATAATCCAACTCTCTGTCATTCCTGCAGGTCTCTGTTGGAGAGCAGCCTGTTTTCTTGTTGCGCTATTGCCCTTAGACATAAGTACAATGTTTCACCTTTCCCTTTCAAACATAGAAAAGTGACGTCAGAGAAAAGACCAAGTGCGTCATCAAGTCCGCTTGTGTGGGCTTTTTTTTTTTATACGTTTTTTTTTTTTTTTTTTTTTTTTATACGTTTTTTTGAGTATAGATCTATGTTTGCTCTAAGCATGTTTAAAGCCATTTACTGTTAATTGGCTTACTACCTCCGCTGGAAGTTTATTCAAAGTTTCAACTTCCCTTTCAGTAAAAAAATACTTTCTAAGATTAGTTTTGAACTTTCCTCCAGTTCGTTTAAGATCTTGTCCCCATATTCTTGATTTTGGTTTCATATTAAAAATACAACCCTCCTGAACCTTATTTACCCCCTTGTATTTAAAGGGTTCAATCATGTCTCTCCTTTCCCTTCTTTCCTCCAGACTGTACATATTAAGTTCCTGAAGTCACTCTTGATATGCTTTATCTCCCAGACCTTTCACCATTTTTGTTATCCGTCTCTGGACTCATTCTATCTCATCGATATCTTTTTGTAAGTGAGGTTTTGCACATATATTTTAAATGAGGTCTCACTAAAGATCTATATAGGGGAAATCAGAAGCTCCTTCCTCTTGCTGGTGATCCCTCTAGTGATGCACCCTAGAATTCTATTTGCTTTCCCCACTGCCTGATCACACTGCTCATTTTGCAATCATCTAAAATAAGTACTCCCAAATCTTTTTCCTCAGTAGTGCTGGCTAATATTGTACCCACAATGTTGTATTCTCTTAGAGGATTATTTTTCCCTAGGTGCATTATTTTACATTTAGAAACATTGAACTGCAGTTTCCACTGCTTTGACAAATATTCCTGCAATGCCTACAGATACCTCCAGGGATATCAGCCCTATTACACACCTTTACTTATGATACAAATGTGTGTAATAGGGTTGATATCCCTGGAGGTATCGGTAACATGGAACATGATTTGGCATTGCTGGCACTCCACTGTTGACAATCCACTAGATCAATTAGAGCTTCATGGGCTTTTCAGCATCTGGCATCTGTTTTCCGGGTTTGCATGACTGCCATCTGGTATTCTGTTGACATCTAAGTTCAGTTTTACTAGGTCAATGACTGGGCCTTGACTGACAGCTCTGTGGGCTCTGTCAAGCCCCCTCTGTTAACCCGTTGTTTTTCATAGGCCTGTTAGCATTATGTTGCTGTTTTGTTAACCCCTCAGTTGGGACTGCTTTGGGATCGCCCTCTGTGACAATAAATAAAGAAGATTTTTGATTTACCGCAAAAAACTTTTCTTGGACTACATTAAGGGACACAAGTCCCTCCACTCTTTCCCATTCTTTTGATCCACTCCTACTATTGCCTACTGCAAAGATGAGGCACGATGTTTGCCATTTGCAAGTATCCTGAAGGTAGCTGCATAACCCAATGTATCCAAGTTACTTCATGATGTGTCCCTTATTGTATTCCAAGAACAGGATTTTACAGTAGCTCAAAGGACCTATTTTTGTTATTTTAGCCAGCGGGCTGAACAAAAAAATCAGATTCCTCCATCCACACAGATACGGCCAGGACATTGTATTCTGAAAGATGCACCCAGCTCTGTCAGAATACTTTCAGCAGTGGCTGCAGCCGCTGCTCAAGAACATTTTTTCCAACATGCCCTTTGACAGAAGTTGATCAAACAATCCACTTCTGTCAAAGAGACTGCTACACACTGATCGAAACTTAGTCAATCAGTGCTGAACCAGCTGAGTTTCGATCAGCGTATATAGAACGCTTAAGGCATGATCATATTTTTAAACAATATATGTTCTTTTTGATTGAAGTAATTTCCTTGTTTCTTTTGGAGTATCTGGATAAAATCACTGTTACTTGCAAGCAAATGGTAATGCCTTTTTAAACCCATTTTGACCCCTGGTATGCATAATTCAATTGAAAAGTATACCCATTCCTGTTTTTCTGTGTAGCGTGTAGAAAGTTATTTAAGCGTGCACTATAAATGTGAGACAGTGACATTGCTGTATTGCTAAGGCTGCTCTGAGTATTACAAAAATGTTTATGAAGCCTGCATCCTAACTTAAGATTCAGACTATTGTTGAACAAATATATGAAATCATGAAGCCCCTCAATGGACCCAGTACAAATTATAAGCAGTTTGACTATGTATCTGTGCCATTTCTATTAAATAAAAAGTCCTTTTATTTAATAAGGGCCTCTTTCCACCTCCAACTCATTCCTGTTGGCCCTAGTTTTAAAATATCTTGCCATTTGGGTATAAGGTACTAAAAGCTGCTGCACGCATTTTAGAAATGAACATGTGCAAAGTGCATTACGAGTATTCTTCAATCACACTATCCTCTTTGTTTTTTCCTGTGAATTCATCTTTTGATTCTGTTGATTTCAGGCAGACGACCATCAACTCTAGTTGTCTGCTTTAGAAATTACAACAACATTGTCAGATCCTTTGCACAACGTCTTCAAAGTGTCAGCGGCTGATGAGATAGCATGTTGGCGTTTCCTTCCATGTATAAGTGTTGTGAGCGAACAACTGAAATAGATTTTTGGAGAATGCACTTCTTACTGTGACATAAACATTCCCCTGAACACCAGCTGCAGAGGATAGAGGATTAGGGGAGGTTTAGCAGTTAAAGTGATTGTAAAGTCTCCTTTTTTTTGTTAAAAATAACAAACATGTTATACTTATCTGCTTTGTGAAATGGGTTTGCACAGAGCAGCCCAGATCCTCCTCTTCTAGGGTCCCTCTTCGGTGCTCTAGCCCCTCCCTCCCCTGTTGAGTGCTCCCACAGCAAACAGCTTGCTATGGGGGCACCCAAGCCAAGCCACGGCCCGGCCCTGCCTCTTTCTCTCATCATTGGCTGACTGACTTTGACAGCAGCGGGAGCCAATGGCTTTTTTGATAAAAAAAAAAAACCTACCTTTACAAACACTTGACCACTGGAAATGTTTACCCCCTTCATTACCAGATCATTTTTTGCTATTCAGCACTGTTCTAGTTTATCTGGCAATTGCTTGGCAAACACTGTACACAAATGACATATGTTTTCATGCAAATGGAACTTTCTTTTGGTGGCATTTGATCACCACTTGGGTTTTTATATTTTTTTGCTTTTATAAATGAAAAAATACAGAAAATTTTGAAAAAAAAAAATTTCTACGTTGTTATAAAACATATTGAAAGTGACACTAATACAGAGATCAGTGATAATACCATACATTGACCATAGTCAGTAAATGTACTGTGAGCAGGCGGCAAGTGGTTACGGTAAATAAATGCATCTAAACAACCTATAATAAAGTATTTTGGTGTATCTTTTTGTGTTGATACTATCTTTTACTTGATGGACTAGCTTTGAATCTCGGGTGACTCTCGGTATTGAGTCCTGCTACTTACTTTAAAGTATCAGGGTCACTTTTAACATGCGTTCTCTCCATTATTTTGAGCTTATTGTAATAGTATAAGAAAGAATGTTTATATGTTTGGTTTTTTAAGAACATGCTGTTATGTTAACATTACCGACACTGTGTTAGTTTTTATGATCTTAACATTTGAATTTGTCTTCTTTGCTTTCTGTTTTAGTGGGCGGAATTTTACAATTGCAAAGACCGGATTGAAAGAAACAGAATGTGCAATTCCTTTTTTTCTGATGAAGCCACAGAGAATAAGCTATATGAAGCATTAAAATTCATTATGCTGTATTTGGTGATAGAGGCTTATGAAGATATAAAGTCAGCACAACACTCTCCATGCTTCTTTAATTTCTTGTTCTCACGGGACACATCAGCTGACCCTTTAAGCTACATGATGAACCACTTGAATGCAGTAGGCGATACATCTGGACTGGAACAGGTAGTTTCTTAATGCTGTATTTTTCCATTTTTCTACCTCACCGTATTAGGACCCAATATGTGCAGATGACAAGAGCACTGGGAAACACAAAAATTTAATTTGTCAATGTAGTGATCGCTTGTCCGCTTTACTTACGATACATTAGCAAAGTAGAGAAGGTTTCCATAAAGTTGGGCTTGCTATACTTTTAACAATACACCTAAATTCTGAGCGCCACAACTAGACTGTAATATAAACTTAAAATGTCTGCAGCCACATGTACAGTGCAGTCAATTTGATATTCCAATCGCACACATTCCCGGTAAAATGGCACAAAAAATTAATGGGTGCTGTAGCGATCACCAGTTGGGTTGTGGAAGTATCAGACAAACGAACATCATGTAACTTTTTTCCATTAAAAATCTTTTTTGGACAACCTTTTTTGCTGATCCATGGTGTGCTGGAGATGATGTTCGTTTGACATGTACAGTGCATTCATAAAGTACTCAGACCCCCTTCACTTTTTTCAATTTTGTTATGTTGCAGCCTGATACAGTTGTTTTAAATTCATTTTTTCTCGCTAATGTACACTCAGTACCCCATAATGACAAAGTGAAAACAGAATTTTAGAAATGTCTGAATTTATTAAAAAGAAAAAACTGAAATATCACATATACTTAAGTATTCAGACCCTTTACTCAGTACTTTGTTGAAGCACATTTGACTGCAATTACAGCCAGAGTCTTTTTGGGTAGGACACGGCAAGCTATGCACACCTGGATTGGGTGATTTTCTGCTATTCTTCTTCACAAATCCTCTCAAGCTCAATCAGGTTGACACGGATGGGGGACCGTGTCAGCCATTTTCAGGTCTCTCCAGAGAGGTTCAATAGGGTTCAAGTCAAGGGCTCTGGCTGGGCCACTCTAGGACATTCCCAGAGTTGTCCCTAAGCCACTCCTGTGTTGTCTTAGCTGTGTGCTTAGGATCGTTATTATATTGGAAGGTGAACCTTCGGCCCAGTCAGAGGTCCTGAGCGCTGTGGAACAGGTTTTCATTGAGGATGTCTCTGTACTTTGCTCCATTCGGCTTTCCCTCAACCCTAATCAGTCTTCCAGTCCCTGCTTCTGAAAAACACCCCCACAGTATGATGTTGCCACCACCATGCTTCACTGTTGGGATGGTATTGAGCAAGTGATGGGTAGTTTCCTCCAGACATAACGTTTAGAATTGAGGCCAAACAGTTCAATCTTGGTTTTATCAGACCAGAGAATCTTGCTTCTCAGTCTGAGAGTCCTTCAGGTACTTTTTTCGCAAACTCCAAGCAGGCTTTCATGTGTTTTGCACTGAGGATAAGCTTCTGTCTAGCCACTCTGCCATAAAGCCTAGATTGGTGGAGGGCTGCAGCGATGGTTGTCCTTCTGAAACTTTGTCCCACCTCTACACAGGATCTCTGGAGCTCAGTCAGCTCCCCCGATTTGGCAACCAGCACTTGCATTTGTCCTGGCTGTGCCAAACTTCTTCCATTTGAGAATTATGTAGAGCACTGTGCTTGTGGGAACCTTCAGTGCAGCAGTGTAGTCTTCTCCAGATCTGTGCCTTGCAATAATCCTGTCTCTGAGCTCTGCAGGCAGTTCCCTTTTGACCTCATGGCTTTTGCTCTGATACAGTATGCATTGTCAGTTGTGAGGCCTTTTATAGAGGTGTGTGTCTTTCCAAATCCATCTCCAATCAATTTAATTTACCCCAGGTGGCCTCAAATAAAGGTGCAGATACATCTCAGCAATGATCAAGAGAAATTGGAGGCACTTGAGCTAAATTTAAAGTGGTGTTGCAAAGGGTCCGAATACTTCTGCCAATATGATAGTTCAGTTTTTCCTTTTTTATATACATTTGCAGACATTTCTGAAATTCTGTTTTCACTTTGCCATTATAGGGTACTGAGTGTATATTGAACAATTCTGGATCATCTCCTGTAGCTTTACTGCTACAGCACAGCCCCACTGCACTGGATCACATATACAGTATATCACAAAAGTGAGTACACCCCTCACATTGTAGCAAAGTGTTATTTCTTCAGTGATGTCACATGAAAAGATATAATCAAATATTTACAAGAATGTGAGGGGTGTACTCACTTTTGCGAGATACCAGTGGCGTTGCTATGGGGGTGCGGGGGGTGCGGCCCGCACCGGGTGACACCTGCCAGAGGGGTGTCACCAGGGCCACCACTAAATGCTATAGCTTGCAGCGGAGTGGCATGAGCAGGGGATTCAGCCGTGTGGGGGAGGCTGCTATAACACTCCCCAACTGTCACTCAGGGATCTCCTCCAATATCTCCCGTGGCAGCCGGGTTAGGTGGGCGGAGCTGGGGGTGTGGCCGCCTCCTCCTCTCCTCCCACAGACCCCTTCACGCTGATCCCACAGCTGAAGAAGATAGAGCCGAGGACAAAGCCCCGCCCACTCGCTCGGGTCTTCATCTGCAAGCATGAGGTATGGTATAAGCTACTGCACAGCACACTGTCACACAACCCTACCTGCCTTGTGCCTCCCCCAACCTGCCCTGTGCCATCCCCAACCTGCCCTGTGCCACCCCAACCTGCCCTGTACCAACCCCAACCTGCCCTGTACCAACCCCAACCTACCCTGTACCACCCCCAACCTGCCCTGTACCAACTCCAAACTGCCCTGTACCAACCCCAACCTGCCCTGTACCAACCCCAACCTGCCCTGTACCACCCCAAACTGCCCAGTACCACCTCCAACCTGCCCTGTGCCACCCCAAACTGCCCTGTAACAACCCCAACCTGCCCTGTACCACCCCCAACCTGCCCGAGACCACCCCCAAGCTGCCCTGGACCACCCCAACCTGCCCTGGACCACCAGCAACCTGCCCTGGACCACCCGCAACCTGCCCTGGACCACCCCCAACTTGCCCTGTACCACCCCCAACTTGCCCTGTACCACCCCCAACTTCCCTGTACCACCCGCAACCTCCCCTGTACCACCCGCAACCTGCCCTGTATCACCCCAACCTGCCCTGTGCCACCCCAAACTGCCAATATACCAATCCAACCTACCCCATACCACCCCAACCTGCCACTATACCACTCTATCATACCCTAACCTGTCCTGTGTCACCCCCAACCTGCCCTGTACCACCCCCAACCTGCCCTGTACCACCCTCAGCCTGCCTTGTACCACCCCCGACCTGCCCTATACCACCCCCAACCTGCCCTGTACCACCCCAACTTGCCCTGTACCACCCCAAACTGCCCTGTACCACCCTTAACCTGCCTTGTACCACCCCCAACCTGCCCTGTACCACCCCCAAACTGCCCTGTGCCACCCCAAACTGCCAATATACCAATCCAACCTACCCCATACCACCCCAACCTGCCACTACACCACTCTATAATACCCTAACCTGCCCTGTGTCACCCCAACCTGCTCTGTACCACCCCCAAACTGCCTTGTACCAACCCAATCTGCCAATATACCAATCCAACCTACCCCATACCACCCCAACCTGCCACTATACCACTCTATAATATCCTATGAACAGTTAGGAGAAGAAAAGTGGGACTTTAAATGAAGCATGTCATTGAGGATAAGGAAATTGCATGTGAATTAATAAGATTGATTTGGATTTAATTTGATGTCATTAACTCCTAGGGGTAGTCCACAATTATTAAGCATAAACTGATAAAATCATAAATATATAATACGATATATACAGATATAATCATAAAGTTTAATGTATGTATTGATAATCAAGGAATCTTTTGTGCAAACAATTCAATGGACATACATTGATGCAGTTCATAACAGAAATACATTTCCAATCAAAATTAACATAACAAAACCAATGTTTTTTCGAGTCTGTTCTTATACCATGTGATTTATGTTAATTTTGATTGATACATCATATTGCGACAGGTCGCTTCTAAATTTCTATAATACCCTAACCTGCCCTGTGCCACCCGAACCTGTCCTATACCACCCCAACCTGCCACTATACTATTCTATACTACCCTAACCTGTCACTATACCACCCTATACTATCATTTACAGGGGCTGGTTTTGGGTGCGCCCCGTGATCGTGCGCTGCCTGCAGGGTGCTGGGCAGCCTAGGCAGGATGGGGGGGTGACACCATGTTTTATCGCACCAGGTGACACCAACCCTAGTGACGCCACTGTGAGATACAAAAATGTGAGGGGTGTACTCGCTTTTGTGAGATACTGTAAATATGTGATTTAGCATTTGCTGGTAGTGGGCGTGCCTGTCAGCCCACCTCTCTGGCTATGCTGTCATTTGCTACAGCACAAGCCTATCAGTGGATCTCAACCAATGATTTATGTTGCTGATTGGCTGAGTGAATGACAGAAGAGAGCTCTGTTTTGGTAAACAACCAAAGACATTTTCACCAAAGACATATATCAGAATAAAGTTTGACTTAAATGTATGAATACATTTGATTTTTGACATTTTTTTTATTGGATATATTTTTTTCACAATTTTATGCCTTATTTTGTTTATATAATAAAAAATCCAGTGGTGATCAAATCCCACCAAAAGAAAGCTCTGTTTGGTGAAAAGAATTATAAAAATGTAATTTGGGTACAACGTTGCATGACCGCGCAATTATCAGTTAAAGTAGCGCAGTGCTGAACAGCAAAAAATGGCCTGGTCATGAAGGGGGTAAAACCTTCAGAAGCTTAAAGTGTTTTTTTTTTTTTTTTTGTACCTGCAAGGTAAAGGCATAATGTACTAGTATGTACATTAAATATCTCCTAAATGATGCACGTTTAGGAGATATTTACGCTACCTATAGGTAAGCCTTATTATAGGCTTACCTGTAGGTAAAAGCAAGAGATGGAAGTTTACTTCCACTTTAAGCGGTTAATGAGAAAAAAAAATGAATTTAGACAACTGTAGTATCAGGCTGCATCATAACAAAATTGAAAAAAGTGAAGGGGGTCTGAATACTTTATGAATGAACTATACATATGTGCTGTCACTCACTTAAATAATAAGGTATTCTACAACATTCATTTACCATAGTACAAGCATCCACTCATGTATGAATTGCACAAATTCAAAGTATTGTGTGTGGCCTTATTAGGTTTACTCTTTTATATTATGCCTTGCTCTTTCCTAAATGGTTATACAGTATATACAGCCTGGCTGTAAACCCTGCACATTCTTCGGTATAATAAAGTGACTTCTTTTGACCAAACATCTGCATTGGTATCATTGAATGTACACCTTATGAATAAAAGTTAACAGTGACAGTTTTGATTCTTTATTATTCAGATTTGGGTGGATGCTCATCATTTGGACATGCGTTTTGTATTGATGTTTCTCTTACATGCTCATTTAGTGAGTTCAGGCCTCAAAAGCATACTACATATTCCTCAAAAATGGTTAATATACACAGGAAGTGATGGGAATATTGAGATCCTTCATACACTGAAATTCTGGGGGGCATATTCTATGCATTAAGTTAAAAAGCCTTCTGTGTGTACCAGCCTCCCCAGCACCCCCTAATACTTACCCAAGCCCCATCTCTGTCCAGCAATGTCCACGAGTCCCTTGACTGTCTGGGACTCTCCCCCTGATTGGCTGAGATACAGCAGCAGCACCATTGGCTCCCAGGGCTGTCAATCAAAGTCAGTTAGCCAATCAGGAGAGAGAGGGTGTAGGGCAGGAGAGAGTGGGTGCGGGGCCAAACGGCAGCTCCATGTGTGAATGCACACATGGAGCTGCAGCTCGGTTCGGGTGACCCCATAGCAAGCTGCTTGCTGTTGGGGGAACTCGACAGGAGGGAGGGGCCAGGAACAGCGAAGAGGGACCTGAGAAGAGGAGGATCCAGGCTGCCCTGTGCAAATACACTGCACAGAGAAGGTAAATATAACATGTTTGTTATTTAAAAATAAATAAAAATTAGACTTTACAATCACTTTAACCACTTAAGTACTGCCCCACGCATATATACTGTGGCAGGGCGGCCCTCCTGCGCGAAATCCCGAACAGGTGCATGATTTCGTGCAGTGGGTCTGAGGCGTGAGATTGCCGCCGGCAAGCCCGCTCCCACTGTGTTTGGACACAGCTAGAGCCAATGGCAGCCGCCAGGGCCTGCCGATTGTTCACAGGAGAGGCAGAACAGCGGTCTGCCTATGTAAACAAGGCAGACCCCCGTTCTGTGAGGGAGGAAGATGGAGATCTTGTCTTTCTATGTAGCAGAATAAATAGTGGCCTCAATTGATGAAGAAATTAGATTTATTTTGTATTTTTTTATTGGATAAGTTTTGTAGCAGAAAGTAAAAAATATTGTTTTTTCTTTCAAAATTGTCAGTCTTTTTTTGTTTATAGCACAAAAAAAAAAAAAAAAACGCAGAGGTGATCAAATACCAAAAGAAAGCTCTATTTGTGCAGAAAAAAAGGGCATCAATTTTATTTGTGTACAACGTCGCACAACCGCGCAATTGTCAGTTAAAGTAACGCAGTGCCGTATCGCAAAAAATGGCCTTGTCATGAAAGGGGGTAAACCTTCCACGTCTTAAGTGGTTAAACAGTAAGAAACTGGCTGAAGGCTTTTTGTGTCCTGATATTTAGTGGACCACTCAACTAGTGGATTATATGATGCATATTAACAGTTTTTCTTTCTTTATTAAGGCTGATTTGTGTTTGGTGGGCTATGCTCTTGAAGTCAAGATAAAATTATTCCGGTTGGCTAAAATGAATACTGAAGACTTTGAAATTTATTACCCTGAGGATTACAAAAGAGACTGGAATGAGATATGTCTCATGACTGATGATGACCGAAACTACAATATACCAATCAAAGCCATATGATTGGACTGGCCCTCATCTACAGAAGAACACATTTTCTGTTGCAGTGAAACATACTCCTCAGCATAATACCTTGTAGTCATAACCCTGAATTCACTTATGTGAAAAGAAATACTACTGTAACTCACTGAAAGTCATAGTTTCCCCAGCAAAAACTGAGATTGGGGAAATTCATCCAGTTGTCTGGACTTATCATCTTTCATCTATCTTCATCATCTATCAACTTTTACAATCATGTGAAGAACCACAATGCTGTAAATAAGGAATTAAAGGTTTTGTTATACACCAACCTGCATTCCCTATCAATAACATTTGGGGCAGTATTGTGAAACACTGGGTTGTTTTTTTAAAAGTACCTTATAGCCAAAGATAAATACAATTAGATCTCATCCTATCAGATTGCCAGTAATGCTGGCTGACTGTGTCCACAGTTAGAATCATTCATGCTTCATACACAAGAAGTATACAATAATCTTCTTTATATGGTATGCCTTGGCAATAGGAACACAGGTCCTACTAAAGTAATGGGGGATCACCAATGCTATGATATAGCAGTACTCAATGCACTTAATCTTGTAGCAAAAAATGTTGAATGGCAGATTTTCACACATAACTAACTGTCCTAAGTTGCTTTATTGCTGTTTTCCTCTGTTAATCGCTTAGAAATGGCAGCATAGATTTAAGAAGTAAAATTGATCTCTGTAGTGCTTCATTCTGCTCTTCAACACCTAGATCTTACCTCACATTTTACTAATTCTCGGTAACTCCTTGTGACAAAGCATCAACAACTGATAACTGGCTGTTACTGGATTGTGAAAAAGTGATTTAACCCTGGGTTCACACTAGTGGATGCGAGATTCCAGCGCCGGTTCCCGCATCGCTCCTTCTGCGAACCGCTGCGGGTGTCATTAACAAAATTGATGGCGCCCCAGTTTAGTTCACAGATTGCGCTGCGAACTGTGAATTCACACAGGAATCGGATCGCATAGGTGAGAACACCAATGCGATCTGATTCTAGTGTGGGAAAAAACAAGTCCCTGTACTATTTTCTGTGCAAATCCAATGCAAGTTCAGCCATACAACTGTATGGCTGAACTCGCATTGCGCAGACATCACATGTGATCGGCACCTGCAGTGTGGGTGCGAATCGCATGCGATTTCTGAGATCGCAACAGTGTGAACCCAGGCCTAACACCATTTAACCACTTACGGACCGACCGCCATCGTTATACGACGCTACTTTGAAGAGGAAAATCGTTGTCATGGCAGCAGCTAGCTGCCATTACCCCGGTATCCTCTTCTTCAGCGGGTGGTCCGCTTTCAGATAAAAGTGGTCACTTTTATCGCCGGCGGGAGAGGGGCGCCCCCCCTCCAGCCATGCTCTGGTGCCCTCTGCCACTTACCGGAGCTGTCGGTATCGGCGGAGGCAATCGTGTTCTTCTCCCTGTTAGGCATGGAGACGAGTGAGGGGAACATGGCTCCCACCCGTCTCCATATCATTGCAGGGCGGAAGCGACGTAAAAATGTCACTTCTGCCCATAGCTCTTAAAGGGACATTTTTTTTTCAAATTACTTTTAATTATTTTTCTTATATTGCATTTTAGTGTAAATATGAGATCTGAGGTCTTTTTGACCCCAGATCTCATATTTAAGAGGTCCTGTCATGCTTTTTTTCTAATTTAACCCCTTCCCGCCGACCGTACGCAGATATGCGTACTCGGCTTTCCGGGGTTATACCGGGATGATGCCCGCAGCTGCAGGCATCATCCCGGTACCGTTGTTTACAGCGGGCGATCGGCTACCCGTGTATAACAACCGATGCGGCTAAAAGCCGCTCGGTTGTTATACCGGAGGAGCGGGAGGGGACATCCCGCCGCCTCCCGCCGCTGTTGGGAGGCCCGGTGTCCAATCGGGTACCTTCGGCGGCTGGGGGCGGGCTGGAACGAAGCTGTGAGCAGCTTCGTTCCAGCCTTCTTGTTGTAAACGCGGAAGCGACGTCATGACGTCACTTCCCGTTTACTCAGCTGCCAATAGCGCCGAATTTAAAAAAGTACAAAGTATTCAGAATCGCCGTTTTCGGTGATCTGAATACTTTGAAGTGTAAAGGAGGGATGGGGGGTCTTTTAGACCCCCCATCCCTCCATAAAGAGTACCTGTCACCACCTATTACTGTCACAAGGGATGTTTACATTCCTTGTGACAGCAATAAAAGTAAAAAAAAAAAACTTTTTTTAAACACAATTTATAAAGTAAAAAAATAAATAAAATAAATAAAAAAAAAAAAAATTTTTTTAAAGTGCCCCTGTCCCCGCGAGCTCGTGCAACGAAGAAAACGCATACGGAAGTCGCGCCCGCATATGTAAACGGTGTTCAAACCACACATGTGAGATATCGCCGCGATCGTCAGAGCGAGAGCAATAATTCTAGCCCTAGACCTCCTCTGTAACACAAACCTGGTAACCGTAAAAAATTTTTAAAGCGTCGCCTATGGAAATTCATAGGTACCGTAGTTTGTCGCCATTCCACGAGTGCGTGCAATTATAAAGGGTGACATGTTTGGTATCTATTTATTCGGCGTAACATCATCTTTCACATTATACAAAAAAATTGGGGTAACTTTACTGTTTGGATTTTTTAAAATTCATGAAAGTGTCCCTTTTCCAAAAATTTGCGTTTAAAACACCGCTGCACAAATACCGTGTAATAAAAAATATTGCAACAATCGCCATTTTATTCTCTAGATTCTCTGCTAAAAAAATATATATAATGTTTGGGAACTCTAAGTAATTTTCTAGCAAAAAATATGGATTTTAACTTGTGAACACCAAATTTCAAAAATAGGCTTAGTCATGAAAGGGTTAAGGGATGTTTACATTCCTTGTAATAGGAATAAAAGTGACACATTTTTTTTTTTAAAAGAACAGTGTAAAAATAAAAGGTAAAATAAATAAGAAGAAAAAACATTTTTTAAAATGTGCCCCGTCCCGCCGAGCTCGCGTGCAATAGCGAACGCATACGTGAGTAGCGCCCGCATATGAAAACGGTGTTCAAACAACACATGTGAGGTATCGCCGCGATCAGTAGAGCAAAAGCAATAATTCTAGCCCTAGACCTCCTCTGGAACTAAAAACATGCAACCTGTAGAATTTTTTAAACGTCGCCTATGGAGATTTTTAAGGATAAAAGTTTGTCGCCGTTTGTGGGCGCAATTTTGAGGCGTGACATGTTGGGTGTGAATTTACTCAGCGTTACATTATCTTTCACAATATAAAAAAAACTGGGCTAACTTTACTGTTGTCTTATTTTTTTCCAAAAAAATTGCGCTTGTAAGACCGCTGTGCAAGTGCGGTGTGACAGAAAGTATTGCAATGACCGCCATTTTATTCTCTAGGGTGTTAGAAAAAAAAATATATATATATATAGAGGCTCGGTCCTTAGGATAGATCTACGCTGTGTGAGCAACAGTGACATCTACAGGCAAAAAAAATACATATATAATAAATAAATTTATTTATATTTATATTATATATGTGTTTTTTTGTAGCAAAGTATAGTGTTTTGGTGTTATTAGTTTACATTTGTGCTTTTGTTTGCTGTTCTTCCTATGGTTTTGTGTATGACTGGTTGCAGGAACAGGTCTTTGAACATTTTAGGTAGGTGATTTTGGCTGTTTATAACTGTGGGTAACGTATGAATATTTTAAAAGGTTACAGTAACATTTTTCTGCCCTCGTCTTTTTTCTTTAGGACAATTTTCAAACAAGACTAAGAAGCTTCTAACAAAATCAGTATACTGTACACAACAGTGATAATTGTTTTTGTTTCATTGCTGTCCATCTATCTATCTACATTTGAAGTGTATAAAAATGCTTCTGATATATGGCAACCTGAGACAGGTAGCGTTACCAGTAAACTTAATTTGTGGGCAGATTCTATATCCTAGATTGTATAAAAAAAAGATTTGTGTGTACTATCTAGGTCAAACATTACCCTGGATATTTGCCATTTTAGAAAAAGTGGGACTCTACTTATAGGAAGAATAATTCAGAAGATTACAAAGTCAGAAGTTAACATTCTGATGACAAAGATCTTTCTCATCACTACTTGCTGTACTGCTCTCTCAACTTCTGACCATTCTACTCATGCCCTATGAAATATTGTCATGATTTGCTGAAATGTTAGCCCCTGAACGTTTGCTGTTGGGTGCAGTAAATCTTATGACTGCAAATAGTGGCATGCAATTTAAGGTTTAGGAGAATTGCCTATGTGCAGGATGTCCCCACAATGTACGGTTTGCACTGCAGTACTGTGAAGAAGGAAGGATCTCAGGTGCTCCTGACCTCATCATTCTAGAAACAGTAGCTTGTTGTTGAGGCAACCTCTGTACTGCACCCACCTGCAAACATGTTAGTACTAAAGTGGTAGAGGAGAATTGCTGTACAATGATTTACACAAAGCTAATATACTGTAAATATCGATTTAGGTATTTACTTTAGCTGTATTTAAAAAAATATACATATTCAATGACTTTTAATGACAACGCAATAAAAGCTGAACCCCTAGCCTTGCACAGCTGTACAAGCTCCTCCCCTGTACTAAAATTACTTTCACTGCCAGCCATAATCTGCCTGCAAATTTTAGATAGAGAGCTACCGGGACCCAGGGATAATGTCACTGGGTCTAAAATAAGGTATGTAATAAAAACGGAAATGTTTTTTTAAAAAAACGTCAAATACATCAGTCTGCGCTAATGGCTGATTGAAAGAACAAATGTATGTTAATTCTCAACAGATATAAATAAGATGCAGTACCAAGGTAAAGACTCAAATTGAATCATGTGCCAATAGTGAATTAATCCTACTACTAATAAATACAATCAATGTAATCAAATATCCCATAAAAAGTCAAATAATACATAGAAATAGAACCATAGTGCAAACAATGTAGCATCCATATCTAAAACGAAACAAGATAAAGTTCATAAATTGTAACATGCCCTCCACAAAGTTGAAAAGTGATTGTGCACCATGACACCTAAGCAATGAGTCTGCATATTACAGAAGTGAAGCACCCAGAGGTAATTATTAATTATTATTACCAGATCCTCTACCTCACAAGTAGAAGTAATTACGTGTGTGTTGTTATCACCATGATGGATGGATCCTGCTTCAATTCAATATCCCTGTAATCTGGACCTCAGTGGCACCAGCACAGCAGCCCTTCAATTGAACCCTTGTCTTGCTGACTAAATGACACTTGGTATCATAGCAAACATGAGGGAAAAGAAGAGGGCTCTCCTAGTGCAGTATTTAAAAACTTTTATTGTCTAAGCAATGTGCATAAAATAGAACATAAAATCCTAATTCACTTACAGAAACACAGCTGCCTTCCTAGACAGCAGTGTGCGATATCAGTATGCGCGACTCTGCCCCACACGCATTTCAGCCCAACCCCTGATGGCGTCCCATTGGAAAATTTCTCCTGTTTTCCCATTTATGACATAATGGCAAATCCACTTTGCACTGCAAGTGCAATTGAAAGTGCACTGAAAGTGCACTTGGAAGTGCAGTCGCTGTAGATCCGAGGGGGACATGCAAGGAAAATAAAAAACAGCATTTTAGCTTGCACATGATTGGATGATAAAATCAGCAGAGCTTGCCCTCATTTCAGATCTACCCCTTAGATTCAGAGCGACTGCACTTCCAATTGCACTTTCACTGAACTTTCAAGTGCCCTTGCAGTGCAAAGTGGATTTGCCTTTTGTAAATAACCCCCAATATCTCTAATATTTCTGTTGTCTCTGACAGTCCTTTGTTGTTTTCCGTATACTTAACCCTATGTGCTGCAATTTAGTGATGTCAGAGGCAGAAGTTGAGGCCCCATATATCTTGTAAGTTGATAACCACTGAGCTAGGGAGTTAAAGCTAGTTTTAAAAACAAAGGTGGCCAGTAAAATCCCAACCCTGATCCAAGGTGAACATGGCCTGCAATGTTTGGGTGAAAATAGCACAGAGCTACCTTTTAGGGGATTCAAAATTAGTGCTGCAACTATGAGTAGCGGCCACCACACTAAGACTTTCTAACGAAAGGCTTATATTAAATATAAAAAAAAAGTTGCTCTTTTTACACTTTTGTACTTAGAGCCATATAGCAGCATAAACATTGTTTGCAGCTTTATATGTACGTGGGATCAGCCCTATTTTCTTGTTATATATTGAGATTATGTGGTCTGCTGACTTCACTTTTTTACAAAATCTTGGCAATGGTAGTTTTTGTTCATGAATAGAAAGAAGCACTTTTGAACAAATGTTTGAATTTTAATGATCGGTCCGTTCTAAAATGAATGTATAGTTTCCAGGGACTTTTTAGATATACATGTAAATAAGAAGGGCTTAATGTGAATACTCAAATGAATGTGTTTACCTTTTTTGAAAAACATTGTTTCTGTGTGTTGTTTGTAATGATATATGTACATGGGTGTAGCCATTTTTGTTCATTACATAGGCAGGATCTACTTTCAAGTGCTATAATGTGGATCTGGTTTACTGCTGTCACAATGCAAATTTGTAAGTTGGGTGGTTTATTAAAAAACTTCGTATGTGACTGATCTCTTATTTCTATAGCTGTTAAGCAGTTAGAGTTATTGAAGAAGGTAATCTACACAGAATCAATTGACGGATCTACAAATCTCTACATTTAATGCAATAAAAATGGGTACCGGCAAACTTGTAAAATGTGAAAATGACTTGAGAAATGATTTTAAAAGAGAATAATGGCCAAAGATTTTTGGCTTCCCTTCTGGGTCACAGAGTGCGCTTGCGCTCTCCCATGACCCAGAATCAGCTGAAAGTGGTCTAAAGCTCACTGTTGGCTGATGTCAAAGAGTCACTCCAAGGTCTGGAAGGATTCTGACAATAATAATAATTCCTAATCAGCAGCTGGCTCCGCCTCTCAGTGTACCACTTAGAACCAAAGCCAGCTGCTCTTGACCCCTGCACAGCCCAGCCCTTGGAGGAAGAAAAATGCTGACTATGACCCTAAGAACACCATCCCTACAGTCAAGCATGGAGATGGAAACATTATGCTTTGGGGCTATTTCTCTGCTAAAGGTACAGGCCGACTTTGCCGAATTGAGGGGCCAATGGATGGGGCCATGTATTGTAAAATCTTGGATTAGAACATTCTTCCCTAAGCCAGAACACTGAAGATGGGTCATGGATGAGTCTTTCATCATGACAATGACCCAAAACATAACGCCAAGGCAACAAAGGAGTGGTTTAAGAAGAATCACATTAGGTCATGGAGTGGCCTAGCCAGTCTCGAGACCTTAATCCTATAGAAAATTTATGGAGGGAGCTGAAACTTCGAGTTGCCAAGCGACAGCCGAGAAACCGATTTAGAGAAGATCTGTAAAAAAGACTGGACCAAAATCCTTCCTTCATGTGTGCAAACCTGGTCACTAACTACAGGAAATGTCTTACCTCTGTGCTTGCCAACAAGGGTTTCACCACCAAGTACTAAGTCACGTTTTGCTTGGGGAGCAAATACTTATTTTGCTCACTGAACTGTGACTCAATTTAAAAACATTTGTTTTATGTGTTTTTTTTCTGGATTTTTGGTTTATCTATTGTCTCATTTACAATACACCTATGATACACAAAATGAAGGGTCTATCATTTTTAAGTGGGAAAACTTACAAAATCCACAGGGGATCAAATAATTATTTTCCTCACTGTATATATGAAAAATCCATCGTAAGAATGTATCAAGTATTTACTCAGTCATCACAAATAATCCCTAAAAATTGTGGAATATGTTTACTTCCTATGATCGCCATAAGTAGTAGTTTTATGACGGGATATTTCAAGAAAATACTGCGATATGGCCAGTAAATGAAGCTGACAATCATAGGAAGTCAACATACTACACAAATTACACTGAAAATTTGTGATGACTGTGCGAACGCTTGGGACATTAGCACAGCAAACATTTTTACAAATAGACCCAAAGTTTTCATACACCATAGCTATTTATAAAAAATATTATAAAAATGTGAGAAATTAAAATGTAACAAATCAGAATTTTATCTTCAATATTCTGGAAAAGAACATTCGGATTGGTCGCAATGGGCAACAACTCTTTTTTTTTTTTCATTATTTTGATTAAAGAAGTTACTGAAAACTTGTCCAAGGATGATTTTTATTTTACTTTTATTTTTATTTTAATTGTGAGCTGCTTTATTTGCTTATTTTCTGTTGGATACAACAGTCAAGAAGGCTACCTTCTTTCATATTCTGACATGTATCTAGAAAAGCAGGCATGGTTAAATTCCATGTAATATTAAGCATGGCCTAATTAAGTATGAGCCAACTCCCCAATATATACCACACATATTATGCATTCCATGCACACGTAGCCCTCAGCACAACACATACGTTAGCAGTAAATGAGAGCCCTTTAAGCATTGTTAAAAGAGTTGCTTCCCGCTGAACTGTATTTTTAATAACACTTTTGGATTGGTACACGTCCCTCAGGGTTTACAAACAGAACTAACCTGGCTGGGAAATGTCATTCCAATTTTTCCTTTCAAACGTTTCTAACATGTGTGTCACTTCACATGCACATATAAGGCATTCCTCAAGCATGTTATTTAAAGGAATTCTGCATTTTTAATGTTTTACTTTAATCCCTCGCCGACCGCAATATAGTGGAAAGATGGCTACAGCGCGGTTGTCCATTTCTGTTAGGGTGTGTATTGACGTACTCCCAGAACCGCAACGGGCACGCTCTGTGATCGCCGTGTCCTTCGTAACCAGCTGATTGCAGATCAAGGTAAATGGCCAATCACAGTGGCCCTTTACCATGTGATCAGCTGTGTCCAATCACAGCTGATCACATGTAAACAAATGTCAGCAAGTGTGACGGGACATTTACCGTGATAGGAGGCACTAATAATTAGTGATTATCAATGCCACATATCAATGCAGCTCATCAGTGGACATCAGTGAGAAAAATGACTTATTTGCAAAATTTTGTAACAGAAACTAAGAAATGTATTTATTTATTTTTTCTGTCTTTTTTTGATGTTTGTTTAGCAAAAAATAAAAAAAAATAAAAAACCCAGTGGTGATTAAATACAACCAAAAGAAAGCTCTGTCTAAAAAAAATTTTAAAAATGGGTACAGAGTTGCATGACCGCTCAATTGAGTGACAGCGCTGAAAGCTGTAAATTGGCCAGGGCAGGAAGGCGGTTAAAGTGCCCTGTATTGAAGTGGTTAAACCTTGTTAAAACAGCTGCTTCCCACTGCTGTTTTTTTTTTCATTGGCACTCCTGCCTGTACCCAGCTCCTCATGCCCTTTGCTGGACAATTCCTTGCCTATTAGCCCTTAACAGAGAAAATTGATTTTTAAGTAGGGATGAGGACGAGAGAGTGCCCCCCCCTCCTGGACCGTACCAGGCCACATGACCTCAACATGGGGAGGGTGCTTTGGGGTCCCCCCCAAAACACATTGTTCCCATGTTGATGGGGACAAGGGCCTCTTCCCCACAACCCTTGCCTGGTGGTTGTGGGGGTCTGCGGGCAGGGGGGCTTATTGGAATCTGAATGCCCCCTTTAATAAGGGGGCCCCCAGATCCCGCCCCCCATGTGAATGGGTATTGGGTACATTTTACCCCTATTCATTCACAAAAAAAAGTAAAAATGACAGACCGTTTTGAATAATTCCTTTACTAAAAAAAAAAAGTGTCCCGCGATGTCCATCCATCTTCAATCACGGCGTCCGACGGTCCAGAGAAAAAAAAACAAAAAAACGAAGCCTCCATGGGAGGCGTCCTGCCAACTGCAGCCTTTTCATGATGGCAGCTGTTATATAGCTGAGGGTGGGGCCAAGAAGGGGTGGGGTCACCCGGTTACATCACTTTGTGGCCCCACCCTCAGCTATATAATAGCTGTCATCACGAAAAGCCTGCAGTCGGCGGGACGCCTTCCATGGAGGCAGTGTTTTTCCATTATTATTTTTTTTCCAGTTCATCTGCGCTGTGGTTAGGGATGGATTTACATTGCGGGACACTTTTTTTTTTTAAATAAGGGACTTGTCAAAAACAAGTCCTGTCATTTTTACTTTTTTGACACTTTTTTTGGTGAATGAGTAGGGGTACAATATACCCGATACCCATTCAAATAGGGGGGCGGGATCTGGGGGCCCTCTTGTTAAAGGGGCTTCCAGATTCCGATAAGCCCCCCGCCCGCAGACCCCCACCACCACCGAGCAAGGATTGTCCCCATGGGGACCCCAAAGCACCCTCCCCATGTTGAGGGCATGTGGCCTGATACGGTTCAGAAGTGGGGGTGCTATCTCATTGCCCCCTTTTCCTGTGGCCTGCCAGGTTGCGTGCTCAGATAAGGGTCTGGTATGGATTTTGGGGGGGGACCCCACGCCTTTTTTTTTTAATTTTGGTGCGGGGTTCCCCTTAATATCCATACCAGACCTGAAGGGCCTGGTATGGATTTTGGGGGGACCCCCATGCCATTTTTTAAAATATTTTGGGCCTGGTAATGGACTGGGGGGGGACCCACACGGTTTTTATCAATGATTTTTATCTATATTGCCGGGATCCGACAATACATTACAGCCGCGAGCAGTTTTAAATTACATTTTTTCCTTTAGAAATGTAATTTTGCTGTGGTACTGTTATGAACAAGGGAAAGATGTGGTACTTTACAGGCATACTAAGGACACCCTCCAGGCATGATATTTAAAGGGATATTTCATTTGTTATTGTTTCACTTTAAGCATTATTAAATTGCTGCTCCTAAAAAAACGGCAGTTTTTAAAATTTCTATTTTTGCATTGATGCATGTCCCCTGGGGCAGGACTCGGGTCCCCATACACTTTTTACGGCAATAACTTGCATATAAGCCTTTAAATTGAGCACTTTTGATTTTTCACGTTTTTGTCCCATAGACTTTAACGTGTTCGCACAAATTTTTTGCATGTTCTGCTGCAAACCGAACCGAGGGGTGTTCGGCTCATCCCTATTTTTAAGGTTCACGTCCAATTGACTTAAATGTGGTATGTATTAAAGCAGTATTAAACCCAACAGCTAACTTTTATTATATTACAGCTTACCAATTCATAGATGTGATGGCTGCATTTTAGGCTTCCTTCTATTTTTATCTGGTAATCCAGGCAGCAAGTCTGTTTTTCACAGCACAAACTCTCCAGCAGAATGTATCAGTTCACATGGCCAAGACAAACACTGTTTATTCATGCAAAACCTTTATCTCAAAAAGAAAAAAAAACTGGTGCTGTATAAAGTGTGAGCTGAAATGGTTCTAAAAATACTACTACAGTTAACACTAGCTGTCTGCTGTGCCTCCTCTTCTCATTTCTCCAGAGCTGTGTATCACTAACACAGGAAGAGTCTTACAGGCCAGATCACTAGGTGAAAACAGAGGGGAAAAAGACAAAGAAATTAAAACTGATGCAGTCACATCTAATGAACCTGTGAATGTATATCAACCATAAATAAATAAACAAATAAATAAATGTGCAAATCATTAGCAGTTTAGTGTAAATAAGTGAAACACAAATAATGATTCATACATCCCTTAAACACCCAATATCAATGGTTGTGAATGGGAGAACAAAATGCTTAGGGTGATAAAAATGTGGATAAAACTTAAATGTAAGTAAAATTAAAAATAAAAATAAACAGTCTCAATGAGTGGTTAAAAGGAGCAACATCCACCCATGCACAAATTGGGAATCAAGTTCGTCCAAAAAAAAGGTAACTCTTCATCTGCTGTGTGATACAAACATGTGATCCACCACCGCTATAGAAGAAATCACTTCTTACCAAACGACCATGATCCCCCGCTACAGAGGATTGAGATGAGCATATAATGGCTGTGACTCTGGAATACACCAAACGTGCTGACTTGCTGTTGGTTCCTCAGATCACCTCATTGGTAAACGGGCCCATAGGATGCACACAGCATGTAAAGAAACATAGGAGCTTCTATAGTGTGAAACCTTCAGATTTATTAAAAATTTAATAGACAAAATCACACTTACAAAGTTAGAATCATAAGGATAACCTTAAGTCCGATGTGTCGGCCGTGCACAATCGGACAAACCCGTCCTACTGGAAACACAAGCAGTGACTCGGGGTGACGTCAGTGCGTCGCCCTGCTCCGCCCTGCTCCGCCCTACGCGTTTTGTAACAGAATTACCTCATCCAGGGGCACGGGCGGCGCGCTGCGTCACCTCCCTAAATACCATAACAGCCTAACCAAGCCTCATTCTGAGCCACAGTCCATCAACAGACTTCCGCATTATATAATGTAAACTGTGGGGCCCGACAAAATACATTACCGAGATCCGGATCAGGCAACCTATCTCCATGGCTTAATGAATTAAAAATGACTAAATTGAAAGTTTAAAAACAAAAAATAAAACAAGCCCACCAATGATATCGAAGTACCCACATGTAACTCGGGCATCAACGGCCTGGGCACATAGAAAAAAGCAAAAGTAAAAAAAAAATAAAAATCGCTGGTGCGATGATATCTATTCAAATTGAGAAACGGAAGTATGTCTAATGTCCACACTGGTGACACGCTCAACAACAGAGAAGACTGACACCTAGTGGGCAAATGAAAAACCAGTAAGCTGTTTATTACTAACTTTTGGATGGTAAATTGTATGTGGTCCTCTCAACTCAAGCGCACAGCACAAATAAGATTATCTGATGCGTTAGGAGCCTCACATAACAGTAACAGCGAAGGATATGTTATCCATCCCAACGGCAAATATAAATGAACGTATTGCCTCTTAAAGGGTATTAAGTGAATACCCAAATTGCCAATAATATGCATGCCATTGGCAAAGATTGAAAACAACTTTTCTCAATTTGAGTAGATATCATCGCACCAGTGATTTTTATTTGATTTTTATTTGTATTTTTGCTTTTTTCTATGAGCCCGGACCGTTGATGCCTGAGTTACATGTGGGTACTTCGATATCATTGGTGGGCTTGTTTTATTTTTTATTTTTAAACTTTCAATTTAGTCTTTTTAATTCATTAAGCCATGGAGATATGTTGCCTGATCTGGATCTCGGTAATGTGTTTTGTCGGGCCCAGCGGTTTACATTATATAATGCGGAAGTCTGTTGATGGACTGCGGCTCAGAACAAGGCTTGGTTAGGCTGTTATGGTATTTAGGGAGGTGAGGCAGCACGCCGCCAGTGCCCCTGGATGACATAATTCTGTTACAAAACGCGTAGGTCGGAGCAGGATGACGCGCTGACGTCACCCCCGAGTCACTGCTTGTGTTTCCAGTAGGACGGGTTTGTCTGATTGTGCATGGCCGACACATCGGACTTAAGGCTATCCTTATGATTCTACCTTTGTAAGTGTGTTTTTGTCTATTAATTTTTTAATAAATCTGAAGGTTTTACACTATCGGAGCTCCTATGCTTCTTTACATGCTGTGTGCATCCTATGGGCCTGTTTACCAATGAGGTGATCTGAGGATCCAACAGCAAGTCAGCACGTTTGGTGTATTCCAGAGTCACAGCTATTATATGCTCATCATGATCCTCTGTAGCAGGGGATCATGGTCGTTTGGTAAGAAGTGATTTCTTCTATAGCGGTGGTGGATCACATGTTTGTATCACACAGCAGATGAAGAGTTACCTTATTTTTGGACAAACTTGATTCCCAATTTGTGCATTGTGGATGTTGCTCCTTTTAGCCACTCACTGAGACTGTTTATTTTTATTTTTTATTTTATTTTTACTTACATTTAAGTTTTATCCACATTTTTTATCACCCTAAGTATTTTGTTCTCCCATTCACAACCATTGATATTGGGTGTTTATGTGATGTATGAATCATTATTTGTGCTTCACTTATTTACACTGAACTGCTAATGATTTGCACATTTATTTATTTATGTTTGCTACACATTCACAGGTTTAGCGCAATTCTAACGTTTCTAATCTATTCTACTATATTGATGTTATATAAGAGAATTGCTGCTTCCTTCATATTTTGCCTATCACTCTCAAGTGTTTATTATATAACTTGTATATCACATATAGGTGTTTACATATAGGTGTATAGGTGTTTTTCCTTTTTTTTGGTCACATCTAATGATTGGTAGACTGAAATATATTACAACTTTTGTTTTGGGTTTAATATCACTTCAAAGTTCTCAATTTGTGGATTTTTGTTTGTGTTCACTGAATGTGCCCTTTCAAACTCTATGAGATTTGACAATAAGATAGCAAATGAGGGGAGGGAGCTCTGTCCCTCAATGGATTCTGAGAAAAGAGTGGGTACAAAATTCCTATTTTCTTTCCATATATATCATAAGTAGCATCTGCAGAGGCAGATACATTGAAGTGATACAACTTAAAAAGCGTGTGAACAAAATAGGAGGTCGTAGCCTTACTGATCTGAGTCACAGAGACCTGATGACAAAATCCCACAAGGTAATCGCTGCTCAAGTGGAAAAGGTTGTAATGGGAAAAGTGGATGCTAGTCATGTTCTGTCTCAGGGATCCCTTTCTTCGGTTCATATGGAGGAAGCGGTCGTAATGAGCGTGCAGAAAACACTGCCTGCCTGTCATGTAAACATAGAAACAATAGAAAGGAGGCTTGCCTACGTCCCCCAATAGTCTAAAAACAGTGCCCATACTGTTTAGGAAATACAAAAGTGCTTTTTCTCTGCAGCAGTGATTTGATATGAGACAGCTGCAGGTTTGAATCCTAAGCACAGTCATAGGTAACTGCACATACAAAATGGAGAATTCAGAGAAAGGGTTGGAATAAGTGCCTCAGCCCTGGACCCCACACGAAGCAAGGAATTACCAGATTAAAGGTGACCTGACCTGTATACTGCAGTCCTGTGACACTAATGACTCCAGGATTATCATAGAGAGAACACCAGTGTACATACCTGCGCCGACTGGAGATGTCCAGGATTTAAAGGAGAGTTAAACTTACCTTTCCATCCTTGGTCCTCACTCCTTACTGGCATCTTCTTTTGAGTGCCGGTCTTCAGGCCTCTTCATTGGTCAGTGTAGGACGACGTCACTCTGGCACATGGGCAAGAGTCAGTCATCCCAGCACAAGAGGACCATGTCGGCAATGTAAACTGAACTGTGCATGCACAGCTCAGTTTACATGCTGGAGAATACTGTGAGCAGGCAGGTAGCTGGGGTTTTTTTTGCAGAAAAGCCTGCCCGCTCACTTTAGTTCCACTTTAATATATGCTTTCTCCTGAGGACACTAAGCTGGCCTAACCCCAACTAGCACAATGGTAGAAGTTATAGTCCTAAAGAAGCAGGCATTCAGTTTTTATGTGACTAGTGTCTATTTCTCCTGTAAGCAGAAGATATTTGGCCTCTTGATTGGTGGTTGGAAAAATGACATCAATAAAAGACTGCAAGCAGGCAGATAAGTGTTTGTTATTACAGAAAAGGCATGGCATGTCTCCTCTGCAATAAAGAGCTGCTTGCGCACGTTTTTTCACTACTTAAAAACTTCAGCCGCGGAAGAATTTACCCCCTTCCTGACCAGGATTTGGCACTGCGTCGCTTTAACTGACAATTGCGCGGTCGTGCGAAGTTGTACCCAAACAAAATTGACGTCCTTTGGCGTAATGGTGGCGATCTGCAATTTTTATCATGACTACGACATTATGCGACTTTATGGCGGACACATCGGACAATTTTGACACATTTTTGGAACCATTGGCATTAATAGAGCGATCAGTGTGATTAAAAATGCATTGATTACTGTAAAAATGTCACTGGCAGTGAAGGGGTTAACTGTGTTCCCTGGAAGGTAATTCTAACTGAAGGGGGAGGGACTAACTACTGGAAGTGACAGATCATGGTTCCTAGCTAATAGGAACACACGATCTGTCACTCCTGTCAGAACAGAACAGGGAAGTGTGTGTTTACACACACTCGTCCCTGTTCTGTGTCTCCTGGTCACGATCGATCATGGCATTAGCACCCCCGCTGTGCATCCGGACCCCGTGAGATCACGTACAGTAACATGGTTTTGCGCAGGGGAGCCAACCTGCCGCAGTAAAACTGTGGTGGCTGGTCCGGAAGCGGTTAAAGTATAACTAAAGGCAAAACTTTTTTTTTTTTTTTTTTTTTTTTTTTTTTTTAGATAGGAGAGGAATTAGAACCCCTGTATTTTTTATTGCTGTCTCTGACCCTGTTAAGGATATTCACCCTCTCTATTTGTCCTGTTTACCAATATCAGGGAAAGTAAAAGAAAATCCAAAATTTGGGGTAGTCCCCAGAAAAGAAATAGAGGGTGAATCTTCCATTGGGGACAGTTCTGGTGACCTGGGGGTCCCCAAGGAATTCCCTTAATTTGTAAGGGTTTCCTTACACTTCCTTTTGGGCTATGGGAGAGGAAGTAAAGGGAAATATCCGCAATGGAACAGATGGTGAAAAAAAAAAATCTACTTTAAGTTTAGTTCCACTTTAAGTTTAAGCCACTTTACTCTTAAACCAGAAAATTGGGGAAATGTTATCTATACAGAATCACACATCTTTTGGCAGGTTAAGACAATTTACATGAAGCAATTTCAGCATTTTGCCTGGAGTTCAGCTTAAATGCCTCAAGATGGCAGCATTTTATTAATAATATTTTAGGTAGTAGTAAGCAATTTTGGCAAACATTCTGGATCAGCACAGAGGCCACACACCACAGCTCATATTTGCAAGCATTGATTAGCTCTGTTGCTGTATAAATTCTAAATGCACCGCTCATGCTTTGAAAATGAGAAAATAATTCACTCCTAGCACTTTCTGTTAAGTATTTTGCAAGTACATCTCATTACTCTAACAAGCATATACACTAGTATAATTAATTGTGATCTGTAGCAATTAAAAGAAATTTAAAGAAAAAGATAACATTGTCAAATAAATTAGCTACAGGCCTACAGCGACTTAAAGTCAGATAGGGTCACATGTACTTAATGTGCACCCTGTGATACAGTACTTACCTTTCTAGCAACCTGTGTTGTAGGTGTCAAAGAGTACCTGGTCCCCCACTGCAAGCTTTGAATCCTGTTGCTGGCTCATATGTTACTACAGAGACTGGGGTTGCATGAATGTGACCCAACAGGAAAGGTAGAATACCTTCAACAGCCCTCTGAAAGGTAAGTATATTGCCTTTTTTGGGGTTACATGATTACTTTAAATAAAAATGCAGCCAAAACATTTTATTTTAGTGTTGAAAAGAGTGTGGGTGGTTTACAAATACCTTCCAGGTTTTAAAGCTGCTTGTATCCCTGTTGGGGAGATTTACTCCCACTTCCTGTTGCAGTAACGCCACAGGAATTGGGCAGACTTCCAAATGAGGATACAGGAAGAAATACAAATTTGACAGAGGTCCTGATCCTTTCCCACTTTAAAATAGTATTTTTTTTATTGATGTCTCTGTTCCTGTTAGAGAAATTCCCCTGATTTCCTGTCCTTGTGAGCATAGAATAAGTGATGGAAAAATTTCCCAACATGAACACAGCAATTAAAACCTGTGATATGATCCTGGAGGAAGACACTAATGCCATGTACACACGAGCGGACTTTCCGTCCGAAAAGGTCCGACTGAACGAATCTGTCGGACATTCTGATCGTGTGTGGGCTTCATCGGACCTTTTCTGTCGAAAAATCTGACGGACCTTAGAAATAGCTGTTTCAATCTTTCTGACGGACACGATTCCTTTTGAAAAAAACATTTGTCTGTATACTATGGGCTCACTTAAACTTATATTGTTAAATATCAATGGCCTTAGACTCCCTAAAAAGCATTCTAGGTTGCTTTGGGATCTGCTTTAGATGGGAAGTCAGATGGTATTCCTTCAGAAAAATAGATTGTATTCCACGTCTTGCAAATTGCTCCTACCCTACAGTCTGCTATTGTTTGTCCCTGCAGGCCAAAATAAAAGGCGTCAGTATTTTGATTGCCCATTCGATTCCCTGAACCTTTATTTCCCAACACACTGATGAACAAGGTCGCTTTCTCTTTGTCAAGGGAAAGATTGGTGAAGTTCGGATGACATGCTCCAACATATGCTTCCCAGACCACTTGGCCTTCATTTGTCGTCTCTCACAAGTCATCATTGAATTTGGAGAGGGCCTTATGATCTTGGGGTGATTTAAATTTCACTTTGATCCTCTGCTTGACGTCTCTCGAGGATCAACGCATGTCTCCTGCGCTTGAACTCCCCTTTCGGCACTTTGTGGATACCTTGCGATTCCTACACCCGTCGGATCATGACTACACATACTTACTTTTCAGTCCTTCATCAAACTTACTTTAGACTTGATCACTTTTTTGTTCGCCACAAAGATCTTGCTAATGTGTCTTCAGCCACTGTTGACTCAATAATTTTTTCAGACCATGTCCCCATACACCTGACTATGGCTGTCAGACTCCCGCTGCAATCATGTGGTGACTCAATGGCAGTCTACTCCAGGATCAAGAAACTATGTTAGAGGTCACCAGAGAATTAAAAGCTTACTTCAAAGAAACCAATACCACAGACATTTCTCCTCCAAACCTCTCAATAAAGCATGGAGCCCGAAGCAACATGCTATTTAAACAGAAACTAGTTAAGATAAATAGGTCTTTCTATGACAAACTTTGACAAACTGAGCCGGATGTTGGGGAGAGCCCTCAGGAGCCCACAACAAAAAGCCTACATCTCCTTCAACTCTTCCCCATCAAAAGCCAAACACATCACATTAGGTTCCATAGCTCAGGAATTTCAATCTTATTATCACATATTACATAATGTATCCCCTTCATTCCTAACAATCTGCTATAGAGTTATTTCTTCAGGCCTTGAGCCTTCCAACATTGTCTGTGGAGAGTTGAGAATCCCTTGAAGCCCCTATTTCAGATGTGGAACTTTATGCAGCTATCGCATCAGCTAAACCGGGTAAACCGGTCCTGGTGGTCTGTCAACATTGTACTATAAAGCTTTCAGAGATAACGTCACACACTATTTTCCTTACGCTTTCAAATCCAAAGGAGATGGGTCCTCCCTCCCATCAGACTCTCTCGGGGCACATATCACAGTGCTCCCCAAACAAGGAAAAGTTCTCTCACAATGCAGTAGTTACAGACCAATTGTCTTTTTTAACATGGATATTAACCACTTCAATACCAGGCACTTAGACACCTTCCCGCCCAGACCAATTTTCAGCTTTCAGCGCTGTCACAATTTGAATGACAATTGCGCGGTCATGCTACACTGTACCCAAACAAATTTTTTATCATTTTGTTCCCACAAATAGAGCTTTCTTTTGGTGGTATTTGATCACCTCTGCGGTTTTTATTTTTTGCGCAACAAATAAAAAAAGACCGAAAATTTTGAAAAAAAAAAAAAAGTTTTTCTTTGTTTCTGTTAAAACTTTTTTGTAAATAAGTACGTTTTCTTCTTCAATGATGGGCACTGATATGGCTGCACTGACGGGCACTGACGGGCACTGATACAGCGGCACTGATGGGCACCGATGAGGTGGCACCAATGAGGTGGCACTGATGAGGTGGCACTGACGGGCACTGATGATGGGCACTGATAGGCGGCACTGATGGGCACTGATAGGTGGCACTGGTATGCGGCACTGATGGGCACTCATAGGTGGCACAGATGGGCACTTATAGGCGGCACTGATGGGCACTCATAGGTGGCATTGATGGGCACTCATAGGTGGCATTGATGGGCACTCATAGGTGGCACTGATAGTTGGCACAGATGGGCATAGATGGGCACTGATAGATGGGCACTGATGGGCACGGATGGGCACTGACAGGTGGCATGAATGGACACTGATGGGTGGCACTGATGGCACTGCTTGTTTGCAGTGATGCCCCTAAGGGTGGCATTGCTGGGCATCACTGCAACATAATGGTGCCAATCAGTGCCCATTTGTGGGCACTGATTGGCACAGATTTGGCACACTGGGCACATGTGGATGGCCATGGGGTACATACCTGGCCATCCACATGTTGCCCCTTCCCTGGTGGTCCTAGTGGCGATCCCTGGTGGTCCAGTGTGGTGATCTGCGGGGGGGGGCTGCGCTGATAAACAATCAGCGCAGACCCCCCCTGCCAGGAGAGCCGCCGATCGGCTTCCTCACTCGCGTCTGTCAGACGCGAGTGAGGAAGAGCCGATCAACGGCTCTTCCTATTGACAGCGTGATCAGCCGTGTTTGGAAACGGCTGATCACGTGGTAAAGAGCCTCCGCCGGAGGCTTTTTACCAAGATCAGTGTAGCGGTGTGTCAGACTGACATACCGCTCCACCGATCGCCGCGATGCGCGCCCCCAGGGGCGCGCTGCGGCATGTTATCCTGCTGGACGTCATATGACGTCCAGTCAGGATAACAGAACCACTTCCCGGACGTCAATCCACTATAGGGCGGGCGGGAAGTGGTTAAACTATTTTCCAAGAATCTTGCCAACAAACTGATCCCGATCAAGTAGGGTTTTAATCCCCAATGCTAAACAAAAGACAACACTTCTAGAGTAATTTGCCTTATTCACGTGGCCAGATTAAAGCGGTTGTATACCCGCAATTTTTTTTTTTTTTTTTTTTTAACCCTGTAAAGCAAAAGGCATAATGAGCTAGTATGCACCGCATACTAGCTCATTATGAAATACTTACCTTAGAACGAGGCGTCAGTATCTTACCTGGTCCACGCCGAGGGAGCTGTCATGTTGCCTCGGCGTGTCTTCCGGGTATCGCGGTTCCAGCGCTGTGAGTGGCTGGAGCCGCGATGTCATTACTCCCGCGCATGCGCGCGGGAGATTTCTTACTCGGCAAGGTCCGGCAGCTGCCGGGCTTCAGCCGAGAATCCCCTGTGCGCATGCCCCGCTGCAGTCAGCGGCGCATAGCAAGGGGAATATCTCCTAAACCGTAAAGGTTTAGGAGATATTTTTTTTACCTACAGGTAAGCCTTATTATAGGCTTACCTGTAGGTAAAAGTAAAAAAAAAGACTATACAACCGCTTTAAGGGCCTCTCTACTCATGCCTGTGTTCGCTGAAGGCCTTTAAGCGAGTCGACTGGCAATTTCTGCGATCAGCCACCCCATACATAGGTCTGGGATATCGCATTCTTTTGAGGGTGTCAGCCCTCTACTCAACTCCATTGCTGCTGTTTAATGAGATGTGCTCAGACTTCTTAAAATTGTCGAACTAGACAGGGTTGTCCTTTATCGCCTTTAATTTTTGTGTTGACTGGAACAGTTATTGTGCTCTTTCCAGGTTGATCCAAATATTAAGTCAATCCAACATAAGGTCCTGGCATATGCAGATGATCTTCTCTTCCTGGTCTCCAGCCCAGAGGTGACCCTCGCTAACTTGAGGTTCCTATTTCAGTGATATAGAGCTTTATCCAGTTACCAGATAAATTGTTCTAAATTAAAAGCCCTCAATGTTTTCTTAACAGTTGACCGAGTTACCCGGTAGAAACAATCTTTTCCCTTCTCCTGGGCCTCTCATATTCTTAAATACTTAGGGGTTCAGATTACCCCTAACCTAGACCAACTTTTTGAGGCAAATTTTCACCCTTTGTTGTTCAAAAAACGCCTGGACCTCTAGAGGTAGAGGGCTTTGAATTTGACTTGGTTTGGGTATTGTAATGCTTTCAAGACTACAACTCTACCACAGATATAGTAAATGATTTAGATCCTCCCGTTCTGGATTCCTCTAACTTTTCTTGCCCATTTGTTGGTGCTACTTCTCAGATTCATATGGGGTATCCGTATCTCACTTCTATCTCTTACTAAACTAAAATGGGATATAGGCTTACCTGATATGCTGTCATTCTTTAAGGTCCTTCACTTGGCCAGAGTAGTGAGCTGGTGCACGCAAGGAATGATTAATACATGGGTCACAACTACTGAACAAGAACTTTCCCGGCTCCACTGTCCTGTATTTCTTGGCTCCCATTGTTATGCTTACCGTCCCCCTGGGCGCACCCAACTATTGGAGCCACGCCTAAGGAGACTTCTTCCATGTTTCACTCTCCAGACATTTCACCACATCTATCTCTCCTGATCCCTGTACTGAGGGATCTGGAGTTCATATCTGGCAATACCAACAAACACCTTGACCACCTCTTATGCCCCGTACACACGATCGGATTTTCCGACGGAAAATGTGTGATAGGACCTTGTTGTCGGAAATTCTGACCGTGTGTAGGCTCCATCACACATTTTCCATCGGATTTTCCGACACACAAAGTTTGAGAGCAGGCTATAAGATTTTCCGACAACAAAATCCGTTGTCGGAAATTCCGATCGTGTGTACACAAATCCGACACACAAAGTGCCATGCATGCTCAGAATAAATAAAGAGATGAAAGCTATTGGCTACTGCCCCGTTTATAGTCCCGACGTACGTGTTTTACGTCACCGCGTTCAGATTGATCGGATTTTCCAACAACTTTGTGTGACCGTGTGTATGCAAGACAAGTTTGAGCCAACATCCGTCTGAAAAAATCCTAGGATTTTGTTGTCGGAATGTCCGATCAATGTCCGACCGTGTGTACGGGGCATTAGAGGTGGGCAAATTTTCCCTTCTACGTTTTGTGTCATCTTCCAGATGTCTTTCCCTGACAGACATCCAACATTTACTAGGTCCACTTCTTGATAACTAGTTGGTATACAAGACCCACCACTTTTTGAAATCCACCATTGCTAAATATGGTAATTTATGTAACCCTACTCCGTTTAAAAACATGTGGATGAATATGTCTGTCTTTTGTGCCTCACCTCTTACCTCAGCTGTATAAATTGCTGATAGCCCCCCCTCCCCACGTGGGATTAGTTCCACAGTGTATATGCAAGTGGGAAGACTTTCTCCCCAGCTCAAGTCGAACAGCTATATTGTTTGTAAACAAGTCTTCTATCGTGTGCAAATTTCAGGATCAGGACTACACGATTTTATGTAGTTGATACGGGATTCCAACTACACTACAAAAAATATTGCCGCACACATCTAGCCTACGTTAGTGATGTAGTATCAAATACGACAGTTGGTATTCAAGCTTTCTTCAAACTGGGCAGTCATCCTATGGGCTACTTACTCCATCTCAACAGTGTCTCACTTTCACAGTATAAATCTTCACTCACGGGACTCCGCCAATCTGTGGCTGACTAAAATCAACAATTATGAATGCAACACATGGTATAAATGGTAATTTTTTTCCTGTTCTGCCGCATATCAGGAGTTTGTCCATGTGTCCCTCTGGCATGGGACACCCTTTGGGCAGCCCTGACCTACCACTTGCAGCTGACCTAACATTCCCCAACTTAGAACATCCCAGTTGGGACTCTAACATAAAACTTGAGGGGTGCGAGTTAGCCCTGGCTCCCCCCAAGCACTCCCCACCCACTCTCACATTTTTATCTCCTCTCATTTTTATCACCTCTCTTTCCACCCTTCCCCACCATCCCCTTTTCCCTTTCTTCCCTCCCTCTGGACTCTACTTCTTTTTAATTACATGCAAAATAAAATTATTTCCTTGGAAGGCACTGGGTTCTGAATGGCAGGCAGCTAGCTGAGGAGGGCTGTTACGTTTGCTTGGAAGTATACCTCCACTTTACTGTTGTCGAACATTTTTGTATTGTGATGAGCATCTAATATCAGAGAACTTTGACCTCTCAACGTTTCTTTAAATGATGTGCAAATTGACCCTTCTCTGTTCCATTAAGCCTAGTACACACTACTAGTCTTTTTTCGTTCAACACCGCTCAGATCAGAGCCGCTGTATTAACAATCTGATGCTAGTACAGTCAACTCCCCTGCTGGGCTATTGTGTTTTGAGTGGGCCAGTTTTTATTGAACCGATGTCGTCCGACATTCGGCCCCTGTATACTAGGCTTTAGCTGTGTCTGAGCTACATTGTCACCGATAACAACTGATAATGTGATAATGTGATTGTTAACCCATGTCTTTTGCTAAATAAAGAATTAAAAAAAAAACTGTGCTGATACCCTTCATCTGCAAATATTTTTGATGCCCTACTCTTGTATAGAAAAGGTAAAGGTTGGAACATTTGCCAGTACTTTATTGCTGTTTCCCATATGCTGTGTATTAGACAGGTGTCACGCAGAACAGGAATTGAGTTGAAAACTCGAGTCTTAATCAGTCAGCACATCAATGGATACGTTTAAAGCAACTAAGGTTCACTTCCGCAGTGGCGGCCCGTGCATTGTGGGCGCATGGGCGCCGCCCCCCCCCGACACTTCCGCCGCCCTCCCTATTCATGTGCCTAGCCTCTTTCAAGACGCCGGACACATGAAATACTATGGTGGGGATAGGCGGGGGGTGTGTATTTTGAAGCACGTGATTATAGCCAGAGGCTCTAATAGGCTTCAAAATCGGATGGGCTCAGAGCGCAGAGCACTGCGTCCTGATCCCACCCTGTTGTGTGGCATTGCGAATGAATTTTTTCTATTTTCACACTAACGTTTGTCCCTACCAATCAGCAGGCAGGCCAGTGAGACCTGTCTCCCGATTGGCCAAAGCATTAGGCGATCCTGTTTGATGCCTAACACTTTGACAGAAGAAGAGACGAGCGGACACAGGAGCCACGTCTTCCTGCCGAGGACGAGAGCCACTGAGGAAGAGACGAGAGCCACCGAGGAAGAAACAAGAGCTGCCGAGGAAGGGAGCCACGGAGGAGAGTCCTGTCACTCCAGGAGAGGATAAGCGCCACCGGACCGGCCACTGGGGGGGGATTTAGTGAAGTGACAGCCTGGCTGCATTTGATGGGCACAAGTGGCTGCATTTGACGGGCACAAGTGGCTACATTTGACGGGCACAAGTGACTGCATTTGATTGGCACAAGTGGCTGCATATGATGGGCAAAAGTGGCTGTATATGATGGGCACAAGTGGTTGCATATGATGGGGCACAAGTGGCTGTATATGATGGGCACAAGTGGCTGCATATTCTGGGCACAAGTGGCTGCGTTTGACGGGCACTAGTGGCTGCATTTACTGAGCACAAGTGGCTGCATTTGATTGGCACTAGTGGCTGCATTTACTGGGCACAAGTGGCTGCATTTGACGGGCACAAGTGGCTGCATTTGATGGGCACATGTGGCTGCATATGATGGGCACAAGTGGCTGTATATGATGGGGCACAAGTGGCTGTATATGATGGGGCACAAGTGGCTGCATATGATTGGCACAAATGGCTGCATTTGATTGGCACAAGTGGCTGCATTTTCTGGGCACAAGTGGCTGCATTTGATTGGCACAAGTGGCTGCATATGATGGGGCACAAGTGGCTGCGTATGATGGGACACAAGTGGCTGCATATGATGGGCACAAGTGGCTGCATATGATGGGCACAAGTGGCTGTGCATGATGGGGCACAATTGGCTGCGTATGATGGGGCACAAGTGGCTGCATATGATGGGCACAGTGGCTGCATTTGATTGGCACTAGTGGCTGCATTTACTGAGCACAAGTGGCTGCATTTGACAGGCACAAGTGGCTGCATTTGACGGGAACAAGTGGCTGCATTTGATGGTCACATGTGGCTGCATATGATGGGCACAAGTGGCTGTATATGACGCGTATAAGTGGCTGTATATGATGGGGCACAAGTGGCTACATATGATTGGCACAAGTGGCTGCATTTGATTGGCACAAGTGGCTGAATTTACTGGGCACAAGTGGCTGCATTTGGGCACAAGTGTCTGCATTTGATTGGCACAAGTGGCTGCATATGATGGGGCACAAGTGGCTGTGTATGATGGGACACAAGTGGCTGCGTATGATGGGCACAAGTGGCTGCGTATGATGGGCACAAGTGGCTGTGCATGATGGGGCACAAGTGGCTGCGTATGATGGGGCACAAGTGGCTGCATATGATGGGCAAAAGTGGCTGCGTATGATGGGCACAGTGGCTGTGTTTGATGGGCACAGTGGCTGCATTTGATGGGCACAATGGCTGCATTTGACGGTCACAGTGAGGCTACAGTTGATGGGGGGAGGTTCAGTATTTTTCAGTTTGTTTGCGCCCCCCAAAAAATTTTGAGCACCAGCCGCCACTGTTCACTTGTGTAAATTAATAGCGATTGTTAAACATTCGTTGTTATGTGGCACAAGAAAATCATTGCTTCTTGCTAATTATTTGCTCCTAGTTGATTGTACCTGTTTAATTTATCCCAATATATTGCCCCTAATCATATTTCAACCATGCAACTCATGGTTTCATATACTTTTTAGTTTCAAACAACCAAATGATTAAAATTGCAGCGTAAATAAAAACTATTCTTGTGCCAGTCAAAAGGCCCTTTTCAATCAATTCCTGTAACTGGAAGCTGATGGGAAGCAACATAATTACAACATAATTACCAGTTGTATGGTAACAAAATATGGTATGTGTGGTTTATGGACATGTGAAGGGGCAGCAGATAAATATACCCAGGGTCTCCTTGTGGTGGGTCATTACTTTAGTGGACCATATCTCAGACAGATTTTTAGACACTCCTCATATGTGGGAGTTACCATGTACGAGTTATAACCATGGATAAAAAGTTATTTTACAATCAATTTGGGAGAGTAAGAATCGTTCCAGTTGACAGTGGCCCTGTGATGCCAGAACATTACAATTAGTTAACAGGTTGGGGCCAATAGGTAGGTTTAGACACTTTTAGAAGTTGCTTTCCCATACAATATTGTGGGCATCTCCTCTGTTCCCCTTTGCTTCCTGCTTTTTGGTGATTCTGTAGACATATTTAAGCTAACCATAGATGGTTCTATTTTCTCGGTTCAGCCTGCTGAATAAACAGCTTCCTCTATCCACACACATAAGGTATGTGGAAAAATCCCCTTCCCAATCCCCAGCTGGGACTTTGTATTCTGACAACTGGACTCTCCATTGTCAATATACAGTACACTGCAGTGGCTGATTAACAAGGGTTTTCCAGCTTTGTTCAACTTCTGTCCAACAGGGACAGTCACACACAGATCGAAAATTGGCCGGTCTCTAATGAACCAACTGAATTTTAATCTGTGATCAGCTTCTGACACACACACACTGGTGATTAACATATTTTATTGGATTCAGTGTGAATACTTTGATGATATACATACATATCTCCACCTTTACTTCTCCTGCAGAAGTGAACTTACTTCACGAAACATATCAAAATTTTTTAAGGCCTCCCTACTTCAGCCTTTGAAATTTTTGTGAAAAAATATAAGTGGTTGGGAAGTCTCAAAGGTATTGAGAGTATTACATGTCCAGGATATATATGGTTTGACTTTGTTTTTTTTATTAATATTAGTGAATAGAATAGAAAATGTTTTGACAATAATGATGATTGATTCAATACCTTCTTTACCTTAAAATTAATTTACATAAAATTTAACATAGATGTATTTAATTTACCCGGAGAAAGACTTTTTCATTGCACTGAGAATCTGAAAAGAAAAACATGAGTATAAATGACTAACATTATTTTACAATAACATGTTTCTTAGCAGGGTGTAGGCTGTAATCAGTATCACCAGCAGCACCTTAACATAACAAGAATTATCAGTGTGCCAAGTATTTATGTGGTAGTATACATTACAAAATGCTAAACCTGCAGGACTTTTTAGAGCCTAACCTGCAAAATTGAGATGTGACTGCAGAGACATATTTTTTTTTATCTGTTCGATAATCTGTAAATTATAGGGTACCGCATGCCGTTTTGTATAACAACAATTCAGCATCATAAGGGTGAAAAAGAAAAATATGTTTTTTTTTTCCCTTTTTTCTTAGTGTTGCTATGGAAACAACCAGTGTTGCTAAGGAAGTGACGCTGTATCAGTTCAATAGATACAGACGTGTTTTACATCAGGCAGTAGTATCGGACCATATTTGGTCAGAAGTGGTATGATTTACACTATTCTGTGCAGCCGCCTGATATAAATGACTGCATGAGCAGGTCACTCATAATAGACATGTACCAAGATTGTGGAAACTCTGCAAGGTGAATTTAGAGGTAATGATTTGGCATAACCTACACCTGCAGACAGATTATTTAATTTGATTGTGTTCACTATTGTATACATTTGTTTTAGTATGTTTTGCAGACAAACGGAAACATGAAGTAATGATATGAAAAAAAAATAAGGATTTCCCTTTGCATAAATGTGTAAGCAGCACCATGCAGTCTTCATTCACATTGTAGTCACATCTTTAAATGCATCTAATAATCCGGGAAAGGAAACTGCAATATGTTCCTTTTTCATGCAGTTGGGATCGCAGTGATACTCCTACCAAATTCCAATTTCATGAATTAGGACATATTGTAAAAACTGAATTTACAGATCAAGTAAGGTGTATTTTAAAGTGAACCTGTCATAGGAAAAAGTTGCAAAAACACACGTACATGCAAAATATGCAAGCGATGAAGGTTTGCTTGTCCATGGCACCAGAACGCTACTCTGTTTAGTAGAAGTCTTTGCAGGGAAACTGACACTTGCAGGAGTGTCAGTCTCCTGGGTCCTCCTCAACTCACACTGGTTTTTCCCGATGACCTCCACATTATTACTGCATCTCATAAAAAGTAGAGGTCAAACTTCTGGTTCTGGCGCTATATGTGAAGGCGCTTGGAATGGCGGCTCCAGGAAGACCTCTTTATAAATTCGGCACTGCACCGCTCGTGCCCGCCATCAGATCCCATGGCCACCACTGCCTCTCTCCACAGGTCACGGAGCATGGACTGTTACCTCCTGCATGGTCCTGCAGCCTCAGATACAGACACACGGCCGGTCCCTCCCCCGCCAGTCACGCATGCGTGGGCAATTTTGCGGCCGCAACACAGCCTCCCAGCACACCAGACCTCATGGGACAGGTACCCTCCACTGCAACAGAGGAGAAATATGCCAGCTTGGCACAGGCGGTGGCTGCATTACTCTCTCCCACAATCACTGCAGCAGTGGACAGGGCAATTGCAGCAGGCATAACACAGCTCAGGAAAGAGCTAGGAGACCAGGCTAAACGCCTCTCTGAGCTGGAACATCGCATTTCAGACATTGAGGAGGAAATGCTAGACTCGCATACCTCTGACCAGCAAGCAAAAAACACACAGCAATACATCCTAGAAAAGCTGGATGATCTTGAGAATGGGTCCAGAAGGAATAATCTGAGGATAATAGGACTACCAGAATCATTTAATGCTGACTCTCTTCATGACATCTGTACCAAGCGCATTCTGAATGCTCTGGGAATCAACTCATTGTGCACAGTTGAAAGAGCCCATTGCTTGGGAGCCCCATCGAACGATTAGGCGTACTCCATGCCCTGTAATAGTTTGCTACCTGAACTGTATGGACAGAGTAAACATTCTTAAATCTTTCCAGAACTCAAAATCACTCCAACTGGATGGCCATAAATTACTCATCTTCGTAGATTACGCTCAGGAAGTTTCACGCAGAAGGAAGGCCTTCCAGCCGATCTGCCAAGCTCTATACCAAAAGGGGTTAAATTCACTTTAGCTTATCCTGCTAATCTTCCCTTCACGGACCCCTCGGGAAACCCAAAACTATTTTCACACCCAGATGAAGCTGAGCACTACTTGCAATCCTACCTTCATATCCCTATGGATACTTCAACTGCTGAAACTCCTTCCCACACAACGGACCCAAGAGACCAACTTAGCTCAAGGAAGAATCCTCCCAAGAGAATCAGACGCTTCGATTCCTCAGGATGTAACAAACTTCACTGACCCTAACGCAATGTGCCAGGAAAACAGCTACCTCAGTTCCAAGAGAGTTTTACACCATGCTTTGTTCTCCCCAGTTAACTCATAGCACCCGCCACCATAGCAGACTATTAACTTGTTATGTTTTCTCGCTTTCAGGTACCAACACCTACACAACCTTACCGTGGGGAGGACAACTGGCCCCACAAGGTGGCACTCCGGGTCTTCATCATTTTATTTTCCCCCCTGGGGGCTTCCCCAAGGTCAGACCATCTCACAGCCACAAGCGATAGCTTCAACCCCCGGTAACACTGTTTGCTGGTGGAAATGATAAACATATGACAAAAAGTGAAGTCCAGGCTCTCCTGGGTATGTAAAAATGTGTATAGGGTACCAGCGCAAAAAAAAAAATATATATATATATATATATATATATATATATATTTTGCCAATCATATGTGTCTGCTGCAGTCAGAAAAAAGCCCACTCCACTCTCGGGTGCACTATTTAAGTAAAAAGTATTATGTAAATGGACTGCGCCAACTTAAAATAATTTGTGTATCAACGCTCCTACATTGACCTTATACCTCAACCATATGTCTTAGTGACCAGTAAACTTATATGCTATACTTAAAGTCCCACACCATGCATCATTGACAAAGGAAAAAATAATATATCTAAACAAACAGTCTATAAATATAAACTTTTGCTGTGAAAAAACGTGTCAAATGAATATCTTCAATGAATATTCCAGTGCTCTCAGTGAAATAAACAAATGTTTAACAAGTCCCAAATGGATAGCCTCAGTGAGTGATCAATTGGCTCCTACGAGTTCATCTCTTAGTTGTGCAACTAAATTCCACCTTTTTGTGGTTCCACCACCACCTTACAGAATGGCCACTCACCAGAAACAGGTAAGTATGCGCCTTTGGTTCATTAGTTTGGATAACCACTACAGACAATGGATCAGTCAGCAACCTCTTCAGGCAATGTGTCAGCAAGTTTAGCCTCTCTTGCTTTGCTAGTTCTCATGGGAAATAAATAGCTATCATGGTGTAGTATGTTTGTGTCATCAGGAAGCTCCTTGATGACGCAATCATTAATTGTGAAATGTGTAGAGGCTGCTGGGAGATTTTGACGTCACTTCCTACCAAGCGTAAGCGAGGTCCAGAACGCACGCCGATTAAGGAACACATAGGGGAATACAGACCGGCACCTTATACACACGGCTGGAACAGCTTGGTGCCAGCTCATAGGCACAACTAAATGTGAGTACAATAGTCTTTTTAACCTTTTAAAATAAATTAAACTAATTTCATGAAAGTGATATCCTGGAATGTTAAAAGCCTACGCTCTCCCCAAAAATGCATGACAGTCCTTCGCTACCTAAAAGCCGACATTGTGATATTACAGGAGACACACCTAACCACAGCAGATTTCTCTCTTATGCGCAAGCTCTGGCTGGGACAGGTACTTGGGTACTTGGGTCCCCAGCTGTCAAGCAGGAGTCCTTCTCCTCATCCATAAGCAAATCCCCTGTGAGGTACTCTCCTTACAAACCAACAAAGAGGGTCGAACCCTCCTAGCTAGACTTAAAACTTACACAGGAATGGGTAATATCTAACGTATATGCCCCCAATACTCCCTCTAAAGCCTTTTTCCAGGACCTTACATCCCTCCTTGCCCCTTTTATACATCTCCCCCTCCTAGTAGCTGGAGACTTTAATCAAACTCTAAACTCCTCTGAAGATAATAAATTACCTCCCCCCCAGGGCTGACTCCCCCCAATTCTCTACTATCGCGCTTCATGGAAAGCCTTAATTTAACCGACTTATGGAGACTAAACCACCTAGATGGAAGGGAATTTACCTTTTTCTCCCACCCACACAACACCCTGTCCAGAATCAATTACACCTTTGCCAATGCCACGCTTCAGGATTATGCTACGAACCCCCAAGTACATGACATAGCTATCTCTGACCATGCCCCAATATCAGTAGAGCTGGCAGGCTTCACCGTCCGGAACTCGGCCATGATCTGGCGCTTTCCGTCATATCTAGCTCATGATCAGACGCTCCAACAGATTATCACAGAAACGTGGACTGAATACTTATTCCGAACAGAATGTTAATCCCAATATACTTTGGAAAGCAGGGAAGGCAGTGCTTCGAGGCAAAATTATTTCCTATTCCTCTGCCCACAAAAAAAGAATCACTCGGGAATACACTATGCTTTACGCATAGCCCAAACCTTACTGGTCCAACAAAACTCCCCAAAAAAATAGGGAGAACTGGCAAGCCGCCAAAAGCCGGTTCGACGTGTGGGCGGAGATACAGGAAAAATAACACCAATCTATCCATGACTTGCAATACCACAAGTACGGCAAAAAGGCAGGGAAATTGCTTGAACAATTGTGCAATCTCACCCAAAGACATCAATGCACTATTAGAAAGGTTTTACGCTTCTCTATACAGCCCTGATCCCATTGACTAATCCGTAGCACGCTACTTTCTAGAGCAAATCCCTCTCCCCACTATAGATGCAACTCACCTTGCCCACCTTAACGTCAATATCTCGGTAGAAGAAATCACTTCAGTGATCAAAACCTTATCAAAGGGAAAAGCTCCAGGCCCTGACGGGTATACGTCTGAATTCTACAAACTTTCATCGGACGCTATTTCACCTACCCTAGCATTAGTTTTCCAAAACATACTCATCGGGGCCAATTATTTCCTTACAGGCTTCCAAGCCCACATAAAACTGATACCCAAAAAAGACAAGGGCCCCACAGCTCCAGGGTCACATTTTCCAATCTCCCTACTAATAAAAAATAAGAAAGTCGCGCTGAAAAAATGTGAGAGTGGCAACAAACAAGTGCCTTAAAACCTCATAGAGGGATATAAATATAAATGGTGATCACTGTGCAATTTGGTTCAGTGATAATCAGTGTATCACAATAAATTTGTAAAACACAGATATTAATTCTATGTACATGAAATGAGAACAATAATGTAACATAATGAAGGCAACAAATGAATGCCTCAAAACACCATGACACAATATATCGCTGTGATAAGTGAATGTCTCAAAAATCCATAACAAAACATAAATCAAAAAATTATTAGATAATATGAACAGATCTTAAGAGGCGCAGATAATGTCCTTATTCCATACGCACAAAAACAATAGTGATTATAGTCCATACATTATGTATAGCCAAAATAAAAAATAAAATGAAGAATGTCCCCAAGTGCTGAGTGAATATTGATAAACTTGCTGCAGTGAATAGTGTGCGTAGATAGACCTCCACCTTCAAAAACTGCTGCCTCTTACCAAAAAACGTTGGTCTCTTAATTATAGGAGACCTTAATGGGTGGATAGCTGCAACCCCAGCCCGGGATCTGTGGGACAGGTACTAGATGTCATCCGGTCCGCAGGAACCCTCTCCACCAGTCATACCAAGATGGATTGGATGTGTCACCATAAAAGATAAACAGCTCCACATAGCATAAAATCTAACGTTTATTGAATAAAAAAGCCAGAAAATGCACTTACAAAAATCAGTTGTATAAAGGCGTACAAAGAAAGCCGGCCGGCTCCAGAACTCGGATAGCGGTGTCGTCGGGACGTAGCTCCTCCTCCCTACGTCGTTTCATCACAACAGGACGTGGTCACGGGATACGAGCCGCGTCCCGACCCACCGCTTAAATAGACACAGCTGCAACATCTCATTGTTGCAAAAGAAATTGACGCGCCATCTTGTCTCAGGGAAACAGTGAGGGCAAATACATAAAGTATTATAGACACAACACTACTTTCCAAAATAATGGCAAATAGATTGGCCTCAATTATGCCCATGCTCATTCACCCATCACAAGCACCCAAGGGTGCTCCGCCACCTCCAACATCAGAAAAGTCCTCACAGTCCTTGAATTTGCGTGAACCAACCCAGCCACTGAGACTGCCATAATCACCCTCGATGCCGAAAAAGCTTTTGACAATGTCAGTTTTCAGTGGCAGAAAATGGTTCTCTCAAAGTTGGGATTCGTAGGCCCCTTCCTTCACCTATCACCACAATGTATTCAGCCCCTTCAGCTAATGTTATTGCAGCAGGCATTATCTCCAACAACATCCAACTCCACATAGGAATGCATCAGGGGTGCCCCCTCTCACCCCTGCTTTTTAACCTCGCACTCAAATCTCTCTCCCGTCACCTACTATCACATTCAAAATTGTACGGAGTTAAGATTGGCTCCCAGGAACTCAGGACCGCCCTTTTTGCGGACGACATACTGATTTTTACAACAAACCCAGGGGAGGACATGACACATATCCATTTTCACGCATCTTAGAGCATGCTCGGGACTGAGAATTAATTTCTCCAAAAGCAAAATTTTACCCTTATTCCAGGCCCGGGATCCCTCTTGGGCAACAAACCCTATTTTCTCAGTAGCTAAAAATCACATCACCTACCTGGGAATTAAAATTGGCAAGCTCCCTTCCTCCCTTCTTTACCCCCTACAGACCATTCCCCTTTTCTTGAAACATAGAGACAGCCAAAAACTTCAAAAAGCTATAAGTACATTTATATGGCAAGGCCACAGACCCCGGAAATGCCTTTCAAAAACTCTACCTCCCGAAACGCGAAGGAGGTGTCAACATGCCAAACAGACCCCTTTCCTTCCCCCAGATAGCCCAAAGGTATGACTTACCCCCTTATCACCTCCTATACACCCAGCAAGCAATTAGTTTTGTCTGTAAAACATGCCCACCCAGAGAATTGAGATGCAAGAACTCTCTCATACTCTTTCGTCGACCTTCAATGCCATAAAACCTCCAACCTATATAAACCTCCCTATTTGCAAAACCGCTACAACATACCTCAACAACTTTGTGGAACAAGGACTTACAATCTCCAGAAACACTACACCATATTATCAATGGCTACAACACCACCTGTGCATTAGTAACAAACGAATTCTGGTGCGAACAGCAATACAAGATAATGCACCAGGCATATATACCCCATTTAAAGCAACCACTATCTCCAGACCAGCAACACTGCCCCCTGTGCAACGAATACAGACCTTCTCTATTACACAGACTTTGGTCATGTCCCTCAATCTCATGATTCTGGGATCAAGTAGAATCTTTGGCCGCCACAGTCACTGGAACTCAACATTGCAAGGATATATATTCCTTACTCTTTAAATGCTCCTTCCTCTGACCAGCTAAAATTGCAAACCAACATCATCCAACATAACAAACCTTGGCTAACCACATGTTATATGACCGCCAGAAGGGCCATTCTCAAATAATGGACCTCATCCTCCACCCCCACCATCAATGACATCAAATATGATATGTTGAATTTGATGCATAAAGAAAAACTGGACATGATACTAAACAACCACCAAACAACAGCCCACTTTCACCACAAATGTAACCTCTACATCGCAAAAATCTTACCGAACTCGGTGGGCCACCTCCTCGGGGGAATCTCACCCAGTCAACCATGTACCCCCCCCAAACCACCTTGTTTCCACACAAGACCACAACCCGGCTCTGATATCTCCAAATAACACAGCCGCCTCATAATTCTCTACTCCTCATCTCTCTTTCAGCATTCCTACCCTAATTGTCCACCTACTTGCCTGGGAGTACCAAAGGACAATGCTACTTCCCTCCATGATCACCTCCTATCCACCAGTTTAGTATATAAATATACTAGAATAGATATATATGTACGATTTGAACATTTATCGCGCTCAGCCTGCCCTGGCCGAGCCATCGGTCGACTTTAATATTAGATCATCTTGCTTGACTTCCCCCCCTCCTTCACTCATACTCAACATTCCTTCATTGATCTATAATCTGTATACAACTTTATTATTATTTTCTATGTTTGCATTAGATATCTGTACTGATTTCTTTCATATTTGTATGCAAAAATTACCAATAAATTCTCATTAAAAAAAAGTAGAGGTCAGCAGACAGAACCAGTGAAACCTGCAGGACACCCAGGAGTTCAGTACTTCTGGAAGTGTTGGTTTCCCTGTGGAGTTTAGATGAAGATTTCTACTTAATGTGACAGCATTCTGTGGAGGTAGTAGAAAAGGTAAGTACAGTATTTACTTGTTTATTTGAATCTACAGCTTTTTTAATCGGGTTGCATTAGGATTTGTCCTGTTTGCTGTGTAAGCATGGACCAAACCTTAGACTATCTACAAACATTAGACAATGGTTTGAAAGAGCATTAATTCGTCTATTAAAGATTATGCACTACAGGTGAAGGGTGTTATCTGATTTTACAAGAAAAAAAAGACATTTTCCCAGATAATATTTGCGTGGAATGAAAAAAAAGAAAGTTCGACTTCAACCAGGAAAATAGCAGCCAGTGCTGTACACCCACAAAAAAATTCTACAGCTTACCAGAGCATGTTAACCCACAGGTTATGAGTGGTAAATTGCACTTAATAGATGAAGAAGGTATTCAACTAGGTCAAGCCAAACAATCCGCCCAGCACTCCAAATGAGATCTCCTCCACTTTCCAGACACAGCATGCCAAGTAAATGGACAAAAAACAGAAACAAACACCGCCAATAGTGTAAAAAATATAGCCACTTTTATTCAAAAAGGATTTAGAATAATCACGCTGTATTATGAATAAAAGAGTGCTCTGTATACCAAATAAGAATACCGCTTCATACAATCCTTAGTATCGACCAGTAACTAAGATAGGGTCTGTGTGGCCAGTAACCAAGATGGCATCATATGTGACATTATCAGGACAAAGGACGCATGCCACTTTCACAGCTAATATACAGCCCCAGAGAGAGCCAGACTCACCTTGACAGGCTGTGCAACAGAGGAAGCCTGCTTAGAGCTCCCTCTCATTGACATATGAATACATAGCAATTTCTATTGTGAACCCTGCTAAGAGTGGCGATAATCAATTAAAGTGGAACATCACCCAAAAGGGGAAATTCAGCTTATTTGCACCCCCCTTTAACAATTGGCACTTTTTGGAGGTGGGGACCAGATACCTGTATTTAACAGTTCGGCCCCACCTTTTGCCCCCACAGCATTCTGGGACACATCACAGGTCCCAGAAGACTGGACCATTCACAAAGCATTCACAAAGCACGCGCATGCACAGTGGGAAGCTGGCTGTGGAGCCACAAGGCTTCACTACCGGTTTCCCTTAGTTAAGATGCTGGCACCTGGATCTGAAGCCAAGTGAAGAGTCGGCTTGGGTGAGGACAGCGCTGGATCCCTGGACAGGTAAGTGTCCTTATGTTAAATGTCTGCGGCTACAGTATTTGAAAAAATTCACTTACACCAAAGCCAAAAGAAGAAAAAAAGGAGAATGACCAAGGTCCACCTCTAATTACAATATTACACTTATGACACGTAAAAACAAAAAGCATAGTAAAACAGACAACCCGGACTGAGTAAGAAGCATATCAAATCCGTTTTCATATGTTTAACCACTTCCAGACCGCCTAACTGTAAATATACGCCATATGACATTAAATACGGGGGTTATGGCAGCAGCTAGTATTTTTGTAAACAGTGGGCGATCTGGCGTCCAATAAAAGTGGTCCCACTGGCGGACCAATCCCCCCCGCTGCTTTCCAGTCATTTCCCTGATTACCAGAGCCGTCGGTAAAGGGGGAAACGATCTGATCCCCTGGAGTAATGGGTAGAAAGTCGAGTGAGGGCAAGATGGCCCCCATTCGATTATATGCCCTTGAAGGACCGGAGCGACTTCAAATGTCACTTCCACCCTCTGGCCTTAAAGAGCCAATTTTTTTGTGTAAGAGCAAAATAAAAAAAATATTTTTTTTGCTTTTATGTGTAAATGTGAGATCTGAGGTCTTTTTGACCTTAACTTTGCATTAACCACTTAAGGACCGCCCATTGAATATATACTGCGGTCCTCCATATATACTGCGGTAGGGCAGACCTTTTGCATAAAATGACGTACCTGTATGTAATTTCGTGCATGAGTCACTGTGGGCACGCGCAAGCTCCTGCCATACAGCGTGGGAGCTGATGCACCGGTCCGGCGGCCGTGATGTCCACCAGCCACCTGCGATCGCTCCTCAGAGAGGCAGAACGGGGATCTGCCAGTGTAAACAAAGCAGATTCCTGTTCTGGCAGGAGAGGTCAGTGAGATCGTCTGTTCCTAGTGATCAGGAACAGCATCTCTCTGTACTCCCAGTCAGTCCACTCCCCCCACAGTTAAAAACACCTCCCTAAAACACACTTAACCCCTTGATCGCCCCCTAGTGTTAACCCCTTCCCTGCCAGTGTCATTTATACAGTGATCAGTGGCTATTTTTAGCTTTGATCACTGTAATAATGTCACTGGTCCCAAAACAGTGTCAAAAGTGTCCAATCTGTTTGCCACAATGTTACAGTCCCGCTAGAAATCGTTGATCACCGCCATTACTAGTAAAAAAATAAAAATAATAAAAATGCCATAAAACTTTGCCCTTTTTTGTAGACACTATAACTTTTAAGCAAACCAATCAGTACACAATTTATTTTACCAAAAATATGTAGAAGAATACATATTGGCCTAAACTAATGAAGAAATTTGTTTTTTTTACATTTTTTTGGATATTTATTAAAGCAAAAAGTAAAAAATATATATATATTTTTTTTTTCTAAATTGACGTTTCTTTTTTTGGGTTATAGCGCAAAAACGCAGGGGTTATCAAAGACCTCCAAAAGAAAGCTCCATTTATGGGAAAAAAAGGACACCAATTTTGTTTGGGTACAATGTCACACGGCCGCGCAATTATCAGTTAAAGCCACGCAGTGCCAAATTGCAATAAATGGCCTGGTCATTAAGGGGGTACATTTTGTGTGGGTACAATGTTGCATACTTATTTCTGTTACAAGGGATGTTTACATTCTTTGTAATAGGAAAAACAGTGATTTTTTTTTTAAAGGGACAGTGTAAAAATAATAAATAAAAAGTAAAATAAATAAGAACATTTTTTTTTTAAAGCGCCCCATCCCTCCGAGCTTGCACGCAGAAGCAAATGCATAAGCAAGTTGCACCCACATATGTAAATGTGTTCAAACCATACATGTGAGGTATCACTGTGAATGTTAGAGCAAGAGCAATAATTCTAGCACTAGAACTTCTCTGTAACTCTAAACTTGTAACCTGTAAAGATTTTTAAAGCATCGCCTATGGAGATTTTTAAGTACCGTAGTTTGTCGCCATTCCACGAGTGTGCGTAATTTCAAAGCATGACATGTTAGGTATCAATTTACTCTGCGTAACATAATCTTTCACATTATACAAAAAACATTGGGCTAACATTACTGTTTGCTTATTTTTTTACTTTCAATCTTTTTATTGAAAAAATTATCAAGCAAACAAATAAAAACAAGATGATCAGTTTTCTTATTTTTTAATTCAAAAAAGTATATTTGATTCAAAACAATTGCATTTGTAAGATCGCTAGGCAAATATGGTGTGGCATAAAGTATTGCAACAATCTCCATTTTATTCTCTAGGGTCTCTGCTAAAAAAAAAATATATATATATATATATATAATTTTGGGGGTTTATAAGTAATTTTCTAGCAAAAAATACTGATTTTAACTTGTAAACAACAAATATCAGAAATAGACTTGGTCCTTAAGTGGTTAAACATACATTGCCCCCTGAGTGAAACCAAGATGGTCCTTTAAGAACATTAGAACAAATAAAAAGAAGTGTCAGTAAATAGACAGAAGAGGTTAAACAAATCTGTAAAAACAAATTTGGACAAAAAATGCACAGCATGCTAGAAATTATATGCCACAAATATTTTAATAAACTGAGAACTAAAAAGGGGACTTGTATTAATTATCCATTTAAAAACTCAACCACATCAAGATATCTGTACTAAAAAGACACACAATTAAAATGAAACTGAGAAATATAAAGTATACCTAGAAAATGTATGGAGACATCAACTGTATTAATAAAACAGTTAATGTCCTATTCCACGTTGTGCCCATAGGGGATATATGTCTTAAGCTCATGAATCCATCTAGTTTCCAATCAGAATATTTCCCTCTTAGCCAGACCCCCTCTCCAATGTGAGTTATGCCTCTCCCTGCCTATAAAAAAAGGGTACCAGGGGATCTTTATTATGACACTGTGCAAAGTGCTTAGATACACAACAGCCTTTGTAGCCTCTTTGTATGTTACCCACATGTTCATTGAGCCAAACATGTAGAGCCATGGGGTCCTCCCCACATATTGGAGACCACATGGGTACTGCAAAATGTATACTACATTATTGCAACCACAGTAGAAAAAATTCTTGATGCTGTACCTTTTAGACATCTGGACAGAATGAAAAGTAGTATCCTTATAAGAATAAATTTGACAAACAGTGCATTTCTTATATAAATAGTAACCTTCAATGTTTTGGAAAAAGGTGGGTCTAACCGGAGGATATATAACATTGGGAGCAATCTTATCCCTCAAATTGGGCACTCCCTTGAAGATCACCACCAATTGTTCCGGACTCCGTCAACAGGGGGTCTAACACTCGATTGTTCTTCAATATGGGCCAGTGTTTTCACATAATTTTCTTAATCATATTGTGTTAGGTAACAAGTGAATAATTGAACTTCTCTAACTTTGGACTAGATGTTTCTCGAGTGATCAATAAAGACTCCTGATAGTAACCTTTGACCTCCAGCATAGCCCTTCTCTAGAAATCTCGCCTTAAGAATATGTGCCTTTTGGGGATAATCATTTCAAATACAATTTCATTGTATGCATAAAAACTGGCTTTTTGAAACGGAAGCCAGCAAAGAGGGATGGCGACAACTTTCCCGCGGAATAAATTCTTTCTAAAGTGTCTCTTTAAAAAAACGTTGTAGTCCTTATGGAACCTTCTCAAAAAGTGCACCGCTTTTTGACTAGCTTGATAATCCTATAGAGATGCCCTGGTCATTGTTATTTAATTGCTTCATAAAACAATCCAAAGAAGTAGGCTCCCCATCCCATAGGAAGAGGATGTAATTGCTGTACCTCATCCACAGCCGCAACTTCGGCCTATGGTTATGGAAGACGACATCCTCCTCACATTTGGCCATAAACAAATTGGGGACCTTCTGCTGCTGCATATCGTTATCCCTGGAAAGCTGTGATACACTGGGACCTCCTGATGCCGGATCATCTGCTTCATACATCCATGTTATGCCTCTTCTTATCCTTGATTCTGTAAGTGTTTTTAATCTTGTTTATTAAAAGTTTTAATTCTGCACTTAGAGGCACCTTTTTTTCTTTTATTCATCTTTTTTTTTCAATGCCTCGTTTTTGTCCATATCTGGGTCTGAAAAAAACTAGACTAAAGGAACAGCGGCTGCTGCTCGGGCGTGGGCGCCTCTTTTCCTCTCTTGATGCACCTTTGTAATGTTGGGAGGACCCCGTGGGGTGTGCCACGTGTATTTAACATCTTCACTCTGTGCTAGCCAGTTCTCATGGCAGCATCTTTTTGTGCACACTGCACACTACTTGGAATTCACTTTTCTACATCAGTAACAGGTAATTACATGGTTATTCTTTTCCTGTTCATGCTCACAGAGGCTTACTCTTATTTTTGTCATCCATAGCCGTTTTATGGTTTTCTTTTTTTCTTTTTTATCTCTGATCTGCTCTTTCCATCTCACACACTATTATCCTTTACACTCACTTGTTCAGTTCACCTGCACCTTGGTGTTGGGCTCTAGCAACTTCCCACAATATAGAGTATTTACAGTATACACAATATATATTTTTTTTAATATATAAGCCCACTCACACCACTATCTGGATCTTTGTCCTTCGTTTTCTTGGGGATCATGTTTATGCATCCTGTCCCTCTTCTGCGGGTCCCTTCCACAGCTCCTGGTACTGTCAGGGCTGGGCCCAGCCCTTCCTTCTCTGAACTGGTGGCTCAGCTGTCGGCTAATTGCCAGCTCTCATCTCTCTCCACAGTTACCCAGCCATTGTTGATTCTGCTCGTCAGTCCTGCCTACTTAAAGCCGTCCAGCTCACTTGATCTCAGCCTTTGCCTTTGTCAACATCACAGTGACTTTCTCCTGTGTTCCTGTTGAAGACTTGCTCGGCTGACATTCCTTCTGGCTCCTGATCCTGCTTGCTGTACTACTATGTTTATCTCTCGCTCTCTGACATTTGCTAGGCTGACTACCAGATCCGGTTACTGAACTCCGGCTTGTTTTGACTATGTTTACTCTGTTTACCTTATTATTATTATTATTATTATTAAACAAGTGTGATTTAACTATACTTCTGTCTTGGTCTGATTCGTGGTTTCTGATAGGTACAGATAATTTGGAAAGCCTCCGACTCCTCGTCCCTCATTTTCCAGACTTATTACGATGTAAGTACTCATAGGAATGAGTAACCCTCTCCCTTTCTTTTTGTACATATCCTCCCTGTTGACGGGTACAACATTGGATCATACTGGTCTACTAATGTTTTGTTTTTTAAAGGTTTGCGTGCACCTGCCCCTTAAGGGTGGTATTATCCACGAAATGCGTTGGGCTAGTTTGGATGCACTTATTCTCATGCAGACGCCCCTACTCAATACATTATCTTAAGTTCTCCATCTACCATGTAATTTTAAGTGTTTTTACTACATCCAGGATTCGTTCCATACCACACAGTGGTTGGCTGGTTGCTACTAATGTTTGTTTCTATATATGGTCTGTAATATGTGATTGACAATTTTATTCATTGCTACATGTATCATGTCATTTTGCCATGTTCCTTGTTTCACCAATAAAAACAGGTTTTTGATATCTACTAATCCTCTACTCACCTCATTTAAAGTCCCAAACTCCCCCTTTCTTTTCGTAGAATACTGAGGAGGGCCCCTCAGAACTCTATTCTTATCCTTGATTTATCCATGTTGGCGGTGACTTCCAGATGTGCCGGTGAGATCAGTGTTATTTTACCTTCAGCTTCCACGCTACTCCTTTCATTTGCCACTTGAAAACTGTATTGGTTTTATAATCGTCAAGATCACAACTATACTTCTTTCACTTTTTGCCTTTTGGTCTGGTCGTCTTTCAAGAGTGCCTTCTTAAGAGAGTTTGACCTCTCTATGTATTCAGGGTCCCTTTTGAAAGGTGCAAGCTCATCTTTAATAGTATTGATGTCTTTATGCAGCTTGGATAGCTTGTGTTTTTTCTTAGTCACTAAGAACTGCAGAAAACCCACACCAGATTTATTAAAATATTGAAACCACTCATTAAACTCTCCTTCCTCCTTTTGGGGAATGACATCCCACCTCGAATTGCTAGGAAACATATTCTCAGCTACATACAGTATCTCACAAAAGTGAGTACACCCCTCACATTTTTGTAAATATTGTATTATATCTTTTCATGTGACAACACTAAAGAAATGACACTTTGCTACAATGTAAAGTAGTGTATAGATTGCATAACAGTGTAAATTTGCTGTCCCCTCAAAATAACTCAACACACAGCCACATTTTTGTAAATATTGTATTATATCTTTTCATGTGACAACACTAAAGAAATGACACTTTGCTACAATGTAAAGTAGTGTATAGATTGCATAACAGTGTAAATTTGCTGTCCCCTCAAAATAACTCAACACACAGCCATTAATATCTAAACCGCTGGCAACAAAGGTGAGTACACTGAAATTGGGCCCAATTAGCCATTTTCCCTCCCCGGTGTCATGTGATTCGTTGGTTCAGGTGGTGTCAAGCATGTATGGTGGCAACCAGGTGAGGAGTACAAAGACAAGTGTGTCTTGCCTACAGTCAAGCATGGTGGTGGGAATGTCATGGTCTGGGGCTGCATGAGTGCTGCCATCACTGGGAAGCTACAGTTCATTGAGGGAACCATGAATGCCAACATATACTGTGACATACTGAAGCAGAGCATGACCCCCCACCTTCGGAGACTGGGCCTCAGGGCAGTATTCCAACATGATAATGACCTTCAACACATCTCCAAGACGACCACTGCCTTGCTAAAGAAGCTGAGGGTAAAGGTGATGGTCTGGCCAAGCATGTCTCCAGACCTAAATCCTATTGAGCATCTGTGAGGCATCCTCAAATGGAAGGTGGAGGAGCGTTAGGTCTCTAACATCCACCAGCTCCGTGATGTCGTCATGAAGAAGTGGAAGAGGACTCCAGTGGCAATCTGTGAAGCTCAGGTGAACTCCACGCCCAAGACGGTTAAGGCGGTGCTGGAAAATAATGGTGGCCACACAAAATATTGACACTTTGGGCCCAATTTGGACATTTTCACTTAGGGGTGTACTCACTTTTGTTGCCAGGGGTTTAGACATTAACCGGTTCCAGACCAGTTATACTGCGGCAGGTTGGCTCTCCTTGGCGAGGCGTCGTAGCTGTACGTCAGGCCACCTAAGGGGCGAGCACGCACCCTGATGCACCCGCAGCGATTGGATTCACTTCAGAGCCGATCAGTCTCCAGGCCCAGGCCAATGATTTGTGGCCTGGACCTGGTAACCGGTTCTGGCGAATGGGAGACTGTCCCCTGCCTGTAAGTGTAAAGTGTAAAGTGTAGGTTTTAGCATCAGTCCGCTTAGCCCCAGACAGCGTCAGATTAGTGCCAGTAGCGCTAAAAGCCACGCACGCACCATACACCTCCCTTAGTAGTATAGTGTTTGAACAGATCAATATATTTGATCTGATCAGATCTATGCTAGCATCCCCAGTAGTTTAGGGTTCCCAAAAATGCAGCGTTAGCGGGATCAGCCCAGATACCTGCTAGCACCTGCGTTTAGCCCCTCCTCCCAGCCCAGCCCACCCAAGTGCAGTATCAATCGATCACTGTCACTTACAAAACACGTAACTGCAGCGTTCGCAGTCAGACCTGATCCCTGCGAACGTTAACAGTTTTCTTGGTAGCGTTTGAAGCAGTCGCTGACAATCAGGTGCTCTTTTTTCCTGTGAGTTTCACCAGTTATACCAGGAAATTTAGAGGCCACAATGTCCAATCGAAGGTACACTAGTGCAGAGGCTTACACATTTCTGAGCATGACAGATGAGAGTGAAGAGGAAGTCACCCATCTGTCAGATTCAGGCTCAGAATATGAACCGGTAGTCAGCAGCGGCACCCTGACAGATAGCTCTGATGAAGGAGTAGTGGTCCCTGCCAAGGTCAGGCGTACCCAACCCCATTCTTCTGCTGTTGTTGAAGTGCAAGAAAGGAGCAGAGAGCCAGTACTAGTGCCGCTCATCCTTCAGGTGAACTGGCAAGCACCATTGGCCTAGTACATCCTGGTTGTACATCCAGCACTGCAGTAACACTTGGTGGTGTGGCGAGTCCCATAAGAGCAGTACAAGCTGGTGAGGTGGCTAGCACAAGTAGTGTCCCGCAGCCACCAAGAAGACAAACACAGGCCCGTCAAGCCCATAGTGCCCTTCCCGCTGCATTTGCCAATTGGGAGCCCACCACTTCTGCAGCGACTGCACCGCCTCCATTCACTGGATAACCCGAAATTCAGGTAGATACAGTTGATTTTACGTCACTTGATTTTTATTTGCTGTTTTTCACGAAAGATCTCCGTAGATCTATTGTGGACCAAAGCAATTTTTATGCTGGTCAATTCCTCGCCACTAATCCCCAGTTGGCCCTTGCCAGAGATTGGAAACTTATTACGGTTTCTGAATTTAAGACCTTCCTGGGCCTATCCCTCCTCATGGGCATAACTAAAAAAAGTGAGTATTATATTGGTCCACTGACCCAATTCATAATATGCCCGTGTTCTCTACTTGCATGAGCAGGACACGATACGAGCAGATCTTGCAATTTAATGCACTTCAATGACAATGAACTCTGTCATCCTCGGGGTAACCCTGGATTTGATCGACTCTACAAAATTTGGCCGCTCGTAAACCACTTCAACCAACAGTTTGCAGCCTTGTTTACTCCCGATCAAGTTGTCTGCGTTGATGAGTTCCTAATTAAATTTTCTGTCTGCTTATCTATCAAACAGTATCTTCCCAGCAAGCGTGCCAGATATGGGGTCAAGATGTATAAGCTCTGTGACATGGCAACAGGCTATACATATAGTTTTATGGTTTATGAGGGAAGAGATAGTCACGTGGAGCCGGAGAACTGCCCAGGCTACATAGGGAGTGCTGGTAAGATTGCGTGGAACATGGTGTTACCCTTATTCAGAAAGGGGTACCACTTGTAGGTGGACAATTATTACACAAGTGTGCCGCTTTTTAGTCACTTTTTTGATTGTGGAATTGGCGCATGTGGCACCGTGCTTCCCCCCAACAGCTTGTAGCGCCCCGACTTAAACGGGGGGAGAGAGCCTGCTTGAAATGTAATAATTTGCTCGCAGTTAAGTGGAGGGATAATCAGAATGTTTTCGTTCTGTCCTCCCTTCATGCAGATATGACAGTCCAAATTCCAACGGCGACTGGTGTTGTAGAGAAACCCCTCTGTGTCCACGAATACAACCTTAACATGGGAGGGGTGGACCTCAACAACCAGATGTTGGCGCCGTACGTAATTGCCTGTAAGGCCAGGCGCTGGTATAAAAAAGTGTCTGTATATTTATTCCAATTGACTCTACTGAATGCTTATGTGCTATACAAATCGTCAGGATGAACTGGATCCTTCCCAAAATTCCAGGAAGAGATCATCACAGCCCTTCTGTTTCCAGACAGTGCTGTGGCCCAACTTCCAAACGCAAATGCAGTGAGCCGACTGCATGAGGCATTTTCCATATGTCCTCCCTGGTACCCCTGCCCAAAGAACACCCCAAACACCCTCCTGTCCTGACCAACCTGGTCTCTTCATCGGTGACTGTTTCAAACGCTACCATAAACTAGTGGAGTATTAGCGTAGGGTACAACACTACACAATCCTAGGGCACACTTACACAGGGTCTCGAAAGATGAGATGGCCATCACATTTTGAGAGACCCTAATCTGGAACGTTTGCAGTTACAGTTTACAGTTTATAAAAGTGCAAAAAAACCCACAAAAATAAAAGCCAAAAAGAGTTGTCATTTTATTTTTCTTCTCTCTCTATTGTTTTCTCTCTTACATTCGCTCTCTATTGCCCGCTCTATTGTTCTCTCTCTATTGTTACTGTATTTTAAAACTGTAATGTTTTATTTTAATTGTGTTTTTTTGTATTTGCTTTGCAGGTATGGTATGTCTTACTGTTGTACTGTAATGTTACTTTGTTTATTGTTAACCATCATTTGCTTAGCAGGTACGCCATTCATCTACACCACGGGTTTATTTATTCTGACAGCAACAGCGTTTGCTCCCACGATACGTAAAGCCGTGACTCCAGCACTGTAGGAGGTGATTTCACCACCACAGTTAAAAAAAGAGCATATATGCCAAAGCATGGGGGCAGGGGTGGAGGGGCGATTTGCTCCTAACATTAGGGGCGGATTGCCCCCATGCTTTGGCATATATTTTTTAGGCACAGATTGCGATTAAAAAAAATAAGTTGTTTTATTGAGTTAATGTTTTATTGTTACCATTGTTTGATTTTCAGTTGCGCCATTTAGCTGCAGCACTGATTTATTTAACTTGGCAGCAACAGCGTTTGCTCTCACGATACGTAAATCAGTGACTCCAGTGGTGTAGGAGATGATTTCACCACCACAGTTAAAAAAAAATGGTGCATGTATGCTCATTATTAGAAGTGGGTGGATGCAGGGCAGTATTCTAATGGTGCGCATACCCACTGATCAATCTCTTTTTTTCGTTCAGCCCACAGGCTGCATGAAAAATAGAATATTACAATATATGCCCAACAAGGACCAGCAATGTACTGGTATATTGCTGGACTTTAAATGGTTATACCAGAATGATGCCTGCAGGTTTAGGTATCATATTGGTATCATTCTTTTCAGCCAGCGGTCGGCTTTCTTGTAAAAGCAAGCCTAGTGGCTAATTAGCCTCTAGACTGCTTTTACAAGCAGTGGGAGGAAATGATCCCCCCCCGCTGTCTTACATTGTTTTCTCTGGCTCTCCTGTTTCACCAGGGAACCCGAGAATGCAGCTGGTGGTTCCGCCAGCTGACCATAGAGCTGATCAGAGACCAGAACTGCTCCAATCATCTCTATGACCTAAGAAACAGGAAGCTACAAGCATTTCATGACTTCGGTTTTGACGGATATAAACAGCGCCATTGGGAAATAGGGAGAGCATTTTATCACACTGATTTTGGTGTGGTCAGATGCTTTGAGGGCAGAAGAGAGATCTAGAGTCTAATAGACCCCAATTTTTTCAAAAAAGAATACCTGTCACTACCTATTGCTATCATGGGGATATTTACATTCCCTGAGATAACAATAAAAATGAAAAAATAAATAAAAAATTAAAGGAACAGTTTAAAAATAAAATAAAAAAGCAAAATAAATAATTTATTAAAAAAAAAAAGAAAAAAAAGCACCCTGTCCCCCTGTGCTTACGCGCAAAGGCGAACGCAAGCGTCGGTCTCGTGTTGTATGTAAACAGCAATTTCACCATGCATGCGAGATATGAGATATCACCACGAACGTCAGATCGAGGGCAGTCATTTTAGCAGTAGACCTCCTCTGTAAACCTAAAGTGGTAACCTGTAAAGGCTTTTAAATGCTTTTAAAAATGTATGTAGTTTGTCATCACTGCACGTTTGTGCGCAATTTTAAAGCATGTCATGTTTGGTATCCATGTACTCAGCATAAGATCATCTTTTTATTCCATTAAACATTTGGGCAAAATAGTGTGTTTTAGTGCATTGAAATTCAAAAAAGTGTTTTTTCCCCCAAAAAATTGCATTTGAAAAAATCGCTGCGCAAATACTGTGTGAAAAAATTGTAACAACAACCATTTTAATCTGTAGGGCCTTTGCTTTAAAAAAAATATATAATGTTTGGGGGTTCAAAGTAATTTTCTAGCAAAAAAAAATATTTTTTCATCTAAACAAAAAGTGTCAGATAGGGCTTTGTCTTCAAGTGGTTAGAAGAGTGGGTGATGTGTGACATAAGCATCTAATGTTGTGCATAAAATGCCAGGACAGTTCAAACCCTCCCAAATGACCCCTTTTTGGAAAGTAGACACCCCAAGATATTTTCTGGTAGGCATGTTGAGTCCATGGAATATTTTATATTTTGCCACAGGTTTCGGGAAAATTGCAAACTTTTTTTTTTTTGCCATCATTTAGTTGTCACTAAATGATATATTGCTCAAACATGCCATGGGCATAGGTGAAATTACACCCCAAAATACATTCTGCTGCTTCTCCTGAGTATGGGGATATCACATGTGTGAGACTTTTTGGGAGCCTAGCCGTGTACAGGACCCCGAAAACCAAGCACCGCCTTTAGGCTTTCTAAGGGCGTAAAATGGTGATTTCACTTCCTCACTACCTATCATAGTTTCGGAGGCCTTGAAATGTCAAGATAGCACAAAACCCTCCCAAATGACCCCATTTTGGAAAGTAGACACTTCAAGATATTTTCTGAGAGGCGTGTTGAGTCCATGGATAATTTTATATTTTGCCACAAGTTTCGGGAAAATTAAATATATATTTTTTTACACAAAGTTGTCACTAAATTATATATTGTTCAAACATGGCATGGTTATATGTGGAATTACACCCCAAAATACATTCTGCTGCTTCTCCTGAGTATGGGGATACCACATGTGTGGGACTTTTTGGGAGCCTAGCCACATACAGGACCCCAAAATCCGATCACCGCCTTCAGGCTTTCTAAGGGCGTAAATTTGTGATTTTACTCCTCACTACCATTACAGTTATGGAGGCCCTGAAATATCAAGATAGCACAACCTCCCCCCCCCCAAATGAGCCCATTTTGGAAAGTAGGCACCCCAAGGTATTTGCTAAGAGGCATGGTGAGTATTTTGCAGCTTTCATTTGTTTTTGAAAATAAAGAAAGAAAAGGAAAATTTTTTTTCTTTTTTCAATTTTTAAAACTTTGTGACAAAAAGTGAGATCTGAAAAATACTCAACATGCCTCTCGGGAAATAGCTTGGGGTGTCTACTTTCCAAAATGGGGTCATTTGTGGGGGGGTTGTGCTATCTTGGCATTTCATGGCCTCCGAAACTGTGATGGGTAGCGAGGAGTGAAATAAAACATTTACGCCCTTAGAAAGCCTGAAGGCGGTGATTGGTTTTCGAGGTCCTGTACATGGTTAGACTGCCAAAACGTCCCACACATGTGGTATCCCCGTACTCAGGAGAAGCAGAAGAATGTATTTTGGGGTGTAATTCCACATATAGCCATGGCATGTGTGAGCCATAAATCATTTAGTGACAACTTTGTGCAAAAAAGATAAGTTTGTAATTTTCCCGAAACTTGTGGCAAAATATAAAATATTCCATGGACTCAACATGCCTCTCAGCAAAAAGCTTGGGGTGTCTACTTTCTAAAATGGGGTCATTTGGAGGGTTTTGTGCTATTTTGGCATGTTATGGCCTTTAAAACTGTGATAGGTAGTGAGGAGTGAAATCAAAAATTTACGCCCTTAGGAATCCTGAAGGCGGTGCTTGGTTTTCTGGGTCCTGTACGCGGCTAGGCTCCCAAAAAGTCCCACACATGTGGTATCTCCATGCTCAGGAGAAGCAGCAGAATTTATTTTGGGGTGTAATACATATAACCATGGCATATGTGAGCAATATATCATTTAGTGACAACTTTGTGTTAATTTTTTTTGTCATTTTTCAATCACTTGTGACAAAAAAATAAAATATTCAATGGGCTCAACATGCCTCTTAGCAATTTCCATGGGGTGTCTATTTGGGGGGGGGGTTGTACTGCCCTGCCATTTTAGCACCTCATGAAATGAGGTAGGCAGTCATAAACTAAAAGCTGCATAAATTCCAGAAAATTTACCAAATGTACCCTAGTTTGTAGACGCTATAACTTTTGCGCAAACCAATAAATATACGCTTATTGACATTATTTTTTACCAAAGACATGTGGCTGAAAACATTTTGGCCCCCCTTCCCCCCCTCCCTCCCCTTTTCGCAGTTATTTCTCTTTCTTGTTTCTTTCCCTTTCTTTTCCTCACTCTCTCTTTCTTTTTCTCCCCTCTTTTTCTCCTTTCTTGCCTCAATCTTATCCCACCTCTCTTCCTTTTCCCTTACCTTCCTTTTCCGTTCTTTCCTTCCCCCTGGCCCCTCCCCCCCATCCCCCCTTTCCTTCCCCCCCTTCTTTCCCTCCCTTTTCTTTTTCTTTTTTTACTCTTCGTTTTCTTTCCCCCTCTTCCCCCTTCCCCCCCTGCCCCTGTGTCCCTCCTCCTCTCCCCTCCCCTTTCTTCCCCCTCCTCCTTCTTTCCCCTTTTTTTCTCTTTTTCACTTCCCTCCCCCCTCCATTCTTTTCCCTCCTTTCTTTCCCTCCCCCCTCTTGGTCACTTCATTTTACTCCTTACTTCACCTGGGTGGTTGTCACTTATCGAAAATTGATCTTTATTTCTATTACCTGATATGCTCTTCATTCTTATTGTACATCAGTGTTTTCTGCCGTAAAAAACCCCCTTGCCCGCCCCTGGGGGAGCGCCCAATCTTGGGCGTCTCACAGTCCCGTCTAAGCCCGAACAGGGCAGTGGTTGGTGAGTTTATATATGTTCATCTGCAACCAATTACCACTCCAATGTTATGTTACTGTTAATGTATTTGTTATTATTCACTGTATGTGTAACTGTAGTTATTTGACCCTTAGAGAACTTACTTGGACGCCTCCTGAAGAAGCGGTCAATCCGCGAAACTGTTGAGGTCACGTTCTCAAGTACTCTAAACAACAGCCTTCAACTACCTTTGTGGGCACTTTTAAATATTACTGTAATCTCTGTATTATAACAGTTATCTGTGATATCTATATTGTGTCTATATAGATGTTTTAAATTGATGTTTTTTGAATAAATTTAAACTTTTACCTACAATTGTATGCTTGTATGAGGTACCGGAATAGTCCAAATAGTTTTGGGTGGTGAGGTGGGACTTGATTGGAGTAGTCCTTATGAATTTTTTCTCCTCCCCTCCCATTCCCCTCTATTTAAAAACGATTGAAGGATGAAGGTACCCACAAAAGTTTACTAATCGCTATTCGCGTGGCAATTGCTTCACTAAATGGCCTAAATGTATGACCAAATTTGAGTTTAATGGATTTTTTTTACAACAAAAAGTAAAAAATATAATTTAAAAAAAAAATTTCTGTCTTTTTCCATTTATATCACAAAAAATAAAAATCACAGAGGCAATCAAATGCCATCAAAAGAAAAGCTCTATTTGTGGGAAAAAAGGACGCAAATTTTGTTTGGGTACAGCATGGCATTACCGCACAATTACCAATTAAAGCGGCGCAGTGCCAAATTGTAAAAAGTGTTCTGTGTCAGAGGAATAACAGAGTCAGAGCCTGTCAGTATTGGCGCATCCCTGTGCACCTGCGTGGTAGAGTTGCACATCAACACATACGGGTACACAATCGGCGGGTACGAGTGCGTGACCCGAACAGGCTAGCACACGTGGGAACACAAACACGTGCGTGCACAGCGGGACGTCCCCTTGGCGGGCCTATATAAAGGCAGCTATGCCTTGTACTTGTTGCTGGTTTGTCTTCTCAGCTCCCAGTGTTCCCGTTTACTCTCTGCATACCTGTTCCTGCCTATAGTGACCCGGATCGTTTGACTACTCTTATCTTCTCTCCAGTGTTTGACCCTTGGCTTGATTAAGGACTCCTCTGCTTATCCTCTCTCCAGTGTTTGACCCTCAGCTTGATTAAGGACTCCTCTGCTTATCTTCTCTCTAGTGTTTGACCCTCGGCTTGATTCAGGACTTTGCTATTACGATTATCCGGTGTTTGACCCTCGGCCTGTTAAAAGGACTTGTTCTTGCTTAACCCTGTGTTTTACCCTCAGCTATTTCAGTGGATCCTTCTCCAGTTTCCAGGTCAAGGTGTTTGAGCCCCTGCCAGGCTGCTCATCGGTCCAGCAACCAGACCATTCTACATGGGTTCTGCGCATCTAAGATACCTTCGTGACCTGCACACCTGCTGGCAACCCATGTCTCTCTGTGTCTGATACCCTCTGTGCCACCTTCAGGGGTATTGCGCACCTAGTTGCTAGGGAAGCCGCTCTCAGCATTCCGGCCTTGGTGATTACCTGACATTCTGGTCATTAAGGGGCCAATTCTTCCAGTGCCGAAGGGGTTAATGGCTGTGTGTTGAGTTATTTTGAGAGGGCAGCAAATTTACACTGTTATACAAGCTGTACACTCACCACTTTACATTGTAGCAAAGTGTAATTTTTTTCAGTGTTGTCACATTTAAAAATATAATAAAATATTTACAAAAATGTGAGGGGTGTACTCACTTTGGTGAGATACTGTACCTCTCTGTAAATAAATGGATGGGGTTTGTCTTTATTTATATAAAGGGGTGGGGCTTAACTGCCAGGAAGTGTTTATTTAGGCATGAAACGCATGGGCCATTTGTACATAATAAAAATGAAGATTAAATTATACTGTTTTTGCATTGATGAAAAGAGTTTGAGGTGACTATTTACAATATATGTGCCTGGTGGGTAATGCCATCTGCCCTCCATTCACTAGTATATTGACTGGTATCTTACCAGTCAGGGTAAGGAGGATTTGCCCAGATAGCTTGTAAATCCAGCAACATTCTGCAACTATTTAGCTTACCCCAAAGTTTTTGCATAAGAGCATACACGGGGAATAACTTGTTTGGTTTATAACATTTTTGTGTCTCCATTACAGAGCCAAGAGTCCTAGATCCTATAAAGAAGAAGAGGATGGAGAGTGTAGAGCCCCTTTCATTTTCACCTTCCTCACTGGGCTGCCGCAAGCCTTGTACCAGATGCTGCAGCTGTGCTGCCAGGTAATAAAGCCATAGGTTAGGGGAACCGTATGACAAGTGATACACATGTGACAGGAATGTTTCAAACAAGAGCTTGTGTCCCTATTAAGATGTGTGTCCTGAAGGCTGTAAATTGCAGACTAATTTTCTGAAAAAAACAGTAAATCATGGTCTGCTTAAAAGGGTCACGCAGACTTTTAACGTTTCAAAAAATAAATGGTATATTCCTCATTGTCCTGGTGATATTTTATCAAATACGAATGATGTCCAACCAGACAACTGGCTCTGAGAAAGAAGGAAACACCTTCGAAAGTGTCAGCCTACAGGTGAGGTCCCCCCTTATATACTGGTGACTGTCCAGTCTGGGACAGTGTCAAGCCACAGATGAGTGGCTAGACAAGATTTTTTAAATCATGTGTTTGTGAGTAGTTCTTTTTTATTCATTATTTATTATAACATTGTGTGAGATAATGCAGTAGGCCTGTGCGCCCTCCTTTGTTTTTTTTTCCTCTTTTTTCAGAACTCAGGTCTTCATGGAATATCAGACACTGGGAGGATATGCAAGAAGTGAGGCAAACAATGCAGTGGATGGGATCTGTAACAGAGAGTTGGCACCACAAATAGCACCAATAATAAGCAGTCCGTTGTACTGTGGATAAGAAACCAAGGAAACAACACAAAGGCATCCAATAAAACACAACTGGAAATAATCCAATATTTCACCAACAAAGCTGGTGGGCAACAATGCACAGAATCGATGGCAATATCTGTATAACCAACAAGAAAGCAGGAGCTGAATAAAGAAACAGTTCACTTCAGCAGCCAAAGATATGTCACATTCCACAGAAGCAATGAAAATAGGAATACATTTCCTGAGTTCGAGGTAAAGCATCATTGTAATCAAGAAGTATGAACTTACTGGTTACAATGGCCTTTTAGCAGAGTAAAGTTAGTCCACTGCAGCTTCATCTGGATGAAAATATAAGTAAGCTTCCTCCAGGTCTAACCAAGCTAAGACATCCACAGCTGAATAAGGCTCCATGCACACTGGAGCTCAAAAAAGCTTTTTCTGGATGCCAGATTGCTGGCAGAAACCGCTGGTTGAAAAATGCGCTTTTAACAGTTGAAAATATTTCCAAAAGGGTGTGTACTACCACAGGGTGACACTGTGGGTACACAGGTAGCAGTATGCCAATGTCCTAGAAGGGCATATAGATACTAGGAAAACTATGGAATGGACTTTAACCACTTAAGGACCGCCTCACGCCGATTTACGTCGGCAAGGCGGCACGGGCAGGCAAAATCACGTACATGTACGTGATTTGCCTCCCACGGGTGGGGGGTCCGATCGGACCCCCCCCCCCGGTGCCTGAGGCGGTCCCGTTTTGTCCCCCGGCGATCGGAGGTGAGGGGGAGGCCATCCGTTCATGGCCCCCCCCTCGCGATCGCCGCCGGCCAATCAGATTACTTCCTTTGCTGCTGTATGCTAAACAGCAGCAAAGGAAATGATGTCATCTCTCCTCGGCTCGGTATTCCGTTGCAGCGCCGAGGAGAGAAGACTGGTATGTGAGTGCACCAACACTACACAACACAGTAGAACATGCCAGGCACATAAAACACCCTGATCCCCCTGCCGATCGCCCCCCGATCACCCCCCAATCACCCCCCCTCCCTGTCACAAACTGACACCAGCAGTTTTTTTTTTTTTTCTGATTACTGCATTGGTGTCAGTTTGTGACAGTTACAGTGTTGGGACAGTGAGTATTACCCCCCTTTAGGTCTAGGGTACCCCCCTAACCCCCCTAATAAAGTTTTAACCCCTTGATCACCCCCTGTCACCAGTGTCACTAAGCGATCATTTTTCTGATCGCTGTATTAGTGTCGCTGGTGACGCTAGTTAGTGAGGTAAATATTTAGGTTCGCCGTCAGCGTTTTATAGCGACAGGGACCCCATATACTACCTAATAAATGTTTTAACTCCTTGATTGCCCCCTAGTTAACCCTTTCACCACTGATCACCGTATAACTGTTACGGGTGACGCTGGTTAGTTTGTTTATTTTTTATAGTGTCAGGGCACCCGCCGTTTATTACCGAATAAAGGTTTAGCCCCCCGGTCGCCCGGCGGTGATATGCGTCGCCCCAGGCAGCGTCAGATTAGCGCCAGTACCGCTAACACCCACGCACGCAGCATACGCCTCCCTTAGTGGTATAGTATCTGTACGGATCAATATCTGATCCGATCAGATCTATACTAGCGTCCCCAGCAGTTTAGGGTTCCCAAAAACGCAGTGTTAGCGGGATCAGCCCAGATACCTGCTAGCACCTGCGTTTTGTCCCTCCGCCCGGCCCACCCAAGTGCAGTATCGATTGATCACTGTCACTTACAAAACACTAAACGCATAACTGCAGCGTTCGCAGAGTCAGGCCTGATCCCTGCGATCGCTAACAGTTTTTTTGGTAGCATTTTGGTGAGCTGGCAAGCACCAGCCCCAGGCAGCGTCAGGTTAGCGCCAGTACCACTGACACCCACGCACGTACCATACACCTCCCTTAGTGGTATAGTATCTGAACGGATCAATATCTGGTCCGATCAGATCTATACTAGCGTCCCCAGCAGTTTAGGGTTCCCAAAAACGCAGTGTTAGCGAGATCAGCCCAGATACCTGCTAGCACCTGCGTTGTGCCCCTCCGCCTGGCCCAGCCCAGCCCACCCAAGTGCAGTATCGATCGATCACTGTCACTTACAAGGCACTAAACGCATAACTGCAGCGTTCGCAGAGTCAGGCCTGATCCCTGCGATCGCTAACAGTTTTTTTGGTAGCATTTTGGTGAACTAGCAAGCACCGGCCCCAGGCAGCGTCAGGTTAGCGCCAGTACCACTAACACCCACGCACGCAGCATACGCCTCCTTTAGTGGTATAGTATCTGAACGGATCAATATCTGATCCGATCAGATCTATACTAGCGTCCCCAGCAGTTTAGGGTTCCCAAAAACGCAGTGTTAGCGGGATCAGCCCAGATACCTGCTAGCACCTGCGTTTTGCCCCTCCGCCCGGCCCAGCCCAGCCCACCCAAGTGAAGTATCGATCGATCACTGTCACTTACAAAACACTAAACGCATAACTGCAGCGTTTGCAGAGTCAGGCCTGATCCCTGCGATCGCTAACAGTTTTTTTGGAAGCTTTTTATTGAACTGGCAAGCACCAGCGGCCTAGTATACCCCGGTCGTAGTCAAACCAGCGCTGCAGTAACACTTGGTGACGTGGCGAGTCCCATAAGTGCAGTTCAAGCTGGTGAGGTGGCAAGCACAAGTAGTGTCCCGCTGCCACCAAGAAGACAAACACAGGCCCGTCGTGCCCATAGTGCCCTTCCTGCTGCATTCGCCAATCCTAATTGGGAACACACCGCTTCTGCAGCGCCCGTACCTTCCCCATTCACATCCCCAACCAAATGCAGTCAGCTGCATGAGAGGCATTTTTATGTCCTCCCGAGTACCCCTACCCAACGAACCCCCCCAAAAAGATGTCGTGTCTGCAGCAAGCGCAGATATAGGCGTGACACCCGCTATTATTGTCCCTCCTGTCCTGACAATCCTGGTCTTTGCATTGGTGAATGTTTTGAACGCTACCATGCACTAGTTGAGTATTAGCGTAGGGTACAGCATTGCACAGACTAGGCACACTTTCACAGGGTCTCCCAAGATGCCATCGCATTTTGAGAGACCTGAACCTGGAACCGGTTACAGTTATAAAAGTTACAGTTACAAAAAAAAGTGTAAAAAAAAAAAATATATATAAAATAAAAAAAAAATAGTTGTCGTTTTATTGTTCTCTCTCTCTATTCTCTCTCTCTATTGTTCTGCTCTTTTTTTACTGTATTCTATTCTGCAATGTTTTATTGTTATTGTTATTGTTATTATGTTTTATCATGTTTGTTTTTCAGGTATGTAATTATTTATACTTTACTGTTTACTGTGCTTTATTGTTAACCATTGTTAACCATTTTTTTGTCTTCAGGTACGCCATTCACAACTTTGAGTGGTTATACCAGAATGATGCCTGCAGGTTTAGGTATCATCTTGGTATCATTCTTTTCAGCCAGCGGTCGGCTTTCATGTAAAAGCAATCCTAGCGGCTAATTAGCCTCTAGACTGCCTTTACAAGCCGTGGGAGGGAATGCCCCCCACCGTCTTCCGTGTTTTTCTCTGGCTCTCCTGTCTCAACAGGGAACCTGAGAATGCAGCCGGTGATTCAGCCAGCTGACCATAGAGCTGATCAGAGACAAGAGTGGCTCCAAACATCTCTATGGCCTAAGAAACCGGAAGCTACGAGCATTTTATGACTTAGATTTCGCCGGATGTAAATAGCGCCATTGGGAAATTGGGGAAGCATTTTATCAGACCTATCTTGGTGTCGTCAGATGCTTTGAGGGCAGAGGAGAGATCTAGGGTCTAATAGACCCCAATTTTTTCAAAAAAGAGTACCTGTCACTACCTATTGCTATCATAGGGGATATTTACATTCCCCGAGATAACAATAAAAATGATTAAAAAAAAAAAAAAAATGAAAGGAACAGTTTAAAAATAAGATAAAAAAGCAAAAAATAATAAAGAAAAAAAAAAAAAGCACCCCTGTCGCCCCCTGCTCTTGCGCTAAGGCGAACGCAAGCGGCGGTCTGTCGTCAAACGTAAACAGCAATTGCACCATGCATGTGAGGTATCACCGCGAAGGTCAGATCGAGGGCAGTAATTTTAGCAGTAGACCTCCTCTGCAAATCTAAAGTGGTAACCTGTAAAGGCTTTTAAAGGCTTTTAAAAATGTATTTATTTTGTTGCCACTGCACGTTTGTGCGCAATTGTAAAGCATGTCATGTTTGGTATCCATGTACTCGGCCTAAGATCATCTTTTTTATTTCATCAAACATTTGGGCAATATAGTGTGTTTTAGTGCATTAAAATTTAAAAAAGTGTGTTTTTTCCCCAAAAAATGCGTTTGAAAAATCGCTGCGCAAATACTGTGTGAAAAAAAAAAATGAAACACCCACCATTTTAATCTGTAGGGCATTTGCTTTAAAAAAATACATAATGTTTGGGGGTTCAAAGTAATTTTCTTGCAAAAAAAAAAAACTTTTTCATGTAAACAATAAGTGTCAGAAAGGGCTTTGTCTTCAAGTGGTTAGAAGAGTGGGTAATGTGTGACATAAGCTTCTAAATGTTGTGCATAAAATGCCAGGACAGTTCAAAACCCCCCCAACTGACCCCATTTTGGAAAGTAGACACCCCAAGCTATTTGCTGAGAGGCATGTCGAGTCCATGGAATATTTTATATTGCGACACAAGTTGCGGGAAAGAGACAAATTTTTTTTTTTTTTTTTTTTTTTTTTGCACAAAGTTGTCACTAAATGATATATTGCTCAAACATGCCATGGGAATATGTGAAATTACACCCCAAAATACATTCTGCTGCTTCTCCTGAGTATGGGGATACCACATGTGTGAGACTTTTTGGGAGCCTAGCCGCGTACGGGACCCCGAAAACCAAGCACCGCCTTCAGGCTTTCTAAGGGCGTGAATTTTTGATTTCACTCTTCACTGCCTATCACAGTTTCGGAGGCCATGGAATGCCCAGGTGGCACAAAATCCCCCCAAATGACCCCATTTTGGAAAGTAGACACCCCAAGCTATTTGCTGAGAGGTATAGTGAGTATTTTGCAGACCTCACTTTTTGTCACAAAGTTTTGAAATTTTAAAAAAGAAAAAAAAAAAAAGTTTTTTCTTGTCTTTCTTCATTTTCAAAAACAAATGAGAGCTGCAAAATACTCACCATGCCTCTCAGCAAATAGCTTGGGGTGTCTATTTTCCAAAATGGGGTCATTTGGGGGGGTTTTGTGCCACCTGGGCATTCCATGGCCTCCGAAACGGTGATAGGCAGTGAAGAGTAAAATCAAAAATTCACGCCCTTAAAAACGCTGAAGGCGGTGATTGGTTTTCGGGGTCCCGTACGCGGCTAGGCTCCCAAAAAGTCCCACACATGTGGTATCCCCGTACTCAGGAGAAGTAGCTGAATGTATTTTGGGGTGCAATTCCACATAGGCCCATGGCCTGTGTGAGCAATATATCATTTAGTGACAACTTTTTGTAAATATTTTTTTTTTTGTCATTATTCAATCACTTGGGACAAAAAAAATAAATATTCAATGGGTTCAACATGCCTATCAGCTAATTTCCTTGGGGTGTCTACTTTCCAAAATGGGGTCATTTGGGGGGGTTTTGTACTGCCCTGCCATTTTAGCACCTCAAGAAATGACATAGGCAGTCATAAACTAAAAGCTGTGTAAATTCCAGAAAATGTACCCTAGTTTGTAGACGCTATAACTTTTGCGCAAACCAATAAATATACGCTTATTGACATTTTTTTTACCAAAGACATATGGCCGAATACATTTTGGCCTAAATGTATGACTAAAATTGAGTTTATTGGATTTTTTTTATAACAAAAAGTAGAAAATATCATCTTTTTCCGTTTATAGTGCAAAAAATAAAAACTGCAGAGGTGATCAAATACCATCAAAAGAAAGCTCTATTTGTGGGAAGAAAAGGACACAAATTTCGTTTGGGTACAGCATTGCATAACCGCGCAATTAGCAGTTAAAGCGACGCAGTGCCAAATTGGAAAAAGACCTCTGGTCCTTAGGCAGCATAATGGTCCGGGGCTCAAGTGGTTAAAGGCACACAGATAAACTTTCTAAAAATGATAAAGTTTTCCCCCCTCCATCCCCCCCCCCCCCCCCCCATGGGAGGTCTTGCATTCAGGCAATTGGTCTGTTTGGAGCAATCAAAAAAAGCAGACGCTAATGAGCTATCAAGCTGAACACATGGTGTTCTCGGTCTGGTCCATTGTAGAGGGTTTACCTCCCCAAGGGGCTGCTTTCTGTTCTGCTTCTATGCTGCCCAAGCAGACCACTAAACTACACTTATACTAGGTTACCAACTAGTATTCCGCACCTGCCAGTACCGTGTTGCTACATAATCGTTTGTCCTTGGATAAGACCCAAAAAAAGGTGCTTGCTAGCTATTTTTGACATCTCCTATCTTGCATCTGTTCAACGCATGAATTTCATGTGCTCCTGAGGAAGCGTGCTCCTATGCGCAACATGTCGAGCAACTAAAAGATTATGTATACCCGGACTCACAACCTGACCCACAAGTCTGCTTGCTCACACCTTCAACAGAATCACCACCAATGCCTCTTTTCCACTGAGTGGATCGGGTCGGTATAGTTTGAATGGACTAGAATGGTCCGGTCTATTCTGGTGAGCGTTTCCACTGCAAGTGGGACCACAAGGGGCCATACAGGGTTTAGAAAAAATGCCTCAGCATAGCACAGCAGAGGGTTTTCTGTCAGCCAATCAGTGGAATGTATCGTAGCTCCGCCCTAACCGAACCGTTCCGTTTTCTATGGCCCACGGTTCGGTTGTATGGGCCACTTTCATAATGGAAACACCCAAAATAGCGTACCGAACTGAACTGAACCGCTCAGTGGAAACGAGGCATAAGGGAATTCCAATTTCCACACTGCTGGTCACACTACCAGCTCTACGCATTGTATGAAGTGGGGTTAAGGTTTTGTGCGGGATATACAATACTAAGCTTATAGAATTTTATATTCTTTTACCTGTATTTGTTGTTTGTACTAAATGAATTTAGTACTTAATAAATCAACTTTATAATTTTTAGAAAGTTTATCTGTGTGCTTTTAACAGTGTTTTGTACTAGCGTTTATGCGCTTTTATGAGCATTTTTTAGCGTTTTTATGGGCGTTTTTAATAAAAATACACACTCCAAAAATCCCACAATGCATTCCCAAACTCCCACAATGCATTGAAAAAAATAGAACACTGAATGCAAATTAACACACGTTTATGCGCCTTTAACGGCGTTTAGCTTTTTTAGCTTTTTTTGTGGTCAGAAAAACGGCACTTTGAACGCGATTTTATGGCGTTCAGAGAACAGCCCATAAACTCCACTGCCGATAGAAGCTAAAAAACATCCATGTGTGCATGGACACATAGGATAACATAGAGTGGAGTTTATGGGCTGTTAAAAAAAATGCCCAAACTCCAAAAAAGTCCATTTATGAGCTCCATTGTGCATAGAGCCTAAAATAAATGGGATCAACCACCTGCAGTGTATCAGAGTTTGGCAGAATAGATCATCACATAGGCAAGGTGGAGGCTCTGAAGGTGCCTTTTCACATTTGCAAATGTAGCCCTCTGATGCAACACCTCCACTTCAAGTCCAAATAGCAGGATACCTTGTCCCTATAAATATAAGCACCTTCTTTTCCCCAGATAGCTTAAGCATAATTTTTCTGTCCTTATAATTCACTTGTGCCAGAATCAGTCAAGGGGATCCATGGTAATAGAGGTCACGTGGGCGTACAGTGGGCGTACATTCTATGGAAAATAGTGGTGTAAAAGCTGTTCATCAGAGATGCCAATTAGCCATTGCTCCACAAAGCCCATGGAGTCCACGCCTTCACCCACTTAGGGGGACCCACAATACGAATATTGTTCATCTTCAGCCTATTATCAGTGGCCTTGTTTATAAGATTATTAGCGGTAGCCAATTGGATGGTGGATTTAATCTCCCTCAGGGCTGCTGGCATAGCACTTACTCTGCTTACCACTGCTGTAGTTCTCTCAGGGGTTTTTGTGCAAATCTTGCTGCTTTAGAGACACTTCCTCATGCAAACTACCCCTGTTATCTTTAATAGTATTACCAGGGCAGTGCAATTATTCATCCACATCTGGGCCCCAGTGACACAAAGCCTGCCCACCACTGAGCCAGCTGACTCCCAGCCAGAAGGGCATGAAGCAGCCCCACCACTGTCTGGCAGTCATTAGGGAACAGAGCAGCTTCACCATTGTCTGGCAGTGCATTAGGGCATGGAGCAGCTTCACCACTGTCTGGCAGTCATTAGGGCACAGAGCAGCCTCGCCACTGTCTGGCAGTGCATTAGGGCATGGAGCAGCTTCACCACTGTCTGGTAGTACATTAGGGCATGGAGCAGCTTCACCACTGTCTGGCAGTGCATTAGGGCATGGAGCAGCTTCACCACTGTCTGGTAGTACATTAGGGCATGGAGCAGCTTCACCACTGTCTGGCAGTCATTAGGGCACAGAGCAGCCTCGCCACTGTCTGGCAGTGCATTAGGGCATGGAGCAGCTTCACCACTGTCTGGTAGTGCATTACGGCATGGAGCAGCTTCACCAGTGTCTGGCAGTCATTAGGGCACAGAGCAGCCTCACCACTGTCTGGCAGTGCATTAGGGCATGGAGCAGCTTCACCACTGTCTGACAGTGCAATAGGGCATGGAGCAGCCTCACCACTGTCTGGTAGTGCATTAGGGCATGAAGCAGCTTCACCACTGTCTGGCAGTGCATTAGAGCTATAATAAGGCTTAACTGTAGGTAAAATTAATATCTCCTAAACCTGTACAGTTTAGGAGATATTCACTTTGCATGCAGCCGCTGACATCAGCAGCGCATGCCCTGTGAAGGCCTGGCCGAAGGTCCAGCAGACGCTGCCAGACCTTGCTGGGAAGAAGACTCCTGTGCGCATGTGCAGTAGTGACGTAATCATGACTCTGGCCACTCACAGCGCCAGAGCCACGAAACTGGAAGAAACGCAGAGGGAAAATGTCAGCTCCCTCGGCATGGACCGGGATCAGATGCCAGCACTTCGTTCTAAGGTGAGTATTTCATAATGAGCTAGTAAGCTCTGCTCCTCCACCTTCCATTTGAGGCTGCCCCACAGATGCTCAATAGGGTTTAGGTCTGGAGACATGCTTGGCCAGTCCATCACCGTTACCCTCAACTTCTTTAGCAAGGCAGTGATCGTCTTGGAGGTGTGTTTGGGGTTGTTATCATGTTGGAATACTGCCCTGTGGCACAGTCTCTGAAGGGAGGAAATCATGCTCTGCTTCAGTATGTCACAGTACATGTTGGCATTCGTGGTTCCCTCAATGACACTTTGGGCCCAATTTGGAAATTTTCACTTAGGGGTGTACTCACTTTTGTTGCCAGCGGTTTAGATAATGGCTGTGTGTTGAGTTATTTTGAGGGGACAGCAAATTTACACTGTTATACAAACTGTACACTCACTACTTTGCATTGTAGCAAAGTGTAATTTCTTCAGTGTTGTTACATGAAAAGATATAATAAATTATTTACAAAAATGTGAGGGGTGTATTCACCTTTGTGAGATACTGTATACGTGATCCAGTGCAGAGGTCCCGCCCTGTAGCAGTAAAACAGCTATAGGGTGGACCTTAAATTGGTAAAGTTTACCTTTTGAAATAAATAAATAAATGTGCATTTATTTATTTAGCTTCTAAGGAGCCTAGAAAGCATTGCATCTGCTGAACGAGGGTGCAATCTCAGGCTCCTGTAGACTCTCATGATAGCTGTCTGCCCATACATCGAATAGGCAGGCAGTTACCTGAGAGCAGGAAGAATCAATGAACTACCAGAGCGTTCACCAGCGCCCTCGTAGTTCATTGAAATCTACAAGCTGTCAGCCGCAATGGCTGGCGGTACTTATAGGCATTAATTCACAGGAACCTGTGAATGAATGATGTGGTTGTGTAAGTGGAGCTATTTTAAATTTGTGACAGCAGGTGTGGGGAGAAGATCCCTGCCCGTTGTCACAGGGAGGGGGGATCAGGGAGAGAGGTTGCAGATGCTGGAACATGTTTCAAAGGTGAACTATGTCTTTAAATTCAACAAAAATATACAGTTAGGTCCATATATATTTGGACACAGGCACAATTTTAGTTTTTTTCAGGTATTTACCAAAACATATTCAAGCTATAGTTATATAATGGATATTGGCTGAAAGTGCACACTCTCAGGTTTAATTTGAGGGTATGTACATCCAAATTGGAGGAAGAGTTTAGGTATTACAGCTCTTAAGAATAGCCATCTCCCTTTTCAAGGGGCCAAAAGTAATTGGACAATTGAATCAAAAGCTGTTTCATGGTCAGGTGTGGGCTAAGCCTTCAGTATTTCTTCATCAACTAAGCAGGTAAAAGGTCTGGAGTAGATTATAATGCCGCTTAGACACGGTCGGAATTTCCGACAACAAATGTTTCGATGGGAGCTTGTTGAAATTCCGACCGTGTGTAGGCTCCATCGGACATTTGTTGTCGGAATTTCCGACAACAAAAATTTGAGAGCTGGATCTCACATATTCCGACAACAAAATTAGTTCTGGTAAATTCCGAGCGTGTGTAGACAATTCCGACGCATGCGCTGAATCAAGTACGAGACAGAAGCGCTCGGTCTGGTAAAACTAGCGTTCGTAATGGAGATAGCACATTCGTTCAGCTGCAAATTTTTTAATTTTTTAATGCAGCGCATTTTCTTCTTCTTTATAATGTTAGAATAATGTAGTTGTTTTGCTGCTAATATTCACACAGAGTTCTCACAAACTGATTTTTTATTATTTCTTGTCATCTCATGAATAATATTTTTAATTTTTTTCGTCAGATCTCCATAATAATGTTTAGAATTTATTTTTATAGTGATCTTTTTTAATTAATTTTTTTATCAAGATCTCCTGTTTTTTTTTTTATAGTGATCTCCATAATATTTGTTGTCGTTTTGTGTGTCAAGTTACCACAACACCATTATTATCTTGTGTTTTTTAACCTCAAGCCTCAAGGAGGTTGGTTGGTGTCCCTTGTTAATTTGACATTGTATTTTAGAAATGTACCTGCCTACTCACAAACAAACTGTCCTTTTTGAATTAAAACACATAGGCAAGTACTTGAGAAAATAAAATAGACATTTATTAGGGGTTTCATAACAAAATAAAGAGGAAGGCAACACTGGATAAACTGGTGAATTTTGCGAGGCCTTTGTACCCCAGGGCACACATCAACTATTTGACATGCATAATTGGTAGCCTGAGGAGTCCATTTAATGGGGAGCACAATCTGGTCCAGGACTCCGAGAGAACAGGAACAGCAGCAGGTGACATATATGTCCCCAGGCTGTGGTCTTACAACAGCCTGCATCTTTTGCCAGACCAGACCGAACCCAGGCCATCACTTTCTTGTCTTCCTTCCACGCTTCCTTCCACGCTTGCTTCCAGGCTGTGGCTCTGGTGTTGGAGTTGTGGCTGGTGGTGGAGGAGGTGGAGGAGGAAGAGGAGGAGGATGGTCCAACTCACACAGGTGAGTTTTGTCAGGGCTGGCTCAGCCCTTCCTTCTCTGAGCTGGCCGCTCAGCTATCAGCTAATTGCCAGCTCTCATCTCTCTCCACAGTTACCCAGCTGTTCCTGATCCTACTCGTCTGACCTGCCTACTTAAAGCTGTCCAGCTCACTTCATTTCTGCCTTCGCCTTGGTCACATCACAAGAAACCATCTCCTGCGTTCCTGTTTAAAGACTGGCTTGCTGACATCCCTTCTGGCTCATTATCATGCTTGCTGTTCCTCTACTTGGATCCCTGACTTCTGGCCTGGCTGATTACCTGATCTGGTTACTGAACTCTGGTTTGGCTGATTACCCTATCTGGTTACTGAACTCTGGCTTGGCTGACTACCGAATCCAGTTACTGGACTCCGGCTATGCTTTGACTATGCTTACTCTATTTACCTTTTAATTTTTATTAATAAACAGGTGTGATTTTACTGTACTTCTGTCTCAGTCTGGTTCATGGTTTCTAACAGGTTTTGTTGTGAGTTCGCCCCTCAACCCCTTATTTAGGGCCATATATATCACTTCCTCACAAAAGAGGGGTTGGCCCACCTCCATTTCCTGCATTATTGGCAGCCATGCAGGCATAGGCCTCAAGAAGACTGGAGGGGGGTTCTGAGGGCCGCAGAAGCCTGCTGAATTAACCCAAGTGCTGACTTCTCCACGCTCCTCCCCTTCCTGGTCCTTTTTTGTTGAAGGCGGAGGGGAGGGACCTGGGATGCAGTCAGGCTACTGGGCCCAGCCACCTCCTAGCTGCCATTTACCCCCACCACCTCCTGGCTGTCACTTACCCCCGCCACCTCCTGGCTGCCACTTCCCCTGCCACCTCCTGGCTGCCACTTTCTACAGCCTCCTCCTGGCTGAGGCTTCCCTGTGTATGAAAAAGGGACATAGTTTTAGTTTATTGTTCATCAATCACACAAAATTTTGAGAAATCTGTTTAACAATGCTATACCTGACTCAAGCTGGGCTCCTCCACATCTTCTTCCTGGGTGGAAGGCCCAGGTTGGACGTCAGAAGCCTCAGCTGGGGTGGAAGGAAGAGTGTAAAGGAAGGGTTGAAAGTGATTGCCTGATTTCAGTCTGGTCTGACAGAAACTGCAGTCTGTCATAGTACCACAGCCTGGGTACATGAATGTCAGTACAAGTAAGGAGGATGAGCTCTGATAGGTGACAGGAGGAAGAATGAACACCGACGGGCCAAAGGGAGTGACCCCGCTGAGGACAGCCCCAGATCTTTGGGAACTATCCAATGCCTTCTTTTTAGCTACGAAATGTGAGTTTATATACGAATACTCACTGTATATTAAGATTTTAAAAACCTGCACCCAGAGGCGCCTCTTCTCCTTCCCTTCTCCTCCAGTACATGAATGTCATCTGCTGCTGCTCCTGATCTCATGGAATCCTGGACCTTCTTGCGCTCCCTATTATAAGTGCTCCTCAGGCCACAAATTTTTCACTTTAAATAGTTGATGTCTGCCGTGGGGATCTGCAGCTTCATAAATTCCAGCAATTTATCCAGTGCTTCCTTCCTCTTTAGTTGATTTGTATAAAAGGGGTGGTTTGTCTGCCACAGACAGGGCAGCTCTCTGCACAAATCAATGAATTGGAGGAGGAAATCATGATCGTTAAATCGATCCATTCTATCTGCAAGACACAACACAAGACAAACCCTATTGTCAGGCTAAACTCTCATAATCTTGTCCCAATATAGGCCTCAATCTATAAGCAGTATAGGCCACTGATGCCCCAAGTTAAAAATGTACCTTCGTTAGAACGATCAGCGCTTCCGCCACTCCTTCCTCCACTCACAGATCGTAAGTATGACGTACGCGTGTTCCGCTTTATATACACTGCGCATGCATTAAACTCCGCCCGCCCCGACCTTCTTTCTAGTATTTTCCCCGCCCCTTCTCTTTTGGCGCAGTGGGAGAGCACATGGCAGAGAAAGAACAAGTGCATGAAGACAGCAGCAATGTCGAAAGACCGGAGCCACGAACCTCTCGATCCCGGAGGAGATTTAAGTCCTCAAATATGGCCTTTGTAGAGATGGTGGAGATGGTGGACATCTTGAAGAGGGCCGACTATGATGGGAAGCATGGACCTTATCCAAACCTAAATGTGAGAAAGGCCAAGATCATGACTAAAGTTGTAAAAAAGTTTGCACAGCAATTTTGGGGTACGATGATCCAAGGAGCAATTGAGGAAACGCTGGTCAGACCTGAAATTGAGGGAGCACGATCAGTACAGAAGGATCAAGAGAGTTCTTCAAAAAAGTAAGTAGTTGTCGTGTTCCTATTATTATTATTACTTGCATGCTGCTCCATGTGCTTTTCTTTACTGTTGTACAGTTTAAAATTGTAACTTTCAGGTTCGTGGACACAGTAATTGTTCGTAGTAAACATCGTTTGTTCGCCCACTAATACAATGTTTTTGGCAGATGCAAGTTAACTACATTTGGTCATGCCTATTTGTCTTAAAAGAAGTTTAGTACATTGTTATCTAGATGGGTTTGTAACTAGAATGAAATGCAAACTTGATTCAGTGTAAGGAGAGGACACTCAGCAGCTGTTTACACATCTGGATGCACCCCAACTTTTTAGGGTGTCCCACAAAGGTGCTCCAGTGGATACTAGGGGTGTCTCCATGTGTGAAACTTTACCAAAAAAAGGTAAGTATTCCAGCTTTAAGAAAGGGAAAAAATCATGTCTTCAGCTTGGAACTCTGCCAAAACAGACGATTGGACAACACTTCCAAGCAATGTTTCATATTACTATTTCTGCCCTCAAATATCTGTGTACTAAGTATACCTTTTTTTTATTCACATAGGGGAGAAAAGACTCGGGACATCAGAGGACACCAGGGACCCACAACCTCCTAAAGAAGAGGAAATCAAAAAATCCACAACCTGAGGATGTGGAGGAAGTAGAGGTTTATGAATTGGGCAAAATAGTGACCACAACAGGTGAGTGTCTGAGATGACAGCTTCAGGTAATAGATGGATGCCTGCATATTTATAATGCATTTCTTTTAGGTGATGTGGATGTTGTGGAAGAAGAAACACATTTCACAAGTGCAAGTGCACAGATCCTCATCGGGGAGATAATGGTGTGCAATAGGGATTTACAGAAGATCAAGGAAGACATCAATGATGTTGAAAAAAGACTCAAAAACATCATTAATGTTTTAGGCAGAATCTAAAACACTTCAACATTTTTCTAATTGTTTATATTTTTCTAACTTTTTTTTTATTTTGAAAGCCAAATTTTGAAGATGCACACAGTGTGTCAACATGTGCTATCTGCCATCAAGGGATATCAATGTACGCATTTTGTGGGTGCAACCCCTTCCTCGCAACTAAAGTAGATGAGAGGAAGGGGTTGCACCCCCAAAACACATCCATTGATTCCCCGTGATGGGAGCTAGCACACATTGACCTTAGGCATGGGATCAGGAGGGAAATGCTCATTTTGACTCTCAATTTGTGTGCAACTTCAAAATTTGGCTTTCACAGGGGTGACATCACCCCATCTGCTGAAGGCAATATCAACACAGTTTGGACATGCTAATGTCTGATATTGCCTTCAATTGATCAAAGTTGAACTTTGTAAGTTCCTGAGTTGTGTATTGTTTTATGGTTTTAAACATGCCTGTTTAACACAAAAAAAGGATATTTCTACTGTCAAAAAAAAATTATTAAAAAAAATGTTGGTTTTTTAAAAAACCCTTTTCTAACGCACATGTGAATGTGCACAGAGTAAAAATTTTTCTACTCAACAATGTGTGGCTTCTTCTTTCAATGCTCAATATCAGTTTTTTGAGTAAGTTGGTGTTTACAGTGGCAATGGGGGTTATTTACTAAAGGCAAATCCACTTTGCACTACAAGTGCACTTTCAGTGCAGTTTCAGTGCACTTTTAAGTGCACTTTTGCAGTGCACTTGTAGTGCAAAGTGGATTTTCCTTTAGTAAATAACACCCACATTGCTTTATAATTTGCAACAATCAGGCCATTTTCGTTACTCCAAAAAAGGAATTCATGGTGCTGAAAATGAATATTTTTATCAGTAATGCATTACATACATTAACAACAAAAACAAGGTGTGTGTGTAGCAGACCCACAACATAATAGTTAGCTGAGGAAGAGATTGTCACCTCATGTATCAAAGAAATTACGTTTGCACTATTGAAGAAAATGACCGAAAAGAAAAGCCTATTGGATAACCTAGGAGACAGCTAAAAGAAACACAAGCAGTAAATCAAAGGAAATATTATTTCAGATTCAAAATAAAAATTTATTTTAAAAATGTTTCTTAAACATTTTCTGGCATATCAATAACCCCCCTACCCGCAAAGTACTCCATACTTTGCTGGGCGCTTTGGGGGGGCAAGCCAGGACTGCCAGCTTCAAGCACTGTCAGGGTTTGGTCTTGAAATCCGGCCTCATTCTTTCCCACGTTCACATAGAGAAACTTGTATGTCACCGACACCACCGCCAACTTCACAATACTATTAAACCCCTTATAGTTGTAATAGTATGACCCAGAGTTGGGGGGTGGGACTATGTGGACGTGTTTCCCATCGACTGCCCCTTCGCAGTTGGGAAAGTCCCACCGCTGGGCAAATTGGGAGGCCACAATCTGCCATTCCTGTGGCGTTGAAGGAAACTGTGGAGTGAAACAAGAAACATTAAAATAGTACTTCTGCACATAACATTGCAAGCAGATTAGACACAAACATTCTTGACCAACATCAGTAAAAAATGTATTTGAAGGAGTATTTAAAGACAAAAATATAAGGTCCACTTATCAGATTCCTCACCCCCTCTGATGGCCCAATGTAAAAATTTTAGGGGGGGGGGATGTTTTGGACAGCTAACCCTCTCCACTTCATTGAGAGCTGAATGCATACATAATGTGTGTTACTTTGGCCAGCCCCTCCTTACTTTACACTATTGGCAGCCCACTGGACAGGTAAGAAGTGTCATAATCCAAAAATATGAATACACGCTGTACAAATTGAAGCACATTTTTACATTCTGCAATTACCTATCAAGATAATAGGAGAACAAAACTTTAAACAGTACCATTTGAAAGTATTCAGACAGGCCATTTCACTACATGCTTTGGTGAATTCATCCATAAATATGACCACAAAAGAGGTAGGTGTAGTATGTATGGGTTTGGCAAAGTCAGCAGATAGAGGATTGGTATCGGTTGACTTAGCGGTTGAGGGGAGGGTTCCAAATGAGTTTGGGACCCCCTCAAAAAAGCCTCTGGCACTCTGCCTGAATTTAAGGACACAAATAACATTTGTACACATTTTAGGGGGTGTTTAGGGTAAAGCAGTACAATGGAGCTGACAAAATACATTGTTAAGTGATTGGCTAGGTGTGTATGGGCTCAGGATAGCATGCTGGGGAGGTTAGAGAAGGCAAATATACATGAAGTACAAAAAAAGGAACTTTAAAAACTTCCAGCATGCATGAGGATAAAGAGGACATTCACAGCATATTACGATCATGGTAATTAGGGAATAATGAAAGAAATACAATACATTAGCAAACATTAAATACATATAAGTGATGTTAAAGGGGAAATCTTACCTTAATATAGTCCTTCTGCAGGACCTGAATGCTGGCAGAACAGGTCTCTGGAATAATGATCCCCAGAGCCTGGGGGGAGATGCATGTCGAGAACTTGATGTCCTGCAGACTTCTCCCAATCACCAAGTACCGCAAGGTGGAGACTAGCCTCTGTTCAGGAGTGATGGCCTGCCGCATGCAGGTGTCCTGCTTCGTAATATAAGGGGACAGCAAAGCCAACAGATGGTGAAAAACGGGGTCCATCATCCAGAGATAATTCCTGAAATCATCAGGATGATTCTCACAGATCTTCCGCAACAAAGGCATGTGAGAGAATTGGTCACACTGGAGCAACCAATTCTTCGTCCGTGAACTCCTCCCCGTCTTGTTCATGGACTGGGCTTGGGTCAAAGTAAGAACCCCAACACCAAGCCCCTGCACAGCACGAACTCTATGATGAGTACGTACCCGCAATATGGCTAGAAAACGGTCGGCTGGTCAGAACGAACAAACAGAACGCACTGAAAATCAGAAAGGCCTGAGAAGAGTGAGCTGAAAATCAGAAACGAGTGGACAAGAATGCACTGAAGATCAAATACGTGATATAAAAATATGCACTGAAAACCAGATGCGAACTGACTATATGCACTGAAAATCAGATACGAACCCACAAGCACAAACTGAAGTGCAGTAACGATCTGAAAAGCACGAGGCTGAAAAGCGCAAATCGTCTCTTACCAAACTTCTACTAACACGGGAGTAGCAGAAGGAGCCCAAAGGGTGGCGCACTTGGTATTGAACTTCCTTTTTATAGTGCCGTCGTACTTCAGTGCGTTCTTGACGTTCGGAACTACATTTGTGCGACTGTGTGTATGCAAGACAAGTTTGAGCCAACATTTGTCAGGAAATAAATCTAGGATTTAGTTGTCGGAATGTCCGATCATGTGTACATGGCATAAGTGTGGTATTTGCATTTGGAATCTATTGCTGTGAACCTACATCATGCGTTCAAAGAAGCTGTCCATGCAAGTGAAACAGGCCATAGTAAGGCTTCAAAAATTAAACACATTCATCAGAGAGAAAGCAGCAACATTAGAAGTGACCAAATAAACAGTTTGGTACATTCTGAGGAAAGAAGAACGCACTGGTGAGCTCAGCAACATAAAAAGGCCTGAACGTCCATGGAAGACAACAGTGGTGGATGATTGTAGGATCCTCTCTATGGTAAAGAAAAACCCATTCATAACATCCAGACAAGTGAAGGACATTCTCCAGGAGGTGGGCGTATCATTGTCAAAGTCTACAATCAAGAGAAGACTTCACAAGAGCAAATACAGAGGGTTCACCACAAGGTGCGAAACCATTCATAAGCCTGAAGAATAGAAAACCCAGATTACACTTTGCCAAAAAATATCTAAAAAAGCCAGACCAGTTCTGGAAATTCTGGAATTTTGCAATGTTTAGAGATATACTGTCAGCCCAGATTCAGCTAAATGCAGTAAAGTTGATTGGACGGTGCTTCACAGTACAGATGGACAATGATCCAAAACACACTGCAAAAGCAACCCTGGAGCTTTTGAAGGAAAATAAGTGGAATATTCTGCAGTGGCCCAGTCAATCACCTGATCTCAACACAAGGCAAAATTAAAGGCAGAAAGTCCCACAAACAAAGAACAACTGAAGACAGCTGCAGTTAGAGCCTGACAAAGCATCAGAAAGGAAGAAACCCAGTCTTTGGTAATGTCCACTTCAGGCAGTGATTTCCAGTAAAGGATTCTCAACAGAATATTAAAAATTAACATTTTGTTTATGATTATATTAATTTGTCCAATTACATTTGAGCCCCTGAAAATGGGGGGGGGGGGGGGCAGGGGCTGTGTATAAAACTGGTTGCAGTTCCTAAAATTTTTACTTGATATGTATGTTGAACCCTGAACCCTGTAGAAATCGAGTTATTACTGTATTAATAACTATATTTCAATAATTCATATTGATGAGAAAAGTTCCAAGAAAAATCTGTTAAGTTCTCGTGTAAAAACTCCAAAATTGATTTAATGATCAATTAGCAAAATGTTACAAAAACAATGTCAAAATGTAGAATACAAAAATAGATTATTCTTAAAATGAAGTTTAAATCAGATATGTCTGTGTGTATGTCTTGAGATGTGAGTCTGTGTGTGTGTGTCTTCATGGAGAGCTGCAGTGCAAGTGTGTCTTTCCCCACAGCCTGTCTGTACTCCTTCAATTAACCCCCACCTTTCCCAAAGAGCCAAAAAGCTTAAAAGACCGGGAAATTCGAATTACTCCAACATTCCTAAGGGTGGGGCTATGAACTATGTGAAAATAGCTATGATTTAAGGATCATTTAACTTACAATATGTACATTTCCTTTAAACATATAAAATCCTACATATTAGTATACATATATTTAAAATGCAGTGTTCTTATTAATATCCTAATCAAGAAATATAGTAATGTAAAGAAACAGCTTATATTCTTAACATATTGGAACTTTGTGTCTTTGGAAAGATTGTAACTTTATCTCTTACGATGGGGGAGGTGAAATGGTCTACACTAAATTGTATCCATATGTGAGATGAATCTCTCCCAAGAAATGCATACTAAGCCTATACCAGCATAAACTTTTTAATGAGTATAAAAACCTATATAACTTCACCTTTTCCATACATAGAAGATATATATATTTATATATATATTTATATATATAATTCAATTATCACAAGAACTCAACCATTCATAAATTCTGATATTCTAACATTTCCCTCTCAAAATGATTGATTTAAATTAATCTTATCATTTTAAATCTAAATAAATCTGAATCTAACTCTAAATCCATTTATACCTCAAACGCATCACATCCGTATTCATTCATTCTCAAAGATCTTAAGATAATTGACTCAAATATATATTTTCAAATTTGATTCTATATAAGGAAAAGTGAATTCATAACCCTTCATCTTCATATACCATAAAAAATATTTTCACCCTTATTATTTTCTTTTTCTTTTACCAAATAAATCAATCCCCTTAATTTCATGATTCATAAATGTAACATTGTTGTACAATACTTTGAAATATAGATATCACTTCAGAAATTTGTTTCATATTTTCCCTCCAAATTGTGTTTAACATAAATCTATAATCCATAAAACCTTTCTAATAACCTTGTCAAAATTAAACATAAAATATGTTCTTAACTTCAATTTGTTCATATAAGTGAGATGATTTCAAAACTAAATACATATTACAATGTAAAGTTAGTCCTATCTTGTTTATGTACCTTTAAGAAAAATGTACTCTGTCTTAATTAACAACAGATGTTCCCTCTAACTAGAATGACTCTATTGTAGGGATGTTTAACCCTTTCAACTCTGAAAATACACTATATATGAGTGTAAAAAATGATGTGTAAAAAATATCTCATCTTGATATGATAAACATGTCCTGTCACATAAAAATGATATATAAAAACTGTAATATATCTGATGGATAAATTATTTCATCAGTAGTCAAAAAAAAATCAAAAGTCCATTGTTTTTAGAATGTCCTCTCTTATCAGAGGTTCTCGAGAATTTTTTCTTCTTCTTCTTCTTCCTGCACTCTGTAAAGTTGGAAAAACTTTACTGAACATTAAAATGACAACAATAATTATAACGAATGAATCTCTTCTGTCAATTCTTCTCCCAGAACTGATATTCTTAAACTTCAAGATTTTGTTCCCATCTGGAAGGTCTAGAAATATTAAATTTCTTTCTTTTGGTGACTTACAAGTCAGATCCTAAAAAAGAATGCAGTATCATTATTGAGAATTTAAATACATGCAAAATATATCTTCATTTACTTATTCATTTTACATACCAAAATACTAATATTTTATTATGACATACAAACCATATTTTAATAATAACATTTCTAATTACCTTACTTTGCTGTATTTTTCTTAAAATGACCTATACTCTAATTTATTATTCTGTGTATTTAAACGACAGGACGCAATTTCTCTTTTTTTAGTCATAATATAAAATCTTGTTTTCATAAACCAAATAAAAGATTTTAAATTACCCCAGAGGATAAAAGCAAATTATATCCATTCACTTCTCCTCTATAATATTTCAGAGTAATGCGTGCTGTACTGTACTTCTAACATTTTCAATTCAGCATTTTCTGTAGAATTTTTGCTGAATAGTATAACCATTCTTTGGGTAACACATAGAAAGACCTGTTGAACAATTCTTAATATTATTGACAAATCCTGTCTCAAAGCATCTCTCAGCACTTGTTCTAACAATCCCATTTATAGACTTTCTGAATAAATTTAGCTGAGAATGTTCTGTTATTACATCTACCTCTATGGGTTTAGATTTTAAAGTTTTAAAAAATGGGCAATATTTGTCATATAATTCTCCTGAATGAATTCTCTTAAAAAGAATTTTTAATGACAGATCAGGTGTCCGTAATATGATCATCCTAGATCTCACAATCTTTTCTGTTACTTTGACTGCAAAATAAACACTTAACAATTGCTTCATATTTGTGTCAAAATTCTTTTCCATATTTGTCAAACCTCTGGAGAAAAAACCTATTATTTTCGGTTCACCATCTTTTACCTGAAATAAAATTACTGAGATGGAATTCTCAGATACCTTAGTAGACAATAAAACAGGCATAGATATTCCAATTTCGATTGTATGCAATGAAACAGCATTCTGCAAATCTTTTTTCAACATTTCAAAAACATCTGCATGGGTTTGAGACCATTGATCAAACACAACATCTTTTTGTTTCAGGAAATCAAATAATGGTTTAACTTTATCATCGTATTCCTGTAAAAACTCTTTGCAAGAATTTACCTCACTCAAAAATTGATATAATGCCTTGTAAGATGTTGGAACTGGAATAGCAGAAATGTTTCTAACTTTTTCCTGTGATAACTTTCTCTGTCCATGACTAATTTGCATATGAAGAAAATTAACTTTATCTTTCATTAACTGAACTGACTCTGTGTTCAATTTCAATCCTGCTGTTTGTAACAGTGTAAATAACTCTGTCAACAGAGTGACATGTTCCTCTGTATTTTGGGTAGACAACAAAATTTTGTCCACATGTTGGAAAATACTTTTTGGTCTAGAAAATTTTGATAAAACTTTCTCCAAGCACTCGTGCACTATTCCGTCACTGATTTCCATTTCTGGAATTATTCTAGTGAAGGCATAAGTTTCTTTATTGAAACTGAAGGCAAGTTTATAATGACAGCTGTTTGTTACTGGTACTGAAAAATAACTATTGGAAATTTCCAGTACTGAAAATACTTTGGCCTTGGCATCCATTTGTGACATTAAATTTAAAATAGGAACAATAGGTTTGTTATTTGTAATGCATTTATTCAGTGATCTTAAATCAACTGATAAAGAATACGAATCATCAGCATTCTTGATAGGCCAAATACAATTATTTACCACTGATTGTGCCTTCTTTAATATTCCTTGTTGTAAAAATGATTGTAAAATGTCAGAAACTGGACCTATTGATTCTTGTGGCAACTTATTTTGAATTTGGGGTTCAGGGTCTCGTCCCTCAATTTCTATCTCAATATCTTTAAAGAAACCTGTATCCATTTTGTTCTGACTCCAAAGACTTTTATGTGCTCTTACCGATTGTTCCAATTCGAGATTGGTTCCTGTGTGTGGCCAATTAAAATCTGAAGAAAAGTCAGCGACTGCTGTACAAATACTTCCAACATCATTGTACATGGAAGAATCTATTAACCTAGATTTGGGCCTAGATGAATCTTTCCATATAGTAGAATTACTTAAATCAATAATCCTATCTAATTTACTAATCACATCCATGCCTAAAATATTCTCTGTATTTTGGCACCAGATGTCTATTTTAGTTTTTAAAACTCCTGGAATCTCGAAATTCACACCAGAAACTTTATCTGCAACTGTATTTCCTTTTCCATTGAAACCAAATAAATTACATTTTGGAGAATCAATATTCACATGTAATTTGTTTTTAGTTAAACTGAGTTCAGATCCTAAATCTATTAACCATTTAGTATCCTTGCCATTTAATAAACCATGTACCCATGGCCTTCCACTTTCATCTAATAAAAGTGAAGTCACATATTTTAATGTTGGAGATGACTCAGAACCTTTTTCCCTAATCCTGATGGTGATAGAAGTAATCCATCCCTCTCATTTTCATCATTGTTTTTCATATTGATTGAACTGTCATTAACAGTCAATGTACTGATCTGTTTGACTTCCGAAGCATAAGGCAAATCAGTCAAACTATTGTTTGAAGAAGAAAGAATATATTGCTCAGAAATATGTTCTGTATTTTCTACTTTCAAAGTGTTCCTTTGTGTAGTATGTAGGGAAGTATTTCCTGTCTGCTCTGAAGCTTTAGTTCTGCCTGTGACGTGTATTTCACCATCTCTGGGTGTGGCCTTACACGTGACACTCTGAACGCCATTCTGCTTTTCTTTATCTAAACGGCGTCTGCATTCAGCAGCTTTATTCAGTATTTTTGTTTTAAGCAAAACTTCATGTTCCTGGCCTATAGACCGCATATCTTGTACAAAAGGCTTCTGCATAGAATCTGCAATAACATTCATAGAGTCTACATTAACATTAATCTCTAAACTCTTGCTTGACTCTGCTTTAAACGTTACATTATTCTGTAACTCAGACAACTAAATATCCTTTATTTGAATTGCACTCTGCAAATCATTTATCCTTTCAGTCAAAATCTGACAATTAGTACATAAACTATTGTCCTTTGTTTCCTCTTTTGTACCAACTACATTGCTTTCAAAAACTCCTGATACCATTGTATCATAAACTTTAATTAACTTAATCAAATTCCTAACCTGTTTGCTGAATTTCTTAAATGTAAATTTTGACTTTTGTATTTTCATATTAGCCTGTAAGCATTCATTGAACATGTAACACCATAATTCATCATCTTTAACAAACTTTGACGAATTTTTAAATTCTAATTCACTCTCACTGGATAATTCATGAATTAAATCCATAACTTACCAATGTATGACGGCTTCCTTCATGTAACACGCGTTCCCTCTCTTGGCGGGAAATTACGTCATCAAGAAACAGATTTTTCTTGCACGTGCGCAAACGTCTCACCAATTCTGATGTTTCTTTTCCTTCCAAGTTCAATTCAATGATGCCGAAAATCAGCTTTTTCAATTTCTCCTGAAAGCTTGTCTGAATAATCACTGTTTTTGCTGATATTCCCTCTCGGCAAGCGGAAGGAGAAATTATTGAAAAAAATTCGATATTCAGACAAAAAGAATCTGGCAAAAGGCTCGCCACTGTAGAAATCGAGTTATTACTGTATTAATAACTATATTTCAATAATTCATATTGATGAGAAAAGTTCCAAGAAAAATCTGTTAAGTTCTCGTGTAAAAATCTGTTAAGTTCTCGTGTAAAAACTCCAAAATTGATTTAATGATCAATTAGCAAAATGTTACAAAAACAATGTCAAAATGTAGAATACAAAAATAGATTATTCTTAAAATGAAGTTTAAATCAGTTATGTCTGTGTGTATGTCTTGAGATGTGAGTCTGTGTGTGTGTGTCTTCATGGAGAGCTGCAGTGCAAGTGTGTCTTTCCCCACAGCCTGTCTGTACTCCTTCAATTAACCCCCACCTTTCCCAAAGAGCCAAAAAGCTTAAAAGACCGGGAAATTCGAATTACTCCAACATTCCTAAGGGTGGGGCTATGAACTATGTGAAAATAGCTATGATTTAAGGATCATTTAACTTACAATATATACATTTCCTTTAAACATATAAAATCCTACATATTAGTATACATATATTTAAAATGCAGTGTTCTTATTAATATCCTAATCAAGAAATATAGTAATGTAAAGAAACAGCTTATATCCTTAACATATTGGAACTTTGTGTCTTTGGAAAGATTGTAACTTTATCTCTTACGATGGGGGAGGTGAAATGGTCTACACTAAATTGTATCCATATGTGAGATGAATCTCTCCCAAGAAATGCATACTAAGCCTATATCAGCATAAACTTTCATGAGTATAAAAACCTATATAACTTCACCTTTTCCATACATAGAAGATATATATATTTATATATATAATTCAATTATCACAAGAACTCAACCATTCATAAATTCTGATATTCTAACAAACCCCTAGAATTAAAGCTGAAAGTCTGCACTTCAAATTAATTTTGATTGTGTCGTTTTAATTTTTTTCTTTTAGCATACAGAGCCAAAAGTATGCAAATTGTGCCTGTGTCCAAATATATATGGACCTAACTGTATATAGATAACTATGGATTAAACATAGAAGTCTGCAAGAAAAATAAATAATTTCATATTTGCAAAAGTAGCTTTGTCAGAGATTGCAATTTAGGAGAAAATAGTGTTGCCAGGAGGAGTGATTACATTTACATTCATTCATTTATAAATTGAGTTAGTAAGGTAATATAAAAAGCTCATTTATTATATGTTCTCTTTAGGGCAGCTCACTAAATACATAAATTATAATGATTCAGTAAACAAAGCTAATATTAATAATCTTATAATTTAGTAATAAGCTATTATACAGACAATTTTTTTTTTATTTCACTATTTGGAATGATTTCAAAAGTACCTACCAGTAGATTATGACAATCAACAACCTGCACTCAGCTGATATGATTTTCTGTTGAATGTGCTAAAATACATTAGAATTCACTGTTTCCCTCTGTAGTCCCCTGAACTATACAATAATACAAAAAAATATACAAAAATAGGGCAAAAAGTTGTGAGGACACTTTTAAACTTTACCACTTTGTGTTGTAATATGAACAATCTACATCGACAAAAAAGTGCATCAAAAATAGCCACATCCGTAAATAATTGAGGAAAAAATAAATGGCAATACCAAGTATTACCAGGAGGGCGGACTTTAAAGGCTAAGAAACAATGGAGTGGAGACCGTATAAAATGTTCAAATTTATTAAGGTTTAACAATTACATAGAAAAAATCATAAATAAAATGTGTAGCATTTATGCATCTATGTATAATGTGCAGTGAGCCCTTGTATGTCTACGCGTTTCGCTGCTAGGCTTCCTCAGGACACAGCCAAGGTTCACAAGCGCAACAGATAAGAGAATATGTTTCTCTATCTAAAATGAGATACAAATGCCATTAGAAACACATAATTAAGCAGACACATAAATAAACTGTTCAAGATAAAAATCATGCGCTGGGCACATATGAATATAGGAGCGAAAACTCAGATGTCTACATCGACATTTATTAATTTTTGTTCCTAGCATGCTCAGAGCTTAAAGTGGCATTAAACCCAAAACCAAAAATGTATTATATTGCAGCCATAGGCGTGTTCACAGGGTGTGCCAGATGTTCCTGAGCACACCCTAATCACCATATGTGGTACAGATTCCCCCTGTTTAGACCCCTAATATTTCACCAAATCCCCCTAGCCTGACAGGTGCCCTGTGTGTGAATATCTCATACCTGCAATTTCTTCAAAGCAAAGCTAAAGCTGAATTAAACCCTCTCAAAAGCCGCAGGTGCTTCAAGCGAGCTTCAAGCTCTATGGAGGCTTTCAAGACGCTTTGAAGCACCACTAAAGCATCAGGGGTATAATTTTTTAAGCGAAGCCAAAGCAAAGCAAACATAGGGTGTAAACAGGACTGTAAGCTAACTATTTTATTTAGTGACAGGGGCTTTGACTAGCTAGCGTTCAGAGAGCTTTAACAAAGCCTGTCCAAAGCCATTTTTTTTAAGCAACTGTAAACTAGCCCACACATCTTTGGTTTTGATAAATGTTGAATGTATTTGGCTAACTTAAGTTGGAATTTGATAGTTGAGTTAAGCTATATTATACAGTATATATATATACGGTATTTCACAAAAAGTGAGTACACCTCACTTTTAGAGGTGACCAATGACCAATTTGGACATTTTCACTTAGGGGTGTACTCACTTTTGATGCCAGCGGTTTAGACATTAATGGCTGTGTGCAGAGTTATTTTGAGGGGGCAGCAAATTTACACTGTTTTACAAGCTGTACACTCACTACTTTACATTGTAGCAAAGTGTCATTTTTTCAGTGTTGTCACATGAAAAGATAGAATAAAATATTTCCAAAAATGTGAGGGGTGTATTCACTTTTGTGAGATACTGTATATATATATATATATATATATATATATATATATATATATATATATATATATACATTGGCGACGGAAAGTATTCAGACCCCCTTAAATGTTTCACTCTTTGTTATATTGTAGCCATTTGTTAAAATCATTTAAGTTCATTTTTTTCCTCATTAATGTACAGACAGCACCCCATATTGACAGAAAAACACAGAATTGTTGACATATTTGCCAATTTATTAAAAAAGAAAAGCTGAAATATCACATGGTCTTAAGTATTCAGACCCTTTGCTCAGTATTTAGTAGAAGCACCCTTTTGATCTAATACAGCCATGAGTCTTTTTGGGAAAGATGCAACAAGTTTTTCACACCTGGATTTGGGGATCCTCTGCCATTCCTCCTTGCAGATCCTCTCCAGTTCTGTCAGCTTGGATGGTAATTGTTGGTGGACAGCCATTTTTAGCTCTCTCCAGAGATGCTCAATTGGATTTAAGTCAGGGCTCTGGCTGGGCCATTCAGGAACAGTCACGGAGTTGTTGTGAAGCCACTCCTTCATTATTTTAACTGTGTGCCTAGGGTCATTGTCTTGTTGGAGGGTAAACCTTCGGCCCAGTCTGAGGTCCTGAGCACTCTGGAGAAGGTTTTCGTCCAGGATATCCCTGTACTTGGCCGCATTCATCTTTTCCTCGATTGCAACCAGTCATCCTGTCCCTGCAGCTGAAAAACACCCCCACAGCATGATGCTGCCACCAACATGCTTCACTGTTGGGACTGTATTGGACAAGTGATGAGCAGTGCCTGGTTTTCTCCACACATACCGCTTAGAATTAAGGCCAAAAAGTTATATCTTGGTCTCATCAGACCAGAGAATCTTATTTCTCACCATCTTGGAGTCCTTCAGGTGTTTTTTTTAGCAAACTCCATGCGGGCTTTCATGTGTCTTGCTCTGAGGAGAGGCTTCCGTTGGGCCACTCTGCCATAAAGCCCCGACTGGTGGAGGGCTGCAGTGATGGTTGACTTTCTAAAACTTTCTTCCATCTCCCGACTGCATCTCTGGAGCTCAGCCACAGTGATCTTTGGGTTCTTCTTTATCTCTCTCACCAAGGCTCTTCTCCCCTGATAGCTCAGTTTGGCCGGACGGCCAGCTTTAGGAAGGGTTCTGGTCATCCCAAACGTCTTCCATTTAAGGATTATGGAGGCCCCTGTGCTCTTAGGAACCTTAAGTGCAGCAGAAATTTTTTTGTAAACTTGGCCAGATCTGTGCCTTGCCACAATTCTGTCTCTGAGCTCTTCAGGCAGTTCCTTTGACCTCATGATTCTCATTTGCTCTGACATGCACTGTGAGCTATAATGTCTTATATAGACAGGTGTGTGGCTTTCCTAATCAAGTCCAATCAGTATAATCAAACACAGCTGGACTCAAATGAAGGTGTAGAACCATCTCAAGGATGATCAGAAGAAATGGACAGCACCTGAGTTAAATATATGAGTGTCACAGCAAAGGGTCAGAATACTTAGGACCATGTGATATTTCAGTTTTTCTTTTTTAATAAATCTGAAAAAATGTCAACAATTCTGTGTTTTTCTGTCAATATGGGGTGTTGTGTGTACATTAATAAGGAAAAAAATGAACTTAAATGATTTTAGCAAATGGCTAAATGGCTGCAATATAACAAAGAGTGAAAACTTTAAGGGGGTCTGAATACTTTCCGTCCCCACTGTATATATATATATATTTACATACCTATTGTTTTTAATAAGTATATTTTAAGATACTGAAATTGCACCTGCAAATGTATTTTTTTTTTTTATTGGACTTTAGTTTTTGTGCTTTGTATTAATTAAAAGCAATATGTGGTCTTGAGCCATTACTGGAATGCCAAAAGCAATAGTTCTCCTTTTGTTCTTTGTGCCTAAAGAGTTCTTTGAGAGCTGTACATCCTTTGGAATATCCGTCAAAGAGAATTAGTTGTCAGGATTGTGTATTATATTGCTTACATAACTTAGCTGTATCATAGCTTAGAATGTTTTAAGTCAAACGTCATCAATGTTGCCACCAGGGGACATACCACTCAGATTTGTGTTTCAATGATTTTTATTCAAGGACAACTACAGTGTATCTGAACACCACAAACCAAAAATGTCATTTTTTTTTTAATATTTAAAGTAAAGCCAGCCATCCATCAATGCTTTATTTTTCTGAGATCGCTTTGAAAAACACCCCCCTTGCATTTCTGGCTGTGGCCATCTTGAATAAGGGCCGATGAATCATGAAGCATTTACTTCCTGGAATCCATCTGCCTGTAGCTCAGGCATATAGGAAGGAGGGTGTGCTTAGCTTAGAAAAAACATCCTCTCTTCCTGAAGACTCCTGGGATGTATGACATAAATTGCCTAGGCCTGAAATGTAAAAAATAAAATAAAACTAGCAAATTTGATATACTGTAGTTCCCTATCTATTTACTATTGCTTGCAGCATAAGGAATAAAAATAGTCAATGTTAATTAAGAGAGTGATGTTCCGCTTTAATGTTAAAGTAAACATACAGAAGATAACAAACATTCAATAAATATATGTGGAAAAATTCTATAATCTTATCATAATCATTTGATGGAACAAGAAAAGAAAAAAAGACAAAGGATAAAGAATTGTGGGGTATTTATCATGGATTAAAAAAACCTGTTCATGTGATGCTTCAGCTGAAGTATATCTAAGTCAAGGATCTCAGACATTCCGGAAATCATCATTTTTTTTCATCAAACAGAGACTATCATTGATCATTATCCAGTTCAATTTTGAAACAATCTATTAAAAGATAATTGACAGTGAGTTCCATGACCTTGCAATTGTAATCTGGGCCACAATGAAACTTTAAGAAATGAGTTTAGGAGAATGTCCAGAAATGCTGGAGTGTGGTTAAAGGATAACTAAATCCAAGGGCAATAATACAAACTAGAAAAGCTACAATTTCTGGGGAAATTGTATGAAGTGTTCTTTCCTCTACATCTGGAGTGGGCGGAGTAACTGGGAGGAGTGGCTAGAGTAACAGTTGTGTGGTTGGAGTGGCTGGAGTAACTGTGAAAAGTGTTAAAAAGCTTAATATTTTAAAAAGTATAAAAATAGTAAAAAAGTTGAATAAGTCTCATCATTAGCTGAAAGAGCTGAGCATTTTTTTCAAAAATGATTTTCTTATTTTAAAAAATGATTTATTTATTTATGTTTAAATGATTTTTTTTGTTCATGGGGTGGTCATAATGCTTTGGGTGATCTTGGGGTGGTCATAATATTTTGGCTTATGTTGTGGTCATAATGTTTTGGCTGATCATGGGGGGGTCATAATGTTTTGACTGATCATGGGGGGGTCAAAATGTTTTGACTGATCATCAGGGGGGGTCAAAATGTTTTGACTGATCATGGGGGGGGGTCAAAATGTTTTGACTGATCATGGGGGGGGGTCAAAATGTTTTGACTGATCATGGGGGGGGGGTCAAAATGTTTTGACTGATCATGGGGGGGGTCAAAATGTTTTGACTGATCATGGGGGGGTCAAAATGTTTTGACTGATCATGGGGGGGTCAAAATGTTTTGACTGATCATGGGGGGGGTCAAAATGTTTTGACTGATCATGGGGGGGGTCATAATGTTTTGGCTGATCATGGGGTTGTCATAATGTTTTGGCAGATCATGGGGTTGTTAGCTTTTGTCACCTCCCACTCTAGTTTTGAACATTTTGCCATTCATTCCTATGGGACCAATTTTGCAGCAAAAACTATGATATTTCGTGAACCATTCAGCAAAACGTTCCACAAAGTAATAGCACACAAATTGGCAACAATCCGCACGTTTTGGTATATTACTGTCTATGTAGTGTAAAAGCTGTGCGAGGAGTTAGGGTGGTAAATTTGGCTATAATAAGAATAATAATATATATGTGAGATAACAGTAAGTGGTCTTGCTATGCAAGACCACTTAAATATTGTAACTTACAGTCCTTAGATGAGGTGGCTACATTAGTATTCTTTTTTTCAAGCTAAGAACATTTTCAACAAATACAGAAGATACCCATTGATCATGCCAGAAATGCAGTGTTCTTGTCACTTCTGAGCTGCACTGAAGATTATCTTCCATACCTCCCAACTTTCTGAGATGGGAATGAGAGACACCGATTAGCAAAAGTACGTAGGCATAGGACACACCCCCTGCCACACACCCCTTATTAGAGAATTGTACAAAAAAAAAAAAGATTGGTTCAACCCCAAGTGCTTTTTTTACCACTATTATTCCTTTATTTTGGCTTTTGGAATTTACAAATGCAGCAATTTAGAATTTGGATGAAACGTTTAGTACTGGGAAACACTTTTTGATAGATAAGTAGTACATTTTATATACAACTATATACACTAGATCAGACCAAAATGAGGGACACGTGAAGAGAAAAGAGGGACAGAGGGACTGTGTCCTGAATGAGGGGCGATCCCTCGAAATCAGGACCAGTTGGGAGCTATGACCTTCCTTCCTAGCTATCTTCTGTAAACTACCAAACCCTAACCCCCATGTAATGGAGATGAAAAGATACGAAAATGTGATTCATATCAGGAAAGAAGCCTAGATTAACAACCATGGGCTCTCCATAGATAAAATGGAGTAATGACATAGCCACCAAGGGACCGGAAGTGTGCTATTTGCAGGATTACTAGGTGAAAATAAAGCAGAATAATCTTGAAAAAAGAGAACAAATGCGGCTACCCCACCAAGGACCAGCAAACTGCGATATATATTATATTTTACTACATTGCATTATTACAAACTATATTATATTTTATATACACTTTAGGGAGAACCATAGAAGCTAATGCTAGTATTTATATATTAGTGATTTAATACATCCGTTTGTAAATGTTAATCCAATATATGTGGACAAGTCCACCAATAATGGAAAAATGTTTCAGGATGAGTGCATTGCCTAGAACATAAAGGGGGGTGCATTTGATACATATTTAGCTAATCAAGTTGGAACCATATACCATCTGCCGATGACTTTATAATTAGCTTCAATAATTGAAGTATTGATGGATATTGAGGAAATTCATTTTGTCAGTGGAATCTAAAGTTTCTCTTAGGTTTAATTCTCAGTTAATCATAAAGGATCATTTTTCATTAAAAGAGGATACGATTTTATAGAAGGAAGAAATGTCCAGATTGTTTATTAAATTATCTACATAAATAATCAAAGTAATTTAAACTCCGATATTGCAAGATGGAAGTAAATTAATACAAATTATAATTGGATTTAAAGTGTCAAGATTGCACAGTTTTTCAAAATACACTATATTAAAAGTATTGTGACACCTACCTTTACACACACATGAACTTTAATGACATCCCAGTCTTAGTCTGTAGGGTTCAATATTGAGCTGGCTCACCCTTTGAAGCTATAACAGCTTCAATTGTTCTGGGAAGGCTGTCCACAAGGTTTAGGATTGTGTCTATGGGAATGTTTGACCAGCGCATTTGTGAAGTTAGCCACTGATGTGGACGAGAAGGCCTGGCTTGCAGTTCCCACTCTAATTCATCCCAAAGGTATTCTATCGGGTTGAGGTCAGGACTCTGTGTAGGCCAGTCAAGTTCCTCCACCCCAAACTCGCTCATCCATGTCATTATAGACCTTGTTTGTGCACCAGTGCACAGTCATGTTGGAACAGGAAGGGACCATCCGCAAACTGTTCCCACAAAGTTAGGAGTATGAAATTGTCCAAAAAGCAAAAGCGTTGGACTGTAGGCAAATTTCAGAGAAATTTGTTTTTTTCAATTTCAAAATGATGAGCTTATGTTTAGAATAGTGATTACTGCAGTAACAAAGGATATGTATGTATACATTGAGCTCTTTGTGTTGTGCTACTAACTAATGATGAGGAAATGTAGCTTCTATGAAGACATGTTGAATGCATGTTGTTTTGTCTTTGTTATTTGTGACAACGTTACCTGAATTAAGATATAATGGTAATTCTAGTGTAGCACCCTCTACCTTAGGTAGATGCTAGAGTAGTGTTTTTGTGTATACTGCCAGTGCAGGTAAATTTAGGCAGGCCTAGCTGTGAGCTAGGCCTGGTTGTTTTTGATCTGGGGGCAGGGAAGTGGTTTTAGTGTAGCAGCAGGTGACTGACATGTGTCTCAGCTCTCTGGTGCCTCCTTTGTTTCCAGTGAGAAGGTTCTGGAAAAGAGACAGGGCAGAGTGCTGGAGTGACATGGGGTGTATTTGTTAGCCCTGACCAATCCCCAACTAGGAATGGCAGGGGGCAGGCCTCCTATATATACCCATGGTCAACCTGTTGTGGGAGGAGGTGTCGGGTGGAAGAACTGAGATGATGGCGCGTTAGGCTGTGGAGGCCCTTGAGGGACCCCCTCCCTGGGGGGGTTACCTTGGGCCTGGAGCTCGGGAGCTGGGAGGGAGCCTGTCACGTACCTTTCAGCAGAGTCCGAAATAACGAGGGTGACCTCTTGCACGGTCCCGGTCCTAGCACCCCTGGAGGTTGAGACAGGTCTGCAAGGGCGGCGGAAGGGTGCAGGTGCCTGCTGGCAGGATCAGGAACATCGGAGCCTTCGTGGAGGAGGTGGAATGCTGATCACAGGATTGGTTTAGGAAAAGTCCAACAGGAACACTTGCAGAGTCGGGGCAGGCAGGAGTTGGCAACGTGCTGGCAGTAAGGTACACAATCGGCAGGCAGGCTCGTAGTCGGGGACTGGCGGTGGTTGGCAACAGGCTGGCTGGAAAGTACAAGATCAGGAGAAAGAGCCGTAGTCAGAAGTCCAAGCCAGGGTCGGTACAGGAAGCAGAGGCAGGCAGAGATGCAGGGGTAATCCGAGAGAGTAGTCGTGGAAGCCAGATGTTCAGGATCAAGGTAGTCAAACAAGACAGCAGCAAGGATACAGGAACAAGCTGAGACAATCCAGCACTGACACTAGTACACTGATCATTTAAATAGGGCGCCTTGTGCCGTGATTCGTTGGCGTGCGAACGTGCCCGTGCTGACGTGCACTCGTTCGTATGGGTGCGCCAACATGCGTGCCTGGTCGGGTGCGCCAACGTGCGTGCCTGGTCCGGGGCTCGCTCGTTCTTGCCATATGTTTGAGCGAAAACTGCTGGCTGGCGCACGGGAATGAGCATTTGTTGCGATGGTTCTCTGACAGAGCCTCTCTTTACATGGTCATTGAGAGGTGTACTGGAACAGGAGCAGGAGGAAAACAGCAGGGAATACTGCCAGGAAAGTTATTCAGGAGGGATCCATGCTGGGGTCAGTGAGTGAGAAGCACAGTGAGGAGCTCTGGGAGAGACATGCCAGGATTGGATGTGGAGCCAGAGGGAGAGACTGTGGTGTTGTTGAAGTCAAGTCACTGCAGCCAGGAGAGTTGGCAGGATTTGCCTCGGACTTGCTGGGAGCAGTAGTCCACCAAAGATCAGTTAGCACAATTATTCTTTTCATCTAAAATAGTTGCTATAACAGAGGGGACTGCAGATCCCCGCCTGCAAATGGCTACTAGGAAGATGTTAGGACTTATTCAGAGTGAGGCCTAGCCATGTGCTAACGGTGACAGGAATCTAGAATTAGACAGTGAAGGAAAGCAAGTGATCTCAAGTAGTGTGCTGGAGGAAATGTGCAGTAGAAAAGACTGTCAGTTTGGATTCAATTACCTTTATTTCAACTAGAAGTATTCATCATTTGGGCAACCCATGTCCCTTTTCCCCATCCAAGTTTAATCCCCTAATAAAAACAGCAAAAACAAGCAAGAGACTGGAAAAGTGTGCCTAAAATGGATGTCTGACCAAGCAGGGAGATGTGTGGATGCTGAAACACGCAGGGGGCACCGTTACACTATGTACTGATCATTTGTAAAATACGTTTTACTATTTATGTTTATGAGTTTAACATTGGAAGACTTAAGTAATCAAATTAAGACGAAAGCCTATGGGATGATATTACATTATGTTATTATCTTCCTAATATCTTCCTAATATCTTCTCATGCCATTTTTACATGTATGGACAATATGCATGTATTCTGCACTTATCTTGAAAAAGGTTTCATAGTAAGATAGCAATCTCAGGCAGAAATCAAGGCCTATCATGCTATTCATCTATTAACATCCCAGTCTGGCCAGCCAAGTTTGAATGGTGATCGTGCCCTCTGTATCAATAGTCATCTTTTGGCCATGAACAATAATGCCTAATAATCATTCTATTCTTTTTCAGCTTTTCCCAATGGTTTTACCAACACATTGCCATTGATAATTATAGTGTTTATAATGATTGCATATTTCAAAAGTATCTGATTTGCAGTGAATATTAATGAGACAGCTGATCTATTTATAATGAATGTGTCAAACATTCCCCTGAAATTCTTTAGGTGATATTGACGCTATTTATAAAGCTAAATGAGTGAATTTTCACAAAACATTTGCTCAGCAAAAATTACATTCTTCAATAGGGGAAGGTTTTTATTGGAACAGTCACCCCTTTAAGCAATAGGATAAGTGTTACTTTCTCTGCAAATTCTCCTGACATTCCCCCAACCTGGTTCTAATAAAATTTGCAAGGTTGACTTGTTAAATCATAGCATTTTCCACCAGAAATGCAATGATTGTGTATGAAGTGTGCTGCTCCTGCGTATTCAATATAGGTGCAGCACTTCTATTATTAGTTGTCTTTGAATTAAAAAAAACATCCTGCACCCAGAGATTACTAGCTGTTATCCACATAGGAAGGTGGCAGCTTGAGGTCAGCCCACCTGCTATGTTTTACCCAAACTGCATAATGTACAGCATTGGCCATTGAGGGGAAGGGTAGGTCAGGGGTGGGTATGCTATAATACAAAGGATGAACCTGAATGTGGCATGCCAGGCAAATGCCATCAAATGTCACACAAAGTTATAGTCATGAAGGAACAACTGCGTGAACTTCCCATTACACCCTTTCTAAACAGACCCCATTGTGTATTAACATATAATTATTTCTGTGAAATGTTGACAGCGAGAACTGACTTAGACAGGCACAACAGAGTTTGGGAATTGTGGCATTTATCCGATGATCCATCTTTCCGGGGTAGATCCATCTTAAAGGGTTGGTTGTATGCCTTTGGCTATCTATTATAGTGCTGGAGGTGGGGTTGGGTTGCTGGGTGTTCTGTGCCATATTGTTTATTCTTTCTCTTCCTTTTCTTCTCTTGGGAATCTCTACTTTTTTTTACTCTGCTTCTCATTCTTTTCCTCTGCCTTTTTTTATTTCTTTATTCCTTTCAAGTCTTTTGCTCAGTTGGCATTATTATGTACAGCTTTCAATCCCACACTCACATATAATTTTCTGTGACAGGAGCAATACTCTTAGACCAGTGATGGCGAACCTTGGCACTCCAGGTGTTTTGGAACTACGTTTTCCATGATGCTCATGCACTCTGCAGTGTTGTTGGGCATCATGGGAAATGTAGTTCCATAACACCTGGGTGCCAAGGTTCACCATCACTGCTCTAGATCCTTGATGTCATACTGTCAAGTGTCACACAATATATAGACAATTTTCAGTGTTTCACTTCAGCTAAAGTAAAAAAATACAGAAGGATATATCAATCTAAGAAATTACTAATTTATTGTAGTTGGACATACTGTAAGCAAACTGTCCAAAAGTCCACCTAAAACTGATATTTCAGTGTAGGTAAGTTTAAGTAGCTTGCAGTTATTTTTTTGGCATATTAATTGGTTTAATGTTTCACCTACCAATAAATGCAGTAATAAAAGAGTGTATTTTTACACACAAGCTCCTGGCTCAGCTAATGATTAGTGAATTGTTGCAGTTAACTAATAGGAGTTGATCTGGTATGCCAGGGTTCACATCTAGCATCACCATAAACAATAGTAGACAACTATGAGATGAGAACGTGTAAGTAAACTTTTATTGATTCATATCATTAGAGATTCACCTATTTTTCCTAAAGTGATACTAAAATCTTTTTTTTTTAGTTATAAATATCAAACATGGCATACTTACCTGCCCTGTGCAGTGGTTTTGCACAGAGCAGCCCACATCCTCCTTTTCTCAGGTCCCTCTTCAGTGCTCCTGGCCCCTCCCTCCTGTTGAGTGCCCCCACAGTAAGCAGCTTGCTATGAGGGCACCCCAGCTGAGCCACAGCTCCCTGTGTCCATTCAGACATGGAGCTCCGACCCGGCCCCGGCCCCGCCCCCTCTCTCTCCTCATTGGCTGACTGACTTTGATTGACAGCAGCTGGAGCAAATGTCATCATGCTGCTGTCTCAGCCAATGAGGAGGGGAGTCCCGGCCAGCCAAGACAATCCTGCAACATCACTGGATCTAGATGGGCTCAGGTAACTATTAGGGGGGGGGCTGAGGGGGGCTGCTGCACATAGAAGGGTTTTTATCCTAATCCATAGAATGCATTAAGATAAAAAAAAACCTTCAGGTTTTACACACTCTTTAAACTAGGCAGCTGGGGTCTAGCCACACCATGCTCTGTCCCCAATATTCAGTGAATATTTCTCCTTAGTTTCTTCTGCCTAAAATTCTTCTGGTGCATTTTCTCTCTTATATTTGGTTCACTCAGCTGGTTCCTCCTGCAATGCAGTCTTCTCTAGCCCCTGTCATTTTTTCTCCATGCTCAGAATCAACCAAAGAGACTTGCATAAATCCCAGGCAATGTACACAATGTTTCAAGCAACAGTGTGAACTTTTATCAAGCTAATACTGCATCATTATAAACACACACATCTATATAACCTAAAAGAGGCTTTGTACCCCCCCATGGCTGGGGTACAAACTTTACTTGTAATGGATAGAAGCAGCACAAAAATACCAACATATATTACAGTAAGTGAACCTGATTCATATAAAATGCAGGACCTTACTAAGCTCATTAATGAAAATCTGCAGACCCTCCCTCTCTGGAACACATCTAAATGTGAGGACAATGCCCCTTATCAAATTACAAATGCATGAGCAAAGAATCAATCAGCTCGTAAAATATGACATAAAAATGTTAGCGAGGCTATGATAGGTGCATATGATACCTCTTGCATACTTCTTGTTAAAATTGCTGCATTGTACCTAATCTTTTCTGTACTGCTTCTATCTGCCACCTCCAACATTCACCCTGTACTGTTCCTCACCCTGGCCTCCAACATCCAACTTATAATGGCCCTACTCATGTTTAATGCATTCCCAGTAGTGTGTCTTTGCCCTCCCAACAGCATCCCCCTGTGGACTTAACATGTGATCTTACTAAATATAATTTTTATGTTAACCATAATTGTTTTTTTTTTTTGTCGTTTATAAGTTTGAGTTTATAAATTCAGCAATTGTGTTGGCTAAAATGCAAGCGCAGTACCATGCGTTTTGTTGAGGCAAGATTTTAAGAATCATTCTAGCATCTTTTTGCATGATTCACATGCATAGAGCAGCCTAATAAAAAATATTATACGTGGGAAAGCGCAAAGAAGGGTGCATGGTCGGACACACCTGAGGTGCGAATGAACCCTCAGACCTGTGTGACCCGAGATTGTACACAATTCTAAAGGGTGCCATGACTTAAAAAGGTGGAGAAACACTGGTTTAGAGCCTTTACTTGTATACATTCAAGAGTCAGTCAACCCCAAAAGTATATTCATTGTAGGTGTAGTCCACTAGATTGAGTCAACCCCTGAATTTTGATGTCTTGGATACTCCAACACTGAAATGTTCCCTCCATAGATTCCAACTCTGTTTCTGTGTACCAGCTTGGTCTGTTTTTCCCCACATTTGCACATTTGCATGTTCTAGTTCCTCCTGTTGTATTCTCACGCAATATAAAATGCATAAACAGTGCAACAGTGGGACTGCAGGTGTGCAAATCCAGGAACCCCAATGCTAATGTATCACCAACATAGTATTTGAGAGATATACAGTATATAAGACATTTTTAGATGGTTCAACTTTCCAGCATCTACCGAAAACTTGATTTTTAAAGATGAATAATGTTACAACAATATATAAACTATTTAATATGAGTTTTTTCTGCTCTTTTACATTTCACCTAATAATCATATCTGTGGTCACAGTTCTTCACAAGTCTCCTTTTTAAATCTGTAAATTGGCATGTCAGTAAAAATTATCGTTATCTTCCTGGCATATTTTTATAACTTCTTACTGGAACATTTCTTAAAGGTCAAGAAAAGTGCTAAGATTTTTTATATGTATGTAAAATATTCAATATTTTATTTCAGTTGAAAAGCAGCAAGCCATAAACAAGAATGTGTCAAGATGTGTTAAAATTAGACTCACTTTGCTGCAAGCTGCGCTGATTGTCTTTAGACATATTCACATAAAAACTAACACATCCTCCAAATGTACAATCCCTAAATTACCCCCGTGTCAGAGGAACAGTTGTTGCAGTCTTAATAACAAATCATAAATACCAAACATATTTTCAGGAAACTCACAATGTCAAAACACTGTGATCTTTTTGATGTATGATCCTCAGTCATAGAAGTTTGTCAATGGCATTCTTCCTAAATTCAACACACATTAATTGTTGAAAATTTCAGTGTATTATTCATTAGACATCTGGATACAAAAACTTGGAACTTTGGTTGAATGCATGATGTGGCTGAAAGAACAATCAAAAAATGATATAATAAATTGCTTTAACATATGATGGCCAAATTCAAAGTGAAAGGTTTAGCCTGTAGCCTTTTTGGGGGGGACAAAAGCATGTTGAGCCCCAGCTGTACTTTCGGTTTCATTGACTGATGCTTATAGCAGTTTCCTGTGAATTTTACAACCAACAAGAAAAACACTTAAGTAGGTCAGTTTTGCTTTTTATTTTTAAAAAACAGTTAGCAATATCACATCTGCAAGGCCATCTAGATAGTGAAAGTCCAAGAGCAAACAAGGTCAAAGACATTGGAAAGTATGTCTATATTTGGTAGATATTCAAGTCATCTCGTGGCTCTGTGTCTTGATATGAAGTGACATATTTTTATGGTCTAGTAGACAGGAGTTGAAACTTTACAGAAATGAAGTAAAATAAATCTAAAAGTAAAAAAAAAAATCATAGTTACATCAACAGTGTTTTAAATCCAAGTGTAAACCAATACTTGCCCCTAACTGATTTTATAGTGTGAAATGACAAGGGTGTATACAGCAGCAGCCACAAATATGAGTTACCCCCGTGGGTTTGTTGAAATGCAGGTCTGTTGGTCGTATGTTCATTAGTTTCAATGGTTGTTAGACCAGCTGCTGTTGTGCAGATGTTCTACCAGTCTGTTGCACTAATGTGTGAGCCAGAGTTTCACAGTTTCACCTTTTAGTTCACATCCCTATCATCACCTATGATCAAAAGCTCCCAGTTTTGACTAAGAAATGAAGCTTATAGTAGAGATGAGAGGAACACTTAAAAATTTCTCCACTATTGATTTGTCCTCTACTACGCAATATATTAATTTTTATTGCAGGTGCTTCTTTAGTGCCATCAATTTACACAGGGCTTTACATATATTAAGTCACATCAGTCCCTGCCCTCAAAGAGCTTACATTCTAAGGTCCCTAACTCACATTCATACATACACATACTAGGGCCAATTTAGACAGGAGACAGTTAACCTACCAGCATGTCTTTGGAGTGTGGGAGGAAACCGGATACCTGGGGGAAACCCATGCAGGCACAAGTATGCACTATTTCTACCAGGGGCTGTTATAAAATAAATTTTTTATTTTTCATGTAAAAATCATGAGAAATATTGCCTGTTGTGTTCCCACACACATTACTCTTTTGGCCCCAGGACTAAGCTAGACAATTTCCAGGGTATGTATACAGGTGGTGATTTACTGAAGTCAAATTGGCTGTTCACTTTGCAAGGGAATTTTTCCCAGAACTTAATGAATCCTTTGTAAAGAAAACCTAATCCCTTGCATAGAAAAAAAAAAAAACAATAAAAGAGGATTTTTTCTTGCACATGATAGGATGATAGACATCAGCAGAGCGTCACCTCATTCACTAAGCTCTGGGGATAATTCCCTTGAACAGCCTGTGCCTTTAGCAAATCAGTCACACAGTGGGGGAGAATTACTAAAACTGGTTCACAAAGAATGCAGCTGTGCATAATAACCAATCAGCTTCTTACTTCAGCTTATTCAACTAAGCTTTGCCAATAAAACCTAGAAGCTGATTGGTTAATATGCACAGCTGCACCAGATTGTGTGTGCACAACTTTTAGTAAATCTCCCCCAGTATCACAGAAGGAAAGTGTTTCAAAAAGCATGCATGAGTACTCAGGGCTGGTGCAAGGATTTTTGACACCCTAGGCGAAACCTCATTTTGCCGCCCCCTTGGCTCCGCCCCAACTCCACCCCCTTTGCCCTGCCCATGTATACGGTGGAGGTGGCAGGTGGAGATTTTCTGTAATCCCCCCAAATGTAATCACCTCAGTGTAGTACCCCCAATGTAAGCCCCCTGTGTAATGCCCCCAATGTACAGTATACAGATGGGGGCGGGAGTATACAGGTGGGGGTGTGCAGTATACAGGTGGGGGGTGGGGATGTGCAGTATACAGGTGGGGGGTGGAGGTGTGCAGTATACAGATGGGGGTGCAGTATACAGGTGGGGGTGCAGTATACAGGTGGTGGTATGCAGTATACAGGTGGGGGGTGGGGGTGTGCAGTATACAGGTGGGGGGGTGGGGGTATGCAGTATACAGGTAGGGGGTGGGGGGGTGCAGTATACAGGTGGGGGTGCAGTGTACAGTTGGGGGTGCAGTATACAGGTGGGGGGTGGGGGGGTGCAGTATACAGGTGGGGGTGCAGTGTACAGGTGGGGGGTGGGGGTATGCAGTATACAGGTGGGGTGTGGGGGTGTGCAGTATACAGTTGGGGGTGCAGTATACAGGTGGGGGGTGGGGGTATGCAGTATACAGGTGGGGGGTGGGGGTGTGCTGTATACAGGTGGGGGGTGGGGGTGTGCAGTATACAGGTGGGGGTGCAGTATACAGTTGGGGGTGCAGTATACAGGTGAGGGTGTGCAGTATACAGGTGGGGGTGCAGTATACAGTTGGGGGTGCAGTATACAGGTGGGGGTGTGCAGTATACAGGTGGGGGTGCAGTATACAGGTGGGGGGGTGCAGTATACAGGTGGGGGGTGGGGGGGTGCAGTATACAGTTGGGGGTGCAGTATACAGGTGGGGGGTGGGGGTGTGCAGGATACAGGTGGGGGTGCAGTATACAGGTGGGGGTGTGCAGTATACAGGTGGGGGTGCAGTATATAGGTGGGGGTGTGCAATATACAGGTGGGGGTGTGCAGTATACAGGTGGGGGTGCAGTATACAGGTGGGGGGTGTAGTATACAGGTGGGGGGTGTGCAGTATACAGGTGGGGTGCAGTATACAGGTGGGTGTGAAATTTACAGGTGGGGGTATGCAGGATACAGGTGGGGCTGCAGTATACAGGTGGGGGATGGGGGTGTGAAGTATACAGGTGGGGGGGTGGGGGTATGCAGTATACAGGTAGGGGGTGGGGGGGTGCAGTATACAGGTGGGGGTGCAGTGTACAGTTGGGGGTGCAGTATACAGGTGGGGGGTGGGGGGGTGCAGTATACAGGTGGGGGTGCAGTGTACAGGTGGGGGGTGGGGGTATGCAGTATACAGGTGGGGGGTGGGGTGTGCAGTATACAGTTGGGGGTGCAGTATACAGGTGGGGGGTGGGGGTATGCAGTATACAGTTGGGGGGTGGGGGGTGCAGTATACAGGTGGGGTGTGGGGGTGTGCTGTATACAGGTGGGGGGTGGGGGTGTGCAGTATACAGGTGGGGGGTGCAGTATACAGGTGGGGGTGCAGTAAACAGGTGGGGGTGTGTAGTATACAGGTGGGGGTGTGCAGTATACAGGTGGGGGGTGGGGGTGTGCAGTATACAGGTGGGGGTGCAGTATACAGGTGGGGGGTGCAGTATACAGGTGGGGGGTGGGGGTGTGCAGTATACAGTTGGGGGTGCAGTATACAGGTGGGGGGTGGGGGTGTGCAGGATACAGGTGGGGGTGCAGTATACAGGTGGGGGTGGGGGTGTGCAGTATACAGGTGGGGGTGCAGTATATAGGTGGGGGTGTGCAGTATACAGGTGGGGGTGTGCAGTATACAGGTGGGGGTGCAGTATACAGGTGGGGGGTGCAGTATACAGGTGGGGGTGCAGTATACAGGTGGGGGTGTGCAGTATACAGGTGGGGGTGCAGTATACAGGTGGGGGGTGCAGTATACAGGTGGGGGGTGTGCAGTATACAGGTGGGGTGCAGTATACAGGTGGGTGTGAAATTTACAGGTGAGGGTATGCAGGATACAGGTGGGGTGCAGTATACAGGTGGGGGATGGGGGTGTGAAGTATACAGGTGGGGGTATGCATTATACAGGTAGGGGGTGGGGGGGTGCAGTATACAGGTGGGGGTGCAGTGTACAGTTGGGGGGTGGGGGGGTGCAGTATACAGGTGGGGGTGCAGTGTACAGGTGGGGGTATGCAGTATACAGGTGGGGGGTGCAGTATACAGGTGGGGTGTGGGGGTGTGCAGTATACAGTTGGGGGTGCAGTATACAGGTGGGGGTATGCAGTATACAGGTGGGGGTGGGGGTGGGGGGTGCAGTATACAGGTGGGGTGTGGGGGTGTGCTGTATACAGGTGGGGGTGGGGGTGTGCAGTATACAGGTGGGGGTTGCAGTATACAGGTGGGGGTGCAGTATACAGGTGGGGGTGTGTAGTATACAGGTGGGGGTGTGCAGTATACAGGTGAGGGTATGCAGGATACAGGTGGGGTGCAGTATACAGGTGGGGGATGGGGGTGTGAAGTATACAGGTGGGGGGGTGGGGGTATGCATTATACAGGTAGGGGGTGGGGGGGTGCAGTATACAGGTGGGGGTGCAGTGTACAGTTGGGGGTGCAGTATACAGGTGGGGGGTGGGGGTATGCAGTATACAGGTGGGGGATGCAGTATACAGGTGGGGTGTGGGGGTGTGCAGTATACAGTTGGGGGTGCAGTATACAGGTGGGGGGGTGGGGGTATGCAGTATACAGGTGGGGGTGGGGGTGGGGGGTGCAGTATACAGGTGGGGTGTGGGGGTGTGCTGTATACAGGTGGGGGTGGGGGTGTGCAGTATACAGGTGGGGGTTGCAGTATACAGGTGGGGGTGTGCAGTATACAGGTGGGGGGTGGGGGTGTGCAGTATACAGGTGGGGGTGCAGTATACAGTTGGGGGTGCAGTATACAGGTGAGGGTGTGCAGTATACAGGTGGGGGTGCAGTATACAGGTGGGGGGTGCAGTATACAGGTGGGGGGTGGGGGTGTGCAGTATACAGTTGGGGGTGCAGTATACAGGTGGGGGGTGCAGTATACAGGTGGGGGGGTGGGGGTGTGCAGGATACAGGTGGGGGTGCAGTATACAGGTGGGGGTGGGGGTGTGCAGTATACAGGTGGGGATGCAGTATACAGGTGGGGGTGTGCAGTATACAGGTGGGGGTGTGCAGTATACAGGTGGGGGTGCAGTATACAGGTGGGGGGTGCAGTATACAGGTGGGGGGTGCAGTATACAGGTGGGTGGTGTGCAGTATACAGGTGGGGTGCAGTATACAGGTGGGTGTGAAATTTACAGGTGGGGGTATGCAGGATACAGGTGGGGTGCAGTATACAGGTGGGGGATGGGGGTGTGAAGTATACAGGTGGGGGTGTGCAGTATACAGGTGGGGGTGGGGGTATGCAGTATACAGGTGGGCAATGGGGGTGTGTAGTATATGGGTGGGGGGTGTGCAGTATATGGGTGGAGGGTGTGCAGTATACAGGTGGGGGTGTGCGGTATACAGGTGGGGGTGCAGTATACAGGTGGGGGTGTGCAGTATACAGGTGGGGGTGTGCAGTATACAGGTGGGGGTGTGCAGTATACAGGTGGGGGTGCAGTATAGAGGTGGGGGTGTGCAGTATACAGGTGGGGGTGTGCAGTATACAGGTAGGGGGTGTGAAGTATACAGGTAGGGGGTGTGAAGTATACAGGTGGGTGGGGGGTGGTACAATACACCCCCCTGGGCACAGTCAATATGCAGACAGCTGTGTAGGAAGGTCGGTATTCCCCTGGCAGTAGGTCCCCTCACATACACACAAGCCAGTCAAGGTGTGTGCATAGGTGACTCACCGTCAGGCAGATGACGAGCAGTGTGATGAGTACGGAGCCCCGTGATGGCTCCTCCTCCTCACATCACTGGACACGGACTTCACTCTCCTCCATTACTGATCAAACACTCTGCCCTCTTCCTCACTCCGGACCGTCCAACCCCGCCTCCTCAGCGATGTCCTACAGAGCTCATCCTCTCTCCTAACTCGGACGGAACAGGACTCCACCCCCAAGATCGCCTTCTGAGGAGTTACTGAGCGATCTAAAGGGGAGCCGCGGTGCGAACGAGGAGGAGATGGAGGGGGGTGCCTCTGACTGAAGGAGCGGCACCAGAAGATGCCAGGGGAAGCAGGGCGCCCTATCGTGATTCAGCTGCTCTGCCGCTAATTATATCAACAACACCCCTAGTGGCCGTGGCTGCGCCCTAGGCGGCAGTGCGCCCTAGGCGGCTGCCTAGTCCGCCTAGTGGTAGCACCGGCCCTGTGAGTACTCAGTAAACTGATTTAGGCCCCTTTCGATCCGTTGATCCCCACTGAGCCGGCGGATGACAAGTCCGTCTCTGCACTCTGTGCAGGGACGGACCTGTCAGAGAGACCGCTCTCCCCTATGGGGGAAACGGATGATTACGGACCGCCTGTCCATTTTCATCCGATCTGATCCACCAGACGGATGGAAAATAGGACATCCATCCGTCTGGATTTTGCGGAGCGGATTGGATCGGGGCTGATCGGATGTCAGTGGACATGTCAACGCTCACATCCGACGCTCCATAGAGCAGTATGGAGCGACCGTTCAGATCCGCCTGAAAAAACTGACAGGTGGATCTGAACGGTCCGCATGTGTGAAAGGGGCCTTAGGATTCACTCCAGTTTTCAAATAATGTGAAAAGCAAATTCCTGTTTGTTTATTTATTTCATCTACACATGATTGGGTATTTAAAGTAAACACAGTTACAACTTATTGAGTGATGATTCTCGTTACTATTGGCACATCACCCATTATAAAGAGGAGGTAAATAAACTATAGAGGGTGCATAGTCCTTTAAAAAAGAGCAAATAAGGTAGGTGGACCCTCACATGATGTATGTTCTCTAGCTAGGCAATACTAATAAGTCTTCAGGTGAACTGTAAGTGCCTGACATCTCCAAAGAGTAATAAACAGAAAAATATTATTCAAACTGGTAAGGCACAACAGTGCCTGAAAACTTTCAAACTGTTGAGTAACCAGACAATGTTGGTTAAACACCAATGCAGGTGGATAGCGGTTGATGCACCATCCAGATCACTGTAGGTTGCAGACAATACCAGCCATAGAGTGTTGTAGTCTCAGAAAAAAACTTATACTTGGTCTCATGAACAAAGAATACTGTTTTTGGGAACAGTTTGAAATCCATAAGTCAGGGTAGACTTACAATGACGGGTGCTCTACTTAGTAGATAGTGTCCTGGTAAACATATGGAGAAAGAGTTGGCCTTCATTAGTCAGCATCCTCATAGGGTCGCAGAGTGGGTTTGTTGACTTCCAGCGAGTCTACTGCTTCGGCGGCAGTACTGAAGAAGTGTGCCTGTCCATTGGCTCCATGCTCAGACCCAATTTTCTGCTCTGCCTCTGTAGGATATGTGTCCTACTCAGCTGTGCCCTGGCCCTGCAGCTCTGAAAGCTTTCTTGTGTAATACTGAATGACCCCAGGATTGTCCTTCCCCGCAGCCCGGGTTAACTTACTGTTCTGTGCTACAGGATCTTTAGGCTTATCAGCTCCTTGTGTTCTCTGAGGCAAGTCTGCAATTGCAGCTGCACCATGTGGAGTGTCATGGGCAGCCGCACCGGTGGAATCCTGACGACTAGCTGAAGAGAATGGTATCTGATGCAAAGCTCTAGCTGGCCGGGAAGAGGATCATTGGCAGGATTAATCTTGGGAGCTCCTGTGAGGCTAGACTACTCACATGCCAAGCTCGGCCATGCCCCGAGTGAAGATTTTTAACTCCTTTAGTAAATCAACCCCAACAGCTTACATTTGGTTTGTCCATTCAGCTGTCATCTTTTATTCTAAGAAGCTAAAATCAAGAACAGCCATTTTAAGGTACTGCAATGCAGAAAGCTGATGCATGTGGCCTAAGCAAATATGGTTTCCACCATGTACTTATAGAATTATCCTATACATAGAAACATATATTTTGTATTTAAATATACATTATTATAAATATCTACATCAAGCTGATCTCTTTGACATGTATATTGATAAAACATTGAAAATATTACACAGTGCCTTTAAAGGACTATAGTCTGATTTCTCCCTAAACCTTTATTTTAGTTTAGCCACCCTGCTCTATACAGAAGTTCCTTTTAAAATTAGTTCTGCCAGGCTGAAGCCAGCCTGAGCTGAATTGATAGATCCAGTTTATTTACCCCCTAAGCCTTAGTTTTTGATTGCTTCTGCCTGCTGCTGAGGAGTGTCCTTAGCAATAGTGTAACAGGATCCAATAATTATGGTTATGAATATTCTTTTTTCTCTGGTCAACCACTTGGAGGTTAATTGGCAGTAGTGCATGCTGGGGGAGGATATATTTTATATTTTGGGTGAACTTCAGGAAACACTCTTTTCTCCCAGGCTCTGCCTGGGGAGAAGGTGTGCTGCTGTCCCTGACCTGCAGTGTCTGCTGGCTGGGGAGGCCATATGTGCTATGCTCTAAGCAGACAAGGTCTGTGTCTGGGGGCCTAAGCTTGCACTGCCTTGCTAGAGGTAGCTTTCCCAAAGGGAGTGAAACTGATCCTGTGAATAAGCACCATGGGGGAATTTAACTGCAAGGGGTTCTGGTAAAACTAGAATCTGGCTTAAACCTTGCACAGAGTTTGGCTTATTGCCCAGGATGTCTATTGCTGCATCTACTGTACTGTCAAACAGGGGCGGCTCCAGCCCAAATTTTTTGGGGGTGCTGTGCAGGTGCTGGAAGAAAAATCGAGGGTGCTGATATGGCACGCGCCGCAAAATTTGCATGTGTGGTCGTGGCCAAAGGGTGGGTGTGGCTAAAATGTGTGTGGCCAAATGTGAGTGATTTTTCCCGATCTATAGCTTGTAGTGTGCCACCTTTCCCTCTTTGTATAGGCTAAAAAGAGCCTGGAGGTACACTGAAGAGATTGTGAAGTAAAATAAGTTCCATTGAGGCCAACAATTATAGCCCCCAGCATATGTCAGGGCCAGCAATAACCTCAAGTCAGTGGGTTAGTTAAGTATAAAAAGTCTACAGCCACAAAGAAGCCAGAGAACCATCTAAAAACTCAGTCACACATTGAAAACAGACCATGCAGTCAGGCACATTGTCCCATACTCCAAAAAAAACCAAAAGGTAATTATCACCACAATGTACGCCACAATAATTCAAAGAAAGCAGTAAAAGCATAACAAATATCAATAAATAATATATAAATTAAATATGTGATGAAAACAATAAAAATTGAATCTGTGCATACATCTAAAGTGCAATGTGCAACACAAGTGACCCCTATTAGAATTTCACATCAACAAAGTTCAGTAGAATTGTCTTCAAGCAGAGTGAATCCTTTGCAACCTATTAGCAGCTACCACCATCAGTCCATCACCCACTGGGTGAGAGTTCAGCCTGCTTACTAGAGGTTGAGGCCTTAGATAGCAGGCCCAACAATGCATGGTCATGTCCCACGGGCAGTCAGCATACCACCAACCAGACCTCAAATAGTTAATCTTCCTCCAGCATTACCTGCATCAGGGATTGTTCCCACAATAACTCACAGCAGCCAGGCGAGCAATTGTACACGTACAAATACAAGAGCTGCCAAACAATTTCTAATACTGTTCAGCCAGCCTTATGATCCAGGCACCCCTGCCAGAGAGCAAAATCGGGTTGTGACCTTACTGATCTCTACTGCAGTTGAAGAAAACCTACCACCTTCTCCTCAAATGTAAGTTACATTGATTGGTGGCATATGTATTTACCAGGTAAGAATTTTTTTTTTTTAATTGTAACACGAGGGAGAGTGTTCAGAGGGAAAGTTCACTTTTCTTATAATGAGATATACTGTGACACCACACCAGCAATTTTGGGGCTCATTTGCACTAGTGGTTAGGCAATTGAATCAGCCTTTTTACAACCTGTCAAACATGCTTAGATCACTTTTTAGAGGAACAGTGGTGCCTGTTCCAGCTGTAAAACAGCCCTTAGATGCATTTGACGGTGGTACGTGAGACTGGGGTTGGTAAAACCCTGTAGTTGAGTCACACTTTTACCTTCCCCAATCCCTACTCCCTTTAGCTGCAGAGATAGCAGCCAAAGGTGTACACATGCCATGTTGTGCCAATATAGCTGATATTGTGCATCTGTATGGGCTCAATAGTATCTTTATGGGCTCAATAGCATCTTTATGCTATTGTGCCTATATAGCTGCTATTGTACCCACATAGCTTTTACTGTGCCCTATCATGCCCACTGACCTTAACTTCTTGCAGAACTTCCAGCTGCTGTGGATCCCACTACCAAGAATGAGAGGCGGACTGCTATTGGTATCACTCCACCCCACATTGCAGATGGAACTATGGACAAGGCATTGGCTCATGAGGCAGGATTGATGCCCCCGCGGCCGCCTGCTCCCTCCTGCCTTGCTTTTCTTGTTCTGTGGCTGGCCGCGGCCTTCATCCACAATCTGTGCCAGAAGGTCGCCCAGGACCAATCTACCAGTCACCTGGATGCGATCGACTGGTAGGTCGTGGTCCATGGATTGCTGGGCTCTATAGTAAACATGATTTCTTCTGTGAGAAAGGAATACTAGGTGTCTGTGTTCCCTCTGACAATGCCCCTGAGCATTTTGTAACAGCCTCTGGGTGTGTAAATATACACAACATACAGTATATAGAGAATGCTTTCCTCTGTTTCCTTCACTGCCTACACTAAACCAAGGAGCTGTGACTGTCCAGGCTATTGCAGAATTTGGTTCTCCCCTCCCTGAAGCAATGTACAGAAAAAAAAAAAGACTCACATGGATGTTTAAGAGCTGAGGGGTCATTTTGGCTTCTTCTTGCTCTGGCATTGAAAATCATTTTTGGCGTGAGCTGCGAATATAGGTGTTTGGAAAACGCACGGAGTGTGCAGCGAGCATATAAGGTGTATGGGAAATGCATGGAGTGTGCAACGAGCATAGGAGGTGTATGGGAAATGCATGGAGTGTGCAGCGAGCATAGGAGGTGTGTGGGGAATGCATGGACTGTGCAGCAGTGTGCCACCTACGCAATGTAGAGTTCAGGAGTGCGCTACGCACACAATGCAGAGATCAAGAGTGCCCTACGCACACAATGCAGAGGTTAGGAGTGCCTTACATACACAATGCAGAGATCAGGAGTGCACTACGCACACGATGCGGGAATCAGGAGTATGCTATGTACACAATGCAGGGATCAGGCGTGCGCTATGGAAACAATGCGGGGATCAAGCGTGTGCTAAGCACACAATGCGGGGATCAAGAGTGTGCTACGCACACAATGCGGGGATCAAGAGTGCGATATGCACACAATGCGGGGATCAAGAGTGCGCTATGCACACAATGCGGGGATCAGGAGTGCGCTATGCACACAATGCAGGGATCAGGAGTGCGCTATGCACACAATGCGGGGATCAGGAGTGCGCTATGCACACAATGTGGGGATCAGGAGTGCGCTATGTACACAATGCGGGGATCAGGAGTGCGCTATGCACACAATGCGGGGATCAGGAGTGCGCTATGTACACAATGCGGGGATCAGGAGTGCGCTATGTACACAATGCAGGGTTCAGCAGTGCGCTATGTACAAGAGCTCCGGTCTGTTACTAAAGTCTGGGAAATATAGGGTTAGTATAATGCCATCAGAATATCTTTAATTTGTCAATCTATTCTTCTTGTATTGTGACACCAGCAATGAGGAATAGGTGGTCTGATGGATGAATGAATGGATAGATGAATGAATGGATGAATAAATAGATGGATGGATGAGTGAGTGAATGGATAGATGACTGGATGGATGAGTGAGTGAATTAATGAATGGATAGATGAGTGAATGGATGGATAGATGTATAGCTCAGAAATCCTGCATTTTCTACTTGTCAGTCTCTGTAAGAACCATATGACTTGTGCTGGCAGAGAGGAATTCAGATGTCAGAATACAGGACGGATACATAAACCATCTTGTTCTCCTCTGCTAACCTTCCCACACTGTAGAAACCAGCTTGTTCTCTACATGCTGGCAGCAGTGCAGACAAACACAACTCACTGTTTCTCAGTGCTGGGGCTGAGGAATGTGTCCCCCATAGCAGGCTGTGTCCATACCTCCCAACTTTTGAACTTCAGAATGAGGGATACTTGAGGAAGGAAGTAACCTTGCATAGCGCGCTGCGGCAAATGTGGGCGTGGTCAAACTTTTGACAGTGGGAGGAGCTTAATGGGCATCATTAAACAAAACTTGGGCTTCCTTGTATCTATAAAATATGCTTTTATTATTGTTCCACAAGCAAGAGTCTCATGGATACATACATACCCCAGCACATTCATTTAAAAAAAATGATAAAAGAATGCAGTGTTTGGAGTGCATTACGTACAAAGTGCAGGGTTGTAGGATGAGCTATATACAGAGTGCAGGGTTCTGGCATGAGCTATATACAGAGTGCAGGGTTGTAGGATGAGCTATGTACAGAGTGCAGGGTTCTGGCATGAGCTATGTACAGAGTGCAGGGTTCTGGCATGAGCTATGTACAGAGTGCAGGGTTCTGGCATGAGCTATGTACAGAGTGCAGGGTTCTGGCATGAGCTGTGTACAGAGTGCAGGGTTCTGGCATGAGCTGTGTACAGAGTGCAGGGTTCTTGCATGAGCTGTGTACAGAGTGCAGGGTTCTAGCATGAGCTGTGTGTGTACAGAGTGCAGGGTTCTGGCATGAGCTGTGTACAGAGTGCAGGGTTCTGGGGTGAGCTGCATTCAGAGTGCAGGGTTCTGGAGTGAGCTGCATGCAGAGTGCAGGGTTCTGGGTTGAGCAATGTACAGAGTGCAGGGTTCTGGGATGAGCTACGTACAGAGAGCAGGGTTCTGGGGTGAGCTATGTACAGAGTGCAGGGTTCTGAGATGAGCTATGTACGGAGTGCAGGGTTCTGAGATGAGCTATGTACAGAGTGCAGGGTTCTGGGATGAGCTATGTACAGAGTGCAGGGTTCTGGGATGAGCTATGTAAAGAGTGCAGGGTTCTGGAATCAGCTATGTAAACAGTGCAGGGTTCTGGAATGAGCTATGTGCAGAGTGCAGGGTTCTGGGAATGCACTATGTGCAGAGTGCAGGGTTCTGGAATGAGCAATGTGCAGAGTGCAGGGTTCTGGAATGAGCTATGTGCAGAGTGCAGGGTTCTGGAATGAGCTATGTGCAGAGTGCAGGGTTCTGGGATGAGCTATGTGCAGAGTGCAGGGTTCTGGGATGAGCTATGTGCAGAGTGCAGGGTTCTGAGATGAGCATATATACAGGGTGCATGGTTCTGGGATGAGCTATATACAGGGTCCAGGGATCTGAGATGAGCTATATACAGGGTTCTGGGATGAGCTATATACAGGGTGTAGGGTTCTGGGATGAGATATATATACAGGGTGCAGGGTTCTTGGATGAGCTATATACAGGGTGCAGGGTGCTGGGATGAGCTATATACAGGGTGCAGGGTTCTGAGACGAGCTATATACAGGGCACAGGGTACTGGATGAGCTATATACAGGGTGCAGCAGAGGCGTAATTAGAACCTTCAGGGGCCCTGGTGCAAGAAACCATGAAGGGCCCCCCGACCTCCAGCCTGGGCCATTCCCTTCGAGCCCAGAGCCCTTCCCACTGATCCCATCACCCTTCATGGTCCCACAGCAGATTGGGCCCGGCCATGGTGGCAGAAGGCCAGGGCCTAGTTGCAAGTGCAACCTTTGCTGGTAGTTCCGCCAGTGGTGTCAGTGTGGACTGTGAATGGTGTCAGTTAGTAGGGCAGTGGACATGGTCAGTAGAGCAGTGGAAGTGGTCAGTATGGCAGAGAAAGTGGTCAGTATGGCAGAGAAAGTGGTCAGTATGGCAGAGAAAGTGGTCAGTATGGCAGAGAAAGTGGTCAGTAAGGCAGTGGACATGGTCAGTAGGGCAGTGGACATGGTCAGTAGGGCAGTGGACATGGTCAGTAGGGCAGTGGACGTGGTCAGTAGAGCAGTGGACGTGGTCAGTAGGGCAGTAGACATAATCAGTAGGGCAGTGGACAGGATCAGTAGTTTTTTTTTATTGTTGTTATTTTATTTTTATTATTATTTTTTACCATTATATTTTATCCATTTTATTTTTTAGAGTTTTTTTACAGTTTTTGATGGGAGTTGGTGGCAGTGGAGGGCAGTATGATGGGGTGGAGGGCAGTATGATGGGAGGGGGTGTCAGTGGAGGGCAGTATGATGGGAGGGGTGGCAGTGGAAGGCAGTATGTTGGGGCGGAGGCAGTGGAAGGCATTATGATGGAAGGGGAGGCAGCGGAGGGCAGTATGATGGGGTGGAGGGCAGTATGATGGGAGAGGAGGTAGTGGAGGGCAGTATGATGGGAGGAGGCGGTAGTGGAGGGCAGTATCATGGGAGAGGGGGTTAGTGCAGGGTAATATAATGGGAGGGGGTTTAGTGGAGGGCAGTATTATGGGAGGGGTGGTAGGGGAGGGCAGTATGATGGGAGGCAGAGCAGTATGATGGGAGGGGTGGTAGTGGAGGGCAGTATGATGGGAGGGGTGGTAGTGGAGGGCAGTATAATGGGAGGGGGGTTAGTGGAGGGCAGTATAATAGGAGGGGTGGCAGTGGAGGGCAGTATAATTGGAGGGGGGCAGTATGATGGGTGGGGGTGGCAGTGAAAGGCAGTATAATGGGGGGGTTAGTGGAGGGCAGTATAATAGGAGGGGTGGCAGTGGAGGGCAGTATAATAGGAGGGGGGGCAGTATGATGGGATTGGGGCAGTATGATGGGAGGGGTGGTAGTAGAGGGCAGTATGATGGGAGGGGTGGTAGTGGAGGGCAGTATGATGGGAGGGGTGGTAGTGGAGGGCAGTATAATGGGAGGGGGGTTAGTGGAGGGCAGTATAATAGGAGGGGTGGCAGTGGAGGGCAGTATAATTGGAGGGGGCAGGATGATAGGTGGGGGTGGCAGTGAAAGGCAGTATAATGGGGGGGTTAGTGGAGGGCAGTATAATAGGAGGGGTGGCAGTGGAGGGCAGTATAATAGGAGGGGGGGCAGTATAATGGGATTGGGGCAGTATGATGGGAGGGGTGGTAGTAGAGGGCAGTATATTGGGGGGGGTAGTGGAGGGCAGTAAAATGGGAGGGGGGCATTATAATGGGGGGATAGTGGAGGGCAGTATGGGGGGACTGTACAGCATGACTGGAGAGGGGCAGTGTATGGGAGGGAGCAGAGTGACCATGAGTGTACTCAGAATCAGGGCAGTGCAGGGAGCATTTCTCCTACCTTTATTCCAGCGCAGGAACAGCCTTCGGGGAAGACCCGGAGTCGGGGGCGGAGTCAGGGGAGGAGCCGAGGGCGGAGCTTAGGCGCGAAGAGGAATCCTCCTTTGGCTAAATGCTGGGGCTTCACTCAGGGAAGACCCGGAGTCGGGGCGGAGTCAGGGGAGGAGCCGGGGGCGGAGCTTAGGCGCGAAGAGGAATCCTCCTTTGGCTAAATGCTGGGGCTTCACTCAGGGAAGACCCGGAGTCGGGGGCGGAGTCAGGGGCGGAGCCGGGGGCGGACGTTAGGCACGAAGAGCACTCCTCCTTTGGCTAAATGCTGGGGCTCCACTCTCCTCCTTGTTGTGACGTCACTGGTTGTTAGATGCCAGGCGGGCCATGCCTAGCAATCAGTTGTTTTGGCAGTGAGCCAGGCAGCGTCTGGGGGTGAAATGAAGCGGTCTCAGCCAAAACTAGTACAGCGTGCAGTGAGGGACAGCGGCAATGCAGCGGCTATTTTTAGGGGGGCATCAGATTGGGCAGTGGGGCAATTCCGGGACATTGTATTGTCCCGGAATGAAGGTGCCCGGGACGCGGGACAGACCTCCCACAGCGGGACTTTCACGGGCAATCCGGGACGGTTGGGAGGTATGTGTGTCCTCTCCTCTCCCCTCTTTCTCTCCAGCTGCCGAATCTCCTCTTCTCAGAAATCATAGAAGGCGGCTGGGAGAAGGGGGCGGGTACAGTCTTTACCATTGGCTGAGGAGGCAGCAGAGAGGTGGATATCCATCCGCCTCTAAAATTAGTCTGTGCCCGTCTCTTGCCGAGAAAGTTCCCTCGGCAGATAAGGACCCCCCTGTACTGCGCAGGCGCAGCGCCTGCGCAGTACGAACTACTATGAGCCGCCGGAGATAGCCGAAGCTCAAAATCTACAATCAGCTGTACACGGCGCCTGTGCCCTGGGTCCAGGTTCCTTCCCCACCATCCAAGTGTACCTAGAGGGGGAATAAAAAAGAGCCGAGCGAAGCGAGGCCGTGCCCGAAGCGTGGCGAGCGAAGCGTGGCGAGCGAAGCGTGACGAGCAAAGCGTGGCGAGCAAAGCGAGCCTGCGAGGGGCCCTCTTACAGGCGCCGTGAACAGCTGATTTTCACCTATTCACCTTCGGCTATTTCCGCCGGATCCTACTGCGCAGGCGCAGCGCCTGCGCAGTACAGGGGGGTCCTTATCCGCCGAGCGGAACTTTCTCGGCAGAACACCGGGTCTAGCTAAAGATTTTCGGCTTCTGCGACCGCAGCTGTTGTATCCTTCCACAACAAAAAAAGAGTCCCCAGCTTCCAGGCAGCAATAGAGAACATGCAGGCAAGGAAAAAACAAACAAAAAACACTAACATCTGCAAATACTACCATGTGGATTTTGGGGGTGCTATGGGGGTGCTTAAATAATTTTTGGGGAGGTTTGAGCACCCCCAAGCACCCACCTAGCGCCGCCCCTGCTGTCAAATGCTCTAGAATAATAGGGTGCAGGTCAATTCTGGAGTCTCCTGTGTGCTTTGAGTGTCCTGTGTCCTAAACTTCTCTCTCTAGAGTTTATAGTGGCAAGCATTTAAAATATGCCTAATTGTCTGTTGAGTCAGGGATTCAACTTGGAGGTGAAATGATAGCTCCCTGAGCCATCTGGATGTCCCTAACCACCTTCAGGGGCAAAAGGGGGTTCTTCACTTGTAAGGAAATTTTTTTGACCTGTGATTAAAGGTGGGGTGTTGTGTAGCTTGCTAAGTGGTTAGCAACATGTTGCATTGCAAAGCAAGCATGTGGTTTGTTTTAGGAAGTGTTGCCATAGAATTATAATCGTAATCACTTAAATACAAGGCACTTTCTCCCCTTCCTGCCCAGTCCAATATTTAGCTTTCAGTGCTGTCGCATTTTGAATGACAATTGTGCGGTCATGCAACGCTGTACCCAAACAAAATTTTTATAATTTTTTTCCTCACAAATAGAACTTTCTTTTGGTGATATTTGATTACCACTGGGGTTTTTATTTTTTGTGCTACAAATAAAAAAAGACCGAAAATAAAAAATAAAAAAGTTTTACTTTGTTTCTGTTACAAAACTATGTAAATGAGTTTTCTCCTTCACTAATGAGCACTGATGAGGCTGCACTGACGGGCATTGACGAGGCAGTACTGATTGGCACTGATGAGATGGCACTGGTGATGAGGCACTTATATGCAGCACTGATGGGCACTGATAGGCGATACCGATAAGCAGCACTGATGGGCACTGATATGCAGCACTGATGGACACTGATAGGTGGCACTGATGAGCACTCAAAGGCGGCACTAATGGGCACTGATAGGTGGCACTGATGGGCACTGATGAGGCAGTACTGATTGGCACTGATGATGTGGCACTGATGGGCAGTGATGACATCACGCCCAGGATCCCGGATGTAAACAAAGCCGCAATCGCGGCTGTCAGCGTGAGATCGGTGAATTTTTTTTCTCAAACTCATGCTTTCCAGCCTGGAGGAGGGATGCAGGGTCTTTTTGACCCCGCATCTCTCCATAAAGAGGACCTGTCACAATAGATTCCTATTACAAGGGATGTTTACATTTCTTGTAATAGGAATAAAAGTGATCAAAAAAATAAAAATGTAAAAAAAAAGTGTAACAATAAAAAAAAGTGTAACAATAAAAAAAATTAAGTAAAATAAATAAATAAAAAATGTAAAACGCCCCTGTCCCCGGTAGCTTGCGCTCAGAAGCAAACGCAAGTCCCGCCCACATATGTAAACGCCATTCAAACCACACATGTGAGGTATCGCCGCGTGCTTAAGAGCATGTGCAATAATTCTAGCCCTAGACCTCTTCTGTAACTCTAAACTGGTAACCTGTAAAAATTTTCAAAGCGTCGCCTATGGAGATTTTTAAGTACCGAAGTTTGGCGCCATTCCATGACTGTGCACAATTTTATAGCGTGACACATTAGGTATCTATTTACTCTGCGTAACATTATCTTTCACATTATACAAAAAAATTGGGCTAACTTTACTGTTTTGTTACTTTTTAATTCATGAAACCGTTTTTTTTCCAAAAAAAAGGCGTTTGAAAAACTATTGCGCAAATACCATGCAAGTTGCAGTGACTGTCATTTTATTCCCTAGGGTGTCTGCTAAAAAAAATATATAATGTTTGGGGGTTCTGAGTAATTTTCTAGCAAAAAATTTATGATTTTTACATGTAGGAGGGAAGTGCCAGAAGTGGAAGGTGTTTTTGTGAATCCGTTGCACAGTTTCTTACCTAGAGATCCTGCCATTAAGAGCACTTGCTGTTGCAGTTTGACATTGACCCCCTTCCCCCCCAATGTAACACAACACAGCCCAATGCACTGGGCTTTTTACTGTGGGGCCGTATAAATGCATATCTCCCTTTGTGCTGGGAGCGTGCCACACAGAACACTCCCAGCACAGAGACCAGGGTCTCACTGAGAGCCCCAGGCCCTGTACTAACGATCGCTGTGGAAGCCTCTGATTGGCTACCACAGTAAATGGCTGTGAAGCCTGCCCCTGTGTTTTTCTCTCTTTGTGAATGGAGAGGAAAGGTACAGTGTATCTTTCTCTTTTCTTGCAGAGAGGGGGAAAAATTGTGTGTAAAAAATAGATAAAAAATAAATATATAATAAATAAAAAATAAAGAAAAAAAATACCTAGATTAAGGTTTTATCTAGGTCATTGCCAGGGTTAGCAATTGGGTTAAATAAGGGTCAAAGGTCAGTGGCAAGGTCAAGGTCAGTATATTTTGAGCAGGATTTTTTTTTTAATTAGCATCAGTGTCAGTTAGTGGCAGAGTGTTTTAGGTAGGTCACAAAAAAAGCAAAACTATTGTTTCTGGGCTGTACTACGAGTACAACCAACAACTGACATACACATATGTGGTATCACTGTGATCATCAGTAGCAGGAGAATTTATTTTGGGCTGTTCTGTGGTGGTAGAATATGGTAGTAACACGAATTATAGAGCTACATTTAAATATATATATATATATATATATATATATATATATATATATATATATATATATATTTTGTTCTATTTTGGGCCAGTTTTCCTTTGATAATAAAGAAATAAAAATCAGTAGATATAACCATTTACTACCAAATAAAAGCCCAATTTGTCCTGAAAAAAACAAGCTATAATCCACCTGGATGCACAAAGTATTTGTGATATATATATAGTTTAAATAACACATGTCAAAATTGCTAATTGTGCTTAGGCATTAAGATTTGTTTTACCCATAGGTGTGAAGGGGTTAAGTCACTGCATCACAATTAGAAGCAGCATTGCAAACTCACTTCCTCAGTTGGCTATTGGCCTGTCTATCTGATGACCTGATGGCCAACTAAAGTGCATGTGTATGTGTTTTTTGTTTGGTAAAGTCCATTCATTCCAAAATCAAATATTAAAAGCAAACAAAATCTTTCGAACAACATTTAAATGTTCTGAGAATTTTTGTATGACTTTTCCTATGAATTTTCCTTTGAAATTATATCCATCTATGGCTAGCTTTAGTAGCAGGATCTCCAAATAAGCAAATAGAGAATTGGTTTCAAAGTTTCTTAAGAAAACTGTATATGGTGAGGCATAATGTGAACTATACTAAATAAAGTGCCTCGCTCCCCCAAATCCACAGTATTGTGCTTATATAAAAAAAGCATAAACAATACATGATATTATAAATAGAGACAATCTATAACTGAATAATCATTTGATGTAGCAACATATACTCTTTATTTGACCAGTTCCTGCCCGCCCACTCACAGTACATTTACTGCGGGCCTATTGCGGTCCCTGTTAACCCACGCTGCTACTGGCTACAGCAAGATTTTATCAGCAGGCCCTGGCCAATGATTAATGGCTGAGACCTGCTGATTGGCTGTAGCCAATCATAGCACAGTGTCTTGTGTTTACAAACACACAGGGCTCTTTGCACAGATGAGCAATCTGGCTGTTTCTTCCACCTGCGAAGGGACAAAAAGCAGTCAGATCTGTTAGTAAAAAGAGCACATATTACACACATTACACTTGGTAGGCACACAGTTAACCCTTGCTTGCCCCTTGATGTTAACCCCTTCCCAGACAGTGTCTTTAATACAGTGTACAGTGTTTTGTCTGATTACTGTTTTAGTGTCACTATTGATATCAGTGTCAGTTAGTCTTTTAACCGCTTGCCGACTGCCGCATGTACATTTATGTCGACACAATAGCACGGACAGGCAAATGGGTGTACTGGTACGTCCCTTTAAATTTGCCGCTGTGCCAACGCGTGCGCGCCGAACACACGCCCACCGCGGGCTCTGTGAGTGTGATCGTGGGTCCCGCGGACTCGATGTCCGCAGGGATACCCGCGATCGTCTCACGGAGAGAAAGAACTGCCTAGTGACAGGACACTGATCACAGCTCCCTGTAATCTGGAGCGGTGATCGGTGTTGTGTCACACACAGCCCCTCCTCCCACAGTTAGAATCACTCCCTAGGACACACTTAACCCCTACAGCGCCACCTAGTGTTAACCCCTTCACTGCCAGTCACATTTACACAGTAATTAATGCATTTTTAATTGCACTGATCGCTGTATAAATGTTAATGGTCCAAAAATAGCGCCGAAAGTGTCCGATGTGTCTGCCATAATGCCACAGTCATGATAAAAATCGCTGATCACCGCCATTACTAGTAAAAAAAAAATCATTAATAAAAATGCCGTAAAACGATCCCCTATTTTGTTGGACGCTATAACTTTTGCGCAAACCAATCAATAAACGCTTACTGCGATTTTTTTTAACCAAAAATATGTAGAAGAATATGTATCGGCCTAAACTGAGGAAAAAACATTTTTTAATATATTTTTTGGGGATATTTATTATAGCAAAAAGTAAAAAAATAATGCGTTTTTTTCAAAATTGTTGCTTTTTTTTGTTTATAGCGCAAAAAATTAAAACCGCAGGGGTGATCAAATGCCACAAAAAGAAAGCTCTATTTGTGGGGAAAAAAGGACGTCAATTTTGTTTGGGAGACACGTCGCACGACCGCGCAATTGTCAGTTAAAGCAACGCAGTGCCGAATCCCAAAAAGTGCTCTGGTGTTTGGCCAGCCAAATGGTCCAGGGCTGAAGTGGTTAATGTACCTCCCAGACAGGGTCTGTTAGTGCCAGATTGCGTACCAGACTATCACAGTCCCACTATCCCCCCACAGTTCCCGATAAATTGCTGATCACCGCCATTACAAGTATAAATTCCAATATATATATATATATATATATATATATATATATATATATATATATTACAGTGGGGATGGAAAGGATTCAGACCCCCTTAAATTTTTCACTCTTTGTTATATTGCAGCCATTTGCTAAAATCATTTAAGTTCATTTTTTTCCTCATTAATGTACACACAGCACTCCATATTGACAGAAAAACAGAATTGTTGACATTTTTGCCAATTTATTAAAAAAGAAAAACTGAAATATCACATGGTCCTAAGTATTCAGACCCTTTGCTCAGTATTTAGTAGAAGTACCCTTTTGATCTAATACAGCCATGAGTCTTTTTGGGAAAGATGCAACAAGTTTTTCACACCTGGATTTGGGGATCCTCTGCCATTCCTCCTTGCAGATCCTCTCCAGTTCTGTCAGGTTGGATGGTAAACGTTGGTGGACAGCCATTTTTAGGTCTCTCCAGAGATGCTCAATTGGGTTTAAGTCAGGGCTCTGGCTGGGCCATTCAAGAACAGTCACGGAGTTGTTGTGAAGCCACTCCTTCGTTATTTTAGCTGTGTGCTTAGGGTCATTGTCTTGTTGGAAGGTAAACCTTCGGCCCAGTCTAAGGTCCTGAGCACTCTGGAGAAGATTTTCATCCGGGATATCCCTGTACTTGGCCAAATTCATCTTTCCCTCGATTGCAACCAGTCGTTCTGTCCCTGCAGCTGAAAAACACCCCCACAGCATGATGCTGCCACCACCATGCTTCACTGTTGGGACTGTATTGTACAGGTGATTAGTGCCTGGTTTTCTTCACACATACCGCTTAGAATTAGGGCCAAAAAGTTCTATCTTGGTCTCATCAGACCAGAGAATCTTATTTCTCACCATCTTGGAGTCCTTCAGGTGTTTTTTAGCAAACTCCATGCAGGCCTTCATGTGTCTTGCACTGAGGAGAGGCTTCCGTCAGGCCACTCTGCCATAAAGCCCTGACTGGTGGAGGGCTGCAGTGACGGTTGACTTTCTACAACTTTCTCCCATCTCCCGACTGCATCTCTGGAGCTCAGCCACAGTGATCTTTGGGTTCTTCTTTATCTCTCTCACCAAGGCTCTTCTCCCCCGATAGCTCAGTTTGGCCGGACGGCCAGCTCCAGGAGGGGTTCTGGTCGTCCTAAAAGTCTTCCATTTAAGGATTATGGAGGCCACTGTGCTCTTAGGAACCTTAAGTGCGGCAGAATTTTTTTTGTAACATTGGCCAGATCTGTGCCTTGCCACAATTCTGTCTCTGAGCTCTTCAGGCAGTTCCTTTGACCTCATGATTCTCATTTGCTCTGACAAGTACTGTGAGCTGTAAGGTCTTATATAGACAGGTGTGTGGCTTTCCTAAGCAAGTCCAATCAGTATAATCAAACACAGCTGGACTCAAATGAAGGTGTAGAACCATCTCAGGGATGATCAGAAGAAATGGACAGCACCTGAGTTAAATATATGAGTGTCACAGCAAAGGGTCTGAATACTTAGGACCATGTGATATTTCAGTTTTCCTTTTTTAATAAATCTGCAAAAAAAGTCAACAATTCTGTGTTTTTCTGTCAATATGGGGTGCTGTGTGTACATTAATGAGGAAAAAAATGAACTTAAATTTTAGCAAATGGCTGCAATATAACAAAGAGTGAAAAATTTAAGGGGGTCTGAATACTTTCCGTCCCCACTATATATATATATATATATATATCATCGTTTGTAGATGCTTTCACAAAAATAAATAATATACACTTATTGAGATTTTTTTTTTTACCAAAGGCATGTAACAGAATACATTTTGGCCTAAATTTATGAAGAAATTAGATTTTTTTATTTTTTTTATTGGATATGTTTTATAACAGAGAGTGGAAAATATTTTTTTTTTGTTTGTTTACAGTGGGACGGAAAGTATTCAGAAGTGTCAGATCAAGTACTAGGAATGTGATCTGGAACAGAGCGGTCGCCCTGCTGCATTATATACGTGGGGCGGTCGCTAAGCTGTTAAAGCAGCCAGTCACTTCAAACAGGCTGGCTTTCCATTTCATTTCATGCAATGTCTCTTATGCAATAAAATCCACCTACCTGCCTGCTCACAGTGTTCTCTAAAATGTAAACTGAGCTGCACATGCCTATGCAGGAGTGATGTCATCCCACGTCAGCCAATGAAGACAGATGAGGACCAGCACACAGAAGAAGATGCCGGTGTTCTGCCGAGAAAGTTCCGCTCGGCGTATAAGTTCCCCCCTCTACTGCGCCTGCGCAGTAGGTATCGGCGGAAATAGCCAAAGCAGAACAGCTGAAAATCAGCTGTACACGGCGCCTGTAAGAGGGCCCCTCGCGGGCTCGCTTCGCTCACCACGCTTCGGGCACGGCCTTGCTGCGCTCGGCACTTTTAGATTCCCCCTCTAGGTCCACTTGCATGGTGGGGAAGGAACCTGGACCCAGAGCGCAGGCGCCGTGTACAGCTGATTGAAGCATTTGAGCTTCGGCTATCTCCGGCGGCTGAGAGTAGAATGTACTGCGCAGGCGCAGCGCCTGCGCAGTACAGGGGGGGAACTTATCCGCCGAGGGAACATTCTCAGTTCATTTTTTTCCATATTAATGTACACACAGCACCCCATATTGACAGAAAAACACAGAATTGTTGACATTTTTGCAGATTTATTAAAAAAGAAAAACTGAAATTTTGATAAAGTCACGTGGACGGTGACGATACGTGTCAGGGAAGAGTCAGATGTCATCACTTCCAGCCGCGGCCCAGACCGGAAGTACTGGGATCTGTGCTGTTCATTTTATGCTGTACATGTAAGTTACTATGTTGTTTTGAATAAACCTGTTTTGAATACTGCACAATGGGGATACTCCTTTCTATTGCATGCCTCCACTCAACTTGCCGAACTTGAGGCCTTCCATTGGAGATTTGCCAGACCTGTGACGATCAGAGGAGACTGATCGATTGATGGTGTTTCATCCACTTCCTGATTGCAGGCTCGACTTGACCCTATGGGTCTTTGCTAGAGGTGAGAGGCTGAGGGAAACGTGTGGCGCACAACGTATACGATTATTAGGAGGAATCTGTCACCTATCATCATTTGCACTTGCACTTTTTTCATCTATTTTTCGCATGAGCTGTTTTATGAGGACTCACTTTTTTCACGTTGGAACTGTATTACATTACTTGGATCGACATGTGGCTATTTTTTTAGGGTTTCTGCACTTTTTTGCACTTTATGCGATTTTTGTTATTGCATGCAATTTTTTTTATCTCATGCGATTTTTTCAATTTTTTCTAAATTTGTGATTTTTTTTCATCTTGATGCACTTTTAGACTATTTTTGGATTTATTCACCTTCATTTGGATTTGTTTATTTATTTATTTGATGTCATATTTCATAAATTTTCACTGTTATTTATCCGATGTCACTTCTTATGAATTTAATGGATGTTTAGTCACTTTATTTATGTGATTTTGCTATTTACGCATATGCACTTTACTTGAAGAATTGGATTATATTTTTATATTTATTTTATCACATTTATGCACTTTGAGTTAGCGCCACATATCTCTATTTACCTTAAGGGGGTCTGAATACTTTCCATCCCCACTGTATATAATAAAAAAATTAAAAACCCAGTGGTGATCAAATACCAATAAAAGAAAGCTCTATTCCTGTGAAAAAAATGATATACATTTCATTTGAGTACAGTGTTGCATGACTGAGCAATTGCCAATTAAAGTAGCACAGTGCTCAATAGCAAAACATGCCCTGGTCATGAAATGAGTAAAACCTTCCAGAGGTCAGATGGTTAGCAGCACAGTGTGCCCATTGTGAAAAAAATCCTTCAACCATATCCATATCTTATACAGAGAAAAAAATTAAACAAAAAAATGTCTTTTATAATTCAGTGCATATTCCTCCAAATCACAGTTGTTTCACCGAAGCATGATGTGTGTGGCCATGGAATCACAAGGTGTACTAGAATCCAACCACATATTGCACCCTTGTGCCCTCTGCTAATAACTATAATGTTATTCTCCCCTAGGGCCCACTTACTGCTCCCTGTAAATTGTGGCCTGAATTTGAAGTAGTATAGGAGGGGTCTGAGAGATCCCCCTCATTAACCCACAAAACAGTGGATGAGTTTACCTTGGTGAATTGATGGTTTGTGGCGAATATATGCTTGTTTAGCCTTCCCGTATGAATTTGGGTTTGGATGGACAGCTCTGTTCATATGAAATAATAATAGTGGTTCTCTTCTATCCAGACGCTTGCAAACAACTGGATCTTGTATAGATCTAAGCTTGCCAAAATTGTTCACTCATCACTAGCATTCAGGTTACTGTCATAACTTAATTTATATGACTGGATGACAGCTAAGCAGTCTTTGTACATTAGTGCCAAACACTCTGAAAAAGTGCAGACAGCTGAATTTCTTTGGGACTTTCCTACTCGCAATGGCCTGCACAGTATTCTTGTTTGACATGGTTTAAGGTGAAACTAAGTTATATTCAATATACAGAATAGTAGGAGAACATAGAAACCTTTCAAATATGAGCTGTAGTATTATCCACAGTGTTTAAATATATCACTGTGTAATCAAGTAAAATGAGTACAAATGATCTCTTATCTCTTCAGCATGAAATGTATCATAATCTTGCTTTTAGAAATACAGCTCCAAAGAAATATAAGAATTAGTTCTATTTTGTTGCCTAGCATTAAAATGGGCATAGTCATTTCATAATTCTTGCCCACAATAAAAATATTAAAGTGTTACTAAACCCACAACAGTATAATCAGTCTGTATATGCAGTAAAACATGCGTGTTATACTCACCGTGGAACCTAAGGGGTTAATCCTCTGCGTTGTGTAAAAAGGCTGCTTGATCTTGTATGCACAGATCCTCCCTTCCCTGCACTGCCCCCCTGGACAAGTCCGGATAAGACAGAGCATTTGGAGTCAGGCTGCACATGCTCAGTTTGGTGTGTATTGCTAGAGAGGGTTTTTTGTTTCTTGGGAGAGTGCATGTGATCAGAAAATCGGCACTGTCCAGACAGAGGGTCAGGCACCCTGCAGCCTCATAGGACAGCTCAGTCTGAAAATTCCTCCTACAAGCTTTACCAGGAACTGATAGAAATCACAAGACTGCTATATAGTGCTGATGAGAAAAGGTATTTAGCAAATTATGTTTACTAAAATAATTGCATTTCCATGTTCTGTGCACTGTGGGAGACCAGATATAGTGAATGCAGGGTCCTGGGACACTTTAACTAAAACGCAAGAAAGGCATAACAACTTTGTACAGGGACTTAAAGCTAATCTAAACTGATGAACAATAATGTCATACTGTATGTTACAACCCATCGGTCCTTTGATGTGGTCATGGGCGTCCGCAGCATAGGGCAAGGGGGGGGGCAATTGCCCCCCCTGGAATCTTAAGAAGGTAGAGGTCGACCGATATATCGGAGAAGGGAGGAGGAATGTGGGGTTCCTCCTCCCTTCTCCACACACTGTTGGCAGAGCAGGTCAGGGCCGAACTTATCATTGGGCTTGACTGGGCTCAAGCCCATGGGCCCCACCCAATAGGGGGCCACGCTGACCCCAGCCGAGTGTTCCTCGGCTATACTCGGCTAGGTCCGCTCACAGTCACGCCTAGTCCCACCCTATGATGGACATAACACAGGGACTGGGCGTGACTGTAAGCGGAGCTAGCCGAGTACACTCGGCTATGTATGTCGGCGCTTGGCTCCGCTCACAGTCACGCTCAGTCCCGCCATTGGACCTGTGTTATGTCCATCATAGGGCAGGACTGGGCAGGACTGCGAGAGGAGCCGAGATACACAGGACCGCCTCTGTGTATCTCGGCGGCGCCATATTTAAACTGCAGTGACACTGACATGTCACTGCAGTTTAACTGCAGCCTGGGCAAGGCTGCAAATGACACGGACAAGGCTGCAGATGGACACTGATAAGGCTGCAAGGCTGAAAATGACACTGACAAGGCTGCAAGGCGGCAAATGACACTGACAAGGCTGCAATGTCACTGGGCAAGGATGCAAATGACACTGACAAGGCAGCAAATGACACTAGGCAAGCATGCAGATGGATACTGTGCAAGGCTGCATTGATGAGCATTTAAATGTAAGTTTTTTCCTTAAAATAGTTTTTTCCTTAAAATTCCTCAAACTCTTATCTTGAGGTTTGCTGATTGGTTATTGGCATTTACGTAGTGCCTCCTTTACTGCCGTTGAGAAAACCTGTCCGCATTAGACAGTGATGTAATGGCGGACAAACACTATCAGAGTGGCGCGCTTAAAAGAAAACCAAAGGTTTAAAGTAATGTATAGAAGGTAGGGCCCGAAAGTGACTCAAGCCCAGGGGCCCCCACCACCCTAACTCCTGCGCTGGCCACGGTGTGTGAAGCTGTATGGAGAGAGAGAGGAGCTGGCAAAATTGAGGTTGGATGTCGGGGGTGGGTGGGCCCGGGAGGCGGGACCCAGCTATCCAACACCAGCCAATGAGATGGGATCTGGGCGGGCTGCTATGTGTATGTGGCCATGCCCCTTTCTTAAACAGCCCAATCATTGGCTGGATAGCTGCTGGGTCCCGCCCACCCCTCATTGGCTGATAGCTGCTAGGTCCCACACACCCCGGGTCCCGCCCACCCCGGGTCCCACCCATCTCCGACATCACGCTGAATTTGTCAGCTCCCCTTTTTTCTCTCCATACAGTTTCACACAGTTACACTATCGGCTGTGAAACCTGCCATTGCCATCCAGTGCCACCTGCCAGTGCCACCTGCCAGTGCCACCTGCCAGTGAAAACCAGTGCCTGCCAGTGCCACCTGCCAATGATACCTGCCAACCAGTGCCAATCAGTACCATCTGCCCGTGCCACCTGACAATGCCAACCAGTGCCAGCCAGTGCCACCTGCCAGTGCCATCTGCCAGTGCCAATCAGTGCCACCTGCCAGTGCCAATCAGTGCCTGCCAGTGCCACCTGTCAGTGCCACCTGCCAGTGGCAATCAGTGCCATCTGCCAGTGCCATCTGCCAGTGCCAACCAGTGCCACCTGCCAGTCCCAATTAGTGCCATCCAGTGCCACCTGCCAGTGCCAATTAGTGCCACCTGCCAATCAGTGCCAACCAGTGCCACTTGCCAGTGCCACCTGCTAGTGCCCAACAGTGCCACTTGCCAGTGTCAACTGTCAGTGCCACCTGCCAGTGCCAACCAGTGCCATCTGCCAGTGCCAACCAGTGCCACCTGTCAGTGCCTTCCAGTGCCACCTGCTAAAAAAAAAAAAATATCGGCCGCAAAAATCGGCATCATATATCGGCCATCGGCCGCCCCGATTTCTAAATATCGGCATCGGCCAGACAACAACCCATATCGGTTGACCTCTATAAGAAGGTGTTGAAGAGTGCAGACAGTTGCCCTGTGTAAGTCAATGGTGGCCGCGGCCGCCTCAGCGGCAGCCGTGGACTTTTTTTCTACGTCTGTTGGCCTGGGGCTGCTCTCAGTCTGTTCCAACTTATCACAGATTGATACAGACATCCGTCCCTCCCTCCCTCCCTCACCCCCCGGCCTGATCATCAGATTGGCTCTGACTGCCGCCCGGGCCTCTGTTCGACATCTCGGCCGTTTCGGAATGTGATTGGCTGCCTCAGCCTGCCTGTGTAATGTCGCTATGCCGATTCGGCCGGCGCCGCCTCCTCCCACAGGTGCGTGGAGTGACCGACAGAGAATACGGTGCCAGTGCTATCGCATCACTGCAGTGCCACTGTGCCAGTTAGGAGGAGAATATATATATATATATATATATATATATATATATTGCTGCTAAAAGTTGGACAGCTGAGCTATTGCTGGAAAAATATATTTGTGTTGTGTTATAATATCTTCTTCACTTTGTAAGGAAGTTACTCAGTCTCTCAGGCGTACCAGTCCATAATGCCCATATAAATATAGCCTAGAGAATGTACATCTTTCTATATTGCAATGTATTGCAATACATCTGTTGTGGCCATATTTTGATCTTGATGAAATCAACCTATACAATATAGGCTGTTTTCATAAAGATCAAAATATGGCCACAACAGATGTATTGCAATACATTGCAAAGAGAAAGATTTACATTCTCTAGGCTATATTTATATGGGCACAGAGTGAAGCTGAATTATCTCAAGAGCTATTTCACACTGCTATCTGGCCGCATTATTGGTAAAGCGCCGCTAGTTTTAGCGGCGCTTTACCATCGTTTTAGCGCCGCTATTCGGCCGCTAGCAGGGCGCTTTTAACCCCCGCGGGGGCGGCGTCGGCGGTAAAGCGCCGCTATTGTAAGCGGCGCTTTACCGTCGGTATTCGGCCGCTAGCGGGGCTGTTTTACCCCCCCGCTAGCGGCCGAGAAAGGGTTAAAAACCACCGCAAAGCGCCTCTGCAGAGGCGCTTTGTCGGCGGTATAGCCACGCTGTCCCATTGATTTCAATGGGCAGGAGCGGTGAAGGAGCGGTATACACTCCGCTCCTTCACCGCTCCGAAGATGCTGCTAGCAGGTCCTGCTAGCGCACCGCTCCAGTGTGAAAGCCCTCGGGCTTTCACACTGGATACAAAGCAGCGGCACTTTCGGGTCGGTTTGCAGGCGCTATTATTAGCGCATAAAAAGCGCCTGCAAACCGCCCCAGTGTGAAAGGGGCCTAACAGGTTGCCAACATACACTGCACCGGGGATAAGGTTTATAGTCCACATAATGTAGATAGTTGTGAACAAAATGACTGGTAGTAGTGCAGCACAGACACAAAGCACAAGAAGTCATCTGGCAAATCTGAATATAAACTCCCTCATCTTCATCCTGCCACAGTATATAACCTGTACATTAACCGGTTCAATACAGGGCATTTTCACCCCCTTCCTTCCCAGACCAATTTTTAGTTTTCAGCGCTGTCGCACTTTAAACGACAATTGCGCGATCGTGCGATGTTGTACCCAAGAAAAATTGATGTCCTTTTTTCCCACAAATAGAGCTTTCTTTTGGTGGTATTTGATCACCTCTGCGGTTTTTATTTTTTGCGCTATAAACAAAAGAAGAGCGACAATTTTGAAAAAAACACAATATTTTTTACTTTTAGCTATAATAAATATCCCAATTTTTTTTTTAAAAAACAAATTTTTTCCTCAGTTTTGGCCGATACGTATTCTTCTACATATTTTTGGTAAAAAAAATCGCAATAAGCGTATATTGATTGGTTTGCGCAAAAGTTATAGCGTCTACAAAATACGGGATAGATTTATGGCATTTTTTAAAACAAATTATTTATTTATTTTTTTTACTAGTAATAGCGACATTATGGCTGACACATCGGACACTTTTGACACATTTTTGGGACCATTCACATTTATACAGCGATCAATGCTATAAAATTGCATTGATTACTGTGTAAATGTGACAGGCAGTGAAGGGGTTAACCACTAGGGGGACACAAGGGGTTAAATGTGTTTCCTAGGGAATGCTTCTAACTGTAGGGGGCGGGGACGTACAAGGGGAGGAGACCGATCAGTGTTCCGCTGTACTGGGAACACAGATCGTTCTCCTCTCACCTGACAGGATGTGGATCTGTGTGTTTACACACACAGATCCACGGTCCGGCCCGGTTAATGGGCAATCGCGGGTGCCCGGCGGACACGCACCGGGTCCCGAGCAACGCGGCGGGCGCGCGCTCCCCCTAGACGGCCGGGAACCTGAGGTCGTCATATGATGTCCACCCAGGATGGGAGATCCCATCTGTGGACATCATATGTCTATATGCGGGTAGGGAAGTGGTTAAAGTGGTTGCCAACCTTTACATTTACCCAGTAAAGTGTCTGGCCTGGTGCTACATAGAGATAAAACAGATCCTCCAACATTAGTCTCCAGTCTTCTCTTCTTCCATTCAAAGTTCAGAATGTTTCAAGTTTTTTCTGAGCATTCAGAAAAAAGGGTTTGGAGAGCTAAAGTTACACTCTGCAGAGCTCAGTGAGGAGAGCTCTGAGAGCTGATTGGAGGGAAGGGACAAATCCCAATTAGCATACAGGAAAAGAGCTCAGGCTGTCAATCAGCTGGAAGCCTTTTTTTGGGCATGTGTGGCACACCCAAAGTCTGAAACGTGTTAAAATTGTTCTGCTGCATTAAAATTGTTCGATTTTACACTGTTATATCATCTGAAGTCTCTTAGTTCTTATGTAAAACACCTGCATATATTCCCTTTCTCTAGTAAATTTTGGCCAGTTCTTCCTCATTAAATGTCTCACTGTTGACCAATTTTAATCAGCTGTATCATCTGTGGTCTCTTAATTCTTTAAGAGAACTTGATAGAAAGTGGAAAGCTGCAGGACATTGTAGCATCACTGAGAACACAGAGACATGAACTACTGGCCAGTTTCTTTCAACCCATCAAAGCAGGTCAATTACCGTTTTATGAAAAAGAAAGTGTTGCTGCTAAAGCTAACTTTTTTAAAACTGAAATACATCAGACTGGGGTGCTGCTGCTGTCAGCTAATTGCAAAAAAAAAAAAAAAAAAATCCTCAGTCTAATATGTGCCATGAGTAGATGTGATCACTGAGACTGTCTGTAAAAACCATGCTGTTCTGTAACACCATTCACAGCTTTAAGGCACCCTCCAAGCATGCTATTTCATTAGTTCAGCTCTTTGAACATTTTACATACGTCCAAAAAGTGAACTGTTCGGCACAAGCTGATGGCTGCTACTGCAGTCATCAGCTTGTGCTCTATTTGTTCAGCTTAAAAGTGGTGGGTGGATGAATAGGTGCCAATTATTTTCAAAATGTTTGTTTATTCTGCAGGGCTTTTGTTTTCAGAAAATCTATAATATTCTGGGGGTTTAACCACATCCCGCCCGGCCTATAGCAGAATGATGGCCGGACGGGGGAAGATTGGGCTTCATATGACATGCAGCAGGATAAGCTGCTTGCGCACGCCACCAGAGAGCGCCAATCGGTGCTCCGACACACTGCATCTCCGATCTTGGTAAAGTGCCTATGACGTAGTCTCTTTACCACGTGATCAGCTGTGACCAATCACAGCTGATCACAGCGGTAACCAGGAAGTGCTGGTAATGGGATTTCCTCAGTTTATGTTGACAAGGCACGAGTAGAAGAGAGCCGATCAGTGGCTCTCCTGATGAGAGGAGTTTGCGCTGATAATCAGCACATTCATTATCAGCGCAGCCCAATTAGAGGTGCCCATCCCAGATGCTAATCAGTGCCCATCAGATGCCAATCAGTGCCCATCACAGATACCTATAAGTGTCCATCACACATGCCAATCAGTGCCCATAATAAATGACAATCAGTACCCTTCAGTAATGCCTGTCAGTGCCCATCACAGATGCCAATCAGTCCCCATCAGTAATGCATGTCAGTGCCTTCTCATCAGTGCTATCTATCAGTACCCATCATTGCCCATCAGTGCTGCATATCAGTGCCACCTATCAGTGCCTATCAGTACCACCTATCAGTGCCACCTATCAGTGCTGCATATTAGTGCCTCCTCATCAGTGTCCACCAGTGCCGCCTCATCATTGCCCATCAGTGCAGCCTCATCAGTGCCCGTCAGTTAAGGAGAAAACTTACTTATTTACAAAATTTTATAACAGAAACGAAGAAAGACTTTTTTTTCTTCAAAAATGTTGGTCTTTTTTAAATTTGTTCAGCAAAAAATAAAAAACCCAGTGGCGATCAAATACCACCAAAAGAAAGCTCTATTTGTGGGGAAAAAATGCTAAAAATTTCATTTGGGTACAGTGTTGCTTGACCGTACAATTCTCATTCAAAGTGTGACAGCACTGAAAGCTGAAAATTGGCCTGGGCAGGAAGGGGGTAAAAGTGCCCTGTATTGAAGTGGTTAGGTAATTCTTTTGCCAAAAAGATTTTTACATGTGTGCAAAAATGAAAAGCTTTGCTCTAGAGCTGAACTGGTTAAAAGATTTGTGTATTTTCAATGTTGCTCTCAAAAACTCTTTTTTTTCATTGGTACATGTTTCCCATGGCAGTGTCCAGCATTCCTGTCTTTTTTTGACAGTAGGTTTCCTATTAGTTCTAAAAATGGCAGAATTTAACAGGATTTGACCCTTTTTTAAGATTGCAATGGAACTCACAGTTTAGGTTTGAATTTTGAACAAGATTTGCCAAACCTTTAGGAAATTGCACAATTAGTCCATCACTTATTATTTTATGTTGCTGAATACTTGTTGCTTCTTTCCTGGCTTGCTGTAGCTTCTTGCGCTACTCTTGCCTCCCTCTCACTTTATGACCTTATGCCGCGTACACACGGTCGGACTTTTCGTCTACAAAAGTCCAACGGACGCTGACGGACTAAAGCTGGCTGGTAATCCGATCGTGTGTGGGCTTCTCCGGACTTTCAACGTACTTTTTTAGCCTCAAATCCGACGGACTTTAGATTTGAAGCATGCTTCAAATCTTTACGTCGTAACTACGACGGACCCCGAAGTCCGCTCGTCTGTATGCTAGTCCGACGGACAAAAAAACGACGCATGCTCATAAGCAAAAACTAAACGGAAGCACTCGGTCTAGTAAAACTAGTGTTCGTATTGTAGGTAGCACATTCATCACGCTGCAAAATCTGTGATCGTTGAATGCAGCGCATTTTATTTCTTCTTTACGAATGCTCTAAAGAACGAAGGTGTTTTGCTGTTCATAATCAGAGTTCTCCCAAACTGATTTCTGGATTCTTTTTCTCTTTGATCTCATGAATGATATAGTATGCATTTTAAAAACAATGTTTCCATACTAATAATACTTTTTCCCCTTTTTTTTGTTTTTTTTAGGTTTGTAAAGTTACCACAAAGAACCCATTATTCTTTTTTTTTTTTTATAGTGATTATTTTTTAGTTTTTAGATAAAGTTAACCCAAAGCACCGTTTTTGGTTATGTAAATTTTTTTATTTTCAAGACTTACCACTTGAACATTATTAACATTAGTAATGTATTTTTGGTGTGTTTTTTCCAAACTCAATGAGATTGTTGTCCCTTGTTAATTTAACATTGTGTGTAAAATCAATGATTTAAAAGAAAACACATAAAGTCTTTTGCTAAACTCAAAAAAGATCCATTTATTCATGGTCAAAATAAAATAAAGAGGAAGTCAACGCTGGAAAAAGTAGGTGTACCAGAAAATTGTGATCTTGCGGAGTCCATATAAGAGGGAGCACAATCTGGTCCAAGAATCCCAGAGATCAACAGCACCAGCAGATGATCTAGATGTCCCCAGACTGTGGTCCTACAACAGCCTGCGTCTTCTGTCAGACCAGACTGAACCCAGGTCATCACTTTCTTCTCTTCCCTGCAGCCTTTCCTCCACGCTGCCCTGCAGCCTTCCCTGTAGCCTTCTTTTGAGGCTGTGGCTCTGGTGTTTCAGTTGTGGCAGGAGGAGGAGGAGGAGGAGGAGGAGGAGGGGGGGCTGCCTCATGTAGTTGGGTGTTTTGTGTTAGCGTGCCCTGCAGCCCCTTATGGATTGTTTCCCCAAATAGGCGCTCACAAATGAGGCGCTGCTCCCAATCCATCTGAAGAAGCCTGCTGGCTAAGTAGCAGCCATAGGATTCTTCCGCTTCAGGGGGGCTCCTTAAAAAACGGGTGGCCTCTTGCATGAGGCGCAGGGATGCGTCCTGTGTGACCATCCCCTTCCTGGCCCTTTTTTTGGGAAGGTGGAGGGGAGGCACTTGGGATTCGGTCAGGCTCCTACTGGGCCCAGCCACCTGACTTGGCCCAGCCACCTCACTTGGCCCAGCCACCTCACTGGGAGCAGCCACCTCACTGGGAGCAGCCACCTCCTGCCTGACACTGGGCCCAGCCTCCTCCAGGATGATGGTGAATCCGGCCTCCTCCAGGCTGTCCATGGGCCCGGTCTCCTCCTGCCTGCCACTTTCCCCACATTCCTCCTGGATGGACTCATCCTGTGTATAAAAAAAGGACAATAGTTTGAGTATATTTTTTTGGGTTCATCAATGACACACAGTTTGCTTCTCATGAATAGCAAATTCAATGTGAATACATCTCTTTAATAAAAGAGTCTAATCAGACACCCTAATTATTTCAAGCAGGTGCCAAACATATTTAGCCACTACTGTCAATTGATATGTATACACAATTTTGAGTGCAAAATTATTTTAGACAATTATAACATCCAGTTAACATCATTAATATTAGTACAGTAAATATTTGTTAAAAGAATTTACCTGACTCCAGATGGTCATATCTGGTTCATCCAGGATGGAAGACCCAGCTTGCTCCTCATCAGCCTCTGCTGGGGTGGAGGGAAGGGTGGAGGGAAGGGTGGAGGGAAGGGTTGAAAGTGATGGCCTGGCTTCATTCTGGTCATCCAGAAAACGGAGTTGATTGTAGTACCACAGCCTGGGTACATAAACATCATCTGCTGATGCTCCTGATCTCCTTGATTCCTGGATCTTCTTATGCTCCCTCTTATACATGTTCCTCAAGACCCCAATTTTCTTGAGCAATGTCTCCATTGTTGCTTCCGGGATGGTCGCCTGGACAAAGGCCAGAAGTCTCTCCAGCGTTGACTTCCTCACATGCTTTGCATAATACTGAGGGTGTTTCACCTCCCACAAATTCCTCATCTCTCGATATTTCGAAATAAAAGCTGTAAGGAACTCTGGATCCTTAAATAGGGGATTCATTATATCTGGAAAAGATGAAGTCACAAGACAAAAAACACTTTTATTATAGGTTTCTGCTAACCCCTCATCATCTTCTCCCTATGTAGGCCTCAACAATCTATCAAGCCATATAGGCCGCTTGCTACAAAGTCATGACCATAAAACCCAAAAAATATAGATCTAAAATTACCTTCGTTTTGTAACGTCCTGGTCCACTATCACCTACCACAGAACGTACGTACGACACGTGCGCAAGGGCCCTCTTTACACACTACGCATGTGTGAAACTCCGCCTGCGTCGCCCGCCCCTGACGTTCGAAATTAACTCATGTTCTCCGCCCCCTAATTCGACGCACAGAACGTACGTACGACACGTGCGCAAGGCCCCTCTTTATACACTACGCATGTGTGAAACTCCGCCTGCGTCGCCCGCCCCTGACGTTCGAAATTAACTCATGTTCTCCGCCCCCTAATTCGACGCACAGAACGTACGTACGACACGTGCGCAAGGCCCCTCTTTATACACTACGCATGTGTGAAACTCCGCCTGCGTCGCCCGCCCCTGACGTTCGATTTTAACTCATGTTCTCCGCCCATTTTTTGTTACGGCGCGTAGTGGAGTTAAATAATGGCGGAGACACCTGAAATGTTGACGACCTCAGGTAGTGGAGATAGCCCGGAGGCTGGAACGTCAACAAAATCTATGAGGCCTAGATTTAAGGCCTCTAATATGAGTTTTAAAGAGATGGTGGAGATGGTGGCCATTCTTCACAAAGACGACTATGATGGGAAGTATGGGCCGTACGCACGGCCAAATTTGCGCAAGGCCAAAATAATGGCGAAGGTCGTGGCCACTTTGCAGGCTTCTTTTGGGGTCCAGCGCTCCAAAGATCAACTGAGAAAAAGATGGTCTGACCTGAAACTCAGGGAGCCGGATCAATACCGACGTATCCGGAAAGTTCTTAAAAAAAGTAAGTACTTGTCGTGTTTTTCTCTTGTGTTTATTACCTTGTATACTGCTCCATGTGCTTTTCCTTCCTATACGATTTTTTGTTCATCGTTTTAAACGATCTTTTAATAAACCTCGTTACATATCTATAGATAGATCTATCTAGATCTATCTAGATAGATAGATCTATCTAGATAGATCTAGATAGATCTATCTATCTAGATAGATCTATCTAGATCTATCTAGATAGATATATCTATCTATATATCTATATAGATATATCTATCTATATATCTATATAGATAGATCTATCTATATATCTATCTATAGATATATATAGATAGATATATAGATATATAGATATATATCTATATATCTATATATCTATATATCTATATATCTAGATCTAGATATATCTAGATATATCTAGATATATCTAGATATAGATATATAGATATAGAGAGAGAGAGAGAGAGAAATATAGAGATAGGTAGATAGATAGATATAGAAATGTAAAACATTCTTTTTGAATATTTTAAGTTATCTTAATTTTTTTTCTTTACATTTAGTTAGATATTTAGAGATTTTGTTCCAGATATAGAGAGAGATCAAAAGATTATTAACTATATTTTGAGATATTGATATCTATCTATCCGATATGTCTTTATAATTTTAAATATTGAGGTAAAATAGGAACTCTACACAAACCACTTCACTACAAATGTTGGAAAATTACTATGTACTAAAATATCTGTGTGCTAAGTAGATTAATAATTTTTTGTTTCACATAGGGGAAAAATCACTCAGCCAACAAGAAGACAGTCCACCCCAAGCCAAACATGATTGGGAAATCAGCCCAAGTCCCACTGAGGATGTGGAGGAAGGAGAGGTGGGCGACATGGGCACCCCACCAGGTGAGTGTCTGACACACCAGCTTACGTTAATCTATGCATGGCTGCCTTTTGTTTAATGTCATTTGTCTACTCTATTTTAGGGGATCTGGTTGTGCTTCCTTCAAGCAACAGTGCCACCCCCGAGGATGTGGATGAATTAGGCTACATGGGCACCCCACCAGGTCAGTGTCTGAGACAACAGCTTTGTTTATGGTAAGGTAAACTATGTATGTGTGCATATTTCTAAAGACATTTTTTGGTTTCATTCCACTTTAGGTACAACAAGAAGTGACTATTTCACCTCTGAAAGTGCCCAACGGCTAATTGGTCAAATAATGGCCTGGAATAAAGACATTGATGAAATGCGTAATCGGCTGGATCGTATGCAGCAGGAAATGAAGGACATGATTGATGTTTTGGGTCGAATCTAAATGCCCTTTTTTAAACCCCAAAACATCAATCATGTCCTTCATTTCCTGTTTTGCTGACCCCATTCTGGGCCTTCTCTTTCTTTTTTTGGCTGAACATAAATGGCTGTTTAACCTAATTTAAAAAAGGAGGGCTGTTTCTCGTAAATACCTAAAAAATCCACAAAAAAATAAAACTTGATTTTCTCAAAAACCAAAAAAAAAAAAGTGATTTTAAAAAACCAAAAAAAAAAAAAAATACTTGATTTTAAAAATACAAAAAAAACTAAAAAAACTTGATTTTCAAAAAAACAAAAAAAAAAAAAAATTGATTTTAAAAAACCAAAAAAAAAAAAAAAAAAAAATACTTGATTTTAAAAATACAAAAAAAACTAAAAAAACTTGATTTTCAAAAAAACAAAAAAAAAAAAAAAATTGATTTTAAAAAACCAAAAAAAAAAAAAAATATACTTGATTTTAAAAAAACAAAAAAAATAACAAAACTTGATTTTCCAAAAAAAAAAAAAAAAGCCTGTTTGCGAAAATCAAAAAGCCAAAAATATTTTTTTGTGGATTAGGTAGAAATATTTAAATATAATTATATTTTTCTACATTATTAAGATATCATTATATTTTTGTCTATGAACATTTTATACTAAATGCAGAACTGAATGCATAACAACCATTAATAAAAACATCTCCTTATAGGAATTAAATAAATGTGTGGTTTGTTATTTCAAGGCTCAGTATCAGTTTGGTTATAATTGTAAAAAAGTTGTTTACAGTGGCAATGGAGCTTATTTAGACATTTAAAATTAAAATACAGTTGGCACTACAACTGCTCGACCATAACCTAGGAGACAGCCCAAAAGAAAGGCAAGCAATAAATATAATGCAAGATTTCCTCAATATTTTTTTTATTGTAAAAAATTATATATCCTGGCCCATTGCAATGGCCCCCCTACCCATAAAATAATTAACATATTGCTGTCTAACTTGACGGGCACTTTGGGGGGCCAAGCCAGTACGGACAGTATCCAGGCCCGTAAGGTTGGCTTCTATTTGTCCGGCCTCAGGCCCAACTGTGCCTATATAATTCGGAGAATGTTTGTTTAAAAAGTTGTGCAGAATGCAGCACGATAAAATGATAAAATTAAGTTTGTATTCCGCCAAATTAATGGCTGTTTGAAACAGGCGGAACCGGCTGGCCAGAATTCCAAACGCATTCTCAACCACTCTTCTAGCTCTGGCCAGCCGGTAATTAAAAACCCTCCTCTCCGGGGTGAGGGTTCTTTGGGGGAATGGCCTCATGAGGTGCTTGCTGAGAGCGAAGGCTTCATCGGCAATGAAGACAAAGGGGAGTCCTTCCACGTTATCCTCATCAGGTGGCAATCCCAGGCCACCACTCTGGAGACGCTGGCAGAACTCCGTCTTGGCAAATACTCCTCCATCCGACATCCGGCCATTCTTCCCCACGTCCACATATAAAAAATCATAGTGTGCCGACACCACCGCCATTAAAACAATACTGTGGAACCCCTTATAATTAAAATAGTATGACCCCGAATGGGGTGGTGGCACAATGTGGACATGTTTCCCATCTATAGCCCCTCCACAATTGGGAAAGTCCCAACGGCTGGCAAAATGGGATGCCACAGTCTGCCATTCCTGTGGCGTTGAAGGAAACTGGGGAATCAAACAAGAAAAACAAAATCAATTAATTTGGAAGCTAACATTGCAATAAAATTAGACAATTCAAAACATTATTCCCCAGCATCAGTATAACATTAAATAATTTAATTCTTCTGGAATAACTAATATGGAAAGGCACACTTATCAGATTGCTCACCCCCTCTGATGGAACATTGATTACATTTTAGGGGGTTGTGAAATCCCTAAAAAAGATTACTTTTAGGACACGCAGGAATTTAGGGACTAAAAAGGCTACAAGACTGCAGTTGTCGCACTCTGCAGGTGCAGTTGCTAACCAGCTTACAGTAAATGAGGTAATGTAAAAAGGCATTCATGTTGCAAGGAGTACACAATCACAGGCAAGGGCAATTAATGAAAACACTTTGAGGCTTGCATATGATTTGATGATGGAAATCAGCAGAGCTTCTGCTCATTTACTAAAGCACTGGAACAAATGCACTTGTAGAGTGCACATGCATTTTGCAAACTGCAACATATATTTGCTTTAGACAAATCAACACCACAGAACATTCAAGCAAATTTTAACGAGGGTGGGGGGGGGGGGTTGTGAAATCTAGATAATTGCTAATTAGCAACACACTATTTGGAGTGAGTTTAGGTGGGGGTGGGTGGGGGGGTTGTGAAATCAAGATAATTGCTAATTAGCAGCACACTATTTGAAGTGAGTTTAGGTGGGGGTGGGTGGGGGGGTTGTGAAATCAAGATAATTGCTAATTAGCAGCACACTATTTGGAGTGAGTTTAGGTGGGGGTGGGTGGGGGGGGGGTTGGGAAATCCAGATAATTGCTAATTAGCAGCACACTATTTGGAGTGAGTTTAGGTGGGGGTGGGTGGGGGGGTTGGGAAATCCAGATAATTGCTAATTAGCAGCACACTATTTGGAGTGAGTTTAGGTGGGGGTGGGTGGGGGGGTTGGGAAATCTAGCTAATTGCTAATTATAAGCACACTAAATACACTCAAACAAAATACATTCTAAATGAGTAGACTAGGTGGATATGTTCCCATCACTTCATGCTGGGAAGGTTATTGAAGGAAAATATACATGCATGACAAAAAATAACAGGAAAAAAATCCAGAATGTGTGAGGATAAAAAGGGGACATTCACACTATATTGCAATGATGGTAAGTAGTGTTTGAAGCAAGAAATACATTACATTATCAAAGATTACATAAAAGAACATGTGATGCTAATAAAAGAAAAATATCTTACCTTAATATAGTCCTTCTGCAGGACCTGGATGATGGCAGAACAGGTCTCTGGGATAATGATCCCCAGAGCCTGGGGGGAGATGCCTGTCGAGAACTTAAGGTCCTGCAGGCTTCTCCCTGTGGCCAAATACCGCAAGGTAGCGACCAGCCTCTGCTCCGGAGTGATGGCTTGCCTCATGCAGGTATCCTGCCTGCTGATATAGGGGGTCAGCAAAGCCAACAAACGGTCAAAAACGGGGTCCGTCATCCGGAGAAAGTTCCTGAAATCCTCAGGATTATTCTCACGGATCTCACGGAGCAAAGGCATGTGACAGAACTGGTCACGCTGAAGCAACCAATTCTTGGTCCATGAACTCCTCCTCGCCCTGTTCATGGACTGGTCTTGGGCTGAAGAATAAACTACAGCACCAAGCACATACAATGCACGAGCTCGACGACGAGTACGTACAGGTAACATGGCTTCAAAACGGTCGGCTGGTCAGAACGCACTAAACAGAACGCACTGAAGAACAGCAAGGCCTGTGAAGAACGACCTGAAAATCAGGAACGAGCGGCCAATAAAACAAAGATTTCTCAATGCCAACTGACCAAACGCACTGAAAAGCAGATACAAACCTCACAAGCACAGACTGAACAACAGTTAAAACGAACTGAAAAATACGAGTCTCACAAGCGCGAATCGTCTCTCACCAAACTTCTACTAACACGAGATAAACACGAGATTAGCAGAAGGAGCCCAAAGGGTGTCGTACGGGCTATTGAACTTCCGTTTTATAGTCTCGTCGGACTTGGTGTACGTCACCGCGTACTAGGCTGTCGTACTTTTGTGTGGTCGTGTGTAGGCAAGTCCGTTCGTAAGAAAGTCTGCCGCAAGTCCGCCGAAGGTACGTCGGAAGTATGTCGGACAGGCTGTCGGACTTTTGTAGACGAAAAGTCCGACCGTGTGTACGCGGCATTAGTCCACAACTATCATCAGTCTCATCACATCCTGACGTATCCTTCTTCCTCCAGTCCCTCATAATGAGCAGCAGTGTATTAGCAGGCCAAGTCCTAGGAAGACTTCCTTGCTGGTGTACTAGCAACAAATAAACACTGTGAATGCACAGAAGAGCTTGACAAATTATCATATTAAAACCTATACATGCTTTACATTGTCTTGCAATGATAACAGACTATCATTAAAAAATTTGGTTAAAATAACAACGTGATTTGAGCTCAGCCAGTCCCAACCTGAGGTTCTAGCAAACATAATATATTAAAACACATCCATAATCCTCTTTATCAATAACCTGTGGATATGTAATGGATTTTACCTGTGGATTTTACTGAAAACTCAGTGTAGCGCTATCCCCAGAGGAGCCTCTGGATTGTTTAGTGATTTCTCTGCACATCTGAAGATGGCACACCTCGTTCACCCAGCACTTACCAGCACATCTTGAGGTATTTCAAAGAGTTTATTAATCCAAGAATAGCCTAAAAGAAGAAAGAATTAGCAAGTGCACTTATACAATCACTAATGCCGCGTACACATGAGCGGACTTTCCGGCGGACTAGGTCCAACGGTCTTTCCGATGGACTTTCTGACTAGGTCCGAAGGACTTTCTGAACCAACGGACTTGGTAGTATTTTGACTGACAGCAATTAATAGAACTGAACTGCATTTTGCTAGCAGCAGTATATATAGACAGTACCAACTTGATAAAGCATTCCCTGTTTTATCCCACTGGCCAGTGATTAATAAAAATAAGAAAACCTTTGGTCGGCAAAGTTGGGGCTCTTGATGAAAGCACAACAGTTCCGAGCAGACAACAGATTTATTTCTGCAATGCTAGTCTATTACCAGACACGGGGCACCATCCTCTGGGTCTCTGAACATGTGCTCTGGTTCAGTTCAAGTATTCAGACAAGATAGGAATTGCTGAGACAGTTCCTCCTTTCCTTCTTCACAAGCGCTAGGAGCAGTGCTGTATTCTGCCCTAGGCCAACAAGGCCCAGGCCTAGGGCGGCACTTTGCAGGGGGGCGGCCCCACACGAAAAAAGCCCCCCCCCCCCTTCGGAGTCAATAAATTCACTACCGGAGGTTGCTGGCTACAGCGTCTCCCACATAGAGCAGAGCGTGTGGTGTCAGTTCCCCCCTCCCCTCTGCACAGACAGGAGAGCAGAGAGAGAGAACTGGTCAGCCTCCTGTGTTGTGACTCTAGGTGCACGTGAAGCCTCTAGATCGGTTGGATTGTGGCTTCAGCTGGCAGACCCAGCTACATTCTGCATGTCTTGGAGGGGGTGAGATTAGGATAGCTGGCCTCCTCACTGTCTTTTCTTACAAACCTAACACCTCTGTTTTCACTTTGTTTCTCCTACCTCCTGTTATCTGAAATAGGGACAACTGTATGATAATTAATCCCTCTGTGTCCTTGGTGCTAGGGGAGGACTGTGCTTTTCTTCTCTGCGTCAATGGACACATGTACACTGATGCTTACATATATGGTTAACTCTTTACAGCTCAATATCTGCAGGCTGATGCTTCTGGAATCAATGGCATTTAACACCTTAGGCCATTTTCACACTGAGGCGCTTTACAGGCGCTATAGCACTAAAAATAGCGCCTGTAAAGTGCCTCTTCTGTCATTCCAATGTCAAAGACCGAGTACTTTCACACTGGAGCAGTGCGATGGCAGGACGCTCAAAAAGTCCTGCAAGCAGCTTCTTTGAGGTGCTTTAGAAGCGGTGTATACTACACCGCTCCTAAAGCGCCCCTGCCCATTGAAATCAATGGCAGCACTGGTAAAGTGCTGCTGCGGCGATGCTTTGCGGGCGCTTTTAACCCTTTTTCGGCCACTAGCGGGGGTTAAAAGAGCCCCGCTAGCGGACGAAAAGCGCCGCAAAAAGGACGATAAAACGCAGCTAAAATTAGCGGGGCTTTACCTCCCATGCCCCCAACGCCCCTGTGTGAAAGTGCCCTTAGTGTTTGCTTGTATATATGTGGTAACCTTTCATAGCTACCTGTATGGCTAATGCTGCCTTCTGACATATGAAGAAAAGTGTAATTTCTGATCATAGATCAGTTTTGATTTTTTACCAATCCTGCTGACTACATTAAGCCTAGGTTCACACTGAGGCGGGTTAGAAATTGGGTGGGTTCAGCTGAACTCGCACGATTTCAAACTGGCAATGCAGTCCAACAAGGGGTGGGGGGCGATTTGACAGACATCTGTGCGGGTTCATGCACAGATGTCTGTACAAATCGTACCCGAAGTCACCAAAAGTAGTACAGGAAGTACTTTTGGGAATCATTGCAGCGCTGCAAAGTCGGCATTGCACCAATTCGGATGGTGCCATTGCTGCCCAATCGGCCCAATGCGAACAGGTGCTTAAAGAGGAACTGCAGCATGCTCACATAATTTGGTATTATTAGAATGCAATTGGAGACCTTATTGGGTACTGATGAGGCTGCGCTGTTCGGCACTGGTGAGGCTGCACTGATGGGCACTGGTGAGGCTGCACTGATGGGCACTGATGAGGCTGCACTGATGGGCACTGATGAGGCTGCATTGATGGGCACTAATGAGGCTGCGCTGATGAGGTTGCATTGATGGACACTGATGAGGCTGCGCTGCTGGGCACTGGTGAGGCTGCACTGATGGGCACTGGTGAGGCTGCATTGATGGGCACTGGTGAGGCTGCATTGATGGGCACTGGTGAGGCTGCATTGATGGGCACTGATGAGGCTGCACTGATGGGCACTGATGAGGCTGCACTGATGAGGTTGCATTGATGGACACTGATGAGGCTGCGCTGCTGGGCACTGGTGAGGCTGCACTGATGGGCACTGGTGAGGCTGCATTGATGGGCACTGGTGAGGCTGCATTGATGGGCACTGAGGAGGCTGCACTGATGGGCACTGGTGATGCTGCATTGATGGGCACTGATGAGGCTGCGCTGATGGGCACTGATGAGGCTGCTTTAATGGGCACTGATGAGGCTGCACTTGGTACCCACTTTTAATGTATAGAGAGGAAGCAGTGGGGCTCTAAGAGAAGAAGGTGGAGCCTAAATCGGAAGGGATGTGCTTTACAAATGACAGGGTGGGTCTTAAACAGGAAGGGGCGTGACTTTGACATGAAGGGGTGGGTCATTTTTAAATTAGGGGTGCACAAGTTTAGTCAGGCCTAGGTTAGCACACAACCTAAATACACCACTGGGTAGGAGGGCTCTCAACTACAGTCTTATCTCATCAGGTGTCCAAATCACACCACACACTCTCCCAGGGAAAAGGTTCTCGGTCTCCTTACTTTCTGAGTTCTCACACCATTGTTGTCAGCTATGGCAGGGATCCAGTCAGCCAGCAGAAGCAGCTCAGTCTTTTTCCCACACCTGCTTGCTTCAAGACAGTCCTCTCCTTTTTCCTCATCAGTCTGCAGATACATTTCTCTTCTTGCTTTGTTACGTCAAGCAATCACTGTCGTCTAAGAATGAACCAGACCCAGACAAGATGGCTCCCCCCTGCACTGGAGACATTCCATAGATCATTACAAAATGGTCTCCTTAAAGATGGCTACTGCACTTCTGCATTAATGAATATTTAGCTTAACACTGTCCACAATGCAGAAGGACAATACAGCAGTAATAAAGGAAGAAGCATACTTTTGTTATATAAGGGTCTTTAAAGTAGTAATGATAAGAGATCTACAAAGGTGCCTCCATGCTGAGTATGTATGTAAGAAAAATGACAATATGACAATAAAGAAAAAGAAGAATTTGTATTAATACCTGTACAGGGCCTTGAAAAAGTATTCATACCCTTTGAAATTTTCCTCATTTTGGCATGCTACAACCAAAAATGTAAATGTATTTTATTGGGATTTTATGTGATCATCCAACACAAAGTGGCACATAATTGTGAAGTGGAAGGAAATTATAAATGGTTTTCAAATTTTTTTACAAATAAATATGTGAAAAGTGTGGTATGCAGCCCCCCCTCGTCAATACTTTGTAGAACCGCCTTTCACTGCAATTACAGCTGCAAGTCTTTTTGGGGAATTCTCTACTAGCTTTGCACATCTAGAGAGTGACATGTTTGCCCATTCTTCTTTGCAAAATAGCTCAAGCTCTGTCAGATTGAATAGAGAGCGTTTGTGAACAGCAATTTTCAAGTCTTGCCACAGGTTTTCAATTGGATTTAGGTCTGGACTTTGACTGGGCCATTCTAACACATGAATATGCTTTGATCTAAACCGTTCCATTGTAGCTCTGGCTGTATGTTTAGGGTTGTTGTCCTGCTGGATGGTGAACCTCCACCTCAGTCTCAAGACTAACAGTTTTTCTTCTAAGATTGCCCTGCATTTGGCTCCATCCATCTTCCAATCAACTCTGAGCAGCTTCCTTGTCCCTGCTGAAGAAAAGCATCCCCACAACATGATGCTGCCACCACCATGCTTCATGGTGGGGATGGTGTGTTCAGGGTGATGTGCAGTGTTTTCCGCCACACATAACATTTAGTTTTTAGGCCAAAAAGTTAAATTTTGGTTTCATCTGACCAGAGCACATTCTTCCACATGTTTACTGTGTCCCCCACATGACTTCTCGTAAAATACAAACGGGACTTCTTATGGCTTTCCTTCAACAATGGCTTTCTTCTTGCCACTCTTCCTTAAAGGCCAGATTTGTGGAGAGCACAACTAATAGTTGTCCTGTGGACAGCTTCTCCCACCGGAGTTGTGGATCTCTGCAGCTCCTCCAGAGTTACCATTGGCCTCTTGGCTGCTTCTCTATTTAATGCTCTCCTTGCCTGACAGTTTAGGTGTCACTAAGATTCTCCAACAAACCTCTGAGGGCTTCACAGAACAACTGTATTTATACTGAGATTAAATTACACACAGGTGAACTCTATTTACTAATTAGGTGACTTCTGAAGGCAATTGGTTCCACTAGATTTCAATTAGGGATATAAGAGTCAAGGGGGCTGAATACAAATGCACGCCACACTTTTCACATATTTACTTGTAAAAAAAAAATTGAAAACCATTTATCATTTTCTTTCCACTTCACAATTATGTGCCACTTTGTGTTGGTCTATCACATAAAATCCCAATAAAATACATTTACGTTTTTGGTTGTAACATGACAAAAATGTGAAAAATTTCAAGGGGTATGAATACTTTTTGAAGGCATTGTACATGCAACAGTCTCCTAAACCCTTTTGTAACAGATTAAAGCCACGCTGATATGTTGGTAATGCTCAGACAATGCCAGGTTTTGTCAGACTTTGCTGATACACCCCATCCCCACACATTCCTGCTAGTCTAATGCCATAAGAGAAAACTTTACTAGCCAATAGTGAAGTGCAGGTGACAGGAAATGGTAGGCAATCTTTGCCAGGGATTCAGCCATTACAACAGGGGGCTGCTGCAGGTATGTACAGGCCTCTACATTCTCTCACTTTAGTTTTTTTCCCCATTACCTTGTATATAGCTTAAAGTGCAGGGCAAATCACACAAAAAAACAGCACGTTTTTCAGTTTATCCCCTGTAAAGACCCTGCAAATACAGAAAAATTGCTGTTGACAGGGGCATTGCTAGGTCTACAAAAGATCTGGGGCTAGAGCCCATAGCAGCGTAGTAAAGAAAGTCATACGCTTGGGCAGGCATACACATGTATATACAGTGATATACGTGTGTGTGTGTGTGTATATATATATATCCCCAGAGAGCCCCCCACTTACATCAGGGTCCCCAGAGAGTCCCCCTTACATCAGGGTCCCCAGAGAGCCCCCCTTACATCAGGGTCCCCAGAGAGCCTCCTCCTTACATCAGAGTCCTCAGAGAGCCTCCCCCTTTCATCAGGGTACCCAGAGGGCCCCCCATTTACATCAGGGTTCCCAGAGAGCCCCCTTACATTAGCCTCCCCCTTAAATCTGGGTCCTTAGAGAGCCTCTGCCTTAAAATCAGGGTCCCCAGAGAATCTCTCCCTTGCATCAGGGTCCCCAGAGAGCCCCCCACTTACATAAGGGTCCCCAGAGAGCCTCCCCTCCCCTTTGGGGGCCCCTGCAGAGACTCGGGGCTATTGGCCCCATATTCGGGGCTATAACCCCAAAAGCCACCCCCTAGCAACGCCCCTGGCTGTTGATATGCCAGAAATGCATTCAGCTTCAATTTTTCTGTTGTGGGCTGACAACACTCCCCCAAACTGTTAACTTCCTGTTTACTTATCTAAGTGGATTTGGATGGCTCTAATTCTTTGTTTCATACTATTCAAACCAAAGAGAAGATATTCATTAAATATGCATGGCATTTGGACTCCTTATTAGTAAGCAAACAAAGGGAAAGAAACCTCGTTCCCACAAAAAAAAAAAAAATCTAAAGCCTCAATAATCCTCACTTGAAATCTGCAATAAATGGGGGAATATTCTCCAATAACGTGAATTTTGGGTCCAATCTGCTTTAATCAGAGGCAAAACACATTTTTGTCTCTTAATCTCCACATTTCATCATCTTTCCACCTTGAACTGTATTCAGTATTCTGGTATGTGTGCTTTTGTTTGCCTATTGGTGGACTCTCCAGTGATCTGTTGATATATGTCTCTAAACTCTTTAAAACAATATACAGTGTGACACAATAGACTCACATCTGGCTACATTTCAACTCTTTTTGGCAATTGTGGATATAAAATTCTTCTCTGTGTTCTTGGTATTTCTGCTGAATACAGAAATCTGTCAATCAAAACTTTCAGCTACTGGAACACTATGTAAATAAACACTCTAAAATGAACAAATGCCAATTCTGAACATCAATCATGCCACAGCTTAAAATTACATTCAACAACTTTATCTTGTTAAATATGCTAACTGATGAACAAAGATGAAATTAGATATGGACAACTTGCATCTCGTCCAATGTACTACATCTTTATTTGTTTGTGTGTGTTGATTGATATGATTTTGTCTAATGCCCCTAAAGTCTAAACCATTGCTAGGTTGTAGAAGTTTTCAGAAATTACATTTTAGTTTTTAAAGCATATGAAAAAGTTTTTAGAACAAGGACCATACCTTTGGGAGCTATGTAAGGCTCTGACAATGGTGTTTGATTTTTTATTCTAATTAACTTTCCTTTTTCAGGATGGGAAATCATTTTAGTTTATATTCAAGCAGCCATTTAAGCTCTCCATTTTGTCACATCGACTGAACCCTGGACATATCTAATGCCAAATTAGTTTATTTGTATGTAAAATAATTTACAGACTTCACATTTAATTGCATTACTTTATCTTAACTTACATTGAACTATACCACATTACTGTGTGCTGTCCATACAAACATTTAAAATAGAAAATTAAAGGGATTTATTAATAATTTGCTGGTGATATTCACCCAGTGCAAAGCATAGCCTAATTCACCCAAGTAAGATTAGCTTGGATTCATAATTTCTGTCAAGATTCTATCCTATGTATTATATAACATTGGCTGGGAAAATCTTGTTAGTTACAATCTTGCCAAGATGAATCTGACACAGAAACAGCTATTTTTAACCTTTGCACAGATCTTTGTGGGTATGTTTTATGTGAATCTTGTAAAATAACAAGAATATCCATTTGTTCATTTGCCAACATATTTTCATGGTGCTGAAACCATGTAAATACACTGGAGCAGACCATGTAGGACATCTTTGGACACTAAGTGAACCTGCAAAGGTAAACAGTAAAACAAACTTACCTATGCTCACTAGACTGATGGGGGGGGGGGGGTGCATGCGAAACCTTGGGACCCCCCCTCGTTGGTTTCTGGAGGCTTCACGTACATGTGCTCTAGTGGAATAACATTGAACTAAGTGGTGTGGAGATGACCATCAAATTACACGTAGGTTGCACCAACAATATTTACAAACTGGCATCTGAAAACATGAGCATTTAAGTTGTTATTGGGTACATGGGAATGTAGGCCGCACCTCTTCCTCCCCGAATACCAACATTATTCATTTCTAATTAATAAAGGCACTTAACGCCGAAGCTTGGTATATAATTGGCCAGGGCACGTTTATTGGTGTAATATTTAAATAAATGAAAATCTGTTTAATCATTTTTATTAATAAATTAACTTGTAAATAATAAATACAAAACAGCTCAGTCTTCAGGTCTCAAGCAATAAACACAAGTCCCCATTTAAATGTAAAGGGTGACCAACCACATAACGTGCCTACGATAAAGGGTTGGGGGGGGGGACTTGTTGCTGACTTCTGCCAACAGTGGAATATTCCTGCGGGGGGCTGTCTTATAAAGTGAGCACCCTTTCTAGAACACTCCAGCTGATCATATGACCCTCTGGGAATTTCCCTGGCGGTCATGTGACATTCTGGGAAATTCCCAATGTTACATGACCCTGTTTTTCTTGCCTAGGATTTAAATACATTTTTCTTAAAGTGACCATTTTTTAAAAAAATATAACAAACAAGTAGGAAGGGGGGGCGGCCACATGTCCATGCTGTTCGGGCTCAAAAACTTAAACCCTCCCAGTCCATTACATTTTCTCTACAGAGTCTTTGATTTCACTAAGTTGATTCATTTTTGCTAACTTCTGTAAACAATTTAAGAAAGCTTTATTGTAAATTTATTTTGATTCATTGTCATAAGGGTCTTTTGGTAATCTGGCACTGGGTGAACACCTACTTGCCCCCAGTGAGGAGTAGGTAGCTGGCACGACTATATACTGTATGTCCTCACTTTGAGGACAGATATCGTTGTTATGGCAGTAGCTAGCTGCTATAACCCCAGTATCGCCGTGTTCACCCAACGGTCCACTACAGGATAAAGCTGCAGCAGATTCACTGCAAGATCACTTTTATCGCGACGGGAGAGGGCCCCCCCTCCCGCCGCTTACCGGAGCCGTCAGCAGCGGCGGAGGCAATCGGATCCTTTCTGTGGCTGTGCATGGAGATGAGTGAGGGGAAGATGGCCCCCACCCGTCTCCTTGACACTGCAGGGCGGAAGCAATGTCAAAACGTCACTTCCGCCCATAGCTCTTAAAGGGCCATTTTTTTTTCAATTTTTTAAATGATATTTTTTTTTTATTGCATTTTAGTGTAAATATGAGATCTGAGGTCTCATATTTAAGAGGTCCTGTCATGCTTTTTTTAAAAACAGTGTAAAAATAAAAAATAAAAGGTAAAATAAATAAGAAAACGTGAATAGCGCCCACATATGAAAATGGTGTTCAAACCACACATGTGAGGTATCGCTGCGATTGGAGAGCAATAACTCTAGCTCTAGACCTAATCTGTAACGCAAAACATGCAACCTGTAGAATTTTTTAAATGTCGCCTATGGAGATTTTTAAGGGTAAAAGTTTGTCGCCATTCCACGAGCGGGCGCAATTTTGAAGCGTGACATGTTGGGTATCAATTTACTTGGTGTAACATTATCCTTCACAATATAAAAAAAGTGGGATAACTTTACTGTTGTCTTATTTTTTAATTCAAAAAAGTGTACTTTTCAAAAAAAAGTGTGCTTGTAAGACTGCTGCGCAAATACGGTGTGACAGAAAGTATTGCAACGGCCGCCATTTTATTCTCTAGGGTGTTAGAAAAAAAAGTATAATGTTTGGGGGTTCTAAGTAATTTTCTAGCAAAAGAAAGCTGTTTTTAACTTGTAAACAACACATCTAAAAAAGAGGCCCGGTCCTTAAGTGGTTAATAGAGTATGGCTGCGTACAGTACATTATATGTATGGCACATGTGGCTTCCTGGCATGAAAAAGCACTGGGAAATTACACTAAGCATATAAAATGCCTCTAAAATCTCCATGTGTACGAACCCTAAAATATGTATTTCCCACTTCACACTAGTTAAAAGTTTGAATATGTGCATGATGAAATCTGGGAAAATGTTGGGCAAATTTTAGAATGAATGTACATTAACTGAGTGACAAGTAGAATGAACAATACAGTAAAACATTTTTCTATTGAAGAACAGATGTTGGGTGAATTTTCGGAGGAAACATGGGCGCAATTTCCTCTCACTTCCTGTTTTGGCTATGGGACAGGAGGTGAAGGTCTATCTCCCCCAAAGGACACAGGTGGCAAAAAAAAAAAAAACCCTCCCTCTGTTTTCAAAATGAAAAATAAAAGTTTTGCCTATAGTTTTACTTTAACCACTTCAGCTCCGGAAGGTTTACCCTCCTTCATGACCAGGCCATTTTTTGCGATACGGCACTGCGTTACTTTAACTGACAATTGGTATGCGACGCTATACCCAAATAAAATTTATATCCTTTTTTCTCTTCTTTTTTTTACAAATAGAGCTTTCTTTTGGTGGGGATCAGTGACACCAATACAGTGATCAGTGTTAAAAATATGAACTGTCACTGTACTAATGACACTGGGAAGGGGTTAACATTAGGGGCGATCAAAGGGTTAACTGTGTGCCTAAAATGTGCTGGGTTACTGTGGGGAAGGTGCTTGTGCTATGGGAAGGCAGAGATCAGTGTTCCAGCTTAGCAGAAACACAGAATCACTACCTTCCCTACTGACAGAATGACAGTGTGCCATGTTTACATAGGCAGACTGCTGTTCTGCTTCTTTACCGAATGATCGGCGGGTCCAATCACAGTGGGAGCAGGTCACTGGTGGCGTTCGCACGTGCTCCAGACTCGGAAGTGTCAGATCAAGTACTAGGAACGTGATCTGGCACAGAGCGGCCGCCCTGCTGCATTATATGTGCGTGGGGCGGTCGCTAAGCTGTTAAAGCAGCCAGTCACTTCAAACAGGCTGGCTTTCCATTTCATTTCATGCAATGTCTCTTATGCAATAAAATCCACCTACCTGCCTGCTCACAGTGTTCTCTAAAATGTAAACTGAGCTGCACATGCCTATGCAGGAGTGACGTCATCCCACGTCAGCCAATGAAGACAGATGAGGACCAGCACACAGAAGAAGATGCCGGCAGTGGTGAGGGACAGTTAGAAGAAAGGTATGTTTTCTCCAGGTTCCTATTCAATATATTGCTCACCCCTTGAAATGGATGTGTATCCTAAAAATCTGCTCCCATTTATGTGATTTTCAGTATAACAAACCAGCATAAATTTGAATTTGGTTGTGCACAAATATAATATAGTGAAATGAATTCAGGTAAAGCTGATCCCCAGGATAAGCAAATATTCACTAAATACAAGAGTCACATGTATACTTACTTGAATTTTGTTGTGCTTTGTGTATTTCTTATAGATCTGTGTAGTAATCCAAGGTGAAACATTGCCCCTGTGGAGGAGCTTTCTGTAAAGACTGCACACTGCTGCTCCCTCTCCTTGTGCGGGGTGACCGGGCTTGTCTCCGCCCCCTCCTATAGTTTTCTGCAGGCAGTGTGAAGTGGATGAGCCCCTCCCACAGCTCTTCTCTCTGCACAGGCTATGTATAGCTGACATCACTGCTACTTTTACAAGTTAATTTCTGGGATTCCAAAGGCATTTACTACACACTAAGTGGATGTATATTCTTTGTGGCCATTGAGGAATATATTTGAATGAAAGGTTTTGTGTCTGGAGTTCAGCTTTAAAGTCATTAGGATAAATTCGTTTTTTTTTTTGTTTTTTTTTAGTCAGCTAACAGCATTAGCGCCATCAGCAAATTAGGTCTGGCTGAGAAAGTAAGGCCAATGAGAAACATGAGCTTTTTTGTTCATTACTGGTTGCGGCAGGTAAACAACACAGTATTATGGTCTTTTAAATGTGGAAGACGGACAATTTGTACTGGTTCAAGAGCAGGACAATGGCTATAATGGAAACAATTTTCTGACATCTTGCAGCAAAGGCACAACAAATTGTAGTTGATCTTTAGAGGCTTTTCAAAAAGACCTAGGAATTTGAAAACACAGAAGAAATGTTGCGAAGACTGCAAAAAGAAGCAGAAGCCTTTCAATCAAAGAAGTGTTTTAATAATTTCTCATGTAGCATGCATCAATAAAAAAAATATATACGACGCACAGAGGACCCACAATAGATTTGTTTACAGAATTTATGAACAATATACTAAATATTCTATTAGCTATAGGGGGAGCAATTCTACAATTGTCTAAACATTAAAAAATAGAGTACAAAGCCACTTTACACATTCTGCAAGTAATTCTGAACAGATGTTCAGAAAACAGAAATAATAGATTTTCCATTGTTCATTTTTTAGCAAAATGAGATCAACAATCCAGATAACTTTCTTATTCTATAGGTCAGAGCAGGTCACAAGATGTGGTTTGTTAGGAAAAGACAAAAGTAAAAAAAGTCATGCTGTAAAAATTAACAATGTTTCTTTGCCTCACCAATATACTCAATGTACTTTGAAAATTATATATACAGTGCTTTGAGAAAGTATTCATACCCCTTGAAATTTTCCATATGTTGTTTTCCATATTTTGTCACGTTACAACCAAAAACGTAAATGTATTTTATTGGGATTTTATGTGATAGACCAACACAAAGTGGCACATAATTGTGAAGTGAAAGGAAAATGATAAATGGTTTTCAACATTTTTTACAAATAGATATGTGAAAAGTGTGGCGTGCATTTGTATTCAGCCCCCCGAGTTAAAACCACCTTTCATTGTAATTACAGCTGCAAGTCCTTTTGGGGATGTTTGTACCAGCTTTGCACATCTAGAGAGTGACATTTTTGCCCATTCTTCTGCTCTGACAGATTGGATGGAGAGTGTCTGTGAACAGCAATTTTCAAGTCTTGCCACAGATTCTCAATTGGATTCAGGTCTGAGCTTTGACTGAGCCATTCTAACACATGAATACGCTTTGATCTAAACCATTCCATTGTAGCTCTGGCTGTATGTTTAGGGTAGTTGTCCTTCTGGAAGGTGAACCTCCGCCCTAGTCTCAAGTCTTTGACAGACTCTTATGCCCCATACACACGATCAGAAATTCAGCCAGCAAAAGTCATATGTGAGCTTTTGGTCAGAAATTCCAACCGTGTGTATGCTCCATCTGACTTTTGCTGGCAGAATTCCAGCCAGCAAAAGATTGAGAGCAGGTGCTCTATTTTTCGGTCAGAAAAAGTTCCTATTCGAAAATGCGTTCATCTGTATGCAATTCGGACGCGCAAAAAAATACACATGCTCGGAAACAATTCAACGCATGCTCGGAAGCATTGTACTTCATTTATTTGGCTTGTTGTAGTGTTGTACGTCACCGCGTTCTTGACGGTCGAAAGTTCAGAGGACTTTTGTGTGACCGTGTGTATGCAAGGCAAGCTTGAGAGGAATTCCATTGGAAAAACCATCCAAGTTTTTTCTGATGGAATTTCTGATGGTGTGTATGGGGCATAATGGGTTTTTTTCTAAGATTGCCCTGTATTTGGCTCCATCGATCTTCCCATCAACTCTGACCATCTTTCGTGTCCCTGCTGGATAAAAGCATCCCCACAACATGATGCTGCCACCACCATGTTTTACAGTGAGGATGGTGTTTTCAAGGTGATGTGCAGTGTTAGTTTTCCACCACACATAGAGTTTTGTATTTAGGCCAAAAAATTCAATTTTGGTCTCATCAAAAGAGTATGGCACAACTGCAAACCTACCAACACATGGCCGTCCACCTAAACTGACAGGCCGGGCAAGGAGATCATTAATCAGAGAAGTAGCCAAGATGCCCATGGTAACTCTGGACGAACTGCAGAGATCCACAGCTCAGGTGGGAGAATCTGTCCACAGGACAACAATTAGTTGTGCACTTCACAAATCTGGCCTTTATGGAAGAGTGGTAAGAAGAAAGCTATTGTTGAAAGAAAGCCATAAGAAGTCCCATTTGCAGTTTGCGAGAGGCCATGTGGGGGACACAGCAAACATGTGGAAGAAGGAGCACCTTGATTTTCGGATGAAGAATTGAACAGTGCTCCGTGTCTGTTCAAAGCTTCGGATATTTTTTTATAACCTAACCCTTCTTTAAACTTCACCAAAACATGATTCCTGACCTGTCTGGTGTGTTCCTTGGCCTTCATGATGTTGTTTGTTCACTAATGTTCTCCAACAAACCTCTGAGGGCTTCACAGAAGAGCTGTATTTATACTGAGATTAAATTACACACAGGTGGACTCTATTTACTAATTAGGTGACTTCTGAAGGCAATTGGTTCCACTAGATTTTAGTTAGGGGTATCTGAGTAAAGGGGCTGAATACAAATGCACGCCACACTTTTCACATGTTTATTTGTAAAAAAATTTAAAAACCATTTATCATTTTCCTTCCACTTCACATTTATGTGCCACTTTGTGTTGGTCTATTACATTAAATCCCAATAAAATACATTTACATTTTAGGTTGTGACATGACAAAATGTGTAAAATTTCTGTCGGTATGAATACTTTCTTTTTAAGGCACTGTATATATATATATATATATATATATATATATATATATATATATATACTGTTTATATACTAATATAAACAGATATGATGAAAGCATATGTCATGATGAAAGAGGAAAATATATACAGTCAGGTCCATAAAAAAAGACTAGATTTGTGTTAATGTCCCAATATTTATGGACCTGACTGTATGCAGCCGTATTCTGTAGCAGTGTGGTGTGGTTATGAAACAACCCCTATAAACCAAGCTACAGTGCTAATCCTGTTGGCTATCAGCATATGTAATTACAAAGGGGGGATCACTTACAAAGGTGGAAATGCCTTCTCATAATGGGACTCACTTCTTTTTTTAATGAACTATTCATAAAATGAGGCTTTTACTAAATAAAGGGTAGGTGAAAATACCCATCAGTATCTATTGTGTTTAATATGATAAAGCACTGTGTTAAAGGATACAAAACATCCACCAAGTTCAGAAAGGGAGACACTCTAGAATTCATAATGAATGTCATAGATATTTTTTGGTAGCAATGAGATGAATGCCAAAAGTTCAGAATAGGGTTAAGTTAAGAAACGTTTGGATGTCAAATCTGAATCACATTATATACATCCCAATGTATACAACCTACTATAGCAAAACTGATATTTACAAAGAAAACATGCTGCTTAAATTGCTGGTAAATGACAGCCAGGTTTCCCTTCATTCATATCAAACTCTTATCGTTGATGAAGGTCTAGCATAGATGTTAATAGGGTACCTCATGCAAAAAAAAAAAACAGAAACAAAAAAAAAAACCAGCATGGCCCCCTTCAACATATATCATACCAGATTATCATCCTTGATGTGGGTCCAGTATGGATTTCAAGAGAGAATACCCATAACATCGTTGGCCAAATAAGATTGCATGGTGGGGAGAGGGAGCTGTCATTCAGTTGTTGTGAGTGGATCGTGTCAGTAGTCAGTGGGTTCACATCCCACCCATTTAGTTCACCCAGTCGCTGAACTAATGCGACAAATGGCAGATTTGTGACAGATTTATACATTGTATACATTGATGTATTAATCTGTCGCAATTCTGACAGTGCTGTCGAAAGCATATCTCATAGTGGTGGAGATTTACAGGCAGAAAATCTATTTGGAGAAGTTGGGAGAATAAAAAACACATACCACATATCAGTTCCAGTGGACCTTAAAGACAAATTTTGTTGTAGCATTGTATAAATAATGCCATAATATGTGACATATTAAATACCGGTAATTTACCCCAACATTGAAGAGGTCTTTTTTTACCTCTATAGTAAAGAAAAAAGGGGGGGGGGGGGTGGCGCTCCCTAGTTTGGGTAAGAGTGCCAGTTAGTGATTAACTCAAGTGTGATATACTGCAAATAAGTATAATTAATCATATATTAGTGATCCGTGAACTGCAAATCCGTGAATAGTGTGTATAGCTGTTAATCACTTAAGTGAGGTAATCCGCCATATAACTTGGATATCCTCACTCAATTGACTTTTTTCCACTAGTGAATTTCACCCAATATATATTCCAAGGTGAATATTGGGTACATAAAGCTCCACATAATTACCGTGCTTAACAATCATAAATAATACGTGTTGATAACAGTTTTAGTGAGTGCAATACAATTATACACACTTATTAAAAACCCTGTTATGAGAAAACCTTATATAGAACAATAAAAATAATAAAAATTAAAATAGTGTATGTATACAGATGCAGACTAATAGTCCATATGATATATTAAGTCCCCACTTAGGGTTAATAGCACAAATTGGTGAATATACGTGTTTTCAAAAAATCTTGGTACACCTGTGCATGACTAATGCCCCGTACACACGGTCGGATTTTCCAATGAAAAATGTCCGATCGGAGCGTGTTGTCGGAAATTCCGACCGTGTGTGGGCTCCATCGGACATTTTCCATCGGATTTTCCGACACACAAAGTTTGAGAGCAGGCTATAAAATTTTCCGACAACAAAATCCGTTGTCGGAAATTCCGATCGTGTGTAGACAAATCCGACGGACAAAGTGCCACGCATGCTCAGAATAAATAAAGAGATGAAAGCTATTGGCCACTGCCCCGTTATGGGTATTTATAGAGGCTTCAGAAAATGACCCTCTATTAATATCAAATTTATTATGGCTTGATCCTAAAGACCGCTTTAAAATTCATAATCCCATAACTAAACACTTCTTATCTCTCTGGGATAAACTAAAAACCAAATATCAGTTACAATCTCCACACAATCCTCTCCTTTCTTTTATCAGAAATCCGGCCTTTTATGGATCTACCCAAATTCTTTTAAAGCTTGGACAACATCAGGCATTCAGACACTAAATGACTTCATAGCATCTAAATCATTCCTTTCATTCCCATCGCTTAGAGAAAAATATGATCTACCAAACTCTGAGATATTTAGATATCTCCAAATCAAAAATTTCTATACACCATTCCTAAAGGGGGATACACCATTATCCCAATTATCCATTTTTGAATCAATCTGTACAAAAGATCCATTTGCTAAAGGTACAATTTCATCACTTTATAATCAATTATATGGAGTAGCAAATCTTAATAGACCCTCTTACGTTCAGAGGTGGGAGGAGGACCTGGGACGAACTTTAGAAGACACGGACTGGTCTAACATATGGCTCACATCTAAGTCATCTTCACCCAACATCTTAGCACTGGAGACAAATTATAAAGTCCTAACTCGCTGGTACCTTGTACCCGCTAGAGTGGCAAAATATTCACCTAATACCTCAGCTCTTTGTTTTCGAGGATGCCCAGAAATAGGCACATATTTACACATATGGTGGGCGTGCCCAGTAATCCAAACCTTCTGGAAGGAAGTCTTCGTGATTGCATCTAAAATATTTAAAAAAATAATACAACCAGATCCATATTTAACTTTACTTAATCTAAAACCGGAATGGTTACACTCTCTCAATTCAAACTTATGATCCAACTAATAACGGCTGCAAAACAAACAGTGGCCAAGGCATGGAAATCTCCTACATTGGTACTAGCAGAAACAATTCACAGAATGAATAATACAATGTCCCATGCTAAGATAGTAGCCATCGATCAAAATCAAATTCCAAAATTTGAAAAACTTTGGCATCCTTGGATAAAACAACAGTTCCTGTCAAACTTCAATGACTCTGTCCTGTTGCCATGGTAACAGATTAAATGACTTACAAAGACACCCATTCTAAGGCTTCAAAGAGAACTAAAAAGAATAATAAACTGACGAGCGGAACAACCTTGTGGACCATACCTCTACCTTTTAACCCTTTTTCTTCTTTCTCTTTCCTTTTCTCCACCTTACGATTAAAGCTCATTATCAGAATTTATTTGACCTATATACACTCTACTTGTAAACAATATGTATAGTAGGTATAAATCATTTAAATACCTACAAAAGTAACTAAGGAAATGATATATATCTTTAATTTAGGTTTACGTGAACCCAATGTTTAATATTTGAAATTTCATGATATTTACCTATATAAACCCTACTGTAAAATAATGAGCTTACTTTATAGATCCTTGTAAACTTACTTTATGTATCTTTATAACATTGTATACTCAATAAACTTCTTTTGACAAGGAAAAGAAGCACACAGAGAAGGAGGAAAATATTGCAGCCTGAATGTGCTGATGCAGACATTCCAAATAAGTCCGTTGTGTAAGATCCATCAACCGGAAGAGATTCAAAAAAGCCTTCTTGGCTGTATTATTTAAAGCATACAGTTATAATTGTTTGGGTTTCTCATGCTATACTTGAGCAGGAGCTCATATCTTACGTGATTACTTTTCAGTGCGTTATTACTTTTGAAGAGCAGGCTGGCTTGAGCCCTGCTTAATAAATTTATATAGTAGCACCTTATAATTTTTAGGAACTAAGCAATGCAGTTATATACATAATGCAACTTGCCTGAATTGGTTATTGAATGTCTTTGAAGAGCCAGATATTTAGAGCTCTCAGTATAGATTTATTCTGCTTCTTTATTTTCTGGTCAGTGGGTACTTACCTAGTGCTTAGATTAGGGATCTAAAGTGAGATCAGGATCAGCGATAGGTTAGGCCTCCAACATTTATATTTATGCAGCTAGAGGTCTGGTGGCATTGCTGTGGTACTTTGTAAGGAGGCACTAGTACTAAGTCAGTCAGGCTATGTCCCGGGATGACCAGTATTTCTAGAAGACTGTGGGGGAGATTTACTAAAACTGGAGCGTGTAATATCTTGTGCAGCTGTGCATGGCAGCCAATTAACTTCTAACTTTAGCTTGTTTAAAGCGGAGGTCCACTCTAAAAAAAAAAAAAAATACATAAAAACGCTTCTTTAAATACATTAAAAAACATTTGAAAAAAAGAAAATTTTTACTTACCAGAAATGCCTGTTGCTAGGCAGATTGTCCTAATCTGCCACTTCCTATTCCGTGGTGATCTTCAGTCTTCTTCTCCTCCTGTTGATTTCTAGGAAATTTGGGCGTGGTGTCTTCTGGGACCTGTGCGTGTCACAGAAGACAGCCGCCCATTCAGAAATCAGCGGGGGACTCGCACATGCGCAGTAGGAAACGGGCAGTGAAGCCGCAAGGCTCCACTGCCTGTTTCCCTTAGTGAGGATGGCGGCGCCGGCACACTATACAAGGGATGGATCGGCCTGGGGGGCCGACATCGCGGGCGCCCTGGACAGGTAAGTGTCCTTATTAAAAGTCAGCAGCTACAGTGTTTGTAGCTGCTGACTTAAAGAAAAAAAATACTGCTGGAATACCCCTTTAATTAAACTTCGACAATAAAACCTGCAGCTGATTGGTTTCTATGCACCAGGTTTTGCACTCTCCAGTTTTAGTAAATCTCCCCTTGTCTCTTTAGTATCCATTGTCCTGAGGAATCAGCTGAACCCAGAAAAGACTCATCTATTGATGCCTGCACAGGACACAACATTTGCTGGAATTGCCAGAGAGATTTGCATCCCCAGGGGCCCCTGCATCACAGTGTTGATGATGAAGTGTACTTTCTGTAATCATAAACATACTAGGGTATAGTGCGACATACATGTAGGACTTCTGCAAAATTTCTGCACCGGTGTGTGTTTTACTGTACATGGTTTGTGTTATTGCTTATGTACATGCTCTTCTTTGATAAATTCTGCTTCTGTATTAATCAGTTTTGTGTGTGTTTTCCCTTATCCCACTGTTTTATTTTATGCCATGGTGCAGGGGAAAGTAACCTAATATATGAGTTCCCATATGGATAATTCTTCCACTTATAACAGGGATCACCTTTTGAGTGGAGGCTCTGCCATTATTGCAGAAAATGCCACCTTTTCACTTAGTAAAGGCTCAAATGTTCTAATAGCCAGCAGGTTCATTGCTCTTGAGAGAAGGCCGTTTTACATAACCCTCTCCAGAATAGGGCTACATTTATTTGTAACACATAACAATAATCTAAGCATCTACAAAAACAGAACTTTAGTGCAGTGAAATGGTCCATACAACACAAAGTAATATTATATGACAATGCAAACCCGTCAAAGACATTATGTAACATTCTAATATATGATTCTGTACACCAAGTGTGTATAATCAGTAGTAAACCTCATATATTGTATATGTATTCACTGGTGTTGATTCAGATGCTTTATATTGCCGATGTTCAGCCCACACAATTTGGAAGCTTGGCTGTTCTAGTTCCTAGCCTTGAACTGTCACTCAGTTCAATTAAAAGCATAATGGCAATATATGATAGTTCCAACACTAATTTATTGACATACTGTAGCTATTGGAAGTCTTAACTATAATTTAACCTAGACTTATTATAAAAACAAACCTTACTAATTTTAGGGTTTTTAAAGTAAAGTAAACACCCTGCTTAAGAGCAGCCACCACAAGTTATCTGCCAGGGCAGTTTATCTGCGTTTCTCCCTGATTTAGTTTCACATTGTTATTGAAGTTTTATTTTCTTTGACTAGATGACAACTGCCATCTATCTGCCCATTGAGAGTATCTTTACTTGCCACTAAGGTAGTCTTGTTAGACACTGGAATGACAGCAGACATCTTGCGGTATTCACTGCTAAGAAGCACTTTTACTTTAAAACTTTAAAATAGAACACAAGTCCCTAGGCTTTAGGCTAGCTAAATCTAGCCAACAGGATCACTTCATATGCATTAAAACTGTGAGTGAACAAGAAAAAGACCGCCAAATCTCGTCCTACCACCACTGCGCTATGAATACTGAATAGTAACCTAATGCTAGCTGCCACTTTAAAATATTAAAATTGTAAATGTGGCTCACCCCTAAGATCAAAACACAAGGAGATGAAGAGTGGCGCTCCCACCCTAGAGTGGGCTTGAAGTAAATGATCACACCCCCTCTAAATGAGTGAAAAAAATCGAAACCACGATTTTTAAAATAATGAAATGTGAAAACAAAAACTCAAAGTGCTGCAAATAATTAATGAAGTCAATAGTAATGCCCCCACAAAAACGCATCACTTGCTAGTGTGATATACATATTAGTGATATATAATAACATCAATGAAAATAATATTATATAATAATTGCTACTAATAACACCTCGTGAAGAGTGAAAAAGTCCAGTATCGCATGCTAAACATACGGAACCCTTCCAAAAATAAAGTGAAAAAAATGAGACAGCAAACCAAGTCCACATCAATGTGAGGTGATTCAGAAAAAAAAAGTTGAATGATGAAGAAAAAATTCCCAAAAGTGCAGGTGTCTCCAATCTGCAAATGCTGTTACACTGTGTACACCACTCCTCAGTGACGTGATTCCACTCCCATGTGAATTGCACACTCACCAGCTGATAAGGCCTCACACTCTCGTGCTTAGCCGACAACACGCCTCAACCCACTATCATGGGGGTTAACATGCGACCACCGGTATCCACTGCTAAGTGCACCGAACACTTTTCCTTGAGATAGTGACTCCACATATAAAGGAAAAAATGCTCCAGATGGCGTAATAACGTTTTAAAACATTTAATTCCAAAATAAAATCCACACATATACGCTCACATGTTAAGTAAAATCATTAGGCACTTCACAGCAAAATGAAACTGTATCACAGCAAAGCACAGCAGAGCACGCAGTAACACTAGCACGGGACGGCCACAGCGGACCTACGGAGTGTGAATGCCGGCGATCGTCTCACCCGTTCACAGCTCACGTTCCTCAGCTGGTCCCTGCTCCGTCTAACGTCAAATCTCCCTCTAACAGACGTCTCCGATTGCCGTGTAGCCACGCCCCCACATGTTTGCACAAGGTGCAGATTGGAGACACCTGCACTTTTGGGAATTTTTTCTTCATCATTCAACTTTTTTTCTGAATCACCTCACATTGATGTGGACTTGGTTTGCTGTCTCATTTTTTTCACTTTATTTTTGGAAGGGTTCCGTATGTTTAGCATTGCGATACTGGACTTTTTCACTCTTCACGAGGTGTTATTAGTAGCAATTATTATATAATATTATTTTCATTGATGTTATTATATATCACTAATATGTATATCACACTAGCAAGTGATGCGTTTTTGTGGGGACATTACTATTGACTTCATTAATTACGGTATTTGCAGCACTTTGAGTTTTTGTTTTCACATTTCATTATTTTAAAAATTGTGGTTTAGGGGGGCGCATGCGCGAGGCTCGACATGGCAGACGCTGCACTGTAGAGCTCCGTACTCCCCGCCGCATACACGGAACTCGTACGGACGACTGAACCACTCCACCAGCTTCCTCCTTCAGGTATCGTTTTCTCACAAGTCTGAGCACCCTCCGGTATGGTTCTTACGGGGCACAGAGGCAGAACAAAGACCAAACCCATCAAAGAGGCATTAGCCCGCGCCTCCTCCAAGATGGCGGCGAAGGCCCGAGCCCTGGCAGAGCAGCCTACATCCTCACCCGCTCGTTCAGAGATGCTGGATAGTGAGGAGGATAGCGATCTTCACCCCATTCCAGGTGATTCTCCTCCTATCTCACAGCCTGGTATGTCACAGGCAGCTTTTATTAGACTCATGGAATCTATGCTCCATAAAGCCCTAAAAACCACATCTGACCAGATTACCAGCAGTCTGACTCGTGAAATACGCGAGTTAGGTCAGCGCACAGCAGACCTGGAAACCAGGGTGGACGATATGGAGCTCACAATCCAGGAACATGCCCAAGAACACACGGCTCTCCGTGAAGAGAACACCATGCTACTATCCCGTTTAGAGGACGCAGAAAATCGCTCGCGTAGATCCAACCTACGCCTCCGCGGTATACCAGAATCGATTGATGATATCCAATCTTTTACCACTGCCCTTTTCCAGGAACTCTCACCCTCCATCCCTATCGAACGCTTGGAATTTGATAGAATTCATAGGGCACTAACGCGACGCCAAGCAGATGGCCCGCCCCGCGACATTATTGTCAAGCTGCATTTCTTTCGTACAAAAGAACAGCTGATGACAGCAGCCCGCAACCAGAGCTCCCTACAATTCCAAAGCCATACGTACCAGCTGTTCTCGGACTTAGCACCCCTCACCATCGCAAAACGCCGTGCTATGAAACCCCAGCTCCAAATCTTGCAACAGCACCAGCTCAAGTACACTTGGCGGTTCCCGTTTGCCCTCCAATTCTCCCACCAGGGACAACAACACACATGCACCACGCCTGAATCTCTCCAGAGGCTCCTGGAATCACTCCACCTGACATCGTCACCACAACAATCAGAAACTGCCCTTCCTCGTACACCTACAAGATCAGCCATCCATCCATATGCCACTACCCCGAAACGAAACAACCCTGATCCTGTATCAATCCGGAAAGGGACTCCGGCTCGATCATCTGGAAGCTACCAACCAAGCCCGAAGTCCCAAGCTCTACGTTGATAATCTGCGAACTGCTTTTTGTCCACTCTTTCTTTTTTACAGGCAGGTCCTCGGCGGTACCCACAGATACTGACTTCTGGATTCCCCAAGAAGACATGACAACACCCGTGACCTGTCCGACAACTACAGCTCGTCAGATTTTCATCGCGTCCTGAACTTTAATCTCCAGGGCACCCAGACCCCATTGGGCCCTCTCAGGTTCAGTTATATTATTTCTAGGTTTTTTTTTTTGTTCCCTTTTTTCTTATCTTTTTAGGGTTTGCGTCTTAAGTTTTGATGTTAACCAAAGTATTTACCTGCAAACCCACATCTGTAACATTAAGTTTATATCCTTAATTTACTTTAAGTAGGCGCTAGTGTTACGCAATTGTTAAATCTCATGGTCTTTGCTGCTCGTACCCCTTGTACTAAACGGAGAACTGGTAGCGCAGCTCAGACTATTAGTTTTTGAATTTCTATATCACATTTACTAAAATTTATTGTTCCCTTTCCCCTATCCTCCCCTCCTCCTCATTCCTCTTCCCCTCCCCCACCCCCTTCTTCCCCCCCCCCCTCCTTCTTCCCCCCCTACCCCCTTCTCCCCCTCTCCCCCCTTCTTTCCCACCCCCCACCTTCCTCTTCCCCCCCCCACCTTCCTCTTCCCCCTCCCATCCCCCTCTTTCCTTCCCCCTTCCCCCTCTTTCCCCCCTTTCCTTTTCCCCCCCTCCCTCTCCTCTCCCCTCCTTCCCTTCCCCCTCCCCCCCTTCCTTCCCTCCCCTCCCCCTCACCTCCCCCCTCATCCCATTCTCCCCTCCCCTTCCTCTTTTGCCCCCTCCCCCATACCCCATGATTATGAACACCTGTTTTCTTTTTATTCATCTATAAACATACCCCTACTTAGGTATTTATGACTATCTGTACATACTTTGAAATCTGCAGAACATACAAACTGTATTGATGTTGTTATCTCCGTCTGCGGCGGGGAGCAGTCATTGCGCCCCTCTTCTATAGCGCGCCCGCTCTTTGGCTAGTTTACTGGCCGTGGAATTGGTGCACTATTCAGTCGGGCAGTGCTGACCCGCAGTCCCTCTAAATGGGCTGTGTCTCGGTACATTGCCCTACGCTTACGTCCTTTCCCCCTCCTTCCCCCTCTTTTCTCTTACTCTCACCTTACTTCACTAATTCTCGTCTTTCTCTTCTTGGCCGGTCGGCTCGCGCGGGCCCCCTACCACCTATCAGGATCCCCCCATATACCCAACAATGGCTCCACTAAATATACTAACCTTAAATGTTAAAGGGCTAAACTCTCCCCAAAAACGGGTAAAGGCTTTCCAAACATTTGCATCCCTAAGGGCTAGTGTGGTGGCCCTCCAAGAAACTCATTTTTCCAAACGCCACACCCCGAGCTTCTTTAGTTCTAAATACCCACAAGCGTTCACCGCCTCAGCGGAAACGAAACATAGAGGGGTTTTACTCGCTTTTCACCATACCACCCCATTCACTCTACAATCCGAAATAAAAGACCCGGAGGGTCGGTATCTAATCTTGATAGGGTTGCTACAGGACACAGTAGCCACTTTTGTTTCCTATTACGCCCCTAATACGAACCCTAACCCCTTCTTCTCACATCTTCTACAGGTAATAAAAACACACAGCAAAGGAACCCTGTTCCTCTGTGGCGACTCCAACTCAGTTATACAGCCCCATCTAGATAAATCACCCTATACTCCTGAGCACTACACCCCCTCTACACAATTTCGCAGACAGCTTTTAAAAGCTTCCCTTTTAGACACCTGGAGAGAATGCAACCCTACCAAGAAAAATTTTACTTTTTACTCTCACCCCCATAAATCCTTCTCCAGGATTGATCACATTTTCATTTCCATAGCATCTGCACCAACCCTACTTCAATCCCATATTCAGCCAATCACTTGGACAGATCACTGCGCTGTGATCACCGCAGTAACCTCCCTCATTCCACAACCCACAAACAGAACATGGTGCATGAACGATGCACTTTTAACCAATCAATCATATTGCCTGGACATTCAAATTGCCCTTAAAGACTATTTATTGCACAATACCACCTCAGACATCACCCCCACACTCCTCTGGGAAGCACACAAACCAGTGATTAGAGGCACATGCATCTCAGTCGCATCCCACCTCAAGAAAGACAGAATCCATAAACAACAACAGCTTGAGTCAGAATATCACCAGAGTTTCCTCCAGTTTCAAACTTCCCCTACTGAAGCTCACAAACGAACTCTAGACAAAATTAAATTAGAACTTGACATTCTACTAGCTGAAACGGCTGATAAGTCTATACGTAGATCCAACCATACTATCTACACAAAAGCCAACAAACCAGATACCTTTCTGGCCTTGCGCCTACGCAGACCAGACCGTGTTCGTGCTCCCATCAGACTTAGATTGTCTAAAGATAATGTTACTAGTAACCCGATCAAGGTGCTCTCAGAGTTCCGTAGGCGATTATCCAAACTTTATGAGGCAGGGACTGCTTTTCCCACACGCCAAGCTGAAAAGCTTTTCCATAATCTACCAATCCCTACGCTGTCCACGGATAGTCGGGAGTCTATGGAGAGCGCGATCACGGTAGAGGAAGTCTTAGCAGCCATTAAGACACTTAAACCACATAAACGTCCGGGCCCAGACGGCCTCCCCAGTCTCTACTATAAAAAATTTGCAGCCGAACTCGCTCCCCTCCTCACTAACGCATTCAACGCTTTACTCAAACAACACTCCTTTGGTCGTGACACATTGACAGCACTCATTTCCATGATCCCGAAACCAAACACTGATAACACAATATGGTCTAATTTTAGACCAATTTCCTTGCTAAACGTTGATATAAAGATCCTGGCCAAAATTTTAGCCCTTCGCCTTAATCCAATTATTGGCAGTCTAATACACAAAGACCAAGTTGGTTTTATACCCAAACGGCAAGCCAGCGATAACATCAGACGTGTAATCCTCCTGCAACACCTAGCCCGATCGCGTAAAATACCAATGCACCTCCTCTCCCTAGATATAAGGAAAGCATTTGATACAGTTTCCTGGTCATACCTCCTTTATATCCTCCAACGCTGGGGCTTCGGCCCACATTTCCTTGATTGGATTAATGCTTTATATAACCACCCACAAGCATATGTACAATACTCAGGATTCCGCTCAAATCCCTTTCCTATCTCCCGTGGAACCAGGCAGGGCTGCCCCCTATCCCCCCTATTATTTGCCCTAGCAATAGAACCCCTGGCAGCCCTGATCAGAACTAACCCAGACGTTCGTGGGCTGGAGATAGCTTCCACCATGCACAAGTTATGCCTTTTCGCAGATGATGCACTACTGTTCATCACATCACCACACACTACTCTACCTAATCTCATGTGCATCCTAGATAAGTTTTCTCTGGTCTCCGGGTTAGAAGTTAACCAAACGAAGTCCAAAGCCCTCAATGTGTCACTACCACAAACAGACTTTGCATTACTTCGGCAAAACTACTCTTTCAATTGGTCCACAACATCCATTCCCTATCTAGGGATTAAACTGACTAGTGACCCTTTAAATTTATTCCATTCCAACTACCTCCCGATGTTAACCCAACTCTCTTCATTACTTAATTCCTGGCAGCCCCTTTGTGTCTCCTGGCTAGGACGAGTGGCAGCCGTGAAAATGTCCTTATTACCGAAATTACTATATCTATATAGGGTACTCCCTATAGCGATCCCCCCTTACTATCACAGGACCATACAAAACCGAGTTTTTAAATACATTTGGGGCCCCACTAAACCTAGAGTGGCCAGATCAGTACTACTCCGTCATAAGTTAAATGGAGGTCTGGGGATACCCAGCTTCTTACACTATTATCACGCAGCCCGACTGGCCCAGGCTACTCTATATCATTCTAGGAATGAAACTCCAATATGGGTCAGCCTGGAAGCCATAGATCTCCACCCAATCACAGTTACCAACTTGCTGTGGCTCCCCCCAGCTGCACGCGGCACCATAACCAATCCAATTACACAATGCACTCTCAAACACTGGGATAGATTACGCACCCCCTACAAATTGGTCTCATCACACTCCCCACTTTTATCATTCTTGGGCCATCCACAGTTCAACCCTGCACTCTCTGAACCAACCCTGTTCCAGGCTTGGGCTCAAGCGGGTCTGACTCGCATTAGTGATCTACTTAGTGGTAACTCTATAAAATCTTTCCCGGTCATACAAGCGCAAGCACACCTCTCACCTAAAGAGTGCTTCCGCTACCTCCAAATCGCTCATTTTGTTAAAACAAACTTAAAATCCAGTGCTGAGCTGGACACACAGACTGAGTTTGAGGATATATGCGACTCAGACCCGCACGCACCAGGTATCATCTCTCACCTCTACACTCATCTCACAACATCGACCACAAATCTTCCCACTTATGCGAGACAATGGTCTAAAGATTTAAATATCGAACTCGAAGCAGATGACTGGTCTACCATATGGACTAATACGAAAAACTCATCTCAGAATGTTGTTGCCTCAGAAGCAAACTACAAGGTGCTCATGCGATGGTACCTGGTCCCGTCCAGAATCGCCAAATACCTACCCGAATACCCCCCAACCTGCTTTAGGGGCTGTAAGGATGAGGGAACGCACACCCACATTTGGTGGACATGCCCATTAGTGCAACGTTTCTGGGCTACAACATTCCAGATGGCTTCTACCCTCCATCAAGTCACATTAGAACCTAACCCAACTATAGCCCTACTCAACCTTATACCCCAGGACTATACCAAAGCCCAACGTTGTCTCCTTCTTCACCTATTCACGGCTGCCAAGCAAACGATAGCCAAAGCCTGGAAAACACCCGCACTCAACACAATTGAAATGCAAAACAGAGTTACCCAGGCAATGATCCACAGCAAAATTGAAGCAATAATACTAGATAAAGTCCCACAGCACTTCAGAGTCTGGCAGCCGTGGATAGAAAACTTTTTACCCCCAGACATTGACATGAGCCTGCTGGAACCCTGAGAAGTTTTGGTAACCAATTCCTTCTGTGAAACCACACCGGTGCCCGCGCGTCCCGACCGCCTCCCTTCCCTCTCTCAACTCTACCCCTCCTGATTCTTTCTCATCCCTATCTCTTTATTCCCCCCTCATTCTTTCCACTCCTCCCCTTAATTACCCCTGATAATGTGGGAAGTATACTCTGTTTTAGTTTTCCTTTTTCTTCTGTTGGGTTGGTCCCGATTGTTTGCCGAGACCGACCCCTCCGTTATAATCTTCAGTTATATATTATGTCTAAACCAAGGACCACGATCCACCTTAATACTACTACATCCAGTCCTACTGGATCTAGAAATATTTGACAGAGTGTAAATTGTCTGCAAGCTTTAACCACTATCAGTTCAACATGCTCCTAACTTGTTAAGTTGTACATTACCTGATAACCATATGAAACCTTGTATTGTGAAGCTTGTAACTAATGCCTGTTATTTACCAATAAAATATTTGAACCGAAAAAATTGTGGTTTAGATTTTTTTCACTCATTTAGAGGGGGTGTGATCACTTACCTCAAGCCCACCCTAGGGTGGGAGCGCCACTCTTCATCTCCTTGTGTTTTGATCTTAGGGGTGATCCACATTTACAACTTCATGTGCATTGCAGCCAAAAAATGCACTAGAAAAATGAGGCATACATTTCCCAAAAATACTAAATATGAAGGTATACCAACTTATACCCAGTTGTCATCAACATGGAACAGATAATGCTAATGAAGACTATAAGGGCACGGTAATTTTAATATGAGTATGAACATGGCAGCATGCACCCTAGTACTCTGAGCACACAGCATGCACCCCATATACACTCAGCATAAGTTTCACCCACAGACATCCTCTGCCACTCTTCCCTCTCCACTCCATTGTTCTTGCATCATTTACAAATGAATTTCCTTCTGAGCACTGAGATGTAGTGCATTTTAGCTACCAAACCACTGCCACTCTGCATAACTGCAGGGAAGAAAGGAATATGCTAGTAATTTAAAGCTTAGCTCTCAGCAGATTTTAAAAGCACAAATTAACACAGCTCTGTAATCATAGTACCTAATTAAATGTATAATTTTAAACACAGTACCTGAATTTGACGAACACCGCTCCAGGTGATAATGATATCTTCCTTAATGATCAGGTGCTGGTCCAGTCTGTGATCTGGGCTGGTGATTCAAATGGCAAAACGAATGACCACACTCCAAAAATAAGGAAAAAAGCTTTATTGTATAAAAAGCATCCAACATCAAAAAAAGTTACAGCATCATGGCACGCACAGAGGGCAGCATGGTTGATGCGTTTCACGAATTTCTTTGCTTAGTCATAAGCTTCTTATAATCTACTGCAGAGACGTAACTAGAACCTTCAGGGCCCCAGTGCAAGAAATCATGAAAGGCCCCCTGACTGGGACCTTTCCCCTGATCCCAGGGCCCTTTACTCCCATCATGGGACCCTTTATTACAGTCCTGCAGTGGGCCACCTTCGTGCCATCTTGGGGTCCCCCCATGGTAGCGGTACAGCAGAGCCCAATCTCAAGTGCAACCCTGGTAGTTCTGCCATGGGTGTCAGTATTTTTTTTATCTATTTATTTATTTATTTATAATTTTTTACCATTTAATTAATTAATTATTTTTTTTTTTACAATTTTTAATTTTTTTTTTACATATTTGTTATGACCCCTGTTGGGGGGCTTTGGTGAAATATCAGTCTAAACAGACCCCTGATGTCTCACTTTTAAGACAGAGAAAGGTACTGAGGACAGATTCATCAGTCCCTTTCTCTGCAGCCTCAGCTGCACAGAATGAATAAATAGGAATAGCTCTGTAAATAGCTTCCTGTTGATTCATTAAGTGAGGCATACTAAGGTTTACTATAGCTCAGCTATAAATAAATTAAAAAAAAAAAAAAAAAACAGAGCCAGTGATCAGTATCGATTCATTAAGACAAGGAGGGAGCCGGTTATTGACACATTTACCGACTCCTTCCCCGCTCTCCATCCTGACAGATTCCCCAGAAACGGTCTACCTACTGCAATGTAGTACAAAGCATAAGAATGTGTGTGCTGTGATGTAATGCACTATTATTTGAACCAGCCTTGAATCGCAGGATTAGATGGTCAGGATTTTAGAAAAGAAATGGCACTGGTATTAATGAGATAGAAAGTGCTGCTCAACTCGGATATATAGAAAATGGAAAAATTCCCCCATGGGGTTTTATTGCCAGCAAGACACAGGGTTAAAGAAAAATGTCTCTTTATATCAAAAAGGTATTTATTTAATAAAAAGTGGTACAAAATACAGTAAGGACATTTATTGTATTAAAACATGAGCTTGTATGACTAAAACATGCACATACAGTCAGCGAGTACATGTTAAATAAAACATAGTGTGATCTGAACAAATAATGTAATCATACTATGCTCCCCAACCCCGATGCGTTTTTCGACCATAGGATTTAGGGGGAATACAGAGGGGAAAATGGTATGGTGAAAAATAGATGAGGAAGGAAAGTGAGAAAAGGTGGGGAAGAAAGAAAGGAGTGATAAGAATGTGCAACAAAATGAAATGGAGAATATGGAACCCCCAGTGGGTGAGAACCAAATGGGGAAAAAAAAGTGCAACAAAAGACAAAAACCAAAGAAACAGAAAAAGTGCATGCTGAAACAAAGTGCAAGTGGGCATTGTGAGAGTGCATGATATGCAAAAAAGAAGGAGAAAAGAGAAGTGAAAAAGGCAAGTGGGTGAGGGAAATGACCATCAAGAAAGGGTGAATGAAGTGTATATAGGCAGCAGTGATGCCATAAAAAATGGAAGACGGTAGCCAAAAAAGAGGACTTACACTAAATACCAGAATCACATTAGTAGTGAGACACAGGGGGTTCCATATTCTCCATTTCATTTTGAGAAGAGAGAACTGATATCAGTCTGGTTAGACTTGTGTTTGCACAAAATGTTTGCCCTTTTCTTCTCTTATTCTGTAGTATGTCAAGTCAATGAATTGGAAGGGTGTTTTTTTTTCATTCAGCCTAGCTTAGGATAAGTTTAATGTGAAAACTGTCTGACTGCATCAGAAAAGGAACCATAAATCTAGTTAAACAGGGTTTTAGTAAAGGAATTTGACTATTGAAAGGCAGTTTAATAGACTGAGGGTAATCATTTCTGTAGCGCCACCACCGAAGGAGCCGCTTGGTGAATTTGGATTCTCTGATCCCTGACTCAACTCCAAGAATGACCTCAGCCCCCGACACACCTGGTTAAATAAAATTACTGCAAACACATTTAAGGACACAAGTGGTAAATACTTTTATCCTGGCTGTGGATTATCACCAAAAATAGACACACACCTGGTAGTGATAAAAAAGTTGAATATATTAGCATGGTTTAAAGCATATGGAAACTTACAACACTGTTAAACATTGCTACAAATAACTAACACATTAGAAAAGACAACTTTCAATATTTAGCAACTGCAGGTATAGAAAGGGCAGTAATCTATATGCCCTTAACCCAGGCGCTGAGAGGACGAAGAGAGAGAAGACTTGTCAACTTCTCAGCTCCTTCTGGGCCGCAAACACCTTTGAGAGGCAAACACACAACGAAAAGAAAAGGGTTACATGAGTACAGTAAGCACAGTTCTGTAATGTTGCAGGTCCTGAGGTGAAGAATACTAGTGTTTTCTGCTAGCAAACGGTGGGGCCCATGTTTTAAGAGTAGGTTTAAACAAGCTTGCATGGAGCAGTAATCCTCTAGAATGTCCCGTTAGGTATAGATTTAAAAGGGGAAACTACTACAGATGGCATCTCCAAACAAGCATCTGTGACACTAAAAAGGGAAATTGGTGTCGGCATGCAGTGTCAGTATGGTGTCAAGAAGGATGTTGGGTTTACACCCGTTCACCAGTCCTCTGTGCGATGACCAGAGACCTTCAAAATGTGGCATTTATTTTTACAAAATGTGGCACTAAAAAATGTGGCAATGAAAAATAAATGAAATATTAGCATGCTTTATATAAGCACTAAAAATGGCACCGTGACAGACAAAAGTTGTAGTAATAGTGTAGGAAAAAAAAGGCACTTACTCAGGGCTTCCTGGACAGTTTGGACGATGGTTGAAGCATTGTTTTTTCCAACTGAGCCACGTGGATAAGATGACCTTTTTGGGCATTGTCAGGATCCAATTTTCCCACAACAATGTTGGCGATGTATCGTCTGAGTGAGTCTGTTGCTTCGTCTACGCTGAGCCAGATCCTTCAGTCACCAATGTCCTTGCGAATTTCCTCCAAGTTCTAAGAAAGAAAAATATATACACGTATACAGTCGGCACCATTTAAAACATGAACATTTGTTTTTTTTCATACCTACACGTAAATATATTTGTAAATTTTTACTCGTTGATCTTAATTTTTGCAGAAGGTATTGTTGCTCAACCAAAGGTACCTATGCGTGATTTGAACATAAACTATCATTGAACTTGCTTACCTTTTAACACAATTGAGATACCATTCGTCTTAGGACGCTACAGTACTTGTCAAAAATGTCACGCAGGGGACCCTTCTCCAGTTTGTGTAACAGAATGCCTTCTTTAAGGAAAGCCACGGTGACGTCTCTTGGCCCAAATAAGGCAAAATATGGCACAAAATGTGGCATTTTCCCGAAAATCGGCGAAATATGGCATTTCACCAAAAAATGGGCAAAATGTGGCATTTCAGTATGACGACCTTGGCAATGTGGCATTTAAAGGTCTCTGGCGATGACACAACGATAGTCCCAGGTGCTGGTTCAGGCTCCTGATGCTCCTAGCGATGTTGTAAGGCACTGGATCTCTTGCTGATGGCCAATCAAGATGACTGGTAGCGAAACTCGCAAGGTGAACAGGCAGCGGTCGACCTGATACCCGGATGGTATCTCGATCCCTGAAAGGCATGGGGCACCACTCACTCTGCTGAGCTGAGTGGTGCTGGGCTGCTGAGTAGGGGCCCTGGACTAAATAGTAGTGGACCACGTGGCTGTCTCTGCTCCTGGCTCCCCTCAGGTGTCCTCACTCCTCCGTCTCCAAGCAACACTCTCCTGGCAGTCTCTGGAAAAGTTTGGCTTTCTCCCCCTCTGATGCTGCCAGAGTCTCTCTCTCTCAGTCTCCTCAGTCTCAGCGGTTTTCCTCACACCTGTCACTCACAATACTCTCTCTCTCTCTCTCTTTCTCTCCCTCTCTCTCTCCTCAGACTGCTCTCATTATTCTCTTCACAGACTCTTTTTCCCGGGCTTCAGGATATCCCTCCTCCTCTGTTGGGGCATACAGTCCCTGGTGTCAGCGTGTGTCTCTCTCCTCACTCTGGCACCTCAGTTCCTTCCCCTCACACACTCCTCCTCTACTCACTGTTAGGTGTCACTGTGTCCCAGCAAAGGACTTTTTGAGCCTTGGTATCTCCCTCTATTTTAAGCAATCTTCTCTCCTCTGTCTCCTGTCAGCACTCTTTTACCTCAGTACTTCCCTCTCTTCTGTCCCCTCAGCACTTCCTGAATCTACCCTTTTTCCCAGTGTTCTCTCTCTCTCTCTCTGTTTTCTGGAAGGACGAGTCAGCATCTCTTGTGGCCAAAAGGAGAAATTGCATTACAGCATGCCTGCTACATTTCATTATTATTATGCCCCCAAAAAAGTATGTGTATATCTCCTGGCCCATTCTAAGTGCTCTGACACTGCAAAGGTGCACCTCAGCTGCCAAATCTCAGATCCTGCATTGTGCCCTGATGTTTGCAGATTATACTAATGCTCCGGCACTGTAATAGTGCCACACAATATTTATGCAGCTGCCAAATATCTAATGTTTGCTGCAAGGAGATTCTTGCTTTGCACCTCAAAATTTATTCCCTACATATAGCCTAAAAATATTTATGAAAATTATCCCTCAAATAATACACTCTATTGTTTATCTTAACCACTTGCCTACCAGCTGACGTCATTATACTGCAGCAGGTCGGCTCGTTCCTGCGAACTGCCATATCTATACGTTGGTCCATTTTACAGCTGTAGCGTAGCTGCACAGCGAGGGAGCTAAAGTGCTTGGCCGGCGGCCGAGATGTCCGTCGGCCACCCGCGATTGCTCCACAGAGGGGCAGAATGGGGATCTATCAATGTAAACAAACAGATCCCTGTTCTGACCGGGAAGTACAGAGTGATTGTCTGTTCCTAGTGATTAGGAACAGCAATCTCTCTGTACTCCCAACTCAGTCACCTCCCCCCACAGTTAGAAACACCTCCTAAGGAACACATTTAACCCCTGGATTACCACTAGTGTTAACCCCTTCCCTGCCATTGTCATTTATACAGTAATCAGTGCATTTTTATATCACTGATCGCTGTATAAATTTCACTGGTCCCAAAAAAGTGTCAAAAGAGTCCGATCTGTCCGCCGTATTGTCACAGTCCCACTAAAAACCGCTTATCACCGCCATTACTAGTAAAAAAAAAAAAATAATAATAAAAATGCCATAAATCTGTCCCCTATTTTGTAGACGCTATAACTTCTGCGCAAACCAATCAATATACGCTTATTGCGATTTTTTTACCAAAAATATGTAGAAGAATACATATGTGCCTAAACTGATAAATAAATGGGTTTTTTTACTGATTTTTTTGGGATATTTATTATAGCAAAAAGTAAAAAATATAGATTTTTTTGCAAAATTGTCGGTCTTTGTTGGACAAATGTTATGTCCACCAAAGAGTCCTGCGGATGCAGTTGCAAACAAGGAACACCCTCAGTTGAGTAGCGATGTCTGCCCTTGAGGAGTTCCTTGGGCATGAGTGTTTGCTTCACTCTGTCCATCTTGGAGCCCCAGATGAAGTAAAACCTCACCCTGGTGATGGGCTTGCGGGTGTTGACCCGGGGGAGACAGGCCTGGGCAAGGTACTGCAACACAGGGAGAACATCGCTGCAGAGTACCAGTGTCTTTCCTTCAATGGTAAGTTCTCTGAGGCTCCATAGTCAAAGCTTCTGCTTCATCTTGGACAGTCTCCCCTCCCAAGACTTCAGGGCTTCGCCCTCAGCTCCAAACCAGACTCCCAGAATTTTGATGAAGTCCTTCTTGATGCTAAAAGGGATGGATACAGAAGAAAGCAGGAACCACTTTCCGCGGAGCATGACTTTTGACTTCCTGCAGTTGACTTTTACTCCTGAAGCTTTTCCAAAATCCTCGCAAGTCTGGATGAGCGAGTCGATGTAGTGCAGATCAGCACAGAACACCGTCACGTCGTCCATGTAGAGTGAGCACTTGGCTTCCCTTCTGTTCAGTCCCGGTGTGGTGATCCGCCTGATCTCTGGATACCATCTGATGCATTTGGCGAGGAGCTCTATACAACAAACAAAGAGCAGAGGTGAGAGAAGGCAGCCTTGCCTGACACCTGAGAGAATCGGGAAGGGGTCAGTTTTCCAGCCATTCACCAACACTGTGTTGAAAATAACAATGTAGACTTCCAGTTCGGGCGCCGAATGTAGTGGACGGGTGAACCAGTGGCTCTGCTCCAGCCCGCAGCATAAGCCGAAACTCCCGGGGCACAAACTCCCGGGGCAGCTCCTCTACCACCGGATCTCCACACACATCTCCCTTCAGCATGGATCAGTACCTCTCACAACCCCGGTCACGCTCGAGATCATGATCGAGGCACACGATCCCCTTACAAGCTGGCAGGGATCCTAAAATGGCCACCACAGCATGTCCTTCATCTCCCTCACAGAATACACAGGGCTCTGTGACAGGAGATACGGCGGACCATGAGGAGGAAAGTGTATGCCTGGCAGACCGTGAGATGGGAACTCCAGACCCACTGGAATTGCATGACAAGATAGCCCAAGCAGTGGCTTCACTCCTGTCCCCCACCATTACAGCAGCTGTGGACAGAGAAGTGGTGGCAGGCATTATACAGCTCAGGATGGATCTGGGGGAACAGGCTCATAGGCTCACAGAGGCTGAGCAATTTATATCATTCCTAGAGGATAACCAGTACCAGACTAATGCAGCTATGGAGCAGTACACTCAAGCACAACAACTCCTGCATGATAAAATAGAAGATTTGGAGGATTGTTCGAGGAGGAACAATTTAAGAATAATTGGTCACCCAGAAACGTACAAGCCTGGATCTTTACTAGACATCTGTGTCACCCACATCCCAGAGGCACTGGGTCTACGCATCAAATGTGTGGCAGAAAGAGCACACTGCATAGGTGCTCCAGAGAACAACCGTAAGAACCCCAGACCAGTAATCGTCAAATATCTCAACTATACAGATTGTCTCTCTATCCTGCAAAGTTTTCGGAAAGCCCATAATGTGGAAATTGAAGGGCACAAGCTTCTAATATTTGGTGATTACTCAGCAGTGGTGTCCCGCAAACATAAGGAGTTCCAAACTGTCTGCTCAGAGATCTTTAAGAAAGGCATCCGCTTCACACTGTCATATCCAGCCATCCGTCACCTGCAAGCCCCGGACGGGAAACAACTAACATTCCACACTTCAGAAAAAGCAGAATCCTTTCTTCGCTCCCTAACACCCAGACCAGCAGCAGCTGATACCTTCTCTGATATCGTCAAACAGGAACCCAGGGAACCGAGAAGCCCCAGAAAGGATCCTCCAAAACGTCTGAAACCAACCTTTACACCTGATCCAATCTAACATCATCACTGAATTACCCTCTAATCCAGATCTGCCTTCAGGTTGATGGTAATATGCACATCCTCTTACCCTAGGGAAAAAAAAAAGGATGATGCTTATATACACCTATATAGCTGACATCGGTTGATAAAAGTCTAAAGACTCTTATATAGATGATAATCTACAATATTGTACACTAAATATTCCACAAATCCTTGAACAAATTCCACTACCAGCAAATTCCACTAGGGGGGATACTAATTGTGATCTTATATCATTCCCACCCCCAATCTACATGCACCTAAGGGGAGCTGTAGCCGGGTTCCCTCGTTTTATTATGTGCCTGCGGGCTGGCTGTTTTACTGGAAGTGGAAGTAACATGTGGAAAAGAGTGAAGCCATTTAGTTTTACGGTTTACTGTTTTAGCTTTACTCTCTTTCTATTTCCACTTCTCTCTCATCCTCTCTCTTTCTGTATGGGAAATAACCCTCAATCCATATGCCAAAATTGTACATCTGTTACCTATGAGCAAAACATCTAACCCTCATTTCCAAGTAGCGAGAATATACACCAAGGGATCTTATCTTTCTATACTCCACTATACATGACATGAGAGTAGTTTCATGGAATGTTAAGAAAATGAAAATCCTCAGGCATTTGAAAAGGCTCAAAACGGACGTAGCATTGCTACAGGAGACCCATCTATCTGAAGATGACTTCTCCCGTATGCAAAAACTTTGGGTAGGCAAAGTCATAGGTTCGGCCGCCCAGGGAAGGAAAGCAGGAGTGCTAATCCTTTTTCATAAAACTCTATCCTATGACTTGGTATCAATACATAGATGATGTGGGCCGATTGAGTTCAGCCCACCTCAAATTCCCATCCAAAGAGCTGTTGATTACTAATATCTATGTCCCAAACTCACCGGATAAAAGTTACTTCAGTAAACTATCAGAACAGCTTCAAAGTACTCCCCAAACTCCACACCTAATAGGTGGGGATTTCAATATGACCGTGTCAAATAGTGAGGATAGGTCCCTAAATCGCACCAGAGAATCCTATACAACCCAAAACCAGGACACTTAATTACATCAGATGACTACTGCTTTGCAGCTAGTTGACCCATCGACAGAGAGTATACTTTTTACTCTCCTGCACACAAATCTTTTGCCAGGCTAGACTACCTCCTCTGTTCTACCTCCCTTCTACCCAGCATTAGAGAATCCACAATCCATGACCTGGTCATCTCAGACCATAGCCCTATCTCCATAATGCTTGCACACTTTTTACCTAGTGTTAATACTAGACAATGGCGCTTTCCATCCTACCTCACACAAAACGAATCCTTCAAACGTATGTTAGAGACCGCATGGTCTGAGTTTGCGGAAACAAGTGCCCTCACAGGGCTAACCCCAATCTTTATTGGGAAGCGGGCAAAGCATTCTTGCGAGGCAGGATCATATCATATGTAGCCATGTACAACAAAAACACCCCAAAAAAATATCAAGAAGCTAGCGTTAGATTACGTGCAGCACAAACCCAGTTAAATGAACAACATACCTCAGACAACTTAAAACTTTGGCATGAAGCCAAGAGACTTTTTGATGTCTGGGCTGAGAACCTAGAAAGCATTAAGTCATCATACACTGATCTGCAATTCCATAAGCATGGGAACAAAGCTCGGAAGCTACTAGCTAGATTATGCAGGGGACCATATCATCCAACCCACATCACTTCCCTAAAGGACTCCAAGGGCACCCTTTCCTCATCACCGAAGGACATAAACAAAATCCTAGAACCATATTATACAAAACTTTATGGAGACAAACCTATAAACGCAGATGAAGAGAACAAATGGTTAGACTCAGTAGTCCTCCCATAAATAGACTCAGAACACTTGACATTTCTTTATCGTACATCACGGGACACAGAGCACCATAATAATGACTATGTGGGTTATACGCTTACCTTCAGGTGATTGGCAACCATTAGTAAGACGGTTCCTCCCATATAACCCCTCCTATACAGGAAGTGCCTCAGTTTTTTCGCCAGTGTCTTGAAGGTGATGGTCATGGCTGTTGAAGCTCTTCAGTTTCTTCAAAAGAATGTCCCACTGAGGACGTTATAATCGGATCCATTCAGATGGCTTACTAAGCTAAAATGGATGGTACCCGAACCTCGGCTCAAGAACGAGGTATTGCTTGTAATGTGTCCTATTTAGGCGCTGGACCCTTGTTAAAGTTGGTATTCCTGGTCAACCTTGCCCAAGGAAACCACAAAGGGTGCTTTACAGGTCCAGGGGTGTGGACCCCAATATAAGAGGGACCCAGTCCCTGAAGGTCCTTAGAGGCGCTACCTGCCGTGATGGGGGAAGATTGGGCCTGGCTAGACAGGCCCTGCTGCTTGGGATGGTGAGTACTCCTCTTTGGGGCCTTTTATATATATATATATATATATATATATATATATATATATATATATGTATTTCCCTCTTTTCTTTTTCAAACTGCCAGAGTAAGCAGTAAGCCTTGATCCGGTGTCCGGGGTTACAGAAGGCCGGTTGGTGCGCATTTTTTAAATTTGGAATGCGAGTGCGCATGCGCGTGCGTGCCGCGCATCCATCTCATGCGCGCTGCCGGCGTGTGAGTGCGCCACTGGTGTGCGCGTGTGCTGCTACTGTCCACGTCACAGCGCCGCGTGCATCAGGACGGCGCATGCGCCATGCGGTAGGTGGGTCACCGGCCGCTGATGCTAGGGCTTATAGGCATGGAGCTCCTGGCGTGCGCATGGAGGAAGCAGAGCGAATGGTGGGCACGTGAGTCTGATGGTCTTGGACACAACGGTGACAGGTTGAAGACTGGTTGTAGTTTGTGGGGAGTATTCCTTGGTTATTTCTCGTGTGTAAGCAATGTCTTCCAAAAAACGAGGAACAGGGAACAAGGCAAGCCCAGGGGTAAGAGTCCCTCCACAAAAAGCAGGAGACCAACCCCATGCTGATGCAGCCTTAGTCTCTACTGAAGGACCTGCGGCTTCTGACCTGGCTGAGCCATTGCACTTGTCAGGCATAGTGGCCACTACCAATGTACCTGCCTCGGCTTATGTTACAAACGATGATTTGGCATCTGCCTTAGCAGGCCTTGAAGGCAAAATAGCTGGCATGATTGCCTCTGTAACACAGGGGAGAAGGAAGCGTAATAGATCTTCCTCCCCTGAGCCTGGGCCAAGTGGAGAGTCACTAAAGCCCCAGGACTCTTATAGCCAGATGGGTCCAGGTGACCTGGAACCAGAGTGGGCAGAGGATCCGGAGGAGTTGGTCATAAAGGACCAAGACGTAGGAGAGGCTGAAGATTCCTCGGCTGAGGACTCTGGCTCTGAAGAACCAATTTCAGCCTCCCATTCCCAGAAATTGTTTATCCAATCTCTAATGGAGATGGTACGAATTGGGTTTAAGTTACCCCCGGTTCAGGAGTCTGCACTCTCCTGTTCTACTCTGGGATCTTTGTGACCTAAACAAATTTCCCAAGCTTTTCCCTTGCATCCGTTACTGGAGCAGGTGATTTATGCGGACTGGGAGCATCCTGACAGGATATACTTACCTCCCAAAAGGTTTTCTGTGTTATACCCTATGGAGGAGAAGTTTAGGAAGAAATGGAGCACACCTTTGGTAGACGCTGCCATATCTTCTGTGAATAAAAATTTAACCTGTCCAGTAGATAATGCCCAGGTTTTCAAAGATCCGGCTGATAAAAAGCTAGAGTCCTTATTAAAGGCCTCCTTCTCAGTTGCCAGTGCGGCAGTTCAGCCTGCTATTGCAGCTATTGGGATTTGTCAATCCCTAAAGGATCGCTTAAAGAGGATAGTAAAGAACATACCTTGCCAGGAGGAATCTGCTGAGGAGCTATCAGAGATCCCTCATGCCTTGTGTTTTGCGGTAGACGCTTTAAAAGACTCAATTCAACAGATGTCTCGTTTTGCGTTACTATCAGTTCATATGTGCCGAGTATTGTGGCGAAAGAACTGGTCTGCTGAGACGCCATGTAAAAGGCTACTTGCTGCTTTTCCATTTCATGGAGAGCACCTGTTTGGCGAAGATCTGGATAAATATATCCAAAAGATCTCTGGAGGAAAGAGCGCTCTGCTTCCTATTAAAAAGAAGAGGAAGCAGCCCTCTTATAAAATTCCTAATCCCCCAGGGCCTGGTGCCTCTTCCCCTAAGCGGTATCGACGGCCTCAGCCATCTGGGTTTAAAAGACCTCAGGGTCAGAAAAAACCCTGGACCCAAAACCACCCAAGCCCAAACTCCAAGTCTACCTTGTGAAGGGGCACCCCTGCTCTCACGGGTGGGGGGCAGGCTTCGGCTGTTTGGGGAGGCCTGGGAAGAACTGGTTCAAGACAGATGGGTCATTTCCACTGTAAAAAACGATTACAGAATAGAGTTCCGGGAGGTTCCCCCGAACCGCTTTCTACACCCAAGGGTCCCGGCGGATCCAGAGAAAAGAAGATGCCTATTCCTAGCTTTACACCAGCTGCTGATGCAGGGAATAATTGTAAAGGTCCCGCACGAGGAAAGATTCAAGGGGTTTTATTCAAAGCTATTCACCGTGCTGAAACCAAATGGGGAAGTAAAGCCCATTTTGGACCTCAAGGCTCTCAACTTCTTTCCGCATGGAGTCGGTTCATTCAGTCATAAGGTCCCTAAGAAAGGGAGACTATTTAGCATCCATAGATATCAAGGATGCGTACCTTCATGTGCCGATCTTCGGTCCACACCAAAGGTTCTTACGCTTCACTGTAGAGGGCAGTCATTTCCAGTTTGTGGCATTGCCTTTCGGTCTAGCCATGGCCCCCAGGGTCTTCACAAAGGTTCTGGCCCCAGTGTTGGCATCCGTAAGATCTCAAGGAGTTTCCATAATAGGATATCTGGACGATCTACTTCTAAAGGAATGCTCTCGCCCTACACTAGTTCTAAACGTGTCAAGTACAGTGCGGGTCTTACAACGCCTAGGTTGGGTATTAAATTTGGACAAATCAGCTCTTTGTCCGACCCAAGCCTTGGTGTATCTGGGTCTAGTCTTGGACACCGCCCAAGAAAAAGTGTTTCTTCCGCCCTTAAAGGTCGCCTTCATAGTGGAACTTGTACAGAAGGTGAAAAAAGAACCAACACCTTCTGTACGGCTGTGCATGAGGTTATTGGGCAAGATGGTGTCATCTTTCAGCGCAGTGCCATATGCACAGTTCCACTCCAGAGTGTTCCAGAAGAGTATCCTGAAAGCCTGGGACAAGTCTGCTCAAACTTTGGATCAACCTATGGTTCTATCTCCACAAGTTCTATGGAACCTCTCTTGGTGGTTAAGAACCAGCAACTTAAAAAGAGGGAAGTCTTTCCCACCAGTAGCCTGGAGAGTGGTAACCACGGACGCCAGTCTTCTCGGCTGGGGAGCAGTCCTAGAGGAAGCATCTATTCAGGGAGTATGGTCCCAGACAGAAAAGACTCTGCCCATCAATCTACTGGAGATTCGGGCAGCTCGTCTGGCCCTGCGATTCTGGACATTCAAGTTGCGGGGTCTTCCTGTCAGAGTCCAGTCCGACAACTCCACAGTAGTGGTATATATCAACCACGAGGGAGGTACCAGGAGTCGGGCAGCCCAAAGAGAGGTAGATCATATGCTGACCTGGGCAGAAGAACATGTGCCATTTCTGTCAGCAGTGTTTATTCCGGGGGTGGACAATTGGCAGGTGTCACCAAGTCACCAAAGTCACCAAAAATTGTTACCAGGGGAATGGTCTCTGCATCCCGAGGTGTTTCTACAAATCTGCCAATACTGGGGGACCCCAGATGTAGATCTGCTGGCATCCAGATTCAATGCCAAGCTGGACAGGTTTGTATCCAGGAACAAGGATCCGCTTGCTGTCGGGATAGACGCATTAGTAGTTCCTTGGGATCAGTATTCTCTGATATATGCCTTCCCTCCGATCCAAATTCTGCCGCACTTACTACGCAGAATACGGGAGGAACGGAAGCCGGTGATCTTAGTGGCCCCAGTGTGGCCCAGGAGATCATGGTACTCGGAGGTTGTGAAATTAGCAGGGGACCCGTTGGTCCTTCCTTGCCGTCCAGACCTGTTGTCTCAAGGGCCCATATTCCATCCTTCTTTACGGTTGCTGAATTTGATGGCCTGGCTATTGAGACCAGACTATTGAAAGACTGTGGTATTATGGGTTCAGTCTTGTCCACTTTGATAAACGCTAGAAAGTCAGTTTCTAGAGCTATCTATTATAGAGTATGGAAGTCATACATTTCTTGGTGTGAGAAAAGGAAATGGAACCCTCGTAGGTATACGATTGGAAGAGTTCTCGCCTTTCTCCAAACAGGAGTAGACTTGCAGCTCGCTTTAGGGACAATTAAGAGACAGATTTCGGCCTTATCGTTTTTTTTCCAAAAACCAATTGCATCGCATTCCTTGGTGCGAACCTTTGTCAAGGGAGTAACACACCTGAGGCCACCGCTTAAACCACCTTTATGTCCTGAGGACCTAAATTTGGTACTGTCAGCCTTACAGAGTCAGCCCTTTGAACCTATTAGGCATATTCCTTTTGTCCTATTGACCAGGAAATTAGCTTTCCTAGTGGCTATTACATCGGCTAGAAGGGTGTCAGAATTAGCCATCCTTTCTTGCAAGGAGCCGTTTATGATTCTTCATCATGACAGAGTGGTCATGCAACCTCGTCCGGATTTCCTACCGAAGGTAGTTTCCAATTTTCATTTGAATCAGGATATCATTTTACCTTCCTTTTTTCCAAACCCTAAAACTAGGGAGGAAAGGTCGCTTCACTCACTGGATCTGGTGAGAGCAATAAAGGTTTACTTGGAAATGTCAGCTCCCTTTCGGAAAACTGACTGCTTTTTTGTCTTGCCTGAGGGTCCTAAAAGAGGACAGCTGGCAACAAGTTCATCTATATCCAGGTGGATTCGTCAGACTATTGTCCAGGCATATGGATTAAAGCACAGGGTTCCACCCCGGGATTTAAAAACACACTCCACTAGAGGGGTTAATGCATCATGGGCAGTACGCCAGCAGGTGTCTATGGCTCAGGTTTGCAAAGCAGCCGTTTGGTCTTCAGTTCATACGTTCACCAGGTTTTACCAGGTGGATGTGAGATCTCAAAATGAGACTGTTTTTGGCCACAGCGTGTTGCAGGCTGCTTTATAATCTCAGTCCGTTGGGCTTAGGGATAATGTCCCCCCCCCCCCTCAGATGCATTGCTTTAGGACATCCCACATAGTCATTATTATGGTGTTCTGTGTCCCATGATGTACGATAAAGAAAAACGGATTTTTAAAACAGCTTACCTGTAAAATCCTTTTCTTGGAGTACATCACGGGACACAGAGGTCCCTCCCCTCTTTCTGGGATCGTCATTGCTTGCTACAAAACTGAGGCACTTCCTGTATAGGAGGGGTTATATGGGAGGAACTGTCTTATTATTGGTTGCCAGTGTCCAATCACCTGAAGGTATAACCCACATAGTCATTATTATGGTGCTCTGTGTCCCATGATGTACTCCAAGAAAAGGATTTTACAGGTAAGCTGTTTTAAAAATCCATTTTTTTAAACTCCCCTATAACCCTCGAGATATTATCTGTGACTATTAATAAAATGGCAAATGGCGAAGCCCCAGGTCCATACGGGTACAGCCCTGAATTTTTTAAGCTGACCAAAGATATGCTGGCCAATATGCTGCTGGAGGTGTATAATGGCATTTGGAAAGGAGGCTTGTATATACCATCAGGACACCAGGCAAACATTAAATTGATAGCAAAAAAGGGCAAAGACCCCAAGGAGCCTAGCTTATATCTCCCGATTCCCCTTTTAAATGTGGACTCTAAGATCCTTTCAAAAATAGTGGCGTCCCGATTAGCAAACATTATGCCATGTCTAATACACCCAGCACAGGCTGGTTTCACCAAAGGAAGGACAGCCTCTTCAAACATACATAAGGTCCTAGCAGTATTAGAATATGCAAAATCACACCCCCTAGAGGACTTAGCAATCATCACATTAGATGCGTAGAAAGCTTTCGACAATGTGAACTTTCAGTGGGTCTCTCTGGTTATGCAAAATTTGGTCTCTCTGGCTCCTTTTGCCATTTTATTCACAGTTTATACTCTGCACTTACAGCCAGGATAGTAGCAGCAAGACGTGGCCGCTTACCAGAAACTCATGATCCCCCGTTACAGAGGATCAGAGAAAGCTGTTTGTTAATACTGCTTCGAACCACGACCAATGGATCAGAGACCTTATACCGAGATGGGACATCAAAGACTGCAGGGTCAGGCTAAAGATGTTCACACTGACAGGTACTCAGACATCAGCCCACAGCATTGCAGATACGGTCATAGAAGGAAAAAAAGGCTCCATATAGTGTAAAATCATTGACTTTATTGGATAAGTAAAAAGTTAAACTCACATGTTAGTAGACAATAGTAGGCATGTAGTATAGTCTGGAGCGCCGGCCGGAAGCTCACAGACAGCCCGTCCTACTGGAAACAACAGCAGCACGCTTTTTTCTTCTCACAGCAAGAATTTATGTTTTTTGGAACTTTTTTAAGATACTTTCATATCTCTTGGGTGATTTATTTTTTATACATGGACTTTTTATTATCACTTTGAACATTTTATTTTTGGATTGATTATTCATTTGACATGTGTTTTGTATATTATGTATACACTAAAGGGGAACTCTTCACTTAGTTCTAAATATTTGCTTTGGTGATGATGTGTATGATCACCAATCTGTTTTAGCGCAATTCAACCCCCTTTTTTTCTTATTTAATTTCACTGTGTTTGTGTTACATAGATGAATCACAGCTATAATTGTTATTGTTTATGTATTTCACTGTAGCGCAGTTATTCCCCTCATTTTTCTTAGTAGCAGCAAGACACCTATCAGACCCATTTTATCTCCACAAAGGCACGAGACAGAGATGCTCCCTTTCCCCACTTCTCTTCAACTTAGCAATAGAACCCCTCTCCCGATACCTTAATAATACAGCCCCACTACATGGAATCCCAATAGGTCACGAAGAGCTGCGAGTGGCCCTTTTCGCAGATGGCATTTACATTTTTTCATTAGCACCATCTACGGATATAGCCAATATACAACAGATTTTTGACTCATTCCATCTATATTTTGGCCTAAAATTAAACTTCAGCAAAATGAAGTACTCTCTCTGCACAGACTTCACACAAATGGGCACTATCATCCTTCTTCCCCATCAACAACAAATATTACCTATCTAGGTATAAAAATAGGTAGGGAACTTTCCTCCCTCTACTCTTACAACTATCCCCCTCTGATCTCTAAAATTGTGGGTGAATTGGAAACCTGGATGGAACTCCCTCTATCGCTCTTTGGGAGATGCTCCCTGTTTAAGATGGGTTGTTTTGTATGCCTTTTATACCCCCTCCAAACAATACCTCTGCTTATGAAGCACAAAGATATCCAAAAAATCAACAAGGCTGTGAAGAGGCTGCTTTGCAGATGATGTCTGGAGCCACACCAGACCATCAGTCTCAGTAATGCCGGATAAGGGTGCAGGACTGCCCCCTGAGAAAGAAGGTCCGGCCTGAGAGGAAGCGGCACCGGGTCCCGGAAGCTGAGCTGGGTCACAAGGGGAAACCATAGCCTGTTCGGCCAGAATGGTGCAATCACCACCACCTCGACCGCTTCCACTTGAAGTCTTCGTAAGAACCTGAGGATGATCAGGAGCGGGGGAAAGGCGTATGCCATTTTGAAGTTCCACTGATTCGTCAGGGCATCTATTCTGAAGGCCTGGCCGCAACGGCTCTGAGTATAATACTTCTTGACCTTGAATTTGCAGGGGGGGGCGCAAAATGGTCCACCTCGGGATTGATCCCCAGGGACAGGATCCAATCGAACATCTTCACATGGAGAGACCACTCGTTGTTGTCCAACTGTGTGCGCGACAGAATCCGCTTGGACATTCTGGACTCCAGGGATGAAGACTGCTGAAATATTGGAAAGGTTTCTCTGGGCCCAAGACATGATGGGCATGACTTCCTGGAGTAGGGTAAAGCTCCGCGTGCCCCCTTGCCTTTTCACAAAGGAGACTGCTGTGGTGTTGTCCATCCTTAATAACACTGATTCCCCTTTCAGGAGGTGAGTGAAGGATTGAAGGGCACACCAGGCTTCCCGAAGTTCCAGGACGTTTGAGCCAGGGTTGTGAAGATGGGTATCCCACTTGCCTTGCGCAAGTTCTGAGCTGCAGAGGGCTCCCCAGCCCACCCCGCTGGCATCGGTCATGACTATGATCCATGAGACGGGGCAATAGAGTGGCAGTTGAGCAGATTTTTGCGCTGAAGCCACCAGAAAAGGCTGTTCCTCATCACTGATGTTATGTGAATAGTTTGATTGTTGTCCCCTGATTTCCATTGTGGAAAAAACTCTGTCTGAAAAGGGAGTGACCTCCACAGGGACCACTTGACCATGGGGGTCATAGAGACCATCGTGCCGATAATTTTTAGGCACTGTGACCATCGTGCCTATAATTTTTAGGCACTGTGAGGCTCTCAGGCGAGACGAGCTCAGAGCCCATGAAACTCTCTCTCGGTTGACCAGATCTTCTCCACTGGGAGAGAGATGGTGCTTTCCACTGTGTCGAACTGAGCCCCCAAGTAAAACAGATGCTGGGCTGGCTCTAGATGACTTTTTTCCAAGTTTAGAAGCCACCCAAAATCGATCAATGTGGAGATTACCTGTTCCCTGTGGACCAACAGCTGCTCCTTTTCTTGGGACAGCAACAGGAGGTCGTCGAGATAGTGATACAGACGTATCCCTCTTGTTCTGATGAGGGCCACCACGCCAAGAAGAACCTTCAAAAAAACTCGGGGTGAGGTTGTCAGCCCGAAAGGGAGGCAGGTGAACTGAAGATGTTCTTGACCGACTTGGAACCGGATATTTTTGTGGAATTTCTCTGCCACAGACACGTGGAAGTAAGCATCTTTTAAGTCGATTGAAATTAGCCAATCCCCTGGCTTCACGGTTTGCTGAATAGTAGACAGAGTCTCCATTTTGAATCTTATATTTTATAAACTTGTTTAGGTAAGTTAGGTCTATCACTGGGCGCCATGAACCATTTTTCTTCTGAACTAAGAAGAGAGGGGATTATACCCCCTGGAATTCTTTGCCCTTTGGAACGGGCACCGCCGCTCCCTGTGTCTTTAACGCATCCACATAGGACAGTAACACCTGCTTCTTTTCTTCTGACTGTGGTAGCAGGGTGGAAATAAATCTGGGGGGGAGAGTACTGGTGAAGGACCATGTGTGGCCTGAAGAGACTATCTTGATGGTCCAGTAGTCCGAGATTGAGGCCACCCAGATGTGCCGGAAGAGAAGCAGACAAGCCCCCACCCAACCCGCCTGGTCGGGCGCAATCTCAAAATGACTTTGCCTGCTAACGTCCACTGGACACCTGGCTTTTAACGGACTTTTGGAAGGGTGCCTGCCCTCTGTTCCAATTCTTTCTGAAGTTTCGGCCAGGCCTGTAAGAGCGTGCTTCTTTTGAACGCTCCGAACTGCGTCTTCTGTGCTGGGGTCTCTTCTGACCGAACAGACGCCTATCCTGGGGTAGGAAGCCCAACTTCCCACCCGTGGCCTGGGCTATAGCGCTATCTAGCTTCTTGACAAACAACAAGGATCCCTCGAAGGGGATCCTGCACCAGGCTTGCTTAGACCGAGACCGAGGATAGCATAGTCCGGGCCAGCGGGCAGATAAGATTAATAGACGCCTCTCACAGCTTCAGCTCCTGGACTGCTGAGCCTCTGGCCAGCTCTTCTGAAATGCCCCTGAGTACTGAGTCCACGTTCTCTGTTCAGGCTTCCATCACCTTGGACATTGCTGCTAGGGTCAGAGCAGGCTTGCAAGCCATACCGGCTAGCCCATAAATTCTCTTGAGGTCTAGGTCTATTGTCCTCTCAAGTCTATCCTTGAAGGACACTCCTCTAGGGGAAGAGTAACGTATTTAGCTGTGTCTACGAGGGGAGCGTTTTCCAGGTATCTCACTTCTTCTGCCTTAAAGGGGTATAATCTGGAGGCTTTGTTTGACAAAGACGTTTTCCTGTCTACTTTGCTCCACTCTTTATCAATGATATCCTTTAATTCAGAAAAGAGAGGAAAGTTAGAACATTCCTTCCCCAGGTGTTTAAAGAACTCCTTTTGTTTAGCCGGAGGAGTGGAAGGGTCTTCCCACTTAAGGGCCTCTTTGACCGCTTTGACTAGTGGAGAAACCAGAGAGAAGTCGAAACCTCTGACAAATTCGTCAATTTCCAGCTCGCTGTCCGATGAATCGGGAGAAGCACCATAGGGCTGGAATGGGCCTGGATTCTGGGCCTCGTCAGCCATGGAGCCAGATAGGGTGGTGGACTGGCTCCACGTGTGGGTTGTACCCCATTCCTTTAGGGATTGTTGCACCACACGCTGAACAAGAGACTCCATCTGTTGATTTTCCGTCTCTTTTTCCCCAACCGCTCAGGCGAAACATGTGTCACACAATGACTTGCCCTCCGGGACTCGTGTCCCAGATCCTTAGCAGGCTCTGCGATCTGAGAGGCTATTATGGCGGTGGTTGCGGTGACTGAAGGAGGAATGGGAGAGTCTCCTCTGTTGGGAGGAGGAATGGGAACATCTCCTCTGCTGTTGGGTCCTAGACGGAGAGTCGCTTCTGGACCTGGATGATGAATGATGCTGTTGCGGCCTGGTAAGGTCTCTGTCATCCCGAACCACAGTCTGGCAGCCTGATCTGGAAGGGCTAAGGGAAGAAAAAAGGGGGGGGGGCTAGTTTCGATGTTAACTCAATGAGATAACTTAGACAGAATCTCGGCCCCTCCCCTTCACCTGCACATACCTTGTGCGTGAGCACTGGCTGCATGAAGGCGATGACCTGCCCATGACCCCTGGACGGCATGTCAACTCAAGGAGGAATGCACAGATTTGGGCGGTATGCCGAATTTCTAGGATAGCCTGGGAGAAAATAAAGCCCCAAATGCTTAGTTAGTTTTTCTCTCCCCTTTTTTTTTTAAAAAAACAATTCTCCTTTAAGAAAATGCCAGGTTCCGTAGCAAGGCTCACCTATCCCAGTGCGTTTCAAGGCTCCAGGAAGCTGCCGCACACTGCTCGCAGGATTCCCAACATGACAGAGTGCTCACAGCTTTAAAAAACCCCTGTCTGGAGACGGCCGCAACCTGGAACACCGTGGTGTCCTGGAACGCAGGAGTATTCCAGATGCCATGAGGGGCACAAAGGCAGAAATAAATGGAAAATAAAATAAAGCTTCACTGAGGGGAAGGAATACAGACAAATACAACATATAAAACAAAAATGGCTGCCATGGAGAAGAAGAAACAGAAGACCTTGCCAGCCGTGATGACTTGCCAGACGTCTATCCTTTGGCATACAAAGGCAGCTCCCCTCCACCACTGGGGTATCCTGTGCCTAAAAGCCACTCGCCCGCCCATGGCTGGGCCCTGGGCTTGCATCGCATAGTTGGTATGTCGGATTCAGGAACCATCCCGACTGGACGCCAAACGTGAGTATACGTGATGTAGGTCCATGGAGGAGGACAAAAAAGGAATGCAGTCCCTAGCAGTGAGCTCAAACTTATGGAATGGGGTCCTATAGCATTGGAGAGGAGGCGGGGTTAACCCACACGTAGACAGCCATGGAGTCTGTCAGGGAAAAGGGTTTGCCTACAGTTTTAATTTAGGTAACCAGCATAATTGAAGGCATCTTTCATATGAAAAAAACAGAAACTTTTGTTAAGATGTTTGTAAAATATTTAAAATAAATAAAAACACAAGGTACCTGAGCAGAGAAAGAACATTTAATCAGAACTTGTAGAATTGACAGAGTTGTGTTTACTAAATTCAGTTTTGTCTTTGTTATTCAGTTTTAATAAATTATTGTTTGCGTATTTAAGTATTATTTAAACTGTACAGAAGTATGACCATTTTTTTAAATAATGGATGTCTGAAAAGGCAATTTTGGAGCCCAGGGCTATGATTTTCTTTAGTTGCTTAGCAACCTGTGCAAATATAGAACTGCAGATGCAAAATCCAGTGACCTTTCTTTTCTGTAGCTTCCATGTAAATTATTGCTTTATCTTTCCAATACTATGGTTTGGGAAGCACCCAGCATATGCTCACTATATTTGTCAACTGTTGTAGGAAAAAATCCAAAAAATGGGGAAGCTTTGAATACTGACATATAGGTATGTTTTTTTACTGTCTGTTGATAGATATGAAAATAAAAGGACATATACAGGCATACCCCACTTTTAAGTACACAATGTGGTTTATTTACTAAAGCTGGAAAGTGCAAAATCAGACTCACTTCTGCATAGAAACCAATGAGCTTCCAGGTTTTTTACCAAAGCTGGGGTTAGAAGCTCATTGGTTTCTATGCAGAAGTGAGCCTGATTTTGCACTTTCCAGCTTTAGTAAATAAATAAACCCCATTGTGTACTCCATTGGTTTCTATGCAGAAGTGAGCCTGGTTTTGCACTTTCCAGCTTTAGTAAATAAACCCCATTGAGTACTTAAAAGTGGTGTATGTCTGTATACATTTTCACAGGGACATATTTACTCTTTCCAGCCTGCTACAACATAAAAGAACAGCCCATCTTTTAACCACTTCTGGACTGCCCACCGTGGTTATACGTCGGTAGTTTGAAGGAGGGAATCGTTGTTATAGCAGCAGCTAGCTGCCATAACCCGGTATCTTCGTCTTCAGTGGGCAGTCCAGTTTAAGATAAAAGTGGTCTCTGAGGCGGATTCACTGCAAGATCACTTTTATCGGTGGCGGGGGAGAGGCCCCCCCTCCCGCCGTGATCCGGTGCCCTCCGCCGCTTACCGGAGCCGTCAGCAGCGGCGGAGGCAATCGCGTCCTTCTTGTGGCCTGACATGGAGACGAGTGAGAGGAAGATGGCCCCCACCCATCTTCATATCACTGCAGGGCGGAAGTGACGCATAGCTCTTAAAGGACCATTTTTTTTTCATTTTTCTAAATGACAAGTTTTCTTTTTTAATTGCATTTTAATGTAAATATGAGGAGATCTGAGGTCTTTTTGACCCCAGATCTCATATTTAAGAGGTCCTGTCATGCTTTTTTCTATTACAAGGGATGTTTACATTCCTTGTAATAGGAATAAAAGTGACACAATTTTTTTTAAAAAGCAGTGTAAAAATGTAAAAAAAAAAGGCAAACTAAATAAGAAAAAAAAAATTTAAACGCTGCCCAACCCGACGAGCTCGCTTGCAGAAGGGAACGCATACGTGACTAGCGCCTGCATATGAAAACTGTGTTCAAACCACACATGTGAGGTATCACCATGATCGGTAGAGCGAAAGCAATAATTCTAGCCCTAGACCTCCTCTGTAACTTAAAACATGCAACCTGTAGAATTTTTTAAACGTCGCCTATGGAGATTTTTTAAGGGTAAAAGTTTGTCGCTATTCCACGAGCGGGCGCAATTTTGAAGCGTGACATGTTGGGTATCAATTTACTCGGCATAACATTATCTTTCACAATATGTGATAATATGCTGTATAATGTTTGGGACTTTTATGTAATTTCTAGCAAAAAAAAAATGTTTTTAACTTGTAAACAACAAATCTCAGAAAGAGGCTCGGTCCTTAAGTGGTTAAACATTATTAGCAATAATATGACTTTTTAATAACATTTAGCTTTAATCACATTTTCTCTGTGTGCGCACTAGGTACAAAAGGAGAGACTCATTTTCAAATATCCATCTGGGGGTGCTTTCTTTGTCTGTCCCAGCTATTTCTCACTTTTGGACATGACTGGTACAGCACTAGTGTAGCGCCTTCTAGGGGTCATTCATATAGGATACCAAATCCACCTCAATCTGCACCTCTTGTATGGGGCAATTAATGAAGGCCACACTCTTCACCTTATCACTAGGGATGGGCTTTATGTCCGGGTCGAACATTGGCTGTTCGCCTGTTCGCCGAATAGCGAACAATTTGGGGTGTTCGCGGCAAATTCGAAAGCCGCGGAACATCCTTTAAAAGTCTATCAGAGAAATCAAAAGGAGGAAGATGATGGACGAGAAGACCAGAGGAAGAAGCAGCGGAAGATAGAGGAAGAAGCGGGGGAAGAACAAGATGGAGGAAGAAGAATAACACTGAAGGAAGACCAGAAGAAGATGGAAGAAGAAGCAGGGAAAGAAGAAGACATTAATAAAGGAATTGTCAAAAACTGTCTATTGTCTTTTTTAACATTATTGACACTTTTTTGTGAAATGGTAGGGGTACATTTGTACCCCATTACCAATTCACATGGGGGGAAGAAGCAGAGGAAGATAGAGGAAGAAGCTGGGGAAGAACAAGATGGAGGAAGAATAAGAACAAAAGCACCAAAAGTACCCCAAAGCACCCTCCCAATGTTGAGGGCATGTGGCCTGGTACGGTTCAGGGGTGGGCGCTCTCTTGTCCCCCTCTCTTTTCCTGCGGCCTGCCAGGTTGCGTGCTTGGATAAGGGTCTGGTATGGATTTTTAGGGGGACCCCCACGCCATTTTTTAAAAAAATTTTGGCATGGGGTTCCCCTTAATATCCATACCAGGCCCTGTGGGGCAATACCATGCCGTTTTTTTCAATGATTTTTATGTGTATTGCCGGGACCGACAATTCATTATAGCAAAATAAATGTCATTTTGCTCTCAGACTGTTCTAAACATGGGAAACATGCGCCACTTTACAGGCATACGTTAGACACCCCCCAGGTACGAAATTTAAAGGAATATTACACTTTTATTGTTTCACTTTAAGCATTATTAAAATCACTGCTCCCGAAAAAAGTCAGTTTTTAAAACTTTTTTGCATTGATACATGTCCCCTGGGGCAGGACCCAGGTCCCCAAACACTTTTTATGACAATAACTTGCATATAAGCCTTTAAAATTAGCACTTTTGATTATTTATGTTCCTATCACATAGACTGTGTTCGCGTGTTCGAATGAATTTTTTGCCTGTTCGCATGTTCTGGATGCGAACCGAACTGAGGGGTGTTCGGCTCATCCCTACTTATCACGCTACACAAGTCCTGCAGTTTTTCTCAATGGCTTTATTGAAAGTTTTTTAAATACAAGTTATATAAAACCTATAAAGCTTATAACTATAAAATGGTATGGCGGTGCATTCAGCACACTACAGAAAGTTAGGCATTGACTGCATTTCTATCAGGAGTCTTTCAAATGTCTGACTCATGAAAGAGTTTGAAAATGCTATTTATTTTTCTTAGTGGTCCCACAGACCCCTCTATCTGTCTCTTATAAGCAATAAGAGGAACATTGAAATTCTAAATAAAAACATTAGGGGAGATGGGGTTATCAAAAGTGTAGCAGCCAGAATCTGGAGCAGCTGTGCATGGCAGCCAATCAGCTTATATCTTGTGCTTGCTCAGTTAAGCCTAGTACACACGGGCCAAATGTTGGCCGGCATCGACCGGTTCAATAGAAATTGGCTGACATTCAGCCCATGTGTACGGCAGCCAATCTGACATAAGCTGGCTGGCTTCTGTTGAAGGCTCATGACCGAAAAAGGTCCCCCTGTCAGAACACAATAGCTCAGCAGGGGATATCGCTTTATTAACATCGGGTTGTTAGTACAATGGCTACGACCTGAACTGTAGTGTGTACAAGGCTTTAGGCTTTGTAGATGAAAGATAGGGGATTATTGGTTGTCATGCACAGCTGCTTCAGATTCTGGCTACTCCAGTTTTGATAAATTCCCCTCACTGTGTATAGTTAACCCCCATTTAAAAGAGAAGTATAGGATTAGAAAAAAAAAACACTCATATTTACCTAGATGGCTACAGCACGGATCACAGCTGCAGATGTCCCCCTGCTGTCTCTAAGACCGGGAACTGAGCAATCAAACACCGTTGACTCAGAGAGGTGGGCTGATAATGACTCAGCCAATCAGAGGAACCTCTGACTCAGTCAATCAGAGGAAGCTTTGTATTAATTTAAGAATACATTGCTTGCTCTGAGCGGCTGAGCGCTGCTGCAGTAGACTCTTCTGTGTTCCGGGAATGAGGCCGGAAGTCTCGGCTCGCACCCGGAACACAGTGCTGCAGCTAAAACAATTTATACCAAACATCCAGCGGCCTTACAGGTTAGTGAGGGACATAGTTAATTTGGGCCAGCTTAGCCCAAACAAATTGTAAAGTGTGTGGAAAGATGGAGTTCTTCTTTTAAGTGGAACTCTAGGCAATAGGTGCACAGTTAACACATGTATGATACATGTAAATTCTTACTTTTACCTTCAAAGAATTTCTTATTTCAGCCTTGCAGGTTTTCACCCCCTTTCACCACCAATGAATCATCATCATCATTTCTATCCATTGAGTAGGATGGTGAACCAGGAAGCTGTCAAATGAGGTGTTACCACTGGCCAGCTTTTGGCACTATTGTAAAAATACAAGAAGGACATCTTTGTACCCAGTACTGTAAACACAGAAGCCACACTGGCAATTAACGCGTTTGTTACCCCAACACTTCATATTCCTGACATGTGTCTGCTGTGCATGTACTTGTATGAGAAAGTATCCTGTTCTCTTTGTATTGCTTCCTTTGTGTGAAATCCCTGATGTTCCTGCTAGTCCCCTTGCTTTCCTATGAAAAACTGACCACACAAGCTGGAGTGCACACCATGGTCAGTTCTCTAGCTATGCTGGGAACTCAGCCTGCTCTTCTCCAATGAGCAGACTTGTCCTGACATGCCCCCTGCTGCACAAACTTTCACTGGGAAGCTCAATGTGCTTCTGCTTCTCCTTCCCCCCAGAAAAACATAAAAGCCACAAAAAAAACAAACAAACCAAAAACAGACATTGGTGATTACTTAATTAATTCAATTTTTTCCATTTTAGAAAGTCTTTTTGAACAGATAAACCCATGCTGGGATCTATACAAATTCTGAATGAATGTATATCAGTCAGATGACAATAAACAGTATATGCTGTACAATAACTGCTGTATAAAAAACAAACACAAGAGAGAGCCTCCATCTAGGTGTAGCAATTTATTAAAAAGGCATAAAAGACAATTAAAATGGACTTACTAGATAAAGGTAGATCAGGGCTTGTCATAGACCCATATAGACCTCCATAGGATCACCGTGAGGCTGCAGAGCTGGGCAGGCACGTGGCTGGTTGAAGCAGAGTTCTTGAAGGAAGTGCAGCTGTCAGACTTCAGGCTGGAACATAAGCATTAGCAGCTTCCAGAAGTGGGAAGACGGCTGCGGCTCCAAACAGTACCTCTCTCGGCTGGGTGAAGACAGGTAGTGAAGGGGATGTGGCTACAAAGGTTGTTTACCACTTTTTAACTTAAGAGATATAATGCATGCCTTACATCCTGCTCCTCTCCCCTGCTGCCACTCATCTCCCCCTGCTGCCGCTCCCCTTGCCGCTATTACTGGCGGTTACCAGCTTATGATGTGTATTACATAGCAGGAATTTCTGTCAAAATGTAGCTGCTCTGGTATAATATGACATTTGCAGATAGTCTGAAAATTTAATTTAATAAATACAACGTAATAGTGTATTTTGTAATTGTATTTATTTTATCGTTCATATGTAGATCACAGGTAATAAAAGTTAAAACAATCAATTAAACCCTTGTTAATGTTTACTGAATCATAATCAACCCTGTTTAACTCAATCTTCTTCTTCTTCTCTTAGCCATTATATTTTTCTACTGTGTTTTTTAACCATTATTAAACACTGTTTTAAAGTATTTTTCTCTATAGATTAAATAGAAAATAATGAAAATATTTACCAAAAGAAAGCCTAGTTTGTCCCCCAAAACCAATGGATGTATTCCTTTGTTTTCTAGTGATAAAGTTATTGCTGAATAAACAGGCCTATATTGGAAATGTAAAAATTGCTCTGGTCCATAAGGAATATACAGGTACGGCAGCTGAAGTGGTTAAAGTCCTATGTTTACCTTTTTAGAATCTCCATTTTCCATTGAAATGTAAAGATGCACAGAAAGACTTTCCCCTCAACACCAAGCTAAAAATGCCTTCAAAGAGCATGCCACTTTCAATCCAAATGTAAGTGCACTTTTATGCCAAGTTGCCAAGGTATCCCAGGGTAAAATAGTACAAACAGCGCTGTTTTCTTACATGGATGAGTATTTCCCCTAAGATTGATCAGGTGGAGGAACCTGGTGAACACTTTTGGTGCACATGGATATAAAGCCTAACCACTTAATGACCGGAAGGATTTGCCCCCTTAATGACCAGGCCATTTTTTGTAATACAGAACTGTGTCGATTTAACTGACAATTGTGTGGGCGTGCGACGCTGTACCCAAACAAAATTGACTACCTTTTTCTCCCACACATAGAGCTTTCTTTTGGTAGTTTTTGACCTGCGGTTTTTATTTTTGCGCCATAAACAAACAAAGAGCGACAAATTTAAAAAAATATATATTTTATTTTTTACTTTTTGCTATAATACATATCCAAAAAAATATATAAAAACAAATTTATTCATATACATATTCTTCTACGTATTTTCCGATCACTGGGAACAGAAGATCTCTGACATGTTCCCTATCAGAATGTTTACAAAGGCAGATTCCCATTCTGCCTCTGTATTAGGCGATCGCGGGCCACTGGCGGACATCGAGTCCACTCGACCCACGGGCATGCCCCCGCAGCGTGCATGAGAGCGCGCCGCAGGTGGCATGCGCCCGCAACTGCGCCTGCATGAGCCGACGTTCAATGATGGTGGTTCGTGCAGGAGAGCCAACCCAGTGCAGTACAACTGCGGCGGGTGGTCGTGAAGTTGTTAAAGTAAATTTGGATACTAACTTAAAGAGGAAGTAAAGTCTTCCTCTTTAATTGTACCTACAGGTAAGCCTATAGTAAGGCTTACCTGTAGGTACTGTAAATATCTCCTAAACTTGCACAGTTTAGGAGATATTTACTCTATACGCTGCCGCCGCCTTCATCGGCGCATGCGCACTGAAGGAACTACCCGATCGTGACATTTCTTCAGGGCCTGTACCGTGACCAGCGGCACCCGCGCACATGTGCGGGAGTGACGTGATCGCAGCATAGGCCAATCACAGTGCTGGAGCCTGAGAACCCGGAAGTAACTCCAGGAAAGATGGTGATGTGTGAGCAGAGTGCTGGCGGCACTGGAGGGCATCGTTCTAAGGTAAGTATTTCATAATGAGCTAGTATGATGCCTTTGTCTTGCAGGTTTTTGGAAAATGTTTTTAGAGGTTTACAACCTCTTTAATGAAATGTAGTTTGCTAAAATACTATATACCATGCTAAGTGTCATTTTATGTAACAAAATATAGTTTTCACCTTGTTTAAATCCCTTCTTATGTCTCAGTGCTGTTGCTCTCCTGCAGCCCTTTTGCAGCTTTTATTAGTCTACATGCACTTGCTCCAGTGAAGACTGCTTGTGATTTCTGAGGGCAGATTTTCAACCAGTAGTTTCCATCTGAAGGCTGTGTTATGGACTGGCAATACAAAAGCATATTTTGGGGACAGGGACAGAGCTAACAGTAAGTTCAAGGAAAAGGACGTTTAACAACAAGATCACCAGGTATTAATTTTATAAAAGATGCAGAATTAAAAAGAAAATTGCTTTTGAAATTACAGGTAGATGAGCTAATGGTGTTAGTTTAGAGTCAATGTGAGTTTCGTGAGTGTAGTAATATGTATTTTTCGGAAACAAGTGGTTTTCAGATTATTAGAGCGAACAGAGACTGCACAATGAATGGTAAGAGAAGGGAGGAGAGCTTGTTATTTTTGTAAATAGATGTTGCAACCCCGGTCACATAACTATTAACCACCTCAGCTCCAGAAGGTTTTACCCCCCTCAAGACCAGGCCATTTTTTGCTTTACATCGCTGCGCTACTTTAACTGGCAACTGCGTGGTCATGCAATACTGTACACAAATTAAATATATACAGTTTTTTTTTTCATACAAATAGAGCTTTCTTCAGCTGGTATTTGATCACCACTGGGTGAAAAAAGACTGAATTTCTGTTATAAAATATATCCAGTAAAATAAAACTTCTTCATAAATTAGGCCAAATTATATTCTACTACATGTCTTTGGTAAAAAAATAAATTTCAATAAGTGCATATTAATTAGTCTGTGTGAAAGTTATAGTGTTTGAAAATTTAATTTCTTTTTTGTTTACAAACTATTTTTATTAGGTACAAAAAATTGGTACAAAAAAGTGTTGTCATATGCCAGGAGAAATATATTACATGAGGTTTACAAGTAAGGAAGATTATCATAAAGTATGCATTAATTGATAGATGTACTTTATTATAGTTAACTAACATGCTAACAGTAATATCCTTGAATACTATAAACAACTAATAATTCCTAATGAACTTTGATATAAAATATTATTATTCTGGATTGAAGAAGTGTTTAGAATGATTAAACCATGGGTCCCATGTTTTATCATATACATGATTTGTATTATGTAAGGTGTGAAATATTTTTTCCATGAGATTAATATTGTTAATTCAAATTTTTAAATGGGCTAGAGGTACCAATGGGCATTTCCAATGGTATGCTATCAGCCAGTATATTGCTACACCTATTGTGTGGATCAGTCTCATATGATGGATGGATAGCCCAATGATAGGGGAGAATAAAATACAGTTGCGGCGAGTGAGCCGTATATCATTATCTGAGATTTTGGATGCAAATTTTTCTAATTGCTTCCATATATGTGTAACCTTTCCAGAAAATGTATGAGAATGATCTTGTGGAGATGCAACCTCTGAAACATGTCTGAGGTGTTGTGGAGAAAATGGTGTGAATTTTAACAGGGGTGTAATACCATCTTGTGAATAACTTTATTGCTGTCTCTGATTGCAAGTGACCTCGTGCATTTGAGTAAGTTAAGCATTTTTTACTTCACCCTAGAGATTAATAATTTATCCTCCAAAAACTACTTACCTCTACTGCAAAAGTTGAGATTGACGCTTAAAATATGGAAATCTTTCAAAAATATCATTTTTAGGCAGAGTCACAGCAATTAAAATGACAATTCTACGAAAGATATTATACTTATTTAGGGCACTCCCAATTGGACTAAATAAAGTAATGATAACTAAATTCCAAACAGAGATTAACAATATTATATAGCTAGATTCTCACCCATGTCTATCGAGTATAGTGTTACATAATTCACAAAAGAGCGGAGGACTTGGCCTCCCAGATTTCTGGTTATATTATTTAGCCGCCAGATGGTCTTAAATCGCACAATGGCACATCCACAACCCTAAGATCCCATGGGTTAGTTTTGAGAAAGATTCAATTCAGCCATATTCTATCTCAGGTATATTATGGGGCAACAAGATTTCAAACCATACCCTAGAAACTCTTAACCAACTAGCCTCACATTCATACCAACTATGGAAACTACACAATAAAAAATACAAACTTATTTCTAATCCCCCCCCCCCCCCAACAACTTGACATGCCTCTCTAATTTTATGGAAAGCACCACCTTCACCGCATTCTCATTACTAAAAACCAGATATCAGATTCCCAATATTGAATTTAGTAAATTCCTCCAAATTAGACACTTTTATAACACATATTTCCAAACAACAGAGACAAAACCACTCACATTTTATGAGAATGTATGTCTGAAGTCACCTATGATAAAAGGACTGATATCAGAAATACATTCTAATCTAGTTAACAATGGTATGCAAGATAAACTTCCCTATATGCACAAATGGGAGCATGAGTGTGATATCTCGTTTTCAACAGAAAACTGGGACAACTTTGGAAAATTGATTTTCTGATGTACTGATGGTCTATCTCATTTCTTGAGGTTCTTAAAATGCCAGGAAAATACAAATGCCCCCCAAATCACCTCTTTTTGGAAAGTAGACAGTCTGTGGCATTTAGTAAGAGGCATGGTGAGTTTTTTGAAGTTATCATTTTTTTATCCTAATTTTTTTGAAAATGAAGAGATTGAATAATTTTTTTTTTTTTTTTAATTCCATATGTTTATTAAGTTTTTCAAAGGAAATACATTGTACAATTAGAGTTGTACGTCGTGCAACGACGTCAAAGTGCTTTAACAAGATGTGAATAGTATTTGCTCACAGTATGCATGTGTAACAAGTTATTAACAAGTTGCAATTTTTTCTAAAAGTATTATGTTACTACCGCTATTAGCCCTCTTCACTGATGTGGCACCCCAAATGGGATCCTTAGTGCCACACCAGCGAAGAACGCCTGGTGTACAAATCAGTGGTTATTGAAAGTATCTGCTGCCTGGATATATAATTATTGGTTTTAGGGCTATGACCTTATTACTTGCGAGTGCATAACACATTATATCTTTTTTTGTTCCGACAAGAAATGTTATTTAAATAATAGACCATGAGTAAAAAGGGATAATAGGGATATTCTTAACTCCAAGAAGATGGCTTTTAGAGTAAGCAATCGGGAGGAGTTAAACATGATTAGAGAAGCTAAGGAGAAATATAGGTGAAAGCTGGATTGGAAACAACAGCAAAACAATGTGAGAGAGGTATGTAGTGGCATGAGAACCATTACAGGTCTTAAGCCAGCTGGTGGAGGGACAGGTGGAGGTTTGGAGAGGGCAAATAAACTGAACTGTTTTTTTTAACAGGTTCGATTTGGAGGCCCTGGCTTTGACTCCCTCTGACTTAGCAGAAAGTTGTAGACAAGCAGAGTTGAGACAAGCACCCTCCAGTCCTTATACTAAATGCCCTTCCTCCTTCAGTGTGCATTCTGCTTTCCCCTTATTGGATACTTTCACCAATTATTCATTTTGTAAGAACAACTCTACTCCTCCTTCACTTGAAAGTACTTTTTCAATGTCTTTTACAGCTGATTAGGTGAGTAGACAGGTGAGGAGACTTAAAGGGGTTTTAAAGGCAGAAGGTGTTTCATCTTAATGCAGTCTATGGATTGAGATAAAAAGCCTTCTGTGTGCAGCAGCCCCCCTCAGCCCCCCTAACACTTACCTGAGGTCCCTCTCTGTCCAGCGATGTCCATGAGTGTCTAAGCCGTCTACTCTTCTCCTTCCTGATTGGCTCTGTGCAAATCCACTACAATAGAGCAGGTAAGTATAACATGTTTGTTATTTTTGTAGGAAAAAAAAATAGCCTTTACAGTTACTTTAAGGCAGGAAGGGGGAAGAGGCAATGATGGCGTTAGCCCTAGAGTGCTTAGGGCATGTGCAGACCATCTGGGGGGTGTCCTTCAACAGGTCTTTAAGCTGAGCCTGAGTCTATAAAAGGTTGTGGAAGACATCTTGCCTTGTTTCTGTACCAAAGATACTGCGTCCTCATGGCTCCTAGGATTACAGACCGGTGGCTTTGACCTCCCGCATCATGAAGACCTTGGAGAGACTTGTTTTACATCAGTTACGGCCCATGGTTAGTATATATTTAGACCCTTTGCAGTTTGCCTATGTTCAATCGTTCAATCTCGGACAACTCCTCCCACCCACTCCACAATACACTGGTCAGTCTGAGGGGTACCTTCAGTGATAGACAGTTACAATTGTTCACATCACTTCCTTCCCACTTTGTTTAACTTTTCTTGCTCAATCTACACCAACATTTTTCTGCTTTGACCACCAACTTCTCAAACTTGCCTACACACTGTACCAACATATCCTTCTATCTATCTTCTGCCCTCTCTGTGCAATCCTTTGATATTCTGCATACAGTTCACTTTAATACTTAAAACTATGCATGGGTGGAGCTTACATGTGACACCAAGGAATGGGGGCAGATGGGCCCATTCGGAATTGTGAAATGGGAGCAGGTTACCCTGCATTGATGCTAGAGTGTAGTTTTTATGATATTGATGCTAAAGTTTAAAACAAGAAGATGACAAAATACTGAAATGGCACTGAGATTATGCAGGCAGAGGTGCGCAAGCTAATGGAAAGGCACCTTTCAGGTAAAACAATATAGTACAAGGCTTATAAGCAAATGGTTGCTTGAGGAGCACCACCTTTTAGAGATGATGCAGGAATAGCTATGTTGCTTAAGCTCCCAGGAGATTGCTGCATATTTTCCGTCTGGCTGTGGGGGGAAAGTTTCAAATAGTTGGCTGAAATGGATGGAGAACCTTTAATAATGCTGCCATGTATGAGAAACTTGCATTTATCTCCTCCTCTGCTTCCTTTCCCTACACTGTGCCTACTCTTACCCTGGCAAGCAATGTTAGGGTTAAATAGATGTTGCAACCCCGGTCACATAACTATTAACCACCTCAGCTCCAGAAGGTTTTACCCCCCTCAAGACCAGGCCATTTTTTGCTTTACATCGCTGCGCTACTTTAACTGGCAAATGCGTGGTCATGCAATACTGTACACAAATTAAATATATACAGTTTTTGTTTTCATACAAATAGAGCTTTCTTCAGCTGGTATTTGATCACCACTGGGTGAAAAAAGACTGAATTTCTGTTATAAAATATATCCAGTAAAATAAAACTTCTTCATAAATTAGGCCAAATTATATTCTACTACATGTCTTTGGTAAAAAAATAAATTTCAATAAGTGCATATTAATTAGTCTGTGTGAAAGTTATAGTGTTTGAAAATTTAATTTCTTTTTTGTTTACAAACTATTTTTATTAGGTACAAAAAATTGGTACAAAAAAGTGTTGTCATATGCCAGGAGAAATATATTACATGAGGTTTACAAGTAAGGAAGATTATCATAAAGTATGCATTAGTTGATAGATGTACTTTATTATAGTTAACTAACATGCTAACAGTAATATCCTTGAATACTATAAACAACTAATAATTCCTAATGAACTTTGATATAAAATATTATTATTCTGGGTTGAAGAAGTGTTTAGAATGATTAAACCATGGGTCCCATGTTTTATCATATACATGATTTGTATTATGTAAGGTGTGAAATATTTTTTCCATGAGATTAATATTGTTAATTCAAATTTTTAAATGGGCTAGAGGTACCAATGGGCATTTCCAATGGTATGCTATCAGCCAGTATATTGCTACACCTGTTGTGTGGATCAGTCTCATATGATGGATGGATAGCCCAATGATAGGGGAGAATAAAATACAGTTGCGGAGAGTGAGCCGTATATCATTATTTGAGATTTTGGATGCAAATTTTTCTAATTGCTTCCATATATGTGTAACCTTCCCAGAAAATGTATGAGAATGATCTGGTGGAGATGCAACCTCTGAAACATGTCTGAGGTGTTGTGGAGAAAATGGTGTGAATTTTAACAGGGGTGTAATACCATCTTGTGAATAACTTTATTGCTGTCTCTGATTGCAAGTGACCTCGTGCATTTGAGTAAGTTAAGCATTTTTTACTTCACCCCAGAGATTAATAATTTATCCTCCAAAAACTACTTACCTCTACTGCAAAAGTTGAGATTGACGCTTAAAATATGGAAATCTTTCAAAAATATCATTTTTAGGCAGAGTCACAGCAATTAAAATGACAATTCTACGAAAGATATTATACTTATTTAGGGCACTCCCAATTGGACTAAATAAAGTAATGATAACTAAATTCCAAACAGAGATTAACAATTTTATATAGCTAGATTCTCACCCATGTCTATCGAGTATAGTGTTACATAAATCACAAAAGAGCGGAGGACTTGGCCTCCCAGATTTCTGGTTATATTATTTAGCCGCCAGATGGTCTTAAATCGCACAATGGCACATCCACAACCCTAAGATCCCATGGGTTAGTTTTGAGAAAGATTCAATTCAGCCATATTCTATCTCAGGTATATTATGGGGCAACAAGATTTCAAACCATACCCTAGAAACTCTTAACCAACTAGCCTCACATTCATTCCAACTATGGAAACTACACAATAAAAAATACAAACTTATTTCTAATCCCCCCCCCCCCCCCAACAACTTGACATGCCTCTCTAATTTTATGGAAAGCACCACCTTCACCGCATTCTCATTACTAAAAACCAGATATCAGATTCCCAATATTGAATTTAGTAAATTCCTCCAAATTAGACACTTTTATAACACATATTTCCAAACAACAGAGACAAAACCACTCACATTTTATGAGAATGTATGTCTGAAGTCACCTATGATAAAAGGACTGATATCAGAAATACATTCTAATCTAGTTAACAATGGTATGCAAGATAAACTTCCCTATATGCACAAATGGGAGCATGAGTGTGATATCTCGTTTTCAACAGAAAACTGGGACAACTTTGGAAAATTGATTTTCTGATGTACTGATGGTCTATCTCATTTCTTGAGGTTCTTAAAATGCCAGGAAAATACAAATGCCCCCCAAATCACCTCTTTTTGGAAAGTAGACAGTCTGTGGAATTTAGTAAGAGGCATGGTGAGTTTTTTGAAGTTATCATTTTTTTATCCTAATTTTTTTGAAAATGAAGAGATTGAATAATTTTTTTTTTTTTTTTAATTCCATATGTTTATTAAGTTTTTCAAAGGAAATACATTGTACAATTAGAGTTGTACGTCGTGCAACGACGTCAAAGTGCTTTAACAAGATGTGAATAGTATTTGCTCACAGTATGCATGTGTAACAAGTTATTAACAAGTTGCAATTTTTTCTAAAAGTATTATGTTACTACCGCTATTAGCCCTCTTCACTGATGTGGCACCCCAAATGGGATCCTTAGTGCCACACCAGCGAAGAACGCCTGGTGTACAAATCAGTGGTTATGGAAAGTATCTGCTGCCTGGATATATAATTATTGGTTTTAGGGCTATGACCTTATTACTTGCGAGTGCATAACACATTATATCTTTTTTTGTTCCGACAAGAAATGTTCATTGTTATTTAAATAATAGACCATGAGTAAAAAGGGATAATAGGGATATTCTTAACTCCAAGAAGATGGCTTTTAGAGTAAGCAATCGGGAGGAGTTAAAAATGATTAGAGAAGCTAAGGAGAAATATAGGTGAAAGCTGGATTGGAAACAACAGCAAAACAATGTGAGAGAGGTATGTAGTGGCATGAGAACCATTACAGGTCTTAAGCCAGCTGGTGGAGGGACAGGTGGAGGTTTGGAGAGGGCAAATAAACTGAACTGTTTTTTTTAACAGGTTCGATTTGGAGGCCCTGGCTTTGACTCCCTCTGACTTAGCAGAAAGTTGTAGTCAAGCAGAGTTGAGACAAGCACCCTCCAGTCCTTATACTAAATGCCCTTCCTCCTTCAGTGTGCATTCTGCTTTCCCCTTATTGGATACTTTCACCAATTATTCATTTTGTAAGAACAACTCTACTCCTCCTTCACTTGAAAGTACTTTTTCAATGTCTTTTACAGCTGATTAGGTGAGTAGACAGGTGAGGAGACTTAAAGGGGTTTTAAAGGCAGAAGGTGTTTCATCTTAATGCAGTCTATGGATTGAGATAAAAAGCCTTCTGTGTGCAGCAGCCCCCCTCAGCCCCCCTAACACTTACCTGAGGTCCCTCTCTGTCCAGCGATGTCCATGAGTGTCTAAGCCGTCTACTCTTCTCCTTCCTGATTGGCTCTGTGCAAATCCACTACAATAGAGCAGGTAAGTATAACATGTTTGTTATTTTGTAGGAAAAAAAAATAGCCTTTACAGTTACTTTAAGGCAGGAAGGGGGAAGAGGCAATGATGGCGTTAGCCCTAGAGTGCTTAGGGCATGTGCAGACCATCTGGGGGGTGTCCTTCAACAGGTCTTTAAGCTGAGCCTGAGTCTATAAAAGGTTGTGGAAGACATCTTGCCTTGTTTCTGTACCAAAGATACTGCGTCCTCATGGCTCCTAGGATTACAGACCGGTGGCTTTGACCTCCCGCATCATGAAGACCTTGGAGAGACTTGTTTTACATCAGTTATGGCCCATGGTTAGTATATATTTAGACCATTTGCAGTTTGCCTATGTTCAATCGTTCAATCTCGGACAACTCCTCCCACCCACTCCACAATACACTGGTCAGTCTGAGGGGTACCTTCAGTGATAGACAGTTACAATTGTTCACATCACTTCCTTCCCACTTTGTTTAACTTTTCTTGCTCAATCTACACCAACATTTTTCTGCTTTGACCACCAACATCTCAAACTTGCCTACACACTGTACCAACATATCCTTCTATCTATCTTCTGCCCTCTCTGTGCAATCCTTTGATATTCTGCATACAGTTCACTTTAATACTTGAAACTATGCGTGGGTGGAGCTTACATGTGACACCAAGGAATGGGGGCAGATGGGCCCATTCAGAATTGTGAAATGGGAGCAGGTTACCCTGCATTGATGCTAGAGTGTAGTTTTTATGGTATTGATGCTAAAGTTTAAAACAAGAAGATGACAAAATACTGAAATGGCACTGAGATTATGCAGGCAGAGGTGCGCAAGCTAATGGAAAGGCACCTTTCAGGTAAAACAATATAGTACAAGGCTTATAAGCAAATGGTTGCTTGAGGAGCACCACCTTTTAGAGATGATACAGGAATAGCTATGTTGCTTAAGCTCCCAGGAGATTGCTGCATATTTTCCGTCTGGCTGTGGGAGGAAAGTTTCAAATAGTTGGCTGAAATGGATGGAGAACCTTTAATAATGCTGCCATGTATGAGAAACTTGCATTTATCTCCTCCTCTGCTTCCTTTCCCTACACTGTGCCTACTCTTACCCTGGCAAGCAGTGTTAGGGTTAATTCTTCTCAGTTCCTGGACAATCAGTAAGAAATTATTTCAGACCTCCGGAAGCATTCAATGCACACAAGAGGGTAGTTTCAATGAATGCTTAGTTTTAATGGTAAGTGTTGTACCTTTATACAAAATAGAGACAAAGAAGATTACACAACTTAAAGAGAAAGGAGGAAGGGAGGAAGGACAAAGTTCATCACATTACACATAACATCTCAGGCATAATTTAAAACTATTAATGCTGACTAGGATGATTTTGTCTGAAAATATCATTTCAAAATCAGTTATTACCAGACCTTATCTATTCTGTGACCATTGCGACAAACAAGACCCTAAAAGAGACATTTGTCTGTCAGCTATTTTTAAATGTCTCAGTCTTGTTAACTCTTTCTTACCCTTCAAGCAGGATTCTGTCTCTGTCATTAATAAATGATGCAAAGGGAGGGTGCTATTCAACATGGTCTGGCTTACTCAAGATGTCTGCCTGGAGCCCATGATAGGGGACAACTTAATCCTTAATGGGCACATGTCAAACTGAAATAATTTTGGCAGAGCCTTCAGGTTAGAGAACATACTGCAGCATCACATCTGCCTACACTTCTTCCCCTCTTAAAAGAGAAGTATAAGTTTAAAAAAAAAAAAAATACCTACCTATGTGGCTGCAGCATTGATAATAGTGCTGCAGCTGTCCCCTGCCATCTCAAATACAGAGAACTGAACAATCACATGGCTGCTGATCACTCAGTTCTTGGTCTTCAGTGAGCAGTGAGTAATGACTTATAATACCATAGTGCAGTGCGACACTTAACTACTAATATTGCCAATTCAGCTCAAAAATAGCAAATATATCAATTATCACAATCTCTAAAAATGTTTTAAAAAATTCCATATAGTGCAAGCAAAAATTTCATATAGTGAAATTAAATAGTCCAGTGTTCATAAAAGTGAAGAAAAAAAACATGTGATTCCACTATTTCTTCATGCTTCTGTGTGTCTTCACCACCAGGTGAAAAACCTGCTCACCTTAATTATATAAACAACAACACGCTTTTCTCATGATTCCCAATGTTGTTGCTCCTTAGAAAACACCTCTTAGTCCTCCTCCGCACGCTCAGGATAAGCACACCATCCACTTTCCAGTGTAATCACAGAACCCCCATAAACGCTTCACATGAAATATAAAGGCATGGAAATTGTGTCCTCTGCTTTCAAGATTTATTAGAATCCTCCGCTTTAAAATACACTTACAAAATACATATAACACAGTGCATTAAAAACTGTCATCAGCTAGCTCACTACCATATGTTGGCTTCATTAGCTACACCTTATTGAGTTTACAAGTCATTTTTAGGAGGGGGCGATCCCTTATCCAACTCAGTGATTCTATTTGAAGTATTATTTTTATTTTTTTCTGACATGTTGGTGTTATATCTTTCACTTGGATGTTATAAGTTGCAGTGAGTAAATGAAGCTGGATAAAACAAAAACTGTCTCTAACTTCAACTCAAAATGTGTGTGTGTGGGGGGGGAGTAACTTTTTTCTATACCACTGTAAGTCAGTATACCTCATATATCTGGGTAATTTTATTTTATTATTATTATTATTTATACCAATTGTTTTCACACACATTTTAGTAAATATTTTATTATATCTTTTCATGTGAAAACACTGAAGAAAACACTGAAGAAATTACACTTTGCTATGTACACTCACTAATGTAAAGTAGTGAGTGTACATCTTGTATAACAGTGTTATAAAAAATAACTCAACACACTGCCATTAATGTCTAAACCGCTGGCAACAAAATTGAGTACACCCCTAAGTGAAAATGTCCAAAATTGAGCCCAATTAGCCATTTTCCCTCCCTGGTGTCATGTAACTCGTTAGTATTCTAAGGTCTCAGGTATGAGTGTGTGTGGGGAGCAGCTGTGTTAAATTTGGTGTTATCGCTCTCACTCTGTCATACTGGTCACTGGAAGTTCAACATGGCACCTTATGGCAAAGAACTCTCTGCGGATCTGAAAAAAAGAATTGTTGCTCTACATAAAGATGGCCTAGGCTTTAGGAAGATTGCCAAGACCCTGAAACTGAGCTGCAGCACAGTGGCCAAGACCATAACAGGACAGGTTTCACTCAGAACAGGCCTCGCTATGGTCGACCAAAGCAGTTGAGTGCACGTTCTCAGCCTCATATCCAGAGGTTGTCTTTGGGACATAGACGTATGAGTGCTGCCAGCATTGCTGCAGAGGTTGAAGGGGTGGGGGTCAGCCCACCAGTGCTCAGACCATATGCGATACGCTGCTTCAAATTGGTCTGCATGGCTGTCATCACAGAAGGAAGCCTCTTCTAAAGATGATGCACAAAAAAGCCCACAAACAATTTGCTGATGACAAGCAGACTAAGGACATAGATTACTGGAACCATTTCCTGTGGTCTGATGAGACCAACATAAACTTATTTAGTTCACATGGTGTCAAGCGTGTGTGGTGGCAACCAGGTGAGGAGTACAAAGGCAAGTGTCTCTTGCCTACAGTCAAGCATGGTGGTGAGAGTGCCATGGTCTGGGGCTGCATCAGTGCTGCCAGAACTGGGGAGCTACAATCCATTGAGGGGACCATTAATGCCAACATGTACTGTGACATACTGAAGCAGAGCATGATGCCCTCCCTTCGGAGACTAGGCCACAGGGCAGTATTCCAACATGATAACGACTCCAAACACACCTCCAAAACGACAACTGCCTTGCTAAAGAAACTGAGGGTAAAGGTGATGGACTGGCCAAGCATGTCTTCAGACCTAAACACTATTGAGCATTTGTGGGGCATACTCAAATGGAAGATGGAGGAGCGCAAGGTCTCTAACATCCACCAGCTCCGTAATGTCATCATGGAGGAGTGGAAGAGGACTCCAGTGGCAACCTGTGAAGCTCAGGTGAACTCCATGCCCAAGAGGGTTAAGGCAGTGCTGCAAAATAATGGTGGCCACACAAAATATTGATATTTTAGGCCCAGTTTGGACTTTTTTACATAGGGGTGTACTCACTTTTGTTGCCAGTAGTTTAGACAATAAGGGCTGTGTGCTGAGTAATTTTGAGGGGACAGCACATTTACACTCTTATACAAGCTGTACACTCACTACTTTACGTTGTAGCAAAGAGGGTGTAGTACAATGGAAAGCAAATGAAAATTGGGCTCTTAAGGTTATATCACATATCGGGCCTCACACTCTTATTAAGTTTATTTATTTGTTCACATACTATGTTTTGAATAAGTGTAATTGCTTATAAGTTATTTTAGCACCAAACTGTATGTTTTAAATTCACATACACAATAACCTAGACTCCTGCAAAACATTATATACAACTTAAAATATCCAGTCCCTACATCCAAGTCAGGTCATCATACAAGGTACAGTAGGGTGACCTACCACTATAATTGTACTACACTAGAGCAGCGCCACACCTACATTTACATGTTGGGGACCAGTCCCACACCGTATAGAGAGCAGTGTAGTTTAGCACTGGACAGCAAGGATTTGTTTTACTGTTTTGTTTATTTTTATGACTTTACAAAGCACCTGTAAATAAAGCTGGCAACCCGCCAGATTGTAAAGAAACTGCCTGTACGCTGACCTTCATTCTGCGAAAAGGTGATCCCCACAAACTAATCTCCCCACACGTGGTGGATTCAGTGGGCAATTTCTGAAGATGGAGGAAATGATAAAGGCCCTGCTACTGGCCAATGCAGCTCAGCGGGAAACCAACTGCCAAGTCGCAGAGGCCGCTGCAGCACAACAGGTGGCCCAGCAAGAGATGCACTGCCAAATCGCAGAGGCCGCTGCAGCACAACAGGGGGTCCTTGCAGCACAACAGGCGGCCCAGCAGGAGATGAACCAGCAGTTCGCAGAGGCTCTAATGGAACTGAAAAAGGGGTCTGCACCTCCAGTGCCAGTGGAACCAAAGATGGTACGTGCCTCCTACCACCTACAGAAAATTACACTGGCCGATGATGTTGAGGCATATCTTGCGACTTTTGAGAGAGTTCCTGTCCGCGAAGGATGGCCAAAAGAACAGTGGGTGGGTCTGTTGGCCCCATTTCTAACAGGAGAGCCTCAAAAGGCCTATTTTGATCTTTAACCGGACTTTGAGACTATGAAGACAGAGATACTCGCACGCTTGGGTGTCATTATGGCAGTCTGGTCCCAGCACTGGTTGCTGGAGTAGGTCAGTGGACCTACTCCAGCAACCAGCCACCCCGGTCTCAAATGTTCGACCTTGTCCACCTCACCAGGAAGTGGTTGCAGCCGGAGACTTTGACGGGCCCTCAGATCGTGTGGTAATGGACCAGTACTTGCGTGTGCTCCCTGCTGCTCTGAGGAAGTGGGTCAGACAGGTGGACCCCAAAACTGCAACCCAGTTGATGGACCTAGTGGAGAGGTACTTTGCTACTGAGGACTTGGTGAACCCATCTACGCCCCACTTCGGTGTGTTTAGGGGTACAAGATCGCCCAGCTGTTCTGGTAAGACTGTTCCGGGGTTCAAGAGCATGGAGAAGTTAGATAAGACTGTTGTTACAGCTGATGAGTCTGTGGCTCCTAGACCTGGTGACTGGCCAAAGAAGCCAGGAAGGTCTGTAACCAGCAGCGGAGGACTAGAAGCTCCTCCTGCCACTGTCTGTTTCCCTGCAGACAGGTTAGGAAAGAGCTAGGTCATGTGACAGCTGTATATCAATTAGGAAAAAGGTACTGAGATGTTTTTTAAAATATTTTTTTAAATTAAAATAATTACAGTGCCATCATCCACAAACAGAAAAAGACGGGACAATGTAAATTAAACAGTGTGTGTTTAGTATCACTTTACCTCTCAGGAGAAATTTAAAGCCCATTAGACCCTAATTGCTTCCGGACCGCCCCACGTACATTTACTGCAGCAGGGCAGCCCGGGTGCGCAAAGTCATGTACCTGTGCGTGATTTCGTGCACGCGGTTTAAGGGGCGCGCCGCTGTAATTGGACACAGCGGAAGCCAATCATCGGGTCGGGTGGCCGTGATGGCTGCCACGACCCGCAGATTGTTCACAGGAGAGATGGAGAAGTAAATTTCATGAAAGGGAAAACTTAAGATCTTGTCCTTTGCTAGTTAGGAATTTCTTTTTTTGTTACCCTTGTTGATACGGTGATACCTATATACAGTACTCTCTCAATTTATTTGTTTTAAAGAATTAAACCACATATAAACATATAACAGTATTTTCCAAATACGAATGTATTATTTAAGATCTTGTTATACCTAAAATCTCCCTAGATATTTGTTTAAGAGGGAATGTCCAGATGATTTATTAAGATTGACAACCCCATCGTTTAACGTTATTTAAATGTCAAAGGACACATAAACCTAACACACTGTGTAATAATCTCTGAGCAGTTAGCTGATCATAAATATACTGCTGAGGAGATAAAAGTTAATGGACAAAAATATATCTCTTGGCTGCCATTTTCTGCTCATCATGTCCATTGTAATCATTGCAAGTCATGTGTAAATATAGGCAATACAGTGGTTTACAGAGCTGAACATTTGTAAAAATCTTGACAGTACAGAGATTTGCCTTGTGCCATGCATAATGTATTTCTACAGGGTATTGTATAGCAAATGCTCTATCACTGTTAAAATATATTTCCACAGATTACGATAAAATATGTATACTTTCTTGTAAGTACTTTTGTTTCTGTTTGTATCCACTCTGTTTTCACCTCTAGGCTGGAAGAGAAATGATTAATGCAGCGTACAGACGATCGGACATTCCGACAACAAAACAGTTTTTTTTCCAACGGATGTTGGCTCAAACTTGTCTTGCATACACACGGTCGCACAAATGTTGTCGGAAATTCCGATCGCCAAGAACGCGCTGACGTACAACACGTACGACGGGACTATAAAAAGGAAGTTCAGTAGACAGTGCGCCACCCTTCGGGCTCCTTCTGCTAATCTCGTGTTTATCTCGTGTTAGTAGAAGTTTGGTGAGAGCCGATTCGCGCTTTTCAGCCTCGTGCTTTTCAGTTTGTTACTGCTCTTCAGTTTGTGCTTGTGGGTTCGTATCTGTTTTTTGAGTGCGTGTTGTCAGTTCGTATCTGTTTTTCAGTGTGTTCTTGTCCGCTTGTTTCTGATTTTCAGATCGTCCTTCTCAGGTCCTTTCTGATTTTCAGTGTGTTCTGTTAGTTTGTTCTGACGGTTTTCTAGCCATGTTGTGGATACGTACTCGCTGTAGAGTTTGTGCTGTGCAGGGGCTTGGTGTTGGGGTTCTTACTTTGACCCAAGTCCAGTCCATGAACAGGGCGAGGAGGAGTTCATGGATGAAGAATTGGTTGCTCCAGCGTGACCAATTCTCTCACATGACTTTGTTGCAGGAGATCCAGGAGAATAATCCTGATGATTTCAGGAATTATCTCCGGATGACGGACCCCGTTTTTCACTGTCTGTTGGCTTTGCTGTCCCCTTATATTATGAAGCAGGACACCTGCATGCGGCAAGCCATTACTCCCAAGCAGAGGCTCGTCGCCACGTTGCGGTACTTGGGAACGGGGGAGTAGTCTGCAGGACATCAAGTTCTCGAACAGGCATCTCGCCCTAGGCTCTGGGGATAATTATTCCAGAGACCTGTTCTGCCATCATTCAGGTCCTGCAGAAGGACTATATTAAGATAAGTTTTAGGCTTTAACATCACATTCCATGTATTTAATGTTTGCTAATGTATCATATTTATTTCATCATTCCCTAATTACCATGATTGTAATATGCTGTGAATGTCCTCTTTGTCCTCATGCATGCTGAAAGTTTTTAAAATTCCTTTTTTGTCCTTCATGCATATTTGCCTTCACTAACCTCCCCAGCATGCTATCCTGGGTCCATACACACCTAGCCTAGTCACTTAACAATGTACTTTGTCAGCTCCATTGTAATGCTTATCCTAAACACCCCCTAAAATGTGTTTAAATGTTATTTTTGTCCTTAAATTCAGGCAGAGTGCAAGAGGCTTTTTTTTTGGGGGGGGGGGGGGGGCAAACTCATTTGGAACCCTCCCTCCCTCCCAACCACTAAGTCAGCTGATACCAATCCTCTATCTGCTGACTTTGCCAAACCCATTCGCACTATACCTATCTCTTTTATGGTCATATTTATGGATGAATTCATCAAAGCATGTAGTGCAAGGGCCTGCCTGAAAACTTTCAAATGCTACTGTTTAAAGTTTTGTTCTCCTATTATCTTGATAGCTAATTGCACAATGTAAAAATGTGCTTCAATTTGTACAGTGTGTATTCATATTTTTGTATTATGGCACTTCTTACCTGTCCAGTTGGCTGCCAATAGTGTAAGTAAGGAGGGGCTGGCCAAAGTAACACACAATATGTATGTATGTATTCAGCTCTCAATGAAGTGGAGAGGGTTACCTGTCCAAAACATACCCCCCCCCTAAAATTTTTACAATGGGCCATCAGAGGGGGTGAGGAAGTGGACCTTATACTTTTGTCTTTAAATATTTCTTAAAATAAATGTTATACTGATGTTGGCCAAGAATGTTTGTGTCTAATCTGCTTGCAATGTTATGTGCAAAAGTACTATTTTTTTTTCTTGTTTGACTCCACAGTTTCCTTCAAACCCACAGGAATGGCAGACTGTGGCATCCCAGTTTGCCCAGTGGTGGGACTTTCCTAACTGCAGAGGAGCAATAGATGGGAAACACGTCCACATCATCCCACCCCCCAACTCGGGGTCATACTATTATAACTATAAGGGGTTTAATAGTATTGTGTTGTTGGCGGTGGTGTCGGCGACATATGAGTTTTTGTATGTGGACCTGGGGAAGAATGGCCGGATGTCAGATGGTGGAGTCATCACCCAGACGGAGTTCTACAGACGGCTCCAGAATGGTGGCTTGGGCTTGCCACCTGCGGAAGACAATGTGGGTGGTCTTCCATTTGTGTTCGTCGCTGATGAAGCGTTTGGGCTTGGTGAACATCTGATGAGGCCGTTCCCCATGAGGACCCTCACCCCGAACCAGAGGGTTTTTAACTACCGGCTGGCCAGAGCCAGAAGAGTGGTGGAGAATGCTTTCGGAATAATGGCCAGCTGGTTCCGCCTATTTTTGACACCAGTCCACATGGCGGAATATAAACTGAACCATATTGTGCTTGCTTGCTGCATTCTACACAATTATCGCCGCAAAAATGCTACAAACTATGTGGCCTCAGTTGGGCCTGAGGTCAGATTACCAACTAGTAATTTGACGGCACTTGAAGGTGGCCGTCCTGGCTTGCCCCCCCAAAAGTGCCCATGAAGTGAGACAAAATTATCTTCAGTACTTTGCGGGTAGGGGGGCCATTGATATGCCAGCCAATGTGTAAAACATTTTTAAAATACATTTTTATTAGAAACGGAACTAATATTTCATTTGATTTACTGCTTGTGTTTCTTTTAGCTATCTCCTAATTTCTCCAATGGGCTTTTCTTTTTGGCCATTTACTTCAATAGTGCAAATGTAATTTATTTGATACATGAGGTGACAATCTCTTCTTCAGCTAACTATTATGTTGTGGGTCTGCTACACACACACACACACACATTGTTTTTGTTGTTAATGTATGTAATGCATTAATGATAAAAATAATCATCCTTTTCAGCACCATGAATACATTTATTTGAGTCCCTAAAATGGCCTGATTGGGTTAAATTTTAGAGCACTGTGAGGGTTATTTACTAAAGGCGAATCCACTTTGCACTACAAGTGCACTGCAAGTGGATTTGCCTTTAGAAAATAACCCCTATTGTCACTGTAAACACCAACTTACTCCAAAAACTGGTATTGATCATTGAAAGAAGAAGCCACACATTGTTGAGTAGAAAACATTTTACTCAAAGCACATTCATATGTGTGTTAGAAAGGGGTTTTTGAAAAAACCAACATCTTTGGTGTATAACTTTTTTTTTCACATTGTAAATATCCTTTTTTTGGTTAAACAGGCATGTTTAAAACCATTAACATACACAACTCAGTTCAACTTTGAAAAATTAAAGGCAATATTCAACAGTAGTATGTCCAAACTGTGTTGATCTTGCCTTCATCAGATGGGGTGATGTCACCCCTGTAAAAGCCAAATTTTGAAGATGCACACAAATTGGGAGTGAAAATGTGGATTTCCCTCCTGATCCCATGCCTAAAGTCAACATGTGCTAGCTCCCATCATGGGGGATCAATGGACGTGTTTCGGGGGTGCAGCCCTCTCATCTACTTGAGTTGCTAGGAAGGGGTTGCACCCACAAAACGCGTACATTGATATCCTGTGATGGCAGATAGCACATGTTGACATACTGTGTGCATCTTCAAAATTTGGCTTTCAAATTACTTAAAATTTAAAAAATAAAACCCTAAAATATAACGACAAATTGTAAATTTTTTTGGGGTGTTTTAGATTCTGCCTAAAACATCAATGATGTTGTTGAGTCTTATTTCAACATCATTGATGTTTTCCTTTATCTTCTCTAATTCCCGATTGCGCACCATTATCTCCCAAATGAGGACTGGTGAAATGAGTTTCTTCTTCCACAACATCCACATCACCTAAAAATAAAAAAACACACCATGTATTATAAATATGCAGGCATACATCTATTAACTGAAGCTGTGGTCTCAGACACTGACCTGTTGTGGTCACTATTTCAACCACTTCCTGAACCTCGAAATCCACATCCTCAGGTTGTGGTGTGGGGATTTCCCCTTCTTTAGGAGGTGTGGGGTTCCTGGATTTCCTTTGATGTCGCAAGTTTTTTCTCCCCTATGTGAATAAAAAAAAGGTATACTTAGCACACAGATATTTGAGGCAAGAAATAGTAATATAAAACATTGCTTGGAAGTGTCCTACAGTTGTCTGTTTTGGCAGAGTTCCAAGCTGAATACACGGTCTTTTCCCTTTCTTCAAGCTGGAATACTTACCTTTTTTGGTAAAGTTTCCCACATGGAGACACCCCTAGTATACACTGGAGCACCTGTGTGGGACACCCTAAAAAGGGTGTTCTGGTGTCCCACACTAGTGCTCCTGCGTCCAGATGTGTTAACAGCTGCTAAGTGTCCTCTCCTTACACTGAATCAAGTTTGCATTTCATTCTAGTTAAAAACATATCTAGACAACAATGTAATAAACTTATTTGAATACAAATAGGCATGAACAAATGTAGTTAACCTGCATCTGCCAAAAACATTGTATTAGTGGGTGAACGAACGATGTTTACTACGAACGATTACTGTGCCCACGAACTTTAAACTTGCCTTTTTAAACTGTACAACAGTAAAGAAAAGCACATGCAGCAGCATGCAAGTAATAATAATAATAGGAACACAGGACAAATACTTACTTTTTTGCAGCACTTTCCTGATCCTTCTGTACTGATCGTGCTCCTTCAATTTCAGGTTTTACCAGCGTTTCCTCAATTGCTCCTTGGATCGTCATACCCCAAAATTCTTGTGCAGACTTTTCACAACTAGTCATGATCTTGGCCTTTCTCATATTTGGGTTTGGGTAAGGTCCATACTTCCCATCATAGTCGGCCCTCCTCAAGAACAAGTTTTTTTGTCGGAAAATTTGAGAACCAGCTCTCAAACATTTGTTGTCCGAAATTCTGACAGCAAATGTCCGATGGAGCATGCACACGGTTGGAATTTCCGACAACAAGCTCACATCGAACATTTGTTGTCAGAAATTCTGATCGTGTGTACGCAGCATTAGACTGTATCTCACACATAGATGATTGATCTCTATTTATTTACAGATCCTCAGGCCACAGGCCTAGAAATACTGTAAATGACTCAAAAATAGCAAACCGTGCTCCAAGTTTAGGGCATCCCTTGCAACAATTAGGATGTGTATGGTCTCCTAGAGGATAATAAATGTGCTTGCAGTTAGTCAAGTTGAAAAAATACACACCTAGCTTCTATGCACAGTACAGATGTGCCACTTTACAGGTAGATTAAGGGGACTCCCCAGACACTATATTCAAAGGAATTTTTAATTTTTATGCTTTCACTTTAAGCTTCAATAAAATTGCTCACTTAAAAATTACTTTTTTTTACAAACTTTTTTCCATTGATACATGTCCTCCAGGGCAGTACCCGGACCCCCATAACCATTGTATGCCCAATTACTTGCATATAAGCCTTCAAAATTGGCACATTTGATTTTTCACGTTCAGGTCCCATAGACTTCAATGGGATTCCTTATTCGGTTCCCAACTTTCGCGATGTTTGAAAGTTCTGGTGCGAATCAAACTGGGGGTTGCTTGGCCCATCTATTCCCCACATCAGTTCTCATCCTTGCCACATCCATGCCACATCAGTACTTATTCATGCCACATCAGTACTCATCCATGCCACATCCATGCCACATCAGTGCTCATCCGTGTCAAATTCATGCCACATCTGTACTCATCCGTGCCACATCAGGGCTCATTCATGCCACATCAGTTCTCATCCGTGCCACATCCATGCCACTACAGTGCCCATCACAAAAGTGTAATAGGTAGTCAAATTAGATTTAAAATTCATGCCACATCAGTGCTTGTACATGCCACATCAGAGCTCATCCATGCCACATCAGTGCTCTTCCATGCCACATCCATCCCACATCAGTGCTCATCAGTGCCACATCAGTGTTTATCTGTGCCACATCCATGCCACATCAGTGCTCACCCATGCCACATCAGTGCTCACTCATGCCACATCAGTGCTCATCCATGCCACATCAGTTCTCACCTGTACCACATCAGTTCTCATCCATGCCACATCAGTGCTTTTCTGTGCCACATCAGTACTCATACGTGCCACATTCATGCCAGATCAGTGCTCATGCACGCCACATCAGTGCTCATCCATGCTGCATCCATGCCACATCAGTGCTCATCTGTGCCACATCCGTGCTCATCTGTGCCACATCAGTGCTCATCCGTGCCACATCAGTTCTCATCCGGCATATCCATGCCACATCAGTGCTCATGCTTGCCACATCAGTACTCATCCAGTCATATCCATGCCACATCAGTGCTCATCTGTGCCACATTCATGCCACATCAGTGCTCATCCATGCCAAATCAGTGCTCATCTGTGCCACATCCATGCCACATAAGTGCTCGTCCATACCACATCCATGCCACATCAGTGCTCACTTATGCCACATCAGTGCTCATCCATGCCACATTAGTTCTCATCCATGTCACATCAGTGCTCATCCATGCCACATCCATGCCACATCAATGCTCATCCATGCCACATCAGTGCTCATCCATGCCACATCAGTGCTCATCCATGCCACATCAGTTCTCATCTGTGCCACATCCATGCCACACCAGTGCTCATCCATGCCACATCGGTACCTTTTCCGTGCCATATCCATGCCACATCAGTGCTCGTCCATAGCACATCCATGCCACATCAGTTCTCACCCGTGCTACATCAGTGCTCATCCATGCCACATCAGTTCTCATCCGTGTCGCATCAGTGCTCATCCATGCCACATCAGTGCTCATCCATGCCACATCTATGCCACATCAGTGCTCATCCCTGCCACATCCATGCCACATCAGTGCTTATCTGTGCCACATCAGTGCTCATCCTTGCCACATCAGTACTTATCCATGCCACATCCATGCCACATCAGTGCTCATCCGTGGCACATCAGTACTCATCCATGCAACATCCATGCCACATCAGTGATTATCCGTGCCACATCAGTGCTCATCCATGCCACATCAGTTTTCATCCATGCCACATCCATGCAACATCAGTGCTCATCCGTGGCACATCAGTACCTTGTCCGTGCCATATCCATGCCACATCACTGCTCATCCATTCCCCACATTCATGCCACATCAGTACTCATCCATGCCACATCAGTGCTCATCCATGCCACATCAGTACTCATCCATGCCACATCCATGCCACATCAGTGGTCATCCATGCCACATCAGTGCTCATCCATGCCACATCAGTTCTCATCCATGCCACATCAGTGCTCATACGTGCCACATTCATGCCAAATCAGTGCTCATCCATGCCACATCAGTGCTCATCCATGCCACATCCATTCCACATCAGTGCTCATCCATGCCACATCAGTGCTCATCCATGCCACATCAGTTCTCATCCGTGCCACATCCATGCCACATCAGTGCTCATCCGTGCTACATCAGTACTCATCCATGCCATATCCATGCCACATCAGTGCTCATGCGTGCTACATTCATGCCACATAAGTGCTCATCCATGCCACATCCATGCCACATCAGTGTTCACCCATGCCACATCAGTTCTCATCCGTGCCACATCCATGCCACATCAGTGCTCATCAATGCCACATCAGTGCTTATCAATGCCACATCAGTACTCATCCGTGCCACATTCATGCCACATCAGTGCTCATCTGTGCCACATTCATGCCACATAAGTGCTCATCCATGCCACATCCATGCAACATCAGTGCTCATCCGTGGCACATCAGTACCTTGTCCGTGCCATATCCATGTCACATCACTGCTCATCCATGTCACATTCATGCCACATCAGTACTCATCCATGCCACATCAGTGCTCATCCATGCCACATCAGTACTCATCCATGCCACATCCATGCCACATCAGTGGTCATCCGTGCCACATCAGTGCTCATCCATGCCACATCAGTTCTCATCCATGCCACATCAGTGCTCATACGTGCCACATTCATGCCAAATCAGTGCTCATCCATGCCACATCAGTGCTCATCCATGCCACATCCATTCCACATCAGTGTTCACCCATGCCACATCAGTTCTCATCCGTGCCACATCCATACCACATCAGTGCTCATCCATGCCACATCAGTGCTCATCAATGCCACATCAGTACTCATCCGTGCCACATTCATGCCACATCAGTGCTCATCTGTGCCACATTCATGCCACATAAGTGCTCATCCATGCCACATCCATGCCACATCAGTGCTCATCAATGCCACATCAGTGCTCATCAATGCCACATCAGTTCTCATCCGTGCCACATCCATGCCACATCAGTGCTCATTCGTGCCGCATCAGTACTCATCTGTGCTACATGATGCTCCCTGCATGTTGGGCATCTGTATGTGACCAGGTTAAAGAAACGTCTCACAGATGTGGTATCGCCATACTCAGGAGCAGTAGCAGAATATGTTGTGGGGTGTGTTTTTTTGCTATGTACATGCTGTGTGTTAGAAATATCTCATACATGGACAACTTTGCGTAAAAAAAAGAAAATGCATTTTCATTTTCTTTCCACATTTTCCAAAAACTTGTGTAAAAAAAAAAAATTACATGTTAAAAAGACTCATTAAGCCTTATAGATTATATGTTGGGTTGTTTACTTTCCAAAATGGGGTCTTTTTTGGGCGTTTTTATTGTCCTGGTGCTCCAGGGCCTTCAAAAGTGTAAGAGGAGGTCAAGAAATGAAATGTGTAATTCATGCCCCTAATACACCTGATGGTGCTCCCTGCATGTTGGGCCTCTGTATGTGGCCAGACTGTATAAAAGTCTCACACATGTGGTATCACCATATTCAGGAGGAGTGGTAGAATGTGTTTTGGGGTGTAGTTGCAAGTATGCTTATGCTGTGTGTGAGAAATAACCTGTTAATATGACAGTTCTGTGAAAAAAAAATCTTCATTTTGTAAACAATTTTGGGAAAAAAATTACAACTTAAAAAAACTCACAATGCCTCTTACTAAATACTTTGAAATGTCTACTTTCCAAAAAGGGGTCATTTGGGGGGTATTTGTAATTTCCTGGCTTGTTAGTGTCTTAAGAAATGAGATAGGCCATCAGTACATCAGACGTGATCAGTAGGGATGGGCGAACGGTTCGGCCCGAGCATAAGTTCGGGCCAAACTTTGGCTGTTCAGATGTTCTGCGAACACCGAACAATATGCGGTGTTCGGGGCAAATTCGAAAGCCACCAGAACACCAATAAAGTTTATGGGACACTAACATGAAAAATCAAAAGTGCTCATTTTAAAAGATTATATAGTTATTGTAATAAAAAGTGTTTGGGGACCTGGGTCCTGCCCCAGGAGACATGTATCGATGCAAAACATTTTTTTAAAACTGCCATTTTTTTCGGGAGCAGTGATTTTTTTAATGCTTAAAGTGAAACAATAAAAATGAAATATTCCTTTAACCACTTGACCACTGGGCACTTAAACCCCCTTCCTAACCAGACCAATTTTCAGCTTTCGGTTCTCTCACATTTTGAATGACAATTACTCAGTCATGCAACACTGTACCTATATGAAATTTTCGTCCTTTTTTTCACAAAAGCTTTTTTTAGTGGTATTTGATCACCTCTGGGTTTTTTATTTTCTGTGCTATAAATGAAAAAAGACTGAAAATTTTGTAAAAAAATGATTTTTTCTTAATTTCTATTATACAATTTTGCAAATAAGTAATTTCTCTTCATAAATTTGGGCCAAAATTTATACTGCTACATATCTTTGGTAAAAATAACCCAAATTAGTGGATATTATTTAGTCTGTGTGAAAGTTATAGAGTCTACAAGCTATGGTGCCAATCACTGAAAATTGATCACATCGGATCACACCTGATGTACTGAGGCCTATCTCATTTCTTGAGACCCTAACAAGCCAGGAAAGTACAAATACCCACAAAATGACCCCTTTTTGGAAAGTAGATATTCCAAGGTATTTAGTAAGAGGCATGGTGAGTTTTTTGAAGTTGTTATTTTTTCCCACAATTCTTTGCAAAATGAAGATTTTTTTATTTTTATTTTTTTTTTTCACACCAAATTGTCATCATAACAGGTTATTTCTCTCACATGACATGTACATTCCACAAATGACACCCCAAAATATATTCTGCTACTCCTCTTGAGTATGGCAATACCACATGTGTGAGACTTTTACACAACCTGGCCACATACAGTGGCGCAACATTGAAGTAGCACATTCAGGCGTTCTAGGAGCATAAATTACACATCTAATCTCTCAACCACCTATTAAACTTTTGAAGGCCCTGGAGCACCAGCACAATGGAAACGCCCACAAAGTGACCCCATTTTGGAAAGCAAACACCCCAGCGTATAATCTATGAGGCATATTGAGTCTTTTGAATGGTTCATTTTTTTCCAGAAGTTTTTGTAAAATGTGGAAAAAAAATGAAAACTTATTTTTTTTTTACACAAAGTTGTCCATTTCTAAGATATTTCCAACACATAGCATGTACATAGCAAAAATGACACCCCAAAATATATTCTGCTACTCCTCCTGAGTATGGCGATATCACATGTGTGAGAATTTTACACAGCCTGACCACATACAGAGGCCCAACATTGAAGTAGCACATTCAGGCGTTCTAGGAGCATAAATTACACATCTAATTTCCTTACAATCTATCAAATTTTTGAAGGCCCTTCATATTTCTAACACATAACATGATCATACCAAGAATTACACCCTAAAATACATCCTGCTGAGCAAAGGGTAAACAAAAGATTACCTGTGGTTTTAGTAGTGCAGTTGTCCACAGGAGGAGAGCCCTGATCCAGACAGCAGGCAGGGACGTGGTCAGCGACAGTGAATGGAATAGTCCAGGCAGCAGGCAAGAATATTGTCCATAGTACAGGCAGGGATTCTGTCCTTATACAGTCCAGGGTCAGTGCAAATAGAGACATTGCCAGCAGTGCCAAAATATTGGTCCTGGTAGTAAGCAGAAACATGGTCCAAGTAGCAGGCCAGGAAAAAATGGGGACAGGGGTAGAGGCTTCTCTTTGAAGCCTCCGAGTCTCTAGACCCTAAATCTGGGAATGAGAAAACTGAGAATGAGAAAACTAAAAAATTAGTTTTCTTCATCCAGAAAAACATTTATGGAGCCCCTCACATATGTGAGACCCCTGTGTTCCCACTAGCATAGCAGGGTAAATGATCAGTCCAAGAGGCAGGCAAAAAACGTGGTCAAACAGTCCAGGGTCAGTTCCAGAGCAGGCAGAGGTAGGTACAATTTAGCGTTAGGCAGAAGCTTGGTCGTATAACAGGCCAGGGTCAGTTCCAGAGAAGGCAGAGGTATGTTTATCGTTAGGCAGAAGCTTGGTCGTATACCACGCCAGGGTCAGTTCCGGAGAAGGCAGAGGTAGGTACAGTTTAGTGTTAGGCAGAAGCTTGGTCGTATAACAGGCCAGTGCAGTGGCATAAGGGGTTTACGTTTACAATACTTCCCTAATAATGTAGAGAAGTGTGGTAATGGCGGAAACATTCACCTATACAGACTGGTTGGGAAGGACAATAATACGTGGTGTCTCTTCTAATTCCTCCTCTGGAGCCCACCCGGCATTTCTTCTGACGTCTGTGGCCTGATTCACGGGGGGGGGGGGGATTTTGTAAGGAAAGTGGCGTTTGTGGAGTCTGCTCACGGAATCAGAGCGAATATTTTCTGGTGGGCTTTCAGGGTACAAAAGGGCGGAGATTACTTGTTCCTGGTAGTGCAGATAGGATATGGGGGTCTCAGTAGATTTTTGGTAAATAACATAAGTGTTATACATGGCCAAACTGAAAAAATAAATGGACACTTTTTTATACCAATGATAGGATTTTCTTGTGGGAAGGTAGGGTTCAATCATCTGATCGTTGAAGTCCACTCCCCCCATAAACAAATTATAATCGTAAACACAAGCAGGTTTCTGGACTGGGCCGTTTCTTCTTGGGACTTCCACGTAGGTGTCATTATGGATTGTCGTGAGCATGTGGACATTTCGTCTGTCCCTCCACTTGACAGCCAATAGCTCCTGGTTCCGCAAAGACACCGTATCCCCTCGGCGTAGCCTTTTATTGACCAGTTTTTGCGGGAAGCCTTTTCTATTGGTTCTTATGGTACCACATGCTGGGGTGTCCCTCCGGTGAAGATTGTGGGAGAGGGGCAAACTTGTATAAAAATTATCCACATAAAGGTGGTACCCCTTTCCAAAAAGTGGATAAACAAGCTCCCAGACAACTTTGCCGCTGGTTCCAATATATTCTGGACATTCAGGGGGATGCAGTTGGGTGTCTTTCCCTTCGTACACCCGGAAGGCGTAAATGTACCCCATGGCTCGGTCGCAAAGTTTATACATTTTAACCCCATATCGGGCCCTTTTGCTGGGGATAAACTGTTTGATGCCAAGCCTGCCTGTGAATTATACAAGGGACTCATCAACAGAAATATTCTGGTCCGGGGTATGTAGCTGGGGACATTTTTCAGAGAAATAATTTAGGAGTGGCCCAATTTTGAATAATTTGTCAAAGGCTGGGTCATTTCGGGGAGGGCACTGGGTGTTGTCATTGTAGTGGAGGAAGCGCAAAATCATAAGGTATCTTGATCTTGGCATAATCAAAGAGAAGAGTGGCATGTGGTGGATGCGGATAGTTGACCAATATGAGTACATTTTGTTTTTTTTGTGAGACCCATTGTAAAAGTTAGGCCTAAGAAAATTTTAAATTCCTCTATGGTAAGCTCTCTCCACTCAAAGTGACGGGCATAACTAGAGCCAGGGATGCTTACTATGTGCTGTTGTGCATAGAGGTTGCACTGGGCCACAATGGATGATGGTAAGTCTTCAGTGAAAATCAAATGAAAAAAATCAAGCATGGCAAAATCATCGGTGTTCACCTGGACACCTGGCTGGGCAGTGAAGGGGGGATATTTGCTGCTCTGGAATTAGGGGGAAGCCAGAGGGGGTTTTGAAGGGCATAGGGAAGGCTGGCATGGACTCTATCCCTTTGGGTCTGGGATGACACCCTACTGGTGCCTGGCCTTTGTTGTAGTGGCTCTTCGCTTGAGGTGGACAGCACTGCACTTGAGGTGGACGGCACTGCTCTCGAGGTGGACGGCACTGCTCTCGAGGTGGATGGCACTGCGCTTGAGGTGGTAGTAGGCTGCTGCTCCACGCCAGAACACCTTCTTTTCACGGGCACACGTTCCTCTTCCGATTCTGTATCAGACCGCTGCTTGTCACGGGTTCATAGGCTCAATCCGAATCGGACAGAGAATCAGAGAGCTCCCCGCTGCTCTCATCGGTCATGCTGAGACGCTGGTAGGCCTCCTTGGCCGTAAATCATTTTTTTGCCATACTGGTAGCTGGTGAGGTTGATGTGGCGCAGATGAGCACTGATGGGCACGGGTGGCACTGGTGTGGCACTGGTGTGCACTGTAGTGGCACTGGTGTGGCTCTGGCTGCACTGGTGTGGCTCTGGTGGCACAGAGGTGGCACTGGTGGGCACAGGTGGCACTGGTGGGCACAGGCGGCACTGATGTGGCACTGATGGGCACAGATGAGCACTGATGGGCACAGGTGGCACTGATGGGCACAGGTGGCACTGTTTGGGCACAGGTGGCACTGGTGTGTACTGTAGTGGCACTGGTGTGGCTCTGGTTGCACTGGTGTGGCTCTGGTGGCACAGAGGTGGCACTGGTGGGCACAGGCGGCAGTGGCGGGCTCAGGCAGCACTGGTGGGCACAGGCGGCACTGGTGGGCACAGGCGGCACTGATGTATGACTGCCGTGGCACAGATGAGCACAAGTGGCACTGATGGGTACAGGTGGCACTGATGGGCACAGGTGGCACTGGTGTGGAACAGGTGGCACTGGTGTGGCACTGGTGTGCACTGTAGTAGCACTAGTGTGGTACTGGTGTGGCTCTGGCACAGAGGTGGCACAGAGGTGGCACAGGTGGTACAGATGGCACAGATGTGGCATAGATGACACTGTTGTGGCACAGATGACACTGTTGTGGCATTGTTGGGCACTACTGTGGCACTGTTGGGCACTGCTGTGGCACTGTTGGGCACTGATAAATAGTAAAAGACTCACAGATTGGCACCGTAAAGCTCTCCTCTCACGCTGCATCGGTGTGAGGAGAGGAGAGCGATTAATTTCTCATGACCCTGCTGCACAGCCTTTGTTGACATTTGTGATCGCTCTGTCATTAGACAGAGCGATCACATGGTAAAGGGCCGCTGTCATTGGCCCTTTACCGCGATCCGTGTTTCTCCGGGTCCCGTGAACCCGGCGAACACGGATGTTCCTGTGTGCGTGCCCCGGGGGGCGCGTGGGACTGTTTTTCCGGGAGGATGTCATAGTACGCCCTCCCAGAGTTATCCAACTGCCCTGCAGCCGTCATTTGGCTATGGGCCGGTTAGCAACTGGTTAAATATCGTGCCTGGGGGGTGTCTATAGTATGCCTGTAAAGTGGCGCATTTTTCCCATGTTTAGAACAGTACCACAGTAAAATGACATTTCTAAAGGAAAAATTGACATTTAAAACTAATTGTTTCCCCTCCCCCCAGTCCATTACCAGGCTCTTTGGGTGTGGTGAGAATATTAAGGGGAACCCCAAACCAAAAATTAAAAAAAAAATGCGTGGGGGTCCCCCCAAAATCCACACCAGGCCCTTCAGGTCTTGGAAATGGAAATTAACCACTTGAGCCCCGGACCATTATGCTGCCTAAGGACCAGAGGTATTTTTCCAATTTGGCACTGCGTCGCTTTAACTGCTAATTGCGCGGTCATGCAATGCTGTACCCAAACGAAATTTGCGTCCTTTTCTTCCCACAAATAGAGCTTTCTTTTGATGTTATTTGATCACCTCTGCGGTTTTTATTTTTTGCGCTATAAATGGAAAAAGACCAAAAATTTTGAAAAAAAATGATATTTTCTACTTTTTGTTATAAAAAAATCCAATAAACTCAATTTTAGTCATACATTTAGGCCAAAATGTATTCGGCCACATGTCTTTGGTAAAAAAATGTCAATAAGCGTATATTTATTGGTTTGCGCAAAAGTTATAGCGTCTACAAACTAGGGTACATTTTCTGGAATTTACACAGCTTTTAGTTTATGACTGCCTATGTAATTTCTTGAGGTGCTAAAATGGCAGGGCAGTACAAAACCCCCCCAAATGACCCCATTTTGGAAAGTAGACACCCCAAGGAAATTGCTGAGAGGTATGTTGAACCCATTGAATATTTATTGTTTTTGTCCCAAGTGATTGAATAATGACAAAAAAAAAATATATTTACAAAAAGTTGTCACTAAATGATATATTGCTCACACAGGCCATGGGCCTATGTGGAATTGCACCCCAAAATACATTCAGCTGCTTCTCCTGAGTATGGGGATACCACATGTGTGGGACTTTTTGGGAGCCTAGCCGCGTACGGGGCCCCGAAATCCAATCACCGCCTTCAGTATTTCTAAAGGTGTAAATTTTTGATTTCACTCTTCACTGCCTATCACAGTTTCGGAGGCCATGGAATGCCCAGGTGGCACAAAACCCCCCCAAATGACCCCATTTTGGAAAGTAGACACCCCAAGCTATTTGCTGAGAGGCATGGTGAGTATTTTGCAGCTCTCATTTGTTTTTGAAAATGAGGTCATTTGGGGGGGGGGGGGGGGGTTTGTGCCACCTGGGCATTCCATGGCCTCCGAAACTGTGATAGGCAGTGAAGAGTGAAATCAAAAATTCACGCCCTTAGAAAGTCTTAAGACGGTGCTTGGTTTTCGGGGTCCCGTATGCGGCTAGGCTCCCAAAAAGTCTCACACATGTGGTATCCCCATACTCAGGAGAAGCAGCAGAATGTATTTTGGGGTGTAATTTCACATATTCCCATGGCATGTTTGAGCAATATATCATTTAGTGACAACTTTGTGCAAAAAAAAAAAAAAATTTGTCTCTTTCCCGCAACTTGTGTCACAATATAAAAAATTCCATGGACTCGACATGACTCTCAGCAAATAGCTTGGGGTGTCTACTTTCCAAAATGGGGTCATTTGGGGGGGTTTTGAACTGTCCTGGCATTTTATGCACAACATTTAGAAGCTTATGTCACACATCACCCACTCTTCTAACCACTTGAAGACAAAGCCCTTTCTGACACTTTTTGTTTACATGAAAAAGTAATTTTTTTTTACAAGAAGATTACTTTGAACCCCCAAACATTATATATTTTTTTAAAGCAAATGCCCTACAGATTAACCGCTTGGCATCCGCGCTATAGCCGAATGACGGCTACAGCGCGGACCTACATTCCCGGGAGGACGTCATATGACGTCCTCCCCTGTGCACGCTCCCTGCGCGCGCCCTGCAGGGCGCGCGCCGGGCGCGTTGTGATCACCGAGTCACTGAGACTCGGCTGATCACCGATCTGTGTAAGGGCCGGTCCCGGCCCCTTACCATGTGATCAGCTGTCAGCCAATGACAGCTGATCACATGATGTAAACAAAAGATCGGTAATCGTTTTTTTTTTTTACTCACGCTGACAGCGCGAGTAGGAAAAAAAGCCGATCACCGGATCGGATGTGAGGGACATCGGTCCCCAAGTGGAAGAGGCACATCTGCCTAATCAGTGCCCAATAAAAGTGCCACCTAATAGTGCCCACAGTGCCACCTAATAGTGCCCACAGTGCCACCTAACAGTGCCCACAGTGCCACCTAACAGTGCCCACAGTGCCACCTAACAGTGCCCACAAGTACCACCTATCAGTGCCCACAAGTACCACCTATCAATGCCCACCTGTAGTGCCAATCAGTGCCACCTGCCAGTGCTGCCCATCACTGCCACCCATCAGTGCCCATCACTGCCACCCATCAGTGCCCATCACTGCCGCCTATCAGTGCCCATCACTGCCGCCTCATCAGCGTACATCAATGAAGGAGAAAAATTACCCGTTTAAAATTTTTTAAAACAAAATATAAAAAAATAAACTTTTTTTAAAATAAAAAATCAGTTTTTTACATTTTTTAAATAAAAAGTAAAAACCGCAGAGGTGATCAAATACCACCAAAAGAAAGCTGTATTTGTGGTGAAAAAATGATAAAAATTTCATTTGGGTACAGTGTTGTATGACCGCGCAATTGTCATTCAAATTGCGTCAGCGCCGAAAGCTGAAAATTGGTCTGGATAGGAGGGGGGTTTAAGTGCCCAGTAAGCAAGTGGTTAAAATGGTGGGTGTTTCATTTTTTTTTTTCACACAGTATTTGCGCAGCGATTTTTCAAATGCATTTTATGTTTGATGAAATAAAAAAGATGATCTTAGGCCGAGTACATGGATACCAAACATGACATGCTTTACAATTGCGCACAAACGTGCAGTGGCAACAAAATAAATACATTTTTAAAAGCCTTTAAAAACCTTTACAGGTTACCACTTTAGATTTACAGAGGAGGTCTACTGCAAAAATTACTGCCCTCGATCTGACCTTCGCGGTGATACCTCACATGCATGGTGCAATTGCTGTTTACATTTGATGACAGACCGCCGCTTGCGTTTGCCTTAGCGCAAGAGCAGGGGACGACAGGGGTGCTTTTTTTTTTTATTTTTTCTTTATTATTTTTTTTCTTTTTTATCTTATTTTTAAACTGTTCCTTTCATTTTTTTTTTTTAATCATTTTTATTGTTATCTCGGGGAATGTAAATATCCCCTATGATAGCAATAGGTAGTGACAGGTACTCTTTTTTTGAAAAAATGGGGTCTATTAGACCCTAGATCTCTCCTCTGCCCTCAAAGCATCTGACCACACCAAGATCGGTGTGATAAAATGCTTTCCCAATTTCCCAATGGCGCTGTTTACATCCGGCGAAATCTAAGTCATGAAATGCTCGTAGCTTCCGATTTCTTAGGCCATAGAGATGTTTGGAGCCATTCTGGTCTCTGATCAGCTCTATGGTCAGCTGGCTGAATCACCGGCTGCATTTTCAGGTTCCCTGTTGAGACAGGAGAGCCAGAGAAAAACACGGAAGACGGTGGGGGGGTCATTCCCTCCCACAGCTTGTAAAAGCAGTCTAGAGGCTAATTAGCTGCTAGGATTGCTTTTACATGAAAGCCGACCGCTGGCTGAAAAGAATGATACCAAGATGATACCTAAACCTGCAGGCATCATTCTGGTATAACCACTCAAAGTCGTGAATGGCGTACCTGAAGACAAAAAAATGGTTAACAATAAAACACAGTAAGCAGTAAAGTATAAAAAATTGCATACCTGAAAAGCAAACATGATAAAACATAATAACAATAAAACATTGCAGAATAGAATACAGTAAAAAAGAGCAGAACAATAGAGAGAGAGAATAGAGAGAGAGAGAACAATAAAACGACAACTATTTTTTAAAATTTTATATATATATATATATATATATATTTTTTACACTTTTTTTGTAACTAACTTTTATAACTGTAACCGGTTCCAGGTTCGGGTCTCTCAAAATGCGATGGCATCTTGGGAGACCCTGTGAAAGTGTGCCTAGTCTGTGCAATGCTGTACCCTACGCTAATACTCAACTAGTGAATGGTAGCGTTCAAAACATTCACCAATGCAAAGACCAGGATTGTCAGGACAGGAGGGACAATAATAGCGGGTGTCACGCCTATATCCGCGCTTGCTGCAGACACGACATCTTTTTTGGGGGGGTTAGTTGGGTAGGGGTACTCGGGAGGACATAAAGAAAATGCCTCTCATGCAGCTGACTGCATTTGGTTGGAGATGTGAATGGGGGAAGTACGGGTGCTGCAGAAGCGGTGGGTTCCCAATTAGGATTGGCGAATGCAGCAGGAAGGGCACTATGGGCACGACGGGCCTGTGTTTGTCTTTTTGGTGGCAGCGGGACACTACTTGTGCTTGTCACCTCACCAGCTTGAACTGCACTTATGGGACTCGCCACGTCACCAAGTGTTACTGCAGTGCTGGTTTGACTATGACCAGGGTGTACTAGGCCGCTGGTGCTTGCCAGTTCACCAAAACGCTACCAAAAAAACTGTTAGCGATCGCAGGGATCAGGCCTGACTCTGCGAACGCTGCAGTTATGTATTTAGTGTTTTGTAAGTGACAGTGATCGATCGATACTGCACTTGGGTGGGCTGGGCTGGGCCAGGCGGAGGGGCAAAATGCAGGTACTAGCAGGTATCTGGGCTGATCCCGCTAACACTGCGTTTTTGGGAACCCTAAACTGCTGGGGACGCTAGTATAGATCTGATCGGATCAGATATTGATCCGTTCAGATACTATACCACTAAGGGAGGTGTACGGTGCGTGCGTGGGTGTTAGCGGTACTGGCGCTAACCTGACGCTGCCTGGGGCTGGTGCTTGCCAGTTCACCAAAATGCTACCAAAAAAACTGTTAGCGATCGCAGGGATCAGGCCTGACTCTGCGAACGCTGCAGTTATGTGTTTAGTGTTTTGTAAGTGACAGTGATCGATCGATACTGCACTTGGGTGGGCTGGGCCGGGCGGAGGGGCAAAACGCAGGTGCTAGCAGGTATCTGGGCTGATCCCGCTAACACTGCGTTTTTGGGAACCCTAAACTGCTGGGGACGCTAGTATAGATCTGATCGGATCAGATATTGATCCGTTCAGATACTATACCACTAAGGGAGGCGTATGCTGCGTGCGTGGGTGTTAGCAGTACTGGCGCTAATCTGACGCTGCCTGGGGCGATGCATATCACCGCCAGGCGATCAGGGGGCTAAACCTTTATTCGGTAATAAATGGCGGGTGCCCTGACACTATAAAAAATAAACGAACTAACCAGCGTCACCCGTAACACTTATACGGTGATCAGTGGTGAAAGGGTTAACTAGGGGGCAATCAAGGGGTTAAAACCTTTATTAGGTAGTATATGGGGGTCCCTGTCGCTATAAAACGCTGACGGTGAACCTAAATATTTACCGCCCTAACTAGCGTCACCAGTGACACTAATACAGCGATCAGAAAAATGATCGCTTAGCGACACTGGTGATGGGGGGTGATCAAGGGGTTAAAACTTTATTAGGGAGGGTTAGGGGGGTACCCTAGACCTAAAGGGGGCTAACCCTAACTGTCCTAACACAGTAACTGTCACAAACTGACCCCAATGCAGTAATCAGAAAAAAAAAACTGCTTGGTGTCAGTTTGTGACGGGGGGGGGTGATTGGGGGGTGATCGAGGGGGCGATTGGGGGGGATCGGGGATGTTTTGTGTGCCTGGCATGTTCTACTGTGTGTGTAGTGTTTGTGCACTCACAGTGATGTCTTCTCTCCTCGGCGCCGGAACGGAAAATACCGAGCCGAGGAGAGATGACATCATTTTCTTTGCTGCTGTTTAGCATACAGCAGCAAAGGAATGTTCCCATTGGCCGGCGGCGATCGCGAGGGGGGGCCACGAACGGATGGCCTTCCCCTCACCTCCGATCGCCGGGGGACAAAAGAGGACCACCTTGGGCACCGGGGGGTCCGATCGGACCCCCCACCCGCGGGAGGCAAATCACGTATATGTACGTGATTTTGCCTGCCCGTGCCACCTTGCCGACGTACATCGGCGTGAGGCGGTCCTTAAGTGGTTAAGGGGAACCCTGCGCCAAATATAAAAAAAAAATGGTATAGGGGTCTCCCCAAAATCCATACCAGACCGGGTCTGTTATGGACTTCCCCCCAAAACCCATACCAGACCCTTATCCGAGCACGCAACCTGGCAGGCCGCAGGAAAAGAGGGGGGGCGAGAGAGCGCCCCCCCTCCTGAACCGTACCAGGCCACATGCCCTCAACATGGGGAGTGTGCTTTGGGGTCTGACCCCAAAGCACCTTGTGCCCATGTTGATGGGGACAAGGGCCTCATCCCCACAACCCTTTCCTGGGAGGTATGCAGGCAGGGGGCTTATGATCCCACCCCCCTATGTGAATTGGTAACGGGGTACCTCTACCATTTCACACAAAAAATTGTCGAAAATTGTAAAAAAGGGCTTCCCCATGGCGTCAGAGGGGGGCGGTGTCACCCATTTATGTCACCAGGTGGCCCCGCCCTCAGCTATATAGGAACTGTCACCCAGAAGAAGCGACAGTCGGCAGGAGCCTCCCATGGAGGCGGAACAGTTGCAGCTTTTTTTTGGTCTGTCGGGTGGCGTGGATTTACATCGCGGGACATTTTTATTTTTTTATTCTTTAATACAGGACTTGTCCCAAGCTGTCTCTTGTCTTTTTTACCATACTTGACACTTTTTTTTACCCGTTACCAGTTCACATGGGGGGCAGGATCTGAGGGTCCCCTTGTTAAAGGGGGCTTCCAGATTCCTATAAGCCCTCTGCCCGTATACCCCCACAACCACCAGGCAAGGGTTGTGGGGATGAGGCCCTTGTCCCCATCAACATAGGGACAAGGTGCTTTGGGGGGCTATTCCAAAGCACCCTCTCGCTCTCTCACCCCCCTCTTTTCCTGTGGCCTGCCATGCTCGAATAAGGGTCTGGTATGATTTTGGGGGGAACTCTACGCCATTTTTTAAAAAAAATTGGCACAGGGTCCCCCTTAAAATCCACACCAGACCTGAAGGGTCTGGTATGGATTTTGGGTGGGACCCCCTATGCCATTTTTTTTTTTTAATTTGGCGCAGGGTTCCCCTTAATTTCCATATCAAACCTGAAGGGCCTGGTATGGATTTTAGGGGGACCCCCACGCAATTTTTTTTTTCAATTTTGGTTCCGGTTTCCCCTTAATATTCATACCAGACTCAAAGGGCCTGGTAATGAACTGGGGGGGGGGAACCCATGCCCTTTTTTTCAATGAGTTTTATCTATATTGCCGAGACCCAACAATCGTTACAGCTGCGATCAGTTTTAAATGAAATTTTTCCTTTAGAAATTTAATTTTGCTGTGGTATTGTTCTAAACATGGGAAACATGTGCCACTTTACAGGCATACTATAGACACACCCCAGGCACGATATTTAAAGGAAATTTCATTTTTATTGTTTCACTTTAAGCATTAAAAAAATCACTTCTCCTGAAAAAACGTCCGTTTTAAAAAAAAATGTTTGCATTGATGTCCCCTGGGGCAGGACCCGGGTCCCCAAACACTTTTTATGACAATAACTTGCATATAAGCCTTTAAAATGAGCACTTTTGATTTTTCATATTCGTGTCCCATAGACTTTAACGGTGTTCTTGTATTCTTCCAAATTTTTTGCCTGTTCGGTATGTTCTGGTCTGAACCGAACCGGGGGTGTTCGGCTCATCCCTAGTGATCAGGTGTGAACGATTTTCAATGATTTGCACCATAGCTTATAGACTCTATAACTTTCACAAAGACCAAATAATATATACTGATTTGGGTTATTTTTACCAAAGATATGTAGCAGCATAAATTTTGGCCAAAATTTATGAAGAAAAATTACTAAATTTGCAAAATGATATAACAGAAACAAAGAAAAATTAATTTTATTTTTTTTTTTACAAAATGTTTTCATTTATAGAGCAAAAATTAAAAAAAAACCCAGTGGTGATTAAATACCACCAAAAGAAAGCTCTATTTGTGTGAAAAAGGACGACATTTCATATGGGTACAGTGTTGCATGACTGAGTAATTGTCATTCAAAATGTGAGAGCACTGAAAGCTGAAAATTGGTCTGGTTAGGAAGGGGGTTTAAGTGCCCAGTGGGCAAGTGGTTAACAAGCCATTGTACATGAAGAAAGTGTTTTAATTAGGGGTGGCACATTCATTTAAAAGGGATGTGGTTCTACAAGAGGCATATCATTAACCTACTGTACAATTGCATTTTAACATATTGTACATACAGGAAGATTTATCATAATAAGAACAAAAACACAGACAATAATGCATTGTTTATTAGTAAAATGATGTATGTATTTGTTTAGCTGGGTTTAACTTTTAGTTTATAACTACAGTCTATTTAGGACTTGCTCACACCAGATGTCATGTTATATTGTTGCCTACGGTGTGTGCTACGAAGGAAGCAATGCTGAAGCATCGTAAATGACACATTGTGCTGTTTACTTCTTTCTTATTCTCAACTTTATTGAAATGTTATAAAGTAACAGAGAGACATTTAATTCATCTTTATTCACTGCAGCAGGTTGTAATGAAATGCTGAAAAATGTACTCCATGTCCCACTTTTTTCATTGCACACCATTCCAGCACAGTGGTGTCAACTGAACTCATATGAATCAAGGCCCAGTTCAGCCCCACGCGTATAGTGTGAACAGATCCTTGAATTATGGTAACCAAACAGCTCTTGAAGAGAATACAGTCATAAACACCAATAACGCTGCAAAAACATTTGGAATAAAATATTCTGAAAACATCACTGACCTTTCTGTTGAGTACTGCATCAACTTAGGACTTTGCCTCCCAGTTTAAAATATTGTATAGCATGACATTTGCAATGCACGGGTCAGGCGTATACTGTACACACAGCTTATACAGTGCAGGGGTCAGGAGTATAATATGCACCATTGCATATTTAGGCCTGGGATAGGAGTAAAATATACAACATAATGAATGCAATGCAGGGCCAGGAGTATAATGTTTAAAATTGTGTATACACTGCAGGGGTCAGGATTATAATGTACAACAATAGCTCCCATCATCGATCCTCAAGTACCCCAACAGGTCATGTTTTTAGGATTTCCTTCACCTCACTTTAAATTAATGTCAATGGCTTGGTATTTATGTCAGCTATCTTATCTAACGGAAATTCCCAAAACATGACCTGTTGGAGTATCTGGGAGTGATGTTCAACATAGTGGAGGGGTCAGAATTATAATGTACAACACATCCTATACAATGCAGGGGTCAGGAGTATAATGCACAAGATAATTAATGCAGTAAAGGGGTCAGGACTATGTAAGAAACAGAACTGTGTACAGAATGCAGTGGCCAGTAATACTGTGCCTCTTACTGCTGGACAGTGGGAGAAAATATGCCCTAAAGTTGGTGTGAGATAGTGGAGTAAAGACCCCCAGCTTCATCTCTCACTCTCACCAGCTTTTTCTTCCTCCCCAGCACCAGAGCAGGACTCAGCTTTGCCACCTATTTTGCTTGTATCTTTTCAGATACTTTGGGGTAAAGCAAGGAAATGAAAATTCCTGTAGTATATTAATATAGTAAATTTAGCAAACAAGAATGATGCATTATACCAATTACTTACAATTGTATGTAGTAAAACAACAACACAAACATCCATACAAACGCGTGCGCTAATAGTCTTTTCTAGCAAATGAACAGTGCCAATAGTATGTATGCAGTAATGTATGCAGTAAGAGTACACTAAAAATCACTAAAACCCACAATTCCCTCTTTTAAATATGACTTCAGGCTTTAAGCTTTCAAAGGAAATTGGTATGTTATATAGTATTGACATACAGTCAGGTCCATAAATATTTGGACATCGACACAATTCTAATCTTTTTGGCTCTATACACCACCACAATGGATTTGAAATGAAACAAGATGTGCTTTAACTGCAGACTTTCAGCCTTAATTTGAGGGTATTTACATCCAAATCAGGTGAACGGTGTAGGAATTACAACAGTTTGTATATGTGCCTCCCACTTTTTAAGGGACCAAAAGTAATGGAACAATTGGCTGCTCAGCTGTTCCATGGCCAGGTGTGTATTATTCCCTCATTATCCCATTTACAAGGAGCAGATAAAAGGTCCAGAGTTCATTTCAAGTGTCCTATTTGCATTTGGAATCTGTTGCTGTCAACTCTCAATATGAGATTCAAAGAGCTGTCACTATCAGTGAAGCAAGCCATCATTAGGCTAAAAAAACAAAACAAACCCATCAGAAAGATAGCAAAAACATTAGGTGTGCCCAAATCAACTGTTTGGAACATCCTTCAAAAGAAAGAACGCACCAGTGAGCTCAGCAACACCAAAACACCCGGAAGACCATGGAAAACAACTGTGGTTTGATGACCGAAGAATTCTAAACAAAGAAAAGACACAAAGAAGAGGAAAGGCATGCTGCTCACCCCCGTTAATGAAAACAAAAAAGAGAGAAAATTTCCAAGAGTTTGGGGTTTTTTGGCAGCAGGATACAAATATCAAATCAATAGTATGTAAAAAATATGTTTTATTGTACAAAAAATTGCATCACATAAAGGTTAAAAAATGAGCTCCAATAGAAAATGTTTGGCAAAACCTTATAAAGTCAGACACACATTATATAGACATATTTCCATAGCAACATTAAACAATGTTGTTAACATCAGAAAATAAAAACCTGACGCGTTTCAACCCATACATTAAGGGTCTTCTTCAGAGGTCAGTCTTTTGGAAAATATATGATAGGAGTACACATGTAAGAACCTAATCACGCACAATAAGAATGATATGTAGTGCATGCATGTAATATAATTACCCAACAATGTGTGTCCAGCAACAAGAGCCCTCCTAACTGGAGATCCTTTTTAAAAAGTTCCTATTCTCTCTCCCCAAGGGGTCTCAAAGCACACCCACCGACACGGCCACTTGCATCGGAGCAATAGTCCAACGATGTGGCTTACGAGAAGTCACACTAGAGGTCGCCCTCCATCGGGCCAGATGATCGGTTGGGGAACAGGCCACACCTGTAGTGAAAACCCAAAAGTACACTAAGAAAAAACGCCCATGATATATATCAAAACAATTATATCAAACCGTATTACTCCAAAGAGGAGGTCAAATAAGAGGCACCAATACTCTCAGCGTATACCATACCATATACGCGATTTGCAACCTCAGAGTATTAGACATATATATATATGTGAAATGGGTTATAGGTAGGTGAAGGAAATCCATTAAAAGTAGTTAAAGCAATTAAACTGGGTTACGAGATCAGAGAAATATATAACCGGCCATTACAATAAGGTGGTGTGAAATTGAAAAAAGGGAACCAGGTGAAAAAGGGGGTAATGATGGGGACTCAGAGCTGTTAGGGTGAAAAAAATACTTGCCGTGTATATTAACCCCAAGTGAAAACAGGTATGAACACATGAATAAGAAAAAGAGTGCCCATATTGAAACCGTGACAAAGTGAACTTGAATGTTTACCTCAAAAAATGTGAAAGCAAATATGGACCTGCACCATATCACCCTATATAATCAGACTGAGTTTGTAACCTAGCCCGGGATTGGCCGCAAGTTGTGTCAGCTCAATGGTTGAATCTCCAATTCAAGTTGACAAGTCTGAAATATATGTGTAACGAGCCCCTTGCTCGCTCGATTCCACTCTCCCGACACTCCTCTGCAGCTATAGAATGAGATTGCAGATTGCAACATCTGATTGTTCGGTCATCCAATGTTCCGGGATTAGAACTACAGCTATGTGCCGTTCTAGTAAATAGTGTAACCAGCGCGCATCATATCTTAGTGTGTATTAAATATAAGTGATCCCGATAGTTATGACTACTATTGGTATACCACACTTAAAGCCATTTCAATCCGGCCAAAAACTCATGAAAAACGTTATTACTATAGACATATATTTAAAAAATCGTGAAATTGACTTATTTTTCTATATTAGGAACATTTAAATCCTATACTCACACCACGTGTTCAACAGTGAAACAAAACATGTGTTATTAATTACAATGTTACTTATGAAAATCAATCCGCAACAATGTAGTGAGCACCCTGAAACATATGTTGCTAGTAACAATGTTACTTGTGACTATCAATTCGCAACAATGTGGTGAACACCATACATATCCAAATTAGTGCTAAAAATGTTTATCAGTGGGACACTTATTCCCCTTGAACATCTTAGATGTAGAAACAATGATCAGTCCTTGATGGAAATATGCTAGGTTGATATTAGCACCAATCTTCTTTATAGAAAGAGACACACCGATATTCCTCCTTTTCACAAATATGGTAAAAAAAGGCCGCTTACCGGATCAGATGGATCTCAGGTTAGTGAGATCAGATGAGCATGTTGCATTAGCCTGCCGGCCTTAGATTATCACCTGGGCGTTTTCCTGGGAGATTTCCTCAGCCACTGTGCTCCAACTCACAGGCAGATCTGGGCGTTTTCCTGGGAGATTTCCTCAGCCACTGCGCTCCAATACACAGACAGATCTATCCTCACTGATACAATGTATCCGGTTTCAAAATATTAGTTCATCCATACAGAAGATACACCTCAGTGGGAATAAAACGAAAAGGCCTGTGAATTGGAGCACAGTGGCTGAGGAAATCTCCCAGGAAAACGCCCAGGTGATAATCTAAGGCCGGCAGGCTAATGCAACATGCTCATCTGATCTCGCTAACCTGAGATCCATCTGATCCGGTAAGCGGCCTTTTTTACCATATTTGTGAAAAGGAGGAATATCGGTGTGTCTCTTTCTATAAAGAAGATTGGTGCTAATATCAACCTAGCATATTTCCATCAAGGACTGATCATTGTTTCTACATCTAAGATGTTCAAGGGGAATAAGTGTCCCACTGATAAACATTTTTAGCACTAATCTGGATATGTATGGTGTTCACCACATTGTTGCGAATTGATAGTCACAAGTAACATTGTTACTAGCAACATATGTTTCAGGGTGCTCACTACATTGTTGCGGATTGATTTTCATAAGTAACATTGTAATTAATAACACATGTTTTGTTTCACTGTTGAACACGTGGTGTAAGTATAGGATTTAAATGTTCCTAATATAGAAAAATAAGTCAATTTCACGATTTTTTAAATATATGTCTATAGTAATAACGTTTTTCATGAGTTTTTGGCCAGATTGAAATGGCTTTAAGTGTGGTATACCAATAGTAGTCATAACTATCGGGATCACTTATATTTAATACACACTAAGATATGATGCGCGCTGGTTACACTATTTACTATTTATTTTTTGGGTCTTTTGTATTTATGGACTAACACGAGCAGCAGCACAATTTTTTTATTTTTTGTATGCTTAGCGCAAAATCACGTTTCTTTATATATGTGCCGTTCTAACCCAGTTGTGATAGCTCAGAACAAACACCAGGCAGGCTGTATGTAAGTTCAAACAGGAATCTCACTTTATTGCAAAATACAGGTTTTTATACACTAAAAGTGGAGGTGCAGACCTCCTGCTCATATTACTCTAACAATACAGCTGTAACCTAATTAACATAATTAACATGAGCTAATTAACTAATCCATTTAGACAGCCTAGATGACTCAGACATGACTTTTAGGCCAGACTGGCCATCTTGTAGTTCAGAAAATCCAATCAACATTATCACAATCAACATAGACTCTTCTTCACACAATAGCAGAGTTAATTAACACAAACAACAATGGGGATCTAATGATTCTTAGATCCCATACTATAGACTTATTTACAATACACATTTTAGCAGACAACAGACAGACAGGTGCTGGAATTTACATCAGCATCTCCTAACAGTATCTGTCCCAGCATTATGAATCAGTCACTATTCCAATATGGCAAATCCAGTGTCCCCAGAGTCTGTGTGTCCTGGGGGACCAGGACCCGAATCCACAGTAATACCACCTCAAGGGTCCCCAGGCATACAGCTCACAAAGAGCACCGTTCCCCCAAATGCAAGGGCCCCCGATCGATCGGCAAGAGGCTAGCATACAGTCTCCTCCAAAAGTCTCTCTCCCGGCTAGGTCTGTCACAATATGTATATAAATAAATAGTAAAGGGTAAATAAGTAAAAATTATATTTATAAAAAATTATACATAGTAAATCAACCAAACATAGGGCTAGATTGGTGCAGAGGCATATTGCTGAAAGGTGTACTTACAGTGCAGAAGCTGCTACAGTGTCTGACCAGCCGAGTAGAGAGACTACAAGCAAAGACTTTCATATGTATATATACCTGTTGTGGGCGTGTGCCAATTGGGAGAAAACCACCACAGGTGTGAGTCCCCTCCCCTGGAGCCGACCTAAGGGGCCGTCATGGAGGGCATGGCCGCCATTCAGGCAGCCTCATGTGGCTTCCCCGGCGTTCGGTACGGGATGACGGCCCCGAAATGACGTCATCCTCGTCGTAATTACGTGACGTACCCGGGTCACATCGCACGCGTGGGGCCCCACGTGTGCGCAGTGACAAGGGACGTCCAAGGATGTTCCCAAATGGGGGAAAAAGTCTCCAATGTAGGAGCCAGGGCCAGCCCAGGTACCCAATGGAGACAGACGTGGGGGGAGGAGCCCCCCCTTGCCGGGAAGGCACATCTGACCGAAGAATTCTTTCCCTGGTGAAGAAAACACCCTTCACAACAGTTAGCCAGATCAAGAACACTCTCCAGGAGGTAGGTGTATGTGTGTCAAAGTCAACAATCAAGAGAAGACTTCACCAGAGTGAATACAGAGGGTTCACCACAAGATGTAAACCATTGGTGATCCTCAAAAACAGGAAGGCCAGATTAGAGTTTGCCAAACAACATCTAAAAAAGCCTTCACAGTTCTGGAACAACATCCTATGGACAGATGAGACCAAGATCAACTTGTACCAGAGTGATGGGAAGAGAAGAGTATGGAGAAGGAAAGGAACTGCGCTTGATCCAAAGCATACCACCTCATCAGTGAAGCATGGGGGTGGTAGTGTCATGGCGTGGGCATGTATGGCTGTCAATGGAACTGGTTCTCTTGTATTTATTGATGATGTGACTGCTGACAAAAGCAGCAGGATGAATTCTGAAGTGTTTTGGGCAATATTATCTACTCATATTCAGCAAAATGCTTCAGAACTCATTGGATGGTGCGTCACAGTACAGATGGACAATGACCCAAAGCATACTGCGAAAGCAACCAAAGTGTTTTTTAAGGGAAATAAGTGAAATGTTATGCAATGGCCAAGTTAACCTGACCTGAATCCGATTGAGCATGCATTTGGACAAAACTGAAGGGAAAATGCCCCAAGAACAAGCAGGAACTGAAGACAGTTGGAGTAGAGGCCTGGCAGAGCATCACCAGGGATGAAACCCAGCATCTGATGATGTCTATGCATTCCATACTTCAGGCTGTAATTAACTGCAAAGGATTTGCAACCAAGTATTAAAAAGTGAAAGTTTGATAGATGATTGTTAATCTGTCCCATTACTTTTGGTCCCTTAAAAAGTGGAAGGCACATATACAAACTGTTGTAATTCCTACACTGTTCACCTGATTTGGATGTAAATACCCTCAAATTAAAGCTGAAAGTCTGCAGTTAAAGAACATCATGTTCATTTCATTTCAAATCCATTGTGGTGGTGTATAGAGCCAAAAAGATTAGAATTGTGTCAATGTCCCAATATTTATGGACCTGGCTGTAGCTTTGGGTCCAATGTTTGAAAATAGCTCCTCAAAAACAATGGCAATAGCTAAAAATGTGTACATTGCCCAAATATATAACAATAGTAGCTACAGTATGTCCCAATTGTATTAGAGGATCACAAAACTAGTACTGTACTGAAAGAACAATGACATGTTTAGAAAGGTTCTCGTCAGAAACTTTTGTTTACTCCTAAAAACCAACAGATGTATTTTATGATGGTCTATGCATACGAATGAGCCATTGCGGTATGTAAGAACTTCAAGAGCTCGGCTATCTTTGTAGGTTTTTGAGCATAACAGTTCTTTTCAGATCATTTTACAATATCTCAGTTGGGTTCATATTGGGATTTTGACTAGATTATTCCAAACATTTACTTTAGGTGACTTTTTATTGAATGTTTTTTATACAGTACACAAGGTTGTACAACAGACAAAAGAAAATTGTTCAATAGGCCTGTGGGTAGGTGCAGAGTGGTGCACCGACAGAAAACATTCCACATGCAGAAAATAGAACTATTGAAATTGAAGTTCAGCAATACACAACAAGCCAGGTGGGAAGGCAACACTCACAGGATGTAGCAGCAATGAGTAGTAGCAAAAGGTCTCAGGTATACTGACAGCATTTGTCTTGAGGGTAAGAATTTGGCCTGGCTGGTCTGCACACAAGTGGGGAGGCTTCTAGGTAGGATGGTGTGTCCCTTCACTTTCCCTGCTCATCTGGAACCACTCTGATGTAAGCATGGTCCCTGACAGATGGGTGACCCATCCCAACTCTAGCCACATGCAAAAAAGTGCCAAACCCAGAAGCCAGATTCTTAAATAGACTCTGTCTGACCCAAGATGGCCACCAAAGTCACATGAGATGCCAGCATCCAATCTGATGCAGCCTCTCTGTGACTGAGGAAACCATAGAGGAACTCATCTCAACTTCCTCCTCCACTTGCATTGCTGCTGAGAATGAGTGCCACCTGCAGTGGAGAAAACAGACTGCACCTGTCTACACTCCCCCCCTCGTTGACAGATGCTGAGCTTGGTATCGCAACACAGGAAAGAACAACATGAAACTGCAATAAACATGGTTAAGGCAATGGCAACAACATTTCAAACAACATATTTAGTACTTTGCAGGTTAGACTGCATGAGTGGCGAGCTTCTGTATCCTCTGTGAGGTCTCCTGCAGAGTCTTCTGTTGGAAGTTTCAGAGCCTCGGGTAGATGAGAGTCATAAAGACCAAAAACACTCTCTTCACCCAGGCTTGAGGCTGGCTCCTCAAAAGAGCCTAGATGGTCAGTTGGGCCTGCATGGCTATCTGGTCTGTCCACAGATACTGTACTGTGGCTTCCTTCTTCTGAATTTACAGGGGCATTTGTTGGAACTTCTTATACTGGTGGGATGCCCATGGGGTCTGAGACCTCTCTATCTCCGGCAGGTTTGAAAGAGCAATCGCCACTTAGCACACAGGGTCTAAAACAGGTTGTGGTGGAGCCGTCTTTTTATAGGGTTGAGATCCTCTGAGATCATGTCCTAAACTGCAGTTGGATAGGGGTGTGATCCAGTTTATTGAAAAAACAATATGGGTGCATACAGTCCATATAGACCAATATTGAGCCGAGTTATGTTATATGGACCAAAAGCAAGAGCTCTGGTTTAACCACAGGGACTGTATGCACCCAGATTGTGGGTACATAATCATTTATGCCTGGAAGCACACACACACGGTTTAAGCCCTTTATGATCCTATATGGACTGACCAATATATGATATGCATCTATGCAATATCATGCTTATATTGTTTTGAGCCAGAGGCTACCGTGTGATATACAAGCATTAGCTTCAACTTGATCGTGGACTTTAGTTATGGATACATGATTGCACATGTTTAAACTGTCTTTAGATCCAAGCTTTATAAACACATGGCTTTCTGTAATGAGCCCCTATTGGCGTGTGAGGGAGGTGTTTGAAGTGGAATATAAGCCTAGTGATCTGGGGAAACTATATAGGCTCTCCTTAATATCCTCCTCTGGAACACAGTGCCCAAAAAAATATGGCTAAGGGTGCAGCCAAAGCAGCATCTGAGGCTCTATTATACGTACCACCAATACACTTTCAGAAGACTCTGCTTTATATACCTTGGAGTAACCAACCAATTTATTTTCTGGTCCAATCTCTGGAATTGAGTGTATGTCTGTTTTCCATTAGGATCAATTGATTTACCAATTGCCTCAGTCCTGGGAATTAAATGCATTGCTATTTTCCATTTTTAGGATTATCTGGAATCCATCAAGTGTTTTGTAATTTTTTTATTTTTAATTTTTGCAGAAAAATAAGACAGCATAGGCACTCCCAACATACAGTGCCTTGAAAAAGAATTCATACCCCTTGAAATTTTTCACATTTTGTGATGTTACAACCAAAAAACGTAAATGTATTTTATTGGGATTTTATGTGATAGAGCAACACAAAGTGGCACATAATTGTGAAGTGGAAGGAAAATGATAAATGGTTTTCAAAAGTTTTTGCAAATAAATCTGTGAAAAGTGTGGTGTGCGTTTGTATTTAGCCCCCTTTCCTCTGATACCCCTAACTAAAATCTAATAGAAATATTTGCCTTCAAAAGTCACCTAATTAAATAGAGTCCACCTGTGTGTAATTTATTCACAGTATAAATAGAGCTGTTCTATGAAGCCCTCAGAGGTTTGTTAGAGAACCTTAGTGAACAAACAGAATCATGGAGGCAAAGGAACACACCAGACAGGTCAGGGATAAAGTCGTGGAGAAGTTTAAAGCAGGGTTATGTTATAAAAAAATATCCCAAGCTTTGAAAATCTCTCGGAGCACTGTTCAATTCATCATCTGAAAATGGAAAGAGGATGGCACAACTGCAAACCTACCAAGACATGGCTATCCACCTAAACTGACAGGCCAAGCAAGGAGAGCATTAATCAGAGAAGCAGCCAAGAGGCCCATGGTAACTCTGAAGGAGCTGCAGAGATCCACAGCTCAGGCAGGAGAATCTGTCTACAGGTCAACTATTAGTCATGTACTCCACAAATCTGGCCTTTATGGAAGGCAAGGCAAGAAGAGAGCTATTGTTGAAATAAAGCCATAAGAAGTTCCATTTGCAGTCTGCGAGAAGCCATGTTGGGGACACAGCAAACATGTGGAAGAAGGTACTCTCAGATGAGACGAAAATTTAAGTTTTTGACCTAAAAGCAAAACACTATGTGTGGCAGAAAACTAACACTGCACATCACCCACACCATCCCCACCTTGAAAAATGGTGGTGGCAGCATCATGTTGTGGGGATGCTTTTCTTCAGCAAGGACAGGGAAGCTGGTCAGAGTTGATGGGAAGATGGATAAAGCCAAATGCAGTCCAATCTTAGAAAAAAACATGTTAGAGTCTTCAAAAGACTTGAGACGGGTGGAGGTTCACCTTACAGCAGCACAATGACCCTAAACATACAGCCAGAGCTACAATGAAGTGGTTTAGGCAAAGCATATTCATGTTTTAGAATGGCCCAGTCAAAGTTTACCTACTGTAAATTCAACTGAGATTCTGTGGCAAGACTTGAAAATTGCTGTTCACAGATGGTCTCCATCCAATCTGACAGAGCTTAAGCTATTTTGCAAAGAAGAATGGGCAAAAATGTGAATATCTAGATGTGCAAAGCTGGTGGAGACATACCCAATAAGATTTGCAGCTTTGATTGCAGTGTACGGTGGTTCTACAAAGTATTGACTCAGGGGGAGCTGAATACAAATGCACGCCACACTTTTCAGATATTTATTTGTAAAAAAATTTGAAAACCATTTATCATTTTCATTCCACTTAACAAATATGTGCCACTTTGTGTTGGTCTATCACATAAAATTCCAATTAAATACATTTACATTTTTGGTTGTAACATGACAAAATGTGTAAAATTTCAAGGGTATGAATACTTTTTCAAGGCACTGTATGGGTATAAACCCATTCATGGTACAAAACTAACAAAAGGTATGCAATCCGACAAACTGAAATAGCATCATAAAATAGCATCATTAGCAAAAGTATAGGACATTGTAGGAGGCACACCTGAAAATAAAAACCATCAGCAGGGAATATATTTATAGGACCAAAAGAGAAGGGAAGAAGGTGGGAGAGACCGGGACTATCAAGTGATTTGGACTTACTCATACTAATTCTACACAATTGCTAAGTTATCAATTTAGGAGATTATACATATTGTATATATAAGAGATTCATGCTTAAGAGAGGTGGAGCATTTTTTTTTAACGTGTGCTTGGTATGCGTGTAATTTGATATTGTTTTAAAAATTTGATATATTTTTTTACGACTCGTTGTATAGCTCCACCACCTCACAGATATCCCCTAACCACCTCTTGTATCCCCGTGAACTGACTCTGGCAGCCTTGACAGAGGAAGACGTTGCCTCCCTAGAGGCGGAGATCTCGGTGACCGAAATTGAAACGATAATTTGTTCACTTCCCCCTAACAAGACACCTGGCCCTGATGGGCTCCCAGGAGACTGGTACAAAATGTACATAGCTGACTTAGCCCCGTGTCTCCAAAAATTGTATGCCCTTAGTTTAGAAGCAGGAAGCCTACCTGACTCAATGTCGCAAGCTCACATTGTCCTGATACAAAAGTTAGGGAAGGATGCCTCATACTGTTCAGCATATCGACCCATATCCCTTCTAAATTATGATTTAAAGATACTAACAAAAGTGCTAGCCACCAGGCTGATGGGGATCCTCTGGTTCTTAGTAAATATGGATCAAACTGGCTTCATGTCAGGGAAGTCAAAGGATGTTAATATTCGTAGGATGTTCACCCACTTACAAATTCCTCCCACAGAACAGAGTACCAGAGTCTTGGTTGCCTTGGATCTTGAAAAGGCATTCGATTTCTGTTGCCTGGACCTACATGGAGGAGGTACTCAATATGGTTTTGTCCCCACTTTTAGAAAATGGATTCAGCTCTTATATCAGAAACCTACAGCACAGATTAAACTTGGGGTGCTATCCTCTTCCTTCCCTGTGGAGCGAGGCACCCGGCAAGGGTGTCCTCTATCCCCCGCCCTCTTCTCCCTGATGGTCGAGCCCCTGGCTGTTGCACCACGGCCCTCTGAAACTGTCGGGGGGTGCGGGTCGGATCCCTGGAGGAAAATATAGCACTTTATGCTGATGATATTATCCTTTTCCTTCGGGATCCGGGGCCCTCCCTCCGGGCAGCGTTGGAGCTCCTCTCGCAATTCGCTGACATGTCAGGACTAAGAGTTAACTGGGAAAAGTCCCAGATCATGCCAGTGGATCAGGGTGCTACACAGCTAGCAGATCCGTCACTTCCACTTCAATGGGCTGAGAGTAGGGATGAGCTTCGAGTTCAAGTCGAACCCATGTTCGACTCAAACATCGCCTGTTCGACCGTTCGTCGAATTGCGAAAGTTATGGGCCGTTCACGCCAAATTCGAGTGGCGCGTCACAGCCCATAATTAACTGTGGCATCGCGGTGCATTGCTGGCTGATGATTGGCCAAGCATGCACTATGATCTGCACGCTTGGCCAATCACAGCGCCGTCTGTACAGAGAGCCGTAATTGACTAAAGCCAGGATGGCTTTGACCAATTATGGCTCAGGGGGTTTAGTACACGCCCTACACTATATAAGGCCACCTGCGTGGCGGCCTTGTGTAGTGTGTTGCGGCGGAGAGAGATAGACAGAGAGACAGTGTCATTTGATTTAAGTTAGATAGAGTAGGGAGGCGAGTCAGTTAGCTGCACTTACAGTGTATTGTGTATATATATGCATCCTAGGTGTTGTGTGTGTGTGTGTGTGTGTGTGTGTATATATATATATATATATATCTATCTATACACTGTATTCAGTTTAGCTAGATCCGTTCCTGTTATTCTCTTCCTAATGACAGGCAGGCAGGTGTTTTTATAGTATTTACAGTTAGTGTACTGTGTCCTTTGCACAGTGTGCACCTAAAGCTACCTGAAGAAAATTGGTGGTGTTCTTCTGATGCTATTAGTACTCAGGCAGCTGCATTATTTACAGTTAGTGTAGTGCGTCCTCTGCACAGCGTGCACCTAAAACTACCTGAAGAAAATTGGTGGTGTTCTTCTGATCCTATTAGTACCACAGGCAGCTGCAGTATTTACAGTTTGTGTAGTGCGTCCTCTGCACAGTGTGCACCTAAAGCTACCTGAAGACAATAGCTGTTGTTCTGATCCTATTAATACCACAGGCAGGCAGCTGCATTATTTACAGTTAGTGTAGTGCGTCCTCTGCACAGTGTGCACCTAAAGCTACCTGAAGAAAATTAGTGGTGTTCTTCTGATCCTTTCAGTACCACAGGCAGGCAGCTGCAGTATTTACAGTTAGTGTACCGTGTCCTCTGCACAGTGTGCACCTAAAGTTACCTGAAGAAAATTGGTGGTGTTCTTCTGATCCTATTAATACCGCAGGCAGCTGCAGTATTTATAGTTAGTGTAGTGCGTCCTCTGCACAGTGTGCATCTAAAGCTACCTGAAGAAAATTGGTGGTGTTCTTATGATCCTTTTAGTACCGCAGGCAGCTACAGTATTTACAGTTAGTGTACTGTGTCCTCTGCACAATGTGCACCTAAAGCTACCTGAAGAAAATTGGTGGTGTTCTTCTGATCCTATTAGTACCACAGGCAGGCAGCTACAGGATTTTCAGTTAGTGTACTGTGTCCTCTGCACAGTGTGCACCTAAAGCTACCTGAAGAAAATTGGTGGTGTTCTTCTGATCCTATTATTATCACAGGAATAGAGAGGTCCTCTTTGTTCTTTGGTGTGGGTCTTTTAGGTACGCTTGCCAACGAACTGCATGGCAGGTCAACATAGGTCTGGTCAAGCATGTGGTGCCCAAGCCGGAGATGTTTTGGCCACGAGAGATACGCTTGAGACATATGTTGCAAATAGCAGCGGTGGGATCTGATGCACTTGTCTCAAATAAGGCCCACACCAAAGAACTTTTGGAATAACGTGCAGAGACAGCAGCGCCCTGCACATGCGGAGCTCTGCGGTGTGATGCAGTCGGTGTGCTGCCCTTAAGCTGGCCCCTGGAGGTCATCCTGCTTTGTTGGTGATGTGCCTCCTCTTACTCCTGCTCTCTCCTATCAGGCACCCACGTGGAGTCAGTGACCTCATCATCCCCTCCCTCCTCATCACTGGAGCAAAGCTGGCAGTATGCTGCAGCTGGGGGAACATGACTGCCAGATTGCTGTCCTTCTTGGGCACCCCCTCTCTCTGGGCTCACATTACTGCCTTCCTCTAGCTGGGTACTACATCGGAGCCTTCAAAACGCTGGGCATCCTCCTGGAGCTTGTACCCAACACTGTGGTCAAACAGTTCGGGGGACTCCTCAGGAGGACATGGTGGGGCTAGGGAAGGAGTGACTGATGCCACTGAGCCAAGGGAAGAGGCCGCGTTGGCAGCTGCTTTGCCAGACAAAGTACCCTGAGCCTGGGTGAGAGAGGATAAGGAGGATGAGGATGGCTTGGTCATTCACTCTACCAAGTCTTCCATATGTTGCTGCTCAACACATCCAGCTGCCGAAAAAAAGAACAAGCGCGTCCAACGGCCACGTGCTGATGAGGATGCACCGTCTCCACGACCAGCACTGTTGCCTCTAGATACAGAGCCTGCTTGCCCTCTTTTATTGGCTTGTGACTGTCTGCCTCTCCTTACTAATACTAATGGCCTGCAGTGAGATGTAACTGCACAAAGCTGGGATGTATATATATACTGATACTGCAGCTAGCAGAATCAACTGCCTGCCTGTAGTATTATTAGTATGAGAACACCAGCAATTGTCTTCAGGTAGCTTTAGGTGTTCACTGTGCAGAGGATGCAGTACACTAACTGTAAATACTGTAGCTGCCTGCCTGTGGTATTAATAGGAGCAGAACAACAGCAATTGTCTTCAGGTAGCTTTAGGACCACACTGTGCAGAGGATGCAGTCCACTAACTGTAAATACTGTAGCTGCCTGTCTGTGGTATTAATAGGATCAGAAGAACACCACCAATTTTATTCAGGTAGCTTTAGGTGCACACAATGCAGAGGACACAGTACACGAACTGTAAATACTGTAGCTGCCTGCCTGTGGTATAAATAGGATCAGAAGAACACCACCAATTTTATTCAAGTAGCTTTAGGTGCACACTGTGCAGAGGACGCACTACACTAACTGTAAATACTGTAGCTGCCTGCCTGTGGTATTAATAGGATCAGAAGAAAACCACAAATTTTCTTTAGGTAGCTTTAGGTGCACACTGTGCAGAGGACACAGTGCACTAACTGTAAATACTGTAGCTGCCTGCCTGTGGTATTAATAGGAGCAGAAGAACACCACTAATTTTCTTCAGGTAGCTTTAAATGCACACTGTGCAGAGGACACAGTGCACTAACTGTAAATACTGTAGCTGCCTGCCTGTGGTATTAATAGGAGCAAAACAACAGCAATTGTCTCCAGGTAGCTTTAGGTGCACACTGTGCAGAGGACGCACTACACTAACTGTAAATACTGTAGCTGCCTGCCTGTGGTATTAATAGGATCAGAAGAACACCACTAATTTTCTTCAGGTAGCTTTAGGTACACACTGTGCAGAGGACGCACTACACTAACTTGTAAATACTGCAGCTGCCTGCGGTACTATACTAATAGGACCAGAAGAACACCACTAATTTTCTTCAGGTAGCTTTAGGTGCACACTGTGCAGAGGACGCACTACACTAACTTGTAAATACTACAGCTGCCTGTGGTACTGTACTAATAGGACCAGAAGAACACCACTAATTTTCTTCAGGTAGCTTTAGGTGCACACTGTGCAGAGGACGCACTACACTAGCTTGTAAATACTACAGCTGCCTGTGGTACTGTACTAATAGGATCAGAAGAACACCACTAATTTTCTTCAGGTAGCTTTAGGAGCACACTGTGCAGAGGACACACTACACTAACTTGTAAATACTGCAGCTGCCTGTGGTACTGTACTAATAGGATCAGAAGAACACCACTAATTTTGTTTAGGTAGCTTTAGGTGCACACTGTGCAGAGGATGCAACTAAACTAACTTGTAAATACTGCAGCTGCCTGCGGTACTGTACTAATAGGATCAAAAGAACACCACTAATTTTCTTCAGGTAGCTTTAGGTGCACACCGTGCAGAGGACGCACTACACTAACTTGTAAATACTGCAGCTGCCTGCGGTACTGTACTAATAGGATCAGAACACCACTAATTTTCTTCAGGTAGCTTTAGGTACACACTGTGCAGAGGACGCACTACACTAACTTGTAAATATTGCAGCTGCCTGCGGTACTGTACTAGTAGGACCAAAAGAACACCACTAATTTTCTTCAGGTAGCTTTAGGTGCACACTGTGCAGAGGACGCACTACTCTAACTTGTAAATACTACAGCTGCCTGCGGTACTGTACTAATAGGATCAGAAGAACACCACTAATTTTCTTCAGGTAGCTTTAGGTGCACACTGTGCAGAGGACGCACTACACTAACTTGTAAATACTACAGCTACCTGTGGTACTGTAATAATAGGACCAGAAGAACACCACTAATTTTCTTCAGGTAGCTTTAGGTGCACACTCTGCAGAGGACGCACTACACTAACTTGTAAATACTACAGCTGCCTGTGGTACGGTACTAATAGGATCAGAAGAACACCACTAATTTTCTTCAGGTAGTTTTAGGTGCACACTGTGCAGAGGACGCACTACACTAACTTGTAAATCCTACAGCTGCCTGTAGTACTGTACTAATAGGATCAGAAGAACACCACTAATTTTCTTCAGGTAGCTTTAGGAGCACACTGTGCAGAGGACACACTACACTAACTTTTAAATACTGCAGCTGCCTGTGGTACTGTACTAATAGGATCAGAAGAACACCACTCATTTTGTTTAGGTAGCTTTAGGTGCACACTGTGCAGAGGATGCAACTAAACTAACTTGTAAATACTGCAGCTGCCTGCGGTACTGTACTAATAGGATCAGAAGAACACCACTAATTTTCTTCAGGTAGCTTTAGGTGCACACCGTGCAGAGGACGCACTACACTAACTTGTAAATACTGCAGCTGCCTGCGGTACTGTACTAATAGGATCAGAAGAACACTAATTTTCTTCAGGTAGCTTTAGGTGCACACTGTGCAGAGGACGCACTACACTAACTGTAAATACTGTAGCTAATAGGACTAATAGGATCAGAAGAACACCAGCAATTTTCTTCAGGTAGCTGTAAATACTGTAAAAACACCTGCCTGCCTGTCAGTAGTAGGAAGAGAATAACAGGAACGGATCTAGCTAAGCTGGAAACAGTGTATATACATATATATATATATATGCACAACACCTAGGATGTATATATATATATATATATATATATATATATATATATATATATATATACACACAATACACTGTAAGTGCAGCTAACTGACTCGCCTGCCTACTCTATCTAACTTAAATCAAATGACACTGTCTCTCTGTCTATCTATCTCTCTCTCAACGCCGGAACACACTACACAGGGCCGCCGTGCAGGCGGCCTTATATATTGTGGGGCGTGTACTAAACCCCCTGAGCCATAATTGGCCAAAGCCACCCTGGCTTTGGCCAATTACGGCTCTCTGTACAGACGCCACTGTGATTGGCCAAGCATGCGGGTCATAGTGCATGATTGGCCAATCATCAGCCAGCAATGCACTGCGATGCCGCAGTGAATTGTGGGCCGTGACGCGCCACTCGAATTTGGCGCGAACGGCCCATATCGTTCGGAATTCGGCGAACGACCGAACAGGCAATGTTCGAGTCGAACATGTGTTTGATTCTAACATGAAGCTCATTCCAGAATTCCAGAATAGGTTGAAAGCATGGGCCAACCTCCCCCTCACATTGATTGGAAGGATCAATTTAATCAAAATTAAATTACTACCTCCTCTTCTATGTGTAGTGCGCCATTCTCCAATGTGGATACCCAAGGCACTTTTTAGGCAGCTAAATTCTCACATATCCAGTTTTTTGTGGGACTCCGGCCCCCCTCATTTCCGATTGTCCATTCTCCAAAGACCCTGGACCCAGGGGGGCCTAGCTTGCCCAGATTTTTTCCTTTATTTTATTGCAGCAATGCTTACCCATGCTCATAATTGGCTCATATTGGATGCCACCAATGCAGCAGTTGCCTTGGAGGTTGCCGTCATGGGGTCATATGAAGCACTGCGGATTGTTTTCTTTCGGGGTACTAGGGCTCCACATCTCCTAACTATCTCAATGAAAATGGTGCTTAGAGCATGGTCTGGGGCGGCCAGTCCTTGGGCGGCCGATCCCCAGGTGCATTCCCCAAATACTACACTATGGATTAATCCCTCTTTGCCACGCGCTTATAGCCACCCACTTGTTGTAGAACCTTTCTTAAGTGATGCCTGTCGTATATTATATTTCTATGTAAATTGCTAAGCATTACACTTATCCTGTTATTTTTAGCAGCAAGCTATGGGGTTGTTTTGTTGTTGTTAACTCGTTTAACTAGTTTAGGCCAGTAGTTAGGGTACAATATGCCTTGCCTAATGTTTTTATGCACCTTGAGCCGGGGAATGCCCAGAGGCTCTGTTATGTAACTTTTTTTTTCTGAAATAAATAAAATAAATTAAAAAAAAGAATCTTTAAAAAAAAAAATGATATATGTAATAAAGTTTAGCATGTTTTGTACTTAGTCCAGTGAGTTGTTTATGAATTTTTCTATACTTGTATTTTTGGTTTTGCTTTATTTGAGTTTTTCTATATACCAAAGTTGGTAGAGCCTAAACCAGGTTCTTTAATTTTGGATGTTATTTCTTATGCTAGTTCTACCGGTGACTCCCATCATCTCATTTTTCTATTCATATAATATAATGGATTGATACCTAGTACTAGGGATTTGATCTGGAGGGTAAAAAAGTTTTTGTTGATCCAGTTTATTGCTTCTTTCGCTTTTGGTATTCTTCACCAACACTCGGCTCCCTGGTCACAACAGCAGTTTTTCTAGGGCAGAGCCCTCTGCCAAGTCCTTGTGTCTATCCAGTACCACCTGCTTGGCTTTCTGTATTCAATCCAAGTGTCCCTGCACCCAGATGCTGGGCTTATGGGGCATCAAACTCTCTGGGAAGCCCAGTAGGAGATCCACCGGTAGCCAGCCATAGCAACCGAACATCAAGAAGAAGGACGTATGACCAGTAGCCAAATGTACTGTGTTGTTGTAAGTCCACACCTTGGCCCCCACATGTTAGTGCCAACTATCTCGATGCCCTTGCTAGAGAGTCTGTAGCATGCCCAGCAGGGTGCGATTGAACCATTCTCAAGCTCTATTACCCTATGGGTAAAACTCAGACATAATCAGTGACTCAAAGTTTGGGCCTTGGTCCGAGAGTATACATTTTGGACAGCCACGTGGTTGGACCACGTGTCCCTAAAAAAGGTTTAGCTGTGATTGGGGCCATTTGGTCCTTGGTGGACCAAATCGCTGAAAACTTGGTGAAGTGGTCAACAAAAATCAGGGCATAGAGATACCCTGAGGGGGAGCTTGATATTGTCAAGAAGTCCACAGTGACCAGTTAAAAGGGCTCCGAGGTGATATGCCTTGGGTGTTATCTTTTCAGGAAGGGCCTTATGCGCAAAACAGGATTCACACTCCCAACAAGCTTTTTGGACCCAGTCTGCAAGCCACAGGCAAAAGAAGTACCTCCTGAGTAAGGACTCAGTTCAGCCAGCTCCGAAGTGCCCACTTGCAGCATGTAGCACCTGACAGATTTGAAGAATATGTGACTGGGGGACCACAACTTGTAGTATATCTCGCTGTTCAGTAGGAATGCGCGGCTGGTAGTAAAGCACATTGCCCCAAGTCTCGAGTCAATCCCACTGTTGCAGGATCACTCTTACTGTGTTGTACATTCTCTGGCATTTGCAGCATGGATCAGAGCCCATTCCTCCTGGGTGTAAATCTCTGTAGGTTCTACCTGGGGTGTAGTGGCTTTCTCCTTGAAGGAGCATGAGGTGACTGTCATGGGTAGGATGAGGGCTACCTCAACATCCTTCTGGCTGGAGTCTACATCCTCCCCTGGGCATTCCACCTGATAATGAGGCAAAGCATCTGTGTGTTTGTTAAGCCTTCTGGACTTGTACAGGATCTTTCACTTGAACTGTGCCAGTCGGGTGACCAACCTTTGCTCCAATGCCTCCAGTTTAGCTGTTTCCAGGTAGGAAAGGGTTGTAGTCCAGGAAGACCTCTATATCTGCCCCTGTGAGGTATGCCACGAACTTCTAAGTGATAGACCATACTAGGGCCAGCAACTCCAGTTTGAAGGAGATGTAGTAATGGGGATTCTTCTCGGTGAGCCGCAGACTGCAGCTCGTGTAGGCAATCACTCGCTTACACCCATCCTACACCTGGACAAGGACAGCTCTGTCAGAGTACTCACCAAGGCCGTGATGCTGAGAGCGGCTCCCCTTGCAGCTGAGTGCACTCTACCCCTGAAGGTGGTACATAGGGGATAGGGCACAGAGAGGCACGGGTTACCAGCAGGTAGGAGGGTCTTCAGTGGAGGACTCCCATAGAGCAGAGATGCCGTGCAGTAATGGACTTGACACCAAACTGGAGTAGGAAGTCCGGCCGGGGCTCTAACCCAACAGACCCAATGATAGTGGCTGGGAGTGAGTCTTAGGAGTATACTGGGAGTTAGACACACAAAGTTCAGTAGAAGCAAGTCCTTAGTGCCACCTGGGGTCATACACAGAAAGCAGGCCAGTAGAGTAGTCTTTTTAACAAGCCGGAGGTCAAACACAGAAGGCAGGTAGCAAAGGAACCCTTTGGACAAGCCGGGGGTCAAACACAGAAGGCAGGTAGCAAAGGAATCCTTTAAACAAGCTGGGGTCAAAGTACTGGAGAGGATCAGAGCAGGTCAGGGTCAATCCAGGTCACAACAGGTAAACACAGGTTAGCAGAATGTGAGACAGGAACACAGGAAGCTAAGAGACAAACCAGCAATTAGTCAAGGGGCTGGTCAGCCTTTTATAGGCCAGCAAGGGGGTGTCACGTTAATGGGCACTTTCAGTGCACACGCTCCCATGCCGTCACGCTGTATCATGCACCCATGTGCATTGTCCCGCTGTATCGCGCACCCGTGCAGGCGCACGGGAACATTCCGATACTGGCAAGTCCGGCTCCTGCTATTTCTCTGACAAGCTCCCAGGCCCTGTAAACTCCCATCCGTATACACAAGGAAGGGCTTTGAGCATTCCACATAGGCCAGTAGAGGTGCCAAGGTCAGTTTCTGTTTGAGTTTCAAAGGCCTGTTGGGGACGTTGCAATTAGGATTGGATGGAGAGTGAAAGCCCACCTTTCTTTTGAGTGGTATGGCCACTAAGCAGCTGGCTAAAAGGGGTAGTGCAAACTTGGGTATGGTAAAACTAGGCGATGGGTGGGAGGGTCCAGAGGTAGAGATAGTCAGCGTGGAACAAATTCCAGAGGGTAGTATTGGGGGCATTAGTGGTAGGTTGACTAAAGCACCTCAACCCGAGGTAAGTACAGTAACAAGTCCTATTTGCAACCTCAGAACAACCAATAAGGGGATAGTATGCGACTGGCCTAAAATACGTGGCATATTCACTAATGCCAGGAGTCTGGCGGACAAGATGGGAGAACTAGAGCTACTGTTGTACGAGGAGCATTTCAATTTTGTAGGAATTTCAGAGACTTGGTTAAACAGCTCTCATGATTGGCTGGCAACCATTCAAGGGTATTCCCTATATCACAGGGATAGAGAGGGTAAAAAAGGGGGAGGGGTATGCCTGTATATCAAAAATTATGTACAAGTGGATGTGAGAGACGACATCACTAATGGAGCAAGGGAGGAGGTGGAATCCTTATGGGTAGAGCTACAAAGGGAGGAAACTAAGGGGAAAGTAATATTGGGAGTATGCTATAGGCCCCCTAACCAGAGGGAGGAGGCTGACCTCCAATCACAACTTGGATTAGCGGCAAGAATGGGAAGTGTCATTACATTGGGGGGTTTTAATTATCCAGACATAGACTGGGTGGAACGAACCGCGCATTCATCTAAGGATCGCTAGTTCCTAAATGTCTTGCAGAACAATTTCATGGGTCAGATGGTAAACGCACCAACTAGAAACAAAGCGTTACTAGACCTACTGATTACCAACAATACAGACCTGATCACGTATGTGGAAATACGGGGTAATTTGGGAAACAGTGATCACAGGTCAATTAGTTTCAGTATAAATCACACAAATAGGTGACATAAGGGGAATGCAAAGACACTGAATTTCAAAAGAGCCAAATTCCTTAAACTACGATCCTTGCTAGAAGATACTAAATAGGATAAAATCTTAGGAACAAAGAACACGGAGGAAAAATAAGTATGCTTTAAGAACATATTAAATAAGGGTATTAGCCAGTGCATCCCAATGGGAAATACATTTAAAAGAGCTAATAGGAACTGACTTCCGGTTCAGGCGCCATATGTAACGGGCACGAGAGACGGCGGCTCCGGCAGGAACAGCTCATTAGAACAGCCACAGACCACCAGGCTCTTCTCCCGGTATCCACACTGCCCCCCGCACGCCTCCGGAACACCCCCGATGGAGCGGTACTTAATCTCCGGCGGCCCGGGTCCCGCACACGCCGCTGAGCTTGATCAGACTCATGGCCCCCAGCTGGCCAAGATGGCTGACAGCTCCTCAGAGCTCCCTGCCTCACACGCAGCCCACACTGCACAAATCGCCCCGGCCACCACAGAGGATCAGTATGGCAGGATGGCCCAAGCAGTGGCAGCCCTGCTCTCCCCCACGATCACTGCTGCTGTGGATAGGGCAGTGTCTGCAGGGATAGATTAGCTCCGGAGAGAGCTCAGAGAACAGGCAGGCAGGCTCAATGAAATGGAACACCGCCTGTCAGATCTAGAGGAAGAGGCACAGAGCTCACAAACAACTGCACTTCAGGCATCTCAGACCCAGCAATATATACTGGAGAAATTAGATGACCTGGAAAATCGTGCAAGACGCAATAATCTTAGGGTCATAGGCCTCCCAGAAGCTTACAACTCAGGCACACTAACAGAGCTATGCTCTACCCTCATCCCCGAAGCCCTCAGCATCGCCACACCATGCATAGTGGAGAGAGCTCACCGAGTGGGTGCACCATCTAACGACCGACGCTCCCCACGCCCGATAGAGTCGCCATCTTAAAATCCTTCCATAATGCCAAATCTTTTCAACTGGAAGGGCACAAGCTACTTATCTTCGCCAATTATTCACAAGAAGTATCCCGCAAGAGAAAAGCTTTCCGATCCATCTGCACAGCCCTCCACCTCAAGGGGTTAAAATTCACACTGGCAAACCCGGCTACACTTCGCCTCACCGACCAGGCAGGAAAAACAAAGTCTTTCACCCACCCGGAGGAAGCTGCCTCCTATCTGCAAACATATCTCCACATTCCCCAGGATGTATCCCCTATGGACATCAATCGATGCCCTGAGGGCCCCAGGGATCAGCGTAGCCCCTGCAAGGATCCACCTAAAAGGTTCCGCTGCTCAAACACTCCAGGATCCCTAAAACACAGTTGAAACTGGGTTTCACAAAGTCTGCATCTATTTTCAAGACCCCTCCCTCTCCTAGAATCCTAGGACCCTGATGCTTAAAACCTCCATCTGACTGTTCTGGAAAATTGTTCTACGTTTGTTACCGCTATATAACTGTTGTTGTTGTTCTAATGCCTTCTGTTACAGCCTTCCGGAGACGTGCAGCCTTGGGCTCAAAATGCACTAACCCGAACCTTTCGACCACCCTCTCCCACCTGTCAGCCTACATGCCTCACCTACCTGGCGGATGCACACTTGCATTTAGAACAAGTCCCATTCTCCGGTAACGCTGTCTGAAGAAGATTGTTACGTGTGGAAAAAAGTGAAGTCAAGGCTTCTCCTAAACTGTGAGTAGATTTTGTCTATACTTACGCTCCATCTCACCACTCTTTCTTCACACCACTCAACCTCTACCCATCCCAAGGTTCACACCGACGCCCCCCCCCTTCTCCCCTCTCCCCAGTCTAAATCCCTGACCACTGAACTAGCAATTACCCCACTTCTCCTTTGCCTGCAACCAAGCACCTCACATTGACCTAATCCCTAACCCTTTTGACACAATGAAAATGTTTTCATGGAATATCAAAGGGCTCCGATCCCCCCACAAACGCATGGCGATACAGGCCACTTAAAGAGATTGAAAGCGGACATTGCACTTCTCCAGGAGACTCATCTCCCAGCGTCTGACTTCTGGCGAATGCGCAAGCTCTGGGTAGGCAAAACTTATGGCTCAGCCGCTGTCAAAGGTAAAGCAGGTGTCCTTATCCTCATACACAAAAACCTCCCTTGCGACATTGTATCCTCTACTCAAGATGAGGAAGGGCGTCTTCTGACTGTTCCCCTTCGTTTTTCAAGCAAAGACCTTGTAGTGACCAATGTATATGCCCCAAACTCCCCTACCAAATCCTTTTTTCAGACAGTCACCTCACACCTAGCTCCCTCCTTGCAGTTCCCCCTCCTAATAGGAGGTGATTTCAATTATGTTATGGACATACAGGAAGATAAATGTAAGGGAAAACCTATCCTCCAGTCACGCCCTTGAACCACAGAAACGTTACTTTCCTCCTTTGCAGCAGCCCTCCAACTTAGTGACCCATGGCGCTTAGCTAACCCAGAAGGCAGGGAATATTCTTTTTACTGTACTCTCCACCACACCTTGTCCAGAATTGACTACCTATTATGCAATTCCACTCTGCTGACCAACACCTCAGAAACACTCATCCACGACATTGCTATCGCCGACCATGCCCCTATTTCGTTACTTATACATGGCTTTGGCCCCTCACCCCCTCACGGTCATGGCGCTTTCTCCAATTCCTGTCCCGAAACCCAGCTCTCCAGAAAACCATACAAGAGAATTGGTCAATCTACGAATCAACCAATGCTCCCCACTGCCATGACCCCAACCTACTCTGGGATGCGGGCAAGGCCGTCCTGCATGGAAGATCATAGCCTTCGCCTCTGCGCATAAAAGAAAGGTCCTCAATAATTTTTGTGCAGCCAGTGATCATTTTCGCTTCACCCAGGCACAACTATCATGTAACAATACCCCCATGCACCGTGATGCTTGGCGGAAAGCCAAATCAAACTTTGATATGTGGGCCGATGCCCAGGAAAGTATCTACAAGTCTTACTCTGACCTACAGTACCACAAATTTGGTAATAAGCCCGGGAAATTGCTGGCGAGGCTGTGTAAGGGGGCTCATACTCCCACCCACATATCCTCAATGAAAGACACCAAAGGTAACACATGTTCCTCCCCTAACGATATCAGTAACATCCTTGAACAATACTACACCCATCTATACAGCCCAGACCCCACTGATTTACATGCTGCACAAGACTTCTTAAAAGAGGTCAACCTCCCTCAAATTGACCCCACTCTCCTCTCACAACTAAACTCTCCAATCACAGAGACAGAAATCCACAAGACGATCTCCTCCCTCTCATATGGGAAAGCCCCGGGCCCAGACAGATACACCCCTGAGTTCTTCAAGTTGACCGCTCAAACAGTGGTCCCGACCCTGGCGAAGGTCTATCACGCAATTCTCCAGGGAGGTGACTACATCCCTTCTGGTTTCCAGGCCCATATTAAGCTGATCGCCAAGAAAGGGAAAGACCCAACAGAGCCTAGTTCCTACAGGCCGATTTCCCTTCTCAACATAGACTCTAAAATATTATCCAAGATCATTGTCAACAGACTAGCCAGAATCATGCCCACCCTAATAAACCCAGCTCAGGCAGGATTCATCCAAGGCCGTTCTGCGTCATCCAATATCCGAAAAGTTCTTACCGTCCTCGAGCACGCCAAAGCAAACACCAGCGACGAGAAAGCGTTTAACAATGTAGGCTTTCCATGGTTGTCTTTGGTTCTCCAACATTTTGGCTTCTCTGGTCCCTTCTTCCACCTAATCTCCTCCATGTATGCCACCCTACGGCCAATGTTGTAGCAGCTGGCCTCATCTCAAAACCTATCAAACTTCATAAAGGCACCAGACAAGGTTGTCCCCTCTCTCCACTTCTCTTCAATCTAGCCAAAGAGCCATTGTCTCGACATCTGCTATACCACCCCTCCCTACACGGAGTGCAAACAGGTCAAAAGGAACTCCGCTTAGCTTTGTTTGCAGACGACATACTAATCTTCACATCAGACCCAACCTCTGACATGCCTCTCATCCAAGACATTTTCACTAGGTTTAGGGGGTACTCAGGTCTTCGTATCAACTTTGCCAAAAGCGAGATCCTTCCTCTATTCCATCACAAAATCCCCTCATGGGCCAACTCCTCTATTTTTTCTGTTGCAAAACACCACATCTCATATCTAGGAATAAACATTGGTAAAACCCCTTCATCCTGCTACAATCTCAACTACACCCCGGTAATATCTAGGATTTTAAATGAATTGGAGACATGGATGGACCTCCCTATCTCGCTCTTCGGGAGATGTCACTTATTTAAAATGGTTAGCTTTGCCAGACTATTGTACCCTCTTCAAACCATTCCCCTACTTTTACGCCACAAAGAGGGACACTCTTTACAAAGAACCTTATCCAAATTTCTCTGGCAAAAACGACGCCCTCGTATATCAGTGCAAAAACTTTTTCTCCCGAGGAGCGAGGGGGGAGCTAACCTCCCTAATATTAGAGTGTACAATTTATCTTGCCTCTTAAGAATATGTCTAGACTGGATTTTGCAAACCTCCCGATACTCCAACTTTGATCTAGAAGCCCAAATGGTAACCCCTTACTGCCTACCGGCCCTTCTTCACAGCAAACATGCGCTCCATCCCCCCACATCTTCAACATAATCTGCTAATTCGAGACACGCTAATAGCATGGCGAGAAGTCAGACAGAAACTGAGCTTATCCCCATGGATCTCTCAACTCCTCCCGATCCACGGAAACCCTTCCTACTCCCCCACTTTGTCTCGCTCGACCTTGCAGGCCTGGGCTCATCAGAAACTACTGCACTTCATTCAACTCTTTGACCCGACCTCGGGCAAACCCAGACTGTCTCACAAACTCTGGACTTCTTTGACCTGCCACAAAGCCATTTCCTGTCCATCCATCAAGCAATCCAACATGCTGCCAGCCTATGCCCAAACAAACTTCAATGTTTTAGCCCCTCCATCCTGGACATCCTACTGGAAAAACAAAGCTTTAAGATATCGGATATTTACAAACCTTTGAACATACGCCTCAGCAAACCTCTGCAGGCAACCTCTGTCGCATCTTGGAGCTCTGATCTCAACTTCCCAGATGCTGTACACCGCATCATAACTGGATACAACTCCACATGTACATATGTCACCAACGAGTTCTGGCGTGAGCAACAGTTCAAAATAATGCATCGTGCATATATTCCTTTCCTATCCTCACTCCAACAAACACCCAAGTGACAATGTCCGCTGTGTGACCAGGAACGACCAATGTTGCTCCACAGACTCTGGACCTGCCCCCACATCTCTGCCTTCTGGAACCAAGTTGAGAATTTTGCTTTTCAGGTCAACGGTCGCACTCCAATGAAAGACATTTTTCCCTCTACTCTTTAGTTACCTAGAAACCCCAATCTCAAATCGACTGATCACCCAACCGACGTCCCCTCAGCGCAACAAAGCCTGGCTGTCAACCTGCTTCATGTCAGCTAGACGCGCTATACTCAAAAAATGGTCCTCATCTTCTCCACTGACTGTCCAGGACGTCAAACTAGACCTAACAGCGCTATTAGACAAAGAAGAGCTCGATGCAAGCTTATCCAGACAGGGCCTGACACCCCGATTTAGGCGTAAATGGTCACAATTCATCGCTACAGCACTACCATCTACAGAACATCCTGGACACCTTCTCACTCTCCATACAATTAATGGAGCCCTCCCAACCCATACAGAACTTTGCTCTTCATAAGATGGTCCAAACTAATACTCGAACCTGGTGACACCCCAATCTCCCCCTCTGTTATAAGCTCCTAACATCGAGTGCCACCCCCCCATGAGGCAATAACTCACAGTTCAGTGACTACCCCAGGTCACCCCCATTCCTCCCCCTCCATGGCGAGCGTTTGACCTGCACGGATCTACCACTACGCCCACTCCTGTATTCCGGATTGTTTTATTGTGTATTTTCATGCCATCTTTACCTAAGTGTATTATTTCTCAATTGCTCCATCCATAGTCTCCACCCTTTTGTCTACACAATTTTTACTCTCGTTTGAACAGTATATCTTCCAATTAATTATGGTGAGATGTGGGCTCGAGATTGACACTTCCCTCATTGAGGGTAGGCCTCGAAGCCCTCAACTCACCAGCCTTTGCCTCTCCCCTTCCTTCTCCCACAACCGGAGCAGAGGAGGGGCGATGCCAAGGGATGGGTAGATGTCTCTCCATTCTTCTTACCATAACAGAATCTCACAGTTGAAAATCTACCCTTTTCCTGTATTAATATCTCTGACTCCTTTAGTATTCGCCTGTGTGCGAACTATAAGTATATGATATCAGGCCTACTCCCTACTCAGGGAAAGCCTCAGCAAGTTAATTTGAGATGTAACTTTGTTCCCTATCATGTTGTATACAAGAAAACAATAAAATATATTGAAAAAAAAGAGCTAATAAAAGTCCTGGGTGGCTTAACTCCAACGTAAGAGTGCATATAAAAGCAAAGGAGAAGGCCCCTTAAAAAAATACAAGGCTAAGGGATCATCATCAGCATTCCAACTTTACAAAGAATGCAACAAGAAATGTAAGGGTGCAATCAGGGTGGCTAAGATAGAACACGAAAGGCACATAGCGGAGGAGAGTAAAAAAAATCCCAAGACGTTATTTAAGTACATAAATAGTAAGAAAGGGACGTCAGATCATATTGGTGTCAGAAACAATGAATCAGACTGAGACAAAGGTACAGTTAAATCTCACTTGTTTAATACTAATAAAAAAAGGTAAACAGAGTAAATGTAGTCAAAACAAAGCTAGAGTTCAGGAACTGGAACGGATAGTCAGACAAGCCAAAACGTCAGGGAGCCAGAGATGAGCGTAGTAGAACAGCAAGCAGGATCTGGAGCCAGAAGGAATGTCAGCCAAGCAAGTCTTTAACAGGAACAAGGGAGAGCGTCTATAGAGATGTGACCAAGGCAGAGATCATCTGGGCTGGATGATTTAAGTAGGCAGGACTGATGAGCAGGATATCATCAACAGGTGAGTCACTGTGGCGAGATAGAAGCTGGCAATTAGCCGACAGCTGAGCAGACAGCTCAGAGAAGGAAGGGCTGAGCCCAGCCCTGACAGTACCCCCTCCTCAATTACCCCTTCCCCTCGGAGGACCACCAGGCTTGAGGGGAAAATGTCTATGGAAATCACAGAGGAGGACAGGGGCATGTACGTCCAAGGATGATACCCAAGAGCGTTCCTCTGGACTGTACTCTTTCCAATGCACCAGGTACTGTATGCACCCACGGAACCTACGGGAGTCAACAGTGGACTGTGCTTCATACTTCTCATGGTTCTCAACCTGTACAGGGGGAGGACAAGGCACTGAGGTGGTAAAGTGGTTGCAGACCAAAGGTTTTAATAAGGAGACATGAAATACATTTGAGATATGCATATTAGAAGGAAGGTCTAATGCATAAACCACTGGGTTAATCCTGGGAAGGATACGGAAAGGCCCAATAAACCGAGGTGCGAACTTCAGAAAGGGAACACAAAGTCGGAGGTTGCGAGATGAAACCCAGACCCTGTCCCCAACCTGGTAGGAAGGCGCAGGCAGGCGTCCGCGGTCAGCATGGAGTCTGTACCTATCATTAGCATGTCGCAAAGCCTCCTGGAGTTGTGCCCAAATGGAACGAAGACCACAGAGATGCTCCTCTAATGCAGAAATACTCTGCGGAACAAATGAGTCAGGCAACATGGAAGGTTGGAAACCATAGTTCACCATAAATGGGGACAATTGGGAAGCAGAATTCAAGGCACTATTGTGAGCAAACTCGGTCCATGGTAAGAGGTCTAACCAGCTGTTATGATAGTCAGAAATATAGAAACGTAGTAATTGCTCCAAGGACTGCTTGGCTCATTCTGCAGCCCCATTAGACTGCAGGTGATATGCAGAGGAGAAAGCAAGCTGAATTCCTAACTGCACAAAAGGCTCGCTAGAACTGGGACACAAACTGACTACCCCTGTCTGAGACAATCAGCTTGGGTAGCCCATGTAAGCGAAAGATCCCCCAAGCAAAAATGGAAGCCAGTTCCTTAGAAGTGGGCAACTTCTTAAGTGGAATACAATGAGACATTTTCGAGAACCGGTCAACCACCATAAGGATAACTGTGTTGCCCTGAGAGTTGGGTAACTTCACAATGAAATCCATAGGCAGGTGGGTCCAGGGCCTCTCTCCATTGGGTATGGGTTGTAGGAGGCCCACTGGAAGGTGTTATGGATTCTCACTCTGAGCACACACGGAACAGGCAGCTACGAAGGCAGTTACATCAGCACGTAGACTAGGCCACCAGAATTGTTGGGAAATGTCCCAAAAGAGTTGATTCTTCCCAGGGTGGCCAACAGCCTTCAAAGAATGGTAAGTCTGGAGCACGGCAGTACGGAGACTCTCTGGGACAAAGCAGTGGTTAGAAGGTTTCTCAGGAGGAACATGAACATGAGCAGCAAGAACTTTGTCACCTAAAGGAGAAGTGAGACTGGTGCGAACCGTAGCCAGAGTACGATCAGGAGGAATCACAGGAACCGGAACCGACTCCATCTTGGAAGTGAAGGAAAATTGTCATGACAAAGCGTCAGCCCTTACATTCTTAGTACCGGGTAAGAATGAAAAAGATAGACAGAAGAAAGGCGCCTCCGGATCAGAATCAGTAAAAGACTTTATTTTACAAAAACGAATATGTCCACTTACATAGGGTAAAGGTAAGTAGAGCACGATATATCCTCAAAAGGTGAAGTCCTGTGCAGACAGTCTATCAATGGGAGAGGAGGAGGAAAGCAGTCCCGTCCGGCAGGAAGTCTGTACTCTATCCCAGAGATGGAACCGAGGCTTGGCTCGTATGAGCAGATATTTTGTTTAAAAGGGATGACTCTAGTCAATACACGACAGATCTAACCGCTTGTTATTCAGCAGTCATGGTATCACGGTGTCCGTGGTGAAGACACGGTGACCCCCACCATCCACCTTGATCCCCCTTTAACTTTCCATGAGTCGCCACTCTCCATTGAAAGTCGGAAGTTGGCGCTATAACTATTTGTGGTGCTGCTTCGGTCCGTCATTCTCGGCATGTCCTGCAATTTCTGAAGCCCCTCAGCTCTGGACTACGAACCGCTCTAACCATCCCTGTATGGAACCATCCTTACCTTTATCCCGTACCTGGCTTATCATGCAGCTGCTACGATGTCTGACCACTGACACCGAGACTAGATGTCTGAAGCTATGACTACCTGCACATAAGGAGCTAAATGGTGAGCTGTATCTTATTCCTAATAACTGCAAGGAAATACCACCAGCATATTTTGTCCCGTATCTGTGCTAAGTCTCTTCGAAGCACATCTGTCTTCAGTCTCCGATCCCCACTCACAGTGCCTTTATGATTGCTATCAAACGGACTCTGAATCACAGTATCCATAGCTGAAAACACTTGAGGAAATTTCCACACATCACTAGCATTCGCTTAAGATATTTTTGAAGGTCCCTATCGAACATTTCAGCATATCTCTTCATGAAAAGTAACTTTTCAATCTCCATTTATTTAATGAGAAATTTCGAAGGACTTTATCCCTAGATCTGATCCTAGGATCGGCTAAATGTCTGCCTGTGTGTGTGAGAGGGATATGAAAGGTGTGATCTAGTTATGGTGGCCACCTGTATCTTATCTAGACGCTAAGTCTCATTTTAATTATGTGTTGGAGATAGGTGTAGGATTCCATTATTTATGTGTTTGATATATATGTTTTGGATAATCAATAAATGATATTTAGTATTTCACCGGCCTGTCCTCCTTGAAGAATACCTTTGGGCTTCTCCCGTTTTTTTCTATATGCTGACATTTATATTCAGAGGACAACCACCCCTGGAGGTCTCCAACCAATTTATTGGATACCTCGGGCTGACGGTGTAAACGGTTCCTTGTACCGGGTGAGGCTAATGTTGGCCTATTTTTTAACCCTATCGGACCTGTGCTAGGATGAGCCCCATGTCCTTTCTTTCTCTTTTTTATGCAACAAATCTCGAAGGACATCGTTAATAAATTCCTGGAAAACTGCTGTTACGAAGGCCAAAAGGCATTACGAGGTACTCATAATGGCCTGTTCTGGTATTAAATGCAGTTTTCCACTCGTCACCCTCCTTAATCTTCACGAGAATGTATGCCCCTCTCAAATCAAGCTTCATAAAAACCTTTGCTCCCTTGAGGCGGTCAAATAACTCCATAATCAACGGAATCAGATCAGACACCTATAATCAATACAAGGTCTCAGTTCACCACTCTTCTTCTTCACAAAGAAGAAACCAGCACCAACAGGAGATGAGGATTTGCGGATGAAACCTCGAGAAAGTGCGTCTGCAACATACTCCATCATGGCCTTATCCTCCAAGACCGACAAAGGGTAAACCCGGCCACGAGGGGGTATGGCACCAAGTTGAAGGTCAATTGCACAATCATACGACCAGTGTGGAGGCAAACTACTGGCTTGACCTTTGTCAAATACATCGCTAAAATCGCGGTACTCCTCCGGCAGGGAGGAGAGAGAAGAAGTGCACAGGACCTTGGCTACTTTCTGGAAGCATGTCTTATTGCATTGTGGCAACCAGGAGAAAACCTCAGCATGGAGCCAATCAAAAGAGGGGTTGTGCCTCTATAACCAAGGATAACCAATAACTAGCGGAAACTTAGGTGAGGAAATAACTTGGAATTAGATTATCTCATGGTGAAGAGCCTCTACGGCCATGGACAATGGAACAGTCTCATGAGTCACATGGGCAGGCTGTAGAGGTCTCCCATCAAGAGCCTCAATGGCAAGTGGAGTGTCACGCAGCTGCAACGGAATTGAGTGCTTCGATACAAAGGCAGCGTCAATTAACAGGCCTGCAGCCCCAGAGTTGATTAGAGCCTGTATCTCGACAGACGACTCAGCCCAAGAAAGGGTAACCAAAACCAGGGACTTATCCTTCTGGATAACTGGGGACGAAACAATGCCACCTAACGTCTGTCCATGATAGGACCTCAAGGTTCGGACGTTCCCTGGATGGGTAGGACAAGACTTCAAAAAGTGACCTTCCTGGCCACAATAAAGGCACAATCTCTCCCTCCTCCCAAGGGTTCCCTCATCCACAGAGCGACTTGGTACCAGGAGGCATGGGAGGTGAGGGAGAGTGAAATTTGACCAGTAAGTCCAAGCCCTTCAATTACATTCATGCCCAGGACAGGTACTGCGGAACTTACTGGGCCGCAGGTCACCAAGTCCTCTACTCATTCTACCAGCTGGTTGTCCATCTGAATCTTCACCCAGGTGACAACTTCTACCAGATTAGGCAGCTTATTGGCTGCCTTAAAGAAAAAGCAAGAGGGGTCCAGTTGGCCCGATCCTAATGGTGCCATGATATTCCTGCACCTCCTTCTGCAACCGCTGCAAGAAGGGACATATCCTGCCAACTGTCACCAAGTGTGAGTAGGTACAGCATGGTGCAGCGGTAGAAAACACACAGAGTCCAGATGCAGAACAGAACTGTATTGAAATTAAAGTTTGGCAATACACAAGCCTGACAGAAATGCATTCACAGGATGTAACAGCGATAAGTAATAGCAGACGGTCTCAGGTGTGCTGACAGCATCTCTGTTTTGAGGGGCAGAATGCAGCCTGACCAGTCTGTACCTAAGTGGGAATGCTACTAGGCGTTTCCCTGCACTTTCCCTACTTGACTGGAACCGCTCCCTGGTGCTAAGCACTGTCCCTGACAGTCAAGTGACCTGTCCTTACTCTAGCCAGATGAGAAAAGCATCAAACCCAGGAGCCAGGGTCTTAAATAGACACTGAGTAACCCAAAATGGCCACCAAAGTCACATGGGACACCAACATCCAATCAGATGCATTTGTGACTGAGGAATCCATAGAGGAACTTGGTTCCTCTGAACTTCCTCCTCCATCTGCATTACCGCTGTGGATGAGCGCCACCTGCAGTAGAGAAAATAGACTGCCCCGCCTATGGGCCATATCAATCTCATTAAAGTACAGTATATCAAACTGTGAATAATGCCGTTTACATATATTATGCAAAAACAAGCCTTAGAAAAAGAGGGTGAGAAAAGTAGAAAGGTATGGGGTATAGGTACAGCAAAAAAGGGAAAGAAAATAGTAAACATAAAACAAAAAATACAAATATTAAAGAAAACTTAAAAGTTTTTACTTCTGTTTTGCATCCGCCAAAAGTTATTTCAATCAATATTAATGTTAACTAGAAAAGCTACAATTTCTGGAGAAATTGTGTGAAGTGTTCTTGCCTCCACCAGTAGTCTACAACTGGAGTGGGCGGAGTAACTGGGAGGAGTGGTTTGAGTAACTGTTGTGTGGTTGGAGTGGCTGGAGTAACTGTGGAAAGATTGGACTGGGTAGAGTAACGTTATGAAGTGGGCAGAGTAACAGTGTGGAGTGTTTGGAGTGAGTAAAGATAGTAAACATTACACTAACCAATTGATTGATCAAATTTAAAAAGTGCACACGACAAGCTTGATAGAGTGAGAAATGCATTTCACCTTTTATTTATATAGCACATTTAATTGCAAGGTTGTTGCCCAAAGTGCTTCACAGTTACATTAAAACATACATTTATAAAAACATTTGCAGCATTATCAAGCCTAGCAGATGAAGGTATGACCACATGCATTTGGGGGGTCTCAGCATCTTGACATAGAATGGAGGTGAAGGTGTGCTATCTGTTTGATGGTAATCAGTGTTTACAACCACTGTTTCCTGGCAACGCTCATGCCCTGTTTATGCAGGCTCTAAGCGTGTTCTCAACCACTGCTCAAAACACAATACACAGGATCATGATAGCTATAATAACTGTGCTGTACTTCAAACGGTCGTATTTTAAAAACTATAAATCCTACAGCGAAGATCTTTATATTGTGAGAATCACAAGACCTAGATTTTGATGCATAGTATGTCTCTGAAATATTAAAAATGAAGGCACAGGCGCAGTTTAGATATTGACCTTCAAATTTTAAGTGGCTAGAGTGGAGTTTCAATGAATGTCAATGGGCAGCGTGAGTTGCAAACAAAAGGTCATATTGTGAAAACTATCAGGACTATGGCTTAGCCGTGGACATGTTTAGTGGCAGCAGGGATAGCTGAAGGTTTTCTTATAATATTTGTGTAGGTGGGCTTGAAAATGAGGGAGTGGTGGCAGTTTAGAATTCATGTCCTGATTTTTCAGCTTTTGTCACCTCCCACTCTAGTTTTGAACATTTCGCCATTCATTCCTATGGGACCAATTTTGCCACAAAAACGACGATATTTCGTGAAGCATTTGGCGAAATGTTCCACGTACCAATCAGGAACAATCCGCACATTTCGGTATATTACTACCTATGTAGTGTAAAAGCTGTGGGAGGAGTTAGGGTGGTAAATTTGGCTATAAGAATAATAAGAACAGCTACAATTTCTGGGGAAATTGTGTGAAGTGTTCTTGCCTTCACCAGTAGTCTACAACTGGAGTGGGAGGTGTAACTGGGAGGAGTGGCTTGAGTAACTGTTGTGTGGTTGGAGTGGCTGGAGTAACTGTGGAAAGGTTGGACTGGGCAGAGTAACTTTATGGAGTGGGCAGAGTAACTGTGTGGAGTGTTTGGAGTGAGTAAAGATTTTAAACATTACACTAACCAATTGATTGATCAAGTTTAAAAAGTGCACATGCAAGCTTGATAGAGTGAGAAATGCATTTCAACTTTTATTTATTTATATAGCACATTTAATTGCAACGTTGTTGCCCAAAGTGCTTCACAGTTACATTAAAACATACATTTATAAAAACATTAGCAGAATTATCAAGCCTAGCAGATGAAGGTATGATCACATGCATTTGGGGGGTCTCAGCACCTTGACATAGAATGGAGGTGAAGGTGTGCCATCTGTTTGATAATAATCATTGTTTACAACCACTGTTTCCTGGCAATGTTCATGCCCTGTTTATGCTTCACAACCACTGCTCAAAACACAATACACAGGATCATGATAGCTGTAATAACTGTGCAGTACTTCAAACGGTCGTATTTGAAAAACTATAAATCCTACAGGGAAGAGCTTTATATTGTGAGAATCACAAGACTCAGACCTAGATTTTGATGCATAGTATGTCTCTAAAATATTAAAAATGAAGGCACAGTTGCAGTTTAGATATTGCCCTTCAAATTTGAAGTGGCTGGAGTGGAGTTTCAATGAATGTCAACGGACGGCGTGATTTGTAAACAAATGGTCATATTGTGAAAACTATCAGGACTATGGCTTAGCCGTGGACATGTTTAGTGGCAGCAGGGATAGCTAAAGGTTTTGATATAAGATTTTTGTAGGTGGGCTTGAAAATGAGGGAGTGATGGCAGTTTAGAAATCATGTCCTGATTTTTCAGCTTTTGTCACCTCCCACTCTAGTTTTGAACATTTCTCCATTCATTCCTATGAGACCAATTTCACCGCAAAAATGACGATATTTGATGAACCATTCGGCGAAACGTTCCACAAAGTAATAGCACACCAACAATTCGCATGTTTCGGTTTATTACTGTCTATGTAGTGTAAAAGCTGTGGGAGGAGTTAGGGTGGTAAATTTGGCGATAATAAGAATAATAATATATATGTGAAATAACAGTAAGTGGTCTTGCTATGCAAGAACACTTAATAATATATATGTGAAATAACAGTAAGTGGTCTTGCTATGCAAGAACACTTAATGAACTTAGAGACATGGCTATTCAATGATTCAATGATGGAGCCTAGAGCATGCAGGTCATATAAGTGATAAAGCAACTTCTCCAGCTAAAACATCTTTCTCTATACACTACACCAAATTCAGGGTTAACAATATTAGCACAATAAAGAGCAGGTAATCGGGAGATATAGGTATGTAATTTGGCAGTCATATTGCATCACCTTCATGGGATAGGATAAAGAAGTTATTTTAATACCCTGTCTCATATCAATGCCAGGATTTGGATCACCTGCTCCCAGCAGCCAGAAGATCCCAGTAATTGGGCTCCATCTGATGCTGACTGCTGGGAAGGTATAATCCCCTTCCTTGATTTGAATCAATGCTTCAGGCTGGGTTTACAACTATGCGAATTGGATGTGGGTTTCAATGCATCCAATTTGCTTAGCAGGAGATTGTGATCGGCTCTCACATCTTCGGTTCGAATTGCATAGGAGCTCTGTGTCTCTTTTGGTCCGAAGTCAGCCAAAAATTTGGTCTGAAATCGGACCTGAAACAGTGAATGAAGAAACACTGGACCCCTGCTGTGAGCCGGAGCATGCTGCATTGTGAACCCAGACTCAGTGTTTTACCTGTTTGCTGATTATCCTGATCTCTGCCTTTTTCTTTACCTTGCATCTAAAACCCTGTATTCTGTTACCCCGTCCCTGCTGCCCTTGTGCCCAGTCCCAGTCCTGGAAATGCCCTGTTATGTTAGCTTCCCTTCATTTGTATATAGTGTATAATACTTAGGTTGATGGTTTGGTTTTGCTTCACTGTCATTTATTTTTCACTTTTGCTTGATTTGTTGATGTTGGATTGGTGTTGAGTGCATTAATAAACTTTATTTTAATCATACTCAGTCTGATTACAGTTTAATAGGTACAGATACACTGAACTGGTCATGCCTGCTGCCATTCGATAACTGCACTCAGTATCCCTTACAGCTACATGGGCAGCTGCTAGCATATTGAGCCAGACTAATCACATTTTCTCAAACTTTTTAGGGCAACCACATTGAGCCAGACTAATCACATTTTCTCAAACTTTTTAGGGCAACCACACTGTTGTCTGGGGGGTGAAGGTGACAGCCATTTCCTAGCCACCAATTTCCTGACAATGAAATGGTGTCAACTAATTCCTACCATCTGCAAATTGTTTTCCTCGGGTAGTTCCAAATATCCCACAATACAAGATAAAGGAGATAGCAGGGAGGGTGAGCTATAGTTCTCAGGCCTGGTTCACACTTATGCAGGTTGCAGTTTGCATATTTCAGGTGCATTTTCAATTTTTCAATACATGCTTTTCATCCATTAAAGTCTATGGAACCAAAAACAAGAAGAATGTCCCTGGCCCTTTCCATAAAATGCACAGATGTGAACTTACTACATCCATAGGAAACCATGTTAAATGGACTGTAGTGTTTTTCTGCAAAACTGAAAATGCACTAAAAAATGCATAGGTGTGAACCAGGCCTATAGGGCCTGTTCACACAAAAACAGATAGCAACTGGACAGTAATGAGTACAAAGAAGGGCAACAAAGCTAATAAAGGGTCTGGAGGATATTAGTTATAAGGAAAGGTTGCGTGCACTGAACTTATTCTCTCTGGAGAAGAGATGCTTGAGAGGCGATATGATTTCAATTTATAAATACCGTACTGGTGACCCTAAAATAGGGATAAAACTTTTTCACGGAAAGGAGTTTATTAAGACACATGGCCACTCACTAAAATTAGAAGAAAAGAGATTTAACCTTAAACTACTTAGAGGGTTATTTTCTGTAAGAGTGGCAAGGATGTGGAATTCCCTTCCACAGGCAGTGGTTTCAGCGAGCAGCATCGATAGTTTCAAACTATTAGATAAGCACCAGAACGACGGCAACATACAGGGATATACAATGTAATACTGACATATAATCACACACATAGGTTGGACTTGATGGACTTTTTTTTTCAACCTCACCTACTACGTAACTATGTAACCTGCAGCAGTTTACTGTCCAGCAGCTATCTGTTCCGCTTGCAGTGAGTAGGGGGTGGGGTGCTATGCAATTCAGCACATCATGCAGCTCCTGTTTTTTTCTTTTTTTTTTTTTTAACAAACTTTATATGAAGTGCAAAAAAGTGACACTTCATTCATGTAACTGTACAGCAGTGCACTATGCTGCTGTACATCAACATGCAATGTTGTACAGTGTGCTGTGATAAAATTCAGCATGTCTACATTTTATTGTAGTTCACTGCAGCGCAGTTCAGAGCTGCGCTGCAGTGTGAATAGTGCACACAGAAAACAATTGTTTTCTTTGTGTCCTAACAGTGACTAGCGATCTTTCAGGGCAGAAAAGTCACCACACTAGTGTGAATTGTCACTAAATCAGCAGGGGTTCTCTTGGACCTCTGCATTGCTTCTACACAGAGAGCTTGTCTCCATTTGCTGTAGTTTTCTGCAGGCTGACTGTAGTGGGAGGGCCTGCTGGGTCTCACCCACACCTCTACTCTCTGCACAGACTATGTACAGCACAGTGATGATATCAACGCTACATTAACAATGTAATATCTGGGCTTGCAAAGGCATTACTGCTCCCAAAGTGCATTTATATCCTTTATGGCTATTTAAGAATATATTTTAAAGGAATATTTTGTACCTGGAGTTTAGCTTTAAGATACAATACCCTTTCTATCTAAGGAAACATGATCTAGATATATAAAATTAGATGTATTTCAGGTGATACAAATATGGATTTTTCCAGAGTGGCATTTCTAGAATTATGGCAAAAAAGGTTCTTTGCAGTGCCACATTGAGATGGTAATTTTATATAGTAGCAGTACTAGTCAAGTAATGTACTGTACTGTACCAATCCAATTTTGGCTTTTGTAGGTTATTCTATAACATTTAAAACTCTAGGGACTAGAAGAACAAGCTGTTCTGTGGGTTAACACATAATAGCTTAATGAAGCCATTCCTGCTTCATCTTTATATAGTTTGAAGCACAGAATCATCCCAAATAAAAGGGAACAGAAGGACATCTAAAGTGATTGTAAAATTGTTTTTTTTCTTTTTTTGTTAATTTAACAAACATATCATACTTACTGGCTCTGTGTAATGGTTTTGCACAGAGCAGCCTCAATCCTCCTCTTCTGGGGTTTCCCACTGGCAATCCTGGCTCCCACCCCACTGAGTGCCCCCTTAGCAAGCGGTACTAATGCATCCTTGCTCCCGAGCTGGCTCTGTGTGCTCACAAGACACACTGAGTGGGGCTTGGCCCCACCCACAGCTCCCTCTTCACTGGTTGTGATTTGAGCCAATGAGGAGGGAGAGAGCCTCTGATCTCCTGCACATCTCTGGACTGAGATTGGGCTCAGGTATGTATTTAGGGGGAACTTTCAGGAGAGCGGCACGCAGAAGAATTTTTACTTTACTGCATAGAATGCAATAAGGTAAAAAACCTTTTACTTTACAATTGCTTTAACTCCTTAAAAATTAGATTATTGTTGTTAAAAAGGAATATCCAATTGAGCTCTTTGGACGTACTATGTACATCCAAAGAATGAACCCTTAATAAGAAGCTGCAGTTGTAGCCATCAGCCTGTGTGGGTTTTGTTCAGCCAGCGACTGGCTTCAAAGTGAAAGTGATGCCGCAGCTCTGTAGCTGATGATCACTTTTAAACAGCTGGTAGTGCGGTGCCACCCCTCCTCCCGCCAACGGCTCTCCTCCTCCTGTGGTTCCAGGGCTGTCCTGCACTCACTGGTGCCTGGGAACACATCTGCTGGTGGGGGGAGAGAGACTGCAGTAAGACCAAGGCAAATCCATGCCTCAATCTCACTTGCAAACAGTGAAACTGGAAGGGATGCCACTTCCAGTTTCAGATGTACCCTTTCCTGGCCAGCACTGCCAGGGGACACGTCTAACCAAGCCGATCTGTGCTTGGTTAGATAATGTGAAGGACAGGGGAGACATTGGGGTCTATTAGACCCCTAATGTCTCCGTAAAGAGTACCCGCCACCTGCCTAATGCTATCACATAGGGATTTATTAACCCCTTATGATAGAAATCAAGTAAAAAATAAATATAAAAATAAAAGAAAAAAAGTTAAAAAAAAATAAGATTCTAATTAAGTATATTAAGATAAAAAATATTGTCGAAACCCCCCGTAGCCCTGGACACCTGTGCAAACACGAGCCCAGGATGTCCATGCACATGTAAACCACAGTCCCACTATATGTGTGACATATCGCCACGAACGTCAGAGTGAGAAGAATAATTCTAGCACAAGAGCTACTAGATAACTCTAAACTGATGAGCTGTAAAGGCTTTTAAAATGTCACCTATGGGGATTTTTTGGCACCATCGTTTTTGGCGATATTGTGGACGCACACAATTTTAAGAGATGGAATGTTTAGTATCTATTTACTCGATGCAACCTCATCTTTTATATTTTAACCAAAAATGGGTATTATATGGTGTGGTTTTGCATTAAAATTCATTTTATTATATTTTTTCCTGAAAATTTGCATTTAATAAACAGTGCAAATATCATATGAAACAAAAATTTGCAACTATCACCTTTTTCTTCTAGAGGGCCTCAGCTTTCAGAAAAAAATATAATGTTCTGGGGGTTTGTTTACATTTTTACATATATGCGAAAAATAAAACAAATAGCTATGGAGCCGAACTGGATATGCTTCACAATGTAAAATTATCCCTTTGTAAAAAAAAAAAAAAAAAAAAAGGCTACGTTATGTAATTCCTTTCTCATTAGAGGGCGTAGACAGCATCTATGGGATGTTGAGATCACATAACTATGGTGTCCATCCAAGCCACACATCTAGCACTTTCAAACATATTTGTATAGAGAACTGTGACAAGTACCAGACACAAAATTCCAACCTTGCCAATTGAACTTTAAGACACTTGTTTTAATAAATGATGTGGTTGGCATAGGTTACACTAAAGAGGAAATATATTTGCCTAAGGCCACAAAAAATTGTTTAATATGTACATTTCAAAGACGTTTATTGTTTTCTCCCTGTGGCTCAGTATAGAGCTAAGTTGAGCATGCTCCTCTTTTTGAGTAGTTGACATTGCTTACAGAAGTGATTGGCTAGGTGGTAGCTGTGCGGAGCTTTCTTCTGTCCACCAGAAGTCAGGTTTTACTGTGATGGAAGGTCATCACCCCAATTAATTACAGCACCAGTGGTTTATCTTTAATAGTTTTAATGATGTCTGTTTTGAGCTGAGGTACTGCAGGGAGAATGAATAGGAAAGAAAAGAAAGGCAGCTTTAACCTCAAAGGCAGCAGCTTCTAACAGGCGCTCATTTACATACCTGGCATAAGTTTGCCTCTGTAAGAGTGATTAAATTCATTATGAGTATCTGTAGGAGACCTAAAGTGTTTTTTTTTCTCTGAAAAAGTAAAAAAGCAGTTGTGGTGCCGGATTTCTAATTTTTATGACTAGCACATACTAGGCGCTGATTGCATTATCTCTACAGTAAAGTGCATCTAACCCCTCTACTGTGAGGTTGAATTATTAAAGTAAAGTGAGTTACAATGGTGTAAAGCTGGCCATACAAATTAAAATGTTTTCATTCACTCCATCAGATGGACAAATTTCCTGTTGCGTCTATTGTTTTCTTATAGCCAGCACCAGAATACCTGAACAGCCCCCGCATCAGATTTTCCATCCAGCTCCTTCCCTTTTCAGTTGAAGAATATCAGGTGGGAGTGTGGCAACAGGGTCACCCACATAGCAAATGTGAAGAGAAAAAGATGTATAATCAGTGTTGCCAACCCCCCCGAAAGTGAAATTTAATGGCAGGATGCCAAAATTTACAAAGGGCACCAAATTTCTTACTGGCAAGCAATCATGAAATTTACTGACACTGCAAAAAAGTACCTATAATGGCAGTTTTCAGTGCTAAACAGTGCAAATATCAATATTTAAACTATAAACATGTAGCTAGTGCTATTAGAAATGTATTTATTTTAAACAAAAGTCAAAAACCATATTTCTCCATTTACATGAAGGTCAGATTAATATAACCAAGCCAGCACAGAGTTCCCCTATATATCAGAGTTTGCAGGTTTCCCCCTTACAGTGAGCTCTCTGACGTAAAGGGGAATGCTGGTCACCAGAGCCCCCCCTTACATCAGAGTGCACTGCATTCCCCTTTACATCAGAGTTCCCGCTTACATCAGGGTCTGCAGCTCTGCCCTTTACATCAGAGTTCCCCTTTACATCAGGGTCCCCTGCAGAGTTCTCCCTTGCACTGTAAGGAGGAATCCTGCAGACTCTGATGTAAAGGGGAATGCTGGGAACTCTGATGTGGGGGGGTTCTGGTGACCAGAGACCACCTTCAGCAGAGTGAATACACTATGGTAAGGGGGGGGTTACTGATATAAGTGGAAACCTTTATATCAGTGCCCCCTTACAATACTGTATTCACTCCCCCCTTATATCAGTGACCTCAGACTGGCCTGGCACTGCTGTCACTGACCTCCTCTCAGGTGCGCTGTGCAGGGCTCAGTCAGATGGATTCAGGTTGGTGGCTCTGGTATTATCCTATAGCCTCCTCTCCACAGTCCACACACATCTGACTCCTCCCATAATCCCCATCCCAGTGGCGCTCTCACTCTTGATTCCTCTCCAGACTCCCCCTCAGAGACTGCAGACATGATAAAAGACAAGAGATGGTCAAAGATTGCAGGCATGATACAAGAGATGGTCAGAGGAGGCTGCAGACAGGATACAGGAGGTGGTCAGAGGCTGCAGACAGGATACAGGAGGCATTAAGAGGATGCGGACAGGATACAAGAGGCGGTCAGCAGATGCAGACAGGATACAGGAGGCGGTCAGAGGATATGGACAGAATACAGGAGGCAGTCAATGGATGCAGACAGGATACAGGAGACGGTCAGAGGATGCGGACAGGGTACAGGAGGCAGTCAGAGGATGCAGGCAGGGTACAGGAGGCAGTCAGAGGATGCAGACGTGATACAGGAGGCGGTCAGATAATGTGGACAGGGTACAGGAGGTGGTCAGAGGATGTGGATAGAGTACAGGAGGCGGTCAGAGGACGCGGACAGGGTACAGGAGGCGGTTAGAGGATGTGCACAGGATACAGGAGGTGGGCAGAGGCTACGGATTGAATACAGGAGGTGGTCAGAGGATGCGGACATGGTACAGGAGGCGGTCAGAGGATGCGGACACGGTTCAGGAGGCGGTCAGAAGATGCAAACAGGGTAAAGGATGTGGTCAGAGGATGCGAACAGAGTATAGGAGGTGGTCAGAGGATGCGGACATGATATAGGAGGCAGTGAGAGGATGCGCACAGGATACAGGAGGCGGTTAGAGGCTGCAGACAGAATACAGCAGGCGGTCAGAGGATGTGGACCTGATACAGGAGGCAGTCAGAGGATGTGCACATGATACAGGATGCGGTCAGAGGCTGCGGACAGAATACAGGAGGCGGTCAGAGGCTGCGGACAGAATACAGGAGGCGGTCATAGGCTGTTGACAGAATACAGGAGGCAGTCAGAGGCTGCGGACAGAATACAGGAGGCGGTCAGAGGCATGATACAAGAGATGGTCAGAGGCTGCAGACAGGATACAGGAAGTGGTCAGAGGCTGCAGACAGGATACAGGAGGCAGTCAGAGGATACGGACAGGATACAGGAGGCACTTAGCAGATGCAGACAGGATACAGGAGGCGGTCAGAGGATGCAGACAGAATACAGGAGGCAGTCAATGGATGCGGACAGGATACAGGAGACAGTCAGAGGATGCAGACAGGGTACAGGAGGCAGTCAGAGGATGCAGACGTGATACAGGAGGCGGTCAGAGGATGTGGACAGGGTACAGGAGGCGGACAGAGGATGCAGACAGGGTACAGGAGGTGGTCAGAGGATGCGGACAGGGTACAGGAGGTGGTTAGAGGATGTGCACAGGATACAGGAGGTGGTCAGAGGCTATGGACAGAATACAGGAGGTGGTCAGAGGATGCGGACATGATATAGGAGGCAGTGAGAGGATGCGCACAGGATACAGGAGGCGGTCAGAGGCTGCAGACAGAATACAGCAGGCAGTCAGAGGATGTGGACCTGATACAGGAGGCAGTCAGAGGATGTGCACATGATACAGGATGCGGTCAGAGGCTGCGGCCAGAATACAGGAGGCGGTCAGAGGCTGTGGACAGAATACAGAAGGTGGTCAGAAGCTGCAGACAGAATACAGGAGGCAGTCAGAGGCTGCGGACATGATACCGGAGGTGGTCAGAGGATGCGGACATGATACCGGAGGTGGTCAGAGGATGTAGACAGGATACAGGAGATAGCAAGACAGATTGTATACAATGATTTTGTACAATCTCACTACTGCCATTGTTGTCTAGTAACTGCTGCCTGTGCCTTTCTGTGGCCATCACATAAATAGTAGCCAGTCAAGCAATGGATGGATGTTGAAGGCCAGGGGTCCGGTGGTGGAACTCTAAGTTCAAGTTTGCTTGTATGCATGCATGCCACTCTCTCACCAGGGGGCTGCAGCCAGGGCAGGGTGTGCTCAGTGATGGCCAGTGGCACTGGTCAGGGCCTTGTGTGCGTCTAGGGGGGTGGGCGGGCCAGGCGGCACAGACTCAAGTTTGGATTGTCTCAGGGACTTCCAGAACTGCGCATACGCAGTTATCACTGAGCCTGTCGCAGCCATTTTATTGGCACTGTTCGGCTCCTATGGGCATTTATGCACAAGAGAAAAAGTGCCCTGTTTTTATGGGCTGCCCGTAAATCTATGGGCACTTGGCAACGCTGTGTATAATATACCGCCTTCCATGGACCATGCTTCCAGCATTACAGGGCTCCCTTTCCTTATGGACACTTAATAAATCTAGATGTTTTCAACATTTTCCTAGGTGGATAGTATATTATCTAGCTGTAGACACTTGACACTTGTCGTACTACACATGGCCAAAAAAGTAATCACAGTACACAGGATGTGTGTAGTATGTCCTCTCTTTCTGCCCCTCTGCCACTTCCCTTTCGCAGTTGCCTACAATTTCTGTCTGCCAAAATGACAAGTGTTTATGTGTAAATATAGCTGCTGTAAAAGGTGCTGCTATCAAAAAATAAACCGTCTGACATAATGTTTATAAAACTGTTCAGACATGATATACAGAGATGCAAAGTAACATTGTTACTTTTGTATCTATTCTAAACGTTTGTTTCATTGGCATAAAACATTTTGAACTGCATATATGATGTCAGTTAAATCAACCTGACAAGTAAAACATTTTTTTTATTTATTTTATGTGTTTCTACCTAACCCTTATTAGTTTACAATAATCAGCCCTTCACCCCCTTCACTCTGTACCCTTGCACCCTCCTTTTTCCTCTTCTCCCCTAAAGCAGAACAAAAGTCCCACTGTCACAAAACTTTGAGGCAAGCTTTTTATTGTGGAAGAAACTTGTAATGTCTCTTCTGCAGTAAAATATATCTACCTGCCTGCTCCTAGCATTCTCTAACATGTAGACTGGGCTGTGCATGTGCAGCTCAACTCACATCGCCCGTACAGTCCCCCTATGCTGGGATGATTGACTCCTGTGCATGTGAAGAGTTACATCATTCCATGCCAGCTAATAAAGAGGCCTGAAGACTCAGGTGCGGGAAGGGCACTGCTGACAGAAAGGTAAGTTTAAATCTGCTTTAACTATAAATTTCAGATTTTTTTATATCAATTTTTCTAATCATTAACAACTTCCCGCCCGCTCATAGTAGTCTTACTGCATAGTAGTTATACGACGGCAGCCACAGGCCGGGTGACATACCTGTACATTGCCTGGAACATGCGCACTGGTGTAGCCCCTGGGATGTGCAGCGTGACACTCACACGACTGCTGTGTCTGGTGGACATAGCGGATTTCAGCTACTGGTACCCAGTATCATGTGATTGCATAACAGCTGTGCCTATTATTGTGATGCTGTGATTGGCCCACAGCTTTCACAGGGTACCTGGGCCAATCACGGCACCTTGTACCATGTGTTAGCTGTGGGCCAATCACAGCATCACAATAGTAATAGCAGCTGTTATAAGTGAAACCCATTCATGGCAATTAAAAACATTGCTAGTACAGTGATCATCACTGTAACAGCAATCAAAGTGTAGAAAAAAAAAAACCCTGATCATCCCTCAGAGTAGCACTATGGTGACACTGAACTACTTTGATGACAGGATGTAAAAAAAAAAAAAATTGTAAAAAAGAAAAAAAATGCTTAACAAATGTTAAAAATGTTATAAAAAAAATTGAATAAAAATTAATATTATTTTTTTTTTAACATACTGTTACCAGTCAGTATCCCTGATCACACCAGTCTTATGATGACAGTGTACTGCACTGGTGACAGTATTTAAAAAAAAAAAAATTGTCGAGAAAAAAAAAAAAATTTTCCAGACATTGTAACAAAAAATTACAACTTAAAAAAAAACCTGGCTAAGAGTCTAAATGGTCATTTGAGGGGTATATGTCCTGGGATTTTAGGGCCTTAAGAAATGAGACAGGTCATCAGTACATCAGGATTGATACATTTTCATATATATCATATATTTATACCATAGTTTGTAGACTTTATAGCTTTCACACAAACAATTTCACACTATAGCGCCTGTAAAGAGCATCTCCTCTCACTCCAGTGTGAAAGCCCAAGTGCTTTCACACTGGAGTGGTGCGTTTGCAGGAAGGTAAAAAAAGTCCTGCAAGCCGCATCTTTAAAGCGATGTAGGAGGGGTGTACACACCGCTCCTAAAGCACCCCATCCCATTGCAATCAATGAGCAGCACCGCCGAACCGCCGGCAGCGGTTTTAACCCTTTTTCTTCTGCTAGCGGGGGTTAAAAGCACCCCGCTAGTGGCCGAATAGTGCCGCTAAAAAGGACGGTAAAGCGCAGCTAAAAATAGCAGCGCTTTACCGCCGACGCCCCCAATGCTCCAGTGTGAAAGCACAGTTGGGCTGCTTTCACACTGAGGCCCTTGAAAACTGCCCACAAAATGCCAGGAGCTTTTGCGGCACTTTTGAGGCACTTTTCAAGCGCTTTTGAGGCGTTAGCGGTGCACTTTTTTGAAGGTCACGTGACGCAAAAGAACCATATTGAGACGCTTTTGAAGCATTTTTCAGGTGCTTTTGGGGCACTTCCTATTCATTTTAACAGAGAGGGGCGCATTTGAGGCACTTTTTTTAGCGCTTCAAACATTGTCCAAAGATGCTGCTTGCAGGACCCGCACCACCCCAGTGTGAAAGCATTAATTGTTTTTAATGGAAATTGGTTTTCCTGAGCTTCAGCCTTTTAAGAGCCTCAGTGTGAAAGGGGTCTTTCAATACACTTATTGGGATTTTTTTTTTTTATCGAAGACATGTAGCAGAATACATTTTGGCACAAATTTGTGAAGAAATTTGATTTAGAAAATATTGTTTTTTTAAAAAAACTTTTGGTCTTTTTTCGTTTATATCGTAAAAGTGGTGATCAAATTCCACCAAAAGAAAGCTCTATTTGTGTGAAAAAAAATTATATAAATTTAATTTGTGTACAGCGTTGCATGACAGGGCAATTGGCAGGTAGAGTAGCACAAGTGCTGAATAATAAAAAATGGCCTGGTCATGAAGGGGTAAAGGTAAAACCTTCTGGAGGTCAAGTGGTTAATATTGAACTGTTTGTAATGTTAATGTTTGCAACAATTGTAACAATTGTTGCGCTCCATAGGCAGTGTACAGGTGTGAGAACTAGAATGGTTAAAATTAAAATGCAGAGAATACAGAGAAACTCATGTTCAGCACCCTGAAAATGATCTTCTAGGTAGACCTCTCATATGTACTCATATAAACTCACATGGGTCTATAACAGCCAATGTGTGTTTCTTTATATTAGGTGCAGTGTGTTTTAGACAACTTATAAATATGTTTTACATGCGTTTTACCATCACCATTCCAAGTGTGTTTTGCCAGAAACCACACCAAAGATCAAGCAGGATTTTTTAACGCGGCATACCCTCTCTGCGCTAAAACACAGATGTGTAAAATGGCCTTAAAGTGGATGTAAACCCGATTCATGAAATTTGAGCTGGGCACATATATCTGCAGTGTTTTGTTATCTCTCTTCAAAGCACTATGTCCCGTAGCTGTCTCCTGCTCCTTCCTTCTGTTATCAGCTGACAAGTTCTCCGTCAGCTGTGATAAAAGCAGCCTAAATTTTGTGTTGGGGAGGATGCTATAAATAGATTAGCAGAGCCCTGAACTATTCAAGGAACAGAGCTGAAAGTCTCTACATATGAGGAGAGGGGGTGTGTGCCTTTCCTCCAATCAGCTGTCTTGGCTGGATACCCAGGCATCACTGCAGTGCTAAACAGGAAGAGAAAATCTCCTAACATGAGCTGAACTTTCTAAAGAATATATAAAGCTGAAGACAGCAGATATACATGTAAAACTTACGTAGGGAGATTTGTTTCATCTCTGTGTTCACTTCACTGGGTATATGTGAGGGTTTACATCCACTTTAACTGTGATCAGTGGTTGTCAGTTAGGGTGGCTCCAAGCATGTACTGTATACTCAACACCTTCTACTTCTTCCTTTGCTTTACCCAGTCACTTGTTTTTGCTACTCCATATGTAAAGTAAATCCAATATTTTATGTAGTATATTATATGGAGTAAGAACAGTAAACTTTTGAGCAAAATAAAAATTTAAAAATGGTGCATTAGTTTTTTTTCCCCACTTACCCACAGCAATGCAGCTTCTCATGTGACCTGTGAAATTTGTAAAGATTACAATGCATATACAGATGAGGAAGGAATGCAATAGCGCATAAATTGCTATTTTACCTTTGGCTGACAAGAGTTATTCTCTTCCTCATTTCCTCATGCTAGCACATGACTGAGTATTTAAAGTGAGCACAATGGTACATTAATGGTTTTAATATATTGTTATTAATAGGAGATCTAACTATTTGTGGTCAATCACTTAAATGAGAATGGTTAGTATCTCAATCCTGCTACTAACATAGCTAGCAACTTAATCTCTATGTGTAGCAAACGATGACTAATTAAATTATACAAATGGCTCCCTATGAAGCATTGTGCGACCATGCAAAATTGATTGCTACCACGTTACCTGTGTAGCCCGCTCCATAGGGAGTCATTTGTTTAATTTATTTAACAATAAATTGCTGCACCTAGAGATTAAATATCTAACAATTTTAGTAGCAGCATTGAGCTACTACAATTCTCCTGTGTAACTTTAGCCTATTTAGGTGACTGCCAGCATGCAATAAAAAACTCTTATGCCCTGTACACACAACGGTTTTCCCGTCGAAATAAACTCTGAAGGTTTTTCCGACGAAATTCTGCTCAAGCTGTCTTGCATACACATGGTCACACCAAATTCCAACCGTCCAGAGTGCGGTGACGTAAAACACGTACGACGGGACTAGAAAACGGAAGTTCAATAGCCAGTAGCCAATAGCTTCTGTCTCGTACTTGCTTCTTAGCATGCGTCGTTTTTGGTATGTCGGAACAGCATACAGACAAGCAGTTTTCCCGATAGGAATTGGTACCATCGGAAAAATTTAGAACATGTTCTCTTTCTAGCTCCGTCAGAATTTTCGAAGTATAAAGTCCGATGGGGCATACACACGATCGGAATATACGATGAAAAGCTCCCGTCGGACTTTTTCCGTTAGACATTCCGCTCATGTGTACACGGCATTAGTAGTAAGAAAATAAAATCTTCAACAATAAACCAATAATAAACTTTATGAATGAAACATTTGCAGCATCCCTTATATTTTACAAAGAGCAGAACTCCTAGAAAACTACTAATATGCATTTAAGGAAAACAATTAACATTTACGCTCCATGCACACTGGAGCTCATAAACGGCTGTTCTGAATGTCGGATTGCTGGCAGGAAAACGCTGCTTTAAAAACGTGATTTTATCAGCGTTTTGCTTTGCTGTCAATGCACGTTTAGTGGCGCTAGCTTTTAACCGCGTTTCTCTGCCTCTATTCAAATTCAATGGTTCCCTATGGGAGCCCATTGATTTGAATAGAAGTCACACTGCAAGTCGGATCATCATGATCCAACTTGCAGTGCCACTTGTGTGCTGAGGATGAAGGGGAACCCTCGCCAAAATGAAAAAAAAAATTGGCGTGGGGTTTCCCCCCCTCAGAAAATACCAGGCCCTTCGGTCTGGTATGGATTTTAAGTGGATCCCCCTTCACCGAAAAAACGGCGTGGGGCCCCCCCAAAATCCATACCAAACCCTTATCCGAGCACACAGCCCGGCCGGTCAGGAAAGGTGGTGGGGACGAGCGAGCACCCCCCCTCCTGAACCGTACCAGGCCGTATGCCCTCAACATGGGGGTAGGTGCTTTGGGGCGGGGGGCACTGCGCCCCCCCACCCCAAAGCACCTTGTACTTCCATGTTGATGAGGACAAGTGCCTCTTCCCGACAACCCTGGCCGTTGGATGTCGGGGTCTGCGGGTGGCAGGCTTATCGAAATCTGGGAGCCCCCTTTAATAAGGGGGCCCCCAGATCCCGGCCCCCTACCCTATGTGAATGAGTATGGAGTACATTGTACCCCTACCCATTCACCTGGGGTAAAAAGTGTCAAAAATAAAACACACTACACAGGTTTTTAAAGTAGTTTATAAGTCAGCTCCAGGGGTCTCTTCCGACTTTGGGCATCTCTTCTTACTTCTCCGCGCTCTCCGGCCTCTTCTCCCGGTCTCCGGTTCTTCTGCCGCTCTCCGGTTCTTCTGCCGGGCTCCTCCGATATCTTCTGCTCTTTTGCCGCTCTTTTGCTAGTGGTGGCCCGGTCTTCTCCGTCGTCTTTTTCCCTCCGGTCTCCTTCCAATGTTGACACAAAGCTCTCTCCTGCTGTAATACCAAGTGAGCGGTGCGCAACGACATATTGGCATGGGGCGTGGTCACCAGGTGATGTCATCCGGTGACCCTGCCCCTTATGACGTCTTATTCCCACCATGCCGCCTATCAGTGCCACCCTATCAGTGCCCAGGAGTGCCCAGCAGTGCCGCCTTTCAGTGCCCATCAGTGTCGCCTATCAGTGCCAACCAGTGCCACTAGGGTTGTCCCGATACCACTTTTTTAGGACCGAGTACAAGTACCGATACTTTTTTTCAAGTACTCGCCGATACCGATTACCGATACTTTTTTTTTAATGTCACGTGACAGTTTTTTTTTTGCTATTTTTTTTTGGGGGGGGGGGGGGGTGAACGTTGTATGTGTGTGTGTTTTGTTTTTTTTTACAATTTTTATTTTTTACAATAATATTTTTTTATTCTTTATTGTTTTTTTTTGTTTTTGTTTTTTTAATCAGCCCTTTTGGGGGGCTTTGGTGAGATATCAGGGGTCTTAACAGACCTCTGATATCTCCCCCTTGAGACAGAGAAAGAGAGAGAGGATAGAGATTCCCCAGTCCCTTTCTCTGCAGCGTCAGCTGCACTGAGAATGAATGGAGAGAAGACAGCGGCTTCTCTCCAGTCATAAACTGACACATAGTAATCACAAGAGATTACAATGTTTCAGTTATGTGAATGGACAGAGTCAGCTGACTCTCTCCATACACAAAGGAAGGAGGGGGAGGACGGAGGAACGGAGGGGGAGAACGGAGGGGACAGATAAGGAGAGAAGAACAAAGGGGGAGTACAGAGGGGGACATATAAGGAGAGAAGAATGCAGGGGACAGCGGAGAGGCACAGAGGAACGGAGGGGGCATGGAGGAGGATGCAGTGACATACAGCGGTGAGCGATCACTGCTGTATGTCACTAAAGCTGGTGAAAGCCGCTGGGGGAGAAGCTTGTAACTCCCCCACGCGCCGATCACAGCTGACAGTCCAGGTATCGGCGGAAGCATCGGGAGCATTTGCCCAAGTACAAGTACTTGGGCAAATGCTCGGTATCGGTGCCGATACCGATACTAGTATCGGTATCGGGACAACCCTACGTGCCACCCATGAATGCCCATCAGTGCCGCCTATCAATGCCCATCAGTGCTGCATATCAGTGCCACCCATCAGTGCCGCCTACCAGTGCCCATCAGTGCCGCATATCAGTTCCCATCGTCAGTGCCCATCAGTGCCCACTCATTGGTGCCACCTCATCGGTGCCGCCGTATCAGTGCCAGTCAGTGCAGCCTTATCAGTGCCCATCAGCGAAAGAGAAAACTTACTTATTTACAACATTTTTTAACAGAAACAAAAGCAAAACTTTAATTTTTTTCGAAATTTTCGGTCTTTTTTTATTTGTTTAGCAAAAAATAAAAACCGCAGAGGTGATCAAATACCACCAAAAGAAAGCTCTATTTATGGGAACAAAATAATAAAAACTTTGTTTAGGCACAGTGTAGCATGACCGCGCAATTGTCATTCAAACTTCAACAGCGCTGAAAGCTGAAAATTGGTCTGGGCAGGAAGGTGTATAAGTGCCCAGTATTGAAGTGGTTAAATAATGCGGTAGTTACCGATAAATCAAACGAATACCACATTTGCTATTTAATGCAAAATTCTTAGTGAATTGCACTTTCAAACCTGATTTACTGCAAGCGCTATTTTACTGCATTTTTTTGGCGGTTATTTAGCTCTTGGTGAATTGTCCCCTAGGAGGAGAGAGTACTGGGCATAAATGTCAGATTCTGACCAAGTTTCCTGGTAACTTCCTGTAATATCTTTTACAACTATTGCAACATAATATGTATGCCAATTACAGACAGCTGCAGAATATCCAATTAATATTCTGTTTCAATGTAGAAGTGTAACCACAGACATTATCTGACAGACAACAAAGGCTACTTTGCTCACAGAATATACTACAGCTCATATTTAAAATGTCATGAAAAGCTAAAAGTCATTCAAATCCCTATGCAAACCATTTTTAAATGACCACTGTCATAGTTACCACTGCAATTTTATTACGATAAAATAATAAAGCATTCTTACAGTGGAAGCTCTGCATTGCAGTAAACAACTTATTGCACCCCAGGGATCAAATTAGCTTAAGCTGCACTGGTATATTTTGCATTCTAAATTTAGGTCTGAACCAAATAACAAGCTAGCGCAAAGCGTTTTTTTTTTCAAATGCCTCAGCGCTGGTGTGATATAGAGAATACTGCGATTTGGAACCAAACATACAGTATATCAGTATACCATCTAAATGTTGTTTATGTAAAAAACTGATCGGTGTTGTTTCCCTTTAAAATTGCAATTGATCAGAAAAATGCTTCTGCCTGTAGTGCATACGTATCCAAGGTTTATTCAACCTAGTATGGAGTGAATTGCCTGCCAAGTCATTCCCCCGGTAAGATGCAAAGCATATTTTGAAAGCATGGGTGCTCAACCTGTGGCCCTCCAGCGGAAATCCTATCATGCCTCTGCCATTGGGAGTCATGCTTGTAACTGTCAGCTTTGCAATGCCTCATGGGACTTGTAGTTCTGCAACAGCTGGAGGGCCACAGGTTGAGCACTGATGAATTGTAAAGTGAGGGTGGTGTATGAGGTTTTTATTCTCTTCAATACAATAGGATAGCCAAACAATGCAATTTAAATGCCAAAAAAGGGTGAATGGCTTTATTTTTGGCATTGTGTGTTCGTCAATAGAAGTTGGGGGGGGGGGGGGGTTAAAAAGAGTTGGAGCCTCATACTCATATGTGATAGAATCGGCTGCATTTGTAGCCAGATCTTCTATTTCAGCTCAAATGCTCCAGAATACAAAAAAATGATGCAAGTGATTACAGTACAAAATACATAATATTGCACAAAGTACTCTATATCTTTTACATTTGTTTTCTCTATAATAAACAAAATAGCAGCAAACGTCTCTCAAACTCTGTTTATTTAAGTGCACCATTATTAGGATTCTAATATAAACTCATTAGCAGTGTCACTTAAATTATATGCCTTTTTATTCACTCGAGATTCAAGGCTTTATCTGCAACCCCCTGGCTTTCTAATACCCTAGGAAATAGCTGTATCCAATGCTCAAAAGTGGCAGCTCACATTTAATTGCACACATCACCTTGCTTACGGTAAAAGGAGAATAGGTAGAAAGTATTCAAAATTAGACTTGGATGTCTTTCAGTAGTTGTCATAGCAACTGACACATACCCTGTGTTTGTTCTGAAATTACCTATCAAAGCACAGCTGTAAGTGTTGAACTTTTCATGTATTTCTGCACTGCGCAGTACAAAAATGTTGCATCACACTACTGCGATGGAACGCATTATTAATGTATTGTGTCAATTCTTCTTACTACCATTCAAAAACTAAAGCCGTTTCTGATCAGAAAAATGATTATATACTGTATGGCAGACATCACACATAATTGGGGGCTTGTATGTGCAAAGAGTACCAATTTGGTGGCTACAGCTTAGTAACATTTAGGCTACTTTCACACTGAGGCATGCGGACGCTGGTGGTACAGTGGCGCTAAATATAGCGCCGCTTTACTGTCATTTTAGCGGCACTAGCGGGGCGGTTTTAACCCCCCTCTAGCAGCCAAAATAGGGTTAAACCGCCCGCAAAACGCCGCTGCAGTGGCGCTTTGCAGGCGGGTTTGCAGCGCTGCCCCATTGTTTTCAATGGGAAGGGGCGCTTTAGGAGCGGTAACTACACCGCTCCTACAGCGCTCCAAAGATGCGGCTTGCAGGACTTTTTAGACCACCCTGCAAGCGCACTGCTCCAGTGTGAAAGCCCTCGGGGCTTTCACATTGGAGTGCATCGAGCAGCTCTTTCGGGGCGCTTTGCATGCGCTATTTTTAACACTTTAGCGCCTGCAAAGCGCCTCAGTGTGAAAGGAGCCTTAGAAAAAAACTGCCAGGAATCTAACAGATTGACCTCTGGGATCTGATAGGTAATCAATCACACCTAAAATGTTTAACTCTATGGGCTTTTATACATAAAACTTCAGGATACACAGCAAGAGGGTTTACAATTGGCCATAGTCAGCTTTACTGCATGCCCAGTGTCAGGTACAAAATAAGCAGCTTGTGTGCATCAAAGCATAACAAACATAATATTAAAATCTAGCCTGTCTGACTCAAGCTACAAATGAAAGGCCAAGTTCACCTTTAACAAAAAAATAAAATAAATGCACATATTATTGCAGGTAAAAAATTTTGCAATAATTTTTTTTTCTACAGGAGCCTGCAGCCACCATTAGTGGATCACAGATGCAAGGTCAGGATTAAGGATGAGCTCCGGCGTGTTCGCATGGCGCACGTGCCGAGCCCGCCAGGAAGTCGGCACGGGGCAGCGCTAATCACAAGCAGTGAGACATTTCCCGATGTGCGGCTGCAGAGATCGGGAAATGTCTCCCTGCCTGTGATTAGCGCTGCGCCGTGCCGACTTCCTGGCGGGCTTGGCACGTGCGCCATGCGAACACGCCGGAGCTCATCCTTAGTCAGGATCCTCTCCCTCCAGCTTTCTGTTTGTACCTCTGTAAGGGCTTTAAAGGGGTTGTAAACCCTTGTGTTTTTCACCTTAAATCATCCAATGCATTAAGGTGAAAAAACTTCTGTCAGTCACCGGTCCCACAGCCCCCCCATTTTACTTACCCGAGCCCTGGAATTGCCAACGGCGAGGACGCGCTGTCCCTCTGCCCGGGGTTCTGGGTACTTGATTGGATAGATTGATAGCAGTGCAGCTAGTGCTGTCAATCAAATCCAATGATGCGGGCGCCGGGGGGCAGGGCTGAGTACGGCATTCGTGTCTATGGACGCAAATGCTGGACTTGCCCGCAAGATAACCCCCCCCAGGAGAGTGCTTCTCCTAGGGGGTTATCTGATGTGGGGAGGAGCCGCGAGAGCTGCCAGGGGACCCCAGAAATCGAGGATCAGGGCCACTCTGTGCAAAGCGAGCTACACAGTGGAGGTAAGTATGATATATTTGTTATTTAAAAAAACAAAAAAACAAAGCTTTACAATCACTCTAATGGCCCGTACACACGATCCAAATATCGTACGAAAATGGTCGTCCGAGGAAGGATCGTACGATATTCGGATCGTGTGTACACTACTTTTGACAGCCGATCACGACCGTTCATCCGATATTATTCGATTGGACATACACGAACATTTTTTGCGTACAATTCCAGATCATACGATTTTCGTTTAGTCAGTATAGTTGTTGTCCGAAAATACAATACAAATACATTACAACACATGACATCACTTCCGATTTTTTTGTCTGTCGTACAAGAATTTTCGTGACTTTATTTAGCTATTCAATTTCTACTTGCGACTATTAAGCGAGAACGGTCGTATGTTCGGTCGTACGATATTCGGATCGTGTGTACGGGCCATAAGTCTTAGAGGGCTTTCACACTGCAGCATTGGCTATAGCGCCACTTGTCTTTGTGGTGCTTTAGCTGTGTTTTAGCGGTGCTTTTCAGCTGCTAGCGGGGCAGTTTTTACCTTAAAAAAAGCACACTTTGGAAGTGCTGTCCATTCAGTGCAATGGGCAGCAGCATTTTGGGAGAGCTAAATACAGATCTCCCAAGCTGTCCCAAAGATGTTGCTTGCAGGACTTTTCCTAATGTCCCGCAAGCGCACCACCCCAGTGTGAAAGCACTCACTGCACAGAATGGGAGGCAGTTTTCAGGCGCTTTTTAGTGGCTATTTCAAGCGCTAAAAAGCCTGAAAACTGCCTCAGTGTAAATAAAAGGGGTCTAAGGCTGGGTTCACACCTAATACCGATGCGGCTGCCAGCAGGTGTCCTGTGCATCCCTGTTCACCATTTAGGTCCGGCTTCGAACCCTAACTTTTGGCTGGATTCAGACCTGAAATGGACCAAAAGACGCACAGGGCTCCTGTGCAAATTTGCACCTGAGCTGCTGCGGAGATATGTGAACTGGCTCCAAAGAAAGCCTGTCAAAATCTCCTGCTATTGCGATCTGGATGCAGTGAACTCGCATCCAATTCGCAATGGTGTGAACCCATCCGAAAAGCTGGAGGGAGTGTGAAAAGACTAAAAGCATACTGATCAGCACACTCACAGTCCATTGGATCTACAAGTTCTTCTGCCACAGTAAAAGATGGGACTTGTAGTTTATTCATTCAAAGATCCCTATGAGTGAATGAATTACGTGGTGGAGCCCACCACAACTGCACCGATTTTATGGGACATCGGCTGTGGGGGAGAGGAACCTCATTGTCAGAACAAAGGGGGGGAGGGTGGGTGCTAAACAAGTTACATGTTACACCCTCATAGTCGCCAACATTGTAAAAAAAATTTTAGGGACACTTTTTTGGCTGTAGGCGGAGTCACATTATAATTGGGGGGCAGGAGCATGCCTTTGTAGGCGTGGCATAGAAAAAAATGATGCCGAAGAACGGGCGTGGTTTACGCGGAATAGTGGGCGTGGCTTAACCAGTTGCCGACCGCCGCACGACTATATACGTCGACAGAGCGGCACGGGCAGGCAAAAGGACTTACAGGTACGTCCTTGCCTGCCCGCGGGTGGGGGGTCCGATCGGACCCCCCCCCCCGGTGCCAGCGGCGGTCGGATCGAGGTCAGGGTCGATCAAAGGTGAGGGGGAGGCCACTCATTCGTGGCCCCCCCCTCGCGATTGCTCCTGGCCAATGACAAGCTTCCTCGGCTTCTGTGAATGTAAACAGAAGCGGAGGAAGTGATGTCATCTCTCCTCGAGTCGGTCTTTTCGTCCGGTGCCGAGGAGAGAAGACATCCAAGTAAGTTCACCAACACTACACATACAGTAGAACACGCAGGCACACTTGTCACCCCCCTGTCACCCCCCGATCACCCCCCTGTACCCCCTGTCACTCTGACACCAATAGCAGGTTTTTTTTTTTTCTGATTTATTGCATTGGTGTCAGTTTGTGTCAGTTACAAGTGTTAGGGCAGTTAGGTTAGCCCCCTTTAGGTCTAGGGTACCCCCCTTTAGGTCCAGGGTACCCCCCTAACCCCCCTAATAAAGTTTTAACCCCGTAATCACCCCCGTCGCCAGTGTCACTAAGCGATCGTTTTTCTGATCGCTGTATTAGTGACACAGGTGACGCTAGTTAGGGAGGTAAGTATATAGGTTCGCTGTCAGTGTTTTATAGCGACAGGGACCCCCATATACTACCTACTAAAGGTTTTAACCCCTTGATTGCCCCCTAGTTAACCCTTTCACCAGCGATCACCATATAATTGTTACAGGTGACGCTGGTTAGTTGGTTTGTTTTTTGTAGTTTATTGTAGTTTATTACAGTTTTAGGGCACCCGCCGTTTATTACCCTATAAAGGTTTAACCCCCTAATTGCCCGGCGGTGATAGAAGTTAAGTTTTTAGGGTCAGATAAGGTCTGCGTCGCCCCAGGCAGCGTCAGGTTAGCGCCAGTACCGCTAAAACCCACGCACGCAGCATACACCTCCCTTAGTGCTATAGTATCTAAACGGATCGATATCTGATCCGATCAGATCTATACTCCCCAGCAGTTTAGGGTCCCCCAAAAAAACGCAGTGTTAGCGGGATCAGCCCAGATACCTGCTAGCACCTGCGTTTTGCTCCTCGGCCCAGCCCAGCCCAGCCCACCCAAGTGCAGTATCGATCGATAACTGTCACAAAACACTAAGCACACATAACTGTAGCGTTCGCAGAGTCAGGCCTGATCCCTGCGATCGCTAACAGTTTTTTGGTAGCGCTTTGAATCAGTCGCTGACAGTCAGGAGCTTTTTTGCCTGTGAGTCTCACTAGTGTACCCCTAAATTTAGAGGCCAAAATGGCAAATCGAAGGTACACTAGTGAAGAGGCCTACACGTTTCTGAGTATGACAGATAGTGAAGAGGAAGTCACTCATCTGTCAAGTTCAGGCTCAGAATACGAACCTGTAGAGGACAGCGGCTCCATGACAGATAGCTCTGACGACGGAGTTGTGGTCCCTGCTAGGGTCAGGCGTACCAGACCCCGATCTTCTTCTTCTGTCCTTGAAGTGCAAGAACCGCAGGGCTCTCGTAGGGAGCAGAGAGGTACTAGTGCCGCTACTCCTTCTGGTGAACTGGCAAGCACCAGCGGCCTAGTACACCCTGGTCGTACATCCAGCACTGCAGTATCACGTGGTGACGTGGCGAGTCCCATAAGTGCAGTTCAAGCTGGCGAGGTGGCAAGCACAACTAGTGTCCCGCTGCCACCAATAAGACAAAGACAGGCCCGTCGTGCCCATAGTGCCCTTCCTGCTGCATTCGCCAATCCGAATTGGGTACCCACCACTTCTGCAGCACCCGTACTTCCCCCTTTCACTGGCCAACCCGGAATTCAGGTGGAAACAGTTGACTTTATGCCACTGGATTTTTATTCACTGTTTTTCACCGAAGATCTCTATAGATCTATTGTGGACCAAAGCAATTTGTACGCTGGTCAACACATCGCCGCTAATCCCCAGTCCTCCCTTGCCAGAGATTGGAGACCAATTACGGTCTCCGAATTTAAGATCTTTCTGGGCCTTTCCCTCAACATGGGCATAACCAAAAAGAGTGAGTTGCGGTCATATTGGTCCACTGACCCAATTCACCATATGCCCGTGTTCTCTGCCTCCATGACCAGGGCACGATACGAGCAGATTTTGCGGTTCATGCACTTCAACGACAATGAACTCTGTCGTCCTCGTGGAGACCCTGCATACGATCGGCTCTACAAAATTCGGCCCCTCGTAAACCACTTCAACCAACGTTTTGCAGACTTGTTTACCCCCCATCAAGTTGTCTGCGTTGATGAGTCCCTGATTAAGTTTTCTGGCCGCTTGTCCTTCAAACAGTACCTTCCCAGCAAGCGTGCCAGATACGGGGTCAAGATGTATAAGCTCTGTGACAGGGCCACAGGCTATACATGTAGATTTATGGTTTACGAGGGCAAAGATAGTCACGTAGAGCCGATCAACTGCCCTGACTACATAGGAAGCGCTGGCAAGATAGTGTGGGACTTGGTGTCACCCTTATTCGGAAAGGGGTACCACTTGTACGTGGACAATTATTATACGAGCGTGCCACTTTTTAGTCACTTGTTTGATCAGCAGATTGGAGCATGTGGCACCGTGCGACCTAATCGCCGGGGCTTTCCCCAGCGGCTTGTAGAGTCCCGTCTTAGGCTGGGGGAGAGAGCCTGCTTGAAGTATAATAATTTGCTCGCTATGAAGTGGAGGGATAAGAAGAATGTTTTCGTTCTCACCTCCCTTCATGCAGACACGACGACCCAAATTACTGCGGCGACTGGTGTTGTGGAGAAACCCCTCTGTGTCCACGAATACAACCTTAATATGGGAGGGGTGGACCTCAACGACCAGTTGTTGGCGCCGTACCTAATTGCCCGTAAGGCCAGACACTGGTACAAAAAAGTGTCTGTTTATTTATTTCAATTGGCTTTGCTGAACGCTCATGTGCTATACAGAGCTTCAGGACGGACTGGATCCTTCCTTAAATTCCAGGAAGAGATCGTCAGAGCCCTTCTGTTTCCAGACGGTGCTCCACCTCACCTTCCCAATCCAAATGCAGTAGGCCGGCTGCATGAGAGGCATTTTCCTTATGTCCTCGAGAGTACCCCTACCCAACGAGCCCCCCAAAGAAAATGTCGTGTCTGCAGAAAGCGCGGATTTAGGCGTGACACCCGGTATTATTGTCCCTCCTGTCCTGGCAATCCTGGTCTTTGCATTGGTGAATGTTTTGAACGCTACCATACACTAGTTGAGTATTAGCGTAGGGTACAGCACTGCACAGACTAGGACACACTTCCACAGGGTCTCCCAAGATGCCATCGCATTTTGAGAGACCCAAACCTGGAATTGTTACAGTTTTAAAAGTTACAGTTATAAAAAAAAAAAAAGTAAAAAAAAAAAAAATACACAAAAAAATATAAAATAAAAAAACCAAAAATAGTTGTCATTTTATTGTTCTCTCTCTCTCTATTTTCTCTCTATTGTTCTGCTCTTTTTTACTGTATTCTATTCTGCATTGTTTTATTGTTATGTTTTATCATGTTTGCTTTTCAGGTATGTAATTTTTTTATAGTTTACTGTGTTTTAAACATTTTTTTGTTTTCAGGTACGCCATTCAGCTGCAGCGCGGATTTATTTATCTTGACAGCAACAGCGTTTGCTCCCACGATACATAAAGCAGTGACTCCAGCGCTGTCGGAGGTGATTTCACCACCACAGTTACATACTTCAGCATATATGCCGAAGCGTGGGGGCAGAAGTGGGTGGAGGAGCGATTTGCTCCTGCCTTTTGCGGGAGGATGCCCCCATGCTTCGGCATATATATATTTTAGGTAGGCACAGGTTGCGTTAAATGTTTTATTTTTTACTATGGTTTTTTTTTGTATTTGCTTTGCAGGTATGGTAAGTATTACTGTTATACTGTAATGTTACTTTGTTTTTTGTTAACCATCATTTGCTTAGCAGGTACGCCATTCAGTTGCAGCGCGGATTTATTTATCTTGACAGCAACAGCGTTTGCTCCCACGATACATAAAGCCGTGACACCAGCGCTGTCGGAGGTGATTTCACCACCACAGTTACATACTTCAGCATATATGCCGAAGCGTGGGGGCAGAAGTGGGTGGAGGAGCGATTTGCTCCTGCCTTTTGCGGGAGGATGCCCCCATGCTTCGGCATATATATATTTTAGGTAGGCACAGGTTGCGTTAAATGTTTTATTTTTTACTATGGTTTTTTTTTGTATTTGCTTTGCAGGTATGGTAAGTATTACTGTTATACTGTAATGTTACTTTGTTTTTTGTTAACCATCATTTGCTTAGCAGGTACGCCATTCAGTTGCAGCGAGGATTTATTTATCTTGACAGCAACAGCATTTGCTCCCACGATACATAAAGCCGTGACTCCAGCGCTGTCGGAGGTGATTTCACCACCACAGTTACATACTTCAGCATATATGCCGAAGCGTGGGGGCAGTGGGTGGAGGAGCAATTTGCTCCTGCCTTTTGCGGGAGGATGCCCCCATGCTTCGGCATATATAAATGGTGCATGTATGCCCATCATTAGAAGTGGGTGGATGAAGGGAGGTATTCTAATGGTGGGCATACCCACCGATCAATATCTTTTTTTCGTTCAGCCCACAGGCTGCATGAAAAAAAAGTTTACAATATATGCCCAACAAGGACCAGCAACGTACTGGTATGTTGCTGGACTTTGAGTGGTTATACCAGAATGATGCCTGCAGGTTTAGGTATCATCTTGGTATCATTCTTTTCAGCCAGCAGTCGGCTTTCATGTAAAAGCAATCCTAGCGGCTAATTAGCCTCTAGACTGCTTTTACAAGCAGTGGGAGGAAATGCCGCCCCCCCCCCCACCGTCTTCCATGTTTTTCTCTGGCTCTCCTGTCCCAACAGGGAACCTGAGAATGCAGCCAGTGATTCGGCCAGCTGACCATAGAGCTGATCAGAGACCAGAATGGCTCCAAACATCTCTATGGCCTAAGAATCCGGAAGCTACGAGCATTTCATGACTTAGATTTCGCCAAATGTAAACAGCGCCATTGGGAAATTGGGAAAGCATTTTATCACACCGATCTTGGTGTGGTCAGATGCTTTGAGGGCAGAGGAGAGATCTAGGGTCTAATAGACCCCAATTTTTTCAAAAAAGAGTACCTGTCACTACCTATTGCTATCATAGGGGATATTTACATTCCCTGAGATAACAATAAAAATGATTTAAAAAAAATAAAAATGAAAGGATCAGTTTAAAAATAAGATAAAAAATCAAAAAATTAATTAAAAAAAAAAAAAAAAAAAAAAGCACCCCTGTCCCCCCCTGCTCTTGCGCAAAGGCGAACGCAAGCGTTGGTCTGGCGTCAAATGTAAACAGCAATTGCACCATGCATGTGAGGTATCACCGCGAAGGTCAGATCGAGGGCAGTAATTTTAGCAGTAGACCTCCTCTGTAAATCTAAAGTGGTAACCTGTAAAGGCTTTTAAAGGCTTTTAAAAATGTATTTAGTTTGTCGCCACTGCACGTTTGTGCGCAATTTTAAAACATGTCATGTTTGGTATCCATGTACTCGGCCTAAGATCATCTTTTTTATTTCATCAAACATTTGGGCAATATAGTGTGTTTTAGTGCATTAAAATTTTAAAAAGTGTGTTTTTTCCCCAAAAAATGCGTTTGAAAAATCGCTGCGCAAATACTGTGTGAAAAAAAAAAATGAAACACCCACCATTTTAATCTGTAGGGCATTTGCTTTAAAAAAATATATAATGTTTGGGGGTTCAAAGTAATTTTCTTGCAAAAAAAAATAATTTTTTCATGTAAACAAAAAGTGTCAGAAAGGGCTTCGTCTTCCAGTGGTTAGAAGAGTGGGTGATGTGTGACATAAGCTTCTAAATGTTGTGCATAAAATGCCAGGACAGTTCAAAACCCCCCCAAATGACCCCATTTTGGAAAGTAGACACCCCAAGCTATTTGCTGAGAGGCATGTCGAGTCCATGGAATATTTTATATTGTGACACAAGTTGCGGGAAAAAGACAAATTATTATTATTTTTTTTTTTTTTGCACAAAGTTGTCACTAAATGATATATTGCTCAAACATGCCATGGGAATATGTGAAATTACACCCCAAAATACATTCTGTTGCCTCTCCTGAGTACGGGGATACCACATGTGTGAGACTTTTTGGGAGCCTAACCGCATAGGGGACCCCGAAAACCAAGCACCGCCTTCAGGCTTTCTAAGGGCGTAAATTTTTGATTTCACTCTTCACTGCCTATCACAGTTTCGGAGGCCATGTAATGCCCAGATGGCACAAACCCCCCCCAAATGACCCCATTTTGGAAAATAGACACCCAAAGCTATTTGCTGAGAGGTATAGTGAGTATTTTGCAGACCTCACTTTTTGTCACAAACTTTTGAAAATTGAAAAAAGAAAAAAAAAATACGTTTTTCTTGTCTTTCTTCATTTTCAAAAACAAATGAGAGCTGCAAAATACTCACCATGCCTCTCAGCAAATAGCTTGGGGTGTCTACTTTCCAAAATGGGGTCATTTTGGGGCGGTTTTGTGCTATCTTGGCATTTTATGGCCTTCAAAACTGTGATGGGTAGTAAGGAGTGAAATCAAAAATTAACGCTCTTAGAAATCCTGAAGGCGGTGATTGGATTTCGGGGGCCCGTATGAAGCTAGGCTCCCAAAAAGTGCCACTCATGTGGTATCCCCGTACTCAGGAGAAGCAGCAGAATGTATTTTGGGGTGTAATTCCACATATGCCCATGGCATGTTTGAGCAATATATCATTTAGTGACAACTTTGTGCAAAAAAAAAAAAAAAAAAAATGTCACTTTCCCGCAACTTGTGTCAAAATATAAAATATTCCATGTACTCATCATGCCTCTCAGCAAATAGCTTGGGGTGTCTTCTTTCCAAAATGGGGTCATTTGGGGGGGTTTTGTGCCATCTGGGCATTTTATGGCCTTCAAAAATGTGATAGGTAGTGAGGAGTGAAATCACAACTTTACGCCCTTAGAAATCCTGAAGGCGGTGCTGGGTTTTCGGGGCCCCGTACGCGGCTAGGCTCCCAAAAAGTCCCACACATGTGGTATCCCCATACTCAGGAGAATCAGCAGAATGTATTTTGGGGTGCAATTCCACATAAGCCCATAGCCTGTGTGAGCAATATATCATTTAGTGACAACTTTGTGCAAAAAAAAAAAAAATTGTCACTTTCCCGCAACTTGTGTCAAAAAATAAAATATTCCATGGACTCAACATGCCTCTCAGCAAATAGCTTGGGGTGTCTACTTTCCAAAATGGGGTCATTTGGGGGGGGTTTGTGCCATCTTGGCATTTTATGGCCTTAAAAACTGTGATAGGTAGTGAGGAGTAAAATCAAAAATTTATGCCCTTAGAAATCCTGAAGGCGGTGCTTGGTTTTTGGGGCCCCATACGCGGATAGGCTCCCAAAAAGTCCCACACATGTGGTATCCCCGTACTCAGGAGAAGCAGCAGAATGTATTTTGGGGTGTAATTCCACATATGCCCATGGCATGTTTGAGCAGTATATCATTTAGTGACAACTTTGTGCAAAAAAAAAAAAAAAAAAAAAAAATTGTCACTTTCCTGCAACTTGTGTCCAAATATAAAATATTCCATGGACTCAACATGCCTCTCAGCAAATAGCTTGGGGTGTCTACTTTCCAAAATGGGGTCATTTGGGGGGGTTTGTGCCATCTTGGCATTTTATGGCCTTCAAAACTGTGATAGGTAGTGGGGAGTAAAATCAAAAATGTATGCCCTTTGAAATCCTGAAGGCGGTGCTTGGTTTTCGGGGCCCCGTACGCGGCTAGGCTCCCAAAAAGTCCCACACATGTGGTATCCCCGTACTCAGGAGAAGCAGCAGAATGTATTTGGGGTGTAATTCCACATATGCCCATGGCATGTTTGAGCAATATATCATTTAGTGACAACTTTGTGAAAAAAAAAAAAAAAAATTGTCACATTCCCGCAACTTGTGTCCAAATATAAAATATTCCATGGACTTAACATGCCTCTCAGCAAATAGCTTGGGGTGTCTACTTTCCAAAATGGGGTCATTTGGGGGGGGGTTTGTGCCATCCTGGCATTTTATGGCCTTCAAAACTGTGATAGGCAGTGAGGAGTAAAATCAAAAATGTATGCCCTTTGAAATCCTGAAGGCGGTGCTTGGATTTCGGGGCCCCGTACGCGGCTGGGCTCCCAAAAAGTCCCACACATTTGGTATCCCCGTACTCAGGAGAAGCAGCTGAATGTATTTTGGGGTGCAATTCCACATATGCCCATGGCCTGTGTGAGCAATATATCATTTAGTGACAACTTTTTGTAATTTTTATTTTTTTTTTTTTTTCAATCACTTGGGACAAAAAAAAAAAATATTCAATGGGTTCAACATGCCTCTCAGCAATTTCCTTGGGGTGTCTACTTTCCAAAATGGGGTCATTTGGGGGGGTTTTGTACTGCCCTGCCATTTTAGCACCTCATGAAATGACATAGACAGTCATAAACTAAAAGCTGTGTAAATTCCAGAAAATGTACCCTAGTTTGTAGGCGCTATAACTTTTGCGCAAACCAATAAATATACGCTTATTGACATTTTTTTTACCAAAGACATGTGGCCGAATACATTTTGGCCTAAATGTATGACTAAAATTGATTTTAATGGATTTTTTTTATAACAAAAAGTAGAAAATATCATTTTTTTTCAAAATTTTCGGTCTTTTTCCGTTTATAGCGCAAAAAATAAAAGCGGCAGAGGTGATCAAATACCATCAAAATAAAGCTCTATTTGTGGGAAGAAAAGGACGCAAATTTCGTTTGGGTACAGCATTGCATGACCGCGCAATTAGCAGTTAAAGCGACGCAGTGCCAAATTGTAAAAAGTGCTCTGGTCAGGAAGGGGGTAAATCCTTCCGGGGCTGAAGTGGTTAAATGGGCGTGGCTCAAAGGGGTGTGGTTAGAGTCTGAGATGAATGAGGGATGGAGAGGGAAAGGGGGAAAGGGGAAAGGGGGGAGAGGGAGAGGGATGGAGGGACAGCAGCCCCAGATCCTACACCACAATAGAAATATGTGTATTCCAGCGTTTAACAATCAGCAGATAAGGATACACCAAACACCTGGTGTTAGCGCTTCAATCATCCCGACACCATGGTTGTTACGGTGTCAGGATGATTGAAGCGCATTATTTCTATTATTACATTGTAATATAGAATGAAATCATTCAACTCATCATAATGCAGAATCAGTGGACTCCTGAGCGTGTCACCTGCCACGTCGCCTGCCACCAGCAGAGTCCGTCCTTGCATCAGGTGTCCCCAGCAGAGTCCGTCCTTGCATCAGGTGCCCCCAGCAGAGTCCGTCCTTGCATCAGGTGCCCCCAGCGGAGTGCGTCCTTGCATCAGGTGCCCCCAGCGGAGTGCGTCCTTGCAGCAGTTGCCCCCAGCAGAGTCCGTCCTTGCATCAGGTGCCCCCAACAGAGTCAGTCCTTGCATCAGGTGCCCCCAGCAGAGTCCCTTCTTGCATCAGGTGCCCCCAGCAGAATCCCTCCTTGCATCAGGTGCCCCCAGCAGAGTCCCTCCTTGCATCAGGTGCCCCCAGCAGAGTCAGTCCTTACACCAGTGTCCCCAGCCTCAGTCCTTACACCAGTGTCCCCAGCCTTAGTCCTTACATCAGTATCCCAAGCAGAGCCATATTTACCCCCCTGTACATAGTTACTCCCCTCCCCCTGTACATAGTTACTCCCCTCCCCTATACATAGTTACCCCTCTCCCCCTAGTTACCCCCTGTCCATAGTTACCCCCCTTGCTTCAGGTGCCCCCAGCAGAGTCCGTCCTTACATCAGGTGCCCCCAGCAGAGTCCATCCTTACATCAGGTGCCCCCAGCAGAATCCGTCCTTACATCAGTTGCCCCAGCAGAGTCCGTCCTTGCTTCAGGTGCCCCCAGCAGAGTCCGTCTTTGCTTCAGGTGCCCCCAGCAGAGTCCGCCCTTGCTTTAGGTGCCCCCAGCAGAGTCCTTCCTTACATCAGTTGCCCCCAGCAGAGTCAGTCCTTACACCAGTGTCCCCAGCCTCAGTCCTTACATCAGTGTCCCAGGCAGAGCCATAGTTACCCCCCGTACATAGTTACCCCCTTCCCCCTGTACATAGTTACACCTCTCCCCCTAGTTACCCCCGTACATAGTTACCCCCCTTTACATAGTTACCCCCCCTGTACATAGTTACCCCCCTGTGCATAGTAACCCCCCTGTGCATAGTTACCCCCCTGTACATAGTAACCCCCCATGTACATAGTAACCCCCCTGTACATAGTAACCCCCCATGTACATAGTTACCTCCCTGTACATAGTAACCCCCCCGTACATAGTTACTACCCTCACTACATTACAGTTACATGCTGCTGGCCTGGGCTTTACACCGAGAGGGACAAGAGCAGAGCAAACTCCACGAGCGGTGCCATGTGTTCAGTGGAGAGGGGAGGGGCCGATCCCTGCAGCTAACCCCGGCTTCAGAATTGTGAAGAGAGAAGCCGATTCATTGGCTGCACGGATAGAGCCCCCTCCCCTCTCTACTGAACACAAGGGGAATGATCTAGCGGCGGCACCGTTGGCCATTTTGTTGGAGCCAGCTGCTGCAGAGCCAAACATTCCCGATTTCCCTGGACAAAAAAGGCAAAATCCTGAATCGGAATGGCATCTGATCGGGAGGAGGGTCCCAGAATCGGGATTGTCCTGGGAAAATAGGGACTGTTGGCAACTATGCACCCTAAATCAGGGCTGTCTTAATGAGTGGGCATACCTGGGCACTGATTAGGGGCCCCTGCACTTTCCCCAAAGCAGCTGGACCTTGAGCCCACGCTGCCCCAAAATTAGGGGCCCCATGATGGCACTGAGAGTGATGGATAGACAGGGGAGGCAGGCTGGCAGGGGTGCGCTGTGCAGAACCATTCCGCTTATTTCACAGCCAGCAGGGAGGGGCAGGGCTGGAGTGCCAGTGATGTTCTGAGCCTGCCCCATGCAGCTTGAATACTTGGGACTCAAAGGCTTTCAGGGTATCAGGGTAGGAGCTGGAGTGTGACCTGCTGAGTCAATAGCACTGAGAGCCCCCCCCTGTGTAAGTAGCATTGTGGATGGTGTCATGGTGAGCCCAGCTGTCCAGCACTGTTTGCAGGAAGGGCTTGGAATGCCTGGAGGGATATTCCTTCCTCCGCCCCTCCTTCTGCCTGCTTGATTGGTATAGGTGAGACCAGTGCTGGAGGTGGGCACAAAAGTTTACATGCACTGTATATCCACTGGAAAAGGGGGTACTACATGGATGGAATAATGGTGCTGGGGATATTAAGTGTGTATGGGGGAAAACAATGCTGAGGGAGGATCTGGGGTGTATAAGGGTAGCAATGCTTGGGGTAGCTTGGGTGGCTATAGTGCTAGAGGTATAAGGGATGTAGAGAGGCCACAGTGTAGGGGGTATCAGGGATGTAGTGGGGTCACAATACAAGGGGTATCTTATTGTATATGGTAACAGTGCTGGGGGGAATATCTAGTAGGCTTGTGCAATTCGTTTCGTAAGGAATCGAAATTCGGCCAAATGATGCATCCGAATAAAAAAATAACGAATTTCAACTAATACAAAAGAAATTATAGCGAATATAATGAATGAATTCAACATGATTCGGTAATTCGTTAAAGAACTAAGAAACAAAAGGTCAACTCAAAGTAAATCTTACAGTCCAATCAGCTGATTAATTTTGTGCTGGAGGTTGGATTACTGGCAAAGCGCATTCCTGAGAACTGAGTGAGAAGGGTGTTGTTTTGTATTTGAGCAGAGGAGAAGAGATATTGTCATTGTGTGTGTTAAAAGATTCAATAAACAAACGACTTTCAAAACTACGAATCATTATCACGAATATATATTCATACATAAATATCGAATTTCAACTAATATGAATGAAATTATAGCACATATAACGAATTAATTCAACATGATTCGAGATTCAGTATAACGAATATCGTCACTCTACAGAAATAACGAAAAAAAAATAACGAAAAAAAAACGTATTAATGTAACATAACGAATATATCAGAACAAAATTATGTATTTTATGAATGACATTGAACCGAAACTAAACAAAAGTCTAATATCTAGGGTGTAGAGGGGTCAGGTGCTGGGGGGATATCTAGGGTGTAGAAGGGTCAGAGTTCTGGGGGGATATCTAGGATGTAGAGGGGTCAGAGTGCTGGGGGATAGCTGGGGTGTAGAGGGGTCAGAGTGCTGGGGGGGATATCTGGGGTGTAGAGGTGTCAGAGTGCTGAGGGGATATCTGAGGTGTGGAGAGGTCAGAGTGCTGGGGGGATATCTAGGGTGTAGAGGGGTCAGAGTGCTGGGGGGATATCTGGGGTGTAGTGGGGTCAGAGTGCTGGGGGGATATCTAGGGTGTAGAGGGGTTAGAGTGCTGGGGGGATATATGGAGTGTAGAGGGGTCAGAGTGTTGGGGGGATACCTAGGGTGTAGAGAGGTCACACTGTTGGGGGGATATCTGGGATGTAGAGGGGTCACAGTGCTGGGGGGATATCTGGGATGTAGAGGGGTCAGAGTGCTGGAGGGATATCCGGGATGTAGAGGGGTTAGAGTGCTGGGGGATATCTGGGATGTAGAGGGGTCAGAGTGCTGGGGGGATATCGAGGGTGTAGAGGAGTCAGAGTGCTGGGGGGATATCTGGGGTGTAGAGGGGTCACAGTGCTGAGGGGATATCTGGGGTGTAGAGGGGTCAGAGTGCTGGGGGGATATCTGGGGTGTAGAGGGGCCATAGTGCTGGGGGGGATATCTAGGGTGTAGAGGGCCCATAGTGCTGGGGAGGCATCAATCTAGCAGATATATTATATGCACATTATATTGTTACTTTATGTATGTAGTATTTTCCCACTGTTTCTTTGCTGTACAGAATGATTGTTCATGTAGTTAAAGCAGAGCTCCACCCAAAAGTTGAAGCTCCGCTTGTCTGTTTACCTGCGCTGTCTCCATTGTAGGGGCCCCAGAGCATTACTTTGTCCAGGGGCCCATGATGCTATTAAGACAGCCCTGCCCTAAAAACAGGTATAACATGTAACATGTTCAAAAAGGTGAACTTATCCTTTATTAAAATGTCTTTCTAGCAAGCAAGGGAATGATCCTTATTTGTGGAGCTGGCGCCACACAGGGGGAGGTTCACTAAAACTGGTGCACACAGAATCTAATGCAGCTGTGCATAATAACCAATCAGCTTCCAGGTTTTATTGCCAAAGCTTAATTGAACATACTGAAACTAGAATCTGATTGGTTACTATGATAAACTGCTGCACCAGATTCTTTATGCAAAGCATGCATAAACATTTAGGCCCCATATACACCTGAGCGTTTTGTAGCTTGAAGCCTGAAGCTACAAAACGCTGGAGGGGAAAAAATCAATTATTCTCTATGGAGATGGTTCCCATCTCCACTCCAAAATGCCTGAAGCTCAAACAAATTCTGGAACTTTTTTTTAGGCAGATTACAGGCGTTTTTTTGCTTTTTAAATTGGTGACCTTTTGACCTGTCAAAATCGCTGCAAAATCGCATGAAACTGTTCTTGTTTAAAGACTGGGGCTGCTGACTGCTAGCATGATTCTTGGGGTGTTGCTTGAGCTGTCAGCCATGTCAGCTTGGATCTTGGTTAAGGTTACCATCTGTCCCTGTTTTCTGAGTCCTGTCCCTGGGAAATAGGCTCTACCGGGGAAGAGGCTCCAATTCATCACACTGAGCGGTAGTGTAGAGTGTGATGGGTGTGCGGGCCATGGGACAGGAGGCAGAACCTATTTCAAAATATTAACTTATATAAAAGATCTAACTCTGGACACAGTTTTTTATTGTGGATTTAATTCGCCGTGGCTCTTTATTATAGGTATTCAAAATTTATTAACAGCATAAAATGTAATGCTGATCTTATAAGTTCATACCAACAGCATATTTAGCTCAGCTATTAAAAGCTCAAGCTATTAAACGTTACAACACAAAGTCCCATTTCACAAGAAATGGACAAAACCGCTTAATATGAGCAGCGACATGAGAGGGAGGGCGGAATGTGCTTTCTTCCTCAATCCCTGCAACTGCTTTTAGTAATGATGCATTTTCTTTCTTTTATAGGCACTGACTCGTGCCAGGACCGTTGAAAAACACCTTTAACCAAACACAGGTAAGTACCACTGACATCCAAATAAATTGTATATATATATATATATATATATATATATATATATATATATATATTTTTTTTTTTTTTTTATTTAAAATTGTTTTGTCTGCCACTGTCCCATATGTGGATGGTGTGGTCATTTTGCCACACCTTCCACTTCCATTCATGCTTCCGCATATTTGCAGACCACTCCAGCCATTTTGAACTTACACTAGCACAGCACTAGATGCTAATGCCCCATGTGACCCAACCAGCTATTTTGGGTCAGGCAGAGCCTATTTAACCACTTGCTGCCCGCCCTATTACAGAATGACGGCGGCAAAGTGGTTTGATATTCCTGATCGGACGTCATATGACGTGATCAGGAATATCGAGACGGGGCGCGCATCGCGGCGATCGTTGTTGCGGGGTGTCAGTCTGACACCCTGCAACACCGATCTAGGTAAAGAGTCTCCGACGGAGACTCTTTACCACGTGATCAGCCGTGTCCAATCACGGCTGATCACGATGTAAATAGGAAGAGCCGGTGATCGGCTTTTCCTCACTCGCGTCTGACAGACGCGAGTAGAGGAGAGCCGATCGGCTGCTCTCCTGACAGGGGGGGTCTGTGCTGATAGTTTATCAGCACAGCCCCCCCCTCTGATCCTACCCAGGACCACCAGGGAAGTGATCCACACTGGACCACCTGGTATGCCCCTAGACCACCAGGGAAATGTCACTGTGTGCCCAGGCAGCTGCCAATCTGTGCCCAGGCAGCTGCCAGTCAGTGCCCACTGCAATGCCTACCACTGCCAGTGCCACCAGGGATGCCCATCAGTGCCTCATTTTAGTGCCGCGTATCAGTGCCCATCAGTGCCACGTATCAGTGCCCATCAGTGCCCAGCAGTGCTGCCTATCAGTGCCACCCTATCAGTGCCTAGCAGTGCCCAGCAGTGCCGCCTTTCATTGCCCATCAGTGTCGCCCATCAGTGCCCATCAGTGCCAACCAGTGCCACCCAGTGCCACCCATCAGTGCCCATCAGTGCCGCCTATCAATGCCCATCAGTGCTGCATATGAGTGCCACCCATCAGTGCCGCCTACCAGTGCCCATCAGTGCCGCCTACCAGTGCCCATCGTCAGTGCCCGTCAGTGCCCGCTCATTGGTGCCACCCTGTCAGTGCCGCCTTATCAGTGCCCATCAGTGAAAGAGAAAACTTACTTATTTACAATTTTTTTTAACAGAAACAAAAGCAAAACTTTTATTTTTTTCAAAATTTTCGGTCTTTTTTTATTTCTTTAGCAAAAAATAAAAACGGCAGAGGTGATCAAATACCACCAAAAGAAAGCTCTATTTGTGGGAACAAAATGATAAAAATGTAGTTTGGGCACAGTGTAGTATGACCGCGCAATTGCATTCAAACCGCGACAGCACTGAAAGCTGAAAATTGGTCTGGGCAGGAAGGTGTCTAAGTGCCCTGTATTGAAGTGGTTAAGGCCCTGGCTGCTGGGTTTTAGCTTGCTTTGGCGAGTGGACAGGGTAGGGACAGGTACCCTGTCTGTGCGGGACAGTAACAGTGCTAGGGAAATATTTCTGTGGAGGAGGGTAAGTGTAGGGCCTTATTTCTTTGGACTGACTATGATTGGGATCAGACAGCCAGTCCGCACTCTGTCCTCGCTCAACAGACGCTGTCATTCCTTCAATGCAAGTTCCGTTGCACCTGCCTGTGTGAATTATTGTCTCCGCACCACGCTGCACCCCACCTACATGGGAGCAACTGCATGATCCCTGAAGTCTGAATCCTGACCCCTGAACTCTGTTTTTTACTTACTCCTGAGTCCTGACCCCTGAACTCTGTTACTTACTCCTGACCCCTGAACTCTGTTTTTTACTTACTCCTGACCCCTGAAATCTGTTTGTTACTTACTCCTGACCCCTGAACTCTGTTACTTACTCCTGACCCCTGAATTCTGCATGTTACTAGATAAAACTAGAGTTCAGCTCTAAAGTCATACATTTAAGGCACACAGATTTTCTCTGTGTCATTAGGTATTTAATTGCATTTGATAAGTGTAGGAAAATGAATGCCTTCAGTCTTTTTTGTGTCTGAAATAATAATATCCCCAGCAGGGGAAAATTCTTCCTGTGGTTTCTACTGTGCCAGCGCATGTGTACAGAGTGTAGGACAGTACATCTTTCCTAACATTAAACATGTCAAAGAGCTCTGAAGTGGCAAACAAATCACTGCTTGGGTTGTCTAAAACAACATACATCCTGACAACTTTCACCAGATAAATTCTATCACTGGTTATCTCTGAAAATCCTTAATGACATAGCTCACTATAATTAGATGGCTGGAAGTGACTGTTCATGGCTCTCCCTGCCATGGATTTAGAGATTGGATACATAAAGAGGATATGGTAGAGAATAATACCTCTGATTTTTAGAGCAAAAGCTTTTACTCAAAGACTGATGATAATCTTGGTGTTGGAGTTGAAGTGTGCTGAGTGGGGTGAAGTCCCAGCACTAGCAACCAATTTAGGTTGGGCAGCAGGAGTGGTACACTAGACAGTATTTTTAGGGCTCCATGCACACTAGCTTATTTTTAAACTCCTAGCAGCTACTTCTGAGCATTTTTTTCTGCCCCTACAAGCAAAAAAAAAGCTGTCCTATGTGTCTATGCACACTATTGTAGGCTAGAAGAATTTTTCAAGCTTCAGCTTACTAGGAACAGAAGAAAAAACCTAATTTTGTGTTTTTGGAAGCGATTTGCCAGCGGAAATAAACGCTGAATGCTCCTAAACGCTGCTAACTGCTTTTAAGAGACGGTTTCCATTTTTTTTTAATTCTAAGCAGTGTCCTCCAGTCGCCAGCGAATAGCTGGTTGTCAAGGAGCTGGAGGTTGTCAGACGACTGGAGCCAGCGTAGCTGTCAGAGAGGAACCCCGCTAACAGCTGATGAGTCATCGGTTGTTAAAGTGGAGGTCTGCCCACCGCTGCAAAAATTAAAAGTCGGCAGCTGCACATACTACAGCTGCTGACTTTTAATAATCGGACACTTACCTGTCCTAGTGTCCAGCGATGTCGACACCGTAGCTGATGTTTCCATGAGCTGTCGGGTGCATGCCGCCTCCATTGCGAGTAAGGGAACCCGGCAGTGCAGCATTACTCCGGGAACCCTACTGCTCATGTGTGAGGCTCCAACCCTCTCCTCTCTCCTACTGGCCCGGCGGTTGGGGAAGGAGGAGGGTGGAGGAGGTAGCCCCAGCGATGACGCAAATACCCGCGGCTGAGGCTCCCAGAAGTGGGGACAGGATACCTGTGAAAGTGGGGAAGGAGTACAATGAGTAGAAGTTCCACTTTTGTGTGGAACTCCGCTTTAAGGACGCAGCAGCTGGCTTGACATCGAGGTAAACTGCTAAACTCTAGCAAAACACCAGCACACAAAAGGGAAAAACACTGGAAAAAACCCTGAAAAAATTCTGCTATTGAGCATTTTTTATACAGCATTTTTTTCAGCTCCTAGTGTGCATGGAGTCTAATTCTGGCTCTTTTGCTTTTAACTACTGGTTTCCCTGCATCCAATTCGCATTACAGGAGATTGTGACCCACTCTCTATGGAGCTGGTTCACATATCTCCATTGCGGCTGCAGAGCAGCTTGCGCAGAAATGCTGTGCGTCTTTGGTTTTGTTTCAGGGTCGAATTCAGGCAAAAATTCAGCCCTAATTCGTTCCTGAGCCCAGGTTCACACTGAGCTGCGGGAATGAAGCCATGCAAGTTCAGCTGAACTCACGCGATTTCACTCCTGCATGTCAGTCCCGATTTCGGCCACAATTTCAGAGACATCTTTGCGGGTTTCTGCACAGATGTCAATGTAAATCGCAGCCCGAAATCGCAAAAAGTAGTACAGAAATGTTTTTTGAAATTTAGGATGGTGCCATTGATGGCAATTGTAGCCAATTAGACATGTCAAATCGCATGTCAAAACGCTCCAGTGTAACAGGGACGCACCGGACTCCTGCTGCGAGTCGCATCGGTCGGAGGTGTGAACCCAGCCTTAAAGATGGATTGATGGAAAGCTAAACTGAATAAATAATATCATAAACCTGACTTCTAGATTCCATGGTGGAGTTTTATTGGTCCTTGGGCAGTAAGGTTCTGAAATAAAGTCATTATGAAGGTCAATGAACCAAATATATAGATAAATTGCTTCTGTTCCAGTTATTTGAATAGACAATTTTAAGTGCCTTTGTTCTTCTGAAACATTTTTTGTATGTTTTATTGTACAGATTTGATTCAAATAAAGATTAACAAACCAACAACCTATAATCGGGATTGTTTATTAAGCTGATATAATTTTTATGACCACAGCACCACAATTATCTTTATATTTTTACAGAGATATAAACATTTGCTTTAAGAAATATTTTGTGTATGTGCCTGTTTAATTTTGTTCAGGCCAATTTAAAGAGAGAAAGATTTTCTCTCTTATTTTTAGATTGTTCTCAGCAGCACTATTGATTTTGTGAGTTAAGATCAGCAAAACTTTAATCTGTCCTACTTAAGAAAGTGATCGTTTTCTTGACAGCTGATCTGCCTCTGTCAGCTGGAGTTTGGGTTAATGAGCTATTAGCACTTATAACTGACCTGCCTTGCTTTTCTCTTTTTTTTGCCATTAAAGCAAAAGGGGAGCAAGTAATGATTTTTAAATCACAAATGTAGCCTGCATGCAGTAAAATAGGGTTGTAGTTTTTTTTTAAGAACAAATTGTACTTACAGATAAAAAACGTCTGTTCAAGAATCAGTGCAGGATGGGCAGGTGTGTGCCTTCTTAAAGCCTGAGCTCCCGTTCACATTGGTGCGATTTGACAGGTCAAGTCAGCAATAGGAGCGTCCCAATGGATGCGGCGCCGGCTTTGCAACGGGACGGGGCTCTCCTCCTCGGCGGGAACCGAAGGCTTTCCTCATCGGCGGCTCTCGTCTCTTCCTTGGCGGCTCTCGTCTTTTCCTCTGCGGCTTTCCTCCTCGTCTCCTCTTCTGCCAAAGCGTTAGACATCCAATAGGATCACTTAATGCTTTGGCCAATCGGGAGACAGGTCTCACTGACCTGCCTGCTGATTGTCAGGGAGGAACGTTAGTGTGAAAATAGCGAAAATGAATTTGCTATGTCACACAACAGGGTGGGATCGGGACGCAGTGCTCTGCTCCCTGAGCCCACCCTATTTTTAAGCCTATTAGAGCCTCTGGCACTAATCACGTGCTTCAAAATACACACCCCCCGCCTATCCCCGGCATAGTATTTCATGTGTCCGGTGTCCTGAAAGGGGCCGGGCACATAAATAGGGAGGGTGGCGGAGGTGTAAGGGGGGGCAGCGCCCGTGCACCCACAATGCATGGGCCGCCACTTCTGGTAGTTAAGAGGAATTTTGCTTGGCCCCTTCACTAGTTACCCACATACTGGGGGGGACCCCATGGCACAGAATACCTAGGGACCCAGCCTAGAGTCTGAAGTTATAAAGAAGTGTGTTTCTTTTGTCCAACAGCAACCCACGGAACACTGTCACTGGGAGTGAGGTGACAGGACTGCTGAGTTGGTGGAGGCCGGTATGGGCGTTGGGGCAGTATCGACACGCTGGTGTCTCGCCACCACTTCCATGCTTGGAAGTCGCAGCTCTCTTTGTAAGTGCAGTTTCATTTGTCATGATAATTGTTTTACAAACACGCATGTTGCTGCATTCCTCTGGCAACTTTAGTGATAGTGAGTGTATTTAGCTCTGTTGTTTACGCATGGTGGAGAGGATTTCCATTAGCTGGTGGAAGACACTTTCTTTGCGTTGATATTTATCACATATTTTGGACTCTTTGTTTTTATTATAATTTTTGAATATTATGGATGCTTTTTGTACATTATGAATGCTGTATTGATTCAATGCATTCTTTAAGCTCATAATATTCAATATTTGGAGGAGCTGCATTATTTACTTTATTAATAAATTTAATTGACTAGGGGTTGACATTGACTATGGTGTGATCCCACTACACTGTAAATTCATAAATGCAGTAAAGCAAAGTTTATAAAAGACGTTGCCACCAATAATCTTTAGAAATAGTAGTGGAGACGGAGTAATGTGGGTACCAAGATAAAAGCATTTGCTCTGTAGTATACACCCCAAGTGGAAGTAATGCCGTGTACACATGGGCGGACTTTTCGGCATCAAAGGTCTGACGGTCTTTCCGACAGACTTTTGACAGACTTCCGACGGACTTTCAAACGAGCGAACTTGCACACACACAATCACACCAAAGTCCAACGGATTCGTACGTGATGACGTACGACCGGACTAAAATAAGGAAGTTGATAGCCAGTAGCCAATAGCTGCCCTAGCGTCAGTTTTCATCCGTCGGACTAGCATACAGATGAGCGGATTTTTCGACCTGACTCAAGTCCATCGGAAAGATTTGAAACATGTTCCAAATCTAAAGTCCGTCTGATTTTCAACCGAAAAAGGCCGCTGCAGGTCCGATGAAGCCCACACATGGTCGGATTGTCCGACGGATTCGTCCCATCGGACCAGTCCGGTCGAAAAGTCCACCCGTGTGTACACGGCATTAGCCATGAATCCTCTCTTTGATTACCATGGTGGTAAGGGCTGAATGGTTACATTGTTACATTTATGCATTATATTATATTATGCTTTTATTAAACACCTTTGATATTTTTGTTTACTAATAGTTTTGATATGTGAAAATAACAGAGCTATAGAATCTATATTTGTGGATTAGTATCGTTAAGGTATATACGTATTTATCATGGAAACAAGTTGGTCCTTTCCAAAGTCATATAGTTGTGATATACTCAGATCATTTTGTGTCTCCATCAACTGTAGAAAATTCAGTTTGAATTAAGATCTTATATTGAACTATTTTTCAGTTGAAAGTTTTCACACATAGAAAAATCATTGTTGTCTGTGGAGATAAGGACTCAATTCTGGATAACTGATAGAGAAGAGGTTTTCTACTTATTTTTGTATTTGTGATTCACAATCTATAATAATTATGACACTCAGTTACTTTGAAACCCCTAACAAAACCTTGTTTGCAGAATTCCTAAAAACTGCAAAGCTGAACCTGGCTAATACATATAATTGCAGAAATGTGCCAAGAGAGACACGCTGCTGCAAGTGCGGGAGAGCTGTGAGGAGCATGCTGCACACCGAGAGAGGCACGCTGCTGCAAATCATGGGAGAGCTGTGAGGAGCATGCTGCTGCAAGTTGGGGGAGAATGGGGAGCCACAAGTCCCGCAAACATTCGAACACCGTTAAAGTCTATGGGACTCGAACGTGAGAAATCAAAATTGCAAATTTTAAATGCTAATATACAAGTTATTGTCCTAAAACGGGTTTGGGGACCCAGGTCCTGCCCCAGGGGACATGTATCAAAGCAAAAAAAAGTTTTAAAAATGGACGTTTTTACGGGAGCAGTGATTTTAATGATGCTTAACCACTTCAATACCAGGCACTTAGACATCTTCCCGCCCAGACCAATTTTCAGCTTTCAGCGCTGTCGCAATTTGAATGACAATTGCGGGGTCATGCTACACTGTACCCAAACAAATTTTTTATAATTTTGTTCCCACAAATAGAGCTTTCTTTTGGTGGTATTTGATCACCTCTGCGGTTTTTATTTTTTGCGCAACAAATAAAAAAAGACCGAAAATTTTGAAAAAAAACAAGTTTTTCTTTGTTTCTGTTAAAACTTTTTTGTAAATAAGTACGTTTTCTTCTTCAATGACGGGCACTGATATGGCTGCACTGACGGGCACTGACGGGCACTGATACGGCGGCACTGATGGGCACCGATGAGGTGGCACCAATGAGGTGGCACTGATGAGCTGGCACTGACGGGCACTGATGATGGGCACTGATAGGCGGCACTGATGGGCACTGATAGGCGGCACTGATGGGCACTGATAGGTGGCACTGGTATGCGGCACTGATGGGCACTCATAGGTGGCACAGATGGGCACTTATAGGCGGCACTGATGGGCACTCATAGGTGGCATTGATGGGCACACATAGGTGGCATTGGTTACTTATGGGTGGCACTGATAGTTGGCACAGATGGGCATGGATGGGCACTGATAGATGGGCACTAATGGGCACGGATGGGCACTGACAGGTGGCATGAATGGACACTGATGGGTGGCACTGATGGCACTGCTTGTTTGCAGTGATGCCCCTAAGGGTGGCATTGCTGGGCATCACTGCAACATAATGGTGCCAATCAGTGCCCATTTGTGGGCACTGATTGGCACAGATTTGGCACACTGGGCACATGTGGATGGCCATGGGGTACATACCTGGCCATCCACATGTTGCCCCTTCCCTGGTGGTCCTAGTGGCGATCCCTGGTGGTCCAGTGTGGTGATCTGCGGGGGGGCTGCGCTGATAAACAATCAGCGCAGACCCCCCCTGCCAGGAGAGCCGCCGATCGGCTCTCCTCTACTCGCGTCTGTCAGACGCGAGTGAGGAATAACCGATCAACGGCTCTTCCTATTGACAGCGTGATCAGCCGTGATTGGACACGGCTGATCACGTGGTAAAGAGCCTCCGCCGGAGGCTTTTTACCAAGATCAGTGTAGCGGTGTGTCAGACTGACACACCGCTCCACCGATCGCCGCGATGCGCGCCCCCGGGGGCGCGCTGCGGCATGTTATCCTGCTGGACGTCATATGACGTCCAGTCAGGATAACAGAACCACTTCCCGGACGTCAATCTGCTATAGGGCGGGCGGGAAGTGGTTAAAGTGAAAAAATAAAAGTGAAATATTTCTTTAAATATCATACCTGGGGGTGTCTATAGTATGCCTGTAAAGTGGCACGTATTTCCCGTGTTTAGAACAGTCCCTGCACAAAATGACAAATGAATAAAAGTCATTTAAAACTGCTTGCGGCTGTAATGTAATGTCAGGTTCCGGCAATATGGATGAAAATTATTGAGAAAAACGGCATAGGTAACCCCCCAGCCCATTACCAGACCCTTTGAGTCTTGTATGGATATTAAGGGGAACCCCGCACCCAAATTAAAAAAAGAAAAGGCGTGGAGCCCCCAGGCCCTATATACTCTGAACAGCAGTATACAGGCGGTCCAAACAAGACAGGGAATGTAGGTTTGTTCTTAAGTTGAATCTGTTTGTAATTTGGAACAGGTAAATTTTTTAAGTGTAGCTCCAGCCAAAAAATCTATTTTTAAGCTTTTTGGATAACATAGGGAAGGGTTATCATCACCCCTGTAACATTTGTTTTGCTGTCTGCGCCCATGTTCAGAAGATTTCACCTCACTTTCTGTCCCAATGACAATTGGATTTTGAAAATTTGGGGTTTTTAGGGAAACAAGGATCGGTGATAATAAAGCATCAGTGGAGACACCTTTTTCCCATATTAACTCTTACAAGAGCTAATTTCCCTTCCTAGGGGTAGATTTCCTCTCACTTCCTGTTGTCTCCCTCTGTTTGTAAGTAGGAGTCATTTGTAAGTCAGATGTTTGAAAGTAGGGGACCGCCTGTTTATACTATACGGCCTGCCCTATATACCCTGCAGAAATTTGAACCTTAGGTGTTGGTGGTACCAGAACACTGTAAGCCCTCACAGTTACTCTTGGTGAGCACTGGAACGGGCCCTGCTGTGAAATATTATTATAAAGAATTGTAATTACATGCCCCTGTTGAACAGGGTCAGAAAAATTGGGCCTTTGGTGGTGGTGTGGTGGTGTTACCACAACACTGTAAGCCCTCACAGTTACTCTTGGTGGGCGCAGGAACGGGCCCTGCTGTGAAATATTAGATCAAAAATTATAATTACACGCCCCTGTTAAACAGAGGCAGAAAAATTGGGCTTTAGGCACTGGTGGTGGTGCCCAGAACCAAAAATGTTCTTAGAAGCTATCAACATGAATGTGGCGAAAAAAAGCCAAGTTCCCCTGACTCTGTTCTGGTGCCATACTTGCACAGGTACTCATTGATGGCCCTCTGATGTGTGTGCAGCCACTGCAGCATTGCCAACATTGAGTTCCACCTGGTGGGCATGTCACAGATTAGGCGGTTCTTGGGCAGGTTGCATTCCTTTTGAAGGTCAGCCAGCCGAGCGCTGGCATTATATGACCGGCGGAAATGCCCACAGACTTTCCTGGCCTGCCTCAGGAGATCCTGTAAGCCCGGGTACCTGCACAAGAACCGCGGCACCACCAAATTAAGGATGTGACCCAAACAGGGAACATGGGTCAGGTGTCCCTGTCGGAGGGCAAAGAGGAGGTTGGTGCCATTATCGCAAACCACCATTCCTGCCTTAAGTTGGCGTGGCGTCAACCACCTCTGAACCTGCCCCTGCAGAGCTGCCAGAATCTCTGCCCCAGTGTGGCTCCTGTCCCCTAAGCAGACCAACTCAAACACCGCATGGCATCTTTTGGCTTGCGTAGTTACGTAGCCCCTTGAACGCCTACGGAGCACCGCTGGTTCCGAGGTCAAATCTGCACAGGAAGAGGCCATACAGGAAGAAGAAGAGGAGGGGTGGAGGAGAGAGGTGTGGCAGAATCACCCCTACCAGCATTTTGGAGGCGTGGTGGTGGAACAAGCTCCAACATTCCTGCACCCTGTCCTGCATCCTTCCCAGCTGCCAGCAGGGTTACCCAGTGCGCCGTGAAAGAAAGGTAACGTCTCTGTCCATGCCTGCTGGACCATGAGTCAGCAGTAATATGCACCTTACCGCTGATCGCCCTGTCCAAGACATTGCCTTCCACATGCCGGTAGAGAGCCGGAATGGCTTTCTGAGGAAAAAACGGCATTTTGGAACCTGCCACTGAGGTACCGCACATTCCACAAATTCTCGAAAGGGGGCAGAGTCCACCAGCTGAAAAGGCAGCAGTTGGAGTGCTAGCAATTTAGCCAAACTAGCATTTAGCCACTGAGCATGTGGATAGCTGGGACCAAATTTCTTTTACGGTTTAGCAACTGGGGTAGGGAAATTTGCCTGCTACAATCGGATTTAGGTGCTTATGCCCACATGTATCAATGCAAAAAAGTTTTAAAAACAGCCGTTTTTTCGGGGGCAGTGATTTTAATAATGCTTAAAGTGAAACAATAAAAGTGTAATATATTCCTTTAAATTTTGTGCCTGTGGGGCGCATGTTTCCCGTGTTTAGAACAGTCTGACAGCAAAATGACATTTCTAAAGGAAAAAAAGTCATGTAAAACTACTATCGCTAGAGCCGGCTATAATGAATTGTCGGTCCGGCAATACACATAAAAGTTCATTGATAAAAACGGCATGGAATTTCCCTACAGGGGAACCCTGAACCAAAATTTTTAAAAAATGCGTGGGGGTCCCCCTAAATTCCATACCAGGCCCTTCATTTCTGGTATGGATTTTAAGGGGAACCCCGCGTCAAAATTTAAAAAAAAAATGGTGTGGGGTCCCCCCAAAAATCCATACCAGACCCTTATCCGAGCACGCAACCTAGCAGGCCGCAGGAAAAGAGGGGGGACGAGAGAGCGTCCCGTCTCCTGAACCGTACCAGGCCACATGCCCTCAACATTGGGAGGGTACTTTGGGGTAACCCCCCAAAGCACCTTGGCTCCATGTTGATGGGGAGAAGGGCCTCATCCCCACAACCCTTGCCCGGTGGTTGTGGGGGTCTGCGGGCGGGGAGCTTATCGGAATCTGGAAGCCCCCTTTAACAAGAGGACCCCCAGATCCCGCCCCCCCATGTGAATTGGTAATTACCCCTACCATTTCACATAAAAAGTGTCAAAAAGGTTAAAAATCACAAGAGATGGTTTTTGACAAGTCCTTTATTAATTTCTTCTTCTTCCATCTTCTTTCTTCTGGTCTTCCTTCGGTGTTCTTCTTCTTCCTCCATCTTCTTCTTCTCCATCTTCTTATTCCTCCGCTCTTCTCATCCCGCATCTTCCTCCGGCTTCTTCTCCGCTCCGTCCGCATGATCCGCCTCAGTGGGAGTCTTCCGCCATGTGACGCTTCGGTTCTCCTGACACTTCTTATATAACAGAGGGCGGGGCCACCCGGTGACCCCTTTACGTTACCCCACCCCCCTCTGACAACACGGGGAAAGCCACAGGGAAGTCCCCATGAAGTGCCCCTGCGTCAGAGGAGGGTGGGGTCACTGGGTGGCTCTGCCCTCCATTATATAAGAAGTGTCAGAAGAACCAAAGCGTCACACGGTAGAAGACTCCCACTGAGGCAGATCGTGCAGCCTGTGAGCCCTCTTTTAGTGGCCTTTCCTTGGTGGCCTTCCAGACATGCTGTAAAATTGGATTAGCAAAACACCGCCTGAAGTTTACTAGAAAAATTTCACCAGGAATAGCTTGCAGTCAGGTATAGGCTTGGCTAGACTAGAATGTAGTGGATATATATGTAGGAGACTGTATATATATATATTTATGCACTGCAGATCACTGAATCACCTCCATGCCTGCCTGCCTGAAAGTGTAGTTGAAAACGTACACCAGGAATGGCCTGTAGACAGGTATAGGCTTGGCTAGACTAGAATGCAGTGGATATATGTGTAGGAGACAGTATATATATTTTATGCACTGCGGATCACTGAATCACTTGCCTGCCTGCCTGAAAGTGTATTTGAAAACGTACACCAGCAATGACCTGTAGTCAGATATAAGCTTGGCTAGACTGGAATGCAGTGGATATATATATGTTGGAGATTGTATATATATTTAATGCACTGCGGATCACTGAATCACTTGCCTGCCTGCCTGAAAGTGTATTGGAATATGTACACCAGCAATGGCCTGCAGTCAGATATAGGCTGGGCTAGACTGGAATGCAGTGGATATATATATATGTTGGAGACTGTATATACATGTAATGCACTGCGGATCACTGAATCACTTGCCTGCCTGCCTGGAAGTGTATTTAAATATGTACACCAGGAACGGTTTGCAGTGAGATCTAGCTAAACTGGACACAGTGTGTGTGTGTGTATATATATATATACATATATATATACAAAGCTGGGATGTACTGTATATATATATATATGCTAAATACTAAACTATACTAAACTGGATACAGTGGATATATATATATATATATATATATATATATATATATATATATACACCAGTCTGACTGTATATATAAATATTAAATACACTGCAGCTAACTGAATCAACTGCCTGCCTGAAGTATATTAGAAACAGTACAGCAGGAATGGTCTGCAGTGAGATCTAGCTAACTGAATAAACTGCCTGCTCAAAGTAAATGAAATGACACTCTCTCTCTCTATCTCTCTCTCCACCAGCAACACACTACACAAGGCCGATGTGCAGGCGGCCTTATATAGTGGGGGGTGTGGACTTAACCCCCTGAGCCATAATTGGCCAAAGGCACCCTGCCTTTGGTCAATTATGGCTCTCTTTGCTGACAGCGCTGTGATTAGCCAAAGCATGCGGGTCATAGTGCATGCTTGGCCAATCATCAGCCAGCAATGCACTGCGATGATGCAGTGCATTATGGGTCGTGACGTGCCGCTCGAATTTTGGTGCGAACACCCCATGATGTTTGATCTTCGGCGAACGATCGAACAGCCGATGTTCGAGTCAAACTCATGTTCGACTCGAACTCAAAGCTCATCCCTACTCAGAATGTGCATCATGTATAACATACTTATTACAAACCTAAAGTGGAGCTGCTGACTTTTAATATTAGGACACCTACCTGTCCACAAATCCAGCGGTGTCTTCACCCGAGCCGATTTTTCAATCGCTATAGCCAGCATTGAGCGAAGGTCAGATGGTACTAATGGAGGCACTAGTGATAATATAACCATAATACCAAAATCTTGGGTGAATGAGTTGGCAAATCAAAATTACAGCCCCAGAAAACCTAAGGAGAAAATAATATGCACCTATACAAAACTGAGAGGCATGTACACAAATGCCAGGAGCCTAGCTAGCAAAATGGATCAACTGGAGCTGCTGTTACACAAGGAGGATTTTGACTTACTGAGAATAGCAGAAACTTGGTTTGACAGCTCACATGACTGGCAAATGGGGCAAAGGGGAGGTTGAATCCATGTGGGTGGAACTTTAAAGGGAAGACACAAGTGGGAAAATAATAGTGGGGGTATGCTACAGGCCCCCTAACCTGAAGGATGAGGAGTTGGACCTCCTATCACAGTTAGAAATGCCAGGGAAATGTCATTATAATTGGGGACTTCAACTATGCAGATATTGACTGGGCAGAAGGGACAGCTTACTCATTAAAGGGCCTTAATTTCTTAAATAAAGCAGGTGTCCACAAAAGACTAGAAAAGCTTAACACAAATAAATCACCAGGATTGGAGGGTGTTACACCCGAGAGTCCTCAAAGAAAAATTGGTCTTTGGGTATCGTTGGTGCCTTCACACTGTAACCATATAGAGGTACTCTTGATGAAAGCAAGAATTGGCCTTGCTGTCAAATTGCAATGATATGCACCTGTCAGACAGGTGAGGAAAAATTGGTCCTTGGGTGTTAATTGTGCCCATGAAACCTACACCAAAACATTTCCTCCAGATGAAATCAACATCCACAAAGCTAGGCAGCCTAGACAGTCTTTCAGAGATTTGAGATCTAGAAAACACTTAATCAGCGACAAAGGCATCAGGGGCTTAATAGCTGCTGCTAATCCAGGACTAGGGATGAGCTTCGTGTTCGATTCGAACCCATGTTTGACTCGAACATCGTCTGTTCGCCCGTTCTCCGAAATGCGAACGATATCGGACGTTCGTGCCAAATTCGTGTGGCGCGTCACGGCCTATAATTCACTGCGGCATCGCAGTGCATTGCTGGCTGATGATTGGCCAGGTATGCACTATGACCCGCATGCTTGGCCAATCACAGTGCCGTCTGTACAGAGAGCTGTAATTGGCCAAAGCCAGGGTGGCTTTGGCCAATTATGGCTCAGGGGGTTTAGTACACGCCCCACACTATATAAGGCTGCCTGCACGTCGGCCCTGTGTAGTGTGTTCCGGCTTTGAGACAGAGACAGAGAGACAGTGTCATTTGATTTAAGTTAGATAGACTAGGTAGGACAGTCAGGCAGTTAGCTGCACTTACAGTGTATTGTGTGTGTATATATATATATATGCATCCCAGGTGTTGTATATGTGTGCGTGTATCACTGTATTCAGTTTAGCTAGATCCGTTCCTGTTATTATCTTCCTACTGACAGGCAGGCAGGTATTGTTACAGTATTTAAAGATACCTGAAGAAAATTGCTGGTGTTCTTCTGATCCTATTAGTACCAAAGTCAGGCAGCTGCAGTATTTACAGTGCACAGTGTTCAGCTAAAGCTACAAGTTAGTGTAGTGCGACCTCTGCACAGTGTTCAGCTAAAGCTACAAGTTAGTGTAGTGCAACCTTGGCACAGTGTTCAGCTAAAGCTACAAGTTAGTGTAGTGCGACCTCTGCACAGTGCTCAGCTAAAGCTACAAGTTAGTGTAGTGCGACCTCTGCACAGTGTTCAGCTACAGCTACCTGTAGAAGATTGGTGGTGTTTTTCTGATCCTATCACTACCGCAGGCAGCTACATTATTTACATGTTAGTGTAGTGCGACCTCAGGACAGTGTTAAGTTAAAGCTACAAGTTAGTGTAGTGCGACCTCTGTACAGTGTTCAGCTAAAGCTACAAGTTAGTGTAGTGCGACCTCTGCACAGTGTTCATCTAAAACTACAAGTTAGTGTAGTGCGACCTCTGCACAGTGTTCAGCTAAAGCTACAAGTTAGTGTAGTGCGACCTCTGCACAGTGTTCTGCTAAAGATACAAGTTAGTGTAGTTTGACCTCTGCACAGTGCTCAGCTAAAGCTACAAGTTAGTGTAGTGCGACCTCTGCACAGTGTTCAGCTAAAGCTACCTGTAGAAGACTGGTGGTGTTTTTCTGATCCTATCTTTACCGCAGGCAGCTACATTATTTACACGTTAGTGTAGTGCGACCTCGGCACAGTGTTCAGCTAAAGCTACAAGTTAGTGTAGTGCGACCTCTGCACAGTGTTCAGCTAAAGCTACAAGTTAGTGTAGTGCAACCTCTGCACAGTGTTCAGCTAAAGCTACAAATTAGTGTAGTGCGACCTCTGCACAGTGTTCAGCTAAAGCTATCTGTAGAAGATTGGTGGTGTTCTCATACTAATAATACTACAGGAAGGCAGTTGATTTTGCTAGCTGCAGTATCAGTATATATATATCCCAGCTTAGTGCAGCTACATCTCACTGCAGGCCATTAGTATGTCTGAAAGGCCAGCAAGGAGAGGAAGACAGTCACAAGACAATAAAAGAGGGAAAGCAGGCTCTGTGTCTAGAGGCAACAGTGCTGGTCGTGGACATGGTGCATCCTCATCAGCACGTGGCCGTGGGACACGCTTGGCCTTTTTTTCGGCAGCTGGCTGTGTTAAGCCGCAACATGCGGAAGAGTTGGTCGAGTGGATGACCAAGCCGTCCTCATCCTCCTCATCCTCTCTCACCCATGCTCAGGGTACTTTGTCTGGCAAAGCAGCTGCCAACTCGGCCTCTTCCCTCGGCTCAATGGAATCAGTCACTCCTTCCCTAGCCCCACCATGTCCCCCGAACTGTTTGACCACAGTGTTGGGTACATGCTCCAGGAGGATTCCCAGCGTTTTGAAGGCTCCGATGATGGTACTCAGCTAGAGGAAGGCAGTAATGTGAGCCCAGACAGAAGGGGTACCTAAGAACGACAGCAATCTGGCAGTCATATTGCCCCTGCTGCAGCATACTGCCAGGTTTGCTCCAGTGATGAGGAGGGAGGGGATGATGAGGTCACTGACTCCATTTGGGTGCCTGATAGGAGAGAGGAGGAGGAGGAGGAGGCACATCACCAATGAGGCAGGATGCCCTCCAGGGGCCAGCTTAAGGGCAGCACACTGACTGCATTACACCGCAAAGCTCCACATGTGCAGGGCGCTGCTGTCTCTGCGTGTTATTCCAAAAGTTCTTTGGTGTGGGCCTTTTTTGAGACGAGTGCATCAGATCCCACCGCTGCTATTTGCAACATATGTCTCAAGTGTATCTCGCGTGGCCAAAACATCTCCCACTTGGGCACCACATGCTTGACCAGACATATGTTGACCTGCCATGCAGTTCGTTGGCAAGCGTACCTAAAAGACCCACACCAAAGAACAAAGAGGACCTCTCCTTGCTCCTCATCAGCTGAGATCTCCAACCCCACTATACCTTCAGTCCTCTCTGAGACCTGCACTGAGAGGAATGAAGGTGTAGAATTAGGTGTGTCACAGCCAAGTACTTGTGGGCAATCTGCTATCGGTACACCGACGTCAGATTGTACCAGGCAAATTTCCCTGCCCCAGCCGCTGCACCGCCGAAAGAAATTTGCTCCCAGCCATCCACATGCCCAGCAGTTAAATGCTAGCTTGGCAAAATTGTTAGCACTTCAACTGCTACCTTTTCAGTTGGTAGACTCTGCCGCCTTCTGTGAGTTTGTGGAGTGTGCGGTTACTCAGTGGCAGGTACCCAAACGCCACTTTTTCTCATGGAAGGCGATTCTGACTCTCTACCGGCATGTTCAAGGCAATGTCCATGCCTCGCTGGACAGGGCTGTCAGTGGTAAGGTGCATATTACCACTGACTCATGGTCCAGCAGGCATGGACAGGGACATTACCTAAGTTTCACGGCGCATTGGTGACTCTGCTGGCAGCTGGGAAGGATGCAGGACAAGGTGCAGTAGTGTTGGAGGTTGTTCCGCCACCACGCCTCCAAAATGCTACTACTGGTGATTCTGACACACCTCTCTCCTCCACCCCCTCCTCTTCTTCTAACTCCATGGCCTCTTCCTGTGCATTGTCCTCGGAACCAGCGGTGCTCCGTAGGCGTTCAAGGGGCTACGCAACTACGCAGGCCAAAAGATGCCATTCGGTGCTTGAGCTGGTGTGCTTGGGGGACAGGAGCCACATTGGGGCAGAGGTTCTGTCACCTCTGCAGGGGCAGGTTAAGAGGTGGTTGATGCCATGCCAACTTAAGGCAGGAATGGTGGTTTGCGACAATGGCATCAGGCTCCTCTCCGCCCTCCGACAGGGACAAATGACCCATGTGCCCTGTTTGGCTCACGTCCTTAACTTGGTGGTGCAGCGGTTCTTGGGCAGGTACCCAGGCTTACAGGATGTCCTGAGGCAGGCCAGGAAAGTCCGTGTGCATTTCCGCCGGTCACATAACGCCAGTGCTCGGCTGGCTGACCTCCAAAAGGAATTTAACCTGCCCAAGAACCGTCTAATCTGTGACTTGCCCACCAGGTGGAACTCAACCTTGGCCATGCTGCAGCGACTGCACATGCAGCAGAGGGCCATCAATGAGTACCTGTGCGACTATGGCACCAGGACAGGGTCAGGGGACTTTGTTTTTTTTCCCCATGCCAGTGGGCCATGATCAGGGATCCATGCACTGTCCTGTCACCATTTGAGGAGGCCACGAGGATGGTGAGCAGTGACAGTGCATGCATCAGTGACACTGTCCCCCTTGTCCACCTGTTGGAACACACACTGCATGGAATAATGGACAGGGCACTTGAGGCAGAACAGAGGCAGGAAGAGGAGGACTTCCTTAGCTCTCAAGGCCCCCTTCATCCAGACAGTGTTCCTGCATGCCCGCCGATCACACAGGAAGAGGATGAGGAGGAAGAGGAGGATTGTGTCAGCATGGAGGTGGAGCCTGGCACTCAGCATCAGCAGCAGTCTTTAAGGGATCATTTACAGTCCCAAGAAACCCATGGACTTGTATGTGGCTGGGAGGAGGTGGCTGACCCAGAGGACTCTGGACCGAATGCCTCAGCAAACCTACACTGCATGGCCTCCCTGATCCTGCAAAGCCTGCGGAAGGATCCTCGTATTCGTGGTATCAAGGAGAAGGATCAATACTGGCTGGCAACCCTCCTTGATCCACGTTACAAGGGTAAGGTTGCGGACCTTATCTTGCTGTCGCAGAGAGAGCAGAGGATGAAACTTGCAGAAAGGTCTGTGCAACGCGTTCCCAGAGACTGGGAGGTTACAAACTCCTGTTCCTGGACAACGTGTTGCTGAGGCTTCGGTCAGTCAAAGAAGGAACGATGGAGAAGGTGGCTGTCTGACCAATGCGTTCAGACAATTTTTTAGTCCGCAGCCCCAAGGTATGATCGGTTCCAGCAACCATCGCCAGCGTCTGTTTTACATGGTGCAGGAATACCTAGGGGCAAGATCTGACTCCTTTCCCACTGAAAATCCTCTGGGTCTTGAGGATGGATCACTGGCCAGAGCTTGCACAGTATGCAATTGAGCTACTGGCCTGTCCTGCATCCAGCGTTCTTTCGGAACGCACATTTAGTGCTGCTGGAGGTTTTGTAACCGATCACAGGGTGTGCCTGTCCACCGACTCGGTCGATCGACTGACCTTCATAAAAATGAATCAGTCTTGGATCACCACCAGCTACCAAGCACCTGATGCTGATGTAACCGAATAATTTTTTCTGAAATGTCAGATCCCTTCAAGACTGCCTATGCTGATGCTGAGTGACTATCCTGTTATGCTGAGTGACTATCCTCTTCCATCATCCTCTTGATCATGCTGATAGCTTGTAAGAATATTTTTGGCTAAGGCCCAATTTTTCAGCCCCTGTTTAACAGGGGCGTGTAATTACAATTTTTGATGCAATATTTTACAGGAGGGCTCGTTCCTGTGCTCCAACTAGAGTATCTGTGAGGGGTTGCAGTGTTGTGGCAACAGCACCAGTGCCTAAGGCCCATTTTTCAGCCCCTGCTTAGCAGGGGCGTGTAATTACAATTTTTGATGCAATATTTTACAGGAGGGCTAATTCCTGAGCTCCAACTAGAGTATCTGTGAGGGGTTGCAGTGTTGTGGCACCAGTGCCTAAGGCCCAATTTTTCTGCCCCTGTTCAACAGGGACATGTAATTACAATTCTTGATCTAATATCTCATAGCAGGGCCCGTTTCTGCTCCCACCAAGAGTAATGTGAGTACTTACAGTGTTGTGGCACCAGCACCACCATCACCAAAGGCCCAATTTTTATGCCCCTGTTCAACAGGTGCATGTAATTTCAATTCTTGATCTAATATTTCACAGCAGGGCCTGTTCCAGCTCCCACCAAGAGTAACTGTGAGGACTTACAGTGTTGTGGCAACACCACCACCACCACCACCAAAGGCCCAATTTTTATGCCCCTGTTCAACAGGTGCATGTAATTACAATTCTTGATCTAATATTTCACAGCAGGGCCCATTCCTGCGCCCACCAAGAGTAACTGTGAGGGCTTATAGTGTTGTGGCAACACCACCACCACCTCCACCAAAGGCCCAATTTTTCTACCACTGTTCAATAATGGCATGTAATTACAATTCTTGATCTAATACTTCACAGCAGGGCCCGTTCTTGCGCCCACCAAGAGTAACTGTGAGGGCTTACAGTGTTGTGGGAACACCAACACCTAAGGCCCCAATTTCTGCAGAGTATATAAGGCAGGCCCCTACTTTCAAACATCCAACTTACAAACGACTCCTACTTGCAAATGGAAGGAGACAACAGGAAGTGAGATGAAATCTACCCCTAGGAAGGGAAATTCTCTCCTGTAAGAGTTAATATGAGAAAAACGTGTCTCCTCTCCACTGATGCTTTATCACCAATCCTTGTTTCACTAAAAACCCCAAATTTTCAAAAAACATTTGTCATTGGGACAGAAAGTGAGGTGAAATCTTCTGAAGAGGTGCACAGACAGCAAACCAAATGTTATAGGGGTGATAACCCTTCCCTATGTTTTCCAAAAAGCTTAAAAATAGATTTTTTGGCTGGAACTACACTTTAAAAACGTACCAGTTTAAAATTACAAACAGATGCTACTTAACAACAAACCTACAGTCCCTGTCTTGTTTGCACCGCCTTTATACTGCTGTTCAGAGGGCCTGGGGCCCCACGCCTTTCCTTTTTTAATTTGGGTGCGGGGTTCCCCTTAATATCCATACAAGTCCCAAAGGGCCTGGTAATGGACTGGAAGGGGGGGTACCCATGCCATTTGTCTCACTGATTTTCATCCATATTACTGGGACTGGACATTACATTAAAGCCGTAAGCAGTTTTAAATTACTTTTATTCCTTTAAAAATGTCATTTTGTGCAGGGACTGTTCTAAGCACGGGAAACACGCACCACTTTACAGGCATACTAAAGACACCCCCCAGGTACGATATTTAAATGAATATTTCACTTTTTTTTCACTTTAAGCATCATTAAAATCACTGCTCCCGAAAAAACGGCCGTTTTTAAAAAATTTTTTGCATTGATACATGTTCCCTGGGGTAGGACCCAGGTCCCCAACCCCTTTTTAGGACAATACCATGCAAATTAGCCTTTAAAATAAGCACTTTTGATTTTGAACGTTCGAGTCCCATAGACTTAAATATGGTTCTAACGTTCGTGTGAATTTTCGGTCCGTTTGCGGGTTCTGGTGCGAACCAAACCAGGGGGTGTTCGGCTCATCCCTATCCAGGACTGATTAATTTTGATAAATGTCAGCCGGTCCACGGAGTCTGTGGACAGACATGCTCTCATATCTGTCACAAAGCCTCCGGCAGCACTGAATGCCCATTTTTAAGCATGCTGGATAGAGGGCAGCCCAGATGACAGCCCTGGGCACCGAGGACTAAAAAAAATTTGAAATGCATCACTGAGGCGGCCCCCTTCTCCACCACTCCTCTCTTGACCTACAGAAGCCTCAAAACTAAATTTTCCAGACTCTAACCTACCAAAGTTAGGAAAGGCATGACATAAACTCCTCTTCAAGATGTCCTCAAGAGGTTTCATCTTCTGCTACCTCTGTGGGGACAGGATGAGTTCCGAGACTTTCCCCTTGTAACGGTGGTCAAGGAGGGTTGCCAACCAATAGTGATACTTCTTTTTGATGGAACGTATTTTCGGGTCCTTTTGCAGGCTTTGAAGAATGAGGGAGTCCATGCACCACAAGTTTTTTCCAAGGCATGAGCAGCAGACTTCTCTAGGTTTCTGAGGATTACATTATCTGGAACTGCCACCTCCCAGCCACGTACTACTCCCAAGAGTTCTGGGGATGGAAAACCATCTGTTTGATGGAAAACCTCCAAAACTGCCAGAATTCTCCTCCTCCTCCTCCTTCTACTCCCTCTCCTCTTGTGTGTTCTGTGGCATAGGAAGAATGGTGTCTGCATAAAGCGGGCCTTGAGAGGAAAGGAAGGCCTCCTCTTCCTCCCGCTGCTCTGCCTCGAGTGTCCTGTCCATAATGCCACTCAGAGTCTGCTCCAGCAGGAACAGGGATTGTGTCACTGATGCATGCATTGTCACAGCTCACCATCCTTGTGGCCTCCTCAAATTGTGACAGTACAATGCATGCATCCTTTATTAGCAGCCATTGGCATCGGGAAAAAAAGCTGAGCGGTCTGAGCCTGTCATTGTGCCATACTCACACAGGTCGAGTTCCACCTGGTGAGCATGTCACAAACCAGGCGGTTTATGGGCAAGTGGAATTTCCGCTGGATTTCAGCCAACCGAACACTGACTGTGTATGACTGCCTGAAATGGCTACAGTGCCCTTCAGTGCCATCTATCATTTCCCATCAGTGCCTCCTATCAGTGCAGCCTCATCAGTGCCTCCTGATCAATGCCCATCAGTGCCGCCTATCAATGCCCATCAATGCAGCCTCATCAGTGCACATCAGTGAAGGAGAAAAATTACCTGTTTGCAAAATTTTATAACAAACTATGAAAACTTTTTTTTTTTCCAAATTTTTGGTCTTTTCTTGTTTAGCAAAAAATAAAAAACCCAGTGGTGAATAAATACCACCAAAAGAAATCTCTATTTGTGTGAAGAAAATGATAAAAAATGTCATATGGGTACAGTGTAGCATGACCACGCAATTGTCATTTAAAGTGCAACAGCGCTGAAAGCTGAAAATTGGCCTGGGCAGGAAGAGGGTATAAGTGCCCAGTAAGCAAGTGGTTCAAGTGATACTAAAGTATTTTTTTTGTTTAAAAATAGTAAACATTTTATACTTGCCTGCTCTGTGTAATGGTTTTTCACAAAGCAGCCCAGAATCTCCTCTTCTCGAGTCCCTCGCTGATGCTACTGGCCCCTCCCTCCTGCCAAGTACCCCCACAGCAAGCAGCTTACTAGGGGGGCACCTGAGCAGAGCCTCTGGCTTGTCTGTCCATTCACACATTGAGCCGCAGCTCAGCCCCATCCCCCTCTCTCCTCATTGGCTCATTGACTTTTGCAGCATTTTGAGGCCAGTATTGCTGAGCCTCTACTGGGCTCCACCAATCCAGTAATACATATCACCTCTTTCCGAGTGACCCATTCCATGTTTAATATGGGATACAGGATACTCTCCTTATCCAACCACCATGCTTGCGCTTAGTCTCCCAAAGTACCTCATACAAGTCTCTCCTTCTTGTGTGGTATAGAGATAATGTAAGTCCTTTAGAGTTCATGATTGGCAGTTATCCACAGAGACAGTAAGTCAATGATTAGTAGCTTTGGACCCTCTCCAGGAACCCTGATTAGTCTCCTATCACCCTCCAAAAGGGGGTGATCACTCCAGCAGAGTATCCAGCTATATTTTGGCAGTTTTTCACCAGGAACTCCTCTAGGGGCTTGCCAGCAGTCTCTTTTATGTTGGTATACTTGTAGGGGCAGTAACTGGGCTGGAAGTGGCAGGAAAAACATTAACCCTTACAGCTTTGTTACCCCTAGCTATCATATCACAAGAAACAAGAAAACATACAAATATTGTAACATTGCACCTGGCTGGCTTAGGTGACATGATGAAATGAGCACAGCCAAGGGAAGCAAGTGCTTACACAGGCAAACCGATTAACCTCTTGCAGGCACCTGGTAAACATAGGGATTCATTTACTAACAGCAAATAGGCTGTTAACTTTGTGATTGTAAGGTGGACCATGATCGGTTGGCTGTTGGCGCCATGTGGACACTGAACTTGCCCTTCTTCTTCTTGCATGAGACAGTCACCCACCTGTTGTTTTAGATAAACTCCACCATAATGTGTCACTTTCTTCTGGCCTGAAGCTCATTCACACACATATTCCCGGCCACAGGTCTGTTACCCAGAAAAAAACAATGTCTAGTCAAATTGCATTTTCAATGTTTTATTGCACCAACATCTCTCCAGCACAATTTTTAGGTTTCAGGCACTTTGCAGTTCAATTCACAAATAATTTTCCATTTAGTGATCGTACAAGTGCAGAACACTTTCACTTGATAGAGCCATCTTCCCCAGATGTTGCAGTCAATTTACCAAAAGTGTTACTTACTTGGGGTTTCCTTCCTCACACAAAAAGGAGATCCTTCATAGGCCCAGGGGCCACTCTAAACTAAGCCATGCGAATCAAAAGGTGAGGGTCAAGATGGGGTCAAGGTTTCTCTGTCTGTTCACAATGTGTCCTTACTCACCACCCTAGCAGTTCAACCCTGAGGGATCTTTAGCTCAACTCCAGCTCAGCACTACATCTCTGCAGATCAGGGTTGTCTGTGACCATACCCCAATTGCACTGAACCTCAACTGACATATAGAGGGGCACGTTCTCCACCAATTATATCACAACGGGGGGGGGGGGCATCAATTAAAGGGCTTCTAACAATTGCCAACAAGATTATTTTCAGTTTTCAAGAGAAATTTCCCTTAACTAAGTGAATAAGGTTTAGTTCTTCTGATTTTCATTTTCCAATCATGCGTAAGCAAAAATACTGTTTTTTTTTCTTGCAGGTGATTGGGTACACTTTGCAAAGTACATTTTTTAATACATTCACTAAGTTTAAGGAAAATCCCTTTGCAAAGTGAACAAACTATTTGTTGTGAGTAAATTAACCCCTAATGCCCCGTACACACGATCGGACATTGATCGGACATTCTGACAACAAAATCCATGGATTTTTTCAGACGGATGTTGGCTCAAACTTGTTTTGCGTACACACAGTCGCACAAAGTTGTCGGAATTTCCGATCGCCAAGAACGCGGTGACGTACACCACGTACAATGAGACTTGAAAAGGCCAGTTCAGAACCAAGCGCGGCACCCTTTGGGCTCCTTTTGCTAATCTCGTGTTAGTAAAAGTCTGGTGAGAGACAATTCGTGCTTTTTCAGACTCGTGGTTTTCAGATCATTTTCTGCTGTTCAGTTTGTGCTTGTGGGTTTGTATCTGGTCTTCAGTGCGTGCAGCGAGTTACGCGTGACTCTTGTTATTGTGTTCTTGTTCGTTCGTTACTGTTTTTCAGGTCGCTCTTCACAGGCCTTGCTGTTCTTCAGTGCGTTCTGTTACTTCGTTCTGAGCAGCCGACCGTTTTCTAGCCATGTTGCGTATACGTACTCCTCATAGAGTTCGTGTTGTGCGGGGGCTTGGTGTTGGGGTCCTTACCTTGACACAAGTCCAGTCCATGAACAGGGTGGGGAGGAGTTCATGGACCAAGAATTGGTTGCTTCAGCGTGACCAATTCTGTCATATGCCTTTGCTCTGTGAGATCCGTGAGAATTATCCTGATGATTTCAGGTACTTTCTAGGGATGACGGACCCCGTATTTCACCGTTTGTTGGCTTTGCTGACCCCTTATATTAGCAGGCAGGATACCTGCATGAGGCAAGCCACCACTCCGGAGCAGAGGCTAGTCGCCACCCTGCGGTACTTGGCGACAGGGAGAAGCCTGCAGGACTTGAAGTTCTCGACAGGCATCTCCCCCCAGGCTCTGGGGATCATTATCCCAGAGACCTGTTCTGCCATCATCCTTTTTCTTTTGTCCTTCATGCATATTTGCCTTCACTTACCTCCCCAGCATGGTCTCCTGGTCCTATATTCACCTCATGTAGTCATCAATGATGTTCTTCATTTTTTTTTAACATCATTGATGCTTTTCTGGATGTTTTCCAAGTCCCTAATACACCCCATGATCTCCCCGATCAGGATCTGTGCACTTTCAGAGGTGAAATGCCCTGGATCCACAACATCACGATCACCTAAAAAGATAGAAACAAAAACACACCATGTATTATAAACCTGCCGGCATCCATATCTTACCTGAGCCTGTGGTCGCAGACACTCACCTGTTGTGGTGACAATTTCCACCACATCTCCTTCCTCCTCCTGCTCTGCTTGGCTTGGGTGGGTCTCCACTTCTTCATGAGGTGGGGGGTCTCTGGTCTCCTCGGATGAGGGGTGTCCTCCGAGTCTTTTATCCCCTATGTCAAAAAAAATAGGTATACTTAGCACACAGATATTTGATGGCAGAAATAGGAATATGAAACATTGCTTGGAAGTGGGGTACAATTATCTGTTTTGGCAGAGTTCCAAGATGTTGAAATTTTATTGTCCTTTGTCAGGCTTCAGTACTTTACCTGTTTTGTACAAGCTTCACAGATGGAGACCCCCTATAGTATACACCGGAGCACCCGTGTGGGCCCCCTAATAAAAACGGTGTTCTTGTGTCCCACACTAGTGCTCCAGCGTCCAGATGTGAAAAGTGCTGAGTGTCCTCTCCTTATACAGAATCTAGTTTGCATTTCATTCTAGTTACAAACCCATCTACACAACCAAATTATTTGCAGACAAGTAGGCCATAAAAAATGTTGGCAAATGCATATGGCCAAAACAATGGTGTTTTCTAGGCCGAACGAACAATGTTTTATACGAACGAATAATGTGCCCATGAACATGAAAGTTGCAATTTTAAACTGTACAACAGTTAAGAAAAGCACATGGAGCAGCACGAACGTAAGAAGAATAAAGAATAGGAACACAGGACAACTACTTACTTTTTTGCAGCACTCTCCGGATCCTTCTGTACTGCTCATGCTCTCTTAATTTCAGGTCCGACCACCGCTTCCTGAGCTGATCTTTCGATTGTCGTACCCCGAAATTCCAGTGCAGACTCTTGACCACTTTTGCCATGATCTTGGCCTTTCTGACATTGGGGTTGGGGTAAGGTCCATACTTCCCGTCATAGTCTGCCTTCTTCAGGATGTCCACCATCTCCACAAAGGACATATTTGAGGCCTTAAATCATCTCTTTCTGGATCGGCACGTTTCAGGCTTCGGGCTTTCCTCCTCCTCCTCGTTGGTGTAATTATCAGACACCTGCTGTGTCTCCGCCATGTGAACGAGAAGGGGCGGGGAATAGACTAGAAAGTACGTCAGGGGCGGGCAGAGTTTCATGCGCAGTGTCTCTAAAGCGTAACACGCGTGCGTAGTACGTACGATCTGTGAGCGGAGGAAGGAGTAACGGAGGAGCCGATCGTGATAGCGAAGGTAAGATTTAACATGGGGCCTATACTGCTTCTAGATTGAGGCCTGTATTTGCACAAGTTTAGAAGACTTTAGGCTGACATTAGGTTTTGTCTTGTGTTGTGTCTTGCAGTTACAATGGATATCTTGAAGGATCAGGACTTTATGCCAATCTTCATAGATATGTTCAGGGAGCTGCCTTGTCTGTGGTAGATAAACCACCCTGAATATAAGAACCAAACAAAGAGGAAGGCAGCGCTGGATAATTTGTTGGAATTTGTGAAGACGGTGATCCCTACGGCAGACATCACCTATTTGAAGATCCTAATTGCTGGCCTGAGGAGTACACATCTAAGGGAGCACAAGAAGGTCCAGGATTCCCAGAGATCAGGAGCTGCAGATGACATTTATGTCCCCAGACTGTGGTACTATGACAGGCTGCATTTTCTGGCAGGTCAGACTGAACCCAGGCCAGCACTCTCCACTCTTCCTTCCACGCTTCCTTCCCCCCCAGCTGAGGCTTCTGACGCCCAAACTGGGCCTTCCAGGCAGCAACATGTGGAGGAGCCCAGCTTGAGCCAGGTATAGCATTCTTCTAAATATTTCTGGTTGTCCAATCAATGATGTTAAATAGATGTTAGTTTGGAGTACTAATTTATGATTGTGATTGATGATGCAAAAACTAAAACCATGTCCCTTTTTCATACACAAGGAAGTCTCAACCAGGACGTGGCCGGGCCAAGCAGGCTGCCCGATACCCAGGTCCCTACCCTCCACCTTCAAAGACAAAGTGGCAGGAAGAGGAGTAACCTGAAGGAGGCAGCAATAGGCCTCTTTTGGAAGGCTACAGAGGCCCTCAGAACACCCCACAGTGTGGAGGAGGACTTTGCTGGCATAACTGTATGCAAAATGATGCAGATGGAGGAGGGCCAACGACTCTTGTGTGAGTTCTTAATTTTGGAAGCTCTAAATAAGGGCTTGAGGGGCCAAATCACAACCCACATGCAACCCATATTTGTGACCTCACACATAGTCCTCCTCCTCCTCCACGTCCTACTCCTCCTCCTGCCACATCTCCAACACCAGAGCCACAGCGTGGAAGGAAGCATGGAACGAAGACCAGAGAGTGATGGCCCTGGGCTCAGTCTGGTCTGGCAAAATATGCAGCCTCTTGTAGTACCACAGCCTGGGGACATACATGTCATCTGCTGCTTTCAGGATCTCTGGGACTTCTGGACCAGACTGCACTCCCTTAGATATGGACTCCTCAGACCACCAATTTTGCTGTAAAAGAACTGATGTCTGCCCTGGGGGTCCAAGGCTTAGCCAATTTATGATGTTTATCCAGTGTTGCCTCCCTCTTTGTTTGGTTCTGAGCCCTTAATAAAGGAATTTTTGTTTCAATTATACTCGCCTATGTGTGTTTCCTTTCAAAAAGGACAGTTTGTGAGGATTCAGGTACATTTCAAAAAAACAATGTGAAATTAAAAAGAGACACCAACACCAAGCAACCTCCTTGAGATTAAATAATACAAGATAATAATGGTGTTGTGGTAACTTGACACACAAAACACACACAAAAATATTCTGGATTAAAAAAAAAAAACATCAGCCTTGAAAAAAATACAAAACAAAAATAAAAAAAAAAAAAAACATTTTGTCTGATGTGACAAATCAAAATATATTGAGGCAATCACGATAAATAATAAAGAAAGAAGTTTGTGAGAAGTCTGTGTGAATATGAGCAGCAAAACTACTTAATTCTTCTAGCATTATAAAGAAGAAGAGAGTGCGCTGTATTAAACAATTTTAAACATTGCAGCCTGACAAAAGTGCTCTATCCATTCCGAACGCTAATTTTACCAGACCGAGCTGTTCCGTCTTGGAATTTCTTCTGAGCATGCGTGGCACTTTGTGCGTCGGAACTGTCCACACACGGTCGGAATTGACGCAATGGGATTTTGTTGTCGGAAAATTTTATAGCCTGCTCTCAAACTTTGTGTGTCGGAACATCCTATGCAAAAAGTCACATGGAGCCCACACACGGTCAGATTTTCCGACAACACGCTCCAATCGCACATTTTCCGTCGGAAAATCCGGCCGTGTGTATGGGGCAATAGTGTTGTAATATGCACACCTAATTCAGTAAAATCAGTGTTGCCAAAGCAGCACAATAAAAAGATGTACTAGAGCTAATTGTCAAAACTTTATTATTAGAACATATTAGAACATATTAGACACAGTTCACTGTCCATGAAATAATGACAGAATAAATCAACATTGCTCTTTTTAAATAGTTTATTGCTTTTACATTGAAATGGTCATCCTAAGAAACAAAAACGATTTGTAATCACATAGTGGAGGATTAATTGGCTGCCCCTAATTTTACTGTTCACAGCTTCCAACTGCGTATTTCTAGGACTGCATTTTGCTTAAATGGTGAATATAAACGGCTTTTGCTAAACTGAACAAACTTGAAAAGGATATTCGGGAAACCTTTTAAATTGGCTTTATATTGATAGAGTCTATAGTACAGTGCAAATCAGTGTACTTGTAAGATTTAATTATATGTGTACTGAGCAAAAAACAAAAAATACTGTAGGAGGAATAGGATGATAAGTGTACATTATCTACAGATGATAGAAAATTTGTTGATTATGTTAAAGCAGTATTATATTGGTCTGCCAGAACATGCATATACACAGGAATTTTTTTAGGTGCCATATTAGACTATAGATACCATTGACTATACCAAAAGAATAAAGAATTTTTATTAACAAATGTTAAAATTACATAAAATAAAAAGGTCTATACTGTTGTATGTATCAAATATTTCAATACATCACATTTTTCTTCCATACACATGCTCAACTATACACGGCCTTTTGAGCTAAAGTGCCCTTACAGTTAAATACAGAATGAAAATTCCCATTCAAATTTGTCAAAGTCACCCCCTTTTGGATACTTATTAGTGATAAGCTGAATTGCCCTGGGTTAGGTTTGAGCAGGGTTTAGTGAACTTCAAAGGAGTTTGGATGCAGAACCCAAAACCCATGGAACTCAATGGTAGATGAATCTGAAATAAAAAATGCTAATTTTCTGGGCTAATAGGCAAAGGGCTGTCCAAAATAGCATGGGGGGTGTGCACTGCACTGGAGAACATGTGCTAGTGCATTTTTTTTATTCCATTAGGCAGGGAACAGTGCTATTTTAAACCACCAACATTTAATTGTTTTTTTGTTTTTTTGTTTTTTTAATTGCCAGAAAATTACATTTTCTTTTGGCTTCTATTTAACAAAGGCACACAGAGCCCTGTAGGAAGGTGGAGTTTACCCTCCCCTCTGTAGGTGGCACTGTATGGCTGTCCACTGTACAGAGGAAATGGAGAATGATACATTAAAACTGTAAGGGCTTCATAGTACACCTATAAATTCACAAAAAAGAAATGTAACCTAGAAATAAAGACACCCAAACATTTAAAAAGTATTTTATTAAAAAAATGTAAATCCCAATAAAGTCCCTCATTGTCAATCATGATGATTGCCGCCCACCGACTTACTGTAATTAAAAACCCAACGGACCCAGTGCACACAACCAATCTCATACTGTTTGCCAGATGACAGTTCCGTGAGCTGTTATCTGGTATATAAGGGAAGAGGCAGGGCTAGTAGTGGCATCATTGACCAAATATGGCCAATAACCATATTTGGGCAGTGATGTCACTGCTATCTTTGCCCTTTTGCTTATGTGGCTGGGGATTCCCAGTGACAATGGCAGTTGCTAGGGATGTAGCAGGTGCCTGGCCTGACCCTCTGCTTCCATAGGAACCATTGACAGCTGGAAGCTGTCATTTATAGAAACTGTATAAATACTGCTTCTATATATGATGCTCGGCTCCCGCTTAATAGGGGGTTAAATGGGCAAAAGTTCAGGTGTTCAGACAAATACCCGAACAGCCAAAAGAAAGAAAGAAAGCTGTAAACTATCTTGATCCATATCACATGAAGAATACTACAATACAGAGCCTCAGTATCAATGGCCACTAATAAAGCACCTGGAGGAACAATTACCCCATCAGGGATCTTGGGCAAGTCAATAGCGCCTTTAACGTATGATGGTAAACTCATGCATGTCAATCTATATGAGGGTGTTTTCAAATTTGTATGCATCTTGGCAGCACAAAAAGTAGGCAAACAGGGATGTTTAACAATTAGATATTCCATTATTTCGATGTTTATAAGTGTGACAATATATGCTCTGTACAATTTCAATTAACTCATTTTGAAAGTCCCCCCCCCCCCGCTTTTCCTTAGGAATCTGCCTGTTTCTTTAATTCTCAAAATCTTTTGGTATATTGATATTGGACATTGTCCATGACTACCACATTTTCCTCTCTTATCCAATAGATTAATTACTATATGGTGATTTATTTGTAAACTATAATGGGCATCATGTTGTCGATGTATTACATGAAAAAACCCTTTGTAATTTAAAGTGTTACTAAACCCAGGACCCTGCATTCAGTATATCTGGTCTCCCACAGTACACAGAACATGGAAATGCTAAGTACCTTTTCTCATCAGCAGTATATAGCAGTCTTGTGACTTCTAGCAGTGTCTGGTCGAGCACTGGTTAAAGCTTGTAGGAGGAGTTTTTATTTTCCTCTGACTGTCCTATAAGGCTTTATGACCCCTGACTTTGTCTGAACAGTTCTAATTGGCCCTGTGCCAATCACATGCACCCTTCCTCCAAAAAAAAAAACTGTCTAGCAATACACACCAAAGAGAGCGTGTGCAGAATGCCCCCAAGGCTCTGTAATTCAGCAGATGGATCGGGGACTGTGAAAGAAGTGGAGGATCAGAGAAGACAAGACCAAACACCCTTTTTACACAATGAAGAGAATTAATCCCTTAAGTTCCACAGTGAGTATAACAAGCGTGCTTTACCGCATATACAGACTGATTTACTGTTGTGGGTTTAGTAATAGACATGAGCAATTTGTTTCGATCCAAATGAGTTTTTTAACAAATTTTTGACAAATTCATTAATTCGGAAATCCGAATTAACGAAAACCTGTTTAACTAGTTTTTCCGAATCTTAGTAAATTTGAATATTTGAAAATTCGTAAACTCGAAAATCAGAAAATAAGAAAGAAAATCCGAAAATTCAAAAGAATAACTAAACTAACTAATAATAACTAGCTATTAAATTATAGTATTGGAATTTCCTTTCAAATTTGGCTGTTAGTGAACATAACGAATACGAATTTATTTAATGAAGTTACGAATTATCAGAAATAACGAATGCTGTATCTAAATCAACGGAACGTAACAAATTAATAATAATAAATAACAATAATAATAATAAACGTTTTATTATTATTGATTTGTTCCGTACCATTTGTTTAGATGCGGCATTCGTTATTTCGGATAATTCATAACTTCGGATAAATTCGTATTCGTTACGTTCACTAACAGCCATATTTGAAGGAAATTCCAATACCTATAATTTAATAGTTATTAGTTAGTTTACTTATTCTTTTGAATTTTTGGATTTTCTTTCTTTTCAGATTTTTGAATTTAAGAATTTACAAATTTTTGAATTTATGCATTTGCGATCATAACGAATGACCTGAGAAATGAAAAAAAAAACTAATGAAAGGAAAGCGAACACATTTTTTGGCAGTGCACATGTTTATTTAGTAACGCTTTAAGGGTAATTACTCAATCGCTTTGGTGACATGTTGTAAAAACACCCATATTTTGGAAATTAGTTTGAAGCACTGGAAATGCCTTGACTTACATTTATATGTGGCATGCAGAGCAGGTTCAGTACCCATACAGTGGTCCTGCATACTATGCTGTTTGGCAACAAGTTGTCACAAGATGAGGGCTATCACATCAAATTCTCGTTTATTGTAGAGCTTGCACTATTTTCTTCCAACAGTTGGAAAAGATCCTCTAATGCACGGAAGTCACTTATAGAGAAGTCCTTCCACTGGTCAGCAGTTTCACATAATTGTATGGATAAACTTTGATTTTTACCATATAAAACCTTCAAACTTTAATTCCAAGAAAACTAACTTAGATCATTTATCATTTTGAACCTATTCAAGTATTGAAAGAGACAGAAACTAGGACCGAGACTCAATGGGGTGGGTTTACTAAAACTGTTAAAGTGCAAAATCTGGTGCAGCTCTGCATGGAAACCAATCAGCCATTTTTTTGTCAAAGCTTATGTGAACAAGTTGATCCCTATTGATGTGATATCCAACATCTACATATGAGATGATTGTTGTGAATCAAATAACCATCCACCTTTGTACTTTTATCTTGATCTTGTGTCTAGTTTATCTACATTAGGAAATTCTGTGCCTGACTTACATTGTGTTTGGGACAAATATATTTCCTCCTATGGTAATTAAAGTGGTATAAAATACTAGCTGTTTTTTTTTTTTACCTCAATGCATTCTCTGCATATGGTAAAATATACCCCAGTACCTTTCTATGACTCTCTATCCCCCAGAAATTACCTGCTGTCTCCTGTCACTGCTGCTGGGTCCAAGATGATCAGCACTGTTCCCTTTTTTCCAAGTTGTAGAGGAGGATCCTGAGGACAGTAGCGCGATAAGCCTGAAGGGGCCTGTGATTTACTGGGAGGGGGTGTTGCTTGACAGGTGCTGTGTGTGTGTGTCTATGGACTAACACACAGCTCAGGTCCTTGACAGGAGCAACCAGCCAGTTAGTTAAAGGAAACACTCACAAACAGGCATGGGGAGGTCAGCGGTCTGGATATTGGCCATAAGAAAGTGACAATTTTAACAAAAACATATAATGTAAGTGTGGGCCTCCTCTTTTGAAAGAAATAAGACTTTAATAATTAAAATACTTAGATTAATAATGATTTAATAATTAATCATTTAAATAATAATAATTTTAAGCTGTGCATCATACCCACTGCTTTTACTCTTACATTCAGTAATCATCTGTGCATGCACTCAACCCTGCAGCTTATGTGTAGACTGTGGAAAAAATTAATGAAAAAGACAAGGAATCAGATTCCACATTGTCTTTAACTGAAATTTTTATTTGTTCACCATATGCCCTGTACATACGGTCGGATTTTCCGCCGAAAAAAGTGCTATCAGATTGTGTTGTCGGAATTTCCGACACAAAGTTTGAGAGCAGGCTATAAAATTTTCCGACAACAAAATCAGATCGGTTAAATTCCGATCGTGTGTACACAAATCCGACGCACAAAGTGCCACGCATGCTCAGAATAAATTAAGAGACGAAAGCTATTGGCTACTGCCCCATTTATAGTCCTGACGTACGTGTTTTACATCCCAGCGTTCAGAACGATTGGATTTTCCAACAACTTTGTACAACCGTGTGTATGCAAGACAAGTTTGAGCCAACATCCGTCTGAAAAAATCCATGGATTTTGTTGTCGGAATGTCCGATCAATGTCCGATCGTGTGTACAGAGCAATAGTCTCTCTGATTTAGAAACTGTGATTTGTTGTTCATATTCCATTTATATGTCTAACCACCATAGAATGCAATTTTATCCTTCAGATTCATCTTATATATTTTTTTCATTATCAAAGCCTTGTTGTATCTTTTAAGATGCTCTTTAGCTCGTTCTCACTAGTTTAAAAAATGACCTTTCTCAGATTGTACTTTGCAGCATAGGAACACAGTAGGGAATATCTATAAAACTTGTGTATGATTAAACTGGTCAATTTCTTTTTATTTTTAAAGTACAGGAAAGTTTTTAGCCAGCAATGGGAGGTCTTGGAAGAATCTAGTTGCTCACAGCTCAGAGGCATTAAGGCACTGCTCCTTCACAAATCATGAACACTGTCAGTTAAATTTACTAGGGAATTCTGTGTAAGACCCAAATTAGTATACTGCCTTCAACTACATGTACTGAATAATCTACTGTGTTTAAACAAAACATGTGAACCCTCTGATGTCCTTGCTCACCATGCAAACGCAAAACTAAGTAAACTACATGTTGCACCATAGGTGCTCAACCTGTGGCCCTCCAGCTATTACTACAAGTCCTTTGAGGCATTGCAAGAAACTGACAGTTACAAGCATGGCTCCCAAAAACAGAGGCACGATGGGATTTGTAGTTCCGCAACAGCTTCTCCCTCAAGAGTAAAAATCAGTGATGCATGCAGCTCTGAGTGCTGATTCGGATTCACCTTGTGTGTTGTGTAAACAAAAGCATTCCACTGTTATTTACTTTTCACTAGATTGCACTTCCTGGTCTCTTTAGGAACTGGTGATGTATATAATTATTTTATTCATTAAATAAATCAGGTAAGGAAACCTGGGCACTTAAGAGGATGTTTCTGATCACTTTTTACTTTACTTTATTTTACAAATAAACACTTAATACAGGGTGCACCATGGTACTAATTTTGCAGTGATATACTGTGTGATAATAGTGTGCTGATATCAACACAGCACCCCATATTGACAGAAAAACACAGAATTGTTGACATTTTTGCAGATTTATTAACCACTTCAGCCCCGGAAGGTTTTACCCCCTTCCTGACCAGAGCACTTTTTACAATTTGGCACTGCGTCGCTTTAACTGCTAATTGCGCGGTCATGCAATTCTGTACCCAAACAAAATTTGCATCCTTTTGTTCCCACAAATAGAGCTTTCTTTTGATGGTATTTGATCACCTCTGTGGTTTTTATTTTTTGCGCTATAAACGGAAAAAGATCGAAAATTTTGAAAAAAAATTATATTTTCTATTTTTTGTTATTAAAAAAATCCAATAAACTCAATTTTAGTCATACATTTAGTCCAAAATGTATTCAGCCACATGTCTTTGGTAAAAAAAATGTCAATAAGTGTATATTTATTGGTTTGCGCAAAAGTTATAGTGTTTACAAACTAGGGTACATTTTCTGGAATTTACACAGCTTTTAGTTTATGACGGCCTATCTCATTTCTTGAGGTGCTAAAATGGCAGGGCAGTACAAACCCCCCCAAATGACCCCATTTTGGAAAGTAGACACCCCAAGGAAATTACTGAGAGGCATGTTGAGCCCATTGAATATTAATTTTTTTGTCCCAAGTGATTAAATAATGACAAAAAAAAAAAAATAAAATTTACAAAAAGTTGTCACTAAATGATATATTGCTCACACAGGCCATTGGCATATGTGGAATTGCACCCCAAAATACATTCTGCTGATTCTCCTGAGTATGGGGATACCACATGTGTGGGACTTTTTGGGAGCCTAGCCGCATACGGGGCCCCGAAAACCAAGCAACGCCTTCAGGATTTCTAAGGGCGTAAATTTTTGATTTCACTCCTCACGACCTATCACAGTTTTGAAGGCCATAAAATGCCAGGACAGTTCAAAACCACCCCAAATTACCCCATTTTGGAAAGTAGACACCCCAAGCTATTTGCTGAGAGGCATGTTGAGTCCATGGAATATTTTATAATGCCACAAGTTGCGGGAAAATTACAAACTTTTTTTTTTTTTTTGCACAAAGTTGTCACTAAATGATATATTGCTCAAACATGCCATGGGCATATGTGGAATTACACCCCAAAATACATTCTGCTGCTTCTCCTGAGTATGGGGATACCACATGTGTGGGACTTTTTGGGAGCCTAACTGCGTACGGGGCCCCGAAAACCAATCACTGCCTTCAGGATTTCTAAGGGCGTAAATTTTTTATTTCACTCCTCACTACCTATCACAGTTTCGAAGGCCATAAAATGCCAAGATGGCACAAACGCCCCCCCCCAAATGACCCCATTTTGGAAAGTGGACACCCCAAGCTATTTGCTGAGAGGCATAGTGAGTATTTTGCACCTCTCATTTGTTTTTGAAAATGAAGAAAGTAAAGAAAAACATTTTTTTTTTTCAATTTTTAAATCTTTGTGACAAAAAGCGAGGTCTGCAAAATACTCACCATACCTCTCAGCAAATAGCTTGGGGTGTCTACTTTCCAAATTGGGGTAATTTGTGGGGGTTTGTGCCATCTGGGCATTCCATGGCTTCCGAAACTGTGATAGGCAGTGAGGAGTGAAATAAAAAATGTACACCCTTAGAAAGCCTGACGGCAGTGCTTGGTTTTCGGGGTCCCGTATGTGGCTAGGCTCCCAAAAAGTCTCACACATGTGGTATCCCCGTACTCAGGAGAAGCAACAGAATGTATTTTGGGGTGTAATTCCACATATGCCTATGGCATGTTTGAGCAATATATCATTTAGTGACAACTTTGTGCAAAAAAAAAAAAAAAAAATGGTCTTTTTCCCGCAACTTGTGTCACAATATAAAATATTCCATGGACTCGACATGCCTCTCAGCAAATAGCTTGGTGTGTCTACTTTCCAAAATGGGGTCATTTGGGGGGGTTTTGAACTGTCCTGGCATTTTATGCACAACATATAGAAGCTTATGTCACACATCTAACCACTTGAAGACAAAGCCCTTTTTGACACTATTTGTTTACATGAAAAAATAGTTTTTTTTTGCAAGAGAATTACTTTGAACCCCCAAACATTATATATTTTTTTTAAAGCAAAGGCCCTACAGATTAAAATGGTGGGTGTTTCATTTTTTTTTTCACACAGTACATGGATACCAAACACGACATGCTTTAAAAGTGCGCACAAACGTGCAGTGGCGACAAACTACACACCTTTTTAAAAGCCTTTAAAAGCCTTTACAGGTTACTACTTTAGATTTACAGAGGAGGTCTCCTGCTAAAATTACTTCCCTCGATCTGACCTTCACAATGATACCTCACCTGCATGGTGCAATTGCTTGCTTTCGCCTTTGCGCGAGAGCAGGGGGGGACAGGGGTGCTTTTTTTTTTTTTGCTTTTTATCTTATTTTTAAACTGTTCCTTTCATTTTTTTTAATTATTTTTTATTGTTATGTCAGGGAATGTAAATATCCCCTATGATAGCAATAGGTAGTAACAGGTACTCTTTTAAAAAAAAAAATGGGGTCCCAATGGCGCTGTTTACATCCAGCGAAATCAAAGTCATGAAATGCTCGTGGCTTCCGGTTTCTTAGGCCATAGAGATGATTGGAGCCATTCTGGTCTCTGATCAGCTCTATGGTCAGCTGGCCGAATCACCGGCTGCATTCTCAGGTTCCCTGTTGGGACAGGAGAGCCACAGAAAAACATGGAAGACAGTGGGAGGGGGGGACATTTCCTCCCACTGCTTGTAAAAGCAGTCTAGAGGCTAATTGGCCGCTAGGATTGCTTTTACATGAAAGCCAACTGCTGGCTGAAAAGAATGATACCAAGATGATACCTAAACCTGCAGGCATCATTCTGGTATAACCACTTAAAGTCCAGCAACATACCAGTATGTTGCTGGTCCTTGTTGGGCATATATTGTAATCTTTTTTTTTTTATGCAGTCTGTGGGCTGAACGAAAAAAAGAGATTGATCAGTGGGTATGCCCACCATTAGAATACCTCCCTTCATCCACCCACTTCTAATGATGGGCATACATGCACCATTTGTATATGCTGAAGCATGGGGGCATCGGCCCCAAAAGTTAGGAGCAAATCGCTCTTCTGCCCTTGCTGCTCCCATGCTTCGGCATATATCACCTCCGACTGCGCTGGAGTCACAGCTTTATGTATCATGGGAGCAAACCCTGTTGCTGTCAAGATAAATAAATCCGCGCTGCAGCTGAATGGCGTGACTGAAGACAAAAAAATGGTTAACGATAAAACACAGTAAACAGTAAAGTATAAATAATCGCATACCTGAAAAGCAAACATGATAAAACATAATAACAATAAAACATTGCAGAATAGAATACAGTAAAAAAGAGCAGAACAATAGAGAGAGAATAGAGAGAGAGAGAACAATAAAACGACAACTATTTTTGTTTTTTTTATTTTATATTTTTTTGTTTTATTACTTTTTTTTTTTACACTTTTTTTTGTAACTGTAACTTTTATAACTGTAACCGGTTCCAGGTTTGGGTCTCTCAAAATGCGATGGCATCTTGGGAGACCCTGTGAAAGTGTGCCTAGTCTGTGCAATGCTGTACCCTACGCTAATACTCAACTAGTGTATGGTAGCGTTCCAAACATTCACCAAAGCAAAGACCAGGATTGTCAGGACAGGAGGAACAATACTAGCGGGTGTCACGCCTATATCCATGCTTGCTGCAGGCACGACATCTTTTTTTGGGTTCGTTGGGTAGGGGTACTGGGGAGGATATAAAGAAAATGCCTCTCATGCAGCTGACTGCATTTGATTGAGGATGTCAATGGGAGAAGTACGGGTGCTGTAGAAGTGGTGGGTTCCTAATTAGGATTGGCGAATGCAGCAGGAAGGGCAGCAGGAAGGGCACTATGGGCACGACGGGCCTGTGTTTGTCTTCTTCTTGGTGGCAGGGGGACACTACTTGTGCTTGCCACCTCACCAGCTTGAACTGCACTTATGGGGCTCGCCATGTCATCAAGTGTTACTGCAGTGCTGGTTTGACTACGACCGGGGTGTACTAGGCCGCTGGAGCTTGTCAGTTCACCAGAAGGAAAAGCGGTGCTAGTACTGCTCTGCTCCAAAGAGGGACCTGCGGTTCCTGCACCTCAACAACAGCAGAAGATTGGGGTCAGGTACACCTGACCTTGGCAGGGAGCACAACTCCGTCGTCAGAGCTATCTGTCATGGAGCCGCTGTCGTCTACAGGATCGTATTCTGAGCCTGAATCTGACAGATGAGTGACTTCCTCTTCACTATCTGTCATGCTCAGAAACGTGTAGGCCTCTTCACTACTGTACCTTCGATTTACCATTTTGGGCTCTAAATTTAGTGGTACAGTAGTGAGACTCACAGGTAAAAAAGCTCCTGACTGTTAGCGACTGATTCAAACGCTACCAAAAAAACTGTTAGCGATTGCAGGGATCCCACCTTACTCTGCGAACGCTGCAGTTATGTGTTTAGTGTTTTGTAAGTGACAGTGATCGATCGATACTGCACTTGGATGGGCTGGGCCGGGCGGAGGGGCAAAACGCAGGTGCTAGCAGGTATCTGGGCTGATCCCACTAACACTGCGTTTTTGGGAACCCTTAACTGTTGGGGACGCTAGTATAGATCTGATCAGATCAGATATTGATCCGTTCAGATACTTTACCACTAAGGGAGGTGTATGCTGCGTGCGTGGGTGTTAGCAGTACTGGCACTAACCTGACGCTGCCTGGAGCCATGCAGACCCTATCTGACCCTAAAACCTAACTTGTATCACCCGCTGGGTGATCAGGGGGTTAAACCTTTATTAGGTAATAAACGGCGGGTGCCCTGACACTATAAAAAATAAACTAACTAACCAGCAACAGTTATACGGTGATCACTGGTGAAAGGGTTAACTAGGGGGCAATCAGGGGATTAAAACCTTTTATTAGGTAGTATATGGGGGTCTCTGACGCTATAAAATGCTGACGGTGAACCTAAATACTTACCTCCCTAACTAGCGTCACCTGTGACACTAATACAGCGATCAAAGAAACGATCGCTTAGTGACATTGGCGACGGGGGGTGATCAAGGGGTTCAAAATTTATTAGGGGGGTTTAGGGGGGTACCCTAGACCTAAAGGGGCCTAACAGTAACTGCCCTAACACTTATAACTGTCACAAATGACACCAATGCAATAATCAGAAATGGTGTCACTGTGACAGGGGGTGCAGGGGGGTGATCGGGGGGTGACTGGGGGGTGAAATGTGTGCCTAAAGTGTTCTACTGTAATGTGTAGTGTTGGTGCACTTACTTGGATGTCTTCTCTCCTCGGTGCCGACACGAAAAGATCGACTCGAGGAGAGATGGCATCACTTCCTCTGCCGCTGTTTACATTACAGTAGCAGAGAAAGATTTTCATTCGTTGGGAGCGATCGCGAGGGAGTGGCCATGAATGAGTGGCCTCCCCCTCAGCATGGATCACTCCCCTAACGATGCCGACTGCCTCGGGCACCGGGGGGGCACGATGCGCCCCCCGCCCGCGGGAGGCGAATCACGTACCAGGTACGTGATTTTGCCTGCCAGTGCCATTCTGCCGTAGTATATCTGCGTAAGGAGGTCGAAAAGTGGTTAAAAAAGAAAAAAACCCTTTGCTCAGTATTTAGTAGAAGTACCTTTTGATCTAATACAGCCATGAGTCTTTTTGGGAAAGATGCAACAAGTTTTTCACACCTGGATTTGGGGATCTTCTGCCATTCCTCATTGCAGATCCTCTCCAGTTCTGTCAGGTTGGATGGTAAACATTGGTGGACTGCCATTTTTAGGTGTCTCCAGAGATGCTCAATCTGGTTTAAGTCAGGGCTCTGGCTGGGCCGTTCAAGAACAGTCACTGAGTTGTTGTGAAGCCACTCCTTCGTTATTTTAGCTTTGTGCTTTGGGTCATTGTCTTGTTGGAAGGTAAACCTTCGGCCCAGTCTGAGGTCCTGAGCACTCTGGAGAAGGTTTTCTTCCAGGATATCCCTGTACTTGGCCGCATTCATCTTTCCCTCGATTGCAACCAGTCGTCCTGTCCCTGCAACTGAAAAACACCCCCACAGCATGATGCTGCCACCTCCATGCTTCACTCTTGGGACTGTATTGGACAGGTGATGAGCAGTGCCTGGTTTTCTCCAAGCATACCGCTTAGAATTAAGGCCAAAAAGTTCTATCTTGTTCTCATCAGACCAAAGGATCTTATTTCTCACCATCTTGGAGTCCTTCAGGTGTTTTTTAGCAAACTCAATGCGGGCTTTTATGTGTCTTGCACTGAGGAGAGACTTCCGTCGGGCCACTTTGCCATAAAGCCCCGACTGGTGGAGGGCTGCAGTGATGGTTGACTTTCTACAACTTTCTCCCATCTCCCGACTGCATCTCTGGAGCTCAGCCACAGTGATCTTTGGGTTCTTTTTTACCTCTCTCACCAAGGTTCTTCTCCCCCGATTAGCTCAGTTTGGCCGGTTGGCCAGCTCTAGGAAGGGTTCTGGTCATCCCAAACGTCTTCCATTTAAGGATTATGGAGGCCACTGTGCTCTTAGGAACCTTAAGTGCAGCAGAAATTTTTTTGTAACCGTGGCTAGATCTGTGCCTTGCCACAATTCTGTCTCTGAGCTCTTCAGGCAGTTCCTTTGACCTCATGATTCTCATTTGCTTTGACATGCACTGAGCTGTAAGCTGTGATGTAGCCCGGCGGGACATCGCGGCACGTACAACACCCCGCAAACATCCACCCCGGGGACAAGTGACTGCGCTGTAACTTCAGCAGCGCCAGTGACGTAGTCCCACGGGACGTCACGGCAGACATAACGTGCCGCGAACATCCACCCTGAGGACACGTGACCGCGCTGAGAGTTCGGATTGGGTGACACCAAAAATCAAAAACACAGGTGTCATCAGTGCAACTGCACATAGTGTGCAAAGGAGCACAGCCAAACGTCATGATTAGGACAAAGTCCAAAATGACTGAATGTGCCGCGCCGTCCAGCTCGGAAAATGGGCGGCGAACACCAACATAAATGAATGGGATCCCAACAAATATTTACATCACATATGACGGTACAGTACAAAATATAAATGAGGAAAAATAACATAGAATGAAACATACAATAATGCTCTCATATTATAAGATGGAACAAAACAACACTAGGTCCTACAGCTAATTAAAGCTAAGTGTACCCATATTATTTGCACATAAATAAAAATATAAAATTGGAATAAGATGATAATGAACATTATTAATCAAAACGTAAAACTAATAACGGCAAAATATAATTTCCGGCTATAAAAACTATCTAATCTCTGACAGGGCAAATAATAATTTAAAGTAACCTTAGGCTTGATTAATAAAAGAGTTGATGTCCCACTCGACATTCATCCCATAAGGCGAATAGGATCGCAACTCATGTATCCAATAAGTCTCGAGACTCCACGGATACGAGATTCTCCTCTCCAGTTAGGAACAAACTTGTCAATAATTAAAAACTGAGTGCCCGTGGAACCTTGATCATGATATGTGAGGTAATGTCGAGGAACAGTGTGATTGGTCTTACCCGCCTTAATATTAGCAATATGCTCACTGACTCGGATGGAAAAAGTTCTTTTGGTGCGTCCAACGTATTGTTTTTTGCACGGACATGTCAAAAGATAGACTATAAATTGGGTGGCACAGTTGGTAAAATGTTTCATGGAATATGTCTGTTGTGTAACAGTGGACTGGAAAGTCTCAGTTTTACGTCTACCACTAATATTGTGGAGACAAACATTGCATTTCCTACAAGGAAAAAACCTTTGCAGTGTTGGAAAAATGAGATGTTTTTGAGCGGATCAATAACATTAGGAGCAATCTGTCCCTGAATGGATCGAGCTCCCCTGAAAACAACTCCTGCCTGTTTGGGAATGACAGGTCCCAAGAGTCTATCATTTCGAAGGACTCCCCAATGTTTTTTGAAAATGTTGCAAATTTGTAAGTAATAGTAAAACCAATTGGATTTATTGTCCATGGTCTTCTTAGGTTTGACCTTGAATAAGGATCAATAAGGATTTTCTATCGATGGATGCAAGCCGCTTAATCTCCGCATCCAATTCGGTAAAAACATAACGTGTTCCCGGGTTGGACGTCCCGCCGGGCTACGTCACTGGCGTTGCTCAAGTCATATGATCGGAGCCCTAGGCGCGGTCATGTGTTCTTTGTTTAGGTTTGTGCGTGGCGCGTCATCATGCCATTCACGTGTGGGATTTAGAGATCCCAGATTGGCGAGAGGAGTCAGCCACACCATTATGCCTCCATTTTCTCTGGCTTTTTCATGCGGTGTTTGCCGCATTAAATGGGGCATACTGTCACATGCATTCAATGAAAGATTGGGCTATTGGTTAAAAATCTGTTGTGCCACTTCCTCATTGGAGGCTTAGGTCATCTAGAATGTTGAACAACAGCTGACCTCCTCTCGTCCTATCCGCAGTCAGGTTATTTCCGGATTCCATGACTGACACTGATTCTGATTGGTTGTACAATTATTAGAATGTTTATATATATATATATATGCAGTGTAGGAGAACAGTTTGATGCCCCTGTAGAAGTCCAATTGGATGAAACGCGTCAGCCAAGGCACACTATTCCCTACACTTTATTTTATCTTATGTGATCACGTTTTTATCATTTGTATATTGGTTTGTTCCAATAAACCTACCTTTTTGATCTGCACGATGGGGCACTCCATTTTTTCTTTCTACACTCTTTTTATGTAATACGAGACCTGGATGCCCCTTACTGAACGTAGGATTCCTTTCGGGTGGTGGATACCACTGTAGCTGTTCCAGCCAAGGGGAGATGTCCTTTGAGATCAGGCACCTCCACCTCCTTCCAGGACAGCCATCCATCTGGATCTCTAAGCCTGTTTGATTTGGTGTCACCGGCATCCAAATCCACCTGTTCTGGTAAGAGTGTTTAACCTCTTTCTGCTTCAAGATTTCCATGTGGATGAATCACATACCAGAAGATTTCTTCACTTATACTGGATTTCACTTTTTATTGCACTGTGGGACTTTACCATTCACGTTGTTTATACTCACATTATGGTGGGTCATTACCCATAGGTCATTGAACCACATTTATCTCAACACATGTTTTTGTTATGCTTTTGTTTCAGCGCTACATTTTTACACTATTCCATTTGAATATTTGTCACATTTTTGTGTAGCAGCTTTGTTTCCTTTCACTGGGTTAGCGCAGTTATATTATTGTTTGCATTTGATTTTAGCAAATGGCTGCAATATAACAAAGAGTGAAAAATTTAAGGGGGTCTAAATACTTTCTGTCCCCACTGTAAATACATGAGATGCACATAAACAATTGTGACAAAAATAAAAATAACAGTGATAAATATCACAATATAAACAAATCCTCCGTATGTGAAAAAATAAATTATGATTCAATGATCACCAAGACCTATGAAATGTCCATTATCCTTCCAAGCTAGGCACAAATTGTCACTGGAATTTCCATATACATGTAACGATCTGATTGATTCCAAAGTGTGGTATTTCAAAGTGGAATTTACTTGCCAATAGAACTTGTTATTTCTCCGCTCATCTTTGGTAAAGAAAACTTTTACTTCTCCATAGATGTTGACTCTCAAAGAAAAGGAATAAATAACATTGCGCAATATTGTTTAAACAACTGTGCTCACTGTAATGCCCTGTACACACGGTCGGACTTTGTTTGGACATTCCGACAACAAAATCCTAGATTTTTTCCGACGGATGTTGGCTCAAACTTGTCTTGCATACACACGGTCACACAAAGTTGTCGGAAAATCCGATCGTTCTAAACGCGGTGACGTAAAACACGTACGTCGGGACTATAAACGGGGCAGTGGCCAATAGCTTTCATCTCTTTATTTATTCTGAGCATGCATGGCACTTTGTCCGTCGGATTTGTGTACACACGATCGGAATTTCATATTTTATATCCTGCTCTCAAACTTTGTGTGTCGGAAAATCCGATGGAAAATGTGTGATGGAGCCTACACACGGTCGGAATTTCCGACAACAAGGTCCTATCACACATTTTCCATCGGAAAATCCGACCGTGTGTACGGGGCATAACTGAAAAAAAAATACACTCACATGTGCACATATGTATCAAGCATATCGTAACAGTCAGGCTCGTTAGCTTACTCCTCCTCACTACACCTCCCATGTAACTGAACACTGGAGAGACATCACTGGCATCGGGAGGAGCCCCCCACCATGTCTGGGAGGCCAACAAGGAGAGACAGACATTCCCATGCCACTATGAGGGGGCCAGCAATGTCTGTGTCCACCGGCAAAGGTGGACTTGGTCCGTTTTCACGCAGGGCAAGCTTGTCTCTGTTTAGTGATGTTGCCTGTGCTATCCAGCCACAGCATGCAGAGGAGGTGGTGGACTGGCTTGCTAAACCATCCTTATCATCCTCATCCCCCTCATTCTTTATGACCCAAGCTGACACTAGTGCACAGTCCACCGCAGCTGCCAGAGTGGCTTATTCTGCCTCCTTGTCTGCAGCTACTCCTGCTATAGCCCCAACATCATACACAGAGGAGTCAGCTGAATTATTTGAACACAGCATCAATCACTTGCTTCATGAAGATGCACAGGCATTACTTGATTCTTATGTTGGTTCTGAGGAAGATGAAGGGAGTAACATGAGCCTTCAGAGAGGGGAAAACACTGATAGACAACAAATTGGCAGTCATGTTCCTCCAACCGCAGAGTATTGCCAAGTTGGTTTCAGTGATGATGAGGATGGAGGGGATGATGGTGATGAGGTCACTGACAAGACTTTGGTGCCAGATATAGCAGATGAGAAATATGAGAGGGAGGCAAAACCCCAACGTTGCAGGATGTCCTTCAGAGGCATAGAAGAGTAGAGAGCAGCCACCCTAATCCATTAGATTGTGGAGCTATTATCTCCCGGCCCACTTCCCACAGCTCAGCTGTGTGGGCTTTTTAGCACATGTGCAGCTGATCGCACTGTTGCAGTTTGCAATCTCTCGCTAAACAAGCAGATCAAGCAAGGACATAAACTCCAACCATTGGCAAGAGCATCTGAAATTCACCTTTCATGTCTACCCCTGCTATATTTCATGACCTCTCAGCAGCTTCCACTGACAGGCACACCACCAGCTGTAGAGTATAGCAGGCAACTCAGGTGCTGCATCGAAAAAAAAAATACACTCCCTGACACCCACAGGCCCAGCCTCTAAATTCCAGCTTGTCCAAATTACTGGCTTTACAACTCCTGCCTTTCCATCTGGTGAATTCGGCCCCCTTCCGTGAATTTTCAGAATGTGCTGTACCACAATGGCAGGTTCCCAGACGCTAATTCTTTGAACGTAAGGCCATTCCTGCTTTGTACTATCATGTGGAAGGCAATGTTTTGGCATCATTGGGCAAGGTCATACAAAGCCACTGTTCAGTTGGCTGAAATTCAGCAGGAATTCCATCTGCCCGTAAACTGCCTGATTTGGGACATGCCGACCAGGTGGAACTCAACATTGGCAATGCTGCAGTGGCTGCACATGCAGCAGAGGGCCACCAACAAGTACCTGTATGAGTATGGTACAAGGATAGGCTATGGGGAGCTCAGCTTTTTTTTCCCCATGGCTACTGATAAAGGATGCATGCATACTGTCACAATTTGAGTAGGTGACAAAGATGGTGAGCCGTGACAATGCATGCATCAGTGACACAATCCCTTTTGTGTTCCTGCTGGAGCATACTCTGTGTGGCATTATCGACAGGGCGCTCGAGGTAGGGCAGCAGGAGGTAGAAGAAGACTTCCTTTCCTCTCAAGGCCTGTTTTATGCAGACACCATTCTTGCGATGCCACAGAACACACAAAAAGAGAGGGAGTAGGAGGAGGAGGATTCTGGTAGTTTTGGAGGCATTGAAGCTAGACATGTGCAGAACGAAAAAATGTTTTTGTTTTGTTTCGATTCATTATTTACATACATTTGTTTAATTCAATTTGTTTAATCTGTTTAATTCTTTTTCAGAATTTGCTTAGTTTATTTTATTCAAATTGATCTGAATTTTCCTAATTCAAATTTTATTTAATTCAAAAAATTTTTTTAATCAATTTCGAATATTTTTCGAATTCGAATAGTTTTCAAATTTGAAGTTTTCCGATTCGAAAAGTTTTTGAATTCAAATCGTTTTTCAATTTTCAAAGAGAATAAAATAGAACAGAAAATAAAGGAATAGAATAGAAAAAAAAATAGAATAGAAAAGAATATAGCAGAAATTAAAAGAATAGAATATAATTGAGTAAAACAGAACAAAACAGAAAATAAAAGAATAGAATAGAAATGAATAGAATAGAATAACATAGAAAGAACATAGCAATCTTCTGAAATTTGAATAGAAAAAAATATAATTCAAAAAACAATAGAATAGAAATAATATAACCATTTCCCCAAATTCAAATATAATCAAGTCAGATTTTAATAAAATAGAAAATAATAGATTAGAATAGAATAGAAAAAAAACCCAGAAAGAATATAACCATTTTCCTATTCTAATCTATTATTTTTTTATTCTATTCAAATCTGACTTGATTATATTTGAATTTTGGGAAATGGTTATATTCTTTCTATTCTATTCTATTTTTTTTTTATTCTATTCTTTTTCTATTTGTTTATTCTATACTATTATATTCTTTTCTATTCTATTTTCTATTCTATTCTTTTCTATTCAAATTTGAATTGATTCTATTCAGGAAGATGGTTGTATTCTTTCTATTCTATTCTATTCTCTTGTTTTCTATACTATTCTGTTATTTTCTATTCTATTCTAATAAATTTTTTATTCTATTAAAATTCAAACTAATTATATTAGTTTTTTTTAAATGGATATATTCTTCCTATCCTATTGTTTTTTTAATTCTATTATTTTCCATTCTGTTATAGTCTATTCTAGTCTTTTTTTTTATTCTATTCTTTTCTTATGTATTTGAATTTATTCTATTTGAAATTAGTTTTTCAGAAGATGGTTATATTCTTTCTATTTTATTTTATTCTGTTCTTTTCTGTTCTTGTATTCTCTATTTTGTTCTGTTTTACTCTATTATATTATATTCTTTTACTTTCTGTTATATTGATTTCTAGTCTATTATATTTTTTTCTATTCTATTACTTTATTTTCTATTGCATTTTATTCTCTTAAACAATTGGAAAAGGATTTGAATTTGAAACTATTCAAATTCAAAAACTATTCGAAATTGATTCGAAAACTATCCTAGTCAATTCGAAATCAAATTTCATCTAAATTTTTTTTTTTTATTTCGGATTTGTTTAACATCGGTACTATTGTAATTCAAAAATTCGAATACATCCGAATTTCCGTTAAATGAAAATTTGTCCTAATTTGAATTTGAAACAAAACTAACTGCACATGTCTAAATGAAGCAGAGGAAGACATACGTCAAGCCTTAAGAGATGGTTTTCAGTCACCAGAAACCTTGGGAGTAGAACGTGGCTGGGAGGAGGCTGTTCTAGATACTGTAATCCTCATTGACCCTGAGGACTCTGCTTCTCATGCCTCTGCAAACTTGTGGTGCATGGGCTTCCTTATTCTTCAAAGCCTGCGAAAGGACTCGAGAATTCGTGGCATCAAGGAGAAGGATCATTATTGGTTGACAGCCCTCCTTTACAAGGGGAAGTCTTGGAACTCATCTTGCCCTCGCAAAGGGAGCACAAGATGAAATATCTTGAGGACACCTTAACCACTTCAGCCCTGGAAGATTTGGCTGCTCAATGACCAGGCCATTTTTTGCGATACGGCACTGCGTCACTTTAACTGACAATTGCGTGGTCGTGCGACGTTGTACCCAAACAAAATTGACATCCTTTTTTTCCCAAAAATAGAACTTTCTCTTGGTGGTATTTGATCATCTCTGTGTTTTTTTTTTTTTTTTGCGCTTTAAACAAAAAAAGAGCGACAATAAAAAAACACAACATTTTGTACTTTTTGCTATAATAAATATCCCCAATTTTTTTAAAAAAAGCTAATTTTTTCCTCAGTTTAGGCCAACATGTATTCTTCTACATATTTTTGGTAATAAAAATCATAATAAGCGTATATTGATTGGTTTGCGCAAAAGTTATAGCATCTACAAAATAGGGGAAAGATTTATGGCATTTTTATTATTATTATTTTTTTTACTTGTAATGGCGGTGATCAGCGATTTTTATTGGGACTGCGACATGGCGGACAGATTGAACACTTTTGACACATTTTTGGGACCCTTGGCATTTATACAGCGATCAGTGCTATAAAAATGCACTGATTACTGTGTAAATATCACTGGCAGGGAAGGGGTTAACAATAGGGGCGATCAAGGGGTTAAATGTGTTCCCTAGGTAGTGATTCTAACTGTAGGGGGAGGGGACTGACTGGGTGAGGAGAGCGATTCATTGTTCATACTTAGTATGAACAACAGATCGCTCTCCTCACCCCTGACAGCACAGAGATCTGTCTGTTTAAATTGATAGATCTTCGTTTTGTATCTGTGTGGAACGAGTGCGGGTGCCCGGCGGTCATCGCGACCGATGGGTACGCGCTTTAGCTCTGGTGTTGCGGGCGCATGCTTTTTGCTATTGCTATTGCAATAAGCGTATATTGATTGGTTTGCACAAAAGTTATAGTGACTACAAAATAAGTTTATAGCATTTTTATTATTATTATTTTTTACTAGTAATGGCGGCGATCTGCAATTTTTATCGTGACTGCGACAAGGGGTTTAATGTGTTCCCTCTCTGTGTTCTAACTGAAAGGGGGGATGGGACTTGTTAAGGGAAGAGATAGATTGGTGTTCATACTTTGTATGAACACACAATCAGTCTCTTCTCCCCTCAGAGAACCGGGATCTCTGTGTTTACATACAGAGATCCCGGTTCTCGCCGTGTCACGAGTCATCGCGGGAGCCCGGCGGTCGCACTCACATCAGATCCGGGGGCGAGGAAGCGAGGTCGCTCCCCTAGTGGCCACAGGGTGAAGCGACATAAGGTAACGTCGTTTCACCCAGCTGTGCCCTTCTGCTGCAGTACAACTGCGGCGGCTGGTCGACAAGTGGTTAAATGTCATTTTTTTTCTTTATAGATGTTATTTTTAGGTTCTATACACAGTACAGTTGTACCACTTTACAGTAGGGGTGTGGAATTTAATCGCTGCATCGATGCATCACGATTCGGGGGTCCCTGATGCGGCATCGATGCAAGCCGCCCGAAAAATCGATGTCGGGTGTGACGTCATCCCGACTTGCCCCGCCCCTCCCGGAAGTGTACTCCGAGCGTTTTTTTGTCAAAATAGCTTTTGCTATTAAATGCAATAGTAATCCATTCAGTGGTGACCGCTTTTTTTTTTTTTTTTTTTTTGAATATATGTAGCTTCATACCTCATTTTTAGTTGTGTATATAACTGTATATCCCGGCACTCATGTGACTGCTCGGTCCGGCCCGCCCCTCTCCTCTCTGTCTCTCCTCCGTCAGCCCCGCCCGCCTCTCTTCTGATCTGATAGCTACAGTTGGTGGGCGGGGCTGAGAACTCCCATTGACGTCAGGAGAGTCAGAAAGACCTGAGACTGAGAGGAGAGAGATGCGGGCTGGACTGAGCAGTCACATGAGCGACATATACAGTTTTACACACAGACACAAAAAAACAAGGTATGAAGCTGCATGTATTTAAAAAGAAAAACACACACAGCGATCACCACTTAATGGATTACAACTGCATTTATTAACAAAAGCCATTTTGACAAAAACACAGTTATATATATTTACAGAGAATGAAAAATAAGATATGAAGCTGCATAAATTTTAATATGCAGATACAGCGGTGGGCACTTAATGGATTTTAACTGCATTTTTTTTACCACACAGGTATTTTAACAGCTGTATGTAGAGTACAAATGTGTTTTTATTCTACTTACACTGTCTCCTACATGTGCTCTGTGACATTATTTCTCTGCCCCCCCCCCCAGTTTGCACATTCCACTGTGTTAACTCCTAGTGTGCTGGAAGGTGCAAACAGGGGAGCCCAGAGAAATGCCATCACAGAGACAGTAGTACAGGAACTTCACAGGGCTGTTTGTCAGCTGTGGATTCTAATCCCTCCTGACCTCCCAGCAGCCGTGTGTGTGAATTCCTGTACCTTGTAGTGCACCGGATTAGTGCACTACGTAAAGTGGAGTTCCACCCGTTTCTTAGTTTATTAAAAGTCAGCAGCTACAAAAAGTTTAGCTGCATTCTGCTGACTTTTAATAATCAGACATTCACCTGTCCCATGGTCCATCGATGCGGCCGCACGGAGCTTCGCTCCTCTCCCTCTCCTCTGCGCCGTCATATCTACTGTGGGCAGTGACACCCGCCTGTGACAGCTTATGGCTTCACAGCCGGGCGCAGACTGCACGAGCTGCACTGTGCTCTGCCATTGGCCAGCCAATCTTCTTGGACCCAGAAGATCGCTGGCAGGGAGGGGCCACCAAGTAAACTTTTTGTTTATTAAAAGTCAGCAGCTACAAAAAAAGTGTATCTTCTGACTTTTAATAAAAAGACACTCACCTGTCCCACAATCCAGCAACATGGCCACATTGCAGCTTCACAGCCAGGTGCGCATGTCTCACTGCGCTGTCCTGCACAGCCGGGCAATCTTCTGGGAACTGTGATGAGTCCCAGAAGATTGCAGGGAAAAAGGGCCGCCTAAGCAGCCCAAGCGGAAGTGGGAGCTCGTCGGTAATCGTGATGCATCGCGGAATCGAATCGAATCAGTGACCAGATAATCGTAATCGAAACGTGAGACCAGTGAAGATGCGCACCCCTACTTTACAGGCAGACTAAAGGGACCCCAAGGCACTATATTTAAAGGAATTTTGAATTTTTATTGTTTCACTTTAGGCATCATTAAGATCACTGCTCCTTTAAAAAGAATCTTTAAAAAAAATTTTGGCATTGGTACATGTCCCCCAGTGCAGTACCCAGGCCCCCATACCCTTTTTATGACCAATAACTTGCATATAAGCCTTTAAAATGGGGACTCTCGATTTTTCAAGTTCGGTCCCATAGACTTTAACTGCTTGCCGACCAGCGTCATCATACGGCAGCAGAGAGAGATCTGCTGTTCTTAGTAATTAGGAACAGCGATCTTTCTCTACTCCCTGTCAGTTCACTCCCCCCCACAGTTAGAAACACCTCCCTAGGGAACACTTAATCCCTTGATCGCCCCCTAGTGTTAATCCCTTCCCTGCCAGTGACATACAGTAGTGGCTATTTTTAGCTCTGATCGATGTATAAATGTCAATGGTCCCAAAAAAGTTTCAAAAGTGTCCAAACTGTTCGCCGCAATGTCGCAGTCCCACAAAAAATCGCCGATCACTGCCATTACTAGTAAAAAAAAATGAATAATAAAAATGCCATAAATATATTCCCTATTTTGTAGATGCTATAAATTTGCGCAAACCAATCAATATACGCATTTTGCATTTTTTTTTACCAAAAATATGTAAAAGAATACAAATTGGCCTAAACTGATGAAGAAATTTGTTCTTTTTTTATTTTGTTTTGAATACTTATTATAGCAAAAAGTAAAAAATATATATTTTTTTCAAAATTGTCGCTCTTTTTTATTTATAGCGCAGAGGTGATCAAATACCACTGAAAGAAAGCTCTATTTGTGGAAAAAAAAAAGGACATAAATTTTGTTTGTGTACAAGTTGCATGACCACACAATTATGAAATAAAGTGACGCAGTGCCGTATCGCAAAAAATGGCCTGTTTATTAAGGGACTGCAGCGACTTGTGAAATGTCAGATTTGCAGCTATACCTACAGTTGCTGTCTGCATTCTACTGGCGAAGTCTACTTCAACCCCCAGTGTGCATGACATGCAATTTGATGAATGTGGATGAATATAAATTTGATATATGGAGGGCATTAAAAAAACGATCTGCCCTGGGTGCCAGATGTGCTAGGTATGCCACTACTGGACCCGGTGAGGCTGCTTGTGACCAGCCCCAGGGCAATGTCATATCAGTAGAGTGTAAGAGAACATTGCAGCATATGTCTAAATCTCTTTTTTGCTTAATTCCCCCTTTCCTTCCTCTGAACATACTTTCACCTCCCTCCAAGCTCTATTTGTGGAAAAAAAATGGACATAAATTTTGTTTGTGTACAACGCTGCATGACCACGCAATTATGAAATAAAGTGATGCAGTGCCGTATCTCAAAAAATGGCCTGTTTATTAAGGGACTGCAGCAACTTGTGCCAGAGAGAGCTATACCTACAGTTGCTGTCTGCCTTCTACTGGCGAAATCTACTTCAACCCCCAGTTCCTTCCTCTGAATATACCTCCACCTCCCTCCACGATTGATTTGCAATGGAGGAAAGCGAGACAGGTATGTGCTCTTAAGCGCCCTATTGGATGCTTCACAGCACAATTGCTGGTGCATTATTTATTGGGCTAACATTTCAACATTTCAACAACAGTTGCTCCACACTTCAGTATTCAGAGTGCTGTAGAAGTAAGTCATCTTTTTTTTATCACTGTTTTCAGGGGTGGATGTGGACCCCGGACAAGCCTGCTAGACTCTGTGCACAGAGGCAGCTAGCGTGACCCTCAAACTCTGTGCTTGCAGCAACCCTCTACAGTTTTTGCTGAGACACCAGGCATGAGGAGTAGGGACGCTTAAAGTTTGTGGGGAAACAGTCAGGGGGAGGTTCCTGTTAGGTAGTCTTTACAATCATCTCGCTTTCATGATGTATTTTAAAAGTTTGGATGTGTCTTCCTATGCATCATAATCAAGTGATAAGACAAAATCAAGATGATTCAAAATTGACTTGAATAAAGCAATGTTCCTGCCTTAGAACAAGGCACAAGCTGCATTTTTCTAAACAATATGTCTTGGGAAGCTTTAACATGTAAAGATGTCACTTTTGATTGGCTTTTTTAGAAAAAGTGCACTCCTTTTTTAGAAAAAGTGCACACCTCTTTTTTTTTTTTCAATAGGTCATTGGTGCTATAAATCAGTGGTCAACCCTGTCTTCAGGGCCCACTAACAGGCCAGGTTTGCAAGATAACTGAAATACATCACAGGTGATATAATTTGCTGCTCAGTGATTGCAGTATTCTAGTCTACATCTCCCCAAGGTAATACATAAAACCTGGCCTGTTAGTGGGCCCTGAGGACAGGGTTGATGACCACTGCTATAAATGCTTGTAACAACACAAATATCATCCATGCAATAAATAAAAATCTAAAAAGACTGCAAGAAAAAAAAAGGATCATTATCACATGATATTTAACACGTATCCTACAAATAGAGTTTTGGTCTGCTATGTGAATTTTGTCATAGTAGTCCTTTCACATTGAGTTTAGCAGGTTTAGTTGCATTGACTCCACCCAAAAGATAAAAAAATGAACAAACTATATTAAGTCAATGTCAAAATAATAACTGATTGTACTTTTAAGCTATGCTCATGACCCATTTTCCGTCCCCTATGCACAGCGTTGCTATATTTAACATACGTATTTTTGTGGCTGCATGGTTTAGTACAGCTTTATAAATAAATGCATACATTTCACATGTAAGTTAAATCAAAGCACACCACTGTTTTATCCTCAAATGTATACACAAGAAAATACTGCAATATAATAAAAAAAAGTGGGACACCCCTGTTTCCTTTAACAATGACAAGTTTATCAGGACATTTGGAGCCAACATACAAATAAAGACTCATCTCACATTACCATTTTAGACTGGGATTCTTTCTAATGTCACGTACACACGATCGGAAATGCCGCCAGCAAAACTCTAATGAGAGCTTTTTGTCGGAAAATGACCGTGTGTATGCTCCAAGATTGAGAGCATGTTCTCTATTTTTAGGTTGGGAAAATTTCCTATCCGAAAATGCGATCGTCAGTATGCAATTCCGTCGCGCAAAAAAAAATCACGCATGCTCAGAATCAAGTACGAGACGAAAGCGCTCGGTATGGTAAAACTACCGTTGGTAATGGAGATGGCACATTCATCACGCTGAAATGTTTTAAATAGTTTAATGCAGCGCATTCTCTTCTTCTTTAGAATGGTAGAATAATGAAGTTGTTTTGCTGCTCATCTTCACACAGAGTTCTCACAAACTGATTTCTTTATTATTTATCGTGATCTCCTGAATAATCTTTTTTGTTTTTAAAGCCAGATCTCCATAATAATGTTTATAATTTTTTTTTATAGTCATTTTTATTTTATTTTTTTAATCAAGATTTCCTGTTGTTTTTTTTTTTATCTTAAATTATTTTATAGTGATCTCCATATTTTTTTTATTTTGTATGTCACGTTTCCACAACAACATTATTATCTTGTATTTGTAAACCTCAAGGAGGTTGCTTGGTGTCCCTTGCTAATTAGACATTGTATTTTTGAAATGAACCTGCCTACATACAAAAAAACTTTCCTATTTGAAGAAAAAAACATAGGCAAGTATTTTCATATAAAAAAATCTCCATTTATTCTGGCTCTTAATAACAAAATAAAGAGGAAGGCAACGCTGGAGAAACTGCTGGAATTTGTGAAGCCTTTGTACCCCAGGGCAGACATCAACTCTTTGCAAATTAAAATTGGTAGCCTGAGAAATCCATATAATAGGGAGCACAATCTGGTCCAGGACTCCCAGAGATCACAAACAGCAGCAGATGACATATATATCCCCAGACTGTGGTACTACAACAGCCTGCGTCTTCTGTCAGACCAGACTGAAGCCAGGTCATCACTTTCTTGTCTTCCTTGCAGCCTTCCCTCCACGCTGCCCTGCAGCCTTCCCTGCAGCCTTTCCTGCAGGCTGTGGCTCTGGAGGTGGACTTGTGGCAGGAAGAGGAGGAGGAGGATGGGCAAGCGCACATAAGTGGACATCATCGGTCACTTGCCCCCTCAACCCCTTGTGAATGGCCTCAAAAACAGATTTTTCACAGTTGAGGCATTGGCCCTCCTCCATTTTGTGCAAATTTGAGGCTATATAGTGGGCCTCTCCAGCATCAAGGGGGGCTTTCAGGGCCTTATTAGCTTCCTTAATGAGGACAAGTGCTGCCTCCTCCACGTTCCTCACCTTGCTGAGCCTTTTGGGTGGAAGGCGGAGTTTTAGTTTTTGGTTCATCAATCACACACCATTTTAAACTCATGACTGTTGCAAATTGAATGTTAATAAATAGAAAAGACTATCTTTCTGAGCCCAGAATTTTTCATTCTTGTCCCAATCATTTTTGGCCTCTACTGTCTATTGATATGTCAAACACTTTTTGTTAAATCATTCATTTCTTAGCAATAATAACATCTAGTTAACAACAACAATTTTCCCGCAAAAATATGTTTAAAAATACTATACCTGGCTCCAGCTGGGCTCCTCAATTTCTTCCAGGATGGAAGGCCCAGGTTGGTCCTCGGAAGCCTCAGCTGGGGTTGAGGGGAGGTTTGAGGGAAGGCTGAATGGAAGGGGGGCCGGAAGAGTCGAAAGTGATTCCCTGGCTTCCATCTGGTCTTCCAGAAACTGCATCTTTTTGTAGTACCACAGACTGGGTACATGTACATCCTCTGCTGCTGCTCCTGACCTCATGGACTTATGGACCTTCTGAAGCTCCTTCCTATACGTGCTTCTAAAGCTAACAATTTTCCTGTCCACAAAGCTGATGTCTGCGTTGGGGACCTGCGTCTTCACAAATTCCAGCAGTTTCTCCAGCGATGCCTTCCTAGCTGGTTTATTTCTATATAAGGGGTTTTTCACCTCCCACAAATTGCGCATATCCCTGTATTAAGGGATATGTAATGAACTAGCCCATAAATTCCGGGTCTTTAAATTGTTTCATTTTTGCTGCAAGACCAAACAAAAGACAAAAAACACTAATAGGCTAAACTCTCCTAATCTTATCACAATATAGGCCTCAATCTAGAATCAGTATAGGCCACTCATGTCCCAACCTAAAATGTTACCTTTGTTACTACGTTCCTCGTTTCCGTTCCTCCTTCTTCCGCACGCAGAACGTAGGTACGACACACGTGTGTTAGTTTTATATACACTGCGCATGCATGAAACTCTGCATGCGTCGCCCGCCCCAGACGTTCTTTCTAGAAGATTCTCCGCCCCTTCTCTTTTGGCGTACAGTGGGAGACGATATGACAGAGACACAGCAGGTGCGTGATAATAGCAGTAACGAGGAGGAAAGTCCGGAGCAAGAAACGTCCCGATCCAGGAGGAGGAGATTTAAGGCCTCAAATATGGCCTTTGTAGAGATGGTGGAGATGGTCGACATATTGAAGAGGGACGACTATGATGGGAAGTAAGGACCGTACACCAACCCTAATCAGAGAAAGGCCAAGATCATGACTAAAGTTGTGAAGAGTCTGCACAGGAATTTTGGGGTACGACGATCCAAGGAGCAACTGAGAAAACGCTGGACAGACCTGAAACTGAGGGAGCAGGATCAGTATTGAAGGATCAAGAAAGTGCTTCTAAAAAGTAAGTAGTTGTTGTGTGTTACGATTATTATTATTACTTGCATACTGCTCCGTGTACTTTTCTTTACTATTGGACAGTTTAAAATGGCGACTTTCATGTTCATGGGCACAGTAATCAGACATAGTAAACATTGTTTGTTTGCCAACTAAATACGATGTTTTGCCAGATACAGGGTTAACTACATTTGGTCATGATAATTTGTATTAAAAGAAGTTTAGGACATTGTTGTCTAGATGTGTTTGAAACTAGAAGGAATTGCAAACTTGATTCAGTGTAATGTAAGGAGAGGACAGTCAGCAGCTATTTACACACCTGGACTCAGGAGCACTAGTGTGGAACACAAGAACAAACTTTTTAGGGTGTCCCACACAGGTGCTCCGGTGGATACTTGGGGTGTCTCCAGAGCCGATCCGCCCTATACGCTCACTACGCAAGCTGCGTAGGGCCCCTCAAATTACTGTCATAGTGCGTCAGTTAATGTTTACAACATCCAGTGGCGGAACTTTAGGGGTCGCTGCAGTCGCATTTGCGACTGGGCTCTTCCGTTATACCGATGTGGGGGGGCCCCCAAGACCCAGCATCCCCCCCGCACCTCTGGCTGGCCGTTTAGAGTGCAGTAGGGAGAGGTGGGAGGAGGTGGAAGGCGGTGATCGGCAGCTCTATGGTGCCTGTGTGGGCGGCAGGATCTCCCTGGGGCTTGTAGTACTCTCTCAAGTGTCGGTGTATACAGTGGAGAGGAGAGGGGAGGGGCCTCTGACCCGGGCAGGTATCAGTTTTACTTTCACTCTGCTTGAACACTGTTGCTGATGCCTGGGTCAGAGGCCCCTCCCCTCTCTGCTGTATACATTCGGAGATAGAACTACTAGCCCCAGGGAGTTCCCCCTGCCTGTGGACACCATAGAGCTGCCGATCACCGCCTCCCACCTCCACCAGCCAGGTACAGGGGAACCTCTGCAAGGGGGGAGTCAGCTGTTTGGGGACCCTGATGTAAGAGGGGGGCTTTCTGGGGACACAAATGTAAGGAAGGGGCCCAATGGGGACACTGATGTAAGAGGGGGCCTCTGGGGACACTAATGTAAGGACAGGGCCCTCTGGGGACACTGATGTAAGAGGGGGGCCTCTGGGGACACTAATGTAAGGGGGGGCTCTCTGGGGACACTAATGTAAGGACAGGGCCCTCTGGGGACACTGATGTAAGAGGGGGCCTTCTGGGGACACTGATGTAAGAGGGGGCCCTCTGGGGATACTAATGTAAGAGGGGGGCTCTCTGGTGACCCTGTGTAAGGAGGGGCTCTCTGGGGACCCTGTGTAAGGAGGGGCTCTCTGGGGACACTAATGTAAGAGGGAAGGCTCTCTGGGGACACTAATGTAAGGGGAGGCTCTCTTGGGACCCTGGTGTAAGGAGGGGCTCTCTGAGGACCCTGAAGGAGGGAGGATTGTATTGGGAGCACTGAAGTATCAGGTGTAACTGTGTGGCAATGGCAAATGGTTTACATAGCTCACGGCATCACGGGTCAGGTAGAGGGCCCCTTAGCAGAATTTTGCTTAGGGCCCCAGGGAGGTCAGGATCGGCACTCGGTGTCTCCATGTGTGAAACTTGTCCAAAAAAGGGAAGTATTCCAGCTTGGTTAAAGGAATAAATCATGTCTTCAGCTTTGAACTCTGCCCAAACAGACAATTGTACCCCACTTCCAAGCAAAGTTTTATATTACTATTTCTGGCCTCAAATATCTGTGTGCGAAGTATACATTTTGTTTCATTCTCATAGGAGAGAAAAGACTCAGGACGTCTGAGGACTCCAGGACCCCCCCCCCCCCCCCCCACCTTCTGAAGAAGGGGACCAGGAAACACCACAAGCTGAGGATGTGGAGGAAGGAGAGGTGGTGGAAATTGTCACCACAACAGGTGAGTGTCTGACACCATGGATTCGGGTAATAGATGTATGCCAGCATATTTATATTACATGGTGTGTATTTTTTCTTTTAGGTGATGTGCATGTTGTTGAAGAAAACGCTCCTCATTTCACTACTGACAGTGCCCAAGGGCTTATCCAGGACATCATGTATTGTAGTCAGGATTTAGACTTTATAAAGCAAAAAACACATGAGATTGAAGTCAAACTGAAGAACATGATTGATGTACTAGGAAGAATATAAACACCCAAAAAATGCCACTTTTTTTGTTTTTAAAATTTTTTTATGCATTCTAAAAGCCAAATTTTGAAGATGCACACAGTGTGTCAACATGTGCTATCTGCCATCAGGGGATATCAATTTACGCGTTTTGAGGCTGCAACCCCTTCCTCGCAACTCAAGTAGGTGTGAGGAAGTGGTTGCACCCCCAAAACACATCCATTGATCCCCCATGATGGGAGATAGCACATGTTGACATTAGGTATGGGATTAGGAGGAAAATCCCCAGTTTGACTCCCAATTTGTGCGCATCTTCAAAATTTGGCTTTTACAGGTGTCATATCACCCCATCTGATGAAGGCAATATCAACACATTTTGGACACTATAATGTCTGATATTGCCTCCAGGTTTTCAATGTTGAACTTTGTAAGTTCATGAGTTGTGTATGTTATGTTTTGAAACATGCCTGTTTATGTACCCTCAATAAAAATTCAAGGTGAAACTTTAGGAAACCCATATTTTTTTATTAAAAAAAAAAAAAAAAAAGTATTACAACGCACATGTGCATGTGCACAGAGTAAAAGGTTTTATCCTCAACAATGTGTGGCTTCTTCTTTCAATGATCAATACCAGTTTTTGTATTAAGTTTGTGTTTACAGTGACAATGGGTGTTATTTAATAATGGAAAAACCACTTGGCACTACAAGTGCACTAGGAGAACCTAGGAGACAGCAAAAAGGAACACAAGCAGTAAATGAAAATCAAGATTTTATCTGATAAAATAGAAAATGTATTCCAAATTGGCTGGCAAAGCAATGGCCCCCCTACCAGTAAAATATTCTACATATTTTCCCCCCTCCACTTCATGGGCGCTTTGGGGGGGCAAGCCAGGACGGCCTGCTTCCAGGGCCGTCAGTGTTTCATTAAGTCTGGCCTCAGGCCCAACTGAAGCAACATATCATGGATTATTTCGTTTTCAAAAGTTGTGCAGTATGCAGCAAGATAACACAATGTGGTTTAGTTTGTACTCCGCCATATTTATGGCAGTTAAAAATAGGCAGATCCGGTTGGCCATTATCCCAAATGCATTGTCCACGACTCTTCTGGCTCTGGCCAGCCAGTAATTGAAAGCCTCTTCTCCGGGGTGAGGGTCCTCTGGGGGAATGGCCTCATTACGTGATCACCCAGACCGAATGCCTCATCTGTGACGAACACAAATGGCAGACCCTCAACGTTATCTTCCACAGGTGGCAATCCCAAGCCACCACTCTGGAGACGTTGAAAGAACTCGGTCCGGGCAAAGACTCCACCATCCGACATCAGGCCATTCCTCCCCACGTCCACATACAGAAACTCATGTCGCCGACACCACCGCCATCAACACAATACTATGAAACCCCTTATAGTTATAATAGTATGACCCCGAATGGGGTAGTGGTACGATGTGGACGTGTTTCCCATCAATTGCCCCTCCACAGTTGGGAAAGTCCCAATGGTCGGCAAAGTGGGATGCCACGGTCTGCCATTCCTGTGGCGTTGAAGGAAACTGTGGAGTCAAACAAAAACATAAAAATTAGTAATTTTGCACAAAAATATTGCAAGCAGATTAGACACAAACATTCTTGGCCAACACCAGTTTAACATTTTTTTGAAAGAGTATTTAAAAGCAAAAATATAAGGTCCACTTAGCAGATTCACCCCCCCCCCTCTGATGGCCTATTGTAACAATTTTGGGGGGGGGGTGTTTTGGACAGGTAACCCTCTCCACTACATTGAGAGCTGAATGCATAAATAATGTGTGTTACTTTGGCCAGCCCCTCCTCACTTACACTATTGGCAGCCCACTGGACAGGTAAGAAGTGTCATAATACAAAAATACAAATACACACTGTACAAATTGAAGCACATTTTTACATTCTGCAATTACCTAGCAAGATAATAGGAGAACCAAACTTTAAACAGTACCATTTGAAAGTATTCAGGCAGGCCCTTGCACTACATGCTTTGGTGAATTCATCCATAAATATGAACACAAAAAAGGTAAGTATAGTGTGTATGGTTTTGGCAAAGTCAGCAGATAGAGGATTGGTATGGGTTGATTTAGTGGTTGGGGGGGGGGTTTAAGGACACAAATAACATTTGTACACATTTTAGGGGGTGTTTAGGGTAAAGCACTACTATGGAGCTGACAAAATATATTGTTAAGTGACTAGGCTAGGTGGATATGGGCCCAGGATAGCATGCTGGAGAGATTATTGAAGGCAAATATGCATGAAGGACAAAAAAGGAAGTTTAAAAACTGCCAGCATGCATGGGCACAAAGGGGACATTCCCAGCATATTACAATCATGGTAATTAGGGAATGATGAAAGAAATACAATACATTAGCAAACATTAAATACATAGAATGTGATGTTAAAGGAGAAAACTTACCCTAATATAGTCCTTCTGCAAGACCTGAATGATGGCAGAACAGGTCTCTGGAATAATGATCTCCAGAGCCTGGGGGGATGCCTGTCCAGTCGCCAAGTACCGCAACATGGCGACTAGCCTTTGTTCAGGAGTGATGGCTTGCTGCATGCAGGTGTCCTGCCTGCTAATATAAGGGGACAACAAAGCCAACAAATGGTGAAAAATGGGGTCTGTCATCCGGAGATAATTCCTGAAATCATCAGGGTTATTCTCCTGGATCTCCCGTAACAAAGGCATGTGAGAGAATTGGTCATGCTGGAGCACCCAATTCTTGGTCCATGAACTCCTCCCCACCCTGCTCATGGACTGGGCTTCGGTCACAGTAAGAACCCCAACACCAAGCCCCCGCACAGCACGAACTCTACGACGAGGACGTACCCGCAACATGGCTTCAAAACGGTCGGCTGGTCAGAATGAACTGAACAGAAAGCACCGAAAAACAGCAAGGCCTGAAAGAACGATCTGAAAATCAGAAACGAGCAGACAAGAACGCACTGAAAATCAAATATGGTACTAAAAATAGCACACACTGACAAACAAATGCGAACTGACTACACGCACTGAAGAACAGATACAAACTCACAAGCACAAACTGAAGAGCAGCAACGATTGCAAAAGCATGATTCTGAAAAGCGCGGATCGTCTCTCACCAAACTTCTACTAACACGAGATAAACATGAGATTAGCAGAAGGAGCCCAAAGGGTGGCGCACTTGGTGTTGAACTTCCCTTTTCTAGCTCCATCGTACGTGTTGTACGTCACCGCGTTCTTGGAGGTCGGAATTTGGTGTGACCGTGTGTACGCAAGACAAGCTAGAGCGGAATCCCTTCGGAAAAGTCTTGGATGGTTTTTCCGACGAGAATTCCGGCGAGGCATAAGACTTTCCCAACTCTCACATATACAGCTCACTTGTCAAAAGTGACTACTACCATTCAGTTAGTGTATTGTGAGAATTAGCATTGAACAGATAACATCAGGAGTAGCGGGAACTTTGAGATGGAAGTGTAAAAAACCTGAAAAGGTTGGGTGGGGTACAAATTGTTTTTTAACAAAGGTGAACAATATTATTATATTACAACAGGACTGATTTCAGCCCATAGTCAACAAAATATATAAATAATAAGACGAACTATAGTCAAATCGTAAAAAATAACCACAGAATCCTCTTAATGATATTACACAACTGGCATACATTTTAGTGGAATTTTCATACTTTTCATCAAAATACCAGTTGATCTTGCTTGTGTGTGGTACTTTCTTCAACAAAGTTAGAACGCTTATCGTCTGCAGTGAAATCACTTCAGATTGGTCTCCCTATTGAGTGCTGCATCATTATGCAGGCCAAAGAAAGTTTCCCAGCATTGCCACCACTGAGAACCATCCTTCTTAATGCCAGTCAGTGCTAGCCATTCCTATCTTCACCCTAAGCATTGATGGGATAGCATTGTCCAGATCCTCTGTAGGGAGGACAAGGTGCAAGGGGAGCTGATATTTACAAAAAAAATTTACAACACATGGACATTATAGAGAGGAGCACTGTAAAATAGCCTGGATGGTACATTGTTCATTTGAGATATTTATTGAATTAAACTGTGGATAATTGAAGACAAGGGCATTATTTAGGTAAGGTTTTATTTAGGTTCCATACACACTGGATGTTATAAAAATGCCAGTAGCTTTGCAGTGAGTCTTTCAATGGTTTTTAATGTTTTTGCAATAGCGTTTTCTAGCGTTGTTCCGCATCAGCTTTTTTTTTAAGACTTGTTTTTTTCGCTGGTGAGCCACGTTTTTGAGTGTCTATTGGCGTTTATCAGCGCTTATGGGTGTTTAACGTTGTTAAGCGGTTTTTGTAGTCAGAAAAACAGCTCCTGGACGCGATTTTAGGGCGTTCAGACAACAGCCCATAAACTCCACTGCTGATAAACGTCCAAAAACGTCCATGGGTGCACGGACACATACAGTGCCTTGCAAAAGTATGCACCCCCCTTGGCATTTTTCGTATTTTGTTAATATGGATTGTTTGAGGATTTGCAACATGCCCACAACTCTGAAGATGTTTTTTTTTTCTTTTATTGTGAAGCGAACAACAAATAGGACAAAATAACAGAAAAAGTCAATGTGCATAACTATTCACCTCCCTAAAGTCAATACTTTGTAGAGCCACCTTTTGTGGCTATCACAACTCCAAGTCGCTTTGGATAAGTCTCTATGAGGTTGCCACATCTTGAATGGAGGGGAAGATTTGGATGCCGCACACCGGATGTAGTCAAAAAACTTCACTTTATTGAAAAAATGGGATCATCAAAATAACAAGACTGTCATGCAGAAAGTACAGATAAGCTGACGCGTTTCGCACTCAGGACTGAGTGCTTACTCATAGCTAACAAATATTAAAAAGACAAACTCTTATATAGCTCAATGGAGTATCACATGATTGCCCAATTAGATGGTCATTGAGTCTCAGCTGGAAGCCAATTTAATGAGGTCTCGGCATCTGCTGGCTATTTGGTGTGTTAACTGGTTGAGAAATGTTTTCAAAACCGTGACATGTAAATAGATGACAAAGAATGTGAAAAAAGATGTGTATATGTACATGTGTAGGCAAAAAAATATATATGTGTGTATATATATATATATATATATATATATATATATATATATATATATATATATATAGTGAATCCTATCAATAAACGTGTATATATAATAATAAATGTACTTCTATAACGTGTATATATAAAAAGTGATAAGTATCAAAAAGAAAAAAATTACTATTAGGTGAAAGGTAAAAATGTGTAAAAAATATTTCTCATTAAAAAAAGAGAAAATATATTGATAAAAATATTCAGACAACGTGCAAAGTAAGTGTGAAGAGTGAATGTAATGAAACTATATGTGAACAAAATATATAAATATGATGAGACTCTCTATAATATGCCGGTGAAGTGGATGAGGTTCTCTATAATAAGCCGGAATAATACAGGTGAAAAATAGAGCAATGTGACCTGAAATAATGCGTGATATGCCCGCGGTTGATAACAAGGTACATATAGGGCCCTATAATAATAAAAATAAACTGTGGGATTCAAAGACATAAAATCACGCTGATAAGGGTTGCCCTGATCTGGTCAAATGGCAGTGATATATGCAGGGTCCCAGTAGACTGACTTGTAACGTAGTGATTCTAAATGATGAGCCTGGCCGAGAGCAGGGTGTGTGTAAAATTTCAGGAATGAAGCAGCGGTGTTCAAGGTAATAGAACGCCGCTAGTCTGTGTCACAATAAATGTCTAGATGGAATTATAGTGATGGTAATAAAGTTGGTAGAGATCTCGGCCAGTATCCAAGTTTAAGGGATCACAAAAAGGGACAAATGAAAAGCAAGTAAAATACTATAGGCTGGGATACGAAGACATAAAATCACGCTGATCAGGGTTGCCCTGATCTGGTCAAATGGCAGTGATATATGCAGGGTCCCAGTAGACTGACTTGTAGCGTAGTAGTTCTAAATGATGAGCCTGACCGTGAGCAGGGTGTGTGTGGAATTTCAGGAATGAAGCAGCGGTGTTCAAAATAGTAGAGCGCCGCTAATCTATATCACACTAAATGTTTAGATGGAATTATAATGATGGTAATAAAGTTGGGGGTGGTCTCGGCCAGTCACCCGAGTTTAAGGGGTCACAAAAAAGAACAAATCAAAAACAAGTAAGATACTACAGGCTGGACGAGAATGTTACCAGACTGAGATCGTAAAAATTATCCGGACAGACAATTAAGTTAAAATATGTTAGTATGTGATCCGTCTCGGGTGGCTCATATAAAAGCATGTCTCAGTATATGTGTGTCAGCAAATGCCAAGACCTCCAAACAAAACATATTGGAATAATACATCTTATGAGTCCACTAATACAATGCTCATATATTAACACCGGCAAGTGAAACAGATGAAAACAGGCATATAATGATCGGCGTGAATCCAATCTATGAAGACGATGAGAAGAAATGTTATAATGCTGCATTCTAAAGAGAAACAACTACATATTCATATTGCAACATTACACTCGCAAAATAAACACTGAACACAAACGATACAATGTATGTCAGCTTATGTACATATAAATAAGCTTAATATATCTGAATTATGATCCCAAGGTGTCCAAAAAAATATGTATATGGACAACAAGGTGTACAAAATGTGAACGAATGAAAGTAAATAAAATGAATAAAATAGAATAAGGTAAAAAAAAAAAAAAAAAAAATGTGAAAACATATTGCGTAAAAACCTAATATATATATCAGGTGTTTCCTACACAACTAGAAAGATGTATAGGACAATGAAAGTTTCCATATATATCTATGTGATGAAAAATGAGCTAAAATAAATGTAATAATTATGAAATAAAATTGTGAACCTCATGATACAAATCATGAATAATTATCAAAAGAAAACGATGCAAAAGGTATATATAATAACACAAAAATGTGTGGAAAACGAAATAGAATAAAACTATTTATCTCAATATTGTCGCGATATGCATCCTCAAGTAAAATTAACTTGTACTTTGGTCAGGTATATAAAACACCCGAACATGATGGATATCGCGAAACAATAAAAGATATTGTATATTGCTATTGTTAATGTAACCTTTTGCAAACATCTATTCTTGGCCATGGTTCCCTGGAAATTCCTGCTCTGCCATAGTTACTATACTGAGTATGCAGAGTAGGGGAACTTGTCGGGCATATATACCAATCAAGGTGGTAAATATTATATATTCATGTATAAGATTGGATATGTTAGTACATAGGCCCCAATGGTCAGTAGATGGAAAAAACTCCTATTTTGGCACCATCTGACCGGAACACAAAACAAGGGGAAATAGAAAATGGCTGACAAAACGTGAAAATGTAAAAAATGAACATGAAATGTTCTTTATAAGGACTCATGATGGTGTAGATCAGGGGTCTCAAACTGGTGGCCCTCCGGCTGTTGCAGAACTATAAGTCCCATAATGCCTCTGCCTGAGGGAGTCATGCTTGTAACCGTCAGCCTTGCAATGCCTCATGGGACTTGTAGTTTAGCAACAGCTGGGGGGCCGCCAGTTTGAGACCCCTGGTGTAGATGTTATAACCATGTTCAAACAGTATAGGAAAGTTACTCATACTGCTGTTATTATTTTTAAGGCTAATCTCTCATTTTGTGTCAAATTATCTTTAATCGATTTTCTATGGTAACTGTGAGCCAAGCGAGTTAATTCCCCCTCCACCAACCTCTGAAATACATCAAGATCTTTGCCCCTGGATGCCACTGGGTAAAAATCAGATTTAGATCTGATTATTAGTTTTTTCTGTAAATCAGTGGGATCCATGGGGGGTGGATCCGAATCATCTGCCAGTGTTATTAAATCTTGCAGTGCACACACTTCATTAAAAGAGATGGGTGAAGGGGGAGACTCACCTGATTCACCAAGGTTCCCTGGAACGTCCTCTTCTCTAGAACCACCAAAATGTTTCTTAAGTGTTAATAAGCGAGAAAACCTGTTAACGTCCAAAATGGTGTGAAATCAATCAAAATGTCTATTAGGGCTAAAATTAAGGCCTTTTGATAGAAGGTTGATCTCCTCTTCTTTTTAAAAGTCTCTTTGAGATATTAAGTACAGTGGAACTCATTTCTTCATTTTGCCTCTCAAGCTGTAATGTGAGTTGTTTGGAGTTCTTGTGTCTCCTGCCGCCCCTTCTTGTTTTTTTATGGACGATTTTTTCCTCTTGGTGTAACCCGACCTGCGAGGGTTTCCAGCGTTGGTGTGGTTGTTGCTTCTGTTTGTTTCCACAGAACCTGTTGACCTGTCCAGAGAAGAGTCTGACATAATGCGTGCCAGGGAATTGTCGGCTAGGTCGCTCTCTTGGTCAGAGAAGCTGACCTGTTTGCCGCGGTTTCTCCGTGACCGATTGTGGGAAAACACCGGTCTTTTCCAAGTGTAAACTTTATTGTTCTCATAATCATTTTTATCCCGGGCCATTTTGCCTCTCTTGCTGGCAATCACTGATTTTTCCATTTTGTCTAATTTGTTACTCAAACGGCTGTCCAGGTCTGTGAAAGCTGCCAGGTTTTGTGAAGAGGTAAGTTCAGACTGGATAAAGGACATGTCAGATTGTAGTACCTCTATTTCTTTGGTTTTAGAGGCAATGAGAATATTTATTAGTTTGAATGAACAGGTGTCCAAGGTGTCAGTCCATTCTTGTGTTGCCACATCTTACCACTAGGATTTTTGACCATTCCTGGTTTGCGCTTGTGAACAGCAATCTTTAAGTCTGACCACAGATTTTCTATTGGATTGAGGTCTGGGCTTTGACTAGGCCATTCTAACACATATACATGTTTCCCCTTAAACCACTCAAGTGTTGCTTTAGCAGCGTATTTGGGGTCATTGTCCTGCTGGAAGGTGAACCTCCATCCTAGCCTCAAATCACACACAGAGTGGTACAGGTTTTGCTCAAGAATATCCCTGTATTTAGCACCATCCATCTTTTCCTCAACTCTGACCAGTTTCCCAGTCCCAACCGCTGAAAAACATCCCCACAGCATGATGCTGCCACCACTATGTTTCACTGTGGGGATGGTGTTCTTTGGGTGATGTGATGTGTTGGGTTTACGCCAGACATAGCGTTTTCTTTGATGGTCAAAAAAGTCAATTTTAGTCTCATTAGACCAGATCACCTTCCTCCATACATTTTGGGAGTCTCCCACATGCCTTTTTGCAAACTCAAAACGTGCCATTTTGTTTTTTGCTGAAAGCAATGGCTTTCTTCTGGCCACTCTGCCATAAAGCCCAACTCTATGGAGTGTTTACTGGAGGTTTACTGTTGTGTCATGTTCTTTCCATTTGGTTATGATAGATTTGATGGTGCTCCTAGGGATCATCAAAGATTTGGATTTTTTTTTATAACCTAACCCTGACTTGTACTTCTCAACAAGTCCCTTACTTGTTTGGAAAGTTCCTTGGTCTTCATCATAGTGTTTGGTTAGTGGTGCCTCTTTCTTAGGTGTTGCAGCCTCTGGGGTCTTTCAAAAAGGTGTGTATATGTGATGACAGATCATGTGACACTTAGATTGCACACAGGTGGACATCATTTCACTAATTATGTGACTTCTGAAGGTAATTGGTTGCACCAGAGCTTTTTATGGGCTTCATAACAAAGGGAGTGAATTCATACAAACATGCCAATTATCAGTTTTTTATTTCTGACAAACAGTTTTATGTATATATTTTTATAATTTTACTTCCTTCACCAACTTAGACTATTGTGTTCTGATCCATCACATATAATTCAGATTAAAAAAAGCATTGAACTAAAGGCTGTAATGTAACAAAATAGGTAAAAAAACAAGGGGGTGAATACTTTTGCAAGGCACTGTAGGATAATATAGAGGGGAGTTTATGGGCTGTTAAAAAAAAAGCCCAAACTCCCAAAAATGGCCGTTTATGAGCTTCAGTGTGCATGGAGCCTAACAATTAAATCTTAATGTACAGAGCCATAATATATTTTGATTAATTTTTCAATATCCATTTTTGAGTTTATATTACCTTGCTGCCCTATAAATCAACATCCTCAAGTGCAGACAGTACTTATGTAAGACACAGCTTTCTTATTTTATTATTTATAGAACTAAGTTTGGTTTAAATAACACATTTAAGCTTGATGCATTAAAATGAGACATCACATACTGAGCACACTTCAAGCATTATTAGTTCATGCTACATTGTGTGATAATGTCACATGAATATTAAAGCTTTTTTACTGGGTGAACTAAAAAAAAAAACTTTAGGTGATAACATGACCTCAGCTTTTTGTTTAACCAGGTAAAATGCGAGTATTGCCCTGTTCTGGCACTGCTCTTTTTTTGTTACAGGGTTATTGTAAGATTTCAAAATGTATTTTTAACGTGTTTTTTTTTTTTCCTCCAGAAACAAATATGACATGGTCACTCTATTAAGAAATGTTAACGTGGCACCAGAAATATGGGCTTGCACTACCATAGTTTTTTTTTTTTTGAAGCGGAAATTATAGTATAGTTATTTTTGTGTTTTTTGGGACCTCATGTTGCATGAAATAGAAGCTTTGTCCTGCCATATACCTTTTACTTGCATTTATAGGGAAGAGGAACACAATGTTTTATACTTTTATTTTGAAAAGTGTAGTACAAACAGAAAAAGCAAAAATTAACAAAAAAATTGCAGATCGTGTAGTAGACATAGGATTAGCACTGGACAGCACTACACCATAACAGTTATTACCAGTTTAGGGTTGGTGCTAGCATGAAATAAAATAAAAACTCGAATGCCCATTGCCTTTTGTGTACTGATTTTAAATGAATCCCTACTAGCATGCAATGTTCATCCAAAGCAGAAATTTCATGTACTGGCCTTTCATTTATCAAAACCTTTGTGGTTTATACATTCACATCACTTAATATACTTATATTTATGTATAAGATATTTCATCAGTTGGTGTGTTAATGATAAAAATGTGCTTATGTTCGAGTCATACATTAGTATACTCAGTATACTCAGCTTTGTTGTCTAGGCAACTAAATTACAAGAATGATGCAAACAAAATTATACAATTGCTCCTTTTAGTTGTCATGGAGACTAATATTTAAAGTAAATTGTTTATATATACTGTGTGTGTGTGTGTGTGTGTGTGTATACATATATATATATATATATATATATATATATATATATATATATATATATATATATACACACAGTATCTCACTGTGAGGGGTGTACAAAAGTGAGTACACCCCTCACATTTTTGTAAATATTTTATTATTTATTTTCATGTGACAACACTGAAGAAATTACACTTTGCTACAATGTAAAGTAGTGACTGTACAGCTTGAATAACAGTGTAAATTTGCTGTCCCCTCAAAATAACTCAATGCACAGCCATTAATGTCTAAACCACTGGAAATAATAGTGAGTACACCCCTAAGTGAAAATGTCCAAATTGGGCTCAAATAGCCATTTTCCCTCCCGGTGTCATGTGACTCATTAGTGTTACAAGGTCTCAGGTGTGAATGGGGAGAAGGTGTGTTAAGTTTGGTGTTATCACTCTCACTCTTCCATACTGGTCACTGGAAGTTCAACATGGCACCTCATGGCAAAAAACTCTCTGGGGATCTGAAAAAAAGAATTGTTACTCTACATAAAGATGGCCTAGGCTATAAGAATATTGCCAAGACCCTGAAACTGAGCTGCAGCACGGTGGCCAAGACCATACAGCAGTTTAACAGGACAGGTTCCACTCAGAACAGGCCTCACCATGGTCGACCAAAAAAGTTGAGTGCACGTGCTCAGCGTCATATCCAGAGGTTGTCTTTGGGAAATAGACATATGAGTGCTGCCAGCATTGCTGCAGAGGTTGAAGGGGTTGGGGGTCAGCCTGTCAGTGCTCAGACCATATGCCACACACTGCATCAAATTGGTCTGCATTGCTGTCTTTCCAGAAGGAAGCCTCTTCTAAAGATGATGCACAAGAAAGCCCACAAACAGTTTGCTGAAGCCCAGCAAACTGTTTGCTGAAGCCATACCCACAAACAGTTTGCTGAAGCCAAGCAGTCTAAGGATATGGATTACTGAAACCATGTCCTGTGGTCTGATGAGAACACGATAAACTTATTTGGTACAGATGGTGTCAAGCGTGTGTGGCGGCAACCAGGTGAGGAGTACAAAGACAAGTGTGTCTTGCCTACAGTCAAGCATGATGGTTGGAGTGTCATGGTCTGGGGCTGCATGAGTGCTGCCGACACTAGGGAACTACAGTTCATTGAGGGAACCATGAATGCCAACATGTACTGTGACATACTGCAGCAGAGCATGATCCCCTCCCATCAGAGACTGGGCCGCAGGGCAGTATTCCTAACATGATAATGATCCCAAACATACCCCCCAAGAGGACCACTGCCTTGCTAAAAAAGCTGAGGTAAAGGTGGTGGACTGGCTAAGCATGTCTCCAGACCTAAACCCTATTGAGCATCTGTGGGACATCCTCAAAAGGAAGGTGGAGGAGCGCAAGGTCTCTAACATCCAGCAGCTCCGTGATGTTGTCATGGAGGAGTGGAAGAGGACTCTAGTGGCAACCTGTGAAGCTCTGGTGAACTCCATGCCCCAGAGGGTTAAGGAAGTGCTGGAAAATAATGGCAGCCACACAAAATATGGACACTTTGGGCCCAATTTGGACATTTTCACTTAGGGGTGTACTCACATTTGTTGCCAGCGGTTTGGACATTAATGGCTGTGTGTTGAGTTATTTTGAGGGGACAGCAAATTTACACTGTTATACAAGCTATACACTCACTACTTTACATTGTAGCAAAGTGTCATTTCTTCAGTGTTGTCATATGAAAAGGTATAATAAAATATTTACAAAAATGTGAGGAGTGTACTCAATTTTCAAATTATATATAGTCCAATTAATTAATGTTTAATTGTTAATACAATGTACAGTATATGCTAGCTGTTACATGTTTATTAATACGCAAATTTTAAATGTATATTATGGATACTGTATATATTTTGACACTAACAAATATATTGAAGTTTACCCTGAATGTAGTATATGTATAAACTAAAATGTTTAAAGTGTGGGTTATAATGAAGAAGAAAACCTACCATTTCCAACCATTTCCAAGAGGGCATTGTAGAAGAGCATGACTGAACTATAAAAAGGCTCAGTCTTATGATGCATTTGGAAATTTACTTTGCTCTGGCACTGCTGTGCTGTCCAGCATGGTATATTAAAGAAGCTGAGTTTGAATACTTACCATGGGATTCCACACACATTTGCAAGCCCAAGTTGGAAGTTGATTTGAAAACATTGGTATTCAGTAATGGTCTCAACAGTTAAACATTACTGAATGCAGATCTTGCTTAGTGAATATGCCAGGCATGAGCTGGCATATTAGTTAAGCCCTAAGTGACATATTAAACTTTTGTTTTACTTTAGGTAGGCCAGGAGACATTTTGGATTTTGCTACTGCATAGTACAAAATGTGTAAATGAAGGCAAAATACTTGTCTAAGTTTATGTAAACATTGGTATTCAGTAATGACCTCAACAGGTCATCTGAATGCAGATTTTGCTTAGGGAATATGCCAGGCATATTTAGCATTTTGCTACTTAATTGCACAAAATGTTCAAAGAGTAAGAGTAGTGTTTACACTAACTAGCCTTTTTTTTTTAAATAACAAACATGTTATATTTACCTCCTCTTTCCTTTACCACCACATTTCATGGGGGTACTCGTGCGGGCACACTCCCGAGTCCTGCCGCATCGTCCATTAAAGTGGATGTAGACCCGAATTTTTTTTTATATATCATACTGTAGAGTATAAGATTTCTTATCATTTGAGCCCAGTCTTGCCACACAGAGTTAATCCATCTCTGAGCAATCCTCTTTTATTGTTCAGTGAGAAAAATCTTGACAAACTGAGAAAAACTTTGTCAAATCCTCCCCCTTGCTGTGAGTGACAGCCTAAGACACAGGCATTATTTTTTAATTCCCTCCCCCACTCCTTTCTTCAGCAGCTCTGCAGGGATTGGCTGTTCCACACCTCAGCATGATTTGGCATGCTGAAGTCATGTGGTTACTTTCTTGTCTTTTCACTGGATGTTAAAGATCATAGCAGAAGTTCAGCAGAAGTTTAGTGTTAGGAATACGCAGCAGAAAATGTATATTGACAAGGAGTGTAGAGGTGGGCGGGGAGTCTACTGACATCACGACTCCACCCATCGAGCTCCAGACAACAGACCCACCCACAGAATCTGCAGTTTTTTGGGTCTAATAACAGACAGAGGGGAGACATTTCACAGGTAAAGATTAATGCAGGAGGCATGTATATCCTTATAGATAACCCCTATGGCAGTAGTTTAGAAAGGATGACATTGGGTTTACATCCACTTTAACACAGACAGTAGGACTCGGCCCCGCCCCCCCGCCTCCCGTGTCGATGGATTTGATTGACAGCAGCGGGAGCCAATGAGGACCCGAGACATTGGCTGGAGCTACTGTGTTAGTCCCCTTCGCTAGAACGATCCGGTTCAGGTAAGTAAAAGAGGGGCTCTGGGGGGCTGCTGCACTACAGAAGGTTTTTCACCTTAATGCATAGAATGCCTTAGGGGAAAAACCTTGAGAGTTTACAACCCCTTTAATTGATCGCCTATCCTCCCCCACTCCATCCACTCCATCCAAGTATAAATTCAGTGCAACTCTTGGGGGTGACTGTCGAGGGGGCAAGGTGGCCATTTATTGCTCAAAGTGCCATTTCTGCGCTAAGTGCATGGTACTTTTAACACAGCACTGTAACTAAGGCACCTTAACTAAGGCACTTCAATAAAGGCAAGTACAAACATTAGTATCCCATTCCAAGTAGTCTGCAAGTGCCCTTTTATCTCTTTTCTCTTTCCCTCAGCCTGCTTTTTCCCTCTTTTCACCCTCCAACATGCTCTCACTAACCTTCCTGTTTAGTCAGTCTCTAACAAACTTGCCTCTGTCAATGACCTTTTCCTCTCCAACTCCCTCAATCTACTATTACTGAAACCTTGCTCCAGGAATCTACCCCTCCAGCTGCCCTTTCCCATGGTGGCCTCCTCTGGTCTCACTCTCCAAGACCCAGCAGATGAAAAAAGGGCGCAGTTGGACTGCTTCTTTCCCCACAAAGCACTTTCCAGGCTCTTCTTACACCTCCCTCTCTATCTGATCATTTGAAGTGCACTGTATTGTTTTTTTTTCTCCAATTTATCTGAGGATTGTAGTCATTTATTGGTCTCCTGGCTCAGTGTCATGCTTTCTAGATGACTTGACTCTGCATAGCTACACTACTTTCTTTCCTCTTAAGTACCCACCATCATCCTCGGTGACTTTTACATTCCAGTCAATGTTAACACCTCAGCCACTTCTAAACTACTTAACCTAACCTCTTCTTTTAACCACTTTAAGACCAGGCCTTTATCTGACATTTGTTATTTACAAGTAAAAATCAGTATTTTTTGCTTGAAAATTACTTAGCACTCCCAAACATTTTATTACATTTTTTTTTTTAAGCAGAGACCCTAGAGAATAAAATGGTGGTCATTGCAATATTTTATGTCACACTATATTTGTGCAGCGGTCTTTTTTGGAAATAATCATAAAAAGGGATCATAAAAGCAATCTAGAATCCACCACTGGGTCCACTTTTATCTAAAAGCCTGACTGAAAAAAAAGGGGTTCTGAAAATGTTTAAACGTTACCTGTTTAGAGTTACAGAGGAGGTCTAGAATTATTTTTCTCCCTCTAATGATCGCGACAATGCCCGCTAACTTGGAAACCTTTACCACCTCAACCCTTCCCTTCTTCATTCTGCTACTGTCTTTATGACAAAATCACATGCCTGTCCTGCCCAGACCTGGCCATTTCTGTCTGCAACAACTTACTGTCATCCTGCCTGGACACACTTGCTCCTCTCTCTCTATGCAGAACTAAGCCTTGCCTGCTACAACCCTGGCAAACAGAGGAAACCAGAAGTCTCAAGAGATGCAGCCATTTGGTTCGAGGGAGTGTGATGTAAAACTTAATCCCTGTAAGACTTCACCCTCTACAAATCTGCCCTTGATTCCTGGCTCCACACTGCTTAACACGCCGACTACACCACTCTGATCAAAACCCTCTCATCTAATACTCGATAACTCTTTTCTACCCTTAATTCCTTATTCCACCCCCCACTGCCTCCACCCAACATCTTACTGCCCAGGAGATTGCCAGTCATTTCAAAAAACAAGATCAACACAATTTGTGATGTAATATCCAGTGTCCAGCTTTCTTCTCCAACCAACATACCAGTTCCAACACCATACTCAATACTGTCCTCCTTTCACTCTGTTACCACTAAGGAAGTTATTAAACTCCTTTCTGAGACCCACCTGGACTCTGTCTCATCACATTTACAATGGCCCCCTTCCTGCTCTATCCTAAATGCTCTAATGCACATCTTCAACCTCTCCAACCTCTCTCTGCAATAGCACCTTCCCCTTTCCACTCAAACATGCACTGGTTACCCCCATACTTACAAAACCCTCACTGGACCCCATCTGTATGTATAACTCAAGACCCATGCCCCTGCTCCCATTTCCCACTAAGCTTCTTGAACACCTTGTCCACAAGCGTATGAGTACAGTCTGGCTTCCGCCCACAAAATTCCACTGAAACTGCCCTACTAAAACTCACTAATGACTTACTAACTGCTAAAACCAACTGCCATTTCTCTATACTCATACTCTTATGCCCCGTACACACGGTCGGATTTTCCGATGGAAAATGTCCGATCGGAGCGTGTTGTCGGACATTCCGACCGTGTGTGGGCTCCATCAGACATTTTCCATCGGATTTTCCAACACACAAAGTTTGAGAGCAGGCTATAAAATTTTTCCGACAACAAAATCCGATCGCGTCAATTTCCAACCGTGTGTGTGGCCTGTTCCGACGCACAAAGTGGCACTCATGCTCAGAAGAAATTCCAAGACGGAACAGCTCGGTCCGGTAAACTTAGCGTTTGCAATAGATACAGCACTTTCGTCACGCTGCAATGTTAAAAATGGTTTAATACAGCGCACTCTCTTCTTCTTTATAATGAGAGAAGAATGAAGTAGTTTTGCTGCTCATATTCACACAGACTTCTCACAAACTTATTTCTTTACTATTTATTGGGATTCCCTCAATATATTTAGATTTGTCACATCTGACAACATTATTTTTGTGTTGGATTTTTTTTTTTTTGGTTTTAAGACAGATTATTTATTTATTTATTTTTTTTTTTTTCAAGGCTGATCTTTGTTTTATTGTATTTTTATTTTTACTCCAGAATATTTTTGTGTGTGTTTTGTGTGTCAAGTTACCATAACACCATTGATATGTTGTTCTATTTAATCTTTAGGAGATTGTTTGGTGTTGTTGTCTCTTGTTAATTTCACATTGTACTTTCGAAATGTACCTGAATCCTTACCAACAAACTGTCCTTTTTGGATGAAAACGCACATAGGAGAGTATAATTTTCCCCAAAAATTCATTTATTAAGGGCTCACAACTAATCAAAGAGGGAGGCAACGCTGGAGAAACAGCAGAAATGGGTGAAGCCTTGGACCCCCAGGGCACACATCTACTATTTTCAAGCAAAATTGGTGGCCCGAGGAGTCCTTATCTAAGGGAGTGCAGTCTGGTCCAGAAGTCCCAGAGATCCGGAAAGCAGCAGATGACATCTGTGTCCCCAGGCTGTGGTCATACAAGAGACTGCAGCTTTTGTCAGACCAGACTGAACCCAGGGCCATCACTCTCTGGTCTTCCTTCCACGCTTCCTTCCACGCTGTGGCTCTGGTGGTGGAGTTGTGGCAGCAGGAGGAGGAGGATGGTCCACTCAATCACGTCGGTCTTGGGTGTGATTTCGCCACTCACCCCCTTAGTTAGGACTTTATAAATAAGTTGCTCACACATGAGGTGTTGACCCTCCTGCATGCCCTGCAGTTTTGTGGCAGCCATGCAGGCAAAGGCCTCTTCAGGAGTTGGTAAGGCTCTGAGGGACACAGAAGCCTCCTGAATAAGCCTGAGTGCAGAATCCTGAATGTGACTCCCCTTCCTGGGTCTTTTGTATGGAAGGCGGAGGGGAGGAACCTGCGATTCGGTCAGGCTGCGACTGGTCCCAGGCTTCTCCTGGCTGACACTTAGCCCCACCTCCTCCTGGCTGCCACTAACCCCCGCCTCCTCCTGGCTGCCACATTCCACAGCCTCCTCCTGGCTGAGGTCTTCCTGTGTATGAAAAAGGGACATAGTTTTAGTTTTTTAGTCATCATTCACACACAATTTTCACCTCCTGACTGTTGCAAATTGAATGTTAACAAATATAACAGACTATCATTCTGAGCCCAGCATTTTTCATTCTTGTCCCAATTTTGGGTGCCCACTACTGTCTATTGATATGTAAAACACTTTTTTCAATCAGCAATTAGTGATCAATAATGACATCTAGTAAAGATCATTTCTTTATTGACCAGAACTCTGTAGAAGAATGCTATACCTGGCTCCAGCTGGGCTCCTCCACTTCTTCCTGGCTGGAAGGCCCAGGTTGGACATCGGAAGCCTCAGCTGGGGTGGAAGGAAGAGTGGAAGGAAGAGTGGAGAGGGATTCCCTGACTTCGGTGTGGTCTGACAGAAATCGCGGTCTCTCATAGTACCACAGCCTGGGGACATAAATGTCATCTGCTGCAGCTCCGGATCTCTGGGAATCCGTGACCTTCTTGCGCTCCCTAAGATAAGTGCTCCTCAGGCCACCAATTTTGGCTTTTAAATAGGGGATGGTTGCTGTGGGGACCACCAGCGTCACCAACTCCAGTAGTTTCTCCAGCGCTGCCTGCCTCTTTTGTTTATTATTGTAATGGGGATGTCTCACCTGCCACAGACAGGGCAGCTCCCTGTATTTGTCTATGAACAGGGGGAGGAAGTTGTGGTCATTGAAGCCATCCATTTTCTCTGCAAGACACAACACAAGGCCCAAGTTTAGATCTTACATTCGTTATCATGATCGGCGCCTCCGATGCTCCTTCCTCCGCTCACAGATCGTACGTAATACGCACGCGTGTTATGCTTTATACACACTGCGCATGCTTGTAACTCCGCCCGCCCCTGACGTTCTTTCTAGTCTATTCCCCGCCCCTTTTCGTTCTGTGCAGTGGGGGAAGAAAACATGGCGGATACACAGCAGGTGCGTGCTAATTACAGGAACGAGGAGGAGGAGGAGGAAAGCCCGGACACGTCCCGATCCAGAAGGAGATTTAAGGCCTCAAATATGTCCTTTGGGGAGATGTTGGAGATGGTGGACATCCTGAAGAAGGCCGACTATGATGGAAAGTATGGACCTTACCCCAACCCCAATGTCCGAAAGGCCAAGATCATGGCGAAAGTGGTCAAAAGTCTGCACCGGAATTTCGGGGTACGTCGATCGAAAGATCAGCTCAGGAAGCGGTGGTCGGACCTCAAATTACGAGAACACGAGCAGTACAGAAAGATCCGGAGAGTGCTGCAAAAAAGTAAGTAGTTGTGCTGTGTTCCTATTCTTTTTGTGCTTATTACGTTCGTGCTGCTCCATGTGCTTTTCTTAAAAGTGTACATTTTAAAATGGCAACTTTCATGTTCATGGGCACATTATTCGTTCGTCAAACATTTTTCTTTCGGCCTATAAAACACCATTGTTTTGGCCATATGCATTTGGCCACATTTTTTACGCCCTACTTGTATGAAACTAATTTGGTTGTGTAGATGGCTTTGTTACTAGAATGAAATGCAAACTAGATTCTGTGTAAGGAGAGGACACTGAGCTGCTGTTTTCACATCTGGACACTGGAGCACTAGTGCGGGACACCAGAACACCATATTTATTAGGGGGCCCACACAGGTGCTCCAGTGTATACTATAGGGGGGTCTCCATCTGTGAAGCTTGTACTAAACAGGTAAAGTATTGCAGCTTGACAAAGGACACTGAAAATGCTACATTTTGGAACTCTGCCAAAATTGACAATTGTACCCCACTTCCAAGCAATGTTTCCTATTTATAGTTCTGCCATCAAATATCTGTGTGCTAAGTATAGCATTTTTGTTTTACATAGGGGAGAAAAGACTCGGAGGACACCCCTCATCCGAGGAGACCACAGACCCCCCACCTCTGGAAGAAGGGAAAATCCCCCCAACCCAAGAAGAGCAGGAGGTGGAACTAGTCACCACAACAGGTGAGTGTCTGCGACCACAGGCTCAGGTAAGAGATGGATGCCAGCATATTTTTTATACCTGTTTTTGTTTGGTTTCTCTCTTTTTAGGTGATCGTGATGTTGTGGATCCAGATCCTTTCACATCAGAAAGTGCCCAGATCCTGATCGGGGAGATCATGGGGTGTAATTTAGAATTGAAAAACCTCTAGAAAAACACATCAGTGATGTTATTCAAAAAAATAAAAACATCATTGATGTTTTGGGACGAGTTTAAAACCCCTCCAAATCACTTTCTTCTTTTGTGTGCTACAATGTTCAAAATGTTTTAGCGATTTTTAGAAAAGCCAAATTTGGAGGATGCACATAGTGTGCCAACATGTGCTATCTGCCATCACGGGAGATCAATGTAGGCGTTTTGGGGGTGCAACCCCTTCCTCAATAATAAAGTAGCTGAGAGGAAGGGGTTTCTCCCCCAAAACACGTCCCTTGATCCCCGTGATGGCAGCTAGCACATGTTGACATTGGCAAATTTGTGTGCATCTTCCAAATTTGGCTTTTCCTGGGGTGACTTCACCCCATCTGAACACAATATCAAACACAGTTCCTAAATACTCATGTCTGATATTGCCTTCAAGTTCTACCAAATGTGAACTTTGTAAGTTCAAGATTTGTGTCTTTCTTGTTGGTTTTACACATGCCTGTTTTGCCTGTAAATGGACATTTCTATTTTTGATAATGCCACCCCAAAAATTGTTATACAACAAACATGTTGGTTTGTTTTAAAAACCTTTTCTAAATGCACATGTGATTGTGCAGGTATTAAAAAGATTGTTAATCAAGAATGTGTGGTTTATTGTCTTAACACTAGAACACTTTTGTGGTGATGTAATTGCTGCTTTCTGTGAAAATGGGGGTTATTTCCTAAGGGCAAATCCTCTTTGCACTACAAGTGCAGTTTCAGTGCATTTTCAAGTGCACTTGTAGTGCAAAGTGTCTTTGCCTTTAATGAATAACACCCAACAGTGCTTTGTATAAGGTTAAAAAATCACGCCATTTTCAGGACTCCCCACATTTCTGTCAGGGTCAGCTAAAACAAACACAAGCAGTAAATGTCACCAAAGATTTGCTTTTTTTTTTGGATTTTATTTATTAAAGGCTTCACAAATTGTCTGGCATATTGATGGCCCCCCTACCCGCAAAGAACTCAAGGTATCTTAACCGGACATCACGGGCACTCAGGGAGGGCAAGCCAGGACGACCACTTTCTAGCGCCGTCAGGGTTGTTTCATTTAGCATTCCGGCCTCAGGCCCAACTGAGCCAGCATAGTTGGCAAAATGTTGGCGTAAAAAGTTATGTAGAACACAGCACGCCAGGATTATATGATTAAGTTTATACTCCGCCATATGGATGGGTGTCAGAAATAGGCGGAACCGGCTGGCCATGATTCCAAATGTGTTCTCCACCACTCTTCTGGCTCTGGTCAGCCGGTAATTAAAAACCCTCTGTTCCAGGGTGAGGGTCCTCATCGGGAATGGCCGCATAAGATGGTCCGCCAGCGCAAATGCTTCATCCGTAACGAAGACGAATGGGAGTCCTTCCACATTCTCTTCTGGAGGTGGCAAGTCCAACCTGCCATTCTTGAGACACCTGTAAAACTCCGTCTGGGCGATGACTCCACCATCGGACATCCGGCCATTCTTCCCCACGTCCACATACAGGAAGTCGTAATTAGCCGACACCACCGCCAACATCACAATACTATTGAACCCCTTGTAATTATAATAGTACGACCCCGAGTTGGGTGGTGGGACAATGTGGACGTGTTTCCCATCAATTGCCCCTCCGCAGTTAGGAAAGTCCCACCGCTGGGCAAAGTGGGAGGCCACAGTCTGCCATTCCTGTGGCGTGGAAGGAAACTGTTGAGGAAAACAAAAAAAACTTAGTATTTTTGCACATAAACATGGAAAGCAGATTAGACACAAACATTCTTGGCCAACATCCAGATAACCTTTTTCTTAAGGGGAATTTTACAACACCAAAGTATAAGGTACACCTATCATATTCCCCTTCCCCCCCTCTCATGGGCCATTTCTAACATTATAGGGGGGGGGATCTTGGACAGGTAACCCTCTTCACTTCATTGAGAGATGAATGCCTAAATACAGGGTATTACTTGGAACAGCCCCTCCTTAGTTACACTATTGGCAGCCCACTGGACAGGTAAGAAGTGTCAGAATACAAAGATATAAATACACACTGTACACATTTGAGCACATTTGGACATTCTGCTATCTCCTATCAAGATAATAATAGGATACAAAAACTTGAAACAGTACCATTTGAAAGTATACAGGCAGGCCCTTGCACTACATGCTTTGGGGAATTCATCCATAAATCTGACCACAAAAGAGATGGGTATAGTGTATATGGGTTTGGCAAAGTCAGCAGATAGATGATTGAGGATAGATATAGAATTGGTATCAGCTGACTTAGCAGTTGGGGGGAGGAAGGGTTAATAAAAATGATTTGGGGACACTACAAAAAAAAGCCTCTGGCACTCTGCGTGAATTTAAAGCACAAATCAGATTTCTAAACATTTTAGGGGGTGTTTAGGGTAAAGCACTACTATGGAGCTGATAAAATATATTGTTAAGTGACTACATGATGTGAATATAGGGCCAGGAGAGCATGCTGGGGAGGTAAGTGAAGGCAAATATGTATGAAGGACTAAAAAAATAATTACATAAAAATACAGCATGCATGAGAACAAAGGGGACATTCACAGCATATTACAATCATGGTAATTAGGGAATGAGGAAAGAAATACAATATATTTTCAAACATTAAATACAATAAAATGTGATATAAAAGGATAAAAATCTTACCTTCATATACTCCTTCTGCAGGACCTGGATGATGGCAGAACAGGTCTCCGGGATAATGATCCCCAGAGCCTGGGGGGAGATACCTGTTGAGAACTTGAGGTCCTGCAGGCTTCTCCCCGTCGCCAAGTACCGCAGGGTAGCGACGAGCCTCTGCTCCGGAGTGATGGCTTTCCTCATGCAGGTATCCTGCCTGCTGATATAGGGGGTGAGCGAAGCCAACAAACGGTGAAATACGGGGTCCGTCATCCTGAGAAAGTTCCTGAAATCATCAGGATTATTCTCATGGATCTCACGGAGCAAAGGCATATGAGAGAACTGGTCACGCTGAAGCAACCAATTCTAGGTCCATGAACTCCTCCCCACCCTGTTCATTGACTGGACTTGTGTCAAGGTCAGGACCCCAACACCAAGCCCCCGCACAGCACAAACTCTACAAGGAGTACGTATGGCTAGAAAACGGTCGGCTGCTCAGAACGAAGTAACAGAACGCACTGAAGAACAGCAAGGCCTGTGAAGAGCGACCTGAAAAACAGTAACGAACGAACAAGAACACAATGACAAGTCAATGGTACTCGCTGCACGCACTGAAGAGCAGATACAAACCCACAAGCACAAACTGAACCGCAGAAAACGATCTGAAAGCCACGAGTCTGAAAAAGCGCGAATCGTCTCTCACCAAATTTTTACTAACATGAGATTAGCAAAAGGAGCCCAAAGGGTGCCGCGCTTGGTTCTGAACTGGCCTTTTCTAGTCTTGTCATATGTGGTTGACGTCACCGCGTTGTTGGCAATCGGAAATTCCGACAACTTTGTGCGACCGTGTGTACGCAAAACAAGTTTGAGCCAACATCCATCGGAAAAAATCCTAGGATTTTGTTGTCAGAATGTCCGATCAATGTCCGACCATGAGTACGGGGCATTAGACTTTTCTGCTGCTTTTTACACAGTTGAACACCCGCTCCTCCTCAATAAACTCCACTCCCTTGGTCTCCGCAACTATGCTCTTTCCTGGTTCTCTTCTTACCTATCACAGTGCACGTTCAGAACACCATCTTCTCTTCTCCTTTTCCTCTTTCTGTTGGGTTACCCTAAGGTTCTGTCCTTGGGCCCCTCCTATTCTCTCTACACCTCTTCCCTGGGCCAGTTGATAACCTTCCATGGCTTCCAATACTACCTCTATGCCGACGACACACATATCTATCTCTTTACTCCCCAGCTCACCCCCTCGATCTGCCCTTGTATCACACATTTACTGAGTAACATATCAGTATGGATGTCACACCACTTCTTCAAACTCAATCTTTCTAAAAATTGCAATATTTCTTCCTTCCGATTCCCCCCCTCATGAATTTAGCATTGAGATCAACAACCATTGGTCCCTCTGCACCTGCCAGGGTGCTAGGTGTAATCTTAGACTCTGACTTCTCCTTCGGGCTCCACATCCAATCACTGGCTAAATCTTGCTGCCTCAACCCCAAAAACATTTTAAGAATTCAGTATTTCCTGACTAATGCCACCAGAAAACAACTTGTTTACTCCTTGATTATATCCTTTCTTGACTACTGCAACTCCCCCCCCTCATTGACCTACCTTTACACAGGCTAATTTCCCCTTCCATCTATTTTGAATGTTGCTGCTAGACTTATACACCTTACTAACCGAACCATGACTGCTGCCCCTCACTGCCAATTCCTTCACTGGCTTCTGTTAGCCCAACATATAAGATTCAAAGTACTAACCACATTGCACAAAGCTATCCACAACACTGCCCCCAGCTACATCATCAACCTCATCTGCAGATATCATTCAGATCATCTTCTCTGCTTATCCCAAGACATCTAGCTCTCTAGCTCCCTTGTTATGTCCTCCCATACTTGCCTCCAGGACTTTTCCAGAACCTCTCCCATCCTCTGGACCTCCCTATCCTAGTATGTCAGGTCAGCTCCTACCCTGTGCACCTTTAGGTGATCCTTGAAAACGAATTTACTCAGGGAAGCCTACCCCACTTCCGCCTAAAAACTGTACTTGAGTCAGATCATCCCCTGCAGCTATTACCTTTTGTACTACCTCCCCCTCCCTTTAGAGAAAGGGAACACTTGTTAGGCTGTGTTGCAGCCATGCACAGTAGAGCTGGTAAATAGCCTACCCACCACCCCGGGACACCAGAGGACACTGGTTGGTTGAAAGAGGACTGCTACCCCATACTGGGCTACCCCATCTGCACAGAGATCCCAGCTGCCAGGGAGCATCACTATTTCTGTGAGAGATCGCCATTGCCAACTCCTGAGTCACTGCTGACATCACCGGTTCCATGAGTGTTTGCCATTTCTGGGTCCTGAGTTGCTGCCAACATCATTGATTCTGGATGTTAGAGCCTGGACCAGCTGAGTGATGTTGGCCGACAGCAGACTTTAGCCCACTGTCGGCTGAATAGGGGTCACAGGAGTGCAGAACGAAGTGCCAGTGGCAGGGGTTTGGAGGGACTGAAGGACTGTTAGCTTCCAGTAAAACCCCTTTAGTTAGGACCTCCCTAGTTTCAGGGTTCAAGTGGTGAAACATTTCGCACTTTTATTATATGCGGTGTTGTGACATTTCATAACTGTTAATGTTTACTGTTATTGCTGTTCTGCTTTGTTGCCTTATTGGGAGTATTTCCCAAATAAATTCTCCTTATTTAGCCTTGGTGTCTCAGAGGGTTTTTTGCTTCTTGGAAAGGTTGTTGTCATATGGAATCATGGTACCCCAACATCATTGGAGGTAGGCACTATGCTTGCAAATCAATAAAAAAATAATACTACTTCTGCATATGCCAGTGAAGCATTTGCGTCAATGCTTTTAGGAAACTTCAGGAAAATGGCTAAATAAACAGTAGAAACATATGTGAACTATTTTATCTGCTAACATTTTGATCAGTCAGCTTTTTAATGCACATATGTCTACCTCAGTACACAGCCTGTATTTTGTATTTATCCTGCATTTGCTATGCAATGTCCTGTGCCATCTGCTTACTGATTGGACAATCATACTGCTAACTCGTTACCCAATGTGAAGGTTTCAGGCAGGGAGGTAACATGGGAACTGCAAAGCTGAATCATACATGTAGTCACCTGCATAGCTATGCAATGTGGCATAGATATGAGAATCACAAGACTGGTTTAACAAAAAGTTACAAACCCTTTGGCAGGGAAAACAGTTTACTTAGGCATATATGCAGGGCTTTTTTTCTCAGAAAATAGGTACTGGAACTCACCCTTCAGGGCCAATGCCCCGCCCCAACCACACCCACAACCACGCCCCCAGCTTCGCCTTCCTTTATAGGTGAAAATTACATGGTTGCCAAATAGTGGGCTCGAGGCTCAGAACTAGGTATCGCAGAAGGTGTCACGTACCTGGTGTTGGAGCCTGATATGCAGAGGACGGCCTCTCTTACAACTCTGACTTGGAGCCCCTGATAGAGCTGACAGGAAGCACCAAGATGTAGAGTCGCATGAGTGCCTGGCGGGATCGCTGAACCTGGAGCTGGATCGGAGCACTCGGCCAGGCTGTAGAGGTGTCTGTAGGAATCCCAGAGCAGTGGTAGGCAGGTAGCTGGAGTGAGTAGACAACCGGTCCCCACAGGCAGAAGTGCAGGTGCAGCAGAAGGGATGGTGGCACCCTCGAGGCTGAAGAGAAGGCAGGTACAGGCAGGCCGGGTCATACACAAACGGGCACGTCAGGAACAGAGGCTGAAGCGGAATCAGATTACAGGCCAGTCGTCAGCAGACTGGCAGCGAAGTGGCAGAAGGAGCAGGCAGATGCAGAGTAGAGGACAAGCCGGGGTCGGATGCAGGCAGGAAACAGGAACGTCAAGAAGCAAGCCGGGTCACAACAGGAACGGAAGTCAGGTAGGTAATTGCAGGATACACAGGGAACGCTGTAGAGCAGACAGCACTGAGTCTGGAAACTGACTGAGTTTAAGTAGCCTGTTTGGGTGTCAAAAGCTGTCACAGGGTGTGTGTGCACCATTGGCATTCTGACAGGGGCAGAGGTAACAGGTCATCTTCTTCGGCAGCCATCTTGGGTGCTGGCATGCCCTTCCTGACACTGCCCCCCCCCCCCAAAGGGCAGCCTCCGGATGCCCAACTTGGCCCACTTGTCAGGATGGGAGTTCTTAACCAAATTTCGGGCATGGATATTACCTTCAGGTTCCCAGGAGTTGTCCCCTGGCCCATACCCTTTCCATTTTATCAGGAACTGGATCTGATTTCTTCTCTTCCTGCAGTCTAAGATTGTTTCCACCTCAAACTCTTCCTCCCCGTCAATAATTACAGGTTCAGGCGGGCCGGAACTTCATCCTGGGAAGGGGTCAGGAATGGTAGGTTTCAACAAGGTTATGTGGAACACAGGGTGGATTCTAAATGACTCAGGCAACTCTAATTCATACGCAACCTCATTGATCCGTCTCTTCACCGGAAATGGTCCTATAAATTTAGGGCCCAGTTTCTTCGAGGGACAGGCCAGTTTCAAATTAGTAGTTGCTAGCCACACTTGGTCACCAGGGTTCAAGATCAATTCTCCCCTTCTTTTCCTGTCAAAAACTTCCTTATTGTATGCCTGTGTCTTGGCCACTGTTTCCTGTAGCAGTTTGTTATTGGCGTTGAAGAAATTTATAGTTTCAGAAACAGCTGGTACAGGGGTATCTGGAATTGTATTAGACAAAAAAGAAGGGTGGAAACCGAAGTTTGCAAAAAATGGAGATTGCTTTGTAGCAGAGTGTACTGAATTGTTATAAGAAAACTCGGCCAGGGGAAGCAGAGAAGCCCAATCGTCTTGAGAAAATGAAGAGAAACATCTCAGGTACTGTTCAAGGGTTTGATTAGTCCTCTCTGTCTGCCCATTCGTTTGTGGGTGATATGCAGAAGAAAATGAAAGTTCAATCCCGAGTGAATCACATAAGGCTCTCCGGAATCTGCACCCCACGGCCGGACACAATATTGGCCGGAATCCAGTAATCTCCTTGACAAAGGTTTGAGCTGTTTCTCGAGGCGGGTGGTGTGCCCTTCATGGGCATGAAGTGTGCCATCTTAGATAGTCTATCGACAACTACAAAAATGGTGTTGTGGCCCTCAGATGGGGGAAGTTCTACAATAAAATCTATTGAGATCATCTTCCAAGGTCTACTGGGTATTTAGCAGACCCCAGGCTCTGGATCTGCTGGTTTTATTATGGATGCAAGTGGTGCAAGATTCCACATATTTCCTACAATCTTTTTCCACACCAGACCACCAAAATGTCCGTTGTACTAATTCAGTTGTCTTGCCAATGCCAAAATGACCTGCCAGCACATGATCATGGCATCGCACCAGGATGGCCATTCGGAGGTCTTCCGGCACAAAGACCTTGTCTTCATGCCAAAGTAGCTCATCCTTTGCCAGTAGAGAGACCCCGGCTGGTGAAGGGTTCCTTACTAGAGTTTGTTTGATTTGTTTTATTAACTCTCCTTGAAGTAACAGGAAGTTCCCAGGGGATAGAATGGTATCTGGAGATGAGATTTCTTCAGGTTTGCTGAACATGCGTGATAACGCATTGGGTTTTGCATGCTTGGATCCAGGCCTGAACGTTAAGTGAAAAGTGAATCTAGAAAAGAATAGTGCCCCCCTGGCTTGTCGGGGTTTCAATCTTTTTGCTGTTCTTAAATACTCGAGGTTCTTATGATCGGTATAGATCAAGATTGGGTGTGCGGCCCCCTCTAGAAGGTACCTCCATTCCTCCAGGGCGGCTTTGATGGCCAAAAGTTCACGGTCCCCGACATCGTAGTTCCTTTCGGCATTTGACAGCTTGCGGGAAAAAAAAAGCAACTGGATGCAGTTGAGCCTTAGCTCCCTGCCTCTGAGACAATATTGCTCCGACCGCTGTTTCTGAGTCGTCTACTTCCAAGACGTGGGGCAAGGCTGGTCAGGGTGTTTCAGGACAGATGCAGATGTGAAAAGTCTTTTTAGGGTGTCAAAAGCTTTCTGAGCTTCCAGAGACCAAGAGAATCTTGTACCTTGTTTGGTTAAACTTGTAATGGGGGATATGATTGCAGAAAAATTTCTGATGAATTTTCGATAAAAATTTGCAAACCCCACGAAACGTTGGACACCCTTCTTATCACTGGGAGCAGGCCAATCCAGGATGGCTGTAACCTTCTGGGGATCCATCTGGATGCCTTCGGTGGAAATGATTAAACCCAAGAATTGAATGCTTTGGCGTTCAAATACACATTTCTCTGGTTTTGCATAAAGTCTGTGTTGTCGAAGGCGACTCAATACATTCTTGACGTGACTACAGTGGTGATCTAGAGAGGGAGAGAAGATTAGTATATCATCAAGATAAACAACAACAAATAGATCCAGGAAATCTCGGAAGACGTCGTTGATGAAGTGCTGAAAGGTAGCTGGGGCATTGCAAAGTCCAAAGGGCATCACAAGGTATTCAAAATGCCCAAACCGTGTGCGGAATGCCATCTTCCATTCATCCCCCTCTCGTATGCGAACCAGATTATAAGCACCCCGAAGATCCAATTTTGTGAAAATGGTGGCCGTACCGAGTCGCTGGAATAATTCAGGCACAAGTGGAAGAGGGTAACGTTTTTTTACAGTGACCTTATTAAGTTCACGGTAGTCCACACAGGGCCGTAATGAGTGGTCCTTTTTTTCTACAAAGAAGATCCCCGCACCGGCAGGAGATGTGGAGGGGCGAATAAACCCCATTTTTAAGGTTGTCATCAATGTAGTCTTTCAAAGCAACAAGTTCAGATTCAGATAGAGGAAAGATCCTGCCAAAAGGAACTTCAACCCCAGGAAGGAGCTCAATTGGACAGTCATAAGCCCTATGAGGAGGAAGCGATTCTGCCCTTTTTTTGCTGAAAACATCCAGAAAGTCGTGATATGCTACTGGAACGACTTGGCGGGCTTCGGACTCCAAATCGATGCACAGCAGGGGAGTCCTGATGATTCTCTTGCCAACAATGCTGAAGGCAATAGGGGGAAAGAAACTTGATTTCTTCTGTAACCCAGTTAATGTGAGGGTTATGAGCTTTTAACCAAGGCATACCCAGAATGATTGGGAACAGAGGGGAAGCGATTGCATCTAGGCGTAGAAGCTTTTGATGGTTCTCGGCAATGGTGGTAGATAACGGGATGGTTTCGTGAGTAACCAATCCAGATTTAATGGTGGATCCGTCTGTCAGATGTACAGAAAGTCTCTGAGCCTTGGGTAGTAGAGGAATGTTTGGCAGAGGTAACAGGTCATCTTCTTCGGCAGCCATCTTGGGTGCTGGCATGCCCTTCCTGACAGGCAGAGGTAACAGGTCGTCTTCTTCGGCAGCCATCTTGGGTGCTGGCATGCCCTTCCTGACAGAAGGCATAAGGTTCAGAAAAGTGAAACACACAGAGTACAGCACTCAGGAGTATGTATTGTGCAGTTAAGGAGTGCATATCATACAGGGTGCAGCAAAGTTCCCTTGTCCCCTCCAAGCAAAAATCCCCCACCCCTCAAAGTAACCATTAATTACTCAAAAAATAACAAGTATAGGCGCAATCACTCAGAATTCTCACAAGATCAAATCTGCATAAATAGATTAATCAAAAATCGTTCAGATGGTGAAAATTGGAAAGTAACAATCCATATAGCAAGCACAAGCCAATAGTCTATGTAGTGCTGTTATAAGAGTAGAGGGGTAAAAACGTCCAAAAGGAGCAAGCAGGGCTGCCATCATAGTAGGAGAGAAACCATATTCCTGAGGCTGAAAGACAACAAGTAGAGAGGCGCCTCTGGGTGCAGTCGTTTTTATAAGTTTAAAATGCTTTAATAAAATATATAGATAAACTCACATTGCAGCAGTAAAAACAGGCATGATAGTATAAGTCATGGATGGCGCTCCCAATCCTGTGCCTATAGACAGTCTCTGTAGTGGATGTGGTGACAGCTCTTCCTGGATGTAATAAGCCGGCTTCAGACAATGGAGGAGCGGCCTCAGAACGAGACTTGTAACACATGAGACAGCTGGCTGCAGGGGGATGACGTCATCAGCGGTGGACGCGTTTCCTGGGCATGCGTGCTTGGATGGTTAGCAAGCCGCGCCCCTTTCTCAACAGACTAATCTACTAACCATGCAGGGAAGTTAAGTAAGGACTGGGGGAGGGAACGGGGCGGGGAAAAGGAGGGGAAAGGACGGGAAAACAAGAGATATGTACAAAGCCCAATGCTATTAGATGTGATTCATGACATGAATAGGAAAAAAACGGAAAAACGGAAAACAGAAAAAAGCTATGAGTATCTCCATAAAGGAATGGAAAATGTGTAACCAAGGGATGGAGAATAAAAAAGAGAGGAGGGGAGAGAGTAAGCAGAGGAAAGAAAAAGAAAAAGAAAAGAAAGGAAGAAGAAAAGGAGGGGGGAGGGGGGGAAGAGGACAAAGGGGAAGAAAGAAGAATGGGTGGACCAGACTGGCAAATATATGAAGGTCGATGTCTAGACATAAAAATGACATCTCAGTATATAAATCAAGTCATGTAAAAAGGATAATAATCATAAACAAGGATAATAATCATAGAAAATTAGGTATGAAAAACAATAAATGTACGGGATGTATATATATATACACACAGAATGTGTGTAAATTACACTAAAATATACCAATTTTACAAAAAATTATAATAAATAAAAATGAGTGAAGAAAAAAGGGTAAATATACATGACATCACTACTAGCTATGCACAGCATAGTAATAAAATTAGAAGCATGTGCATGTATGTATTAAAATTATATATTGGCAGACAAAAATGGGTAGAGTGCACTGGTGGGGTAAAGGGAACGGGGCGGGGATCTATGGTTCCCCTGGTCCTTCTTTTATAGTCCCATGTGGGCATTCATATTATTTGATATTTTATATACCCCAATTTCCACATTTACCTCACCAGTCCACTCTACCCATTTTTTCACAGATCCCCCTCCCCCAGCTCTTTCACCTTTTCACAGATCCCTTCTCCCCCCCAGCTCTTTCACCTTTTCACAGATCCCCCCTCCCCCCAGCTCTTTCACCTTTTCACAGATCCCCCACCCCCAGCTCTTTCACCTTTTCACAGATCCCCTCTCCCCCAGCTCTTTCACAGATCCCCCCTCCCCCCAGCTCTTTCACAGATCTCCCCTCCCCCCAGCTCTTTCACCTTTTCACAGATCCCCCTCCCCCAGCTCTTTCACCTTTTCACAGATCCCCTCTCCCCCCAGCTCTTTCACCTTTTCACAGATCCCCCCACCCCCAGCTCTTTCACCTTTTCACAGATCCCCCCACCCCCAGCTCTTTCACCTTTTCACAGATCCCCTCTCCCCCAGCTCTTTCACAGATCCCCCCTCCCCCCAGCTCTTTCACAGATCTCCCCTCCCCCCAGCTCTTTCACCTTTTCACAGATCCCCCTCCCCCAGCTCTTTCACCTTTTCACAGATCCCCTCTCCCCCCAGCTCTTTCACCTTTTCACAGATCCCCCCACCCCCAGCTCTTTCACCTTTTCACAGATCCCCCCACCCCCAGCTCTTTCACCTTTTCACAGATCCCCCCTCCCCCCATCTCTTTCACCTTTTCACAGATCCCCCCACCCCCAGCTCTTTCACAGATCCCCCCTCCCCCCAGCTCTTTCACAGATCCCCCCACCCCCAGCTCTTTCACCTTTTCACAGATCCCCCTCCCCCAGCTCTTTCACCTTTTCACAGATCCCCTCTCCCCCAGCTCTTTCACCTTTTCACAGATCCCCCCACCCCCAGCTCTTTCACCTTTTCACAGATCCCCTCTCCCCCCAGCTCTTTCACCTTTTCACAGATCCCCCCACCCCCCAGCTCTTTCACCTTTTCACAGATCCCCCACCCCCAGCTCTTTCACCTTTTCACAGATCCCCCTCCCCCCAGCTCTTTCACCTTTTCACAGATCCCCCCACCCCCAGCTCTTTCACCTTTTCACAGATCCCCCCACCCCCAGCTCTTTCCCCTTTTCACAGATCCCCCCTCCCCCCAGCTCTTTCACAGATCCTCCCCCAGCTCTTTCACAGATCCTCCCTCCCCCCCAGCTCTTTCACAAATCCCCCTCCCCCAGCTCTTTCACAGATCCTCCCTCCCCCCAGCTCTTTCACAGACCCCCCCTCCCCCACCTCTTTCACAGATCCCCCCTCCCCCCAGCTCTTTCGCAGCTCTTTCACAGATCCTCCCTCCCCCCAGCTCTTTCACAGACCCCCCCTCCCCCACCTCTTTCACAGATCCCCCTCCCCCCAGCTCTTTCGCAGCTCTTTCACAGATCCCCCCTCCCCCCAGCTCTTTCACAGATCCCCCCTCCCCCCCAGCTCTTTCACAGATTCCCCCCCCAGCTCTTTCACAGCTCTTTCACAAATCCCCCCTCCCCCCAGCTCTTTCACAGATCCCCCTCCCCCCTCCCCCCAGCTCTTTCACAGATCCTCCCACCCCCCACACAAAAAGCTCTCTCACCTTTTCACAGATTGTCCTCCTCCCCCACAGCTCTATGTCACCTCTTGCAGAATGCAGCAGTCACAGATCTGTTAGCAGTGCCCGGGTTTTTTTCTCATCACAGTAAAGTTTCCTGGTGGGCACTAAAGGTGGTTATTAGTTTGGTGGTAGGATTATTACTCTGGGCCCTAGATTTGAAGATGAGTTGTTTCCGTTGATTAATCCTTGACCTCTGGTATGCCTTTTTCAGAACTTTTTTGCTATAACCCCTAGTTAAATGTCGCCTATAAAAGGCTTTGGCTTCATTTTCAAAATCCTCCTCTCTGGCGCAGTTTCGACACAGTCTGAGGTACTGACTGAATGGAATACTGCATACCAGAGAGCGAGGATTGGCACTGGAGTAATATAGAATGGTGTTACCAGAAGTTTCATTATGGTATAATGTGCTATGTATAGATCTATCAGGGTTGAGAAACAGTCGCAAATCCAAAAAAGGGATGCTGTACGCATCCGACTGCATGGTAAATTTTAAATTAAATTAATTGGCAGAGATAGATGTCATAAATTCCGAAAGCTCGTTCATAGTACCTGTCCAGATTACCAGCATGTCGTTGATGTACCTCCACCATAACAAAATATGGTGGAGGTAGATCAACGCACCGTCATCCGCAAACAAGGATCTTTCCCATCCCCCAAGGTACAGGTTGGCATATGATGGGGCACAAGAAGTCCCCATCGCAACCCCTGCACCTGGAGGTATGTGAACCCATTGAACAGGAAGATGTTGGATGTCAAGATATGTTCCAACAGTTTTGTAACAAAGTTGCACAATTGGCAGTTGTTTCTGTCCTCTTCCCTGAGGAACCCTGAAACTACCTCAATCCCTTTTTCATGAGCGATACTGGAGTATAGGGCCTAAATGTCAATAGGCACTAAAATTGCTCCAGGTGGAGCAGTTAGGCCTTCAATTACTTTTAACAACTCCAAAGTATCTTTTCGATACGATGACAACCCCATGACATGTAGATATAGAATGTAGATGTAATGGGCCATTTAACTTTGAGATATTCAAGAGATCCTTGTCAATAAGGCATTGTTGATATGCCTAGACAATAATAGCTTTATACTGAGATCTAAAGTCAATAAGCAAATCCTCAGAAACTGGTTGATACCATTCTGTATTACTCAAGATTGTCTCACACATCTGTACATATTGATTCCTGTCCATAACGACCACATTCCCGCCCTTATCGGCCGGTTTAATGATAATTTGGTCATTCTGGATTTAAGCTTGTTAAGGCCTGTTGTTGCAATTGTGTGAGGTTACTGGTAGTTTGACGTGTGAGGGAAAGACTATCGATTTCCTTCATAGTTTGCTTCAGAAATGCCCAAATAGCTGGGCATGTCTGAAGTTGGGGGGATTTCTTGGACTTGGCTTTAAATTTCACTGATTTCAGGTTCCACATCTATATCCTCCTCATTTGAAGAGGAAAGGGCCGTTTGCTGGACTCCACCAACCCTTTCATTCTCATCCAGCAATGGGATGAGAGTTTTTAATGTCCGGAAGTCCTAAGCCTTAAAACCTTTGTGCATGCAGATCTTTAACCAGTTCAAACGTATTAATCTTTTGGAGGGGGCAAAAACTTAGGCCTATCTAGAGTACCTCTGTTTCAATTGTGGACAGAGGGTAGGAGGATAAGTTCACTACATCTAATGCTGATCATTCTGCATCTGTTTGACCACAAATGGGTCTATCTTCCCCATTCATGTCTGTACCATAGGAGTTTGAGGGGTGTGAGCTGGGTCTAAATGGGCTCCACCTAGGTTAGTATTTGGCTTTAGGGGTTGCTTCTTGTTTTTTATATGTGCTTGGGTTACCATTAGTTTCATCCCCAAACATCGACATTAGTGTTGTGCCCATTTCTTAGTTTGTCATAAAAGTTTGTTTTCTCCTTCACTGATGGGGGCTGATGAGGTGGCACTGATGGGCACTGATGAGGCGGCACTGATAGGCACTGATGCGTTGGCACTGATATGCAGCACTGATGGGCACGATAGGCAGCACTTATATGCAGCACTGATAGGTGGCACTGATGGGCACTGACAGATGGCGTTTACCGGCACTTCCTGGTTCACGCGATGATCAGCTATGATTGGTCACAGCTGATCATGTGGTAAGAAGCCTCTTACCATGACTGGAGATGCGGCGTGTCAGTCTGACATGCCGCACTTACCATTGCCACGCTGCGTGCCCCTTGGGCGCGCGCCGGCATGTTATACTGCTGGACGTCATATGACGTCCAGTCAGGATAACAGAACCCCTTTCTGACCGTCAATCTTCTATAGGCTGGGCGGGAAGTGTTTAAAAAATCTGAAATTTTGTGCGTTTTGTGATCCGATTATGCCACCATTGATTTTGAAATTCAAAGCCAAGCCTTCAATTTCACCTCATGTTGCTACAGAAAATAAATTTTGTGGTTGGAATTCTGGGAATTTTCTTTTCTTGTGCTCATGCGCATTTCTTTTTTGATTATATTTCTTGCACGATTCTCCCATAATTGATTTGAAAATCGTTTGTTTTTCAAAAAATTTTCCAACATGCCTGATCATTTAAATTTGATGGCCAAACGAAAATCGACCGTTGCTGTGGTCCACTAATGTTGCGAAATTCGAACGAAAATTCTTAGTTAAGATTTTCTAAAGAAAATTATTTCGGAATTTGACCCATGTATGGCCGGCCTTAGTTCAATATCCATAAAAAAGGCTGTGATTTACATTGGGATCTGTGTGTTGCCTTCTTCTTTTGGTTTTTTAGTTTAAACAGAATGATCAGGGGATAGAAAAAGGAAACAGTTAAAAAAATGATGAATAATTTATTGTAGCGCCACCCACGAAGGAGCCGCTTGGTCATTTTGGATTCTCTGATCTCTGCCTCAACTCCAAGAATGGCCTCAGCCCCTCTGGCACACCTGGTTAGCTAAAAGCTCTGCAAACGCTTTTTAATGGACAGAAGTAGAAAATACTGTTAGCCTGGTTGTGGATTGTTACCAGAAACAGACAGACACCAGTAGTGATAAACAAGTTGAATATATTATCATGGTTAAAATGATGTGGATACTTACAACACTGTTAAACCTTACTGCAGAGTATCAATACAATAGAAGTGACAACCTTCAATATTTAGCAACTGTAAGTTTATAAAAAACACTAATCTATATACCCATAACATGGGTGCTAAGAGGGAGGAGAAAAGGTTTGTCAACTTCTCAGCTCCTTCTGGGTCGTGAACACTGTTGAAATTTAAACAACAAAAATGTATTAAACAGGTACGGTGAACCGAGTTCTGTAGCGTTACAGGTTCAGGGTTGAAGAGTACTAGTGTCTTCTGCTAGCAAACACTGGGGCCCTGTGGCTAAAGGTGGCAGCTCCAAACAAGCATCCTCTGACACTAGAAAGGGGAATAGGAGTCTGCATGCAGTGTCAGTACTGTGTTAAGAAGGAGGTTTGGGTTTTCACCCGCTCACCAATCCTCTCTGAGATGACACAATGGAGATTCCAAATGCTGGTTCAGGCTCCTGGCAATGTTGTAAGGCATCCAATCACCTCCTGCTGGCCGATCAGGATGGCTGGTAGCTAAACTGGCAAGGTGACTGGATAGCGGCCGACTGGACACCTGGATGGGTATTGCAATCCCTGAAGCATTGTGTGGGTCATCTCCGCTGGACTAGGCGGCCCTGAGTTGCTGAGCAGGGTCTCTGGGCCGAACGATGGTGTACCGTGTGGGTGTCACTGTTTCTGGCCCCTTTCTCCTCAGTCTCTTGGCAAAATGTGTCTCTCTCTCTCTGGAGGTCCACCACACACTCCCTCATGTCAGCGTGGTTCTCTCTCTCTCAGGTGGAGTTCAAATTGTCACACCACCCAAGGGCTTTTGTGGCTTGGTCTCTGTCTCTCCTCAGCCACCCCAGTCTCTCCTCTCCATCTCTGCACTGTCCTGTCAGATCCCTTTCATTTCCTGGGCTCCTAGACTCTCTCTCTTCCTCCCTCTCAAATCATCTCAGCCTCCTCAGTTCTTCTCGAAACTCCCCTTTTTCTCCCAGTGTGCCCTTTGTCTCTGAGTTTTCTGGAAGTCAGCATCTCTCTATTTCCATCTTGTGGCCAAAAGGAGAAATTACATTATAACATGCCTGCTACATTATTATGGAGAATGCATGTAATATATATGTATATATGCTGATAATCACCTGTTTGTTCTTTATGTAAAACAACGTTTAATATTTTCATGTAGTGCATATCCCCAAAGGAGCTGTTGATGTTTGAGTCCCCTGGACCTGGATGCTAACAACCTTTCTGGCAATGACACACCCTCCAACACACCAAGGCTTAAAAGGGAATATTTTTTAGTATGATATACAATAAAATTAACAAACAAACAGTAATACCAATGGACAAATGCATAATAACTGATACAAATAATGCTTAACAAATAATGCTAGTAACTCAAGAAACAACTGAAAGACCGTCTCTACCCCTAAATCTTTAAATAGGGGCATCCTAATTAATGGCTTTGCGATAAATTAAAGCTTAGTTAGTCTCTCTCAAACCTCCCCTACAGGTCAGTGTACTGGTGGTCATTGGGCCCAAATTTCCAGCGTTCCAATGTGAATGAGTCCAACAAAACCAGCCGTAAGTACCCAAACTGTATCCCAAATGGTAATACTGTCCCCTCAAAGCAGAACTAAAGATCTGCTATGATATACTCTTAGCAGGCAAGCATTTTATTGCAGAAGGGACATGCAATGTCTCTTCTGCAATAAAGCATACCCATCTGACTGCTCACAGTGATCCCCAGACTGTAAACTGAGCTGTGCAGGTGCAACTCAGCTTACAGAAGCTAGGTGGATCCTCTGTTCCAGGATGACTAGCTTCTGTGCATGCACAGGAGTGACGTAATCCTGCGCCGGCCAGTGAAAATGGTCGAAACCCAGCACACTGGGGAAGATGCCAGTTGGGGTGAGGGAGCATTGGGAAGGTGAGTGGCCTCCCTTTAGTTGCACTTTAAACAGTGAGCAGAAAGTTGTGATCAGTGACCCCTCATCACCAAATGAACTAGAAACATGCCTCCTCCCAATCTCCGTCTGGAGTTAGCAATGTTGGTTGAGACACAAATTCAGCGATGCCGTTCTTTGTACAGACCTGTCAGGGACACCAAACTCGACAATGATGATGTTCCACAGACTTAATGATGTCAGTAGCCAAGTCTCTTTGCATTTCATTGGTTGAACTGGATGGAATTTATTTCAACCAGACTAACTATGTAACTTTGTTTCTGATACCAAGGTGAGTTCCCCAGTAGGCAGCCCTCTCTGATACAGCAACCCACTTTGATGTGCACCTTACACCATTCTCCACAGAAATGCAGTACCAGTCTCAGTCTCTTTGGGGACTATATCACCCACAAGTCCTTGCTCCTACCAGCAGACTCCTATGGCAGGATGCACAGCAGCCCATTATGGTTTCCTCTGCTTTTTCTGGGTGGGCACAGGGCTTTGTTCCAGCTGCAGCACAGCCACAAAACATCGCTCTCTAGCTCTCTCCTATCTCAACAGAGCAGCTCCACACCTCACAGAGGGCATTGACAGCCTCACTGACAGCCTTGGTCCATGTGGTGGCAGGTGGGAGCACCACCGACCGGGGATACATACTAGGGGTACAGCGAATGGAAATTTTGGTGCCGCAACCGAAAATGAAGGATACACTAGGCCGAAAACTGATACTGAAAATAAACAGTTTTTAAAAAATATTTATATTTTTATGTACAATTGTATTATATTTGACATTTAATTAATATCATCAATTTAAATTAATATGAATTTATTATTGGCCATTATTGGCACCTTTGGCGCAAGAAAATTCAGTCTGCAGTCTCTAACCATCTCTTGTATAATGTCCTCAGTCTCTAACCATTTGATACAGGAGATGGTCAGGGACTGCAGACAATGCTACAGGGGATGGACAGAGACTGCAGACATTGTACAGGAGATGGTCAGAGACTGCAGACATAATAAAGGAGATGGTCAGAGATTGCAGATATACTACAGGAGACAGTCAGAGACTGCATACATAGTACAGGAGAGGGTCAGAGACTGCAGACATAGTATAGGAGATGGTTAGAGATTGCAGATATACTACCGGAGATGGTCAGAGACTGCAGACATGATACAAGAGATCAATGCAGCCTGTCAGTGACCGTCAGATGCAGCCTGCCAGTGCCCATCAGATGCAGCCTGCCAGTGCCCGTCGGATGAAGCCTGCCAGTGCCCATCATGTGCAGCCTGCCTGTGCCCCTCAGATGCAGCCTGCCTGTGCCCATCAGATGCAGCCTGCCTGTGCCCATCATGCAGCTTGCCAGTGCCCATCAGATGCAGCCTGCCAGTGCCCATCTGATGCAGCCTGCCTGTGACTGTCATATGCAGCCTGCTTGTGACCCTCATTAAGCCTGCCAGTGCCCGTCATATGCAGCCTGCCTGTATCTGCATGCAGCCTCACCCGTGCCTGGATCAGAGCAGCGATCTCTGTGTGTCCTGGAGCTGTGAATTGAATTGCCTGGGCCGCAGTAACAATGCCCCACCTGTGATCACATCACGCTGATTCCATGTTCCGCCATTGGATCAGTGTGTCGTCTGTCACAGGAGGCAGAAAGACATTGTTACTGCAGCCTGTGCAATTCAGCTGCATAACACGGAGATCGCCGCTATGTGGGAGGGAGGAGGGAGGGGGGAGGAGGAGGGAGGACTGAAGCGAGCCAGAAAGATGCCCCCACAATGGGCAGCACCAGGGGGCGGGGGAGCGGGGACCAGCCCAGGCCCCGTCCCATTTTCTGCTCCATTATTGGCAATATTTTCCTTTCAGCAATGTGCCAAAAACACAATTTTCGTCAGTTTATTTTTGGCCGCCAAAATTTCGGTGCATCCCTAATACATACAGAGCAAACCATGCAAAGGAATATGAATTTTAATGCTGTCCTTTTGTGAAATCATATTCCAGGTGGCTCAACTCAAAAAAATACAAGTAATTAAGCTATCGTTTTGCACATATACGAAGGTTTTTAGGAGTAACAGACTGAAAGGTAAACAATACTTAGACTATGTTGAGAACTTATTGTAGGTTCGACTAAAAATTAGAACTAACTGGCAATTACGCATGTAGATCTAAACTGTCATGTAATGTAACTAGGTGCTTAGTGCAGCGACTTGTGTGTTGCCAGTGAATATTGAATGTTGAACTAGAAAAACACAAAGTACTATAGGGTGTTAGAGACCAGAGGATTAGTCCAAATTTATTCTTCTGGAGTCGTTGAGCCAGAGGTCCCAGACATCGTAGAATTTCTTCATGGTGAGTTTGGCTTTAGAGAAGAAATAATCCATTTTGAAGTGGTTATTAAGTGTTATGATCACATCTTGAATGGTCAGTGATTGAGGAAATTTCCATTTCCTAGCCAATGCCAAACATGCAGCAATGAGGACATGGGTGGCTATGGTTTGGAATTGTTTAGGCCATGTAATTGTTGCTGAGCCGAATAAGAGATCCAACCATGGGCGTAGCATAAGGGGTTGCAGGGGTCACAATCGCAACCCCGCTCCTAGCTCCAGGGGGCTCCTGTAGCCTCCCTGACATATTATCATATCCTCCACAAAATCCAGCTCCGATCTGCCCTAGGGCCCCACAGCCACGCTCCAGTACTGGGCTTCTACTTTGCCTTCCACAGTCCACACCCCTCTGTTCTCATTGTCTGGGGAGAAGTTGTGAGCCATTTCCTAAATGGAGAGGAGCACGAGGTGAGAACAGCCCAAGATAGGGAAGTGCCTGTGCTGTGTGCTGGCAACATGGAATGGTAATCGAGCTCAGCGAGGCAAGAGGAGGAGAGTGCTATCCTGTAGCCACGATGGGAACGATGTCTCTGGTGAGGTATGGCACTGCTCAGTGTCTCCTAGTCACCAGCTGGGATTCTCTGTACCCCCCCCCCCACACCCGGGGATGTCTACTTACCCCACTTCCCTGACAACTGGGGAAAAGACACACACCTCTGGGAGGTGACCTTCCCCAAACACCTGCCAACACTGACAGAGAAACCTTCAGAAATTGCTAAAACAAATCCCTTAACACCTCCTGAAGGGCTGCAGGCTCCAGATTTTATGTCACATGGCTTTGCCCTCCCAGAACTAAGTTGCCCCCTGACCACCCCCTCCACCCTGTATGCTATGCCCGGCTGCTGAGCTCCTTTCCCATTACAGCACTCTATACTGTTCCTCCTCCGTAGGGCTGAAATCATATTCCTTTACAACAAAGCCAGTTTGCCATGATCTGCACAGGGTGTATCTGCCTATTGCAACTACACTGCCGTTCTGACCAGAGAATTTCACAGGTCAGAAGGGCAACATAAAAGCCAGATACACCCTGTTAAGACTGACAGACTGTGTGTAAAGGAATGTGATTTCAGCTCTGTCTAGTGGGGGGGGGGGGGGGGGGGCTGTATACAGTGCTGGGATGGGAAAAATGCCAAATGACCTTCCAGGGGTCCCTGTCCTCTGATTATCCAGCGGTGATCCCTGTCCTCTGATGTAAAGAGGAACTCTGGGAACTGAAAACTCTTAAGCCACTTTGAGTATCTTGGTGTGTGGTGGATGTATGTGCACGCACATTGGAAGTAGTGGAGGGCCCAGGTCACCTTTTGCATCAGGGCCCACAAGCGTCAAGCTACGCCTCTGGATCCAGCGATGATAATTTGGTTATCATAGGGATGACTGACTGCATTAGATTCTTTGTTTGAGTCCAAAAGCCTTTAATGACTGGGCATTCCCACCGTATGTGGAAAAGAGATCCTGAGAGGCCGAAATTTCTCCAACATAAATGGGAAGTATTAGGGAAGATCTTAGCAAGCCTGGTAGGAATTTAGTACCATTGCTGAAAAAGTTTTTGTAGAGATTCCCAATGTGCGGTACAATGAGAAAGCCGTAAAGGTAGTGATAGTGCTTTGCACCATTGGTCCGGTGATGGGGAAGGGTATAAGTGTGGACCATTGTAATATTTGAGTCTGAATGGAGTCTTCTGATGATTGTGAAAAGAGACCATAGATGTACGAGATGCTTTTGAGTAGTTTGTTATGCGATTCATAGAATTGTAGTAGAGGGGACAAGATCTCGTCTTGTGTACTCTAGGGATGAGCTTCGAGTTTGAGTCGAACTCATGTTCGACTCGAACATTGGCTGTTCGCAAGTTCGCCGAACAGCGAACAATTAGGGGTGTTCGCGGCAAATTCGAATGCCGCGGAACACCCTTTAAAAGTCTATGGGAGAAATCAAAAGTGCTAATTTTAAAGGCTTATATGCAAGTTATTGTCATAAAAAGTGTTTGGGGACCTGGGTCCTGCCCCAGGGGACATGGATCAATGCAAAAAAAAGTTTTAAAAAACGGCCGTTTTTTCAGGAGCAGTGATTTTAATAATGCTTAAAGTCAAACATGTAATATCCCTTTAAATTTTGTAGCTGGGGGGTGTCTATAGTATGCCTGTAAAGGGGCGCATGTTTTCCGTGTTTAGAACAGTTTGACAGCAAAATGACATTTCAAAGGAAAAAGGTCATTTAAAACTACTCGCGGCTATTGCATTGCCGGTCCGACAATACACATAGAAGTTCATTGATAAAAACGGCATGGGAATTCCCCACAGGGGAACCCTGAACCAAAATTTTTTTAAAAAATGACGTGGGGGTCCCCCTAAATTCCATACCAGGCCCTTCAGGTCTGGTATGGATATTAAGTGGAACCCCGGCCAAAATTTTAAAAAAAATTACGCGGGGGTCCCCCTAAATTCCATACCAGACCCTTCAGGTCTGGTATGGATTTTAAGGGGAACCCCGCACCAAAATTAAAAAAAAAAAAACGGCGTGGGGTCCCTCCAAAAATCCATACCAGACCCTTACCCGAGCACGTAACCTGGCAGGCTGCAGGAAAAGAGGGGGGACGAGAGAGCTCCCCCCTGAACCGTACCAGGCCACATGCCCTCAACATTGGGAGGGTGCTTTGGGGTAGCCCCCCAAAACACCTTGTCCCCATGTTGATGAGGACAAGGGCCTCATCCCCACAACCCTGGCCGGTGGTTGTGGGGGTCTGCGGGCGGGGGGCTTATCGGAATCTGGAAGCCCCCTTTAACAAGGGGACCCCCAGATCCCAGCCCCCCCTGTGTGAAATGGTAAGGGGGTACAAAAGTACCCCTACCATTTCACTAAAAAACTGTCAGAAATGTTAAAAATGACAAGAGACAGTTTTTGACAATTCCTTTATTTAAATGCTTCTTCTTTCTTCTATCTTCCTTCATCTTCTTCTTCTTCTTCTGGTTCTTCTGGCTCTTCTGGTTCTTCCTCCGGCGTTCTCGCCCAGCATCTCCTCCGCGGCGTCTTCTATTTTCTCCTCCTCGAGCCGTTCCGCACCCATGGCATGGGGGGGAGGCTCCAGCTCTTCTCTTCATCTTCTTCTCTTCTTCATCTTCTTCATCTTCTTCTCTTCTTCTCTTCTTCATCTTCTTCTCCGGGCCGCACGGCATCCATGCTGGCATGGAGGGAGGCTCCCGCTGTGTGATGCGTCTCCTCTTCTGACAGTTCTTAAATAACAGAGAAAAGAGAAGAAGATGAAGAAGAGAAGAAGATGAAGAGAAGAGCGGGAGCCTCCCCCCATGCCTTGGTTGCAGAGCGGCCCGAGGAGAAGAAGATAGAAGACGCCGCGGAGGAGATGCTGGATGAAAACGCCGGAGGAAGAACCAGAAGAGCCAGAAGAACCAGAAGAAGAAGAAGAAGATGAAGGAAGATAGAAGAAAGAAGAAAGAAGAAGCATTTAAATAAAGGAATTGTCAAAAACTGTTTCTTGTCACTTTTAACATTTTTGACAGTTTTTTAGTGAAATGGTAGGTACCCCCTTACCATTTCACACAGGGGGGGGCCGGGATCTGGGGGTCCCCTTGTTAAATGGGCTTCCAGATTCCGATAAGCCCCCCGCCTGCAGACCCCCACAACCACCGGCCAGGGTTGTGGGGATGAGGCCCTTGTCCTCATCAACATTGGGACAAGGTGTTTTGGGGGGTTACCCCAAAGCACCCTCCCAATGTTGAGGGCATGTGGCCTGGTACGGTTCAGGAGGGGGGGCGCTCTCTCGTCCCCCCTCTTTTCCTGCGGCCTGCCAGGTTGCGTGCTCGGATAAGGGTCTGGTATGGATTTTTGGGGGAACCCCACGCCATTTTTTTTTTAATTTTGGCGCGGGGTTCCCCTTAAAATCCATACCAGACCTGAAGGGTCTGGTATGGAATTTAGGGGGACCCCCACATCATTTTTTTTTTTAATTTTGGCCGGGGTTCCACTTAATATCCATACCAGACCTGAAGAGCCTGGTATGGAATTTAGGGGGACCCCCACGTCATTTTTTTTTTTAAATTTTGGTTCGGGGTTCCCCTGTGGGGAATTCTCATGCCGTTTTTATCAATGAACTTTTATGTGTATTGTCGGACCGGCAATGCAATAGCAGCGAGTAGTTTTAAATGACTTTTTTCCTTTGAAATGTCATTTTGCTGTCAGGCTGTTCTAAACACGGGAAACATGCGCCCCTTTACAGGCATACTATAGACACCCCCCAGCTACGAAATTTAAAGGGATGTTACACTTTTATTGTTTGACTTTAAGCATTATTAAAATCACTGCTCCTGAAAAAATGGCCGTTTTTAAAACTTTTTTTTGCATTGATCCATGTCCCCTGGGGCAGGACCCGGGTCCCCAAACACTTTTTATGACAATAACTTGCATATAAGCCTTTAAAATTAGCACTTTTGATTATTCATGTTCGTGTCCCATAGACTTTAACGGTGTTCGCGTGTTCAAACAAACTTTTTTACTGTTCGCATGTTCTGGTGTGAACCGAACAGGGGGGTGTTCGGCTCATCCCTAATGTACTCCATCGTATTTTAGAAAGCAGGGATCTGATCCTGAGGTATACTTGGAACGATCTAGGAGAAAGGCCATATGTGGCTTGGAGGTTTGCAAAGGACCTCAAGTTTGATGAAGCAAAGAGTTCTATTGTATGAATACCTGCTGTTGTCAAAGGCTTTAGTTGTAGATCTGGAAGTATGAATGCAATGGTTTCGATAGGCAGGTATGTCAAGATAGAATGAGTTAGACCTTTTAAGATCTTAGGAATAGCTGTCCACACTCTCAGGAAAGCTGTTACACCAATGGCTTTAAATACTAATATTAAATTAAAAAAAAAAAAAAGACATCTTTTTTTCTTAGCCAGTTCGGGGAAGTACTACTCATTATTTCATACACCTGTTGTCCATTTTATGTATCTACAATCCTTCATATGCTCCATGTTTACACTTTGAATCTATGTTGCCATATGTTATCCTCACATAAACCAACCTTATCACTGGTACAGTCGTTTTTCCCTAAACATCCCTTCGGCTGTAGTAATATTTATTTCACATTAGACACATATAGTTTTATCTCAACAAATAATCTGATGTTAAGTATTGATATCCCACAGGACCTGAAAATATATACACTGTGTTTGTGCCTGCTGAATCTCTGATGAGCTGTAAAGTGCTGTGTAAATCATATAGCTGAGAGAAAATGGTTGTCATAGCAACAAGATAGACCAATCAGTGTCCGTAGCTCTCCTGAGACATCTAATTTATGCAGCAGATAGAGCAGGTGGTAAGATTAGAGCGTGGCACACTGCAAGGAAAAAACTCATACTACACGGACTGCACACTTTCACTGCATCTAGTTTTAAATAAATTTGATGTATTTTATAGGGCAATAAAAATAGTTTTCTTTGCCAGTCTGTGGAACTTAACAAGAATAGGGAAGAGATCAGAAACATTGGCAAATGCTTGCTGTTTAACTGAAAGAATTATTCGATTAATGAATTAATTATTAAACATAGTTATATAGTATACTGTATCTTTGTGTTCAATTTAAATTTTTATAAGCATGCATGCTTACTCAGTGATGTGTAAGTATTACACTTACAAACATTTTTTTTATCTCTCAAAGACATTACGGTACTCTCCTGACTCCTCTGGTGTCCTCTCCAGAAAAATGAAGCTATCTTTGTTCTAGTGATAACCAGGTTCATCTTCTACTTGGTGGACTTAGATGTTAGCACAGAGATTATCCTAGTGCCTGTGCAGTTCTTGGCTGTATTCACAAATGTCTGACACACATTTTAAACTGACACAACTTTTAAAACACAGAGGGGTACTTAACATTGTGCTCAAATGGCTTCGGGAGTTTTTAGATGCAGTGCAATAAAAATAAATAGAACAAAACATTAAACAGTACCACTCAAATGCCCCTATCACTCATATTGGCCAACATGAGCCAGTGCAGATCGTACAAAACAGCTTCAGTATGCTATAGAAAAATGTTGGCTGATTGCACTCAGGATGCAGACCCAGGCTCAGTTCACACTGGTGCGATGCGAGAACCCGTGCTAATCCAGCACGGGTTCCCGCATCACACCCGACTCACAGGCAGTTCACACTGCCATATGCAAACCGCTGTGGGTGTCAATACAAAGATTGGTTCACATATCACAGTGCAAATTGTCAGTTCGGACATTAATCTGATCGCATGGGTGTGAATACCCATGCGATCCCATTCTGGTGTGGACCAAAAAAGGGTCCTACACAACTTTGGTCCAAATGAGAATTCAGCCATACAATCTGTATGGCTGAATTTGCACCACACAGACATCGCATGTGATTTGCACTGCAGTGCGGTACAAATCACATGCGATCTCACACAGCACACTAGTGTGAACCCAGCCTAACTGTTACCAAAACTGAACCAATTAGTATGGGATGGTTTCAGCTCTGCTCTCCACCCACAGGAGAGGTCCCTCATTGACTAAGACTACTAGGAGACTAAACTCATCTGAGGGACCTCTCCTGCAGGTCGAAAGCAGAACTGAAGCCATTCCATACTATTTGGTTCAGTTTTGGCCACAGCAAGTCTGTGTCCTGAGTGAGATCAGCCCTGATTTTCACCCCCTAGTGGGCTTAATTGTTGAGGGACCTCTCCTGTGGTTGGAAAGCAGAGCTGAAGCTATCCCATGCTACCTGGTTCAGTTTTCGTCACAGTGAATCTGCATCCTGAGTGTGATTAGATGCCATATTTCTGTAAAAATTAGCAGAAGTTGTAAAAAAAAGCTCAAACAAAACAATAGCTGGGAGAACCAATTATGTGACCTAGCAAACTCATATGATTGGCTCTCCTCCAATTTCTGAGCCGAGATAACTTAGTGAATTACCTCAGACTAAATACCACAGCATTTATTTTATAAAAAGGTCACAAAATACAGACCGTGCTATTAAGAAATTCTGCACAGTATGACAATATGATTTCTGTTATAAATCAGCCTCCTGGAGACCATTACCAGCAAGATCAAAGATTATACAGTTGTCATCAGAACAGGAATATTGGGGAAATCTTCTATTAGAGGCACCTGTTCCTTTCACAGCTTTTTAAGACTGATTTTTTTTCTCACTTTTTTGTGTCCCCACTATAAAAACTGGTATGGCATTAGAAATACTTGTAGATGAAAATGTGCAATATTTCAAATTTTCCCGAATACATATATTTAAACTATACATTTTTATATTTTTATTTAGTAAGCAAGAATACGCAGTATATGATATATCGTCCGCGCTGGGCAAGTGGGAGATGGAGATCCCCGCTCTGTGTAAACCGGCGGTGCTCACCCCCCCTTCACTTCAAAAGCAGCCTGGCATGCACCCGCTCAGGTCCGACCCGAAAGTGGCCCCAGGGCAGGCAGGCAACAGCCTCGAGTTCCCGACCAACCCCAGGCCTTGGGACTCGGGGCTAATAATGGTCATTGGTAATGCGGAGACCCAAAGCTTCTTGGGGGCCCACTCAGGGCCATAGCCCGGGTCAGCCCCCGCTTCTGAATCCACTGCCCACAGGTCATGGGCAGCAGGGCTCACAGGGCATGGCCAGCACAGGACCTGACAGAAAGAGAGTGTTGAGGGCTATTTCCTATTTTGAGGTTACTGGGTGGTGGGCAGGACACCAGGGCAGGGTAAATGGAGTATGCATTTTCCTGTGCTGTGCAGAGCTGTACAGAGTACACTGATCAATGATATATAATGCCTCTTCCTGAAGGCAGCCAGTGACTATCTTTGCATTAAAGTGGACTGTGTTTTTAATGTAATTTTATTTTATCGCTTTTCAGTATTTGTATCGATTTTCATTTAAAAAAAAAAATTTGGGTTCATTTTGTGTTTTGGTCACAGCCTCATATAGGTGCAATTTTATGTATTTTGATAAAATCTTGTTGATCTAAAAATATTATTAGATAATCTTTATGCACAGTAAGTGTGTTTTGAGCACTTCACATTGCAACTAATTTTTTACAAGTAGAAGTGGGTTACAGAAACCACATTTTCATAAGCTTTTTTGGAAGGATTGACAATTGTCAGGTGGATAGATATATATATATATATATATATATATATATATATATATATATATATATAAAATTTTATGGTAATATAACAGCACTTCACTTTACTGATGCCCAAAACTATTGATAGTGTGATCCACACTTAAAGGGGCAGCAGTTATATGTTAACCAGTTATAGGTTGGCACCTTTTTCATTTTGATCATTTAATCCAGTGGCACCAGACTGATCAAACACTAAGACCCCTTTCACACTGGGTTGTTTTGCTGGCGCTATTGCGCTAAAAATAGCGCCTGCAAACTGACCTGAAACAGCCGCTGCTTTGTCTCCAATGTGAAAGCCCCGAGGACTTTCACACTGGAGCGGTGCGCTGTCAGGACGGTAAAAAAAGTCCTGCTAGGAGCATCTTTGGAGCTGTGAAGGAGCGGTGTGTATACCACTCCTCCACCGCTCCTGCGCATTGAAATCAATGGGGCACCGTGGCTATACCGATGGCAAAGCGCCTCTGCAGAGGCGCTTTGTGGTGGTTTTTAACCCTTTCTCGGCCACTAGCGGAGGGAAAAACTGCCCCGCTAGTAACCGAATACCGACGGTAAAGCGCCGCTAAAAATAGTAGCGCTTTACCACTGACGCACCTCCCGTCCCAGTGTGAAAGGGGCCTAAGTTGCTACCTGGACAAGATGATCCTTGGCTTTCTTATCTTCTTCATGGGATCTGATCCTGCTGTTTTCAGTTGTGGCAGTTAGAGGGTTGAATCAAACTACTTAACACTGGCAAGAGGGTGGAGTCAGGGGCGGAGCCAAAGGGGGCGGCAAAATAACATTTCGCCTAGGTTGTTAAAAATCCTTGCACCGGCCCTGTTGGTGGACAGCCATTTTTAGGTCTCTCCAGAGATACTCAATTGGGTTTAAGTCAGGGCTCTGGCTGGGCCATTCAAGAGCAGTCACGGAGTTGTTATGAAGCCACTCCTTCATTATTTTAGCTGTGTGCTTAGGGTCATTGTCTTGTTGGAAGGTAAACCTTCGCCCCAGTCTGAGGTCCTGAGCACTCTGGTGAAGGTTTTCATCCAGGATATCCCTGTACTTGGCCGCATTCATCTTTCCCTCAATTGCAACCAGTCGTCCTGACCCTGCAGTTGAAAAACACCCCCACAGCATGATGCTGCCACCACCATGCTTCACTGTTGGGACTGTATTGGACAGGTGATGAGCAGTGCCTGGTTTTCTCCACACATACTGCTTAGTTTTAAGGCCAAAAAGTTCTATCTTGGTCTCATTTGACCAAAGAATCTTATTTCTCACCATCTTGGAGTTCTTCAGGTGTTTTTTTAGCAAACTCTGCAGTGATGGTTGACTCTCTATAACTTTCTCCCATCTCCCGACTGCATCTCTGGAGCTCAGCCACAGTGATCTTTGGGTTCTTCTTTACCTCTCTCACCAAGGCTCTTCTCCCCTGATAGCTCAGTATGGACGGACGGCCAGCTCTAGGAAGGGTTCTGGTCCTCCCAAACGTCTTCCATTGACGGCCACTGTGCTCTCAGGAACCTTAAGTGCAGCAGAATTTTTTTGTAACCTTGGCCAGATCTGTGCCTTGCCACAATTCTGTCTCTGAACTCTTCAGGCAGTTCCTTTGACCTCATAATTCTCATTTGCTCTGACATGCACTGTAAGCTGTAAGGTCTTATACAGACATTTGTGTGGCTTTCCTAATCAAGTCCAATCAGTATAATCAAACACAGCCGGACTCAAATGAAGGTGTAGAACCATCTCAAGGATGATCAGAAGAAATGGACAGCACCTGAGTTAAATATATGAGTCACAGCAAAGGGTCTGAATACTTAGGACCATGTGATATTTCAGTTTTTCTTTTTTAATAAATCTGCAAAAATGTCAACAATTCTGTATTTTTCTGTCAATATGGGGTGCTGTGTGTACATTAATGAGGAAAAAAATGAACTTAAATGATTTTAGCAAATGGCTGCAATATAACAAAAAGTGAAAAATTTAAGGGGGTCTGAATGAATACTTTCCGCCCCACTGTGTATATATATATATATATATATATATATATATATATATATATACTATATCCCCTAAATACCATCTCTCTATACATATTTTATTGTAGCTATGACGGTCATTATTATTGTTTTGTGTATGTGCGCATGCTTGTATATATGTATATATATATATGTGTGCATATGTGTGTGCATATATGTATGTATGTATGTATGTGCATGCATATATGGCCAATCTAATTGTCATTTGTTTAACAATGCCTTTTAATGATCTTGTAAAAGCTTTTATTTGTTTTTATTTTTTTATTATTATTATTTTATAATAATTTTTTAATTCAATACACGAGCGTGTATATGCTATTTATACATGTATACATGTTGTGACTATGAGAGATATTTTTATAAATATAAATATATATATATATATAATTTTATGAATTTTGTGGGCTCCATCCCCATTCTCCTTTTTAGTTTATGGATATTTATATGGACACTTATGTGAAAAAAGAAAACTAAAGCGCTGATGTGGATTCTCTATAAAATAGCAAAACACCAAAAAGAAATGTGTGAGCTGCAACCAACCAATTAGTGCTGTGACACCTGTTGCTATAAATCAATATAAAATATGTCGGTGCGCTTATCAAACTATCCCCATCTGTTGGAGTGGTGCTTATATATAAAATCCTAAACCATAAAAACACCCTGATATAATCAGTAAAGTGAATAAGTGCAAATAAATATTCAATCAATAAAGTGAATAAATGCAAAAAAATGCATAAAAAAAAAACATATACCCTGATATCACAATCAGTAAAGTGAATAGGTGCAAATAAATATAGCAATCAATAAAATGAATAAATGCAAATAGATGCATCAAAAAACATATAAGGGAACACACATCCCTATATATATGTAGATGGGAAAAAAATACATAAATAAAAAAAAAAATAGTGTCTGTTTGTGTTAATCCAGCTGAGGTCTGAATGTCCAATCACTTGCCTTTGATGAACTTGCTTGTATTTTAATTCTCACAGATCACAGTTGCATGATGCATTATATTTGAAAGGTGATGATTCACATAAAGATAAAAGAAAAACCATCATTGTGCAGTGTTTTTAAATGCTACAAGACTGGGCAAACAATGTTATCCACTCACATATTTGCAGTAGCTGAATCGCTTTTGTTATAATGGTCAGACAGCTTCACCGCTCATACAGCTATCGCTGTGTTTGCCGAACACTATGCGAAGATGTCACTGACTCCTTCTCCCCACGTGTATCATCACATGTCTATGTCTATGTCTATAGTTACTATGTAACTATGTCACGTGAGTTTCTCAAGGGTAATTGTTAAAGCGACGCAGTGCCGAATCGCAAAAAGTGCTCTATTCTTTGGCCAGCCAAAAGGTATCTGGCCAACCCATTTTGTGAATAGTGATCACATGACCATCAGGTGTGCTGGAGCCTGTTATCCTACGACCAATCCATACAGATAAATACCACCATTCCAGCACTTCCCCCCCTAGGCCTGTAGAAGGAGCTGATGCTCCGAGCGCGTAGCCTCTTTTATCCAGTTGTTCCTCCCCTGGTGTCTCTCTGCTTCCTGGTGAAGTCATCTCCCTGTGCTCCATGGCGGCCCAGACCGACTTCCTGGTGGCCACAGGATGGATTGAGTTTTCCCCAGTCATCTGCCAGATCTGTGGACACTCGTTTTAGATGCTGATCTACACCTGCAGACACCACTATTTACAGATGAGCCTGTTTTTGTGTTATTTCTTGTAAGTGCATTACTTACTTTACTAATAAATCGCATTTAATACACTACACTCAGGTTGGCGCTTCCTGTGTCTCTCCCCCTTCTTTAATCTGCTTACAGAGCTGGATTTTCTCTGAGGATAGCTGCTTCCTACCACCTCACCCTAAGAACTGTTGCTGTATGGACTATTGAGCCGTTATTGCTCTCATATTGCCTGTTACATTACTTAATGTACACAAATTTCAGTTTTTTCTTTCTATCAACTGAAACGGCAGCATAGCTAAAAATTTGCAGGATAGTAGCAAAACACCACATTTTATGCAAAAGAAAACCAGTACCAGTTTGCTTTAAATGTTACTGTCATTTTTATCTTTCAATAATTTTAATTTTGATGAAAGCAGTAATGTTTACATAAAAGGGACAATGCATCAAAATTATTGACAATGGAATATGGACAAATAAATTAACAATAGGTGGACAGGCACAGTGGATTTAAAAAGTCTAAACACCCCTGTTAAAATGTCAAGTTTCTGTGATGTAAAAAAATTGAGACAAAGATAAATAATTTCAGAACTTTTTCCACCTTTTTTTTTTTTTGAAAAATTATGTTTATTCACAGTTTTTTTAAAAACATACATACAAAACATAACATACTTGCAATCCCAACCCTCCCTCCCGTAACCCCCCCCCCCTCTCCCCCTATCCCGTGCAGCGACCCTACCGGTTACAGGAACATATTCTTATATCATGGTGTTTGAGATAGTAACCTTATATTCTTATTAATACATTATTTCACTGTAACATACTCATAAAAAGAAAAATCTTCTACCTGATCACGCCTATATTTCAATTCTTACCATAATGTCCCTCACTTCGTAATACATTTAGTCATTATGCTAGGGTCTCATTAGCATCAATCCAACACTGCCACACCTTCTCAAATTTCGTAGGACAGCCCCTGCTTAAATATGTAGCTTTGTATAATGGGAGAACCTTATTTATCATATCTTTCCAAAAGGGTACCGTTGGTGGCTTGGGCTTCTTCCAATAGCTTACTATGGCTTTACGTGCATAAAACAAAACAATAGAAATCAATGTCCTCTGAGCTCTTCGTGGTGCAATACCTTCCAGCAAGCCCAGCAGGCAAATCGACACCGTGAGAGGAACAAGCATTTTCAGCAAGGACTGGACAGTGCTAGTTACCCCCGTCCAGAACTTCCTGATCTCCTGACAATGCCAAAAAATGTGGTCAAAGTCCGCTGGGCTGTGCGCACAACGCCAGCACTCACTTGTACCAGTGCCATATATGCCCGCCAGCCTCGCCGGAGTATAATAAATCCTATGCAACAGCTTGAATTGGATAAGTCTGTCTCTAGTTGATACCAAAACTCCGAATGTGTGGTCCCACATATCATCCCAGTCGTCTCTCCCAAAATCAGGGACTAGCGCACTCCAAGTGTCTCTGCACTTATTAAGCATTTTTGGTGTGTCAACAAATAGCCCTTTGTATACCTCCGATAAAGGTTTCTTTAAATTTTCCTCACTCAATAATGATTCAATGGGAGGTGTACCTATAACTAGAGAATCTCATCCAAATTGCGACTTAAACGCGTGGCTAAGTTGCAAATAGCGGAAAAAGTACCAGTTAGGCAACTTGTGCCTGTCTTTCAGCTGGTTAAAAGTAAGAAGTTTATTACCACCCACTATATGTTTCAATTGTTTTATACCAACTCTGGCCCATATGATTGGATCGGGAATTGTGTTCAAATGCGGAAGTCTGGGGTTGAACCACAGGGGAGTGTCTGGGGACCACACATCAGATTGAGACTTCATCAACGCCCTCACTCTGACCCATGCGCGGATTGTTACTCGCATTGAGTTAGTCGGAGAGGACATAGCCGATGTTTCTCTATATAGCAAAAATGAAAGGCTCTCAAAGGACCCCAAATGGGCTGCTTCCAACACATTTGCCGCGTCCCCGTCATCCCGCACCAACCATCTTCTGGCCACAACCATTTGTCCGGCTATGAAATATTTAAATAGGTCTGGGAGAGCAAGCCCTCCCTGCCCCCAGGGCTCCTGCAGCGTCCTAAGGCCTATTCTGGGGTGTTTTTCGGACCAAATAAAAGACCCAAATATACTGTTTATCTTTTTGAAAAACTTTGCCGGGACCCAGACTGGGGAGTTCCTTAGAAAGTACAAGAAAACCGGCAACACCTTCATTTTAATGAGGTTGACTTTTCCTATAAGCGAGAGTGGTAAGTGCTTCCATGCTTCCAGCTGTATTTTAGTTTTTGCCAATGCCGGCATAAGATTTATTGACATATAGTCACTCACTTTAGGCGTTATATTGATGCCTAGGTATTTGAACTGTGTTACCCAGGTTATGGGGACCTTTTGTGTTGCCACTGCTCTTGCCCCAGGATCAATGGCCATCCCACTAGATTTCTCCCAGTTCACACACAACCCTGAGAATGTCGAAAATTCCTCCAGTATTTTGAATACTCCCTCCAGAGACAGACCTGGGTCTTGTAGGAAGAGAAGCATGTCGTCTGCGTACAGGGCAGTACACTCGCGAATGCCCCCCACCCTTAATGCCTGTACATCCTGGGATTTATGAAGCGCTATAGCCAGTGGCTCTATTGCCGCGTTCCCCTGCCCACCTCGAATGGCTGCGAAACAGAGACTCCCAACTTAATTGCTGCCTTTGGCTTACTGTAAAGTAGTGATATCCATGTCCTAAATGTTGCCCCAAACCCCATGTGACGTAACACTGCTGACATATAGTTCCAATCCACAGAATCAAAGGCCTTAGCCATATCTAGGGACAAGACCACCCTAGTCCCTTTATTGACATGATCAATCTGCAGGTTTGTAAATAGCCTGCGTAGGTTTGTGTCTGTGGATTTCTGTGGGATAAAGCCTGTTTGATCTATGGATACTAAGCTAGTGATGACTTTAGAAAGTCTAGTGGCCAGAATTTTGGTTAAGATCTTAAGGTCTTGATTCAATAATGCTATGGGTCTATATGAAGAGCACTCCAACAGATCCTTCCCTGGTTTAGGTAATAGGATAATCTGAGCCTCCAACAGTGACTCCGGTAAGATCTCGTTTTTAAGACAGAAAAGATATATATTTTTGAGTCGTGGGACCAAGGTCTCTATATTTGCCCTGTACCATTCAATACATAGACCGTCAGGCCCTGGTGATTTGTGCGGTGGGAATGATTTGATGGCAGTTTCGATCTCTTTTTCAGTGATCTCAGCCTCTAGGTCAGCCCTATCAGATTCTGAGAGCATAGGAATTTCTAGAGAAGTTAGCAATGTTTCCAACTCCTGTGAACTATAAGTAGGTATGGGAGTATATAGGGTTCTATAGTAATCTACAAATGTTTCTAAAATGTCATTGGGATCTGTAAGGAGATTACCCTGTCTGTTCCTAATGCATGGTATATTTGTCTGAAGTCTCTGCTCTGCAGTCAAAATGGCCAATAGTTTCCCATTTTTGTCCCCCTTTTCAAAAATGGATTCCGCCCTCCTTGTCCAGGAAGTATGTGTCAACTCTGTGAAGTGCAACGCCAACACCCGTCGCGCCTCCAAGAGCTCCGAGTATGTGACATCTGAATGATCTTTGGCATGTATTGCTTCACGTGCCCTCTCTGCCTCCTGTAACTCTTGCGTTTTTTTATTAAAGTTTTTCCTTGCTTGTTTGATGGCCGAGATGTATTGCCCCCGCATGCACGCCTTAAAGGCATCCCATACAATGGGCAAAGATGCTGAACCCAGGTTGTCCTCCCAGTAACTAGAAACATAAGGTGTCACCTGCGATGCCACTGACTCTACCTCTATCCAGCCCGGGTTCAATCTCCAAGCTCCTCCTCTAAGTCTGGAAGGCAGACTCATGTGTACAGATAGTGGTGTATGATCTGATAGGCCCCCGGCCAGGTAGTTTGCACCCTTTATCAGCTGCAACATGAGTGAATTAGCAAATGCTAAGTCTATCCGGGAAGAAGACTTATGTGTTTTAGATAGATATGAAAAACTCTTTGTGATTGGGTTCTTCCAGCGCCATACCTCTGTCAGGGATGCCGTATCTGCCCATGTGGCCAAATCAATCGATGCCGCCCTAGATGCATTAGATGAATCCATCGCGGCACACAGAATGGCATTGAAATCCCCTGCTATCAGCAGGGGGAGATGCATAAAGGGGGCCAGCTTACCCAACAGATCATACAATATCTGAATCTGAAAAGGAGGAGGGACATATACATTGACTAATACCATTTTGTGTGTATAGAGATCAGCCACAATAATTAGATACCGACCTCCTGGGTCAGATATAACATTATGGATTGTGCATGGTAATGACTTACTAATTAAGATAGCCACCCCTCTAGCATACGTAGAGTAAGTTGCATGGAGCGCTCGCTGAATCCAGGGTCTGCGCAGCGACAGAATCCTGTTCCCATCTAGGTGCGTCTCCTGCAAAAACACTAATTGTGGTTTAAGTGGCTTCAAGTATTGAAACATCAGGGCCCTGCGGAATTTATCGTTGAGGCCCCTGACATTCCAAGACACTATATGAAATATTGTTAGAGGGCAGGGACAGTTAACCCTTAGCACCGCATCCTTATTAAATAGGTTACAGAAAGAAGGGGGTTGGGGTACAAATACCCCTAGGACTTTTATGGTGCTATTCAAAATTTAATTAGATCGATATAGAAAAATAAATCAAAAAAGAAAATAACACTGTATGCAAAATGCCAAACTGACTGTAAGTAATCTTTTGATTCAAAATCTTTAATAGTTTAGGAATATTAACAAAACACCATCTAAAAACAAACACAGTTTTTACAATCACGGTCAGTCATTGAAAAATTGAATATTTAAAAATAGAAACCACTTTGCGATACCAATCTCAACATGTTTCGCTCAACACATGAGCTTCATCAGGAGTTTTTTGGTACAAGTGTGGCATACTAAAGGTAAAAAAAGAAGAAAAAGAAAGAAAGAATACAAATCAGATACTTCAAAAACATTTAGAGATGTAATTTCAGACCAAAAGATACATTAAGTAGTACTGAAAAAATAAATAAATGGTATATATACACATTTGCATACAAACAATGAATATGTTATATGAGTGAAACTTTCAGGTTTCTACAAATCTATAATAATAACAAACTAAACACAGTGAACAGATAATTATGGTCATTGTATGATGTATACTTTAATTTCCAAGCCCACAAAAACAAGATATATTAATGTGGACATGGGAAAGACATAAAACATAAAAAGTGAGATTTGCTTACCAAGCCCAAATAGGTTTGAAGAAGAATAGTAGACAACTAGATTGTAAGTGTATATAAAGTTTCGTGGCTCAAGTACCAATCAATTAGATGCGTCTCAACCGCCTAGGACCTCCCAAAACCGTTTTTGGTCCACAGAGGGGCCCAAGTGTAGAGTAACTAAAAGCTAGATATTGAAAAGAACAAAATTGATGAATTGTTTCTGAATAGTCTACTGCGGAGTAGAGAGGGCAGTTTTCAAAGGAGCTGAAAAGTTTGAATTTACCTCATAGGTTGAATCAAGGAGTGAATGTTCAGGGCTAAAATAGCCGTATAGACAAAAAAACACAAGGGAGAGCAAACGCTCCAATTTCACCACAAGGTGGCACTCCAAGTTGGCAACCCTTATGAGTCAGACCAGGAGATCCACGTATAAACAGCCCCAATGAACTTAAAAAACAATACAATAAAACAAACAATTACTATAAGGAGCTTTTAACAGTATCACTGGTTGGATCATCAACAGGAGATGACCCTCCACTAGTGAGCAGCTTCGATTACCTGAGAGGTGGGGTGGATGTGTACGGAAGGGGAGAGCGGCATACACCTCCCCTTGCAGCCTCAGAGCCACTGTCAGGAGATAGCGGCTATTAAGCCGCACTATATAAGTCCCTCCATCACGGTGGCGTCTGACGTCACCACCGGGATGCGGACGCACAGTGAGGCCCTCCCCCAGGTCACATGTGGCCAATGGGCAGCAAGGGGGCGAAGTCGGATGCCATCCAGGCTCCGCCCCTCCTAGTCGGACGTAAGTGCTTCGGCGCTCATAGCTCCGACCGTGTTGGTGGGCGCATGCGCAGGCCGGGAGCGAACGATGTTGGAGCCCAGCCGTCACGCAGGCGCACCACAGACGAGGCATAGAGGGAGAGATAGTAAAAAAAACAACAACAACAAACACAGATGTCAGTTATCACCTGTCAGAGGCAGGGCAGGGAAAAACCCAATCTTTGAATACGTGTCAGCCATATTGACTAGGGGAAAAAGAATGGGAAAGAAACTCTATGCACATAGAAGGAGATGTTGATGAGTGGTAAATGTTTCAAAAACACTAAGCGGTTTCCCAAATCTGAATGATACTGTGTTTCAAAGTTTTGTAATATGGACTTAAAGCCACTAAAAATACAGATGCCATGGCTTACAGGATGGACTTAAAAGATGAAATAAAGAATAGAAAATAAAAAAATACATTAAATAAACAGACTAAATAGGGATAACTTGCTGGTTTAGCCAAAGAACCCATGTACCTTAAAGGGAGTTTGATACCTCTAGGGCCCCCAGGGGTGGGTGATTGATTACTCACTCCAAACCCCAAGTGCCCGTGGCGTCCGTGCGGACCAAAGCAAAACAGGAGAGAAGAGAGGGCCTCATTTGGCGGGAGAGACAGCAATCATTTACACAGTTTGGTCCAAACCTGAATTTATTTTAAGGGAATAATAAATTTATATTGGCTTGGGAAGGAAACCCCACTGTATATGAAAACAACCAGGAGATAACCACATAAACATAAAACAAGAAACAAAAGAAAAATATATAATATATACAAAAAATGTATACTAAGAACTGTGTATCATAAAATCTTGACAAGCCTGGATGGAATAAACAAAGGCAGATACATCTGACGGACTAAAGGAATGGTTTGAAACTCAAAGCATCATTGAGGCCTGGAGGTTTTAGGGCGGACAAGGTGTGTATCCAACGGGTCTCACGTTGCAAGAGTATTTTATCATAGTCACCCCCACGTTCCCCTGGGGGGACATGTTCCAACGCAAAAAAATGCATTTTGTTACTGTCAAAATCATGGTGCAGGCCCATGTGCCGACTGATGGGCGTCTCCATTTTCTTTTTTTGAACCAGGGATACATGGTCCCTGATCCTGCATAAAAAGGGGCGCTTGGTTTTGCCTACATAAAAACCTTGGCATTCACACATCATAATGTATACAATCCAAATGGATTGGCAAGTGACGGAGAATCCTGGTTTAAAGTGACGGCCATTGGGGAGCATGATGCCTCTCGCAGAGTGAATAAATCTACAAAAGTGGCATTTGTGGCAGGGTCTGCACCCCTTTCGGGATTCTGTTATTGATTGTACACCAGTGTCATAATGGCTATGTACCAAAGTATCTCTCAGAGATCTAGATCGCCTGAATGTGATCTCCGGGTAGGGTTTTAGATGCTTGGATACTTTCTCATCTCCCATCAAGAGATACCAGTACTTTTGAATGATCTCACGTACTTGCTTTTGTTGACCTGAAAATCTGGTGATTAGTCTGACACTAGAATCTGCCTTGTTGGGTCTAGCTTGATGTATAAGTTGGGATCTCTTTTGGTTCTTGGCTTTTGAATAGGCCTTTTTCAAACATTTTTTACTATAGCCTCGTTGGCGCAAACGAGACTGCAGTAATTTGGCTTGGTACTCAAAATCTGATTCAGTGCTACAATTGCGTCTTATCCTGAGATATTGCCCATAGGGTAAATTGTTGATAAGGGGGGCGGGATGTGAACTCGTGGCATGTAGTACTGAATTACCCGCCGAGGGTTTACGGTACAAGGTGGTTCCAATGTTGCCTTCATCATCTACTAATACTTGGACATCTAGGAAGGTCAACTGATGTTGGCTCATTTCAAACGTGAATTTCAGATTATATTTGTTGACCTTCAGGCTTTCAAGGAAGGCAGAAAGATTAGGTTTACTACCATGCCAGATAAAGAAAATGTCGTAGATGAATCGCTTCCATACCAGGATATGCTCAAAAAACGCCTGCATATCTTCCCTGAAGAACAATTCACGCTCCCATCCCCCCAGATACAGGTTGGCATAGGCTGGGGCACATTTGGTCCCCATAGCCACTCCCTGTATCTGGAGGTAATGGGAGCCCCCGAACAAAAAAACGTTATTGGACAAAATGAAAACAAGAGATCCAAGATGAATCGGTTATAACCCACCGAGGCATCCGGATCTTCAGATAGGAAGCCCCCCACAACCTTCACCCCCAAATCATGAGGGATAGAGTTGTAGAGGGCTTCCACATCCAGAGCCACTAGCCAAGAGCCAGGAGGTATGGCGACACCATTGAGCACCCGGAGGAGATCCCCCGTGTCTTGAAGGTAGGACGTCAGACCCTCCACATGGGGCCTCAGAAAGTCATCCACCAGTTTACTTGCCATCTCCGTAAGGGACCCATTACCCGATACAATGGGTCTGCCTGGAGGCATTTTGTGGTTTTTGTGTATTTTTGGGAGTGCGTATAAAGTTGGAGTTCGTGGCGCGCTTACATTGAGAAATTCCCAAGTGTTTTTCGTTATTAGACCTTTGTGATAAGCTGAACCTATCAAATGCTTATATCTGGTGGTTATAAGGGCAAGATGGCTGGGGGATACTCTCCAATACCACTGACTGTTCTTGACTATGGCCATAACCATGGCTTCATAATGAATTTTGTCCATAATGACCAAATTACCTCCCTTATCAGAAGGTTTGATCACTATGTCCTTGTTATTTTGTAAGAGTTTGAGGGACTCTAATTGGGAGGCAGTTAGGTTGGATCTAGACATGTCCTTCCATTTAGTTTGGGAGATTTCATTAGTGACCTGTCTGGTGAATGCCCACACATTGGGGTTACCCTGAAGAGTCGGGAAAGTACGAGATTTGGGCTTGTATTCCCTAGGTCTAGATGGGAGACATGGCAAGGAGGTAGGTGGGGAGGATGGAGGTAGGGGAGGGGGGGGGTCCGTGTCGGCCAGGAGAGAGTCTGCCTCCAATAAGTCACTCTCCTCCAGACCACCCTCCTCCCATAGCTCCATCAACTCCTCTAGGGCTTTTATATCTGCAATGGTCATATCACGCCATGCAGGGTCCCCAAGGGACTGGTCATTTAAGGATAAATCTGGCTTGTCAAATAATATTTTAAACATCAACCTTCTGGAAAAAAGATTGATATCTTTAATCAATTCAAATTGGTCGACCCTCTGCGTGGGGCAGAAGGTCAAACCCAATCTGAGAACTGATATTTGTTCAGCTGAAAGAGTATAGGAAGATAGATTTATCACTTCGAAGTTGTTCTTGGCCCTTTCGTTGATACCTCTAGAGCCACTGCTCTCTTGGAGTCCGTCACTGGTTGAGAAAATATCGGTGCTGGGCAAAAATCCGAATATGTAGGTGCAGTATTAGTGTTACTTACTTGTGACTTGGGGGACAAGGAGAGAGAGGGAGTGTTCGCAGACGGGGTGCTCATATACGTTTCCGGGTGACTCGGTGCGTAAGTGGACGAACTTTTGGCCGAATTGGCTCGTGTAACCATTGGGGCCTTTGCGTGTGGAGTGCGCCTTACTGTGCCCGTATTGGTATGGTCCTTAGCGCCTTTTGTTGTCTCCTGACTGTTGGAGCTTCTGGTATCCTGTGCCTGAGAAGAGGAAGCAGAAGAGATGGATGAATCTGATTCATTAGGCTCACCACCTTGTTGTTTAAAGCTACGTGTTTGGTAACTACGTCTCTTCGCTTTGCTATTTCTTTGACCCCAATGGTAGGCTTGATTATTGTCATAGGCCAGCTTGTCCCTTACAAATTTTTTCTCCTTAGTTTTAAGAATTTCAGTAACGTACCCCTCTAGGTCTGCTTTTAGGGTGCCCTCTCGTGTGGGAAAAAGGTCATTGGTGGTGATAGCTTGATTCTCACCATATAATTTTTCAATCTCTCTATCTACCGAACTGAGTTCATTGGAGTATTCTCTACAGAGAAGCTCCATCATTTTGAACGAACAGGCCTGTAGGTTTTCTTCCCATTCTTTCCGGAAGTCCATATCTACATTGCCACTGGAGGGAAAGATCTGAATTCTAAGCCCCCACGGGACTATGCGGTCCTCAATATATTTGAGAAAATACCATTTATTCCAGAAGACTCTGGATTTCTTCTCGAGCATCCTCTGGAGTCTCGAGAAAAAAACGGTCCATGGTTAGGCCACCCATAGAGGCGTTTTGAGACCTATGAATGTGATTCATCAAACGTGATCCATCCGTGATCCGTGATTCATGAATGTGATCCATCAAACGCACTCCCACAGTAATTGGTCATTGTTTCCTAGGGCTACCACAATGTAACCTACCAAATGTGCAGGCCTATGTAAATACAGAAAGAGTATCCAAGGAAGTACCTTAATCGCAAAGTATAGATACACAATACATAAAAAATACCTATATTAACACAAAAAAAGGAATATTATGTGGTTTTCCAAATTGCAAATCATAATATAAAGAAAAAACTAATATAATGCCCTAGTGGCAGAAAATGTTCAATAAGAGTAAATTATATAGTTGGGGACTGTCGATGGCCTCAAGTGATGGTGGGTGGGTAACACCCCAAAGAGTACAAGAAATATTGTTAGAGGGCAGGGACAGTTAACCCTTAGCACCGCATCCTTATTAAATAGGTTACAGAAAGAAGGGGGTTGGGGTACAAATACCCCTAGGACTTTTATGGTGCTTTTCAAAATTTAATTAGATCGATATAGAAAAATAAATCAAAAAAGAAAATAACACTGTATGCAAAATGCCAAACTGACTGTAAGTAATCTTTTGATTCAAAATCTTTAATAGTTTAGGAATATTAACAAAACACCATCTAAAAACAAACACAGTTTTTACAATCACGGTCAGTCATTGAAAAATTGAATATTTAAAAATAGAAACCACTTTGCGATACCAATCTCAACATGTTTCGCTCAACACATGAGCTTCATCAGGAGTTTTTTGGTACAAGTGTGGCATACTAAAGGTAAAAAAAGAAGAAAAAGAAAGAAAGAATACAAATCAGATACTTCAAAAACATTTAGAGATGTAATTTCAGACCAAAAGATACATTAAGTAGTACTGAAAAAATAAATAAATGGTATATATACACATTTGCATACAAACAATGAATATGTTATATGAGTGAAACTTTCAGGTTTCTACAAATCTATAATAATAACAAACTAAACACAGTGAACAGATAATTATGGTCATTGTATGATGTATACTTTAATTTCCAAGCCCACAAAAACAAGATATATTAATGTGGACATGGGAAAGACATAAAACATAAAAAGTGAGATTTGCTTACCAAGCCCAAATAGGTTTGAAGAAGAATAGTAGACAACTAGATTGTAAGTGTATATAAAGTTTCGTGGCTCAAGTACCAATCAATTAGATGCGTCTCAACCACCTAGGACCTCCCAAAACCCTCTATGCCTCGTCTGTGGTGCGCCTGCGTGACGGCTGGGCTCCAACATCGTTCGCTCCCGGCCTGCGCATGCGCCCACCAACACGGTCGGAGCTATGAGCGCCGAAGCACTTACGTCCGACTAGGAGGGGCGGAGCCTGGATGGCATCCGACTTCGCCCCCTTGCTGCCCATTGGCCACATGTGACCTGGGGGAGGGCCTCACTGTGCGTCCGCATCCCGGTGGTGACGTCAGACGCCACCGTGATGGAGGGACTTATATAGTGCGGCTTAATAGCCGCTATCTCCTGACAGTGGCTCTGAGGCTGCAAGGGGAGGTGTATGCCGCTCTCCCCTTCCGTACACATCCACCCCACCTCTCAGGTAATCGAAGCTGCTCACTAGTGGAGGGTCATCTCCTGTTGATGATCCAACCAGTGATACTGTTAAAAGCTCCTTATAGTAACTGTTTGTTTTATTGTATTGTTTTTATAGTTCATTGGGGCTGTTTATACGTGGATCTCCTGGTCTGACTCATAAGGGTTGCCAACTTGGAGTGCCACCTTGTGGTGAAATTGGAGCGTTTGCTCTCCCTTGTGTTTTTTTGTCTATACGGCTATTTTAGCCCTGAACATTCACTCCTTGATTCAACCTATGAGGTAAATTCAAACTTTTCAGCTCCTTTGAAAACTGCCCTCTCTACTCCGCAGTAGACTATTCAGAAACAATTCATCAATTTTGTTCTTTTCAATATCTAGCTTTTAGTTACTCTACACTTGGGCCCCTCTGTGGACCAAAAACGGTTTTGGGAGGTCCTAGGCGGTTGAGACGCATCTAATTGATTGGTACTTGAGCCACGAAACTTTATATACACTTACAATCTAGTTGTCTACTATTCTTCTTCAAACCTATTTGGGCTTGGTAAGCAAATCTTACTTTTTATGTTTTATGTCTTTCCCATGTCCACATTAATATATCTTGTTTTTGTGGGCTTGGAAATTAAAGTATACATCATACAATGACCATAATTATCTGTTCACTGTGTTTAGTTTGTTATTATTATAGATTTGTAGAAACCTGAAAGTTTCACTCATATAACATATTCATTGTTTGTATGCAAATGTGTATATATACCATTTATTTATTTTTTCAGTACTACTTAATGTATCTTTTGGTCTGAAATTACATCTCTAAATGTTTTTGAAGTATCTGATTTGTATTCTTTCTTTCTTTTTCTTCTTTTTTTACCTTTAGTATGCCACACTTGTACCAAAAAACTCCTGATGAAGCTCATGTGTTGAGCGAAACATGTTGAGATTGGTATCGCAAAGTGGTTTCTATTTTTAAATATTCAATTTTTCAATGACTGACCGTGATTGTAAAAACTGTGTTTGTTTTTAGATGGTGTTTTGTTAATATTCCTAAACTATTAAAGATTTTGAATCAAAAGATTACTTACAGTCAGTTTGGCATTTTGCATACAGTGTTATTTTCTTTTTTGATTTATTTTTCTATATCGATCTAATTAAATTTTGAAAAGCACCATAAAAGTCCTAGGGGTATTTGTACCCCAACCCCCTTCTTTCTGTATTCCAAGACACTATGTTAACCATTGACCCCGCCATGTTTATAGATTATCACATCACAAAAACTACCATGGAGTATAACATTTCTTAGGCGCGACCAGGCTATGTCATCACCCTGTCTGTACATAAGTTTGGTACCATCACCCAACACCCTACTTGGATCGCTGCACATTCCTGAAAGAAACAACACATACCCTTTATAACCCCTTGCTGCGGTGAAAAACAAAAAACAATAAGAACTATACACTGAGATTTTACCCGTAACTTGTTTCTGATCATGTAAGAAGCGTGACCGTAAAAAAAGGGTCAAAAACAACCAGAAAAACAAAATTATAAAAAAACCTGAGTCCGTCAGTCTAGAAAAACTTCATGTTCATGTCTCTTGTGCTCCGTGCCTTCATGCCGGAGGCAGTATATTTCCCCCCTCTTGCGCAGGTAGGAGTTTTTTATTACTATCAAGGCAGCGACAAACTCCCGAAACCAGGCGACAAAATACGTGGAGTAGGTTGTGCAACATTCATCCCAGATTATGATAGGAATTTGAATTTGAATCCCCCCCCCTCCTCCTTCTCTCCCCTCCTTGCAAAAAAGAAAAATGAAAAAGAAAAAAGAAAAAGTAAGCGGAGTATGGAGGGACCACAAGCAATAAGGCATTTAAACCCCCCCCTTCTTGCATTTATGTAAGATGGACAGCAGGTGGTGCATGTTAAGGAATCTCGTCAAGTCATAGTCCATCAATCCAGTCGTTGGCCTCCATTGGGGTGTCAAAGAAATGAACCGAGCCTTTGTGCGGTACCCGCAACTTGCTGGGGTATAACATACTATACTTGATATCCTTCTCTCTCAACCTGCGTCTCACCTCGTTGAAGGATCTGCGACGTTTCTGCACCTCAGCCGAAAAGTCTGGAAAAAGCATTACTTTGGTATTTTCATACGGCAGCTCTGGATGTTTCCGGGCCTCTGCTAATATCATATCTCTGTCTCGGAAATTTAAGAATCTCACCAGAAAAGGTCGAGGATGGGCACCCTCGGGACGGCGACCGGTGGGGACTCTATGAGCCCTTTCAACAACATATGTTGGAGGCATGTCAGGCAGGCCCAGCAGGGTTTTGAACAGCGTTTCAGCAAATGTGGCAGGGCGCGTGCCCTCGGCTCCCTCGGGGAGGCCTACCACCCGGATATTATTGCGTCTTTGTCTATTTTCGGCATCGTCCACTTTATGAACCAGGGATCTCATTGCAGCGTGTAGGTCCGCTATCTGGGCAGCTTTCGACCCTTGCTGATCTTCCACCTCTCCGATCCTATTCTCTGCCTCCGTTAGCCGCCCTCTAATTTTGTCCAGATCATGGCGGATCAGTGTGCATTCTGATGCCATATGCTCCACCCGCACCATCAGCATGGTTTTAAAGCCTTCTATGGCTTCCAGGATGGGTTTTGTTATTGTGTCAGGTGCTGCGGCCACGAGATTATCATGGAGGGACACTTCTTGTTCCCCAGCAGGAGATTGCATAGCTGCAGGCACTGTGCGCGGGCTCTGTCCCTGCTCCCGTTCGTGCTGAGCTCCGGACGCCTTGGGCAAGATGGCGCCGGGGGAATCTGCGGCCCGCCCCTTCCCCGAGCGCTGTAATTTCAGGTCTTTCAGGGACTTACCCCGACCTTTTGAAGACATGGCTATCTTCCCGGCAATGTCCAGAGCCCCTCCGGAGGTATTGTGCTGCGGTCCCGGTCTGTGACAGTGGGAGAAAGGGATGTTTTTTAAACGGATGTGCACGGAGCTCCAGAGAGACACGTCTTTCCCGGCTCACATCCCGGCCACGCCCCCCAACTTTTTCCACCTTTAATGTGACCTATAAACTGTACAAATCAATTGAAAAACAAACTGATATATTTTTTTTTTGGGGGGGGGGAGTAAAAATAAAAAAACTAAAATAATATGGTTGCATAAGTGTGCACACCCTCTTATAAATGGGGATGTAGCTGTGTTCAGAATTAAGAAATTATATTCAAACTCATGTTATATAGGAGTCAGTACACGCCTGCCATCATTTAAAGTGCCTTTGATTAACCCCAAATAAAGTTCAGCTATTCTAGTAGGTCTTCCCTGACATTTTCTTAGTGCATCCTACAGCAAAAGCCATGGTCCGCAGAGAGCATCCAAACCATCAGAGGGATCTCATTGTTAAAAGGTATTAAGTCAGGAGAAGTGTATAAAAGAATTTCCAAGGCATTAGATGTACCATGGAACACAGTGAAGACAGTCATCATCAAGTGGAGAAAATACGGCACAACAGTGACATTACCAAAAACTGTACGTCCCTCCAAAATTGATGAAAAGATGAGAAAAACTGGTCAGGGAGGCTTCCAAGAGGCCTACAGTAACATTAAAAGAGCTGCAGGAATATCTGGCAAGCACAGGCTGTGTTGTACATGTGACAACAATCTCCCATATTCTTCATATGTCTGGGCTATGGGGTAGAGTGGCAAGACGGAAGCATTTTCTTACATTGATAAAAATCCAAGCCCGGCTAAATTTTGCAAAAACACATCTGAAGTCTCCCAAAAGCATGTGGGAAAATGTGTTATGGTCTGATGAAACCAAGGTTGAACTTTTTGGCCATCATTCCAAAATAAATGTTTGACGCAAAACAACACTGCACATGACCAAAAGAACACCATACCTACTGTGAAGCATGGTGGTGGCAGCATCATGCTTTGGGGCTGTTTTTCTTCAGCTGGAACAGGGACCTTAGTCAAGGTAGAGGGAGTTCTGAACAGTTCCAAATACCAGTCAATATTGGCACAAAACCTTTAGGCATCTGCTAGAGAATGCTGAAGATGAAGAGAAACTTAATTTTTCAGCATGACAATGACCCAAAGCATACATCCAAATGAACAAAAGATTGGCTTCACCAGAAGAAGATCCAAGTTTTGTAATGGCCCAGCCAGAGCCCAGACCTGAATCCCATTAAAAATCTGTGGGGTGATCTGAAGAGGGCTGTGCACAGGAGATGCCCTTGCAAACTGACAGATTGGGAGTGTTTTTGCAAAGAAGAGTGGGCAAATATTGCCAAGTCAAGATGTGCCATGCTGATGGACTCATACCCAAAAAGACTGAGTGCTGTAAAAAAAAAATCAAAAGGTGCTTCAACAAAGTATTAGTTTTAAAGGTGTGCACCAGGGACGTGCAGTCAGGGGAAGCAGGTGAGGCAAGGCCATTAACATAAAAAAAAATCGAGGGTCGTAGCACGGAGACCTGGGGTCACAGATACCCCAAATTTGGGGGGTATGTAGCCCAAGTCCTTCCCCACCACTGGCTCCTATGACCTATGGTTCCAGAGATATGGGCCCCTTGCTCAGCCTGTCAGAAGCTTAATACAGAGCGGCCACTTTAAATACAAGATGACACACTCTGTTTGCAGCAGACTGAGAGCATGAGCTCACAGTGCCTCTCACTTCTTGTCAGAAGCACTGAGCTCAATTAACAGCTTGGAGTCTTGGACCAATGGTAAAGTACCATGTGCACACTTATGCAACCATATTATTATTATTATTATTATTATTATTATTATTTTACTTCCTTCCACCTAAAAGATTTCAGTTTGTTGTTCAACTGAGTTGTACAGTTTATTTCTGAAATTCATTATCTTTGTCTCAATTTTTTTACATCACAGAAACATGACATTTTAACACAGGTGTGTAGACTTTTTATATCCACTGTACCTGCCTACCTATTGTTTAGTTTATTTGTCCATATTCCATTGTCAATAATGTGTCCCTTTCTGGACACATTACTGCTTTCATAAAAAAAAAAAAAATATTGAAAGATGAAAATAATGACAGTAACATTTATAGCAAACTGGTACTGGTATTCTTTTGCATAAAATGTGGTGTTTTGTTACTATCCTGTAAGTTTTTAGCTATGCTGCTGTTTCAAACAAGTAATGCCATGGCGCCTTACAAAATAATGTTTGGAAGCCCCAGCTGGCCCAACAAGAATCCTGACAGCTGATTTTCTACTGGGCAGCTTATATTATTACCTGGGTTGGCTCATGGTGCAATGCTCTGCATTCCAAGCCCACCCTATTTTGAAGCCTATTAGAACCTATGGTTCTAATCAGGTGCTTCACAAAAACACCCCTGCTGCTGTAATTCAGGCACCCGGTGTCGTGAATTGGGGGTGGCCATGGCAGTCATGGATAGATTCATGCATGAATGCATGAATCTATCCATTATTTTTATAGGGGGTGACGTGGAGAGAGGGAGCGGTGCCCGGGCGCCCCTAATGGACGGGTCGCCACTGAATCCTCCTACATACATTTTCCCTGTTTATTTGCAGCTATCTGTTCTGTATATCCATTCAAAGTGCAGAATTTACACAGAATCTGTCATCTCTGAAAAGCAGGAGGTGGAGAGCTGGAGTTACACTCTACAGGGCTCAGTGATGGGAGCTCTGAGAGCTGATTGTAAGGAAAGGACACACACGCTTCACACAGCACATAAGAACAGAGCTGAGGCTGTCAATCTGCTGGAGCTCCCTCCACTGTCACCATTTGTGGAAACAGTTCTGAAATGATTTATCTTTGTCTCATTTTTTTACATGTCACAATATGAATAGCCAAGATATGGATGCCCACTTGATAGGAGAATTTATCATACTGAGAAACGGAAAAAGGAATACTGGTTCAATTATTAAGAAATATAGGTTATGATCGTAATCCCAGAATGCTTATCACAACTAGAAGAGAACCTGCCTAAATTGCCCAAATGCATGTCCCACGGATCTAACTGCAGAAATATTGATGAAAGGTAACCAAGCAATGAGGACTTGGAGAGGGAGAGAAGCGAGGGAAAGACCTAGGGAAGAAATGTAAAAAAGAAAAAGAGAATATAGTTTAGAGACAGAATAGGTATTAGGCATCAGGGTTCCTCTCTGAGTAAACAAAAGGGCGGTATGCTACAGGGGCTGATGTACATATACGCTCCACTGTTCCCACACCGACTCAAGTGCTTTAGTAGTGTCCAGGAGGGTGCTTTTTTTTTTTCTCTTTTTTCCTCCCTTTCCCTTTCTCTTTCTGTTTTTTTACCTTTTCTCCCCACATTCACCCCCCTTTTCCCTTCCATCACCCTTCCCCTTCTTACCTTTCCCTTCCCATTCCTACCATTTTTTTCCCTCATCGCCATAATTTTCCTTGGAGGGATTACACCACCTCCCTCTGCAGGGTGGTAAGTAACTAAGTATCTAAATAGTTACACAGTTACACAAAATATACAGTCATCCAGAGATGTTTACATGTCTCCCACGCGTGCATGTATGCATGTGTGGTTGTGTGCATGTGTGTGCACATTTGCGTGTATGCATGTGCGTGCCCATATGTGTATATATGTATGCGTGCATGTATGTATATGCACATGCATATATATGTGTATATGTATGTGCACATATATAGTAATAGTACCCTCTATATCTGACCATTATGATCTTGTCCTTGTGCTCTATGTGTCCTCATGGATGCATTCAATTAGATGCTCTTGCCCCATTATTATTATGATTGTTTGTTTTTTTGATTCATGTGTCTGTATATCATTTAATTCTAAAATTATTTTTATTAGTAAAAATTGCCTTGTATTTTTATGAATTTATTATATTTATATGTCCATCCTATTATCTAATTAATTTTTTAGAAATTTTTTAGATGCATTGATTGTTTTAATTATTATTTTGACCATACCAGTAATCCTCCTTGATCCTTTGTTTGAATCCTACTATTGATATATATATATTTGTATACATACGCTTTTGTATTGAATTATCTATTACTATAATTTTTATTGCACTAGCATTTTTACGCTTTTTTTTTTTTTTAATTCCTTTATTATTTATGGCAAAGTTCCACAAGTACAGCAAGTCACGTCATTTTCGTAAACAAGTATACATTCAGTCGGCACAAACCAAGAAGCCAAAAACAAACAAGACTTAGAAGAATGTTTGTTGACAGTTTAGGAATTACTTTGCCTATGTAGTAGCATTTATAAACATTAAAGCCAGGAGGCCTGAAGGGCCCATAAGAACATATACCATGCTAACCTAACTATGGAGATTCATCAATTAAGGGAGTGAATCTAGTAATATCATGTAACATACATAGACTGAAAAAACATAAATTTCTATAATCACTACTGTTCTATAACGGCTGTAACAACGGCTGAGATGCCGAGAAATAGCATCGACACAAGAGAGAAAAGAAAGGGGGGGGGGAGAAAAAAAAAGGGTGGGGGGGAAGGGGTATCGTACTCCCGCAAAGTTAACAGACGCCCCAGTACATTGCTCTGCACTTTTGGTAAATTAGTCCAATTGGGCTTTGGAGGGCCTCCACTTGTCTCAGAATCATTCTTCCGTATTATGAAGAGTAGCTGTCAATTCCTCCATACGGAGAATATAATTGATTTTGGAGTTCCACAGGACCCTGGTTGGTGGTTGAGGTTTTCTCCACAATTCAGGGATACATGCCCTTGCTGCATTGAGGAGCTGCATCGTGAGTGTCTTCTTATATTTCCGAATAGATCTCTCTGTCAGGTGTAGGAGAAATGCGGCTGGGTTACTTTTCAACTCTACAGAGGTCAAATTTTTAATGGTTGTTGTTAGCTCCTCTCAAAAAGGTCTCGGGCTGGGACAGGACCAAAAGATGTGGTAAATCGTACCACCTTCCGCGTTACACCACCAGCACTTATCAGGAGCAGCCCCACCCATTTTGTTCAGTAAAGGACTCTATACCATCGGAATAAAATTTTATACCCAGTCTCCTGGTATTAGTTCACCACGGAGGACTTATGTGCCAGAATTAGGATTTTTCCACCTGCCGTGGTGTAAACTGAATCCCTAAGTCCTTTTCCCAATGGCGAACAAGCGTCAGGTGCCGGTTCATCAGTCTGGGTTGTCAAATAGTTATATAGCAGAGACATGTGTGTCGGGAAGATTCCTCCGCATTGCATAATGATTCAAAGGGGGTGAGATCATGTGGGGTATATGGCACCTTCTGCAGAAACTGCAGGAAATGTCTGAGTTGGTTGGTGCTTAGACTATCCAGTGGCGGGTCTGAGAGCATGGAAATGGCTGTCAGCGAGGGGAGCTCCCCCTGTGGCCATACATCAACTAAAAGATATTTCCCTGATCAAGTCAGCTGTCTCATCCTTCTGCTGGTAAGTCCGTGTATGAAGTCAGGATTTCCTATAACAGGGGTCATAGGGGAGAGTAACTGTGAAAGACCCGAATTGTGGAAGGTCGACCTAACTGGAGGCGGAGAAGTGAGCCATGGTGACGTCAATAGAGGAATGGAAGCATCCTCAATCTCCATCCCCACCCACTGTTTGGAGTCCTCATTGCAATGCCAATCCACGTCCCTCGAAAGGTGGACCGCCCTGTAGTACTTGAAGATGTCAGTGAGACCTATGCCCCCTTTTTCCTTTGGTAAAAATAATAATTGCATTTTAAACCTAGGTGACTTATGGGCCCAAATAAAGTCTTTGATTATCACCCGAAGCTGTTTGAAAAATACCAAGGGGACCCGGATTGGCAAAGCCTGGAGTATATACAAAATCCTCAGGAGCACTGTCATCTTCAAGTCGTTACACCGCCCGAACCATGTCAAGGTCAAAGTATGCCAGTTGCGGAGGTCAGATTTCAGTCCATGCAGCAGGGGCAAAAAGTTGGAAGTGTACAGCTGTGCCAAGTCTGGGGTGATGTTGATGCCCAAATACCGTATTGATTTGTGTGCCCAGTGAAAAGCATACGACGTGCACATGCTGTGGACTTCAGAATCAGGGACCGTTATATTCAGCACCGCAGACTTGACACAATTGACAACTCTCCATATACCCGTAGAGCTGCTAGGATATTGGGAAGTGAAACCTGTGGATTGGAGACAAAAAAGATCAAGTCATCGGCGTAGGCCGCAATTTTATGGTGCCCAGAGGATTTCAGCATGCCCGTGATATTAGGGTCATCTCTTATGTAGCACAAGAAAGGCTCTAGGGTCAGAATAAAAATGAGGGGAGGCAGGGGGCAACCCTGTCTTGTCCCGTTTGAAATTGTAAAAAAGTCTGAGCGCCATTCATTTACCCGTACAGCACTGAAAGGGTAGAATAAAGCGATAGGATCCATCTAAGCATATTGGGGCCTAATCCAATGTGATCCAGGGTGGCCCACATAAAACGCCAGGCCACCCTGTCGAAGGCCTTCTCAGCGTCTGTTGAAAGCAAGAGAAAGGGCCTTCTGGTGAAACGTGCCGCATGGATAAGGTTAAGGACCCTAACAGTGTTGTCCCTTGCTTCTCTCATCGGCATGAAACCCGCCTGATCTAAATGAATCAATTTCGGGATGTGCGATAAAAGTCAGTTTGACAACATTTTTGAGAAGAGTTTTAAATCCATGTTGAGAGCGCGATTGGATGATAATTTCCACACTGGGACAGGTCTTCTTTGGGTATAAGAGATATATAAGCCCTCAGTGAGTCCGCCGGCATGGAACCCCCCCCTTTCAGGGCGTTGTAAGCTGTCAAGAAATGTGTCGTCAGAGGGGTCGAGAAGGCATGGTAATAAGTCAGAGTGAAGCCATCAGGCCCCGGCGCCTTCCGTGGTTTTGTTTGAGCTAAGGCTGCATGGAAATCCCCAGCTGTGATCTCAGACTCTAATGCTGAGTACACACGAGCAGAATTTCCGACAGAAAGAGTCCGATGGTAGCTTTTCATCGTATATTACGACCATGTGTATGCCCCATCGGACTTTTTCTGTCAAAAATTCAGATGGACTTAGATGAAGACAATATGTCCTATATTTATCCGACGGAACAATGCTGTTCCGACGCATGCTCTGAAGCAAGTACGAGACGGAAGCTATTGGCTACTGGCTATTGAACTTCCGTTTTCTAGTCCCATCGTACGTGTTGTACGTCACCACATTCTGGACGGTCGGAATTTGGTTTGACCATGTGTATGCAAGACAAGCATCCATATGAAAAAACATAACATGAAAAATGCTCTAGAGGTTCAGAGCAGCACAAGCCATCTAATTAGATAGTAACCTCATGTCCAGGTTTGAGAGGACAAAAAATACTGAGAACCTGTCCAGTTCCCGGGACAACAGTGTCCACGTTCATCCTATCCCAGAGGCCACCCAGTTAACCAGTTCCAATCAGGGCTCGGGTGAAGTCAGGGCGCCCCTGGAGTCAGCTCTTGATCTGGATCACTGTCGACGACGTCTAGGTCTTTGGGGTCTCGGAGAAGCAGGACGGGTGTTGCCAATTGTGATTGGGAAATCCAACCAGTCTGGGATGGGGACCTCCGGGATCCCCAAGAAGGCGAAAAGATCCAGTAGCTGGTCAGGCCAACGCAGAAAGAAGGAGTCATTCCCCTTAAGGACTGCAAGATCAAAAGGGTGACCCCATCTGTACGTGGCTCCTGCATTCCTAATGGATTCCAGTAGAGGACATAGCACACCTCTCAGTCTAAGAGTAAGTCATTAGAGATCCGGAAAAAGGCGCACAGATACACCATCAAAGTCCACCGGGCTCTTTGCCCATGCTTGCCGCATTATTTCCTCTTTGACTGTATAAAAATGGACCCTGGCAAGAACATCTCTTGGAGAAGGTGCGTCCCCCCTGGGCCCCTGCACTCTGTGTACCCAGTCCAACTCCAGCTCTGCCGTGGGCAGCTTGTCCAGCAGGCGATTAAAAATGGCCGTGACTGTGGCTCTAAGATCACCCCCAGATGTGGCCTCTGGTAGCCCCTGCAGCCTGATATTATTTCTGCGGTTACGGGTTTCTCCAATCATCAATGGAGAGCTGTAGCATGATTAAGCGACGATGGTAGTTAATCTGCGACTCCTCCAATGCCTCCATTCTAGATTCAAGGCATTTGAGGAGGTCTCGACTGCGGAAACCCGCAAGTCCACAGTGTTAATTTTTTGCTTAAGATCATAGATCTCTCTGGAGAGGGTACTCACTATTGATGCTGCCGACTCAGAAATGTCCTGCTTGGTAGGGAGAAGTGAGATGATGTCCCTCCATGCTGCTGCAAATGGCTGTCCCTGTGAGCTGACATCTTGCAGGGTTGAGGTGAAGGCTGCCCTCAGAGGCCAATCAGAGGATTGCTGTGATGCTTGTAGAGTGCTTGGCAGCCCCTTGCCTGCTTTCTTCTGTGTAGCAGCACTGGCGGTGTTTGTGCGTGGCGGCGCCATCATGATATCTGGGGCCGGGACCGGAGTTGCCGAGTTCCGTAAAAATTACACAGAGATGTCCGTTCCTCTGTGTGCGGTAGGTGTTCCTGGGGCTTTGTCTACCGCGGACATGTAAAAACCCCGAAGTCTGCGTGCTAGGGAAGGCTCACCACCCAAACACAGCACGCAGCTCCGCTTCAGAACAGCCTCACAGTGCCGTTACCAAGCCACGCCCCCCCGCATTTTTACTCTTAAAAATAGATTTGTTATGTGAGAGCTAATTAGTGGCTCCTTTAAATCTTCGTTTAACATTAGTCAGTGTTACGCCCTCTCTGCTCCAGCCCGGAGAGTCTATATAAGATTGACAGCCCCAATCACCAATTAGATCTGAGGAAAAAGTGGAAGCTTTGAAACGCATCATCTGACACGCCCCAACGTCACTTCCAGATTGCTCCTAGTGCGTTTCAAGCTAGTGCGCACGCCGCACTAGCGTGGGCCATTCTACTGTATCAGGGCCATTCTACTGTATCAAAGGCCTTCTGCAGGTCCTCCGATAGTAAAAATCGTTCCTGAGGACTTCATCCCAATTTACTCTCAGGAGTGGAATAACGTCCACCGCTCTGCATATTTGATCCGGTCCCTGCCTTCCCAGGAGAAGTCCACCTGGTCCTTATGACTATAGCTTCCAATAAAAGCAGATTTACTACTGGCCATATTTAGTCACGATTTTAAGATCATTGTTAATTAGGGATATAGACCTGTAGTTGCTTACTTACTGTCATTATTTTTATGTCCAAGCAGAGTGTGTGCATCCTTTTAACCGAGCGCTAGAAAAAAAAAAAAAAAGGACTGCAGGAATCAGAGAAAATCTGCAAGTAATTAGATGACGTACCATGTAGTCATTATCCAAGGTCTGCAAAATATATGCACAGGGTGGTTAGAAGGATAAAGAAGGCACACAAAAAGATTTTAATATAAGCCAGGATGGGCATTTTGGTGTCTTTGCCACAGGTACTAAAGATCCTTGTTCTGGCAATGACCACAGGACAGTTATTTTTCACATATATGCTGTTGTATGTCTGTCATTCTGTACAAGAATGCTCATAGCATGTTTTATATAAGGCTAAAACAAGTGAATTTCATATTATTCTGAATTTGTATGCAATATGACATAAATAAATATGACATGACACAAATAACAGTCAGGAAAAACATGAATGAGGCTACTATCCTTATTTGAAGAGTTTGTCTGGAGGTTATAATATCAACATGACTATACAGTATAATGTTGCATTGATGTATGCCCTGTATTACATAACTGTATTGCACTTCTGAAGAAAAAAAAAAAAAATAGAATCAAACGTTATAATAATAAAAATCACAATTTAACATAGACATGGCACAAGGCACTTCAAAGCTCTTAAACAGAAGTATGCATTAATGCAGTACATGCTTTATAATGTTTTCATGTATTTAAATTTGTAAATACAATTTTATTTAGAGACAGTGTATTTATAGACAGACAGGAATTTATGAATCAGTTGTGCAAAGTATGTACTGTATGTTCCTCTTGCAGCCTGATGATCTCTACCATAACATGGTATCATTCACAATGCTGGTCTCCAATAGCCTACCATCTAGGAGTGAGTTTCACATAAAGAATTCAGGGAATAAGAAGTCACCTCAAACAGGCAAATTTGGGACTAATTTGTAGTGGGTGAATTTACCCTTAATGCTATGTGCACTCTTTTACCCTGGCTATCAAACTCACAACCAGTGGCATTGCTAGGAGGTGGCTTTTGGGGCTACAGCCCCGAATCTGGGGTCCATAGCCCCGAGTGTTATAGTGGGCACACTGGTGCAGCGTTTTGAGTAAAAAAGGATGGCAAGCAGGGATGGCAGCCACATTATACCTTGTGTGTTATACCTTGTGCGTGATCCGTTATGCAGAGTGATATGCCTGAGGGGAGCTGCAGACGAACGCGCGGTGCTCAAGTTTACCTTGCATCCAGCTGGCGCAGCGACGCTCACTAGTCTGCTGCCTCCAGAGTCACTATGCCATAGTGCAGTGGGAGAACAGAAGAACGGCTGGAGGAAGAGGGAGGGAAGTAATCGAAAACTTCAGCCAGCTATTGGCTGAGGAAATAACAGGAGGCCAGCTGCACAGCATCCTAGCCAATGGGTGCTCTGTTACTGGCCGTCTGGTGGCATGAAGCTCCTGTGGAAGAAGATTATTATTATTATTATTATTATTATTATTATTATTATACAGTATTTATATAGCGCCAACAGTTTACGTAGCGCTTTACAACTTGAGGGTAAACAGTACAAATACAATACAATTTGATACAGTAGGAATCAGAGGGCCCTGCTCCTTAGAGCTTACAATCTAAGAGGGAAGGTCAACAGATACAAAAGGTAATAACTATGGGTGATGTGCTGATTGAGAAGATAAATGTACAGTTGTTAGGTGGGGGCCAGATAGGCTTCTCTGAAGAGATGAGTTTTCAGGGATCGTCTGAAAGTGGATAAAGTAGGAGAAAATCGGACGGATTGGGGTAGGGCATTCCAGAGGATGGGGGAGGCTCTGGAGAAGTCCTGAAGGCGAGCATGGGATGAGGTGACAAGGGAGTTTGAGAGCAGGAGGTCTTGGGAGGAGCGAAGAGAACGATTAGGTTGGTATTTTGTGACTAGGTTAGAGATGTAGCTGGGGGCCAGGTTGTGGATGGCTTTGTAAGTTATAGTTAGTATCTTGAATTTAATTCGGTGACTGAGTGGCAGCCAATGGAGAGATTGGCAGAGGGGTGTGGCAGACGCTGAGCGGTTTGTGTGGTGGATGAGCCTGGCAGCAGCGTTCATGATGGACTGAAGTGGGGATAGCCTATTTAGAGGTAAACCAATGAGGAGGGAGTTGCAGTAATCGAGGCGGGAGATGACCAGGGAGTGGATTAGAAGCTTTGTGGTGTCATTGGTTAGGAAGGGGCGTATCTTGGAGATGTTGCGAAGACTGAGGCGGCAAGCTTTGGCTAGTGATAGAATGTGGGGTCGAAAAGTTAGTTCAGAGTCCAGGATTACACCTAGGACCTTGGTGTGGGGAGATGGGTTGATAGTTGAGCTGTTGATCTTGACAGGGAAATCAGGGGAAGTGGCACCTGAGGGAGGAAATATCATGAGCTCAGTTTTGGATAGGTTGAGTTTGAGAAAGTGATGTGACATCCAGGCTGATATGTCTGCTAGTAAGTTGGTAATGCGTGAGGAGACAGATGGAGAGAGCTGGGGGGTGGAGAGATAGATTTGGGTGTCATCAGCGTAGAGATGATATTTAAAGCTGTGGGAGGCAATCAGCTGACCCAAGGAGGTGGTGTAGATTGAGAAAAGGAGAGGTCCAAGAACAGAACCTTGGGGGACCCCAACGGAAAAAGGAAGAGGAGAGGAGGAAGTAGAGTTGTAAGTGACACTGAAGGAGCGGTGGGATAGGTAGGATGAGAACCAGCGAAGAGTACAGTCACGGAGACCGAAGGAGTTTTTTGAGGAGGAGGGGGTGGTCCACTGTGTCAAAGACAGCAGAGAGATCCAGGAGAAGTAGTACAGAATAGTGTCCATTGGCTTTAGCCATTAGTAGATCATTTGAGAGTTTAAGGAGAGCAGTTTCCGTGGAGTGTTGAGGGCGAAAACCGGACTGAAGGGGATCAAGAAGTTTATTCATGGTCAGATGGTCGCTTAGTCGGTTGTAGACCAGTCTTTCAAGAAGTTTGGAGGAGAAGGAGAGTAAGGAGATGGGACGTAAGTTGTTGAGATTGGTGGGATCCAGTGAGGGCTTTTTTAGTATGGGGGTGACTAGTGCATGTTTTAGAGAGTTTGGGAAGATGCCACAAGAGAGGGAGAGGTTGAAAATGTGAGTTAGAGAGCGTAGAATCGAGTCAGAGGGTGAGCGTAGCATTTGCGAGGGAACAGGATCCAGGGGGCAAGTGGTTAGATGAGTGCTAGATAAAAGTTTAGCAACCTCAGTAATAGTAGCAGGGTTGAATGAGGGAAGTAATGATTGTGTCTGTGGACATGTGGTGTTGCATGGGGGAGGTTTTTGCGCATTGGCGATCTCCTCATGAATTGTATCAATCTTAGTTTTGAAGTGATTGGCAATCTCCTGGGCAGTGAGTGAGTTGGTGGGTGGAGGCAGTGGAGGACAGAGCAGAGTATTGAAGGTAGAGAAGAGTTGACGTGGACTGGATGAGAAGGTGTTAATGAGTGTGATAAAGTAGGTCTGTTTGGCAGTGTGAAGGCAGGAGTAGTATTTTAGGAGGGCAGATTTATATTGTGTGAAGTCTTCCTGGGTCTTAGTCTTATGCCACAGGCGCTCAAGAGCGCGGCTACGTTTTCTGAGACTTCTGGTGTCGTCTGTTTGCCAGGGTTGTAGCAGTCGGGGCCTAATTCTGCGTGTAGTGAGGGGGGCAAGCTTGTCTAGGGAGGAAGACAGTGAGCTGTTGTAGATGAAAGTAGCTAGGTTGGGGCGGGACAGAGGTGAGATTTTGTCATAGAGGTGATCAGTAGCAGAGTAGAGAAGAGAAGGGTTGAAGTGGCGAAGGTTTCTACGTGTAACTGTTAGGCGGTTGGAGGGAGAGGAGGTGGAAGACAGGGAGAGATCAAAGCTAACAAGGTGGTGATCAGAGAGTGGGAGTGGATTGTTGGAAAGGTTGCACGGAGTGCACAGATAGGAGAAGGCAAGGTCAAGGGTGTTGCCGTTGGAGTGGGTAGGAGCTTGTATCCATTGCTTCAGGTCAAGCGATGAGGTTAGACTGAGAAGTTTAGAAGTAATAGTAGTGTTAGTGTTGACAGGGATGTTGAAGTCCCCAAGAATAATTGTGGGGATTTCAGAAGAGAGAAAGTAGGGTAGCCAGGCAGAGAAGTCATCAAGAAAGGCTGATACTGGTCCAGGGGGCCGGTAGATGACAGCAATTCTTAGAGAAATGGGAGAAAAAAGACGAATGCAATGTGCCTCAAAAGAGGTGAGTGTCAGAGAGGGAGGTGGGTGAAGAACCTGATAGGTGCTGCATGGGGCTAGAAGGATTCCCGCTCCACCTCCCTTCCGTCCGCTTGGTCTGGGGGAGTGAGTCCAGAGAAGGCCCCCATGGGAGAGGGAAGCAGGAGAAATAGTATCCGATTCATGAAGCCAGGTTTCAGTAATGGCAAGTAGGTTAAAGGAATTTGTGATAAAGAGGTCGTGAAGGGCGGTGAGTTTGTTGCAGTAGTGATCGAGGTGAGCAAGGACACATGCCGGAAAAGTACTAGAATCTCTCACTGCAAAGAACAAAGTGTAGCAGAGACAGTCGCTTCCATAGAACGCAGATCTCTCTCTCTCTCTCTCTCTCTCTCTCTCTCTCTCTCTCTCTCTCTCTCTCTACTACCAACAGCTGTGAAACTACAAGTCTCAGCAGTTGGGTACATTCCGGACCTAGCCAGGGGGCCCTAGATGTCAGATCCATTAAAGATCTGATGTCCTCATACTATGTAAGCTGTGTGATCCTATAAAATTCTATCAGTGCTCAGAAATTGGACACTTCCAGAGTCTCTCTCACTCTCCCTCTTTCTGTAGTTCCCCATGTTTCAACTTCTACGTCCAATTTCCAATCCAATGTCACTGGTCCCCAAAAAGTATGGAAAGTCTCAGTTACTGTTCAATTTGTCCGCCGCAATGGCGCGGTCCCGCTAGTAAATCATTCATCACCACCGTTACTACTTAAAAAAAAAAAAAAAAAAAATCAAACCTATCCCATAATTTCTAGACACAATAACTTTTGCCCAAACAAATCAATACACACTTATTGGGATTTAAAAAAAAAAAATATGCAGCAGAATACATGACCTAAATTGATGAAGACAATTTATTTGTTACCTTTTCTTTATTGAATATGTTTTTTGTAGCACAAAATAAAAATTAGCTTTTTTTTCAAATTGTGCGTTTTTTTTGGTTATAGCGCATAAAAAATAAAAAACGCAGAGGTGATCAAATACCACCAACAGAAAGCTCTGTTTGTGGGAAAAAAGGACATTGATTTCTCTCTCACTTTTCAGTGGTGTTATCTGGGACAACGTAGATTTTTTTTTTTTTTTTAAAGTGAACTTATTCTTTATAGGATGCTGCATCTGGTGACAGGCGACGGTGACAAGTGACATGCTGCATCTGGTGGCAGGTGACATGGCAAGTGTCACGCTGCATCTGGTGGCAGGCAATGGTGGCAAGTGACACGCTGCATCTGGTGACAGGCGACGGTGGCAAGTGACACGCTGCATCTTGTGACAGGCGACGTGACAAGTGGCACATTCAGGGTTTCCACTGATTCTGCATTATGGTGAGTTGAACCACTTCATTATATATTAGAATGTAGGGATGAGCTTCGTGTTCGAGTCGAACCCATGTTCAACTCGAACATCGGCTGTTCGATCGTTCGTCGAATTGCGAACGAAATGGGCCAGTCGCGCCAAATTCGTGTTGCTCGTCAGGCCCATAATTCACTGCGGCATCGCAGTGCATTGCTTGCTGATGATTGGCCAAGCATGCACTATGACCCGCATGCTTGGCCAATCACAGCGCCGCCTTAACAGAGAGCCGTAATTGGCCAAAGCCAAGGAGGCTTTGGCCAATTATGGCTCAGGGGATTTAGTACACGCCCCACACTATATAAGGCCGCCTGCACGGCGGCCCTGTGCAGTGTGTTCCGGTGTGCTGAGAAATAGAGAGAGAGAGAGACAGTGTCATTTCATTTGAGTTAGCTAGATTAGGCAGGACAGTCAGTCAGTTAGCTGCACTTAAAGTGTATTGTCTATATATATGCATCCCAGGTGTGGCATATATATATATATATATATATATATATATATATATATATATATACACTGTATTCAGTTTAGCTAGATCCGTTCCTGTTATCTTCTAGACTATTTACATTTAGTGCAGTGCGTCCTGCTCACAGTGTTCAGCTAGATCCGTTCCTGTTATCTTCTTACTGACAGGCAGGCTTGTCTTGTTACAGTATTTTGAAGAAAATTACTGGTGTTCTTTTGATCCTATTAGTACCACAGTCAGGCAGCTAGACTATTTACATTTAGTGCAGTGCGTCCTGCTCACAGTGTTCAGCTAGATCCGTTCCTGTTATCTTCTTACTGACAGGCAGGCTTGTCTTGTTACAGTATTTTGAAGAAAATTACTGGTGTTCTTTTGATCCTATTAGTACCACAGTCAGGCAGCTAGACTATTTACATTTAGTGCAGTGCGTCCTGATCACAGTGTTCAGCTAGATCCGTTCCTGTTCTCTTCTTACTGACAGGCAGGCTTGTCTTGTTACAGTATATAAAGCTACCTGAAGAAAATTACTGGTGTTCTTTTGATCCTATTAGTACCACAGTCAGGCAGCTAGACTATTTACATTTAGTGCAGAGCGTCCTGCTCACAGTGTTCTGCTAAACCTACAAGTTAGTGGGGTGCGTCCTGCTCACAGTGTTCAGCTAGATCCATTTCTGTTATCTTCTTACTGACAGTCAGGCTTGTCTTGTTACAGTAAATACAGCTACCTGAAGAAAATTGCTGGTGTTCTTTTGATCCTATTAGTACCACAGTCAGGCAGCTAGACTATTTACAGTTAGTGCAGTGCGTCCTGCTCACAGTGTTCTGCTAAACCTACAAGTTAGTGGGGTGCGTCCTGCTCACAGTGTTCAGCTAAACCTACAAGTTAGTGGGGTGCGTCCACCTCACAGTGTTCAGCTAAACCTACAAGCTAGTGGGGTGCGTCCTGCTCACAGTGTTCAGCTAGATCCGTTTCTGTTATCTTCTTACTGACAGGCAGGCTTGTCTTGTTACAGTAAATACAGCTACCTGAAGAAAATTGCTGGTGTTCTTTTGATCCTATTAGTACCACAGTCAGGCAGCTAGACTATTTACAGTTAGTGCAGTGCGTCCTGCTCACAGTGTTCTGCTAAACCTACAAGTTAGTGGGGTGCGTCCTGCTCACAGTGTTCAGCTAAACCTACAAGTTAGTGGGGTGCGTCCACCTCACAGTGTTCAGCTAAACCTACAAGCTAGTGGGGTGCGTCCTGCTCACAGTGTTCAGCTAGATCCGTTTCTGTTATCTTCTTACTGACAGGCAGGCTTGTCTTATTACAGTAAATACAGCTACCTGAAGAAAATTGCTGGTGTTCTTTTGATCCTATTAGTACCACAGTCAGGCAGCTAGATTATTTACAGTTAGTGCAGTGCGTCCTGCTCACAGTGTTCTGCTAAACCTACAAGTTAGTGGGGTGCGTCCTGCTCACAGTGTTCAGCTAAACCTACAAGTTAGTGGGGTGCGTCCACCTCACAGTGTTCAGCTAAACCTACAAGCTAGTGGGGTGTGTCCTGCTCACAGTGTTCAGCTAGATCCGTTTCTGTTATCTTCTTACTGACAGGCAGGCTTGTCTTGTTACAGTAAATACAGCTACCTGAAGAAAATTGCTGGTGTTCTTTTGATCCTATTAGTACCACAGTTAGGCAGCTAGACTATTTACAGTTAGTGCAGTGCGTCCTGCTCACAGTGTTCTGCTAAACCTACAAGTTAGTGGGGTGCGTCCTGCTCACAGTGTTCAGCTAAACCTACAAGTTAGTGGGGTGCGTCCACCTCACAGTGTTCAGCTAAACCTACAAGCTAGTGGGGTGTGTCCTGCTCACAGTGTTCAGCTAGATCCGTTTCTGTTATCTTCTTACTGACAGGCAGGCTTGTCTTGTTACAGTAAATACAGCTACCTGAAGAAAATTGCTGGTGTTCTTTTGATCCTATTAGTACCACAGTTAGGCAGCTAGACTATTTACAGTTAGTGCAGTGCGTCCTGCTCACAGTGTTCTGCTAAACCTACAAGTTAGTGGGGTGCGTCCTGCTCAGTGTTCAGCTAAACCTACAAGTTAGTGGGGTGCGTCCACCTCACAGTGTTCAGCTAAACCTACAAGCTAGTGGGGTGCGTCCTGCTCACAGTGTTCAGCTAGATCCGTTTCTGTTATCTTCTTACTGACAGGCAGGCTTGTCTTGTTACAGTAAATACAGCTACCTGAAGAAAATTGCTGGTGTTCTTTTGATCCTATTAGTACCACAGTCAGGCAGCTAGACTATTTACAGTTAGTGCAGTGCGTCCTGCTCACAGTGTTCAGCTAAACCTACAAGTTAGTGGGGTGCGTCCACCTCACAGTGTTCAGCTAAAGCTACCTGTAGAAGGTTGGTGGATTTTGCTAGCTGCAGTATCAGTACATATATATATATATATATATATATATATATATATATCCCAGCTTAGTGCAGCTACAGGCCATTAGTATGTCTGGAAGACCAAAAAGGAGAGGCAGACAGTCACAAGCCAATAAGAGAGGGCAAGCAGGCTCTGTGTCTAGTGCTGGTCGTGGAGACGGTGCATCCTCATCAGCACGTGGCCATGGGACACGCTTGGCCTTTTTTTCGGCAGCTGGCCATGTTGAGCCGCAACATGCGGAAGACTTGGTCGAGTGGATGACCAAGCCGTCCTCATCCTCCTCATCCTCTCTCACCCATGCCCAGGGTACTTTGTCTGGCAAAGCAGCGGCCTCTTCCCTCGGCTCAATGTCATCAGTGACTCCTTCCCTAGCCCCACCATGTCCTCCTGAGAAGTCCCTCGAAATGTTTGACCACAGTGTTGGGTACATGCTCCAGGAGGAATCCCAGCGTTTGGAAGGCTCTGATGATGATACTGAGCTCGATGAAGGCAGTAACATGAGCACGGACAGAGGGGGTGCCCAAAAAGGACAGCAATCTGGCAGTCATGCTCCCCCTGCTGCAGCATACTGCCAGGTTTGCTCCAGTGATGAGGAGGGAGGGGATGATGAGGTCACTGACTCAACGTGGGTGCCTGATAGGAGAGAGGAGGAGGAGGAGGAGGAGGAGGCGGCACATCACCAACGAGGCAGGATGCCCTCCAGGGGCCAGCCTAAGGGCAGCACATTGACTGCATCACACCCCAAAGCTCCACATGTGCAGGGCGCTGCAGTCTCTGCGCGTTATTCAAAAAGTTCTTTGGTGTGGGCCTTTTTTGAGACGAGTGCATCAGATCGCACCGCTGCTATTTGCAACATATGTCTCAAGCATATCTCGCGTGGCCAAAACATCTCCCGCTTGGGTACCACATGCTTGACCAGACATATGTTGACCTGCCATGCAGTTCGTTGGCAAGCGTATCTAAAAGACCCACACCAAAGAACAAAGAGGACCTCTCCTTGCTCCTCATCAGCTGAGATTTCCAACCCCACTAGACCTTCAGTCCTCTCTGAGACCTGCACTGAGAGGAATGAAGGTGTAGAATTAGGTGTGTCACAGCCAAGTACTTGTGGGCAATCTGATTTTGGTACACCGACGTCAGATTGTACCAGGCAAATTTCCCTGCCCCAGCTGCTGCACCGCCGAAAGAAGTTTGCTCCCAGCCATCCACATGCCCAGCGGTTGAATGCTAGCTTGGCAAAATTGCTAGCACTTCAACTGCTGCCTTTTCAGTTGGTAGACTCTGCCCCCTTCCGTGAGTTTGTGGAATGTGCGGTTCCTCAGTGGCAGGTACCCAAATGCCACTTTTTCTCACGGAAGGCGATTCCGGCTCTCTACCAGCATGTGGAAGGCAATGTCCATGCCTCGCTGGACAGGGCGGTCAGCGGTAAGGTGCATATTACCGCTGACTCATGGTCCAGCAGGCATGGACAGGGACGTTACCTAAGTTTCACGGCGCATTGGGTGACTCTGCTGGCAGCTGGGAAGGATGCAGGACAAGGTGCAGTAGTGTTGGAGGTTGTTCCGCCACCACGCCTCCAAAATGCTAATGATTGTGACACACCTCTCTCCTCCACCCCCTCCTCTTCTTCTTCCTCCATGGCCTCTTCCTCGGAACCAGCGGTGCTCCGTAGTCGTTCAAGGGGCTACGCAAGTACGCAGGCCAAAAGATGCCATGCGGTGCTTGAGCTGGTGTGCTTGGGGGACAGGAGCCACACTGGGGCAGAGGTTCTGTCAGCTCTGCAGAGGCAGGTTCAGAGGTGGTTGACGCCACGCCAACTTAAGGCAGGAATGGTGGTTTGCGACAATGGCACTAACCTCCTCTCTGCCCTCCGACAGGGACAAATGACCCATGTGCCCTGTTTGGCTCACGTCCTTAACTTGGTGGTGCAGAGGTTCTTGGGCAGGTACCCGGGCTTACAGGATGTCCTGAGGCAGGCCAGGAAAGTCTGTGTGCATTTCCGCCGGTCATATAATGCCAGTGCTCGGCTGACGGACCTCCAAAAGGAGTTTAACCTGCCCAAGAACCGCCTAATCTGTGACATGCCCACCAGGTGGAACTCAACGTCGGCCATGCTGCAGCGGCTGCACACGCAGCAGAGGGCCATCAATGAGTATCTGTGCGACTATGGCACCAGGACAGGGTCAGGGGAGCTTGGTTTTTTTTCCCCACGCCAGTGGGCCATGATCAGGGATGCATGCACTGTCCTGTCACCATTTGAGGAGGCCACGAGGATGGTGAGCAGTGACAGTGCATGCATCAGTGACACTGTCCCCCTTGTCCACCTGTTGGAGCACACGCTGCGTGGAATAATGGACAGGGCACTTGAGGCAGAACAGAGGCAGGAAGAGGAGGACTTCCTTAGCTCTCAAGGCCCCCTTTATCCAGACAGTGTTCCTGCGTGCCCGCCGATCACACAGGAAGAGGACGAGGAGGAGGAGGAGGAGGAGGAAGATTGTGTCAGTATGGAGGTGGAGCCTGGCACTCAGCATCAGCAGCAGTCTTTAAGGGATCAGTCCCAAGAAACACATGGACTTGTACGTGGCTGGGAGGAGGTGGCTGCGGACCATGTCGTCCTTAGTGACCTAGAGGACTCCGGACCGAATGCCTCAGCAAACCTACGCTGCATAGCCTCCCTGATCCTGCAAAGCCTGCGTAAGGATCCTCGTATTCGTGGTATCAAGGAGAAGGACCAATACTGGCTGGCAACCCTCCTTGATCCACGTTACAAGGGTAAGGTTGCGGACCTTATCTTGCCATCGCAGAGGGAGCAGAGGATGAAACATCTTCGGGAGGCCTTGCAGAAAGGTCTGTGCAATGCGTTCCCAGAGACTGGGAGGTTACAAACTCCTGTTTCTGGACAACGTGTTGCTGAGGCTTCGGTCAGTCAAAGAAGGAGCGGTGGAGAAGGTGGCCGTCTGACCGATGCGTTCAGACAATTTTTTGGTCCGCAGCCCCAAGGTATGATCGGTTCCAGCAACCATCGCCAGCGTCTGTTTTACATGGTGCAGGAATACCTAGGGGCAAGATCAGACTTGGACACCTTTCCCACCGAAAATCCTCTGGGTTACTGGGTCTTGAGAATGGATCACTGGCCAGAGCTTGCACAGTATGCAATTGAGCTACTGGCCTGTCCTGCATCCAGCGTTCTTTCGGAACGCACATTCAGTGCTGCTGGAGGCGTGGTAACCGATCACAGGGTGCGTCTGTCCACTGACTCGGTCGATCGACTGACCTTCATAAAAATGAATCAGTCTTGGATCACCACCAGCTACCAAGCACCTGATGCTGATGTAACCGAATAATTTTTTTTGAAATCTCAGATCCCTTCAAAGACTGCCTATGCTGATGCTGAGTGACTATCCCTGAGTAATTATCCTCTTCCTCCTCAATCATCACGCTGATAGCTTGTAAGAACATTTTTGGTTCTGGGCGCCACCACCAGTGCCTAAGGCACAATTTTTCAGCCCCTGTTTAACAGGGGCGTGTAATTACAATTTTTGATGCAATACTTTGCAGCAGGGCTCGTTCCTGCGTTCCAACTAGAGTGTCTGTGAGGGGTTGCAGTATTGTGGCACCAGCACCAGTGCCTAAGGCCCATTTTTTCTGCCCCTGTTTAACAGGGGCGTGTAATTACAATTTTTGATGCAATACTTTGCAGCAGGGCTCGTTCCTGCGTTCCAACTAGAGTGTCTGTGAGGGGTTGCAGTGTTGTGGCACCAGCACCAGTGCCTAAGGCCCATTTTTTCTGCCCCTGTTTAACAGGGGCGTGTAATTACAATTTTTGATGCAATACTTTGCAGCAGGGCTTGTTCCTGCGTTCCAACTAGAGTGTCTGTGAGGGGTTGCAGTGTTGTGGCACCAGCACCAGTGCCTAAGGCCCATTTTTTCTGCCCCTGTTTAACAGGGGCGTGTAATTACAATTTTTTATGCAATACTTTGCAGCAGGGCTCGTTCCTGCGTTCCAACTAGAGTGTCTGTGAGGGGTTGCAGTTTTGTGGCACCAGCACCAGTGCCTAAGGCCCAATTTTTCAGCCCTTGTTTAACAGGGGCGTGTAATTACAATTTTTGATGCAATACTTTGCAGCAGGGCTCGTTCCTGCGTTCCAACTAGAGTGTCTGTGAGGGGTTGCAGTGTTGTGGCACCAGCACCAGTGCCTAAGGCCCAATTTTTCAGCCCTTGTTTAACAGGGGCATGTAATTACAATTTTTGATGCAATACTTTGCAGCAGGGCTCGTTCCTGCGTTCCAACTAGAGTGTCTGTGAGGGGTTGCAGTGTTGTGGCACCAGCACCAGTGCCTAAGGCAGGAAGTGAGATGAAATCTACCCCTAGGAAGGGAAATTCTCTCCTGTAAGAGTTAATATGGGAAAAACATTTCTCCTTTCCACTGATGCTTTAAAATCCATTGGGACAAAAAGTGAGGTGAAATCTTCTGAAGATGAGGAAAGACAGCAAAACAAATGTCACAGGGGTGATAACCCTTCCCTATGTTTTCCAAAAAGCTTAAAAAAGATTTTTTGGCTGGAGCTAAACACGTTAAAAATGTACCCATTCAAAATTACAAAGAGATTCTACTTAACAACAAACCTACAGTCCCTGTCTTGTTTGCACCGCCTGTATACTGCTGTTCAGAGTATATAGGGCCTGGTGGCCCCACACCTTTCCTTATTTTAATTTGGGTGTGGGGTTCCCCTTAATATCCATACAAGACCCAAAGGGCCTGTTAATGGACTGGGGGGTACCCATGCCGTTTGTCTCACTGATTTTCATCCATATTGCCAGGACCCGACATTACATTAAACCCGCAAGCAGTTTTAAATGAGATTTTTTCCTTTAAAAATGACATTTGGTGCAGGGACTGTTCTAAACACGGGAAACACGCGTCACTTTACAGGCATACTATAGACACCCCTCAGGTACGATATTTAAAGGAATATTTCACTTTTTTTTTTTTACTTTAAGCATCATTAAAATCACTGCTCCCGAAAAAACGGCCGTTTTTAAAAGTTTTTTTTGCATTGATACATGTCCCCTGGGGTAGGACCCGGGTCCCCAAACCCTTTTTAGGACAATACCATGCAAATTAGTTTTTAAAATGAGCACTTTTGATTTCGAACGTTCGAGTCCCATAGACGTCAATGGGGTTCTAACGTTCGTGCGAACTTTCGGTCCGTTCGCAGGTTCTGGTGCGAACCGAACCGGGGGGGTGTTCGGCTCATCCCTATTAGAATGTAACAATAGAAACAATGCGCTTCAATCACCCTGACACCATATCAACCATGGTGCCATGATGATTCAAGAGCCAACACCAGCCATTGCCTGCAAAGAATTGCTTACCACCGCCATACCCCCCCTCCCCATGACCTGCAAAAAAGGTTGGTGACCGCTGCTATGGGCTCTAGCCCCAGATCTTTTGCAGATCTAGCAATGCCCCTGCTCACAACAGTCAATAATGGGGGGCAGGGGGTATCATTACCTCTCTAAAAGGGTGGGTTGTGAGAAAAAATTATGCAATGCAGAGCAATTTTTCCAAATTAAAACCTCCCCGTGGATTCCCACCTTGCTATTAGGTCTGTTGCAGGTACTTTTTATTTCCACCAATGGTTTAATAAAAATGCATTGCTGCTAAAGATAAAAGAAAAGTGATTTTAAACTAAGAAGAATCAAATAAAAGTAGTGGTATACTGCTGGCGTCTGTAGGAAAAGTTAGTTGTAAAAGAAAATACCTTTCTTTATCGTACATCATGGGACACAGAGCAACATAGTAATAACTATATGGGTTATAGGCCACCTTTAGGTGAATGGACACTGGTATAACCAAAAAGGAAACAGGAAGTCTCCCTCCTCAACCCCTCCCATACAGTGTCTAAGGTGTCTAAGGTGTTGTGTCTAAGGTGTTGGTTACGGCTGATGAAGTGCTAAGAGAGCTCCACTAAAGTAATCCCTGACGGGATCAAGGGGCTGTATTAACGGATCCATCTAAAGTGCTTAAAAAGCCAAATGGATGGTACCCAGGCCTCGTGGAAGAAGAAACTAGGTTTTTGCCTGTAATGCTTCTCTTTTGAGAGCTGGACCCTGGGACCCGGCACCTTGGTCATATTGATACGGCCAAAAAGTTTTCCGTCAGGGTGCTGTGCAGGTCCAAGGGAGTGGACCCGTGAAAGGGGACCTGGTCCTTGAAGGTCTGGCATTATACGGCCCACCGTGATGGGTGAAGACTGGATCTGTCTGTGATAATTTCCAGCAGTCCTGCGGCAGGATCAGGTAAGTCAGAAAGATTACAAGGAATGTATATATATATATATATATATATATATATATATATATATGATTCACTTGGTCTTTCTGGTGTGAGTATGCGATGCCTTGCCTGTGTTTTGCCACTAGAGGGTGTAAAAGCTATTTACCTGGCTCCAACATTCTATGCTTCCCCTGTGTGTGCTCAGTATCAGAAAAGGCTTCTGCGGCAGCACTGCTATTTCTCCTGCTCTGTCAGTCATCAGAGGGGTTTGGGGGGACCATCCACCATCAGAGAGGTCAGGTTTCCCCCTGCTGAAGACCCCCTCCCCCCCTCGATCTGCCCTCACGACAGGGCCGGCTATCGTCACGCAGAGCGCGGGAAAGGGATCCTTTTAAAAAAAAAGAAGGGGGTGTTCCGGAACGTGGGGGCCGCCGACGTGCGGCGGTGTCTAAGCCACTGCTTAAAAGCTTTACACTCTGGAAGTGTCTGGTTGGCTGACGGAGGAACACAGAGCATACAAGGGCATGTAAGCTTATGGCTATGTGGACACAGGCATTTCCAAGGGGCACGTTTACTCAGCATTGAGACTGAACATTTATAGCAGCATATTATGTAATTGCTAGACTAAAGCTCGGCAGTACCACCCCTGGCAAAAATTATGGAATCACCAGTCCCTGAGGATGTTCCTTCAGTTGTTTATTGTTGTAGAAAAAAAGCAGATCACAGACATGGCCAAAAACTAAAGGCATTTCAAATGGCAACTTTCTGGCTTTAAGAAACACTAAAAGAAATCAAGAAAAATAATTGTGGTGGCCAGTGACAGTTAGATTTATAGAACAAGCACAGGGAATAAATTATGGAATCACTCAATTCTGAGGAAAAAATTATGGAATCACACTGTAAATTTTCATTACAAACACTAACACCTGCATCAGATTAAATCTGCTTGTTAGTATGTAGGTAAAGAGGGTAAATCATCACGCAGTGTTGCACAAGATGTTGGTTGTTCACAGTCGGCTGTGTCTAAAACATGGACCAAATACAAACAACATGGGAAGGTGGTTAAAGGCAAGCATACTGGTAGACCAAGGAAGACATCAAAGCGTCAAGACAGAAAACTTAAAGCAATATGCCTTGAAAACAGAAAATGTACAACAAAACAAATGAGGAACAAATGGGAGGAAACTGGAGTCAACATCTGTGACCGAACTGTAAGAAACCGGCTAAAGGAAATGTGGTTTACATACAGAAAAGCTAAAAGAAAGCCATCTCTAACACCTAAACACAAAAAAACAAGGTTACAATGGGCTAAGGAAAGGCAATGTGGATGATTGGATGAAAGTCATATTCAGTGATGAATCTCAAATCTGCATTGGGCAAGGTGATGATGCTGGAACTTTTGTTTGGCGCCCTTCCAATGAGATTTATGCAGACGGCTGTCTGAAGAAAACATGCAAATTTCCACAGTCAATTATGATATGGGGCTGCATGTCAGGTAAAGGCACTGGGGAGATGGCTGTCATTAAATCTTCAATAAATGCACAGGTTTACATTGAAATTTTGGACACTTTTCTTATCCCATCTATTGAAAGGATGTTTGGGGATGCTGAAATAATTTATCAAGATAATAATGCATCTTGCCATAGAGCAAAAACTGTGAAAAAATTCCTTGAAGAAAGACACATAAGGTCAATGTCATGGCCTGCAAACAGTCCGGATCTCAATCCAATTGAAAATCTGTGGTGGAAGTTAAAGAAAATGGTCCATGTCAAGGATCCAACCTGCAAAGATGATTTGGCAACAGCAATCAGAGAAGGCTGGAGCCAGATTGATGAAGAGTACTGTTTATCACTCATTAAGTCAATGCCTCAGAGACTGCAAGCAGTTATAAAAGCCAGAAAGTGGTGCAACAAAGTACTAGTGATGTGTTGGAGTGTTTTGTTTGTTTTGTTTGTTTGTTTTTCATGATTCCATAATTTTTTCCTCAGAATTGAGTGATTCTATCATTTATTCCCTGTGCTTGTTCTATAAATCTAACTGTTACTGGCCACCACAATTATTTTTCTTGATTTCTTTTAGTGTTATTTAAAGCCAGAAAGTTGCCATTTGAAATGCCTTTAGTTTTTGGCCATGTCTGTGATCTGCTTTTTTTTCTACAACAATAAACAACTGAAGGAACATCCTCAGGGACTGGTGATTCCATAATTTTTGTCAGGGGTTGTAGATGCATTTTGTTTAGTACCTCTGCTGTTTTTGTGTTTAGGACTATGCCTGCCCATAGGAGGGGTAATTCATCAGGGGGGAGTGCAAAGTCGCTGCAGTCAGAGCAGTTCCATCCTCCCCTGAAGGACCTGGAGCATCTGGCGAATCTGAGCCATCTTGTCTCACAGGCATGGTGGCTACCTCCAACATGCCAGCTTCTGCATTCGTCACTAAGGATGATTCGGGCTGTTGTTGGTTGTTCGTGTCATCCTCCCAGGAGGTGAGAAAACGTGACAGGACCCCTTCTCCTGCCCTTGACCTTCCCATTTTGGAACAACAATGGGCAGATGATAGTGGGGTACCTTTGAGGGAAGGAGGTTCAGGTGACTCCTCTTCTGAGGATTTAGCATCTGAAGAACCTTTCTCAATTTTGCAATCTCAGAAATTGCTAATTCAATCCCTTACGGACGTGATCCGCTTTGGATATAAGTTGCCTCCTGCAGAGGTGGATGAGGTTTCCTTCTCCTCTTTGGGTTTGCTAAAACCCCCACAGGGTTCTCATGCTTTCCCTAAGCACCCGTTACTGGAGCAACTGATTTATGCTGGTTGGAATCACCCAGATAAGCAGTTTTCTCCCCCTAAGTCATTTCTTTACCCAATGGATAAAAAGTTCTCAAAGAGATGGGATTTGCCAGCAGTGGATGCTGCTATCTCCTCTGTGAACAGGAGTTTAACTTGTCCATTGGACAATGTACAAGTATTTAGAGATCCAGCTGATAAAAAGTTGTAATCTCTACTAAAAGTCTCATTTGCTGTAGCTGGTACGGTGGTACAGCCTGCAGTGGCAGCAATAGGCATTTGTCAATCTCCTCGGGATGAACTCAAGCAGGTTATTAAAAGAGTTCCTGATCAAGCTGAAGAGGCCCAAAGTTTAGCTGAGCTTTCTAGGGCCCTATACTTTGCTGTGGACGCTATCAAGAATTCCATTCGTCAGGTGTCTCACCTTGCGCTCATGTTGATACATATGCGCAGGACTCTGTGGCTTAAATATTGGTCAGCCGAGTTACCATGCAAGAAGCTCTTGGCTGGGTTTCCCTTTCATGGAGAAGGGTAGTTTGGGGAAGAATTGGATAAGTATATCCAAAAGATTTCTGGGGGTAAGAGTACCCTTGTGCTGGTAAAGAAAAAAATAGATGGCTTTCTTTCAAAACGTCCCCTCCTATGCTTGGGGCAACAGCCTCCATGCAGTATTGACGGCCTCCACCGTCAGGGGCAAAGGGTAAGCCTCATAACCAGACACAGGGCTACAAAAAGCCCTGGGGTCAGAAGTCCACAAAACAGAGTCCCAAGGCTTCCTTGTGAAGGGGCTCCCCCGCTCGATCGAGTGGGGGGAAGGCTGCGGTGGTTTTCAGAAGTCCAGCAACGCACCAGCACCTTTGCAGCCATTGTGCTATTTGCTGGGTGTTTGGTGTGTCCTGTACCTTTAAGAAGGGGTGGGCTCCCTTCAGTCCACCTGCCCTCACTTATCCATCAGAATGCATGTGCCTCCACTGTGGGGACACCCAAATTTTAGTGTTAGGACCACAGATTACAGGGTGCCGTGACGTGGGTCTGTGGCTTACGCATGCGTTTGCAAATGTGTGCGGACTGAACCCCTGTTTTTAACGCATACTGTTAGACAGGTTAATTGGTTGTCTGTGAGCTGGTGGTAAGTAGGCTTGGAGTTTTTTCCTGGGCATTCCCCAGGTTTTGTTGTTAACTGTTTGTGGCCTTCCAATGCCTCTTACTGCGATAGCCAGCTATAAGTGAGGGTGGTGGCAAGTTTTTGTAATCATGTTGGGGTGCGTATTGGTCCAGCAACGCACCAGCACCTTTGCAGCCATTGTGCTATTTGCTGGGTGTTTGGTGTGTTCTGTACCTTTAAGAAGGGGTAGGCTCCCTTCAGTCCACCTGCCCTCACTTATTCATCAGAATGCATGTGCCTCCACTGTGGGGACACCCAAATTTTAGTGTTAGGACCACAGATTACAGGGTGCCGTGACGTGGCTCTGTGGCTTACGCATGCATTTGCAAATGCGTACAGACTGAACCCCTGTTTTTAACGCATACTGTTAGACAGGTTAATTGGTTGTCTGCGAGCTGGTGGTAAGTAGGCTTGGAGTTTTTTCCTGGGCATTCCCCAGGTTTTGTTGTTACCTCTCTGTAGTAGCCCTAGGCTACAAACTAGCATTCCAAGAGTTTCCACCATCGCTTTTTCTAAGATCAAACGTTCCCAAGAACCCAGTAAAGAAAAAGTCCTTATTTCTGGCACTGGACCGATTACTGTGTCAGGGAGTAATAACAGAGGTTCCTTAAGAAGAGAGGGACGTGGGGTTTTATTCAAATCTCTTTATGGTACCAAAACCAAATGGAGATGTCAGACCCATTCTAGATCTCAGGAATCTGAATCACTTCCTAAACATCCGCTCCTTTCTAATGAAGTCGATTCAGTCTGTTGTTTCCACCCTACGGGGAGGAGAGGTCCTAGCATGCAAGGATGCATATCTACATGTGCCAATATTTCCTGCTCACCAGAAGTTTCTGCGGTTTGCGGTAGAGCAGCACCACTTTCAGTTTGTGGCCTTGCCTTTCGGGTTAGCCACCACTCCCTGACTGTTTACAAAGGTGTTAGCCCCAGTACTAGCAAGACTAAGGGGCCAGGTTATAGCAGTAATAGCATACCTAGACGACCTGCTACTGGTAGATCAATAAATAGCAGGGTTAAATCAAGGGGTGTCCAGAACAGTCAGTTATCTGAGACACCTGGGTTGGATTCTCAATCTAGAGAAATCATCCTTACAGCCAGTAAGAAGGCTGCAGTATTTGGGCCTGGTCATAGACACAACCCAGAAAAGGGTGTTCTTGCCTCAGGCAAAGGTCAACGCTCTAAGAGAGCTGATCCAGGCGGTCAAGGCAAAGAAGGGTCCTTCCATTCGCCTTTGCATGAGATTACTAGGGAAGATGTTAGCTTCCTTCAAAGCGGTTCCCTATGCCCAGTTTCATTCAAGGCTGTTGCAACACAGTATTCTGTCTGCTTGGAACAAACAGATCCAAGCCTTGGATTATCCAATGAATCTGGCTCCAAAGGTATGCCAGAGTCTCAACTGGTAGTTGATAACCAGGAATTTACAGAAGGGAAAATCCTTCATTCCAGTTTCCTGGAAAGTAGTAACAACAGATGCCAGCCTATGGGGCTGGGGAGCAGTTCTAGAAGAGACCACTGTTCAGGGGAAGTGGTCAAAGACCTTGCCCATCGATATCCTAGAGATTCAGGCAGTACGTCTGGCTCTAATAGCCTGGACGTCCAGGTTGCGGAATGCTCCTGTCAGGATACAATCTGACAATGCCACAGCAGTGGCCTATATCAATAAACAAGGGGGCACCAGAAGCCACGCAGCCCAAAGGGAGGTGGACCATATTCTGTCTTGGGCAGAGAAACATGTTCCTTGGCTATCTGCAGTTTACATTCTAATTCCCCGTACACACGATCGGATTTTCCGATGGAAAATGTGTGATAGGACCTTGTTGGCGGAAATTCCGACCGTGTGTAGGCTCCAGCACAAATTTTCTATAGGAATTTCCGACACACAAAGTTTGAGAGCAGGCTATAACATTTTCCGACAACAAAATCCAATCGGTTAAATTTCAATTGTGTGTACACAAATCCGACGCACAAAGTGCCACGCATGCTCAGAATAAATTAAGAGACAAAAGCTATTGGCTACTGCCCCGTTTATAGTCCCGGAGTACGTGTTTTACGTCACCGCGTTCAGAACGATCGGATTTTACGACAACTTTGTGTGACCGTGTGTATGCAAGACAAATTTGAGCCGACATCCGCCGGAAAAAATCCATGGATTTTGTTGTCGGAATGTCCGATTAATGTCCGACCGTGTGTACGGGGCATAAGAGTGGAAAATTGGCAGGCAGATTTTCTGAGCCGTCAACAGTTGTTGCCGGGAGAATGGTCTCTACATTCCGATGTGTTTTTGGCCATATGCCAAAGATGGGGTACGCCGGACATAGGTCTATTGGCGTCCAGGTTCAACAAGAAGTTGAACAACTTTGTGGTGAAAATAAGGGATCCACTGGCACTCGGAGTAGATGCGTTAGTGACTAGGGATGAGCCGAACACCCCCCTGTTCGGTTCGCACCAGAACATGCGAACAGGAAAAAAGTTCGTTCGAACATGCGAACACCGTTAAAGTCTATGGGACACGAACATGAATAATCAAAAGTGCTAATTTTAAAGGCTTATATGAAAGTTATTGTCATAAAAAGTGTTTGGGGACCTGGGTCCTGCCCCAGGGGACATGGATCAATGCAAAAAAAAGTTTTAAAAACGGCCGTTTTTTCAGGAGCAGTGATTTTAATAATGCTTAAAGTCAAACAATAAAAGTGTAATATCCCTTTAAATTTCGTACCTGGGGGGTGTCTATAGTGTGCCTGTAAAGGGGCGCATGTTTCCTGTGTTTAGAACAGTCTGACAGCAAAATGACATTTTGAAGGAAAAAACTCATTTAAAACTACTCGCGGCTATTGCATTGCCGACAATACACATAGAAGTTCATTGATAAAAACGGCATGGGAATTCCCCAAAGGGGAACCCCGAACCAAAATTTAAAAAAAAAATGACGTGGGAGTCCTCCTAAATTCCATACCAGGCCCTTCAGGTCTGGTATGGATATTAAGGGGAACCCCGGCCAAAATTTAAAAAAAAAATGACGTGGGGTTCCCCCTAAATTCCATACCAGACCCTTCAGGTCTGGTATGGATTTTAAGGGGAACCCCGCGCCAAAAAAAAAAAAAAAAAACGGCGTGGGGTCCCCCCAAAAATCCATACCAGACCCTTATCCGAGCACGCAACCTGGCAGGCCGCAGGAAAAGAGGGGGGGACGAGAGTGCGGCCCCCCCTCCCTCCTGAACCGTACCAGGCCACATGCCCTCAACATTGGGAGGGTGCTTTGGGGTAGCCCCCCAAAACACCTTGTCCCCATGTTGATGAGGACAAGGGCCTCATCCCCACAACCTTGGCCGGTGGTTGTGGGGGTCTGTGGGCGGGGGGCTTATCGGAATCTGGAAGCCCCCTTTAACAAGGTGACCCCCAGATCCCGGCCCCCCCCCCTGTGTGAAATGGTAAGGGGGTACATAAGTACCCCTACCATTTCACGAAGAAAGTGTCAAAAATGTTAAAAATGACAAGAGACAGTTTTTGACAATTCCTTTATTTAAATGCTTCTTCTTTCTTCTATCTTCCTTCATCTTCTGGTTCTTCTGGCTCTTCTGGTTCTTCCTCCGGCGTTCTCGTCCAGCATCTCCTCCGCGGCGTCTTCTGTCTTCTTCTCCTCGGGCCGCTCCGCACCCATGGCATGGGGGGGAGGCTCCCGCTCTTCTCTTCTTCTTTTCTTCTCTTCTTCTCTTCTTCTTTTCTTCTTTTCTTCTCCGGGCCGCTCCGCAATCCATGCTGGCATGGAGGGAGGCTCCCGCTGTGTGACGGCGCTCCTCGTCTGACAGTTCTTAAATAACGGGGGGGGGCGGGGCCACCCGGTGACCCCGCCCCCCTCTGACGCACGGTGACTTGACGGGACTTCCCTGTGACGTCACGGGGAATGCCACAGGGAAGTCCCGTCAAGTCACCGTGCGTCAGAGGGGGGCGGGGTCACCGGGTGGCCCCGCCCCCCCCGTTATTTAAGAACTGTCAGACGAGGAGCGCCGTCACACAGCGGGAGCCTCCCTCCATGCCAACATGGATTGCGGAGCGGCCCGGAGAAGAAAAGAAGAAGAGAAGAAGAGAAGAAAAGAAGAAGAGAAGAGCGGGAGCCTCCCCCCCATGCCATGGGTGCGGAGCGGCCCGAGGAGAAGAAGATAGAAGACGCCGCGGAGGAGATGCTGGACGAGAACGCCGGAGGAAGAACCAGAAGAGCCAGAAGAACCAGAAGAACCAGAAGATGAAGGAAGATAGAAGAAAGAAGAAGCATTTAAATAAAGGAATTGTCAAAAACTGTCTCTTGTCATTTTTAACATTTTTGACACTTTCTTCGTGAAATGGTAGGGGTAATTATGTACCCCCTTACCATTTCACACAGGGGGGGGGCCGGGATCTGGGGGTCACCTTGTTAAAGGGGGCTTCCAGATTCCGATAAGCCCTCCGCCCGCAGACCCCCACAACCACCGGCCAGGGTTGTGAGGATGAGGCCCTTGTCCTCATCAACATGGGGACAAGGTGTTTTGGGGGGCTACCCCAAAGCACCCTCCCAATGTTGAGGGCATGTGGCCTGGTACGGTTCAGGAGGGAGGGGGGCCGCACTCTCGTCCCCCCCTCTTTTCCTGCGGCCTGCCAGGTTGCGTGCTCGGATAAGGGTCTGGTATGGATTTTTGGGGGGACCCCACGCCGTTTTTTTTTTTTTTTTGGCGCGGGGTTCCCCTTAAAATCCATACCAGACCTGAAGGGTCTGGTATGGAATTTAGGGGGAACCCCACGTCATTTTTTTTTTTAAATTTTGGCCGGGGTTCCCCTTAATATCCATACCAGACCTGAAGGGCCTGGTATGGAATTTAGGAGGACTCCCACGTCATTTTTTTTTTTTAATTTTGGTTCGGGGTTCCCCTTTGGGGAATTCCCATGCCGTTTTTATCAATGAACTTCTATGTGTATTGTCGGCAATGCAATAGCCGCGAGTAGTTTTAAATGAGTTTTTTCCTTCAAAATGTCATTTTGCTGTCAGACTGTTCTAAACACAGGAAACATGCGCCCCTTTACAGGCACACTATAGACACCCCCCAGGTACGAAATTTAAAGGGATATTACACTTTTATTGATTGACTTTAAGCATTATTAAAATCACTGCTCCTGAAAAAACGGCCGTTTTTAAAACTTTTTTTTGCATTGATCCATGTCCCCTGGGGCAGGACCCAGGTCCCCAAACACTTTTTATGACAATAACTTGAATATTAGCCTTTAAAATTAGCACTTTTGATTTCTCCCATAGACTTTTAAAGGGTGTTCCGCGGCATTCGAATTTGCCGCGAACACCCCAAATTGTTCGCTGTTCGGTGAACTTGCAAACAGCCAATGTTCGAGTCGAACATGAGTTCGACTCGAACTCGAAGCTCATCCCTATTAGTGACCCCGTGGAATCAGTTTTCACTGATTTATGCATTCCCTCCAGTTCAGCTGTAGGGATGAGCTTCGAGTTCGAGTCGAACTCATGTTCACAATTTGGGGTGTTCGCGGCAAATTCTAAAGCCGTGGAACACCCTTTAAAAGTCTATGGGAGAAATCAAAAGTGCTAATTTTAAAGGCTTATATGCAAGTTATTGTCTTAAAAAGTGTTTGGGGACCTGGGTCCTGCCCCAGGGGACATGGATCAATGCAAAAAAAAGTTAAAAACGGACGTTTTTTCGGGAGCAGTGATTTTAATAATGCTTAAAGTGAAACAATAAAAGTGTAATATTCCTTTAAATTTCATACATGGGGGTGTCTATAGTATGCCTGTAAAGGGGCACATGTTTCCCGTGTTTAGAACAGTCTGACAGCAAAATAACATTTCAAAGGCAAAAAAGTCATTTAAAACTACTCGCGGCAATTAATGAATTGTCGGTCCCGACAATACACATAAAAGTTCATTGATAAAAACGGCATGGGAACTCCCCACAGGGGAACCCCGAACCAAAATTAAAAAAAAAAATGGCATGGGGGGTTCCCCCAAATTCCATACCAGGCCCTTCAGGTTTGGTATGGATATTAAGGGGAACCCCAGCCAAAATTAAAAAAAAAAAAATGGCGTGGGGGTCCTCCTCAAAATCTACACCAGACCCTTGTTGATGGGGACAAGGGCCTCATCCCCACAACCCTTGCCTGGTGGTTGTGGGGGTCTGCGGGTGGGGGGCTTATTGGAATCTGGAAGCCCCCAGCCCACGGACGTCATATGACGTCCTGGGCTTTGGGCGGGTATATCTGAATGATGCCTGTAGTTACAGACATCATTCAGATATTGCCGGTTTCAGCCGGCGAATCTCTACACCATAGGAATGATCATAGCGGCCGTTCCGCCGCTTGATCGTTCCTATGGGAGGCGAGAGGGGATGTTCCCCCCCCCCTCCCGCCGCCCTCCGGTGCTTGCTCCGACTCGCCGTTACGATCGGTGAGGCAGAGAGTGGATCCGCCGGCGCCGGATGTAGATCATAGAGATTTCCGGTGGACCAGATGGTCCCCGGAGTCTCTATGATCGTCGGAGGCCGGGCGCGATGTTATGACGTCACGCCCGGCCTCTCCATTCAAAAAAACGGCGCCGCTTCGGCTGGGAAGCGGCGATCGTTTTATTTTTTTTTTTATTTCAGGCTTCCCAGCCTAGTGGTGAGATATGGGGTCTTATTGACCCCATATCTCACTATTAAGAGCACCTGACATGTCATGCTATTACAAGGGATGTTTACATTACTTGTAATAGGAATAAAAGTGATCAAATTTTTTTTTTTTTCAAAAAAGTGTCAAAATAAAAAAAATAAAATATAATTAACAATAAAAAAAAAAAAAATTTTTTAAAGCGCCGCTGTCCCCATGTGCTCGCACGCAGAAGCGAATGCATACGTAAGTCCCGCCCACATATGAAAACTGTGTTCAAACCATACATGTGAGGTATCGCTGCGAACGTTGGAGCGAGAGCAATAATTTTGGCCCTAGACCTCCTCTGTAACTCAAAACATGTAACCAGTAAAAAAATTTCAAGCGTCGCCTATGGGGATTTTTAAGTACCGAACATTGGCGCCATTCCACGAGCGTGTGCAATTTTGAAGTGTGACATGTTAGGTATGAAATGTGACATGTTAGGTATCTATTTACTCGGCGTAACTTCATCTTTCACATAATGCAAAAACATTGGGCTAACTTTACTGTTTTGTTTTTTTTTTTTAAACACAAAACTGTTTTTTTCCCAAAAAAAACGCGTTCGAAAAATTCCTTCGCAAATACTGTGTGAGATAAAAAGTTGCAACAACCGCCATTGTATTCTCTAGGGTCTTTGCTAAAAAAACATATATAATGTTTGGGGGTTCTATGTAATTTTCTAACAAAAAAATGATGATTTTTACATGTAGGAGCAAAGTGTCAGAATTGGCCCGGTATTGAAGTGGTTAACAAGGGGACTCCCAGATCCCACCCTCCCTGTGTGAAATGGTAAGGGCCTACCATTTCACAAAAAAACTGTCAAAAATGTTAAAAATGACAAGAGACAGTTTTTGACAATTCCTTTATTTATCTTTTTTTTTTCCATCTTCTTTCTTCTATCTTCTATCTTCCTTCGGTTTCTTCCTCCATCTTCTTCTTCTGGTTCTTCTGGTTCTTCCTCCGGTGTTCTCATCCGGCATCTTCCTCCGCAGCGTCTTCTTCCCTTCTTCTTCTGGGGCCGCTCCGCATCCATGATGGGAGGCTCCCACTGTGTGACGCTTCTCGTCTTCTGACGGTTCTTAAATAACGGAGGGCGGGGCCACCCGGTGACCCCGCCCCCCTCTGACGCACTGGGACTTGACGGGGACTTCCCTGCGGCATTCCCCATGACGTCAGAGGGTTACATAACGGGTGACCCCGCCCCCCTCTGACGTCACGGCGAATCAACATGGGGACAAGGTGCGAAGAGAGACACCTCCATCCCTATATTACACATAAAAAAATTAAAACTCGCCCATGGGACTTTAAATGAGGTGTCCATGATGATCACAGGTAAATAAGTATAATAGTAGAAAAATATTAAGGTTTATTAAGATCATTATCATCCAATACAGGTCATACATGTAGAAGGCAATTCATAAAAGCAGCAGCATAACATGATAGTCCTAAATACATAGCCAAAATGACATACATCAAAGTATCATGAATACAGATATACATAATACATCTCTAACCCGACGCATTTATTTCGCAAGCTCTCCTCACATCATCAGGGGCTGATGTGTATATCTGATGTCTGTAACAACAAGTAAAAAAGTAGATTGGAGTATAGGTTATGATTGGACAAAAGCACGAAGCCAGAACTGGTGGTCATCATACTTACTTGTCAGGTGATTTGCTCCAGGGGCCGACCCCCGGCAGGGTCGGGCGGAAAGCCTCTCCCACGGGAGCTGAAGGGACGAAGGCCAAAGCATGGAAAGCCGAGGTTAGGAGTAGGGCCATGCATTAAGCGGCGTCCCCATTCCTGGCGCACAGTGTGTCATCCTAGGCGATGGGCGGGGATCTCCGCTACGCTCTACCGTATTTCAGCGGGCGCGCGGTGGGTCCTCCCCCTCACTGCCAGTCGCATGACGTTAGGGGCGGAGGCTATGGCGGATATCCGGGTATTTAGGCGGGGGTTTTGGCATGACAAATTTTTGCTTTCCTGCTGGGTCCTCCTTACACATTGATGAGAGAGCACATTGGCAAGCATCATTCTCACCACTATACCTTGTTATATATCATTCCTTTAGTGCACTTACCAGTCACGTACAATGTGGAGTGTCATTTGCATATACTCTCACTCCCTTATCTAACTCACTTCCCTTATTTCCTATCACTTTTTTCTGCTGATCATTCTTCCTCTGACTATCCTCATTCATTTTTTTCTTTTTTTTTTCTTTCTTCGCACATCACTTTTTACCTCTTTCTCCCCTTTTTTATCACGCTCTTCTCATTCACTTTACACTGTTTTCCCCTATGTCTTGCAGGGTATTCTTGTATCCTATGTACTTCTGTACAACATCCTCATACTTTTATAATACTTTGATACCAATTAATTGAGCTATATACAGATATACATTTGCAATCCTCTATATAAAGATTCATAAGTAACTTAGGATACCATGACTATGGCTACATTAATTACCTACATACATACATTCATACAACTCTTCATAGTAAATACACCCTGCATAACCTAGGGGTAACATTTGGGTCTTCCATCTTTTTCTCCTTTCTTTTTCTTTTCTTTTTCCCTTCTTTCTTTTTCTTTCCTTTCTTTCCTTTTTTCTTCTAACATTGTTGGACACTCCTGCACCCCTTGCTCTAGAGTATACTGTTTCATATTCCTCTGCTACATCTATTTTTGTAGATTCACATATATACATTTATACTCATATATCTTATTATAGTGAGTACACTCTGCAAGGATTCTGGGTGACATTTGGGTCCAACCCTCTCCTCCTTCTTTCCATTTTCTTGCCATGCCTGCCCTACTCCTGACCTCGGCTTTCCATGCTTTGGCCTTCGTCTTTTCAGCTCCCGTGGGAGAGACTTTCCGCCCGCCCCTGCCGGGGGTCGGCCCCTGGAGCCAATCACCTGACAAGTGAGTATGGTGACCACCAGTTCTGGCTTCGTGCTTTTGTCCAATCATAACCTATACTCCAATCTACTTTTTTACTTGTTGTTACAGACATCAGATATACACATCAGCCCCTGATGATGCGAGGAGAGCTCGTGAAACGCGTCGGATTAGAGATGTATTATGTATATCTGTATTCATGATACTTTGATGTATGTCATTTTGGCTATGTATTTAGGACTATCATGTTATGCTGCTGCTTTTATGAATTGCCTTCTACATGTATGACCTGTATTGGATGATAATGATCTTAATAAACCTTAATATTTTTCTACTATTATACTTATTTACCTGTGATCATCATGGACACCTCATTTAAAGTCCCATGGGCGAGTTTATATTTTTTTATGGGGACAAGGTGCTTTGGGGGGCTACCCCAAAGCACCCTCCCAATGTTGAGGGCATGTGACCTGGTACGGTTCAGGAGGTGGGCCGCTCTCTCGTCCCCCCCTCTTTTCCTGCGGCCTGCCAGGTTGCGTGCTCGGTTAAGGGTCTGGTACGGACTTTTGAGGGGACCCACGCCAATTTTTTTTAAATTTTGGTGCGGGGTTCCCCTTAAAATCCATACCAGACCTGAAGGGTCTGGTATAGATTTTGAGTATGACTCCCACGCCATTTTTTTTTTTTAATTTTGGCTGGGGTTCCCCTTAATATCCATACCAGATCTGAAGGGCCTGGTATGGAATTTAGGGGGACCCCCACACCATTTTTTTTAAAATTTTGGATCGGGGTTCCCCTATGGGGAATTCCCATGCTGCTTTTATCAATGAACTTTTATGTGTATTGTCGGTCCGACAATTCATTAATAGCCGTGAGTAGTTTTAAATGACTTTTTTTCCTTTGAAATTTCATTTTGCTGTCAGACTGTTCTAAACACGGGAAACATGCGCCCCTTTACAGGCATACTATAGACACCCCCCAGGTACGAAATTTAAAGGAATATTACACTTTTATTGTTTCACTTTAAGCATTATTAAAATCACTGCTCCCAAAAAACCGCCGTTTTTAAAACTTTTTTTTGAATTGATCCATGTCCCCTGGGGCAGGACCCAGGTCCCCAAACACTTTTTATGACAATAACTTGCATATAAGCCTTTAAAATTAGCACTTTTGATTATTCATGCTCGAGTCCCATAGACTTTAACGGTGTTTGCGTGTTCAAACTAATTTTTTGCCTGTTCGCATGTTCTGGTGCAAACCGAACTGGGGGGTGTTCGGCTCATCCCTATTCAGCTGCTACCATGGCTGCTTTACAGGATCAGGGAAGAAGGGAAGCCGGTAATCCTAGTGGCCCCGGCATTGACCAGAAGACCCTGGTATGCAGGGATCGTGAGAATGGCAGTAGGGGAGTCTTTAATTCTTCCACCTCGTGGAACCGGTATTCCATCCTGCCTTACAAATGCTAAATTTAATGGTGGGGCTATTGAAGCCCACATTCTTAAAAATCAGGGGCTTTCAGGTTCAGTAATAACCACCCTGATTAATGCCAGAAAGCCGGCATCCAGGCCCATTTATTACAGGGTCTGGAAGGCTTATGTCACTTGGTGTGAAGCCAAGGGTTGGCATCCTTGTATGTCATAGGAAGAATTCTGGCCTTTCTACAATTAGGAGTAGAAATTAAGCTGCCCTTGAGTACAATCAAGGGTCAAATTTCGGCCGTTGGCAGTGTTTTTCCAAAGGCCACTTGCTTCGCATTCTTTAGTCCAGGCATTCATACAAGGGGAAACTTGGATAACTCTGCCAGTTAGAATACCCTTGTGCCCATGGGATTTGAATCTGGTTTTGTCGGTGTTGCAAAGACAACCCTTTGAACCTATGCGGAATATCCCTTTGATCCTTCTGACAAGGAAATTGGTTCCTAGTTGCGATAACCTCTGCAAGAAGAGTATCAGAATTGGCTGCTTTCTCCTGTAAATAGCCATACTAAATCATTCATAAGGATAAGGTGGTGCTGCGTCCACACCCAACCTTTTTGCCAAAGGTAGTGTCTGGTTTTCATCTGAATCAGAATGTTTCCTAATCTTCTTTTTTCCCAGAATCTCGTTCTGCAGAAGAAAAATTATTACATTCTCTCGATGTAGTGAAGGCAATTAAAGCCTATCTGAAAGCGACTGCTCAGATACGGAAAATTGATGTTTTGTTTGTGTTGCTGGAAGGCCCTAGAAAGGGTCAGGCAGAATTGAAATCTACTGTTGCTAAGTGCATTCGTCAGGTTATTAGTCAGGCCTATGGCCTGAAAAAGAAAGGTTCCTCCCTTTCGGATTAAAGCGCACTCTATCAGGGCAGTCAGTGCTTCATGGGCAGTGCATCACCAAGCCTCTGTGGCTCAGATTTGAAAGGCCGCTGCTTGGTCGTCAGTACATACATTCACAAGATTTTATCAAATGGATGTAAGATGACTGAAGGACACCACCTTCTGCAGTGTACTGCAGGCAGCAGTATAGGTCCTCCCACCTGGCGGCGGCTGTTTGCCTTGTGTCTCCCTCACCTTTAGGTGGCATTGCTTTGGGACATCCCATATAGTTATTACTATGGTGCTCTGTGTCCCGTGATGTATGATAAAGAAAATAGGATTTTTATAACAGCTTACCTGTAAAATCCTTTTCTTGGATTACATAATGGTACACAGAGGTCCCTCCCCTCTGATTGGGATATGTATATATTGCTTTGCTACAAAAACTGAGGTACTCCCTGTATGGGAGCGGTTATATAGGGAGGGGGACTTCCTTTTCACTTCTTGGTTATACCAGTGTCCATTCACCTAAAGGTGGCTTATAACCCATATAGTTATTACTATGTTGCTCTGTGTCCTGTGATGTACTCCAAGAAAAGAATGTTATAGGTAAGCTGTTATAAAAATCCTATTTTTATGGCCAAAGCCCCACTGCCAAAGTAGGCTGTCACTGAGGCTATCCCTGAAAAAAACATTTAGGCTCCATAACACCACATACAGTTTAAAAGCAAAACTGTACCCATAACAACTTGATAAAAAAGTAATGTTCTTTATCAAGGAACATACATTCCACATGAATAATTATGCTACCAAAATTAGTATGTGCTGTACATTGCCTCCAGCATTCTGACTCATTTTGCTGTAGGCTGCCATTGTGCTGAAGCCCAGAGCCCTTGAGCAGCTGTAAATTTTAGGCTGTCATATTCGGTAAAAATAGAGTGCAACTGATCATGTGCAGAGCAGGCTGAGACTGTGTGTTACTAGATTCTAAAACGTATAGGCACCTATTTTTAATGTTTTACATACAGTATACATATCTGCAAAAGGGGCAGCCTGAAGTGATCCAGCAGGACTTAATTTCTTTGACTAAAGTTCCACTTTAAGGAATCTATTATAATGTATTTGCCTTTTTAGATCTCCCTTAAAGCTGTTTGAAAAGGTCCCCCCCTCTCTTTTTCTTTTGGTGCTTATTTTTTGGCGTTGTTTTTTCTTTATGTTTAGTGTGTTTCTAATTTACCCCCTTCCTGACCAGAGCGTTTTTTCAGATTCAGCACTGCTTCATTTTAACTGACAATTGCGCGGCCGTGCGACAATGTACCCAAACAAAATTGACGTCCTTTTTTTCCCACAAATAGAGCTTTCTTTTGGTGGTATTTGATCACCTCTGCATTTTTTATTTTTTGCGCTATAAACAAAAAAAGAGCGACAATTTTTAAAAAAAATACAATATTTTGTACTTTTTGCTATAATAAATATCCTAATTTTTTAAAAAGAAAAACAATTTTTTCTAAGTTTAGGCCAATATGTATTCTTCTACATATTTTTGGTAAAAAAAATTACAATAAGCGTATATTGATTGGTTTGTGCAAAAGTTATAGCGTCTACAAAATAGGGGATAGATTTATAGCATTTTTATTATTATTAATTTTTTTACTAGTAATGGTGGCAATCTGCGATTTTTATTGTGACTGCGACATTATGAACCATTGGCATTAATACAGCGATCAGTGCGATTAAAAATGCATTGATTACTGTAAAAATTACACTGGCAGTGAAGGGGTTAACACTATGGGGCGGTGAAGGGGTTAACTGTGTTCCCTGCGAGGTGATTCTAACTGAAGGGGGAGGGGACTAACTACAGGAAATGACAGATCGTGGTTCCTAGCTAATATGAACACACAATCTGTCACTCCTGTCAGAACAGAACAGGGAAGTGTGTTTACACACACTTATTCCTGTTCTGTGTCTCCTGCTCACGATCGCTCATGACTGGCGGTCATCGCGACCGTCGGCCATGAGCATCGGCACCCCCGCTGTGCAGCGGGCACATGTGAGCGCGCCGGCTATCTGGACCCCACGAGCCAACGTACAGCTATGTGGTTTCGCGCAGGGGAGCCAACCTGCGGCGGATGGTCTGGAAGTGGTTAAAGGCAGCTGCCCCTTTTTGCAGCTTATCTGTTCATAATAATGCTTTTTGCCAGAAGCACATTTGTGAGGTCAGCCACTGATGTTGGACGAGAAGGCCTGGCTCGCAGTCCCCACTCTAATTCATCCCAAAGGTGTTCTACCGGGTGGAGGTCAGGACTCTGTACAGGTGAGTCAAGTTCCTCCACTCCAAACTCGCTCATCCATGTCTTTATGGACCTTGCTTTGTGCACTAGTGCACAGTCATGTTAGAACAGGAAGGGGCCATCCCCAAACTGTTCCCACAAAGTTGGGAGCATGAAATTGTCCGAAATGTCTTGGTATGCTGATGCCTTAAGATTTCCCTTCACTGGAAATAAGGGGCCAAGCTCAACCCCTGAAAAACAACCCCTCACCATAATTCCCCCTCCACCAAATGATTTGGACCCAAGGAGGAGAATAATTAACTTTACTATAGTACCAGAGTGGCAACGTAGGTGTAACCCTTTCAAATACCATTATAACACTACTTTAATACCATTATTTAACAAAACTCTATGTTCCCTGAGCGTCAGAGCCCAATGAGAATGAGTCAAAGCTGCAACAGTCCCATCTGGGATTGCCCCTGGGCCCCTATATAGGTTAAGAAAGAAAAATCATTACACTTTTGCACTTACAAAATTTTACACATTTACCCCTCTGTCTGTAAGCCATCCTGTTATGGTAAACTTCCTGTTGAGAATTAACTCACAAACTAGAGTATACAAAACAATAAACACAGTGAACTTTTCTAGAATACCGGAATGGTAATTGAATTGCATACTACTCAACTAACTGGAGGCTGCACATTCCCTGAAGGCCAAAGCCCAAAGAGAATGAGTCAATGCTGCCAATGCTTTTGGGCCCCAAGACGGGGTATGAGAAAAAAAAAAAAAAAAAAACATAAAATTTAGTAAAAATTAGTGGACCTTGAGTAAGGCTCTATACGGTGCTCTAACCCCAGCCTGTGGTAAAAGATTCAGTAGGAACTGAACAGTCACAATGCCAACCACCCAATGAGGCCAGTGGGTAAGCTTATGTGACGTTTCTTCTATATTGAATAATACAGTTCCATATTGAGAACATCAGGGAGAGATCCCACAGTCGAACAAACTCAGGGTCTCATTGCTTCCAGATCTAGAGAGTCAAGGGCCAACTCCAATGTGTGTCTCTAAACCCATAAGTCAATGGGGAATGAGGCAGCTAAAACACTACAGTGCTGTGAGACACTTACATGTAAAGGCAGACATAGAGGTCTCAGGCAATCTATTACCACAAAGCAGTTCTGGCCTAAACGGCCTATGGCTCATTGTCCTGAGGAGCCTGTGGTCTTCTGTGTTGGGTCCGGCGATTGCGCCGGGACCGTTGAGGTCTAGCTGGAGGGTTTGCTGTGGGAATCGTGTTGCCAGAAGGAAGGGCAAACGCCAGCCAATTGGAAATTGAGATCGGTGGTAATCCAAGGGATCCGAGAAAAGTAGGGACCTCTGCAGGGTGTCGGAGAGTATACGAGCGGCCTCCTTTGCGTGCAATCAAGTGAAAAGGGTGTCCTCACTTGTAGGTGATCCCCTGCTCATTAATTTTCTCAAGCAGGGGCTTCATGCAGCAGCGCATCTGGAGGGTCCTCCGTGACACATCTGGAAGAAGGGTGATCTGCGCCCCATCAAAATCAATATGCCCTCTGCGCCAGGCTCTCTGAAGAATGTCCTCTTTGATGGAGTAACTGTGAAGACAACAAAGGACATCTCTGGGTCTGTCTTCCGTGGAACCCCTGGGACCAAGGGTTCTATGGATTCTGTTACTTGCAATGGGTGTCTCTGGCTGGCGCTCCAGGCAATCAGTGAATATGGCAGAAACAGTCATCTTAAGGTCTGTGAATTCATCGTGCATGTCTTGCAGGCCAGAAACATCCTGGCGGAGGGATGAGGTGCTAGTTTCCAGTGAGGAGACTCTAGCGTTCATTTCTGAGACTTCTTGTTTGCTCCCTGTTATTTCTCCGCGCAGAGTCGTTTCCATTCTGGTAGCTACTAAGTCCAAATCATCTCTGGTAGGTAGCTTTTGCAAAAGAGCCCATAACGCCTGATCTGTACAGAGCACAGTGGAGGGTTCATGTGGAGGCAGAGCCAGTGGAGCGGCAAACATTGTGGCTTGTGACCGCTGTGTGGGGGCAGAGGTACGCTCAACATGGAGTGCTGGGAGGACTGAGTGCACTGTGGAGCCCATCGCACGGAACCACTGTGTTCCCCCTCAGGGCTGCCAAGTGATGCCAGTGACAGTGAACGGGGAAGGCAGGGAGAGAGGTCGCTAGGTGGGGAGAACAGCGTCATGTCATTACCTCGCTCGTGTCCCTCCTCTCCCCCCCGTAGGTAGGGTTCCGATCTTGCGGCTGAAGCCAGCACCATCTTGGCTGGATCCAGCGTGGAGGCTGGCAGCTGTATCGGCACTAGAAACCTCTCCATGCAGGTGGCAGAGACCACAGGTCTGTAGAGTCCCTTCCTGGGGTGTGTGAGCAGTTCAGAGAAGCAGAAATATGGGGTAATTCTGCGTGAATAAGCCGTGAAAGGGCCACTAACCGGGAGCCCAGGCAAGATGTGTGCTCACTCTTCCATGCCGAGACCACGCCCCTCCCCTCTTCTGAGAATGTGAACATGTTCCAATGGACCCAGGTTTTGGTGTGAGCCTCATGTCTGTTTTGAGCAGAAAGTAACAGGTTTTCCATTGTGTTCACTTCCTCAATTTTCACAAGCCAGAGCGAGATAGAGGGAGGTCGTGAGTCTCTCCATCGCAGTGGTGTGAAACGTATTTATTGTACATTTTCTCTGGAATATTTGGGATATGTAGGAGAAAAAGAGCAGGGTCTTCTGGGAGGGCGTGATCGGTGAATTTTTGAGAGATATGTTGTACCTCTTTCCAGAAGTGCTCCAATTTTGGGCAGGAACAAAAAACATGCAGCAAAGTCCCCTTTTCTCCCTGGCATCTCCAGCAACTGTCTGGGGTCATGGGAAAGTATTTATGAAGTACTGAGGGCATGCGGTACCCTCCAGTAAGGATTTTAAAATTGATTTCTTGAGTATGTGTACAAATGAATGATTTTAAAGCAAAATGAATAATCTGCCTATGCTGAGCCGGTAAAAATGTTCTATTTAGTGTCAGTTCTCACTTCTGTATGAAGGGGGGAGCAAAGCCATCCAGCGGAGCAATCAGCTGAGCGAACCTTTGAAAGAGGGAATGGGAAGGGGACCTGTCCCCTCACAAAGTTGTTCCACGGTAGTCAACTGTCTTTTGAAACTGTCTGGGGGTGGAAGGGCTTCAAGAAATGTTGAAGCTGTAAGGTACTCAGGAAGTCAAGATGGTAGCAAAGTGACTGCACTTTGGAATTGTTCAACCTGTGGCCATAGTTTGAATTTAGCGTGTCTACACCATCAATAGGTCTTGGGCTGCCTGGTAATATTTCTGTATATCAGGTAACCCGACACCACCGCGGCGTTTAGCTAGAGTCAGGAGCCATCGTTGTAGTCTGGGTCTTTTTTGGGCCCAAATAAAATCAACTAGCAGGGTTTTAGTTGTCTTGAAAAATTCCAAGGGTATATGAATTGGCAATGCTTGAAAAAGATATGAAAATTTGGGCAAGATTGACATTTTAACGATACTGCACCTACCGAAGAGTCCCTGATGCCATTTGGAAAGCAAAGTCCATACTTTGCTAAGCAAAGGTGGGAAATTCAGCAAGTAGGTTTGGTTTAGTCGTGGTGGAATATCCATGCCTTCATATTTAATGGCCGAAGTGGTCCACCTAAAATTAAAATTGACTCTTAAGGCATCAATTTGGGATGTGGACATGGATATGCCCATCACCTCCAATTTGGACAGTTTAATTTTTAAATTATTGAAGAGGGAACTGTACTGGTCTAGTTTGCTGAAAAGGTTTGGTAAAGATATAACCAGATTGATAAGTTAAAAAAACATGTCATCCACATATGCAGGTACCTTAAATAAGAATCTCCAACTCGTATGCCAGAGATGTCCAGATTTTGTCTGACCCTGCAAAGAAATGGCTCTAGTCAAAGGGCGAAGAGAAGCAGTGAAAGAGAACACCCCTGTTGGGTGCCATTAGAGATAGGAAGGGGTTCAGACAAAAGACCATTAGACTTAATTTGTGCCGTGGGGTTCGACTATACGTTCGAAATCCATCCAGGCCCACGTGGCACAAAACTGCATACATAATGGACCAATTACCCCTGGTCAAATGCCTTTTCAGCATCTGTTCCCAAAGATGCTAGTTATTTAACAGTAAAGTAGGTGTTATTGCTGAGAGTAAGATGGATAAGCTAAATTAGGTAAACGCTATGATCATGGATAACATATTAGAAAAATACGTGCTATAAGCATATTTGTGATATTTTCATAACTTACCCTTACTTTACTGGAGTTACATTTTTGTATGGTAACCCTATTATTCAATAATATTTTATTTAATTAAACAGAGAATGTCTTTTCACTAAAAGCCTAATTCCTATTAGATTTTTTTTCCCTGTCTTTTTAAACCATTTTCTTACTACTACTTACCACCATTAACACACAGGTCCAGTTTGGTTAAAAGCAAATAAGTAAATGTGAATCATATGGGAGCATGGTTTTCAGACAAAGTATAATTTCGGCTGCAATGACGGCAATTTTGGACAATTTCTGAAACCATTCCATTCCACACCTGAAACATACAACATGCTGATGAAACCTAGTAATTCATTTTCATATTAGATTAGCTAAAACTACTTAGAAAATAAAGCTGTGAATATTGGCGTATAAACACACATAACAAACGATCACTTCTGAATATATTACATTTCTTTACCAGTTTACTATTGGCTGATCCAAGATGTAGTTGAGTGTTTCCAGGACAAGGACTGTTACATCTTACTATAAACAAATTTTGTTGCTTTTACAGCTCAAGGATTGTTTAGATACTAAAACATTCAGCATAAGCAAGAAGTTAACCTCAAGTCAGCTTGATTAAAGTTACTTGGGATATTTTTGCTTCTGTTTATTGCAGCTTAGTAATAACAAATGATTGAAATGTTTGTTCTGAACCGAGATTTAGCTGTCGAGCGATCAGCCATATTGTTCACCACTACCTATCCTCCTCTGCCTGACTAATTTATGTGCTTTTAGTTAGGGAGTTTTTTCTTCATACTTTCAGGACAAAAAATAAAATAAAATGATTCAGCCAGTCATTCAGGTACAGTATACCGTGGGGACGGAAAGTATTCAGACCCCCTTAAATTTTTCACTCTTTGTTATATTGCAGCCATTTGCTAAAATCATTTAAGTTCATTTTTTTTCCTCATTAATGTACAAACAGCACCCCATATTGACAGAAAAACACAGAATTGTTGACATTTTTGCAGATTTATTAAAAAAGAAAAACTGAAATATCACTTGGTCCTAAGTATTCAGACCCTTTGCTGTGACACTCATATATTTAACTCAGGTGCTGTCCATTTCTTCTGCTCATCCTTGAGATGGTTCTACACCTTCATTTGGGTCCAGCTGTGTTTGATTATACTGATTGGACTTGATTAGGAAATCCACACACCTGTCTATATAAGACCTTACAGCTCACAGTGCATGTCAGAGCAAATGAAAATCATGAGGTCAAAGGAACTGCCTGAAGAGCTCAGAGACAGAATTGTGGCAAGGCACAGATCTGGCCAAGGTTACAAAAAAAATTCGGCTGCGCTTAAAGTTCCTAAGAGCACAGTGGCCTCCATAATCCTTAAATGGAAGACGACCAGAACCCTTCCTAGAGCTGGCTGTCCGGGGGAGAAGAGCCTTGGTGAGAGAGGTAAAGAAGAACCCGAAGATCACTGTGGCTGAGCTCCAGAGATGCAGTCGGGAGATAGGAGAAAGTTGTATAAAGTCAACCATCACTGCAGCCCTCCACCAGTCAGGGCTTTATGGCAGAGTGGCCTGACGGAAGCCTCTCCTCAGTGCAAGACACATGAAAGCCCGCATGGATTTTGCTAAAAAAACACCCGAAGGACTCCAAGATGGTGAGAAATAAGATTCTCTGGTCTGATGAGACCAAGATAGAACTTTTTGGCCTTAATTCTAAGCAGTATGTGTGGAGAAAACCAGGCACTGCTCATCACCTGTCCAATACAGTCCCAACAGTGAAGCATGGTGGTGGCAGCATCATGCTGTGGGGGTGTTTTTCAGCTGCAGGGACAGGACGACTGGTTGCAATCGAGGAAAAGATGAATGTGGCCAAGTTCAGGGATATCCTGGACGAAAACCTTCTCCGAAGTGCTCAGGACCTCAGACTGGGCCGAAGGTTTACCTTCTAACAAGACAATGACCCTAAGCACACAGCTAAAATAACGAAGGAGTGGCTTCACAACAACTCCGTGACTGTTCTTGAATGACCCAGCCAAAGCCCTGACTTAAACCCAATTGAGCATCTCTGGAGAGACCTAAAAATGGCTGTCCACCAACGTTTACCATCCAACCTGACAGAACTGGAGAGGATCTGCAAGCAGGAATGGCAGAGGATCCCCAAATCCAGGTGTGAAAAACTTGTTGCATCTTTCCCAAAAACACTCATGGCTGTATTAGAGCAAAAGGGTGCTTCTACTAAATACTGAGCAAAGGGTCTGAATACTTAAGACTAGGGATGAGCCGAACACCCCCCTGTTCGGTTCGCAACAGAACATGCGAACAGGCAAAAAATTAGTTCGAACACGCGAATACCGTTAAAGTCTATGGGACACGAACATGAATAATCAAAAGTGCTAATTTTAAAGGCTTATATGCAAGTTATTGTCATAAAAAGTGTTTGGGGACCTGGGTCCTGCCCCAGGGGACATGGATTAATGCAAAAAAAAGTTTTAAAAACGGCCGTTTTTTCGGGAGCAGTGATTTTAATAATGCTTAAAGTGAAACAATAAAAGTGTAATATTCCTTTAAATGTCGTACCTGGGGGTGTCTATAGTATGCCTGTAAAGGGGTGCATGTTTCCCATGTTTAGAACAGTCTGACAGCAAAATGACATTTCAAAGGAAAAAAAGTCATTTAAAACTACTTGCGGCTATTAATGAATTGTCGGTCCGACAATACACATAAAAGTTAATTGATAAAAACGGCATGGGAATTTCCCACAGGGGAACCCTGAACCAAAATTTAAAAAAAAAAATGACGTGGGGGGTCTCCCTAAATTCTATAACAGGCCCTTCAGGTCTGGTATGGATATTAAGGGAAACCCCGGCCAAAATTAAAAAAAAAAAATGGCGTGGAGTCCCCCTCAAAATCTATACCAGACAGGTCTTCAGGTCTGGTATGGATTTTAAGGGGAACCCTGCGCCAAAAATGTTAAAAAAATGGCGTGGGGTCCCCCCAAAAATCCATACCAGACCCTTATCCGAGCATGCAACCTGGCAGGCCGCAGGAAAAGATGGGGGGACGAGAGAGCGGCCCCCCTCCTGAACCGTACCAGGCCACATGCCCTCAACATTGGGAGGGTGCTTTGGGGTAGCGGGCGGGGGGCTTATCAGAATCTGTAAGCCCCCTTTAACAAGGGGACCCCCAGATCCCGGCCCTCCCCCCTGTGTGAAATGGTAAGGGGGTACAAAAGTACCCCTACCATTTCACAAAAAAAGTGTCAAAAGTTTTAAAAATGACAAGAGACAGTTTTTGACAATTCCTTTATTTAAATGCTTCTTCTATCTTCTATCTTCTTTCTTCTATCTTCTATCTTCCTTCGGTTTCTTCCTCCATCTTCTTCTTCTGGTTCTTCCTCCGGTGTTCTCGTCCGGCATCTTCCTCCGCGGCATCTTCTTCCCTGGGCAGCTCCGCATCCAGCTTGATGGGAGGCTCCCGCTGTGTGACGCTTCTCTTCTTCTGACGGTTAAATAACCGAGGGCAGGGCCATCCGGTGACCCTGCCCCCCTCTGATGCACGGGGACTTGACGGGGACTTCCCTGTGGCATTCCCTGTGATGTCAGAGGGGACGGGGTCACCCGTTATGTAACGGGTGACCCCGCCCCCCTCTGATGCACAGGGACTTGACGGGGTCTTCCCTGTTGCATTCCCCGTGACGTTAGAGGGGGCGGGGTCACACGTTACGTAACGGGTGACCCCGCTCCCCTCTGACATCATGGGGAATGCCACAGGGAAGTCCCCATCAAGTCCCCGTGCGTCAGAGGGCGGCGGGGTCACTGGGTGGCCCCACTCTCCGTTATTTAAGAACCGTCAGAAGAGGAGAAGCGTCACACAGTGGGAGCCTCCCATCATGCTGGATGCGGAGCGGCCCAGAAGACGAAGGGAAGAAGATGCCCCGGAGGAAGATGCCGGACAAGAACACCGGAGGAAGAACCAGAAGAACCAGAAGAAGAAGATGGAGGAAGAAACCGAAGGAAGATAGAAGAAAGAAGATAGAAGATAGAAGAAAGAAGAAGCATATAAATAAAGGAATTGTCAAAAACTGTCTCTTGTCATTTTTAACATTTTTGACACTTTTTTTTGTGAAATGGTACGGGTACTTTTGTATCCCCTTACCATTTCATACAGGGGGTAGGGCCGGGATCTGGGGGTCCCCTTGTTAAAGGGGGCTTCCAGATTCCGATAAGCCCCCCGCCCACAGACCCCCACAAACACCGGGCAAGGGTTGTGGGGATGAGGCCCTTGTCCCCATCAACATGGGGACAAGGTGTTTTGGGGGGCTACCCCAAAGCACCCTCCCAATGTTAAGGGCATGTGGCCTGGTATGGTTCAGGAGAGAGCGTCCCCCCCTCTTTTCCAGCAGCCTGCCAGGTTGCGTGCTCAGATAAGGGTCTGGTATGGATTTTTGGGGGAACCCCACGCCATTTTTTTTTTACCTGAAGGGTCTGGTATAGATTTTGAGGGGGGCCCCACGCCATTTTTTTTTAAATTTTGGTTCGGGGTTCCCCTGTGGAGAATTCCCATGCTGTTTTTATCAACGAACTCTTATGTGTGTTGTCAGACCGACAATTCATTAATAACCGTGAGTAGTTTTAAATGACTTTTTTTCCTTTGAAATGTCATTTTGCTGTCAGACTGTTCTAAACACGGGAAACATGTGCCCCTTTACAGGCATACTATAGACACCCCCAGGTACGAAATTTAAAGGAATATTACACTTTTATTGTTTCACTTTAAGCATTATTAAAATCACTGCTCCCGAAAAAACGTCCATTTTTGAAACTTTTTTTTTTGCATTGATCCATGTCCCCTGGGGAAGGACCCAGGTCCCCAAACACTTTTTATGAAAATACCATGCATATAAGCCTTTAAAATTAGCACTTTTGATTTCTCCCATAGACTTTTAAAAGGTGGCTTTCGAATTTGCCACGAACACCCCAAATTGTTCGCTGTTCGGCAAACATGCGTTCGACTCAAACTCGAAGCTCATCCCTAATTTTCACAACTCTTACTGTGAACAAACCTTTCCGTATTTGGAGATGAAATCTTTTTTCCTCTAGACGTAAAGTGACTAACTCAACACCAAGTTCACTATATGGACCAGTTGTGTATTTGTACATGTTAATCAAATCCCCACTTAATCTCCTCTTCTCAAGAGGGAATAGATTCAGTTCCTCAAATATTTCCTCATAGCTGAGCTCCTCTATGCCTCTTAACAGTTTGGTTGCCCTTCTCTGCACTTTCTCCAGTTCCCCCAATATCCTTTTTGAGAACTGGTGCACAAAACTGAACTGCATATTCCAGATGAGGTCTTACTAATGATTTGTACAGAGGGATAATTATCTCTTTCTCTGGAGTCCATGCCTCTCTTAATACAAGAAAGGACTTTGCTCTTAGTAAACTTATGATCTACCAAAACCCCCAGATCCTTCTCCACCATTGATTCCCCCAGTTGTACCCCCCCACATATGTATGATGCATGCATATTCTTGACATTTATATACATTAAACCTCATTTAATTGCACAATTAGATGCATTAGTGCATTGAGGTCGGCTTGTAAATTAGAGACATCCTGTAAGGATGTTATTCCACTGCATAGCTTAGTGTCATCTGTAAAGACAGAAATGTTACTTTTAATCCCAGACCCTATATCATTTAGAAAGGTATTAAAAAGTAAGGGTCCCAGCACTGAACCTTGGGGTACACCATTGATAACCTTTGACAATTCAGAGTAATGCCTCGTACACACGATCGGATTTTCCGACGGAAAATGTGTGATAGGACCTTGTTGTCGGAAATTCCGACCGTGTGTAGGCTCCATCACAAATTTTCCATCGGATTTTCCGACACACAAAGTTTGAGAGCAGGAAATAACATTTTCCGACAACAAAATCCGTTGTCGGAAATTCCGATCGTGTGTACACAAATCCGACGGACAAAGTGCCACGCATGCTCAGAATAAATAAAGAGATGAAAGCTATTGGCTACTGCCCAGTTTATAGTCCCGACGTACGTGTTTTACGTCACTGCGTTTAGAACGATCGGATTTTCCGACAACTTTGTGTGACCGTGTGTATGCAAGACAAGTTTGAGCCAACATCCATCGGAAAAAATCCTAGGATTTTGTTGTCGGAATGTCCGAACAAAGTCCGACCGTGTGTACGGGGCATAAGAGTCATTAACCACTACTCTCTGAATTCTGTCTTTTAGCCAGTTTTCTATCCATTTACAAATTGCTCTTTCCAAACCTGTAGACTTTACCTACATTAGACATTAAATGTCTTTATTATTGCTCTCACTCCAACATTCACGGCAATATATAACATGTGTGACACAATCACTACTTACATACACGTGCGTGCCCTATACACATTTGCATTTGTGGGTATGCACAGGGTGATAGAGTTGCTTTAATTAATTTTGTTTTTTTTAAAGAAAATTTCTATTTTTTTTTTTACATTTAACTTTATTTTTATTACAAGGGGGGCCAACACGTTCCCTATGTGTTAGTATAGGGAAGGTGAGAGGTACTCTTTATGGAGACATCAGGGGTCTATTAATTCTTCACTGCAGCCAATCAAACACAGATCATGCTTCATTAGCTGCTTTACTGGCCACAGCAGGTGGGAAATAACAGCTCTGAAGCTGGAAATGTTCAGAGCTAAGTGATTTTAGCCTCACACATAACAGAGAGATCAGGTAATTGATGTCTTCCCAATCACTAATCCTGAAAACATTTGTTGTGGCCCTGGACTCCCAGGAGGAGTGGAACAGCCGGGAAACCATGGAGGAGTGGTGACAGCAAGGGGCGGGGTGACAGTTTCCCCCCAGGCCACCCTAACTAATGTTCAATACAGCCGCTGCCGTTACCATTTTTTTCTTCTCTAGGAAGTCGGGCTGAGGGGGCGGGGGCACGGCTGCAGCAGCCGGCCAGCCGTTGTTGAATTCCGAAAGTTGTGTCCACACTGCAGCTCTCTGTGTTGAAAGCAACACAGAGCAAACCACAACTCCTGGAGTCTTAGAGACAGGGCATGCCAGGGAGTCAGGATGCAGGGCTCCAGGAGCATCCCCCCCCCCCCAGAAAGTAGTGGCATGCAAAGGTGAGGCTACATTGATGGGCACTGGTTAGGCTACATTGGGCACTAAACAGGCTGCATTGATGGGCACTAAACAGGCTGTATTAATGGGTACTGATCAGGCTTCATTAATGGGCACTGGTGAGGCTACATTGATGGGCACTGGTAAGGCTTTATTGATAGGCACTAAACAGGCTGCATTGATGGGCACTGATCAGGTTGCATTGATGGGTACGGGTGAGGCTGCATTGATGGGCACTGGTGAGGCTGCATTGATGGGCACTGATCAGGCTGCATTGATGGTCACTGGTGAGGCTGCATTGATGGGCACTGATCAGGCTGCATTGATGGGCACTGATAAGGCTGCATTGATGAGCACTGATCAGGTTGCATTGATGAGCACTGATCAGGCTGCATTAATGGGCACTGATCAGGCTGCACTGATGGACACTGATGAGGGTGAGCTGTTGGGTACTGGTGAGGCTGCATTAATGGGCATTGATCAAGTTGCATTGATGGGCACTGATCAGGCTGCATTGAAAAACCAGGTGGGCATGGATGGTAAGCTGATTCTGTGGTTCAATGGGTCATTTGCCTGGACTTGCCCCCCAGGCCTAAGGCTGCCAGCCCTCCCCTGGGGACAGCACACTGTGTGTCATAACAGTGATTGGCCGGTTATAAAGCTGACAAAAACAAATACAAGCTTACTCTGCTACTACAGCCACAAGCTTGTTTTCAACTCTTCGGCCTCCAGACAAACTATGTACATCCAGATAGCTGAAGTAGACAATGAATTCTTCCACTCTCTGAGTGTAGCCTGTTGTGTTACATACAGTCAGGTCCATAAATATTGGGACATCGACACAATTCTAATCTTTTTGGCTCTATACACCACCACAATGGATTTGAAATGTAACGAACAAGATGTGCTTTAACTGCAGACTTTCAGCTTTAATTTGAGGGTATTTACATCCAAATCAGGTGAACGGTGTAGGAATTATAATGGTTTGTATATGTGCCTCCCACTTTTTAAGGGACCAAAAGTAATGGGACAGATTTACAATCATCCATCAAACTTTCACTTTTTAATACTTGGTTAAAAGTCCTTTGCAGTCAATTACAGTCTGAAGTCTGGAATGCATAGACATCACCAGATGCTGGGTTTCATCCCTGGTGATGCTCTGCCAGGCCTCTACTGCAACTGTCTTCAATTCCTGCTTGTTCTTGGGGCATTTTCCATTCAGTTTTGTCTTCAGCAAGTGAAATGCATGCTCAGTCAGATTCAGGTCAGGTGATTGACTTGGCCATTGCATAACATTCCACTTCTTTCCCTTAAAAAACTCTTAGGATGCTTCGGGTCATTGTCCATCTGCACTGTGAAGCGCCGTCCAATGAGTTCTGAAGCATTTTCCTGAATATGAGCAGATAATATTGCCCAAAACACTTCAGAATTCATCCTGCTGCTTTTCTCAGCAGTCACATCATCAGTAAATATAAGATAACCAGTCCCATTGACAGCCATACATGCCCACGCCATGACACTACCACAACCATGCTTCACTGATGAGGTGGTATGCTTATGATCATGAGCAGTTCCTTTCCTTCTCCATACTCTTCTCTTCCCATCACTCTAGTACAAGTTGATCTTGGTCTCATCTGTTCATAGGATGTTGTTCCAGAACTGTGAAGGCTTTTTTAGATGTTGTTTGGCAAACTCTAATCTGGCCTTCCTGTTTTTGAGGCTCACCAATGGTTTACATCTTGTGGTGAACCCTCTGTATTTAATCTGGTGAAGTCTTCTCTTGATTGTTGACTTTGACACACATACACCTACCTCCTGGACAGTGTTCTTGATCTGGCCAACTGTTGTGAAGGGTGTTTTCTTCACCAGGGAAAGAATTCTTCTGTCATCCACCACAGTTGTTTTCTGTGGTCTTTCGGGTCTTTTGGTGTTGCTTTCTTTCTTTTTAAGGATGTTCCAAACAGTTGATTTGGCCACACCTAATGTTTTTGCTTTCTCTCTGATGGGTTTGTTTTGTTTTTTCAGTCTAATGATGGCTTGCTTCACTGATAGTGACAACTCTTTGGATCTCATATTGAGAGTTGACAGCAACATATTCCAAATGCAAATAGAAATGACACTTGAAATGAACTCTGGACCTTTCATCTGCTCCTTGTAAATGGGATAATGAGGGAATAACACACACCTGGCCATGGAACAGCTGAGCAGCCAATTGTCCCATTTCTTTTGGTCCCTTAAAAAGTGGGAGGCACATATACAAACTGTTGTAATTCCCACACCGTTCACCTGATTTGGATGTAAATACCCTCAAATTATAGCTGAAAGTCTGCAGTTAAAGCACATCTTGTTTGTTTCATTTCAGATCCATTGTGGTGCTGTATAGAGCCAAAATGATTATAATTGTGTCGCTGTCCCAATATTTATTGACTTGACTGTACTTACGTTTCATCTTATTCCAACAATCTTCGCTGTGTGGCATAGCCCTTCTGCTGAAAATATTCCTGCTGTCTCCTTTTCTTAGTGCACACTGTGTTGCAGCCCAGTAGTGTATATAGGTTTTGTGCTGCCCTAGGCCTGACTAAACTCGTGCACCCCATAATTTAAATATGACGCACCCCTTGCTGTTTAAGACCGCCCTGAAATTTTCGAGTCAGGACACTAGTTCTGGGGGCCTGGGGGGGCAATGGATTCCCTTAATTTGCATAGATTTCCTATCACTTCCTGTTTGGCTATGGGGCAGGAAGTGAAGGGAAATCTCTGAAATAGGACAGGGATGGTAAAAAGTAAACTGACAGGGGCTATAACCCTCCCTTATTCTATCAATATGAAAATAAAAGCGTTGCCTATAGTTCTGCTTTAAGCACACATTTCTGATAATTTTATGGAGAGGACTAAGAAGATATAACCATGCCAATGGTGCAGCAGAAAACATATAGCACAATGAGGAAGGTTTGTGGTCCAGGATGATAAGACAGTCAAAATTAGAAGCAGGTCCCCCCCCCCACAGTTGCAGAATACCGGCCGCCCGCATACCGGAAGCAGTGAGGCCGCTTTATGGGGGCGCCAGACTAATTTGCCTCTCAGCCCAGTCTGCCCCATAAGACTGGCGCTACACTAACTCTTTCCATGCTGCCCCCCTGCAAAGTGCTGCCCTAGGCCTGGGTCTTGTCGGCCTAGGCCAGGATACAGTGTTGCTGCAGCCCCGTTCATTCCTATCAGTGATCCATATGCTGTGGTATAGGGTATAAGCTTGTAACCCTTAACAACTAAAGACATTAACCTTTGCATATTTATACTGTATATCACTGCAGAAAAACTGTCATGCCAGAAAAACTGTTACCATAATGACACTAAAATTACATATCTGGTAGAAAGCTTGGCAAAGTTATTAACAAAGAAATAAAGAAAGTTAAAACATACTTTAGCTCTGTAATCTGGGAAGTATAGTAGTTAAAAAGTGCTTAACTACAAAGGTTAGCATACCTCCCAACATGAGAACTTGAGAAAGAAGGACAACCTGGAAAACATGCTGCACTCATAAAAAGTAGTGATGCCTAAATTGCATTGGATATTGGGTGTGGACCAAAGGAATATAGTTAAAGTGGACCTTCAGTCATTTTTTTCCAACTTTCCATCTATTACATTTTCTGCCCTTGTTTTAACTTTGGATAGTAAAACATTTTATTTCTGCCAGAAAATACCTTATATAGCCCACTTCTTCTATCTTGTCTGGTAAAAAACCTAGGTTTATGACATCATGCACAGCTCTCTCTTTCTCACTCTTGTGAGCGTTTGTCAGGAAGGGAGGGGGGATGAGTCATAAGAGGGCCAATGAGAGCTGCAGAGCTGGAGGTGTGCCTCTGTTTGTCTGTGGAAATCCAGGAAGTGAACACGCAGCAGCTTCAGCTGCCCACATTTAAAATGGATGCAGCCAGACTTAGTGGAGGGAGATTTCTGCAGCATAGCTGGCAAGTACAGAATCGCAGTATATACATAATAATATGCAAAGTGGTTGGAGGGAAGCTTCAGAATGGCAAAGATGTTTTTATTACAAATTATGTGAGCAGACTGCAGTTCCTCTTTAAATATAGTCTAAGCCCACTCACAGTACACACTGCACACATTAGCTGCGGTGCTTGTACCCACAAAATACTCCTTAACCCCTTCATAATGGATGGTAAAACAAATCCTACTGCCTGAACACAGTTTTGCAACTTTGACATGTGTTAGTAAAACTGTACATATCATCAAAATTGCTTAATGTATCCAGGCGAATTATAACTTGTTTTTTAGGACAAATTGGGCTTTCATTTGGTGGTAAATGGTAATGGATATCTCCTGATTTTTTTTTTATTATAAAAAAAAAACTGGCACAAAGCAGTGCTTGTACAAGCCATTGTGAATTGTTCTGCCTCTTTGTTCATTGTATAACTATATTTTCTGTTATAAAACGTCAATAAAAAAATATGGAAATAGAAAAAAATATATTTTTTAAAAATGATTTTGTGCTATTGCTATAACCTACCACCAAAAAAACACAACCCAAAAGAAATTGTCCTGCACCTGACAATTGCAGTGATACGACATATGTGTATGTTATTTGTTGTTTGTCCCGTAGTAGGGCTCAGAAACAATAGTGTGCATTTTGCTTCTTTTATCCTACCTTAAACACACTGACACAGATTCTGATTTTAAAAATGCTTTCTTTTTAATCCTACCTAAAATACACTGACCCTGATCTTTGACCCCTGACATTTGACTCTGACCATGAACCTAACCTTGACCCTAACCCTGGCCATGAACCGAGTTCAAACTCTGATCTAGCTATTTTTATTCAAGTTTTTATTTTTTATTTTTCCCGTGCTTTCTTTACATTTTCCTCCTCTAGCAAATTAAAAAAAAAGATACAGTGTATCTTTTTCTCCATTCAAGAAGAGTAAAAAAAACAGTGTCTGATCACTGTGATAGCCAATCAGAGGCTATCACAGTGATCAGGAGAGTGGGAACCGGGCCTTCCAGTTAGTACAGGACCCAGGGCTCTGTGCTGTAAGTACGCTGTGCAGCATGCTCCCAGCACAAACACAGGTACACATACAGTTGTGCTCATAAGTTTACATACCCTGTCAGAATTTATGACTCCTTGGCCATTTTTCAGAGAATATGAATGATAACACAAAAACTTTTCTTGCACTCATGGTTAGTGTTTGGCTGAAGCCATTTATTATCAATTGTTTACTCTTTTTAAATCATAATCACAACAGAAACTAGCCAAATGTCCCTGATCAAAAGTTTACATACCCCAGTTCTTAATACCGTGTATTGCCCTCTTTAATATCAATGACAGCTTGAAGTCTTTTGTAGTATTTGTGGATGAGGCTTTTTATCTTCTCAGATGGTAAAGCTGCTCATTCCTCTTGGCAAAAAGCCTCCAGTTCCTGTAAATTCTAGGGCTGTCTTGCATGAACTGCACGTTTGAGATCTCCCTAGAGTGGCTCAATGATATTGAGGTCAGGAGACTGAGATGGCCGCTCCAGAAACTTCACTTTATTCTGCTGTAGCCAATGACAGGTCAACTTGGCCTTGTGTTTTGGATCATTGTCATGTTGGAATGTCCATGTACGTCCCATGCGCAGCTTCCTGGCTGATGAATGCAATTGTTCTCCAGTATTTTTTTTTTACTCCTCTCCAAATGTAGCATTTATGGTTGTGGCCAAAAAGCTCAATTTTAGTCTCATCACTCCAAATGACTTTGTGCCAGAAGGTTTGAGGCTTGTCTCTGTGCTGTTTGGCATAATTGTAAGCGGGATACTTTGTGGCCTTTGTGTAGTAATGGCTTTCTCCTGGCGACTCGACCATGCAGCCCATCTTTCTTCAAGTGCCTCCTTATTGTGCATCTTGAAACAGCCACACCACATTTTTTCAGAGTCCTGTATTTCACCTGAAGTTATTTGTGGGTTTTTCTTTGCATCCCAAACAATTTTCCTGGCAGTTGTGGCTGAAATTTTAGTTGGTCTGCATGACCGTGGTCTGGTTTCAACAGAACCCCTCATTTTCCACTTCTTGATTAAAGTTTTAACACTACTGATTGGCATTCTCAATTCCTTGGCATTCTCAATTCCTTGGATGTCTTTTTATATCCCTTTCCTGTTTTATACAGTTTAACTACCTTTTCCCACAGATCCTTTGACAATTTTTTTGCCTTCCCCATGACTTAGAATCCAGAAACATCAGTGCAACACTGGATGAAAGATGCAAAGATCTGTCAGGAGTCCAGAAACTCATTGACCTTTTATACACACACACTAATCACAAGCAAACAGATCACAGGTGAGGATGGTCATCTTTAATACCCATTCAAACCCCTTTGTATCAGCTTGTGTGCATGTTATCAGGCCAAAATCACCAGGGTATGTAAACTTTTGATCATGGTCATTTGGGTAGTTTCTGTTGTGATTATAATTTCAAAAGAGTAAACAAGGTTGATTGATAATAAATGGCTTCTGCCAAACACTAACCATTAGTGAAAGAAATGTTTTTGTGTTATCATTCATATTCTCTGCAAAATGGCCAAGAAATAATAAATTCTGCCAGGGTATGTAAACTTATGAGCAGAACTGTATATATGGTCCCACAGATAAAGACCCACTGCATATATGAGTACAGTATGCAGGAATTGGTTAAAGTGGAAGAAAAACCTTGCATTCAAGTATTCTCTTGCAATCATTAACCCTTTCCCATCCGGCATATAGTAATATGACGCTGGCGGGAACCTCTCATCCCTCTCATGATGTCCACCCATTCTCGCTGTGGGGCACGCAGCGCAGTGATCGCAATGAGGCATGTCCCTCGGGACACAGCCCATCCACGATCAGGGTAAAGAGCCAATGATATTGGCTCTTTACCACGTGACTGGCTGTGTCCAATCACAGCCAGTTACAGGCGTTGTGCTCGATCTTGCCGCTTGTGCACGCCCCCGGGGGCTCGCAGTGCGCCATTTACGGATGAGGCGTGTCACTCAGACACAACCCATCCCCAATCAGGGTAAAGAGCCAATGAAATTACCACGTAACTGGCTGTGTCCAATCACAGCCGGTCACAACTGTCAACAAACGGCGGTAACTGATCCAGTGTGAGAAGGAGATCTGGTAACAGTGAGTTACCGATGTACAGTGTAAAACACAGTCCCAGATTGTCCCCCCAAAAAAGAGGACCTGTCTTTAAGCCCATCAGAGTACCTGTCTACAGCCCATCAGAGTACCCGAGTACCTATCTGGAGCCCAGGGTACCCAAGTACCTATCTGCAGGCCAGAGTACCCAAGTACTTATCTGCAGCCCAGAGTACCCAAGTACCTATCTGCAGCCCATCAGAATACTCCAGTACCTATCTGAAGCCCATCAGAGTAACTGAGTACCTGTCTCAAGCTCATCAGAGTACTTGAGTACCTGTCTCCATCTCATCTGAGTACCTATCTGAAGCCCATCAGAGTACCTGAGTACCTGTCTGCAGCCCATCAGAATACCCGAGTACCTGTCTCCAGCCCATCAGTACCCGAGTACCTGTCTCATAGGGTCAATTTGTGGGCATTTTCATTGTCCTTGTGCTTCAGGGCCTTTACAGGTATGATAGGTAGTCAGGAAACAAAATGTGTAATTTATGCTCCTAGAATGCCTAGAAGTACTACTTGGATGTTGGTCCTCTGTATGTGGCCAGGCTGTGTAAAAGTCTCACATATGTGGTATCGCCATACTCAGGATGAGTAGCAGAATGTATTTTGGGGTGTAGTTGCAAGTATGCCTATGCCATATGTGAGAAATAACTTGTTAATATGACAATTTTGCTAAGAATTGTGGGAAAAAATTACAACTTCAAAAAACTCATTATGCCTCTTACTAAACACATTGGACTGTCTACATTCCAAAAAGGGGTCATTTGGGAGTTATTTGTACTGTCCTGACATTTCAGGGCCTCAAGAAATGAGATAGGCAGTCAGTACATCAGGTGTGATCAATTTTCAATGATTGGCACCATAGCATTCACACAGACTAAATGATATACACTAATTTAGATTATTTGTACAAGGATATGAAGCAGTATAAATATTGGCCCAAATTTATGAACAAAAATTATTTATTTGCAAAATGTTATAATAGAAACTAAAAAAATGGGGTTTTTTCCAAATTCTTCCTCTTTTTCCACTTTATATTGCAAAAAAATACCACCAAAAGAAAGTTTGGATACAGCGTTACATGATTGAGTAATTGTCAGTAATTGTCATTCAAAGTGTTCGGTATTGAAGTAGTTAAAAGAGTTGTAAAGGCAGGTTCTTTAATCCTAATGCATTCTAGTCATTAAGATAAAAAGCCTGCAATGTGTAGCAGCCCCCTTCAGCCCCCCTGATACTTACCTAAACACCATCTCTGTCCAGCAATGTCCATGAGTCCCGCGGTCATCTGGAACTCTCCTCTTGATTGGCTGAGACACAGCAGCGGTGCCATTGGCTCCCATGGCTGTCAAAGTCAGTTAGCCAATCAGGAGAGAGAGGGGATGGGGCCCAGCAGCAGCTCCATGTCTGAATGGACACATGGATCTGCAGCTCGGCTTGGGTGCCCCTATAGCAAGCTGCTTGATGTGGGGGCACTCGACAGGAGGAAGGGGCCAAGAGCAGCGAACAGGGACCTCAGAAGAGGAGGATTCAGGCTGCTCTGTGCAAAGCCACTACACATAGGAGGTAACTATGGCATGTTTTGTTGTTTTTTGTTTTTTTCTTAAACAAGACTTTACCATCACTTTTAAGGATATCTAATGCCCAGTACACACGATCGGACATTGATCGGACATTCCGACAACAAAATCCATGGATTCTTTCCTACGGATGTTGGCTCAAACTTGTTTTGCATACACACGGTCCCACAAAGTTGTCAGAATTTCCGATCGCCAAGAACACGGTCACGTACACCACATACGATGAGACTATAAAAGGGCAGTTCAGAAGCAAGCGCGGCACCCTTTGGGCTCCTTTTGCTAATCTCGTGTTAGTAAAAGTTTGGTGAGGGACGATTTGCGCTTTTTCAGACTCGTGGTTTTCAGATAGTTTTCTGCTCTTCAGTTTGCACTTGTGGGTTTGTATCTGGTCTTCAGTGCGTGCAGCGAGTTACCCTTGACTCTGTCATTGTGTTCTTGTTCGTTCGTTACTGTTTTTCAGGTCGCTCTTCACAGGCCTTGCTGTTCTTCAGTGCGTTCTGTTACTTCGTTCTGAGCAGCCGACCGTTTTCTAGCCATGTTGCGTATACGTACTCTTCATAGAGTTCGTGCTGTGCGGGGGCTTGGTGTTAGAGTCCTTACCTTGACACAAGTCCAGTCCATGAACAGGGTGGGGAGGAGTTCATGGACCAAGGATTGGTTGCGCCAGCGTGACCAGTTATATCACATGCCTTTGCTCCGTGAGATCCGTGAGAATAATCCTGATGATTTCGGGAACTTTCTCCAGATGACGGACCCCGTATTTCACCATTTGTTGGCTTTGCTGACCCCCTATATCAGCAGGCAGGATACCTGCATGAGGCAAGCCATCACTCCGGAGCAGAGGCTAGTTGCCACCCTGCGGTACTTGGCGACGGGGAGAAGCCTGCAGGACCTCAAGTTCTCGACAGGCATCTCCCCCCAGGCTCTGGGGATCATTATCCCGGAGACCTGTTCTGCCATCCTCCAGGACCTGCAGAAGGAGTATATTAAGGTAAGATTTTTATCCTTTAATATCAAAGTTTATTGTATTTAATGTTTGATAGTATATTGTATTTCTTTCCTCATTCCCTAATTACCATGATTGTAATATTCTGTGAATGTCCCCTTTGTCCTCATGCATGCTGGTTTTTTAAGTAATTTTTTTTTTTGTCCTTCATACATATTTGCCTTCACTTACCTCCCCGGCATGCTCTCCTGGGCCTATATTCACCTCGTACTTAACAATGTATTTTGTTAGCTCCATAGTAGTGCTTTACCCTAAACACCCCCTAAAATTTGGTAAATTGTGATTTAAATTCAGGCAGAGTGCCAGAGGAACCCTCCCTCCCCCCAACTGCTAACTCAGCTGATACCAATCATCTATCTGCTGATTTTGCCAAACCCATACACACTATACCCAAATCTTTAGTGGTCAGATTTATGGATGAATTCCCCAAAGCATGTAGTGCAAGGGCCTGCCTGAATACTTTCAAATGGTACTGTTTAAAGTTTTTGTATCCTATTATTATCTTGATAGGTAATAGCAGAATGTCAAAATGTGCTTAAATGTGTACAGTGTGTATTTATATCTTTGTATTATGACACTTCTTACCTGTCCAGTGGGCTGCCAATAGTGTAAGTAAGGAGGGGCTGGCCAAAGTAACACACATTATTTAGGCATTCAAATCTCAATGAAGTGGAGAGGGTTACCTGTCCAAAACATACCCCCCCCCATAACATTTTAGAAATGGCCCATGAGAGGGGGGGAGGAGGAATCTGATAGGTGGCCAGCCGGTTCCGCCTATTTCTTACACCCATACACATGACGGAGTATAAACTGAATCACATCATCCTGGCATGCTGTGTTCTCCACAACTTTTTAAGGCTAAATTCTGCCAACTATGCTGCCTCAGTGGTGCCTGAGGCCGGAATTCATGGTAATGAACCAAACCTGACAGCGCTTGAGGCTGGCCATCCTGGCTTGCCCCCCCGAGTGCCCGCGAGGTCCGTCTAAGATACCTTGAATACTTTGCGTGTAGGGGGGCCATCAATATGCCAGAAAATGTCTGAGCCTTTTTTTAAATAAAAAAATTAGTTACCTACTAAAATATTTGCTGACATTTATTACTGCTTGTGTTTCTTTTAGCTGACCCTGACTGATTTGTGGGTAGTCCTGAAAATGGCGTGATTGGGTAACATTAGAAAGCATTTGAGACTGCACTGAAACTGCACTTGTAGTGCAAAGTGGATTTGCCCTTAGGAAATAACCCCCATTGTTACAGAAAAACACAATTTAACCACAAAAAAAGTTTTCGAGCATTGAAACAATAATGCACATTCTTGATTATCAATCATTTTAATACCAGCACAATCACATGTGCATTTATAAAAGGTTTTTAAAACAAACCAACATGTTTGTTGTATAACAATTTTTTGGTCACATTAATAAAAGTAGAAATGTCCATTTAAGGTAAAACAGGCATGTTTAAAACCAACAAGAAATACACAAATCTGAAACTTACAAAGTTCAACTTTGTTATACATTGAAGGCAATATCAGACATGAGTATTTATAAACTGTGTTTGATATTGCGTTCAGATGGGGTGAAGTCACCCCTGGAAAAGCCAAATTTTGAAGATGCACACAAATTGACGAATGTCAACATGTGCTAGCTGCCATCATGGGGGATCAAGGGACGTGTTTTGTGGGTGCAACCCCTTCCTCTCAGCTACTTTATTACTGAGGAAGGGGTTGCACCCACAAAACACATCCATTGATCTCCCATGATGGCAGATAGCACATGTTGACACACTGTGTGCATCTTCAAAATTTGGCTTTTCGACACTATGTAAAAAAAGGTGCAACAATTTTTTGTGGAAAAAATACAAACTACATTAGGGATTTCAAGAGGTTTTAAACTCTCCCTAAAACATCAATGATGTTCTTCTTTTTGTTTTTAACATCATTGATGTTTTTCTGGATGTTTTCCAAGTCCCTATTACACCCCATGATCTCCCCGATCAGGATCTGGGCACTTTCACTGGTGAAATGTCCTTCATCCACAACATCACGGTCACCTAAAAATATATATAAAAAAACACACCATGTATTATAAATATGCCAGCATCCATCTCTTACCTAAGCCTGTGGTCGCAGACACTCACCTGTTGTGGTGACTATTTCCACCACGTCTCCTTCCTCCTCCTCCTGTTGACTTTGGTGGTTTTCCACTTCCTCATGAGGTGGGGGGTCTGTTGTCTCCTCGGATGAGTGGTGTCCTCCCAGTCTTTTCTCCCCTATGTAAAAAAAAAATAGGTATACTTAGCACACAGATATTTGATGGCAGAAATAGGAATATGAAACATTGCTTGGAAGTGGGGTACAATTGTCTATTTTGCAAGATGAAGATTTTTTTTTTCCTTTGTCAAGCTTGAATACTTACCTGTTTTGTACAAGCTTCACAGATGGAGTCAACCCTATAGTATACACTGGAGCACCTGTGTGTGTGGGTAATAAAAAGGGTGTTCTGGTGTCCCACACTAGTGTTGTGGTAACTTGACACACAAAACACACACAAAAATATTTTGGAGTTTAAAAAAAAATTTTAAAAAAGATCAGGCTTGAAAAAAATACTAACCAAAAAAATTTAAAAAAATAAAATTTTTTAATCAGATCTGACAAATACAAATATTATATTGATGAAATCACGATAAATAATAAAGAAAGAATTTTGTGAGAAGTCTGTGTGAATATCAGCAGCAAAACTACTTCATTCTTCTAGCATTATAAAGAAGAAGAGAGGGCGCTGCATTAAACTACCGTATTTAAAAAAAAACAGCCTGACGAAAGTGCTATATCCATTGCGAACGCTAATTTTACCAGACTGAGCTGTTCCATCTCAGAATTTATTCTAGGCATGCATGGCACTTTGTGCATCGGAATTGGCCACACACGGTCGGAATTGACGCGATCGGATTTTGTTGTCGGAAAATTTTATAGCCTGCTTTCAAACTTTGTGTGTCGGAAATTCCGATGGAGCCCACACACGGTCGGAATTTCCGACAACAAGCTCCGATCGCACATTTTCCGTCGGAAAATCTGACTGTGTGTACAGGGCATAAGTAAATCGTTATGTGCAAAATTGTTAAAATTTTCATGTTTGTACCTTTTTGTTTTTGGTATTACCTGCCAACAGGTAATCGCAATTCCCCTCCATACGTTATAAAAGGGCGGCCAGTAGCTGTGTCTATTTAGTCCTAGTGACTTCACTTCTGTAAGTAATGTACCTTGCATCACATTCCTGTCAGAGCTTTCTCATGACTGAAAATACTTGTGGGTCCTCATTCATGAGAAGAACAAAAGATTATAGCGCACACGTACAAAAATGTCATTTAAATCCTACAAGCCTATTTAAAGCACCTGAACATAAGAAAATAATCAAATATGGGAATTTGATCACACCATATGGCCATACAGTGCTTAAGCCCACTACTGCATCAACGTACCCCATTTTCAGTGGGTCCTACACTATTCATAGAATGAAAGATCCCACTTCTCAACCATGGGAGAAATACACTCCTCTTTATTGGAGAACTAAAAGGACTCCTAAAACTCAGGTGGACACTGATTAGAAGTACTGGTTGGGGATGATGGGGTGCTCCATCCCAAGGGTTCTGGTCAGGACTAAGGATGAGCTTGATGTTTGGGTCGAACATAAGTTCGACTCGAACATCAGGTGTACGCCCGTTCGCAGAACAACGAACATTATGTGGCTTTCGCAGCAAATTTGAGCACCGCGGTTTGCCCCATAATGCACTGCGAGAAAGCAGTGCATTGCTGTATGATTGACCAAAGCATGCACCTGACCTGCATGCTTTGGCCAATCACAGTGCCCTCTGCTAAAAGAGGCATAATTGGCCAAAGGCACCCTGCTCAGGGGGACTAAGTCCGCGCCCCACACTATGTAAGACTGCTTACACGGCGGCTGTGTGTAGTGTTGCTGGTGTGGACAGAGAGATAGCTTGATTTAGATTAAGCAGGCAAATTCAGTTAGTGGTGGCAGTGTATTTGATATATATATATATATATATATATATATAGGGATTTTTTTCTCAAACAATAGGTGCTGGAACTTAACCACGGCCCCCCAAAACCCCTCCCCCTACACACACCCTCCAAATCACATATAGTGGGTGTGTTCAGTCAAATTTCACGAAAATAGTAGGAGGGTCTTAAAGGGGCATTAAATGCCAGGATTGCATTAAATACAGAGTGCAGAGCTGTGACTTGTAAACATAGAAACCAGACTTCTGTGTTTACAAGTGATTGTGGTGAGCAGGCACCAAAGGGTCTGAGCCAGAGGTGGTGGAACTGAGTTCCACCAAGTTCCCCCTGAAAAAAAGCCCTATATATATATATATATATATATATATATATATATATATATATATATATATATATACACACATATATATATATATATATATATATATATATATATATATATAGTCAGTCTAGTATATATATACTCTGCATTTAGCATAGACTATATATTAAGTGTTTACTCGATATTCAGTCAGTGCAGGCAGTATATATATATATATATATATATATATATATATATATACTCTGCATCCAGTGTAGCCTATATCTACACTGCATTCTGTGGTGTACTGTTTCTAATACACTTCAGGTGGTGTACACAGTATCACAGTATCTAATACAGTTTGTACAGTTTGTACTACACTTCTGGTGGTGTACACAATACAGTGCAGCCGTAGTACAATACAATGCAGGCGGTGTACACAGTATCTAATACAGTGTGTACAGTTTCTACTACACTTCTGGTGGTGTACACAATACAGTGCAGCCGTAGTACAGCTGCTAATACAGTGCAGGCGGTGTACACAGTATCTAATACAGTGTACGGTTTCTACTACACTTCTGGTGTACACAATACAGTTCAGCCATAGTACAGTTGCTAATACAGTGCAGACGGTGTACACAGTATCTAATACAGTGTGTACAGTTTCTACTACACTTCTGGTGTACACAGTACAAAATACAGTGCAGCCGTTAGTACAGTTGCTAATACAGTGCAGGAGGTGTACACAGTAATACAGTGTGTACAGTTTCTACTACACTTCTGGTGGTGTACACAGTACACATAACAGTGCAGCCGTAGTACAATTGCTAATACAGTGCAGGCGGTGTACACAGTATCTAATAAAGTGTGTATAATTTCTACTACACTTCTGGTGGTATACACAGTATCTAATACAGTGTAGTGTGGTGTTGCAAAAAAAAAAATATACATCATGTCCAGAAGGCCACCAAGGAGAGGCAGACGCTCACAGGCCATTAAAAGGGGGCAAGCAGCCTCTGTGTCTACAGTCAACAGTGGTGGTCGTGGACATAGTGCATCCTCTGCAGGTGGCCATGGGGCACGCTTGTCCTTTTTTTCTGCTGCTGGCCATGTTATTGAGCCAGAACATGCAGAAGAGTTGGTGGAGTGGATATCAAAGCCGTCCTAATCCTCCTCATCCTCTGTCACCCAGGCTCAGAGTAGTTTGCCTTCCAACGCAGCTGCCAAAGCGGCCTATTCCACCGTCTCCTTGTCCACATTCACTCCTTCTGTAGACCCACCATCATGCATGTAGGAGTCCCCAGAATTATTCGACCACAGTGTCGGGGACAAGCTGCTGGAGGATTCGCAGTGATTTGAAGGCTCCGATGTTGGTTCCCGGGTTGAGGAAGGGAGTAACGTGAACCTAGAGAGAGGGGGTGCCTAAGAAGGACAAGAAACTGGCAGTCATGTTCCCCCAGCTGCAACATACTGCCAAGTTTGTTCCAATGTTCCCAGTGACAAGGAGGGAGGGGATGATGAGGTCACTGACTTTACTTGGGTGCCTGAGAGAAGAGAGGAGGAGGAGGCACAACTCTAATGAGGCAGGATGTCCTCTAGGGGGCAGCTTAAGGGCAGCCACCCTATTAGATCACACCGCAGAGCTACGCAGGTGCAGGGTGCTGCTGACTCCCCATTGACTTTTAAAAGTTCTTTGGTGTGGCCCTTTTTCGACATGTGAGCAGCAGATCACACCGTTGCTGTTTGCAACCTATGTCTGAAGTGGATCAAGCGTGGCCAGAACAGAGGCCACTTGGGCACCACATGCTTGACTAGACATACGATGACCTGCCATGCAGTCCGTTGGCAACAGCACTTGAAAGACCCACATCAAAGAAAAAGGCGGACTTCTCCTTGCTCCTCATCTGGGATCTCCAACCTTTCTATACCTCCAGTCCTCTCAAAAACCTGCTCTGAGAGGAATGAAAGTATAGCAATAGGTGTCCCAAGTACTTGCAGCCAGTCTGCTAGCAGTACACCACCATCTGATTTTTAGCAGGCAAATTTCCCTACCCCAGTTGCTGAACCATAAAAATAAATTCGGTCCCAGCCATCCACATGCTCAGTGTCTAAATGCTAGCCTGGCCAAATTGCTAGCACTGCAATTGCTGCCTTTTCAGCTGGTAGACTCTGCCCCCTTTCGTGAATTTGTGAAATGTGCTGTACCTCAGTGGCAGGTTCCAAAATGCCATTTCTTTTCACGAAAGGCCATTTCGGCTCTCTACCTGCATGTGGAAGGCAATGTTTTGGCCTTGTTGGACAGGGCGGTCAGCAGTAAGGTGCATATTACCGCTGACTCATGGTCCAGCAGGCATGGGCAGGGATATTAGCTTTCCTTCAAGGCATACTGGGTAACTCTGCTGGCAGCTGGGAAGGATGCAGGACAGGGTTCAGTATTGTTGGAGCTTATTCCGCCACCACGCCTCCAAAATGCTAGTGGTGATTCTGCCACAGCTCTCTCCTCCACTCCTCCTCTTCTTCTTCCTCTATGTCTTCTTCTGCAGATTTGTCCTCTGAACCAGCAGTGCTCCGTAAGTGGTCAAGGGGCTACGCAAGCAGTCAGGAAAAAAGATGCCATGTGGTGCTTGAGTTGGTCTGCTTAGGGGACAGGAGCCACACTCTGGCAGAGACTCTGTCAGCTCTGCAGGGGCAGGCTCAGAGGTGGTTGACGCCACGCCAGCTTCAGCCAGGAATGGTTGTATGCGACAACGGCACTAACCTTCTCTCCACGCTCCGACACTTGACCCATGTTCCATGTTTGCACACGTCCTGAATTTGGTGGTGCAGTGGTTCTTAAGCAGGTACTCAGGCCTGTTCCTGCGCCCAAAAAGAGTATCTGTGAGGGGTTACAGTGTTGTGGCATCACCACCACCACCCAAGGCCCAATTTTTCTGCCCCTGTTTAACAGGGGCATGTAATTACAATTCTTGATACAATAATTCTCAGCATGGCCCGTTCCTGCACCCAACAAGATTAACTGTGAGGGCTTACAGTGTTCTGGTACCACCACCAAAGGCCCAATTTTTCTGCTCCCGTTTAACAGGGGCATGTAACTACAATTCTTAATATAATATTTCACAGCAGGGCCTGTTCCTGCGCTCACCAAGAGTAACTGTGAGGGCTTACAGTGTTCTGCTACCACCAACACCTAAGGCCCAATTTTCTGCAGAGTAAATAGGGCAGGCCGTATAGTATATATACTGCTATTCAGAGTATATAGTGCCAAGAGGCCTGGGGGACCCCCACACCATTTTTTTTAAATTTGGGTGCGGGGTTCCCCTTAATATCCATACCAGACCCAAAGGGTCTACTAATGGACTGCGGGGGGAATCCATGCCGTTTTTTTCAATGATTTTCATCAATATTGCCGGGACTCAATAATACATTACAGCCGCAAGTAGTTTTAAATTACATTTTTTCCTTTAGAAATGTCATTTTGCTGTGGTATTGTTCTAAACACAGGAAAAATGTGCTATTTTACAGGCATACTAAGGTCACCCCCAGGCACGATATTTAAAGGAATATTTCAATTTTTATTGTTTCACATTAAGCATTATTAAAATCACTGCTCCCGAAAAAACGACCATTTTTAAATCTTTTTTTTGCATTGATACATGTCTCCTGGGGCAGGACCCGGGTCCCCAAACACTTTTTATGGCAATAACTTGCATATAAGCCTTTAAAATTTGCACTTTTGATTTTTCACGTTCATGTCCCATAGACTTTAACGGTGTTCGAACAAATTTTTTACCTGTTCTCATGTTCTGCTGCGAACCGAACTGCGGGGTGTTTGGCTCATCCCTAGTCAGGACCCATATAATATACAAACAAAGACTTGGGGGGCACACCCTAACTATGCATTACATTAAAAGATGGTTCTGCAGAGGCAAACCATTGTTGATAAAGGAGAGGAGGATTGCTGAATGTCTAAGTTAGACAGTTGTTTCTAGTCAGACATTTAGAAATTCAAATAATGTTTAATATTAAATAAAGTGTAGTTTTTTTTATTGTTAACTGGAATTCCTTTTTAACTACTGTACAAGAGGTGATAGTTTCACAAACACACATAAACCTAAATGATCATCTTTAAAATGTTGTCTGAGCCTACCTTTAAGAGGAACTTCATTAAAATAGTTAAACTATGTAGCAACTGTTAAGACAACAAATGCTATGGTTAGTAGTGTATAATGTACAACATTTAAGCACTTTCTTATGTACAAGACAATGTTTAGAGTTCAACAAGAGGAAATAATGGTTGGTGTCAGTGTTCAGAGCGAGAAAAAAGGTCTGGCATTGATGGTCAGGGGGAGAAAAAAGGTCTGGCATTCATGGTCAGAGGGAGAAAAAATGTCTGGCAACAGTGGGAGGAAAAATGGGCAGTGTTGCTGGTCAGGGGGGTAAAGTTACCATATATTGGTGGTCAGTGGAAGGAAAAGAAAAGGCCAGTGGTCCGTGGGAGGAAAAATGCCTGGTGTTGGTGGTTAACAAGAGGAAAACAATGCAGGGAGTCATGTTCAGGAGGATGAAAAATCTGCTCAGTAGCTCAGTGTCCGTAATCAACAGGAGTAAAAATGTCCCAGTGGGGGGAAGAGGGGGCAATTGTGATTAGTGGGAGGAGATGGGGGCACTGATGCTTAGTGGAAGAAGAGGGAGACCAGAGCTCTGCGAAGAAAGAGGGCACTGATGCTATGTAGAGGGAGGGGGGAAATGGTGCTTGATCAGGTTAGGGTGGGATCATTGGTGTTCAGTGGATTACTTTCCTGTCCATACTATACATTCCATGCTGCTGCCTCCCTCTGCCAGAGCTATAGTGCTCATGTTCTCATGTTCAGCATCAGGACACTCTTTCAGAACCTGGCCTAGCAGTGAGAAATTTTGTTAAAATCCTGAGAAATCTTAAGAGCTGTTGGGAAGTATGTATAAAAGTTTGAAGTGTACCTCTAGCTAAAACTTTGTGTATATAAAGTATAGAAATATATACATTGTGGGAGAGGTAAAATATCCCACTCTAAAACTGACGCATTTCAACATAGGAGTACATAGATTTACCTCAGCTTCCCTGTCAAGCCAATCACAGTAACTAACAGGAGCACCCGAATTTGCAGCAGGTAATACGCGCAAGGAGGTGGGAACATTCTCTAGTAATTGACAGGAGCAAACATGAAAGTGGGGATACTGCAGCAAATGAGGGAAATGATTGAGTGGGTCTGGATAAAGCAACTGCCAAAGGTTGACCATAAACAAGTGGTAAGGCTGACTCAGTGATTAACATTGGTATGTCACTTAGCTAATGAGAGATCAGGAGGTGATCAGTAAAAGCAGTCTGAATGAGGGCAACATATTTTGATCTGCTCAGCAGCCAATAAGAGCGAAGCAGGTGTTGAGCCTGTCAGCCAATGAAAAGTGAGAATAAAGGTCGATTTGGCCAATCAAGGACATGCTGCTGTCACACCCCCAGTGATCCTACAGCATTAGTTGAAGATAATGAGGACAATGGCAATTGACAGTCAGCACTCTTACCATGATTTGTCTTGCACTTCCTCAAACGGGAGATGTAGGGTGTTTTTAAAAGACTGTGCTACCAACCAAAAGTTGCAGGTAAAAGCACAGAAGATTACATGTATTTATTTACAATGTGTCTTTGAACTTTCTAGAACTAGTGAATATTCAGTTCCCTAACAGAATCCCCTCTTTCCTTGCAGGCCATAGCCCTCTCCTCTTCTCTTCTCCTCACTCTCCTCACTCTCTGTGCTGGCCTATGCTGTGCTTGCCCCTATACATTACCTTTTATTTAGCAGCTAGGGAAGAATGAGAGGGAATACTATAAGGTGTCAGTTGAGTGGCAGCTTTGAGTCTGCTAGGGCTGCTAACATAATGTCCAAGATGGCGGCACGCAGCAGCAGTCTTAGGGCTTTTTGATGTCTACACAAAGGAGGTTTTACTGATACATAACATGCAAAATTGAATCAAGTGTATATATAATCTTATGGAAAAATTGCTGGTAAATTTAATTGTCTGTCAACAACGTGAATTTACAGTCTTCCAGTTACCTGCCGCTGACCAGAATATTTATAAATGCAGTTCCACTAGGTGTTTCCCTCTCAGGGGTTTATAAAACATGGGATCATCAGCCCCCTTGCTTACACATACATCACTGTGGCTTTGGACTTACTCTTCTGGCCTTTGTCTATCTCCTACAGACCATCCTCTCGCAAACACTTTGTCATTACAGCTAGCAGCCCCTTGCTGCTCTGGCTCCCACCTGGCTTCCCTAGATGGAGAATTCCTGACTCATAGACAGATAAATCCTCTGTCTGCTGGGGTGGAGCCCAGAACCATAGTCACAGACTCCAGGTCCCAAACTAAGTTTTACCAACCAATGAAACGGAAAAGCCGGTTTCCTCTGAATGGCACAAGCCCCCTGGTGCACCTCAACCTGACTGGATGGGAATCCTGGTTCACAAGCTTTTTTTACACCATGACAGAGCACAGCACTGCTACAATTGTCTTTCTTTGTAAATGTGTCAGACATATGTTCTTATATTTTGTTCATTGTATTACTGTATCACTTGCACCAGATATATTTAGCGATGATTGTATACGTAATTCTTCTGTAAGATCTAAGGCCTGTTGTGGCTCAAAAAATGTTATTGTTGAAAGGAAAGCAAGAAGTGATTGCAATAGACCATTAAGCTGGTATCAGGAACCATGAATCAGACCGAGACAGAAGTATAGTTAAGTCAAACTTGTTTAATAATAATAAAAAGGTAAACAGAGTAAGCGTGGTCAAAACAAGCCAGAGTTCAGCAACCAGATCGGGTAGTCAGCCAAGCCAATGTCAGAGAGCCAGAGATGAACGTAGTAGTACAGCAAACAGGATAAGGAGCCAGAAGGGATGTCAGCCGAGCAAGTCTTCAACAGGAACGCAGGAGAAAGTCTCTGTGATGTTGACAAAGGCGAAGGCAGAGATCAAGTGAGCTGGACGGATTTAAGTAGGCAGGACTCATGAGCAGAATCAACAACAGCTGGGTAACTATGGAGAGAGATGGGAGCTGACAATTAGCCGACAGTTGAGTGGCCAGCTCAGAGAAGGAAGGGCTGAGCCCAGCCCTGACAGTACCCCCTCCTCAAGGACCCCTCCCCCTCGGAGGACCACCAGGCTTGAGGGGAAAACGTCTATGGAAATCACCGAGGAGGACAGGGGCATGTACGTCCGAGGATGAGGCAAGAACATTCCTCCGGACCGTACCCTTTCCAATGCACCAAGCACTGTATGCGCCCACAGAACCTACGGGAGTAAAAAATGGATTGTACTTCATACTCCTCATGGTTCTCAACCTGTACAGGGTGAGGACATGGCACAGAGGTGGTAAAACGGTTGCAGACCAAAGGTTTTAATAAGGAGACATGAAATACATTCGAAATACGCATATTAGAAGGAAGGTCTAATGTGTAAGCCACTGGGTTAATCCTGCGAAGAATAAGGAAGCGCCCAATAAACCGAGGTGCGAACTTCAGTAAGGGAACACGAAGTCAGAGGTTGCGAGATGACAGCCAGACCCTGTCCCCAACCTGGTAGGAAGGCGAGGCAGGCGTGTCCGGTCAGCATGGAGTCTGTACATATTACTGGCATGACGCAAAGCCTCCTGGACTTGTGCCCAAGTGGAACGAAGACCACGGAGATGCTCCTCTAACGCAGGAATATTCTGCGGAACAAACGGGTCAGGCAACATGGAAGGTTGGAAACCATAATTCGCCATAAATGGGGACAATTGGGAAGCAGAATTCAAGTTACTGTTGTGAGCAAACTCTGCCCACGGTAATAGGTCTGACCAGTTGTTATGATGGTCAGAAATATTGCAACGTAGGAATTGCTTCAAAGACTGATTGGCTCGTTCTGAAGCCCCATTAGACTGCGGGTGATACACAGAGGAGAAAGCAAGCTGAATTCCCAACTGTGCACAAAAGGCTCGCCAGAACCGGGAGACAAACTGACTAACCCTGTCCGAGACAACCACCTTGGGTAGCCCATGTAAGCGAAAGATCTCCCGAGCGAAAATGGAAGCCAGTTCCTTAGAAATGGGCAACTTCTTAAGTGGAATACAATGACACATCTTTGAGAACCGGTCAACCACAATAAGGATAACAGTGTTGCCTTGGGAGTTGGGTAACTCCACAATGAAATCCATAGACAGGTGGGTCCAGGGCCTCTTTCCATTGGGTATGGGTTGCAGGAGGCCCACTGGAAGGTGTTGTGGAGTCGTACTCTGAGCACACATGGAACAGGCGACTACAAAGGCAGCTACATTAGCCCATAGACTAGGCCACCAGAATTGTTGGGAAATGGCCCAAACGAGTTGATTCTTCCCAGGGTGGCCAGCTGCCTTGGGAGAGTGATAAGTCTGGAGCACAGCAGTACGGAGACTCTCTGGGACAAAGCAGCGGTCACAAGGTTTCTCAGGAGGAGCATAGACCTGAGCAGCAAGAATTTTGTCACCCAAAGGAGAAGTAAGACTGGTGCGAACCGTACCTCAGACAAGAATGTGAGATTTTTATGGTCAGTAAGAATGAGAACCGGTACAGTGGTACCTTCGAGGAGATGTCTCCATTCTTTCAGGGCTAAAATGATAGCCAACAGCTCTCTGTCACCAATCTCATAATTGCACTCCGCAGGTGACAATTTCTTGGAAAAGTAGCCACAAGGATGCATAGCGCTCTCAGAGGTAGGATGTTGAGACAGAAGTTCACCAACACCAGTCTTAGAAGCATCAGCCGCAAGGATAAAAGGCAATGTAGGATCAGGATGTGCCAACACAGGAGCAGAAACAAAGGCAGCCTTGAGACTCTCAAAGGCCTTAATGGACTCCGGAGACCAACTTTGTGGGTTACCGTCTTTTCTGGTCATATCAGTCAGGGGCTTGACCAGAGACGAGAAGTTACGAATAAACTTCCGATAATAGTTGGCAAAGCCCAGGAAACGCTGCAGAGGATGTAAACCCACGGGTCAAGGCCCTGTAAAGCTGACGAAAGTTTCTCTGGGTCCATTGAAAAACCAGCAGTGGAAATGACCCAGGAATTTAACCTGTTCACGATGGAACTCGCACTTCTCCAGTTTACAATAGAGATTGTTCTCTCTTAGTTTCTGAAGCACACAACAGACATCTGTGTGGTGGTATGAGGATATCATCTAGATAAACCACCACACATAACTGCAACAACTCTCGGAGGACATCGTTAATAAATTCCTGGAAAACTGCCGGGGCGTTACAAAGGCCAAAAGGCATTACGAGGTACTCATAATGGCCTGTTCTGGTATTACTCATGGCCCTCCTTAATCCGCACAAGATTGTATGCCACTCTTAAATCAGGCTTTGTGAAAACCATTGCTCCCTTGAGGTGGTCAAATAACTGGAATCAATGGAATCAGGTAGGCATTCTTAATCGTGAAACGATCGATACCCCTATAATCAATACAAGGTCTCAGTTCACCGCTCTTCTTTTTCACAAAGAAGAAACCAGCACCAGCAGGAGATGAGGATTTGTTTATGAAACCTCGAGAAAGTGCGTCTGCAACATACTCCTCCATGGACTTATCCTCCAAGACCGACAAAGAGTAAACTCGGCCACGAGGGGGTATGGCACCAGGTTGAAGGTCAATTGCGCAATCATAAGGCCGGTGTAGAGGCCAACTACCGGCTTGACCTTTGTCAAAGACATCACTAAAATCACGATACTCCGACAGCAGGGAGGAGAGTGAAGAGGTGCACAGGACCTTGGCTACCTTCTGGAAGCATGTCTCACAGCATTGTGGTGACCAGGAGAGAACCTCAGCACGGAGCCAATCAAAAGAGGGGTTGTGCCTCTGTAACCAAAGATAAACAATAACGAGAGGAAACCTAGGTGAGGAAATAACTTGGAATTGGATTATCTCATGGTGAAGATCCCCTACGGCCATGGACAACGGAACCGTCTCATGAGTCATATGGGCAGGCTATAGAGGTCTCCCGTCAAGAGCCTCAATGGCAAGTAGAGTGTCACGCAGCTGCAGCGGAATCGAGTGCTGCGATACAAAGGCAGCATCAATGAACAGGCCTGCAGCCCCAGAGTCGATTAGACCCTATATCTCGATGGACAACTCAGCCCAAGAAAGGGTGACCGAAACCAGGGGCTTATCCTTCTGGATAACTGGGGACGAAACAAGGCCACCTAAGGTTTGTCCATGACAGGACCTCAAGGTTCAGGCGTTCCCTGGATGGGTAGGACAAGACTTCAAAAAGTGACCTGCCTGGCCACAATAAAGGCACAATCTCTCCCTCCTCCTAAAGGTTCTCTCATCCACAGAGAGACGCGTGAAGCCCACGTTCATGGGTTCATCTTTACTGACCGACTCGGCACCAGGAGGCATGGGAGGTGAGGGAGGCATGGGTGGGACTGTAAAGCTCGGAGGCAAATGTACAGGAGGCTTCTGCAAGCACTCCTTAAAAGAGAGTCTTTCTCTGAGTCTGGAGACAATGAGGATGGCAAACGTGATCAACTTCTACAGCTCAGTGGGTATATCTAGGGCTGCTATCTCATCCTTTATGGAATCCGAGAGACCATGAGAAAAGGCAGCCACGAAGGCCTCATTGTTCCAAGAAACCTCTGCTGCCAGAGTACGGAATTCAATGGCGTAGTTGGCTACAGTTCTCGTACTCTGTTTGATGGACATGAGGCACTTGGCAGCAGAAGCGGAGCGTGCGGGAACGTCAAATACCCTTTTAAAGGAGGCGCCACAAACTCGGGATAACTCAAGACAACAGGTTTTTGTGTCTCCCATAGAGGGTTTGCCCAGGCCAAGGCTCTCTCAGAAAGCAAAGATATCACGAAATCTCAAAGTATATCTCAACCTGGTTGAGATACCCTCTGCATTGAACTGGATCACCCCAAATCACTGGGGAAGTGGAGCAGAACCAGACATACCTCTTATAGGGGTAATACTCGAGGTGGGTGCCTGCACAGTGACTGGTGCAGCAGCAGGGACGGCCTGCAACTCAGGTTGTAATGAAGCAGCCACAGTGGGAGATTCCAGGTGAGCCGTGTGACTCAGGAGCATTTGTAACGCCATGGCAAACTGATCCATGCGGTGATCTTGCTCATCCAATCTGGAAAAAATATTACCAACAAATGGATTGACTGTATCTTCTGAATTCATGGCCTTCGCCTACTATCAGGAACCATAAATCAGACCGAGACAGAAGTATAGTTAAATCACACTTGTTTAATAATAATAATAAAAAGGTAAACAGAGTAAGCGTGGTCAAAACAAGCCAGAGTTCAGTAACCGGTTCGGGTAGTCAGCCAAGCCAATGTCAGAGAGCCAGAGATGAACATAGTAGTACAGCAAGCAGGATCAGGATAAGAAGGGACGTCAGCCAAGCAAGTCTTCAACAGGAATGTAGGAGAAAGTCTCTGTGATGTTGACAAAGGCGAAGGCAGAGATCAAGTGAGCTGGATGGCTTTAAGTAGGCAGGACTGATGAGCGGTGCATACTAGCTCATTATGCCTTTTGCTTTACAGGGGTAAAAAAAAAAAAAAAAAATGTTCAGCGGGTATACAACCGCTTTAAGAAAAAAAACTTTGCTTTGGTTTAAAGAGAGTAAAGAAGAAGAGAGAGCAGCGAAGAAGGAATTGGGAAAAGTGGATGATGGGAAAGAAAATAGATAGAAAAAGAGAAGTAAAGAAGGTAGGAGAAAAGATGGTGGGAGGGAGGGGAGGGGGTTGCTGGCATGCATGTCAATACATTGAAAAAGGTTGAGTTATTGAGATATAAATGGCCAAGCTTGATTAAAAGACTTAAGGGCTTTGCATTATAAGGTCCTTATAGGAGGAGGTGGACTGAAACTTTATCCAGGAAGCCCAGGTTAGAGAATGTTTCTTGGAAGTACCTCTAATATTGTGGGTAATACTCTCCATAAGGTGTACTTCATCAACCATATGTAGCCATACTTTTATAGAAGGGGTTGTTGGTTGGCCCCATAAAGAAGGAATTAAAGCTTTGGCAGTGTTCAAAAGATGAGGAGTGAGTGAACGTCTGTATAAACTTATGGGAGTTTTTGTAGCATGGAAAAGGATAGTCCATAGGTCATTGGGTATATCGACATCCAAAATCTGTAAGATCAGTTCACGAATGGCATCCCAAAAAGGTCGAATGTGTGGGCAAAACCACCAGATATGTACATGAGTAGCTTTGTTCCCACAGTTCCTCCAACACAACAGGGAACTGGCGGGGAACATTTGGTGTAATCTAGCTAGGGTGTAATGCCACCTGGTAAGCAATTTATAGTTGACCTCTGACATTTTTGAGGCCAGGGAGGAGGTATGGGCTAATTGTAGGATCTTATCTTTTTGGTTGTCACTGAGGGAGGAGTTTAGATCTATTTCCCATTTAGTCAAGAAAGGTGGAAAGTCGGGATTTTGAAGAGCAATAAGAGCTTTATAAAATAGAGAAATACCATGTAGAGGGGGGTCTTTTGGATGAAATATTTATTCTATAACATTTAAATTGCGTATATCCCTAAGTGGATTAGGGAGGGAACTTAAGAAGTGTTGTAGTTGGTGGTACCTCCATTTATCTAAAAATGTGGCAGGTTTAGGAGCAAGGATCATTTGTAATGGTTTAAGTGTGTTGCCACGGAGAACATGATGTAACAGGAGATCCCCATGATTTAAAGCCGGGGTCCAGTAAACCCGGTAGAAAATATTTATGGTTGAGGAGAGGTAATAGAGTAGAATCATAATTCAATGAGAATTTTTTTATACAGGGCATCCCATATATCTAAAGAGGATATGCTAAGAGCTGAGGTAGCTCGAGCAAAATTCCTGCAAGAACGGGGTATCCAGGAGGCTATTGAGAGATCTATTTCACTTAAAAAATATTCAAGTTGTACCCATAATTTCGATTTCAAGGCATATTTCCAATCAGCCAATCTGGACAGAATAACTGCCTGATAATATGCCTTAAAATTAGGAAGTGCTAGACCTCCTGAGCATTTGGAGCGAAACAATAGCCTTCTAGATACTCTGGGATGACTGTTCTTCCAAATAAATCGGGAAATCATGGTTTGAAAAATAGTGAAGAACCCCACTGGTACACCTAATTGAAGCATTTGAAAGATAAATAGGATGCGGGGTAATATATTCATTTTAATGATATTTACTCTCCCCAACCATGTGTGTGATAAGTTGGACCATTTTCATAAGTCATCTCTAATCCTATTTAGCAAGGGGATATAATTGTGTCGAAAAAGAGAATGGAGATTAGAAGTAAGATAGATACCTAAGTATTTCATGCATTTCGGTTCCCATTTAAAGGGAAAAAGGGGTTTAAGGGAAATTACCTCGGACTTGGGGATATTAATGTTTAAAATTTCGGATTTGGATAAGTTTATTTTATATAATGTTGTTAAACATCATATATAACTCTTGAGACGTGCTGAGAAATTTATTTTAAAGACAAGCAATCACATAAATATATTTTTTTTCCCCAATGACTGTTGCATTGTATTGTGGATGATATATTCAACCAACAGTGTAAATCTAGCCTTTTGAAAGGGTCACAGATGTGCTCAAACTGTTTAGTATCCCCTGCAGCACCCACACAAACAGAAATGTCAGTTTGCAAATACAATTTTACTTGTATAGATATTATTGAATTAGATCTAATTAGTCAGGGGATGAGAATGTGTCCTAGTAATGCATAAGTAAAGGTCATTTGTAACTTAAGAACGTTTTGGTGCCATATAACATCAAAATTTAATTTGGGGGGAAATCAAATTTTGTAGGGTACATTTTGCCTAGGTTTAATAACTTCCTAATAAGAATGGTTAAATCTTCAATGGATAAAATTGGGAAATTAAAAATAGGAATCACTTTCTGCTCTGTAACTTTTGCAATTGATGTTTCATTTGGTACCCTGGATTGCTCAGTCAACAACCTCACTGAATCACTTAGAACTGTATCCAATTACATTTAATTTTGGTTTAGTTGAACTGATATTACCACAATTCCTCATTTATGCAATTTTCCTTTTGTGTAAAGACCAGTAAAATGTGTTAGTATGATCTGGTTCTCACTTACGAAATAAATGTTTGAGAAAGGTGCAGTGTGGGAACTTTAACAAACCTTTTGGTTCTAAAGAGGATAGACTTTAAGGCTCGGTTCACACTCCTGCGACTTAGGATCCGACTTGTGAAAACCAAAGTCGCAGAATATGTGTAATGCCATGTATCTCTGAGAATCATTCCAATTGACACTACTGAAGTCACTGCGACTTCAGAAAAAGTCCCTGCACTCCTTTGATTCGACTTTGACAAGGCTTCAATGCCAGAGAGTGTAAAAGTCTTATCAAAGTCACTTCAAAGTTGCATGGAAAATCACAACCAGCTGTTTCCGATATCCAGTTCTATGTAGACCATCATGGTCTGACCATCTAATATATTCTGAGTGCAATTGGAAATGACAAAGAATGAAGTGACTCCTCTTCCACAATATGGCATAAACATGGCCTATGTTACTATGTAACTATGTTGTACATAATGCAGATTACTGGGGTTACTCCTTATACATGTAATGCATCTTTGTATATATTCTTTTCACAGATTGAATACGTTTGTATACAAAAATCTGCAGTTAGAACTTTTGATGTTTCCTTATAGCCTCTGTGTTCTATTCCATGCTATAGGGAAATAAAAAGCGGGGCACTACTTTGAGGTATGCCTACCCTCCCCTCTTTGGCAATTACCCCTTTTGGAGTCATTTCCAAACCTTGTGAAGACCAATACAGAAGACCTTACTTTGTTGCTCTTGTGGTAGAATGGGAGGGGACAGGGCAACCATGTCTAATGTTCTAATGGCAGATAAAGCCACCTCTTTTGCAGCCTGATCTGCTAGTGCATTTCCCAGAGATACAGGATCTCTCTTGCTTGTGTGTGCCCTACAGTGAATGATGGCTAGCTGTGAGGGGAGCTGAATGGCTTCTAAGAGATCATTTATAAGAGCAGAATGGGAAATTGATTTGCCATCTGCTGCTACTAAGTCTCTCTGCTGCCAAAATCATGGACAGTTCATGTTCCTCTCCCTTCGAACAAAACATTGCATTCAGAATAGGAGTCGGTTCTGAGGTAGGTGAAGCAAAATTGATGGTCAGAGTAGCAGTGGATAGGAGAATAACCTCATATCCAGTGAGCCGCGCATATATCTGAATAAACAGTTAGGTTCATATACAGTGCCTTGAAAAAATATTCAATGGCAATTTTCCACATTTTGTCATGTTACAACAAAAAACGTAAATGTATTTTATTGAGATTTAATGTGATAGATCAACACAAAGTGGCCTATATTTGTGAAGTGGAAGGAAAATGATAAATGGTTTTCAAAATTTTTTACAAATAAATATCTGAAAAGTGTGGCATGAATTTATATTCAGCCCCCTTTACTCTAATGGAATCTAGTGGAACCAATTGCCTTTGTAAGTAATCTAATTAGTAAATAGAGTCCACCTGCATGTAATTTAATCTCAGTATAAATACAGCTGCTCTGTGAAGCCCTCAGAGGTTTGTTAGAGAACCTTAGTGAACAAACAGCATCATGAAGGCCAAGGAACCCACCAGACAGGTCAGGGATAAAGTTGTGGAGAAGTTTAAAGCAGGGTTAGGTTATAAAAAAATATCTCAAGCTTTGAACATCTCATGGAGCACTGTTCAATCCATCATCCGAAAATGGAAAGAGTATGGCACAACTGCAAACCTACCAAGACATGGCCGCCCACTTAAACGGACAGGCCGGGCAAGGAGAGTATTTATCAGAGAAGCAGCCAAGAGGCCCCATGGTAACTCTGGAGGAGCTGCAGAGATCCACAGCTGAGGTGGAAGAATCTTTCCACAGTACAACTATTAGTAATGTACTCCACAAACCTGGCCAATTTGGAATAGTGGCAAGAAGAAAGCCATTGTTGAAAGAAAGCCATAAGAAGTCCCGTTTGCAGCTTGTGAGAAGCTATGTGGGGGACACAGCAAACGTGGAAGAAGGTGCTTTGGTCAGATGAGACCAAAATGTAACTTTTTGGCCTAAAAGCAGATCCTCATTTTCACTTTCAATAGGTTTTTATTAATAGTAATAATTTAAAGCAGCAGGTAAATGTGACCAATAGGGATGGGCTTTATGTTTCGGGTCGAACATGAGTTTGACTCAATTTGGGGTGTTCACGGCAAATTCGAAAGCCACATAACACCCTTTAAAAGTCTATGTGCGTAATCAAAAGTGCTAATTTTAAAGGCTTATATGCAAGTTATTGTCATAAAAAGTGTTTGGGGACCTGGGTCCTGCCCCGGGGGATATGTATCAATGCAAAAAAAGTTTTAAAAACGGCTGTTTTTCCGGAGCAGTGATTTTAATAAAGCTTAAAGTGAAAAAATAAAAGTGAAATATTCCTTTAAATTTCATACCTGGGGGGAGTCTATAGTATGCCTGTAAAGTGGCGCTTTTTTCCCATGTTTAGAATAGTCTGACAGCAAAATGAGATTTCTAAAGGGAAAAAAAAGTAATGAAGTAATAGCGGCTATAGTGAATTGTCGACTATAGTGAATTGTCTATGTTGAGAAATCAAAAGTGCTAATTTTAAGGGTTAATATGCAAGTTATTGTCATAAAAAGTGTTTGGGGACTTGGGTCCTGCCCCAGGGGACATGTATCAGTGCAAAAAAAAGTTATAAAAATGGCCGTTTTTTCGGGAGCAGTGATTTTAATAATGCTTAAAGTGAAACAATAAAAGTGTAATATTCCTTTAAATTTCGTACCTGGGGGGTGTCTATAGTATGCCTGTAAAGTGGCGCATGTTTCCTGTGTTTAGAACAGCCAAGTGCAAAATGACATTTCTAAAGTAAAAAAAGTCATTTAAAAGTACTATCGCTAGTGTCGGCTATAATGAATTGTTGGTCCGGCAATACACATAACAGTTCATTGATAAAAACGGCATGGGATTTCCCCACAGGGGCACCCTGTGCCAAAATTTAAAACAAAATGCGTGGGGGTCCCCCTCAAAATCCATACCAGACCTGAATATTAAGGGGAACCCCGTGCCAAAATAAAAAAAATGGCATGGGGTCCCCCTCAAAATACATACCAGACCCTTATCCGAGCACGCAACCTGGCAAAGAGGGAGGGACCCCCCACATGCCTTCAACATTGGGAGGGTGCTTTGGTCTGCGGGCGGGGGGCTTATCGGAATCTGGAAGCCCCCTTTAACAGTTTTAGATTTAGGCCTCAAGTTTTCTCCCAAAAAAAGTTGACAAATTTGAGGTCTTCATTGACCTACAAAAGTTTATACAGAGATAGAACATCAAAAAAAGTTTTTGCATTAAATGAAAACAAGAAACCACCAGAACCACCAGTTTACCCATACTGCCCATCTTCAATCTGAAGGTACCTGGCAGTCAATGTATGAGAGCATTCAAGAAGATGGTAGAAAGGGATCTGAAGAAGCTAGAAAAGAAGAACTCTAAAAATATAAATATGTGGAAACTCATTAAGGATATAGGAAAGAAAAGAGATGTGGTTATACGCCCAGCAGATAAGGGGGCGGATTAGTTATACTAAAAGAGAATTATGAGGAAGAAAAGGAAAATCTGCTTAAAGTGGAGAACACCTACAATAAACTAAAAAACAATCCTAAACAACAATATGAAAAGAAGTTGCAAACTTTTGTGAAAGAGGGAAGAGATATAGGAATCCTGAACAAAATAAAGGCAAGATATCTGATTCCAGAATCTACGAGAACACCGGTGATATATTACTTACCGAAAATACACAAGAGAACCGAGAAACCTACGGGTAGGTCTATTATAAGCGGAATCGATTCACTTTTTTTTCAGACTAGGAGAATACCTTGACCAGTTTTTGAAACCTTTGGTACTCAAAGGGAAATCATACCTTAGGGATAGCATGCAATTAATAAATGAACTTCACAATGTTACGGGGGTTGCAAACTGTCTCCTTTCCACTATACATGTCAACTCATTGTACACCAGTATAATACAAAAAGGTGGTTTGGAAGGAATCGAGAAAGCACTACACAAAAACACTGGACTCAGGCAGGAACAGATCGGGTTAATCTTTGAAGGACTTAAAATGGCAAAGGAAAGCAATGTTTTCTGGTACAAAAAGAGCTACTATGTTCAGACAAGGGGTGTGGCCATGGGGGCATATTATGCCCCCAGTGTGGTCAACCTCTTTATGAACATGTGGGAAGAAAAATATATCTATGGAAAAAGATGATTAGAATTCAAATTCTATAAGAGGTATATAGACGATGTAATCATCTTGTGGGAGGGAACGACTCAATCCTTCCAAAAATTCCTAGGTGAAATGAGCCAGAACAAATATGGGATCTCTTTTACCAGTAGCAGTGATCAACAGCAGGTCGATTATCTAGATTTAAATTTTTTCAGGAAAAATGACGAGTTACACACTAAAACATTTTTCAAACCGACAGATCGTAACGGTTATATACCGACCTCAAGCTCTCATCACCCACGGTGGAAAGAAAATGTCCCTAAGGGCTAGCTGATGAGATTGTGGAGAAACTGTCACACTCTAGAAGACTTTGATGTACAAGCCAACATTCTAATCAAGAAATTTGAAGATAAGGGCTACCGGAAAGAGACCTTGACTAATTTGAAGGTTGAAGTAATGAATATGAACCGAAACACATTACTGATGAAGAAGAACAAGAATACAAATTCCCACATGGACGTAGCCTTTGTTACTGGTTTTAATAGACGATACTAGTCAGTTGAATATATTATCAGGAAATATTGGCCTATTCTGAAGTCAGATAGGGTTCTATCTAAAATTCTTCCCAAAAAAATGAGATTTGTGTATAAAAGAGCTCCCACTCTTAGAAACCATTTGGCCCATAACATTATTGACCCTCCAAAAACTGTGAAATTGTTTTCAGAAATGAAAGGGTTTTACAGATGCCAAAATGCCTACCTTGTAGAGTAAGTAAGAAGCAATCAAGGAAAGAAGAATCCTTCAGGTCTAGGACCAATAATAAAGAATACCAAATTAGGGAACTCATTACATGCAACAGTACTCATGTGACATATGTTATTGAGTGTCCTTGCTGCTTACAGTATGTAGGTAGAACCACCAGACCACTTTGTGTAAGGATTAGAGAACACATCAATAACGTAAGGAAAGGCTTTCCCAAACATAATTTGTCAAGGCATTTTAAGGAATTACACAAAAGGGACCCTACAGGACTAATCTTTTACGGAATAGATCTAATTAAAGGTCATTGGAGGGGTGACAACAAAAGGATACGGGTGTCACAGAATGAGACTAAATGGATATACCGATTGGCGTCTTTAGTGCCTGGGGGGCTTAATGTTGATATTGACCTCAATTGCTTTTTTATCTAATTTCTAAGGGCCTTTCTTAGTTTAAGTTTCTTGCTTAGGATGTTCTTTGACATTATCCATAGTTCCCTTATACGCTAAAATAGTTTAGGGAGTTTGTCAATGACTAGCTTGGTATGACGGGGTTATGACCAACATTGATACCCCTAGAACACTCCAGTCTACATTTTTATTTTTATAATTATGATGTGCATATATACATTTATGCACATATATGTATTTTATATTTTTATATTTTTATTTTTTGGAAATTCTGACAACAAATGTCTAATGGAGCCTACACACTGTCAGAGTTTCTGACAACAATCTCACATCAAACATTTGTTGTCAGAAATTCCGACCATGTGTACGCGGCAAAAGAGTTTCTACATCAGGGAAGCTAAAAGAGGTATCAAATAGAATAGGAAGGGATGGGAGAAGAGAAGAGGGGGGACGAAGGAGGACATTGGAGAAGATCAAAGACACCCATGGCAGGACCCTTATTTTTGACACCTACAAGGACGAATACCTTACTATGGCTTTTGAGGGGTGGGCATACTGTATCCAGAAGGTCCATTATGCAAGACATTTTTAAAGAATGCTCGTAAATTTTTTGTTAAGAATACTGTTGATATAGTGACAACTTCCTCAAAGAGGGTAAACAGTTTCTTCCTAGCTTTTACTATGGTCTGTTTTGCCACTAGCAGGACATAAGTTGCTTGTTTAAACTGAGGTTGTTTGTTTAAACTACTGAGGTTTGGTAAGTCCTGGAAGTTTAAGATGAAGCAGAACATGCAGCGATCTCTAGGAAAAGGGCAATGTAAAGTCTGCAAAGGTTTGAGAACTTTAGTCCAAAACCTTGCAAGCATGGGAGAGGTCCACCATGTGTGGAAAACATTACCCAAAGCATCACAGCAATGAAAGCATGTAACATGGGGGAAGACTGAAGATTCACTAAACAGGATGGGACCATGTACCATCTTGCAACAGTCTTGAGTGTGGATTCAGATGTGGTTATATTAGCTACTTCAAAACCAGGCCAGTTCTGACACTTCTCACATAAATGTAAAAAATCTGCATTTTTTTCCCTAGAAATTTACTTAGAACCCACAAACATTATATAATTTTTAAAATCAGAGACCCTGGAGAATAAAATGGTGGCTTTTGCAATTTTTAATGTCACGTGATATTTACGCTGCCATTTTTAAAATGCAAATTTACTAAAAAAATTTACATTTTAATTAACCACTTCCCGACCAGCCACCACAGATATACTGCAGCAGGGTGGCTCTATTGAGCAAATCACTGTACCAGTAGGGTGCTTCCTGTAATAGATACATTGGGCGTGTGCACAGCCAGCCACCCGCAAACGCTCCACAGAGAGGCAGAACGGGGATCTGCCAAAGTAAACAAAGCTGATCCCCCTTCTATCAGGGGAGTACAGTGTGATTGTCTGTTCCTAGTGATTAGGAACAATGATCTCTCTGTACTCCCAGTCACTCCACTCCCCCCATAGTTAGAAACACCTCCCTAGGACACACTTAACCCCTTGACCGGCCCCTAGTGTTAACCCCTTCCCTGCCAGTGTCATTTATACAGTAATCAGTGCATTTTTTTAGCACTGATCGCTGTATAAATGTCACTAGTCCCAAAGAAGTGTCAAAAGTGTCCAATCTGACTGCCGCAATGTCGCAGTCCTGCTACAAATTGCTGATCACTGCCATTACTTGTAAAAAAAAAAGAAAGAAATAAAAATGCCATAAATCTATCCCCTATTTTGTAGACGCTATAACTTTTGCACAAAGCAATCAATATACGCTTTTTGCTATTTTTTTATTTTTTTACCAAAAATATGTAGAAGAATAGATATTGGCTTAAACCGATGAAGAAATAGTTATTTTTACATTTTTTGGGGGATATTTATTATAACAAAAAGTAAAAAATATAGTTTTTTTTTCCAAAATTGTCGGTCTTTTATTGTTTATAGTGCAAAAAATAAAAACCACAGAGGTGATCAAATACCACCAAAAGAAAGTTCTATTTATGGGGAAAAAAAGTTGTGCGAAATTTGTTTGGGTACAATTTCGCACAACCGCGCAATTGTCAGTTGAATCAATGCAGTCCCGTATTGCAAAAAATGGCCAGGTCATTAAGGGGGTAAATCCTTCCGGGGCTGAAGTGATTAATTTTAATATACAAAAACACAATGTAATACCCATTTTTTTGGTAGACTATAAAAGATGATGTTATAGTGAGTAAATAGATACCTAACACACTTTAAAAATTGTGCACACCTGGTGAATGGCAACGAACTATGGTATTTAAAAATCTCCATAGGCAACAATTTAAAAGCTTTTATAGGTTACCAGTTTAGAGTTAGAGTTAAACAGGACGTCTGGGGCTAGAATAATTGCTCTCACTTCGAAATTTGTGGCGATACCTCACATGTTTGATGCAATCACCGTTTACATATGTGTGCAACATATATACACATTTGTATTTGCTCGTGAGCATGTAAGGACAGGGGCACTTTAATTCTTTTATTTTTTGTTATCTATTTTATTCAAAACTTTTTTATACTGTCTCTTTATTTTTTTTTAAACAACTTTATTGCTATCACAGTGGATGAACAACATCCATTGAGATAGCATGGGCAGTGACAAATTACCTTACTGCTCTCAAAAGCATCTGATCAGCTAAAGATCAGTTTGATCAGATACTCTACAAGATCTTACAAGCTTTACAAGCCAATGGCTTGTAAAACTCAAACCAAAACCGGAAGTGACAAAATTCTTGTCGCTTCCGGTTTCCTAAATCACAGAGGGGAGATGGGTATGGGTGTTCACAAAGTGGCAGCAGTCCTGGGCTCCCCAATCACATGGGAGAGCCCAGTAAAGGTCAGTGAGCAGAGGCAGGGGGACCCACTTCTGCATCCTGTAGAAGTGATTGAGCTGCTATAGAGCCACTCTGATCACTTCTACATTAAAGCCCATTGCTGGCTGAAAATCTTGGTGCTGGTATCATGGCTGCAGCTGCAGCCATGCTCCCCATATAGCCACTTCAACCTGAGGATGTATGGGTACGTCCTAAGGGAGTGAAGTGGTTAATAAAAGATGAGACCAGATTTGTATCAAGACTTTCCTTGTTTTGGTGCACCAAAGATCTTTCTCCCATTTGGAAACATAAGTGTGGTTAGTATGAGTATTATTTAGTTTTGAGTAGATAATGGATATCAGTTTTGGAGAGAGAGTTGTTTGGTAGCAGATGTAGTAAAAAACTGAGAGATGGTTAGTAAAATCTTTATTGGCAAATGTAGAGGAGAACCAGTGTTTTAATATGAAATTTGTGGGAATGCCAGAAATATTCTGAAGAAATATTTGGTGTGTGTTGCATTAAGGGACTTATGGAGGCAGGTCTGGATTTGGATGGAAGCCAGGAGAGTGCGCAGGAGGATATGGGGGCACAGCAGAACTTCTCCAGATCAAACCATAGGGGAGCTTGTTGTGAAGTGTATAGAGAGATCAGTGGGGTGATTTGTGCAGCTTTGAAATATTTGTGCATTAACATTGTACATCTGGAAAATCTTGGCTCTTTATTAGAGGACATTATGAATCAGAGGATATAGTTTTAGGTGGATTTCAAAGCATAAGATGGGATTCTGAGGGATCAGTTCCTCATTTTAATCCTTTTGTGACAATTGATCCATTGAGGTCAGGATGATGAAAGCAGTGATAGTATGCATTTTGTTAAATTAACAATACCTTCATTAATTAGCCTACTGAAGCAATTTGTGTTTTTTTTAAGGTCATAAAGGATGTAGTTTGGTTTACACTTTTATTATTGTTTGTTGTCTTGCCTAATGAGAACAAAAAGGAATTAGTCTAAATGGCAGGTGTTTAGAAACAGAGCCAAATGTTCACTATGTGGTGACATAAAAAAATGTTGCTCTCAAATGGCTACCAGCCCTGCCTATCTCTTCATTGGGCCTCCTCTGCGAAGATCTATCCTTACATGCATGGGAATCAGCTGGAATAGCTTTCATAGGGGACCTCTTTGAAAATCAAGAACTCTGCTCTTTTTGAGTGCTGCATGCAAAATATGATATTCCCAACTGGGATTTCTATAAATACCTCCGCATAAGGCATGCATTGAGCAATCTTCCATGGTCGGACGATATCCCAGCTTCCGAAATGTTACACTTTTACAAATGTACAGAGCCTAACACAAAGGGATCTCGTATTTCTATCATCTACTGAATTCCGCAATATCTCAACAGAAACTCTCATCTACAAGGAGGTGGGAACACATCCTTCAGTTTTCGGCTGATATAAACCGATGGAACTCTGCAACACACAACGCGCTAAAATTCTCTAAGTGACTATCACATTGGGAGTCGGCACAAAAACCCCTGCATAATTGGTACTACACACCAAAGAAACTCTCACACATCTTTCCTTCAGTGTCATCATGGCTCAGAGATACACATCTGGTGGACATGCCCATGGAAGGATGCACATGCCCTAATAACTAGCATAACTGGTGCTCCCAGGAGATTAATACCGCAGATGGCTTTACTGGGGCTGGGGTTAGAAACATGGCCCAAACACTACTGCCCTATCATAATACACATCTTCATAGCTGCTCGCTTAACTACTGCCTGCAAATCGAAAAGTAGCACTCCTCCTTCTATCCAACATTATTAGTACCCTCAACCAACATGTACACATGGAATATATGTTCGCCAAGTCGACCTTAACCACTTTGAAATTTCTCTCTGATTGGAACCCTTGGCTATCAGATTAAAGAACAAACATCCTAATCTAACAATGGAGACTTTTCTCTAGGATCCCCATACACATGAAGACATAAGCTACCAACCCTAACAACAGTTTGCACATTGCAAAACTAATTTCTCCCCTATAGTCTATTTAGCAATATACGTATGAAGTAATGCCTCTCTTGGGTCTGGTATGAATATTAAGGGGAACCCCGAACCAAAATTTAAAAAAAATTGCATTGGGGGTCTCCCTAAAATCTATACCAGGTCCTTCGGGTCTGATATAGAAATTAAGGGGAACCCTTTGCCAATTTAGAAAAAAAAATAGCGTAAGGGGTCCCCCCAAAATCTATACCAGACCCTTCAGGTCTGGTATGGATTTTAAGGGGAACCCTGCGCCAAAATTTAAAAAAAAAATGGTGTAGGGGTCCCTCCAAAATCCATAACAGACCCTTATCCAAGGACGCAACCTGGCAGGCCGCAGGAAAAGAGGGGGGATGAGAGTGTGGTCCCCCTCCTGAACCATACCGGGCCACATGCCCTCAATATGGGGAGGGTACTTTGGGGTAGCCCCCCACAGCACCTTGTCCCCATGTTGATGGTGACAAGGGCCTCATCCCCACAACCCTTGCCCGGTGGTTGTGGGGGTCTGCAACAAGGGGACCCCCAGATCCCGGCCTCCCTCCCTGTGTGAAATGGTTCCCTTGTTAAAGGGGGCTTCCAGATTCCGATAAGCCCCCCCCGCCCGCGGACCCCACAACCACCGGGCAAGGGTTGTGGGAATGAGGCTCTTGTCCCCATCAACATGGAGACAAAGTGCTTTGGGGGTTACCCCAAAGCACCCTCCCCATGTTGAGGACATGTGGCCTGGTACGGTTCAGGAGGGGGGACGCTCTCTCATCCCCCCCTCTTTTCCTGCGGCCTGCCAGGTTGTGTGCTCAGATAACGGTCTGGTATGGATTTTGGGGGGACCCCTAGGCCATTTTTTTTATTTCAGTGCAAGGCTCCCCTTAAAATCCACACCAGACCTGAAGGGTCTGTGTCACGTACAGTAGGTGAACGCAATATTGTGTCAATCTCGCCGCATTTATCAGCGAGATTTGACACCTGCGAGCCCCGTCGCGGGAGCCAGCGCTGAGATGGCTCACTCATCGAGAAAGGAAAACTTTTTTTTCCTTTCGCGATGAGTAACAGGCAGTGCTGACAGCTGTCTGGTATGAATCCTGAGGGGGAATGCCACGCCAAATTTTAAAATGAAAAAAACGGCGTGGGTTCCCCCCAAGGGGCATACCAGGCCCTCAGGTCTGGTATGGATTGTAAGGGGAACCTCCGTACGCCAAATAATCGGCATGGGGTCCCCCCAAAATCCATACCAGACCCTTATCCGAGCACGCAGCCCGGCCGGCCAGGAAAGGAGGTGGGGACGCGTGAGCGCCCTCCCCCTCCTGAGCCATACCAGGCCACATGCCCTCAACATGGGGGGTGGGTGCCTTGGGGGAGGGGGGCGCCCTGCGGCCCCCCCACCCCAAAGCACCTTGTCCCCATGTTGATGAGGGCAAGGACCTCTTCCCGACAACCCTGGCCGTTGGTTGTCGGGGTCTGCAGGCGGGGGGCTTATCGGAATCCGGGAGCCCCCTTTAATAAGGGGGGCCCCAGATCCTGGCCCCCCACCCTATATGAATGAGTATGGGGTACATGGTACCCCTACCCATTCACCTAGGGAAAAGTGTCAATAAAAAAAAAAAACATAGTACACATAGTACAAGAAGTGACGAGACAGCGGTGACAAGACAGCGGCAGCAGACCGGGCCCCCACAGGCAAAAGAGCTGGAAGAAGATATCGGAGGGGCCCGGGAGAAGAGGCGGAACACCGAGAGAAGTCGGAAGAGGACCCCCCAAAGTTGGAAGAAGACCCCGGAGCTGCCTAATAAATTACTCTTAAAACCTGTGTACTGTGTTTTTTTTAGTGACACTTTTCCCTAGGTGAATGGGTAGGGGTACCATGTACCCCATACTCATTCACATAGGGTGGGGGGCCAGGATCTGGGGGCCCCCTTATTAAAGGAGGCTCCCGAATTCCGATAAGCCCCCCACCCGCAGACCCCGACAACCAACGGCCAGGGTTGTCGGGAAGAGGCCCTTGTCCTCATCAACATGGGGACAAGGTGCTTTGGGGTGGGGGGGGCCCATGTTGAGGGCATGCGGCCTGGTACGGCTCAGGAGGGGGGGCGCTCGCTCGTCCCCACTCCCTTTCCTGACCGGCTGGGCTGCGTGCTCGGATAGGGGTCTGGTATGGATTATGGGGGAACCCCACACCGTTTTTTTGGCGTAGGGGGTTCCCCTTACAATCCATACCAGACCTAAGGGCCTGGTATGCCCCTTGGGGGGGAACCCATGCCGGTTTTTTCATTTAAAATTTGGCGTGGTGTTCCCCCTCAGGATTCATACCAGACAGCTGTCAGCACTGCCTGTCACTCATCGGGAAAGGAAAAAAAGTTTTCCATTCCCGATGAGTGAGCCAGCACGACATGCACAGTACCCTGTACCCGGTAATGGTATCGCGCTGGAATCACAATCTCGCAGTCAGGTACTGTACCTGAAGGAAGACTGAATTGACGAGGTCGGCCTCTCTTGTATCTCCAGTCCAGGTCCCACTGAGAGTGAAACAGAAGGAGCCAAGGAACAGGAGGCACATGAGTGCCTGCAGGTGGGAACCAGAAACCCTGTTGCAGGAAGTCACAGCTGGTCGCAGAACAGAAGTTACAGAGCAGGAAGTCGCAGCTGGTCACAGGACTGTAGTTGCAGACACTCGGGTAGTTGTGCTGGGCCAAGCTGGGCACCAGGGCCAGGTCACAGGGATAGCCAGGTTCGTCAACAAGCGCGCAGCAGGGTATCGGAACATCAGGCAGAGACGGGTCAGATGGGAAGCCGGGTTCATCAACAGGTGGGCAGCAGGGTACGGGAACATCAGGCAGAGACGGGTCAGATGGGAAGCCGGGTTCATCAACAGGTGGGCAGCAGGGTACAGGAACATCAGGCAGAGACGGGTCAGATGGGAATCTGGGATCAGGAACCAGAGATCAGGTATAGCAGAGTTCAGAGTCGGGTAAACAGGAGCCAAGATCAGCAACGGGAATCAAGCAGAATAACACAGGTTCAGAGTAACAGGGACACAACTGAAGACCAGTCAGCACTGATCAGTTGCTGGGGCCTCCTTTAAATAGGCCAACTGGCGCTAGGGCACGCTCCTGTGAGTGTACGCTGGGCGCCGCGCACGTGCATGCGCACAAGCATGCACGAGCGCGCAGGGGTATCTGTGGTCTTCCTTGCGCACGCGCATGCGCACAAGCGTGCGCCAGGCGATTTCTGCTGGTTTCCTTATATTGCCCCCCCTTAAGGGAGCCTCCGGATGCCCACTAAGGGTTTTTTCTCAGGATGGAGGCGAAGGTAGGCTTGAACCAATCGTGGAGCGTGCACATCAGAGCTGGGTTCCCATTAATTATCTTCAGGGCCGTAGCCCTTCCACTTAATAAGGAACTAGATCTGGCCCCTTCTCTTCCTGCAATCCAGGACAGCCTCCACTTCGAATTCCTCATTCCCTTCCACCAACAGAGGAGCAGGAGTCTTGGATTCTCGGTCAGGAAAGGGATTAGCCATGGATCGTTTCAAGAGGAACACGTGGAACACCGGATGAACTCCTTCCTTGAAGTGCAGGCCGGCTTTAGATTTGTGGTAGATAGCCATACCTTATCTCCGGGTTTCAGATCCAGACTACCTCTTCTTCTTCTGTCATAGAATCTCTTTTCATCTACTTGAGACTTGGAGATAGCTTCTTGCGGGAAGAGGTTGTTAATTTTCCAGAACTCCAGATGATCCTGTACTGCCGGTACTGAGGATCCTTGGGGGACATCGGGCAAAAAAGATGGATGAAACCCATAATTAGCAAAAAAGGGGGTTTGCTTGATATAGGAGTGTATTGAATGATTGTAGACGGCGCATGCCACTGGTCACTAAAGCTCTGCTCCACCGCGGCCCCTCACTCGCCACCGGAGCACATAGAGCAGTCTGCCAAGCACCAAACCGGGATATAAGAGCGGGGAAGATACCCGGGAACCCGCTGAGGATAACGGCACAAGCCAGGAGGAGCCTCTCGAGCCTGATGACCACGGCGCCCGGCCCGGTCAGCTACGCTAAGATGGCGACGGCTCCACGAGGCACCTGCAGCAAAGGAGAGGCAGACGAATCCATTGCGGATCAGGATACACAGTCACCACTATCTCCAGGTACTGACTTTCCGCCTTTGCCTCTGGCCTCTTCCCCGGCATCCACTGAGTCTCTGCTGGGCAGACTGCAGAACGGTCTTCCTTCCACCCCTATGATAGACCCGCACACAGACCTTCTGTGGTCTGTGACTGAAGCTAACACAGTCACCCCTATACCCACAGACTTCCCATTCATGATGGAAGCTTTCTCCCAACTGCTCTCCAAGAGCTTGGCCCTGAACGCAGCCCAAATAACTTCCTCCATCCATGCTGACCTGCAGCAATTGAGGCAGCGAATAGACACAATTGAAAAAATGGCTGATCAAGCAGTTTCACGTATTAACCAAAATTCAGACAGAACACAAGACATGCAGGACCAACTTGAAACAGCATTTGCAAAAATCGATGACCTCGAAAATCGATTGAGACGTTACAATTTTCGAATTCGCGGTCTCCCCGAAACTGAGAAAGATATACATGCTCTGGTGAAAACCCTGCTGAAGGGCCTCATTCCTGATATAGCTGGTCATCGAATGGAGCTGGACAGAGCCCACAGAGCACTGCAACCCCCCCGTACGGATGGTCTTCCAAGAGACATCATTGTGAAGCCCCACTTTTTCTCCGTTAAGGAGGAGGTAATGAGGAGAGCTAGAGGATCGGACAATCTCAAATTACTGGGCCACAGAATCCAAATCTTCGCAGACTTGTCACCATACGCGGTTCAGAAGCGACGCTCACTCAAACCGTTGCTCCAACTTCTGACCGGGAAAGCTATCACATACCGCTGGTCATTTCCACTGAGACTGAACTTCTCCTACAGAAATAAAAGTTTTGGCTTTTCATCATTTGCAGAGGGAGAACGCCTGCTACTTCAACTGGGCCTGATTCCACAAGAACCAGCACACTCCCAGACAGGAAGGAGCACCCCATTATCAACAAAGCGGTCACCTCCGGCGAGTCCTCTGCAACCGACCTGGCTCAAGCAGAGCTCTAAACGCTCTAAAGAAAACATCCCTCCATGAAGTCTGAGATCCCTCTAGGATCATTTCACTGATCCGGGACTTTACATTTCCCTTTGGGCATTTATTCGGTCCGGACGGACCTTTCAGGTTTTACAAATTCCCACTATGTTGTAGTCACCAGGATGATACTGGCATTCTTCTGACGCTGAACCAACCTTTAACCGGCTCACTGAGCAATCAGAACAAGAGGCAGCCACTTATATTTCACTAAAAGGCGGAGGTGGAGGGTAGAGGGAAAGGGGGGATCTGTCCATCCGATAGCCCTGGTCCCTTTACAGCATGAGGCAATCTCTAACAGAATGTTATTCCTGGTCACACTTCTCCCCTCAACTGAACTTAAATAAGCGCAACGTGCGCTAGCAAGGTGATCACAAATTTAGTTTTAAGTCTAGACATGTTCACCTTAATTCAGTAGCACAGGCTTGGAGGATGAGTATCCTGATTCTATTGAAAGGTGGATACTCCCTGTGACAGACCTAGCCGGAGAGAGACTTTTGGAGGGGACTGTATGCTAGCCTCTTGCCGATCGATCGCGGGCCCTTGCATTTGGGGGAATGGTGCTCTTTGTGAGCTGTATGCCTGGGGACCCTTGAGGTGGTATTACTGTGGATTCGGGTCCTGGTCCCCCCACACACAGACTCTGGGGACCCTGGATTTGCCATATTGGAATAGTGACTGATTCATACCTTTGGGACTCCTACTGTTAAATGCTAATGTCATCAATTCCAGCTACCTGTCTGTTGTCTGCTAAAATGTGTATTGTAAATAAGTCTCTAGTATGGGATCTAAGAGTCATTAGATCCCATTGTTGTTTGTGTTTAATTAACTCTGCTATTGTGATAATGTTGATTGGATTTTTTGAACTACAAGACGGCCAGTCTGGCCTAAAGGTCATGTCTGAGTCATCTAGGCTGTCTAAAGGGATTAGTTAATTAGCTCATGTTAATTAGGTTAATTAGGTTACAGCTGTATTGTTAGAGTAATATGAGTCGGAGGTATGCACCTCCACTTTTAGTGTATAAAAGAGCCTGTATATTGCAATAAAAGAGATTCCTGTTTGAACTTACATACAGCCTGCTTGGTGTTTGTTCTGAGCTATCACAACTGGGTTAGAACGGTACATAGCTGAAGTTCTAATCCCGGAGCATTGGATGACCGAACCATCAGACGTTGCAATCTGATTCAATAGCTGCAGAGGAGAGTCGGGAGAGTGGAACCGAGCGAGCAAAGGGGCTCATTACATTGGTTGGCAGCCGTGGGATTTGCTCTCCAGTTACTGGGACACTCCAAGCCAGCCTGCAGGAGAGCCACGCTGAAAGACTTACTTGAGAGCCATGGAGGGAATGGTGGGATCGTGCTTCCTTGCTGTGAACACATCCAAACTATCACCTGGATCCAAGGTAGCAGGATAGCAGGAGAGGAGAAATACCAGCCACCATGGATGAGGAATTCAGAAGGAGGTTGCGAGAGAAGCAGATACAGCACAGAGGACCAGTATCAGAGCAGGTCCTGCTAGGATGGTTTGATTCTATCCGCTGCGAACTCTGGAAGGAAGCGCTAGCCCGTGAGCAGCGAAACCAGGGAAAAGTTCTCCCCTCCATCCATGTAAGGTACTGGTCGCAGTATGAAGTACGATTGCTGTTATTGGGGAAACAGCCGAACCAGGAGTGGACAGCTGAGTTAAGCAGGCTGATCCAGGCAGAAATGCAGTTGGATGAGAGCTACAGAGCCCTCCAGTGGTATGTAGCCCAAGTGTGCCCGTGGACAGCGGATGACAGCCCCACGGAAGGCTTTGACTATGATGGCCTGGGATTGTTGTACTGGAGGCTGTCTAGGGACCCTGACTTTGGGAGTGATCGGGAGTGGCGTTTGGAGGAAATAATGGAGCACAGAGAGCGGAGACTGAATGTCTCAGAAGTGCACTGGGCACAGGAAGATTTGGAGTTTCTGGCCGTTCAGGAATGGGAGCTGGAGATCGCCTAAAAACAGCTGTTAGACTCTGCTCAGCAGCAGGGTGGTGCTCCCATTGCCTGGGACTATCAGGAAATACCAGTTGACAACTCTGAAATCCTGGCTGAAGAGTTGACAATGTGGCAGAGTAACGGTGTGCTTTGCCAACCTGCACCCGCAGCTATGGAGACGGAGGTCTTATGGCAGATGCAGCAAGTGCTGACTGACCTTGATGAACCTGTTTCTGCATTGGATGATCTTGGATGGAGGAATGTGCCTGTCCAGCAGAATGCCAGAGAATCGGCAGTGGAAAATCTGAAGATTGCCGTCCCCAAACCTGAAGTGCTGACAACAGGGCAGAGCTCTGCTAACCTCTGAACAGCACTGATAGCATCTTCTGGGTTCCACGGAGAGGAGATGGTGAACCTTTATCCCCAGACACCAGTTGCAGAGACAGGGGATTTGATAGACTGTTCTGCTGAGGAAGAACAACCTGGTGAGCCTCCAGCAAAAGAAGAGCTGTTATTAGGGCCAAACTTCACTGTGCTCTGCCCAGCACTGATAGCATCTTCTGGGTTCCACGGAGAGGAGATGGTGAACCTTTATCCCCAGACACCAGTTGCAGAGACAGGGGATTTGATAGACTTTTTTGCTGAGGAAGAACAACCTGGTGAGCCTCCAGCAGAAGAAGAGCTGTTATTAGGGCCAAACTTCACTATGCTCTGCCCAGCACCAACAGAAGTATCTGTGAAGTTAAAAGGAACTTCCCCAGCTGAAGTGCTGGCAACCGGACAGAGGGTCCAAGATCTCTGCCCTACACCTGCGTCAGTTTTGGAGGCTCAGGGTGAGAAGGAGGTGGTCACCTCCCAGCAGCAGATCAGGATACAGGGGGAGAAGGGAGAGGAGGTGTTCGTCGTCCCTCCCCAACAGTTAGCCGGAGCAGATGGTGTGGGGTTTCCAGCAGAAGGGCTGGCAACAGGGCCGAGTACTGCTGGCCTCTGCCCTCAACTTACAGAGGATGGATTTCCTGTGAAGGTGGATGGGACTTCAGTCTCCACCTATATACCCCAGGGATGCTGGGCAGTCAGCCCAGTTCCCCAACAGCATGACGGAGTGAGCCCAGACACCCTGTCTTCTCTCCAGCAGCAGAAAGGACTCCAGGGAGAAGGGCCAGTCCAGGTCTCTCCCCAGCGGCAGATATGTTCTCTGAGAGAGGCAGGGGTTGTCTGGGTGAGTAATACTCTGTTTGAAACAATTTGTTTGGGGTACGGTGTGGGTACAGGCATTAGAGGACTGGAACTACTGCCTAACTTCGGAGTCAACCCGTCTGGGGTCTCCTCCTGTGTTAGTCTCCTGCTGAAAGGGGAGAAATGTGACAGACCTAGCCGGGAGAGAGACTTTTGGAGGGGACTGTATGCTAGCCTCTTGCCGATCGATCGTGGGCCCTTGCATTTGGGGGAACGGTGCTCTTTGTGAGCTGTATGCCTGGGGACCCTTGAGGTGGTATTACTGTGGATTCGGGTCCTGGTCCCCCAAGACACACAGACTCTGGGGACCCTGGATTTGCCATATTGGAATAGTGACTGATTCATACCGTTGGGACTCCTACTGTTAAATGCTAATGTCATCAATTCCAGCTACCTGTCTGTTGTCTGCTAAAATGTGTATTGTAAATAAGTCTCTAGTATGGGATCTAAGAGTCATTAGATGCCATTGTTGTTTGTGTTTAATTAACTCTGCTATTGTGATAATGTTGATTGGATTTTCTGAACTACAAGATGGCCAGGCTGACCTAAAGGTCATATCTGAGTCATCTAGGCTGTCTAAAGGGATTAGTTAATTAGTTCATGTTAATTAGGTTAATTAGGTTACAGCTGTATTGTTAGAGTAATATGAGTCGGAGGTATGCACCTCCACTTTTAGTGTATAAAAGAGCCTGTATATTGCAATAAAAGAGATTCCTGATTGAACTTACATACAGCCTGCCTGGTGTTTGTTCTGAGCTATCACAACTGGGTTAGAACGGCACATAGCTGAAGTTCTAATCCCGGAGCATTGGATGACCAAACCATCAGACGTTGCAATCTGATTCAATAGCTGCAGAGGAGTGTTGGGAGAGTGGAAGCGAGCAAGCAAAGGGGCTCGTTACACTCCCTATAGGCTTTGAGAGATCACAGCATACGCCAGGCCCTGGGCCTTGTTTATCTCCCCGTGAAGAGCCCGATTCCCCCCCCTGGACCCCTTGGAGGGTGGATGGGGACCCCGGGTGGAGAGAGCACAGACTGAGAAGACCTCGGTTCGTTATTTGGGTTAAGGTTAATTCCACAGTTGGAACGCTCTGTTCTTTATGACATAATAGGCTATAGTTTATTATGTTGCCTACATTTGCAATGTATTACAGGTGGCGGGGCCGTGGTGGTCTCAATGCACCTCCAGTAGGATCCAACAACACCATTCATGCTCTTAGTTCCCTGGCTGGCCACCCTACTATTAGGGTACCAGTCCTCTCAGGTTAAAGGGTTAGGTATGGCTAGCCCATCCTGCCCCGGGATACGGGGGGGGGGGTCTGGGGACCCCCGAGTTTTTAATTTTACTTTATGTTATTATTTTTTATAGGAATGTTTAATGATGCAGGTCACTGTAACATCTATGTTTTCTCTCCTTCTCTCTTTCACTCCTTTTCTTTCTTCCTTCTACACTATGCTACTGAGCGTTCCCAGGTTCCATGTTCGCCTCCGGCCTCTCCTCCCAGGTCACACCTCCGCAACAAACACACCCTTTGTCCTCCCTGGAGTGGACTCCCCTCATCGGCAAGGTAAGACTAATTTTGTAAGCTTAGAACCACAATTAACACAACATGACTGATCAGCTTAACATGACTCCCACCCTTAAAATTATTTTGCATAATACCCAGGGATTAAACTCTCCCATCAAACGTAGAAAGCTCTTTCAACTTTATAAGTCCATGCATGCTGACATCCTCTTTCTACAAGAGACCCACTTCCCCATATCTTACCAAACCAAATTCCTGCATCAACACTTCCCTCAATTTTTTCTCTCCTCAGTTTCCAACAAAACAAAGGGCGTTGCCATTTGCTTTGCCAGACATGTTAATCTATCCCAGCCAGAGACTGTATCTGATCCTTTGTTTCATATTCCCATCGCACACGTTCCTGGTATAAGCTCTAAAGGTCGGGTGCTGCAGCAACAACCAGCTGGATACTGGTTCAAGTCACAATGTAGATATTTGCCAGCACACCAAAGATCAGCAGACGGTGGCGTCCAAACTGTTTAGTTTATTGCCTGATCACAACACAAAAAGGTACAACGTTTCGGAGTCACGCAGGACCCCTTCATCAGGCATGTGATGTGACATCACATGCCTGACGAAGGGGTCCTGCGTGACTCCGAAACGTTGCACCTTTTTGTGTTGTGGTCAGGCAATAAACTAAACCGTTTGGACGCCACCGTGTGCTGATCCTTGGTGTGTTGGCAAATATCTACATTGTATCTGATCCTTTGGGACGTTACATTCTGGTCTCAGGGAACATTGATGGGGAATTATACACATTTGTCTCCTATTATGCCCCCAACAAGGGTCAGAAAGCCTTTTTTGAAACCTTGATGCACAAGCTCTGTCCACACCTAAAGGGCACAATTGTCTTTGGTGGGGACACTAACACAGCATTTGATTTCTCCCTTGACTCAACTAGCTCTGGGAAGCCAAAACCCAAACGCCCCTCCAGACAAAGTGTCAAAATAGCAAAACTACTGCATGAGGAGGGCTTAATCGATATTTGAAGGGAGACGAACCCTCATTCTAAGGACTACACGCATTACTCAGCACCCCATGGCTCCTATGCCAGGATAGACCACATCTTTACTCGCCCCTCTACGATCCCCCTAATAGGGAGAACCAAGATTGTAGATTCACCCCTTTTGGACCACTCGATGGTCACTTTGATTACAAAAAAACCCCCGGTATGTCATAACCCCCCCGCTGGCGACTGCAGGAATCCATTCTAAGTGACCCAATACAGTGCTCCATTTTAGAGGATTCCATTAAGGAATACTTTAGCTTCAACACAACATCTGATATCTCAACAGAGACAGTATGGGCGGCACACAAACCAGTAATCAGGGGAAAACTAATCCAAATGGCGGCTAAACTTAAGGTGGAACGCAAAGCAGATACACTTAAACAATCTGAAGAATTCAGAGCTCTAGCCAGGGCACACAAACTAAAACCTACCTCGGAATCTCTAGCCAACTTAGACCTGGGCTCTCGTCAACCTGACCCTAACAACAGCTGCTGAAAAACACCTCAGGTGGTCAGGAGCTCTACTCCCAAAAGGATAGGATCGGCTCTAGATTAGCGTTCAAGCTTAGCCCCAAACATCGCCCCTTAACATTCCCCAAAATAAGGCTGAAATCGGGTTATCTAACCCAAAATCCAAGTAAGATCATGGAAGCCTTCCTTCAATTCTATGCTGATCTTTATAAACCTAAACCACCACCGGCGGGCAAATCACAGCAGGAGTTTCTTGACTCCCATTCTTTGCCATCTTTGGCTGACGATCATAGGGATCTACTTGAGAGCCCATTCACCCAAACGGAGGTCCTGGATACAATCAAATCACTAAAACTTGGATCCTCCCTTGGACCGGATGGGTTCTCGACTGGATACTACAAAAAAATTGGCACCACCCTAGCTCCACATCTAACTAAATTTCTGAACTCCCTTAGGAAAGGATCTCCTCTGGGGACAGACTTAAATGCTGCATACATTTCGGTGATTCCCAAACCAGGGAAGGATCCCGGCGAGATTGGGAATTACCGCCCAATATCCCTGATTAACAACGATATTAAGATTTTAACCAAGATTCTAGCTAACAGGATGGCGAGTTTTATTCCAACATACATTCATAAAGATCAGGTGGGTTTTATCCCAGGTCGACAGGGCCCAGACCAAATTAGAAGGACCATAAACATCATCTAACTTCTGCAATCCCAATGGGATGGAGGCCCCCCCTCAAGAGGACTTTCTACTGTCGATTGACCTACACAAGGCATTCGACTCCATAGACTGGGCATACCTGCCTGACATCCCACGAAGATGGGGATTTGGCCAGTATTACCTAAACCTAATACATTCACTGTACTCCAGCCCATCAGCCCAAGTTCGCCTGTTGGGTAGATACTCGGCCTCGTTCCCAATAAGAAGAGGTACCAGACAGGGATGCCCACTCTCCCCCCTTTTATTCGCTATAGCGATAGAAACTCTGGCCATAGCAATCAGAACTGGCATTAAGGGGGTAACCTGTGGGGACCAGGAACACAAATGTGCTCTTTACGTGGATGATCTCTTACTATACATTACATCTCCCTTGATCTCCACTCCAGTGGTATATAAGGTACTGAGATCTTTTAGCAAAATTTCAGGCCTGACAGTAAACATGAACAAATCAACTGCTTTAAATATCACGGTACTATCGGATCTTCTCTCACAACTTACTGTAAAGACACCCCGAGTATGAAAGGGGTTAAAGTCGTTTAGGACATTCCATACCCAAACACAAAGGCAGCTACCGAACACTCCAATCAGCCGAACAAGGAACCCATACAAATAATCCACCCCAAAAACAAGACACGGCTCTGTCTTCAGGGTCAAGCAGGAATCAACTCATTTATTATAACACATGGTCACAACAGATAAAATAACTCAGAGACTCGTTCCCCCCACCCTTGGAAAAGAGGGCAGGTTAAACTGTCCAATGACAATGGACACACAGGTCAGATGTGTTTAACGTCTCATCAGTACACAGTGTTAGCAGGGAGAGCTGTTGGAAGAATATCCCCTCCCTCCAATGCAATACACATCCTGTGATCAAAGACAGACAAACACAAACCCTCCAATGCAATACACATCCTGTGATCCAAGGCAGACAAACACAAACCCTCCAATGCAATACACATCCTGTGATCAAAGACAGACAAATACAAACCCTTCAATGCAATACACATCCTGTGATCCAAGGCAGACAAACATAATAGAACATTGGTTTGCAGGAGGCTGGCATTCAGTCCCCTCCAAAAGCCTCTTTTGCGGCTAGGTCTGTCACACTTATTAAATACTTTGACTTTTCCTGGTCCACCACAGTCATCCCCTACCTAGGAATTCTTCTAACGCTAGATATAGGTAGTTTATATAAAGCTAATTACCCCCCATGGTTCTCAAATGTAGAGGAGAACTCGAAAAATGGGCTAGATGTGGTCTGTCCTGGCTGGGAAGAGTACATGCGGTTAAGATGACACTATTACCCCGCCTTTTATATTTATTTAGTTCTCTGTCAATCCCTCTTACGAAAAGTTTCCTCCGTAAATTACAATCCGAGATAATTCGCTTTGTCTGGGGAAATAAGGGTTACAGGTGTCCGTCTAGCATACTCCTTCGCTTACAATCCCAGGGTGGATTGGGTCTGCCTGATCTATGGGGATACTATCAGGCAGCCCAACTGTCACAAATTTCAATGATCTTTGGAAAGGGCCCAAAGCCTGACTGGCTATCCATGGAAAGGAGGGCTACGCCCCTCAATACTATCGACTTCCTTATGTGGTGCGACCCAAAGAATAGGCCGGCCATAATGGCCCCCACTTTGTCACATTCCATTGCATTATGCACAAAACTATTCACACAACCGGCCCTGATCTCCTCTCTAAAACCTCTATCCCACATCTTTCACAACTCTAACTTTCCTCCAGGATTAGACATACGGGCATTTAAATGGTGGAAAGACAAAGGCCTCTACTCAGACACAGGCCACTTCCTCACACCTGCAGGCCCCCTTACCTTATCCTACTGTAAACGTAAACTGGACATGCCTGACTTGGAAAGATTCCGATTCACCCAAATCTCACATTTCTTAAACTCCATTTAGACTACTAAGCCTGATTCTCCCTCAATAACACATTATGAACATTGGTGCTCTAACATTTCTAACCAGAAAGGAGGTATATCTGTGATATATACAGCACTTATGTCGAAACTGGACAAACCGACATATGCTAGGACCTGGGAGGAGGACACCGGCAGAACGTGGACGCCAACGGATTGATTCTGATTTTGGACCCGCTCATACGCAGGTATTTGCAACATCTCCCTTATAGATGCCAGTCTAAAGGTTTTGACTAGGTGGTATTATGTTCCCGCCAGATTGGCATTGATTTATCCTGGGACGTCTTCACTGTGCTTTAAAGGTTGTGAGTTGGAAGGCACAATGCTCCACATATGGTGGTCTTGCCCCCGCATTAGATCCTTTTGGCAGAATATATTCCGAACAATCAGTACTCTAAGAACATATCAGTAGCTCCCAACCCTCACATAGCTTTACTTAACCACTCTATTCCTATTTTATCTAAGCATTCTCAAGCCCTATCCTTCTTTATTTTGCTGAGGGCCAAAATTACTATAGCTAAAGCCTGGAAAAGGCCCACTGTGTCCTTCCAATGTTGTAAGAGAAAAGTATCATGGACAATGTCCCAGGAGAAAAAAGTAGCAAAACTGCTTGACAAAATTGAGAGGTTCAATGCTACCTGGGAACCGTGGGCAATGTCCTGTAACATATGGCTTCTACCTGGAATGGAACCTGGAACTGGTAGTGCTCCTCCTCCACGGTGACACTAACTATCTCCACCTTTTCTCCTTCTCCTTCTCACACATTTCCTTTCTTCCCTTACGGGGACTACCGAGTCCCTTCTATTCACATAGCGAATTATGACCTGTTACCTCCCCCATGGGGAAAGCTTAGGGGACTGCTATCCGGCCTGTCAGCGGGATCCCACTAGCTCTATAGTACAATTATCTCTCCGCCGCTTGGGTTACACTTTTCAATTGGAGGGTTCTACTGGTACGACCTTACATTCAACCCACGGCGACCTCAGCTTCGGGACTGGTGGTGGGTGCTGGGGGGTCGCCACACACTCCTACAGGAAGTTCCCACAGGGGTGGGGGGTGTGGGGACTCCTGGGTAGTCCAACGTCCATCTCCCGGAGTTTAAATTCTAAGTTTATTGTTTTCTTCGCTTTGTTAATCCCCCTGGCGGTCCAGACCAGGCAGTCTCGCTTTTCGGAACCCTGTACACACCACAATATTGCTTTGATCCATGACTATAATTTCGATCGTTATCCATGTATGATTGCTTTACCACCGTTCCTTATGCATACTCAATGAATACAATTTTTTTTACCCGGTTATGTGGGTAGCAGACTTTAGAAGGTAACATTCCCGCTAATTTGAATAGCATTGGATCTGTGGGTTAGAAGTACCGCTCCCCTCGCTATGACACAGCTAGTACCCATTTGGGGTGTCCGGAGATGAGCGGCGCTTCCCCCACTTAGGTTGAATTGATATACCTGCACCCACTAACCACAGTTGTTTCTAAATATTCCTATTTGAAATGTGTTCTCTTATACGTTGCGTGGATATGGATTTATTATTCCACTATGTAGAAGAATGTATCAATGATTTTGCAAAACTTTAATAAAAACTGTTGAAACTAAGAAACATGCGGGAAAGATCGTCAGGCTTCCCATTCTTGTATCCGGGCCGGTAAGTGATGTGGAAGCAGAATCTTGTCAAAAAGAGAGCCCACCTGGCCTGGCGAGGTCTTAATCTTTTTGCTGTTCTTAAAGCGGAGTTCCACCCAAATTTTGAACAATATCTGTATGTATTCTCTTCCTTGCCTAGATGCTGACATGCCGTTTAAAAAAATTTAAATCGCCGTAATTACCTTTTATTTTTCTATTCTTCTTTGCACTTCCTGGTTCTCCTCCCGTGGGAGTAGGCGTGTTTCTAGCCTCTCCCAGACTCCCCCCAGCCTCCTGGGAGCTAGTCTCAGGCTTCCCAGTATGCCACTGAGCATGTGCGGGAACGAGCGGTGAATGCTGGGAGCACAGCATTCACCACATCCAGGAAATAAATGCTTGTGGGCTTTAAATGCCCACAATGAAGATGGAAACCGCCTGCAGTGAATAATATAAGTTATTCTTTCCGACGAAATCTGACACAGGCGGACATATTACACACAATATGTGAGTATGTAATGCTGAGAAGAAAATTTTGTGAATGAACTAAAAAAAAAAAAAAACGATAGATAGGTGGACCCCCGCTTTAAGAATTCCAGGTTTTTGTGATCCGTGAATACAAGAATAGGGTGCACAGCTCCCTCTAGCAAATAACGCCATTCTTCAAGGGCAGACTTAATAGCGAGTAATTCCCGATCACCAACATCGTAGTTCCTTTCAGGATTACTTAGTTTTCTAGAGAAGAAAGCGACAGGATGGAGTAGGGATTTTGTCCCTTGTCGTTGGGACAATATGGCTCCCACGGCTATTTCAGAGGCATCCACTTCAAGAACATAGGGCAGAGCAGGATCTGGGTGTTTCAGGATGGGTGCGGATGTGAAGAGGCCTTTCAGTTTTTCGAATGCTGTCTGAGCTTCTGAGGTCCATGTGAATGTCGTACGTAGCTTGGTTAGCTGGGTGATAGGGGATACGATACTGGAAAAGTCTTTAATAAACTTCCTGTAAAAATTAGCGAACCCCACAAACCGCTGTACAGGTTTCTTATCAGTAGGGGCAGGCCAATCGAGTACTGCAGATACCTTCTGTGGGTCCATGGCAATTCTGTCTGCAGAAATAATGAGCCCCAGGAACTGGATGGTGAGCTTTTCGAATTCTCATTTCTCCACCTTAGCATAGAGATGGTGTTCCCTTGGAATGGTGAATTTGATGGGACTCTAAGGAGAAAATTAAAATATCATCCAAGTAAACAATAGTAAATAAATCAAGAAAGTCCCGGAACACATCATTTACAAAATGCTGGAAGGTGGCTGGAGCATTACAGAGTCCAAAGGGCATCACCAAGTACTCAAAATGTCCGAAACGAGACCCGAAAAGCTGTCTTCCATTCATCCCCTTCTCTTATTCTGATCAGGTTGTATGCTCCTCTCAAGTCTAATTTTGTAAATATACGAGCCTCCCGTAGCCTCTGGAATAGTTCTGGAATAAGAGGTAAAGGGTATTGGTTTTTGATGGTTACCTTATTTAAGTCCCAGTAATCAATACAGGGCCAGAGGGAGTGATCCTTCTTCTCCACGAAAAATATTTGCGCTCCTGCGGGGGAAGAAGATGGCCGGATAAACACCTTATCAAGGTTCTCATCAATGTACTTATGCAATTCTTCCAGTTCTGAGAGTGGGTAGATCCTGCCTGTCACGGGCATGGCCAGAGCGGAGGCTGTTGGAGAGGACTGTGTGCAAGCCTGTTGCCCACCGATTATGGGCCCTAGCATTTGAGGTGAATGAGAAATCCAGTCTGAACTGTATTAATCGGACTCAGTCATGTATATATTGTATGGGGACTCCTTACTGTATATTTGTGTCCCTGAAGAGGGAGGGGGGATTCCTCCAGCAGCCCCCTGCTGATAAGACTGATTCATTCTGCTGGGACACATCCTGTGAGGAGATGCTGGTGTTATCAACATGTGTTTATGTTAATTGAGAGAGCTGATCACATTAGCCACCAGCCCTGGCTAATAGACGAATGGTCTAGGCTGAGGAGGGGGGAGATTGTTGTTTGTATTGTTAATTGTATTAATGTGTGAAGCCCGGTGCCCACAAGACTGTCATCTGGTCTGGGTACATTTTGTAGTAAATTAGGTCATGTTAATTAGGTTAGCTTTGAGTCATCCCTGATATAAAAAGGTCTGTGAGATCTCAAAATAAACACAGTTCTGATGTACCCCAAGACTGGTGTTGTCTAGTTCTTGGGGTTCCTATAGCCAGATCCATTGGACTCGTGTTCCAGAACTTAGGAAGCGGTATATGACGGAAGCACTCAAGCGGAGTGTGGGGCGTTCCGTGACACTGCCAAAGGGAATTTCTGTACTGGGTAAGAGATCGATAGGGTAGTCATATGGTCTATGAAGAGGGAGAGTGTCTGCGCTCTTTTTATTGAAAACGTCCAGAAAGTCATGGTAAACGCAAGGCACAAGTTTAATGGTTTCAGGGTCCATGTTAATGCAGAGGAGCGGTTCTTCAGACTTGGGTAGAGGAGGAATGCAGAATTCATTACAGTACTTAGAAGAAAAAGTCACTTCCCCTGTGACCCAGTTGATGAGGGGTTATGTGCCTTCAACCAGGGCTGCCCAAGAATGGCAGGAAATAGGGGATATGTAATTACATCTAGACGTAGCAGCTCACGATGCCCAGAAGCTGTGAGACACAGGTGGACCGTGAAGCTGTTCTTCTTGGCACGCAAAGAGAGTGCGTGCGTATTTGCAAAGGCAGAGTCCACGAAACAGCTACAGGCCCCAGAGTCCACAATGGCAGAAACAGTAAGAGTCTTTCCGGTTAACTGAAGGGAAACTGGCAGCAGGGTGTGGTTTTGACTGCAACTTAATGCCACAACTGTAGAAGATGGAAGGAGGGGTCTTTTACGATGTCTTCTGGAACAAGTCTGTAGGAAGTGCCCCTGCTCACCACAATAAAGACAGAGATTATTGCGGCGATGACGAGATCGCTCTTGTTTGGTCAGAGGGGGCCTAGGGAAGCTGGCATGTGGAATTTTCCTGATGTCAGAAACATTTCTTGGCATAGTTGAGAAGGAGGCAATTGATGGGTCCGTCGAGCAGGTAGGCATTAGATGAAGATTTACGGCTTTCTCGAACCGTATTTCACGTAGGAGACGGTCAATTTGTATGCTGAGGTGGATTAAGTCATTCAGAGAGGTAGGTATTTCCACCCTGGCGAGTTCATCTTTGACGGCTTCTGACAGGCCAAGACAAAATCGGAAATGTTAGGCCGAATCATTCCACTCGGTATCAGTGCTCCATAAACAAAAGTCCGAGACATAGTCCTCCATAGGCCTAGAACCTTGTTGTAAATGACTCAGCAAAGTCTCTGCTGTCTAGTGACGGAGGGGGTCGGCATATAATTGAGCCATGGCAGTGAAAAAGGAATTGACCGAAGCCAGGACAGGGTCGTGGTGTTCCCGAAGCTGAAATGCCCAGGCCTGGGGTTCCTCCAGCAACAAGGAGATAAGAAACCCCACCTTCACTTCCTATGTAGAGACGGGGTAGCAAAGAAAAGTAAAGTTCGCAGACATTCTGAAAAGTCCTGTACTTTTACGGTCCCCAGAAAACCGTTCGGGCAAGGGTACCCTGGGCTCAGGAAGGTAAGATAGTTCAGTTTGGGAGAAATTCATAGTTTGAGCAAAGGAATCCTTGAGTCTTGGATGCTCGGAAGTGGGAGTAAAGCTGGACGTATACTGAAGTTGGTTATGGAGGCGGGCAAAGTCCATATGCAACCCTTACAAGAAATTATGGTTTATTGCCTGGATCAACCTCCAAAAATAACTTAATCAAATGAATTGTGTATAAACCTTCATCCACACTAAGACATGGGATGCAGTTTGGGTTGCCCTAAGGGCATACAGGAAAAACTAAGAGAATACAGTTCTTGTGAGGGCAGAAAAATCCGAACACTATGGAGAAAACAAATTAATTTTATTGGTAGAAAAATTAATCACAACGCTAAAAAAACAGTTATAGAAAAAGAGGGGGCAAAGATAAGTGATTATCAAGGACCCATTAAAATAGAGACAACGTTGTCTGTGAAAACTAAAAACAAAGGGAGCCACGGCTATACATCACACATACATACCACAATCACCACTCACAGGCACTGATGACGTCGGGGTAAAAAGATAATGAATAAACAAAACAAATATTAATGAAGTGATAGGTCATTGATGTGGTATCATTGGGTATATGGATGAATGGGTGGAGCGTGCTAGTAGAAGTTCATTGGGTGTGTTGGTTCAGCACGGTCAGTAAAACATGTAGACCCAGACCATATTGAGTGAGTAGGATAAACAGCGGATGCAGCCGGCAAGCTTGCCTGAATGATGTTAGGTGAATAGCAGAGGGGGAATGACATGAAGGGTAATGGCAGAAGCAGCAGGGGAAGTGCTAATAGCTGGGAGAGAGCATCCAAGTATACAATTATAGACTGGATCAATACATCTCTCACCGGTTAGAGGGTGTCCACCGTCCTCATGTAGCGATACTCTACACCAGGAAGTTTCTGGCTGACAATATTACTCCATCTTAAACCATGTTCCTACCAAAAAGTCGGAGCCCTCGCTGTGTGTTGGTTACCACGCTTGAGATTGCGCGACCGTCCAAGGTGGAAAAGGGACAGTCGTTAGCTGTTCATTCCTTGCTGACACTCCATCCAGTGAAGCACGCGGTTCTGGAGTGACGTGCTGACATCATGCTGCTGACGCGTTTCACCAGCCAATGAACGCTGGTTTCTTCTTTTAGTTTTCACAACGTTGTCTCTATTTTAATGGGTCCTTGATAGTCACCCTCTTTTTCTATAATTGTTTTTTTAGCGTGGTGATGAATTTTTGTACCAATAAAATTAATTTGTTTTCTCCATAGTGTTCGGGTTTTTCTGCCCTCTTAAGAGGACTGTATTCTATTAGTTTCTCCATATGCAACCCATGCAAGGGTTGACAGCAGAGAGACCTCCCTTTTAGACTCCATTACTGGATGACTGGTACTGTCACGTACCTGAAGGGAGACTGAATTGATGAGGTCGGCCTCTCTTGTATCTCCAGTCCAGGTCCAGTGAAACAGAAGGAGCCAAGGAACAGGAGGCACGCGATTGCCTGCAGGTGGGAACCGGGAACCCTGTTGCAGGAAGTCACAGCTGGTCGCAAGACAGTAGTTGCAGAGCAGGAAGTCGCAGCTGGTCGCTGGACTGTAGTTGCAGACACTCGGGTAGTTGTGCTGGGCCAAGCTGGGCACCAGGGCCAGGTCACAGGGATAGCCGGGTTCGTCAACAGCCGGGCAGCAGGGTACTGGTACATCAGGCAGAGACGGGTCAGATGGGAAGCCGGGTTTGTCAACAGGCGGGCAGCAGGGTACCAGAACATCAGGCAGAGACGGGTCAGATGGGAAGCCGGGATCAGGAACCAGAGATCAGGTATAGCAGAGTTCAGAGACGGGTAAACAGGAGCCAAGGTCAGCAACGGGAATCAAGCAGAATAACACAGGTTCAGAGTAACAGGGACACAACTGAAGACCAGTCAGCACAGCATGCGCACGAGCGTGCACGTACATCTGTGGTCTCCCGTGTGCGTGCGCATTCGCACCAGCAAGCGCCAGGCAATTTCTGCTGGTTTCCTTACAGTCTGGTATGGATTTTAGGGGGGACCCCTACGCCATTTTTTTTTTTAAATTGGCGCAGGGTTTTCCTTTAGAAATGTCATTTTCCCGTGATACTGTTCTAAACACAGGAAAAATGTGCCACTTTAGAGGCATACTATAGACACTAGGGTTGTCCCGATACCGATACTGGTATCGGTATCGGCACCGATACCGAGCATTTGCCCAAGTACTTGTACTCGGGCAAATGCTCCCGATGCTTCCCCCGATACCTAGAGGACAGCTGTGATCGGCGCGTGGGGGAGTTACAAGATTCTCCCCCAGCGGCTTTCACCAGCTTTAGTGACATACAGCGGTGATCGCTCACAGCTGACTGTCACTGCATCCTCCTCCATGCCCCCTCCGTTCCTCTGTGCCTCTCCGCTGTCCCCTGCATTCCTCTCTCCTTATCTGTCCCCCTCCGTACTCCCCCTTCGTTCCTCTCTCCTTATCTGTCCCCCTCCATTCTCCCCCTCCGTTCCTCTCTCCTTATCTGTCCCCTGCATTCCTCTCTCCTTATCTGTCCCCTCCGTTCTCCCCCTCAGTTCCTCCGTCCTCCCCTGCCTTCCTTTGTGTATGGATAGAGTCAGCTGACTCTGTCCATTCACATAACTGATACATTGTAATCTCCTGTGATTACGATGTGTCAGTTTATGAATGGAGAGGAGCCGCTGTCTTCTCTCCATTCATTCTCAGTGCAGCTGACGCTGCAGAGAAAGGGACTGGGGAATCTCTATCCTCTGTCTCTTTCTCTGTCTCAAGGGGGAGATATCAGAAGTCTGTTAAGACCCCTGATATCTCACCAAAGCCCCCCAAAAGGGCTGATTAAAAAAAAAAAAAAATAATAAAGAATAAAAAAATATTATTGTAAAAAATAAAAATTGTAAAAAAAACCCAAAAAAAACACACACACATACAACGTTCACCCCCCCCCCCCCAAAAAAATAGCAAAAAAAAAACTGTCACGTGACATTAAAAAAAAAGTATCGGTAATCGGTATCGGCGAGTACTTGAAAAAAAGTATCGGTACTTGTACTCGGTCCTAAAAAAGTGGTATCGGGACAACCCTAATAGACACCCCCCAGGCACGATATTTAAAGGAATATTTTATTTTTATTGTTTCACATTAAGCATTAAAAAAATCACTGCTCCCGAAAAAACTGACGTTTTTAAAAAAAAATTTGCATTGATACATGTCCCCTGGGGCAGGACCCAAATCCCCAAACACTTTTTATGACAATACCTTGCATAAAAGCCTTTCATGTTAGTGTCCATAGACTTTAACGGTGTTCTGGCGGCTTTCGAATTTGCCCGGAACACCGCATATTGTTCGGCCTGAACTCATGCTCAGGCCAAACCGTTCGCCCATCCCTACTAGTCAGGCCTCAAGGGTTACTCGCCACCAGTTGCTCCACCTAAACCCTACCCTGTCCCGCCCCTAATTCCGCCCGAAAACATGCTCTCATAAATTATCCCATGAACTGACACTTAAATGTTTTATCAAGAATTAAGTTATAAAAATAAATATTAACAACACCTTTATCCGTGCAGCCTCACCTGTGCCTAACAATGCAGCCTCTCCTGTGCCCAACAATGCAGCCTCACCCATGTCCACCAATTCAGCCTCATCCGTGTCCAACAATGCAGCCTGCCCGTGTCCACCAATGTATCCACCCCGTGTCCACCGATGCATTCGCCCCATGTCCACCAATGCATCCGCCCCATGTCCACCAATGCAGCCTGCCCGTGTCCACCCATCTCCTATACCAGGTATTAGGAGACATGGGGGAATGGGAGCAGACTCCTACTACACACCCAGCTAGGATGGACTACAAGTCCCAGAATTCCACAAAAAAAACTGCAGAAAGAACATACCCTAGAAGCCCACTGAAGTCCTAGTATAAATAATAAAGTCAGTAATGCTAGTGTCCACAGTGAGCAACTAAATCACTTGTTGAGTCCCACACAGCCCATCAGAAGAAATGTGTCTTGCATGATCTGCAGCCAATTCATCCATGGGATGGATCAAACCTGTGAAATGGCTCTACCTCAGCTTCAAGGATGGCAGTGACAGATGGAGTAGATTGGTTTATTGTACATCAATGTATCCTTACAAAAACAAACAATCTCAATGTATCCTTTCGGAGAACAAACAGCCAGCCAGTGAAAAAGTGCTGGATAGTTAGGTCACATAGCCGGAGAGGTAGAGGGGACAGGCCAGGCTGTGTAAAAGTCTCCCACATGTGGTATCACCATACTCAGGAGGAGTAGCATAATATATTTTGGGGCATAATTTTTGCTATGTACATGCTATTTGTTAGAAATATTTTACAAATGAACAATTGTAAAAAAAAAAGCGTTTTCATTTTCTTTCCACATTTTCCAAAAACTTGTGGAAAAAAATGACATGTTCAAAAGAATCATTATGCCTCATAGAATATACATTGGGGATGTTTACTTTCCAAAATGGGGTAATTTTTTGTGTGTTTCCATTGTCCTGGTGCTCCAGGACCTTCAAAATTGTAAAGCCACGTACACACGGGCAAATTTTCAACTGGACTGGTCCGACAGACTTTCAACGGACTTTTGACGGACTTCCAACTGACTTTTTAACGAACGGACTTGCCTATACACGATCACACCAAAGTCCGATGGATTCGTACGTGATGACGTACACCGGACTAAAATAAGGAAGTTGATAGCCAGTAGCCAATAGCTGCCCTAGCGTCGGTTTTTGTCCATCAGACTAGCATACAGACGAGCGGATTTCTGGGTCCGGCGGAGTTACAACGTAAAGATTTAAAGCATGTTCCAAATCTAAAGTCTGTCAGATTTGCAACCGGAAAAGTCCGCTGAAGGTCCGATGAAGCCCACACACGATCGGATTGTCCGCTGGACTCTGTCCGTCGGACCAGTCCGGTCGGAAAGTCCGACCGTGTGTACACTGCATAAGAGGTAGTCAAGAAATGAAATGTGTCATTTTATGTCCCTAGAACGCCTGATGGTGCTCCCTGCATGTTGGGCCTCTCTATGTGGCCATGCTGTGTAAAAGTCTCACACATGTGGTATCTTCATATTCAGGAGAAGTAGCAGAATGTATTTTAGGGTGTAATTTCAAGTATGCATATGCTGTGTGTGAGAAATAACCTATTAATATGACAATTTTGTGAAAAAAAAAAGGAACAAGAAAAAAAAAATCTTCATTTTGCAAAGAATTGTGGAAAAAAATTACAACTTCAAAAAACTCACCATGCCTCTTACTAAATATCTTGGAGTGTCTACTTTCTAAAAAGGTGTCATTTGGGGGTATTTGTACTGTCCTGGATTGTTAGGGTCTGAAGAAATGAGATAGGCCATCAGTATATCAGGTGTGATCAATTTTTAATGAGTGTCACCATAGCTTGTAGACTCTATAACTTTCACAAAGACCAAATAATATGCACTTATTTAGGTTATTTTTACCAAAGATATGTAGCATTATAAATTTTGTGCAAAATTTATTAAGAAAAATTGCTCATTTGCAAACTGTTATAACAGAAACAAAATGTTCGGTCTTTTCTCAGTTATAGCGCAAAAAATAAAAAAACCAGGGGTGATTAAATACCACCAAAAGAAAGCCGTATTTGTGGGAAAAAAGACAACATTTTCATATTGGTACAGTGTTGCATGACTGAGTAATTGTCATTCAAAATGTGAGAGCACTGAAAGTTGGTTAGGAAGGGGGTTTAAGTGCCCAGTGGTAAGTAGTTAAACTAAATTAAACCCATTAATCTTCAATGTGAGCCCTCCTCCCCTTTTCCTTGCCTACAAGATTATCCGTGATCCATTCCATTGTTTCTTCATGTTCACCACTGGACCCAGTAATGTTAAGTTACTCTCAACCTATACTAGCAACTGTGCATTTTTTTCCTGCATTGACTTATTGGCCAAATGTTGCAGCCATTGTTATTGTTAATTGCATTCTCGCAATAAAAAAATAAAAAAATATACATTATTTGGATGTACATAAAAAAATTATATTTCATAAACAGCAATATATCCAAAAACTATCAACTGTTCAATCTGATTTACGATTTCAGAACTGCAATACGTTTCCTTCTGTGTATGAATACTTCTGAGATTCACATTTATTTAGTATAATTTGCTGTTGCTTGTCTGAACAATGGTCACAGCTCACAAAGAGAACTATTGTGACTTGTCATTCATAAGTCATATTCTGGATAATCAATCCTGAAATAATTTTTTGCTGATACAGTAACAATCATTTTCAACAACAAGCTCTGTAATATAAATACAATACAGCTGTGACCTATTCCAAATGATCAGTTGTTAGCTTTCATTCTCTAAATGGCACCAGAAAAGTGAAGCATAGATTTTCATTAATTGCTGCAAGCAATATTTTTACAGTTCTTTTGATTTGATAAAACAGCACAGGTGTACTGCATAGAGGAGTGAAGAAAGTCCTTGAATTATGTACTCTTTCTTCAATTTATAGTCCACATGTAACTATGTTAATGTAGCACCCTGGTTCTAAACAGGGCTGTTAATAAATCTAGTTGTGCTAGGTGGTAACTAACCTGGCTAATTGGTAGTCTTTGATCCACTGATTTCTGTCCTAAGTGGTACTGTTGATTTTGGCATTAGGATGATAGACTACAGTGAAATCAGGTGATGAGTAAACAAGTTGTCTCAGCCAATTAGCAGGAGTTCCTTTTGAGCCGCTTTGCATGCTGAAATAGGCTATTTATTCGTGAGGAGTCAGGTGATCGGGGTTCTTCCTGCCTGGGGCTGTGGCCCGGGTGGATGTGTGTCAAACAGCTCCTGGCTGCTAGGCCTGAAGCCTGAGGCCTATCCAGGAGTCCTACTGGCTGCTAGGTCTACGTGAGGCCTATCCAGTAATTCAAGGGTGTGTAAAGGAGGAGCAGCAGAGGTTAAGCCCGGAGCCTGGGGTGGAACCACGTGTGTTAGAGGCTCAGCCTGAGGGGAGCCTGTCCATTGCTGGAGGTAAAGGAGAGGCAGTTGCCGGAGGGATGACCACTCCTGTTACCAGAGGCAAGTGTGAGTTCTGAAGGAGTACCAGAGCAGACGCTTCACTAACCAGGGGGGGTGAAGTGAATGGAAAAGTTTCAGTGGAGACTCATCCAGGAATACAGCAGGTAGCTGCGAGTAAAGCTCGAAGGAGTACAGTGGGTAGCTGTAAGTAAAGCTTGAAGATAAGTACGGCGGTCAGCTGTGGGTGAAGCTAAGGGATCTATCAGGTAGCTGAGAGTCCAAGAAGTCCAGTGAGAGACTGTGAGCTGAGCTTGAGGATCCACAGTGGGATACTGTGAGTTGAGCTTGAGGATCTACAGTGGGATACCGTGAGTTAAACTGGAAGATCTAGAGTGAGATTACTGAGAGGGGAGTTGTTGCTATAGGAGACAGCAGTTGCTACAAGATACAGATTGCTGCATTCAGCTTAAAGGCCCTTTTTCTGTGTTGCTGACTACCTAGTTCTATTTTTGTCTGCAGAGTTTTCCTAATTGCTATTGCATTTGCCTAAGGGTGTCCGGTGCCCGAACCCTCTCTCCCACCGTTCCTGTTAAGAGATATAAAATCTCTTTGTTCATGTTTACAAAAAGTTCCACCTTGCACCACGCCCTCTATGCCTAGTAACCTGAACCCTGAGGAGGAATGTCAGTTCTCCCTGGCTCTGGGGGTCACCACCAGGCCCTTAGAAGTCAGGGAGACTGCTACATTAAAAACAGAATGGGGTAATTTACCAAAACTGAAGAGTGCAAAATCTGGTGCAGCTCTGCATAGAACCTAATCAGCTTCCAGTTTTTTGAGGTTTTTTTTGTCAAAGCTTAACCTCTTCCTAACTGCGCTATAGCTGAAGGATGGCTACAGCGCGATCTCACATTTCCGGGAAGGCGTCTGTCAGGAAAGGTTCCCTCCGCTGGTAATATCTATCATTTGGCGTGCAGTACTAAGGTCTACCAGCAGGTGTCTCTGGCAGTTTGGAACTGTCAGAGCTTTTTCCTGCTGGTAATATGTCATCTTTGGGCCGCAGCGGATGGATCCTGGCAGTGTGGAGCAGGCATTACCTTCTGCAGTTAGGCATCACCTGACTTTGATAGCAGCTATAGTATAAATACCCGGCAAGTGCACACACACCTTACCCTGGTATTGTCCTTGTGCCCTGACCTACAGCCTGTTTATCTGTGATCCTGATCCTGGACCTGAACCCTTATTCCTGAATCCTGTATCCTGAACCTGTTTGTTTCTGTTCCTGTATCCCTGGATCCTGGCCCTGCAGCCTGATTCCTTCCATCTTGGTCCCTGTCTGTTTACTCCAGGTCCCCCATCTGCTGATCTCCTGTTTATGACCCTGGCCTGGCTTGACTACGATTCTGGTACTCCCTTTTGCTATATATATACTGGTTGGTTTATTATCACTGTTTGGTTGTTCAGTTTGTTCATTCTGTTTGTATTGGTGGTGTGTTCACATTTATATGCATTCACTTTAATAAACTTATTTACTTTCACCTGTTTATGTCTGGTTCACTCTGTCGCAGTCACACAGTTCTGGTCACATCTGGCTTATGACAGAATACTAGGGCCATCCCTGACCAGAAGTGGCTGCACAGGGGAACCATTTTGATTCAGTTTGGTTGCAAACATGAATACCGATGAGGTTATTTATTTTTCTCTGCTGGCATCTGAAAGTAGTGATTATTGCCACCAGGCTGTGAAAGGACGGTCTAGTGACCAGTTGTTTGCAGCTATCCGTTTGGTTCACTCCCTGGTCGATCAGGGTTATATATTGTTTGGGGAGGTGCAGCCTTTGATCAAGATCTGTGATGAGCTGGCCCTGCCCTGCATTCCAGAGGGCCATGATGATTTCACTCCTCCTTTTAATGTGAATCAGGTTGCATCCCTAGTGTGGCTTTTTCAAGATGATCCCGCCGATTTTTGTGAGCACTACTCAGCCTGTTCCCCACAGATGATTGCTAAGTGCATTGTGTCTGCTCAGTCTTTTGTTAGACAGGGATATTTAAAACTACAGTTTGTACAACCTATACTTTCAGCATGGTCTGACAGCCAAACAAACCACCTATGCCATCAGACACCAGCCTACCCAAATGTATGTTTCCCCATCAGCCATGTCAACCTGAGTTGCAGCCTAGTATACGCTGCTCCCAACCAAATACTCATATCTGGTCTCTGCTCCCTGTACCTATCCTGCATTCAACCCACCTGCCTCTTCCCTGCTGCCTACAAACCCACAAGATCTTCCCCCAGCTACTGTTACCTCTTCTCTGCCATATCCCAATCCTCCTTTCCAGGCTGCTGCACCCCTTGCCTACAGTCCTGCTGTCACCTAGCTTCATTGGCTAAGCCAAAGAAAAAACTAAAGCTTTTCCCAACCAAAACGATCCTGCCATTAACCCAGCCTGCCTCCACACCCACCAATCTGTCCTAGCTTGAAGTTCTGGTGCCAGTAGCCCAGCCCAAAGTGCCAGAGTTCCAGCCCGAAGTGCCAGAGTTCCAGCCCGAAGTGCCAGAGTTCCAGCCCGAAGTGCCAGAGTTCCAGCCGGAGGTGCCAGAGTTCCAGCCGGAGGTGCCAGAGTTCCAGCCGGAGGTGCCAGAGTTCCAGCTGGAGGTGCCAGTGTTCAGCCGGAGGTGCCAGTGTTCCAGCCTGAAGAGCCAGAGCCAGCATTCCAGCCTGAAGAGCCAGAGCCAGCATTCCAGCCTGAAGAGCCAGATCCAGCGTTCCAGCCTTAAGAGCCAGAGCTAGCGTTCCAGCCTGCAGAGCCAGAGCCAGTGTTTCAGCCTGAAGAACCAAAGCCAGCGTTCCAGCCCGAAGAACCAGAGCCAGCGTTCCAGCCTGAAGTCCCGGTGTCTGTTTCCCGGTCTGAGGGTGCGTTTCCCGTTTCCTGGCCTGCGGAGCCTGCTGCCCAGCCTGATGTGTTCCTGTCTGCTGCCCAGTCTGATGTGTTCCTGTCTGCTGCCCAGCCTGATGTGTTCCTGTCTGCTGCCCAGCCTGATGTGTTCTTGTCTGCTGCCCAGTCTGATGAGCCTCTGTCTGCTGCCCAGCCTGATGAGCCTCTGTCTGCTGCCCAGCCTGATGAGCCTCTGTCTGCTGCCCAGCCTGATGAGCCTCTGTATGCTGCCCAGCCTGATGAGCCTCTGTCTGCTGCCCAGCCTGATGAGCCTCTGTCTGCTGCCCAGCCTGATGTGTTCCTGTCTGCTGCCCAGCCTGATGTGTTCCTGTCTGCTGCCCAGCCTGATGTGTTCCTGTCTGCTGCCCAGCCTGATGTGTTCCTGTCTGCTGTCCAGTCTGATGTGTTCCTGTCTGCTGTCCAGTCTGATGAGCCTCTGTCTGCTGCTCAGCCTGATGTGTTCCTGTCTGCTGCCCAGCCTGAGGTGTTCCTGTCTGCTGCCCAGCCTGAAGTGTTCCTGTCTGCTGCCCAGCCTGAGGTATTCCTGTCTGCTGCCCAGCCTGATGTGTTCCTGTCTGCTGCCCAGTCTGGTGAGCCTCTGTCTGCTGCCCAGCCTGATAAGCCTCTGTCTGCTGCCCAGCCTGATGAGCCTCTGTATGCTGCCCAGTCTGAACAGCCTCTGTCTGCTGCCCAGCCTGATGAGCCTCTGTCTGCTGCCCAGCCTGATGTGTCCCTATCTGCTGACCAGCCTGATGTGCCTCTGTCTGCTGCCCAGCCGGATGAGCCTCTGTCAGCTGCCCAGCCTGATGTGTTCCTGTCCACTGCCCAGCCTGATGTGTTCCTTTCTGCTGCCCAGCCTGATGTACCACTGTCTGCTGCCCAGCCTGATGAGCCTCTGTCTGCTGCCCAGCCTGATGTGCCACTGTCTGCTGCCCAGCCTCATGTGCCACTGTCTGCTACCCATCTTGATGTACCCGTGCCTGCTGCCCAGCTTGGTGTGCCCTTGCCTGCTGCCCAGCTTGATGTGCCCTTGCCTGCTGCCCAGCTTGATGTGCCTGTGCCTGCTGTCCTGCTTGATGTGCCTGTGCCTGCTGCCCCGCTTGATGTGCCTGTCCCTGCTGCCCTGCATGATGTGCCTGCTGCCCGGCTTGACTTATTGTCCAACCTGATGTGACTTTGCCCGCTGCCCGGCTTGACGTCATGGACTTTCCCCAGCAACAGCTAGTTGGAGCGTCCCAAGGTCGCTCCTTCGGGGGGTAATATCTATCATTTGGCGTGCAGTACCGAGGTACACCAGCAGGTGTCTCCTGGCAGTTTGGAACTGTCAGAGCTTTTTCCTGCTGGTATTATGTCATCTTTGGGCCGCAGTACTGGCATCACCTGACTTTGATAGCATCTTTAGTATAAATACCCGGCAAGTGCACACACACCTTGCCCTAGTATTGTCCTTGTGCCCTGACCTGCAGCCTGTTTATCTGTGATCCTGAACCTGGACCTGAACCCTGATTCCTGTATCCTGAACCCTGAACCTGCTTGTTTCTGTTCCTGTATCCCTGGATCCTGGCCCTGTAGCCTGATTCCTTTCATCTTGTTCCCTGTCTGTTTACTCCTGGCCCCCCTTCTGCTGATCTCCTGTTTATGATCCTGGCCTGGCTTGACTATGATTTTGGTACTCCCTTTTGCTATATATATACTAGTTGGTTTATTATCACTGTTTGGTTGTTCAGTTTGTTCACTCTGTATTGGTGGTGTGTTCACATTTATATGTGTAGCAGTCGCATTTTTGCTCAATAATCTAATGCTATGTTGTCCTATGTACAGTGTTATAAGTTAGTGTTTGGCACCATCTAGCGGCCAAAATTGTGAATGGACTTTATTTTATCTTTCTTTCTCAAGAATGTGAGAAGATGATAGGAAGTGACTGTTTGCATTTCACATTAACTTGACCTACCCACAATGCCTAGTGACCTCCCATGAGCACCAAGAAACTGAACTGCATGCTGGGTAGGTTATAAAAGGCCCTGTGCGGCCATTTTCTTTCTCTTGTTCCTGGGATGCATGACCTGCCAGCAGGGCTCTGTGGTTGTGTGTGCCCCACAGAGTTGCAGCCTACCTTGTCCGGAGCGGAACAGCCAGCGATCCTGCCTTAGATCACAGCGTGCTAGTGCAGCAGTGTGATCATTCCAGAGACCCTTGGAGGTAACTGAGGACTCCCGGTCGTCTGTGAGCAACCTTTGATCTGGCCTTACATCACAGCGTGCTGGAGCAGAAGTGTGATCGATCCAGAGACCCTGGAAGGAGGTAACCGAGGACTCCCGGTCGTCTGTGAAACAGAACAGCGTGATGGCGTGGCCACGGCGAACGAACTGATATACTGTGGAGCGGAGGCATCCATCTACCAGGACCCAGTGTGGTGAGAGGGCTACTGCCCAAAGTTTCATAGACGCACTTTCACACACTTGCATCTATAACACAGTGCTGGGACCTGTAGTCCCACAGAGGAGATTTAAAGGGATAAAGACTGAGTTTAATATAGGCCTCAAGGCTGCACTTCACTACAGTTTGACATTGTGTTATACCAAATACTTGCACCGAAGATAGTTGCAGTGCTGCCGCACCACAACAATAGTTCACCACCTGTATTGCTTTGACCCAGGTTTGTTAACCACTGGATTACAATGTAACCTACACATAGCTAGTAGAAGACAGAAGAGAAGAAGGACTGCCTCTGTTAACGCAAGGCCTTGCATTCTATTGTTCCACAGGGTTATTGTGATATAAAGCAGTGGGAGCTCCCTAAGAATTGTGCTATGCTTTATTAAAATAGTGTTGGTCTCTTTTGCATAAACAGAGCGTGCTAAGAGTGGGACAGTGCCCATAGTGAAGTCAGTTCACTCTGCCATTGGTCCCATTGTATAGAAGCATTTCTAAGCAGTTAATTTAAACAACTGTTATTTGTATAGTACTGTTGTGAACTTAATCTGTTGGCTGTCACACTACGTTGGTCTGACAGTACAACTACTGTAATTACTACTTTAAAGCAGATACAGTAAAATCTTATTCCTGTTTAAGTACTATTGTGTGGAGTGTTGTTTTCCTTTGAATTGCTGACCAGGTGGAGAGCTGGAGGTTAAAGGTAAAGACAAAAGGTATATTATATTATATATTGTGGAATTGTCTTTAAATTTTTGCTGCACACTAACACTGCACCACAGCTGTGTCAAGGGGACTGAGTCAAATTAAGGGGGTGTAGGAGCAGAGTACAGGCCCAATCAAAATATCAGCAGCTCCTTCGGGGGTCAGTGCTACATGTGGGGGCTCGTCCGGGATACTGTAACTCTGCAATCAACCCCCCCAGATACCCCCTTGGCACTATTATGGACCTTGATGCTGCAATTCAGAGGTGCAAAAAAGCAATCGCCCGCAGAAAGGCGAGTGTGAACTTTGGACATCCTGGAAAGGCCTGGGAGGAAGTAGGTCAGTCCAGGGTCCTGAGAGCGACCGCTGACACAATATCTTGGTCTCCACCCATCCAACAAAGCAGGGGGAGCGACCCTGAACTGGAGCAGCTGACACTCCAGCTGCAAAGAGAGATGACCAAGATGATGATGTTGATCGGGTCATCGGATCTCATGTCTGAGTAAGACACCTTGAAGATGCAAGTGTCCCAGATGGCAGAGATGATGAACAAATTGATGGCAGAACGTACTGGGTTGTCTGGCCAAAAGCCCAAGAAGCAAGATGTCTGTCAAAACTGTGGAGGTGTAGGTCACTACCAGCGAGTATGTCCTAGTCCACGATGGGAGACAGAAGACTGGCGTAGACCTCAGAGAAGTGACCCAAGGATGGAGAGAAGATCCGGGCCTTCAAAAAGAATTCTCCCTGAGTCTGCAAGGGAGCAATGGAGAACACCTGCTGTTTATACTGTTTCAGTGGGAAATGCCTATCAGTCCCTAAACCGACGACGGAAGCGGTGTGCTCAGCGCCGAAAGCTGAAGAGAGCACAAGTCCAAGTATGCCAATCTGTTGTTACAGATGTTTCTAACAGGCCTCCTACCCAATTGGTAGGCCCTCTGCCTGTAGTGCCTATTCTGATTGAAGGGATTTATACCAGAGCCATCCTTGATACAGGTGCCCAGGTTACCCTGATGACCAGAGACTTTTACAAGAGGTACCTGTCATACCTGCCCTTGGAAAAGTTGGAAGACTTAAAGGTTCAGGGTGTTCAAGCAGAAAATTACCCTTGTGATGGATGTCTGCGGATCAAGTTGTCATGTGATCCATTGAAGGCTTGGAAGCCTCAGAACTTTGAGACACTGGCCATTGCCTGCTCTTGGTTGCCAGGGTCCACAAGAAGTTCGTTGATTGTTGGAATCCAATGAGGATCTGGTGAAGCGGCTGTTAGCCCCTGTTGTTCCCAGATGTGATCCTTTACCCTCACTGCCAGAAGAAGGGTCGGAAGTGTCTCCTTCTCCCACAATGGATGAAGAAATATCCAAAACAGAAGTGGAAGAAACCTACCTGCAGGAGGCAGAAGTAATTGAACGCAAAGAGAAGGCTAGTGAGCCTACAGTGTCTGAGTCAAAGAATCAGAGGAAACGAAGAGTAATTTCCAAACTCAAGAGACCAATCTGTGATATGTTGGATGAGAGTTCCACAAAAGTTGTTCTCACCCCTCAAGGGTTGTCAGGAGAGTCTGACCTTCTCACCACAGATTTGGTGAGAACAAACCCCATCTCACCCCTTGACACATCTGTACCAGACACCAAGGTGTCGGCTGTGGGTACACAGAACAGCTTCCCATCACACGAAAACTGGTGGGAGGCTCCTTTGTCGGTATTATACAACCGCTTAGAAGCAAAAATGTGTAATGGAAACATGATCTTGCATATCTTTGGGGACCAAAGAGTCAAAGCAGGGGGAGTGTGTAGCGGTCGCATTTTTGCTCAATAATCTAATGCTATGTTGTCCTATGTACAGTGTTATAAGTTAGTGTTTGGTACCATCTAGCGGTCAAAATTGTGAATGGACTTTATTTTATTTTTCTTTCACAAGAATGTGAGAAGATGATAGGAAGTGACTGTTTACATTTCACATTAACTTGACCTACCCACAATGCCTAGTGACCTCCCATGAGCACCAAGAAACTGAACTGCATGCTGGGTAGATAATAAAAGGCCCCGCGCCGCCATTTTCTTTCTCTTGTTTCTGGGACGCATGGCCTGCCAGCAGGGCTCTGTGGGTGTGTGTGTCCCACAGAGTTGCGGCCTACCTTGTGCAGAGCAGAACAGCCAGCGATCCTGCCTTAGATCACAGCGTGCTAGTGCAGCAGTGTGATCATTCTAGAGACCCTTGAAGGAGGTAACCGAGGACTCCCGGTCGTCTGTGAGCAGCCTTTGATCCAGCCTTACATCACAGCATGCTGGAGCAGCAGTGTGATCGATCCAGAGACCCTTGACGGAGGTAACCGAGGACTCCCGGTCATCTGTGAAATGGAAAAGCATGATGGCGTGGCCGCGGCGAACAAACTGAGATACTGTGGAGCGGAGGCATCCATCTACCTGGACCCAGTGTGGTGAGAGGGCTGCTGCCCAAAGTTTCATAGACACACTTTCACACACTTGCATCTATAACACAATGCTGCTGGGACCTGTAGTTCCACAGAGGAGATTTAAAGGGATAAAGCCTGCAATTCACTACAGTTTGACATTGTGTTATACCAAATTACTTGCACCGGAGATAGTTGCAGTGCTGCCGCACCACAACAATAGTTCACCACCTGTATTGCTTTGACCCAGGTTTGTTAACCACTGGATTACAATGTAATCTACACATAGCTAGCAGAAGACAGAAGAGAAGAAGGACTGCCTCTGTTAACGCAAGGCCTTGCATTCTATTGTTCCACAGGGTTATTGTGATATAAAGCAGTGGGAGCTCCCTAAGAATTGTGCTATGCTTTATTAAAATAGTGCTGGTCTCTTTTGCATAAACAGAGCGTGCTAAGAGTGGGACAGTGCCCATAGTGAAGTCAGTTCACTCTGCCATTGGTCCCATTGTATAGACGCATTTCTAAGAGGTTAATTTAAACAACTGTTGTTTGTATAGTACTGTTGTTAACTAAATCTGTTGGCTGTCACACTACGTTGGTCTGACAGTACAACTACTGTAATTACTACTTTAACCACTTCCCGCCCACGGACGTCATATGACGTCCTGGGCTTTGGGCGGGTATATCTGAATGATGCCTGTAGTTTCAGACATCATTCAGATATTGCCGGTTTCAGCCGGAGAATCTCTACACCATAGGAATGATCATAGCGGCCGTTCCGCCGCTTGATCGTTCCTATGGGAGGCGAGAGGGGACTCCCCCCCCTTCCACCGCCCTCCGGTGCTTGCTCCGACTCACCGTTACTATCGGTGAGGCGGAGAGCGGATCCGCCGGCGCCGGATGTAGATCATAGAGATTTCTGGTGGACCAGATGGTCGCCGGAGTCTCTATGATCATCGGAGGCCGGGCGCGATGTTATGACGTCACGCCCGGCCTCTCCATTCAAAAAAACGGCGCCGCTTCGGCTGGGAAGCGGTGATCATTTTATTTATTTTTTTTATTTCAGGCTTCCCAGCCTAGAGGTGAGATATGGGGTCTTATTGACCCCATATCTCACTATTAAGAGGACCTGTCATGTTCCTATTACAAGGGATGTTTACATTCCTTGTAATAGGAATAAAAGTGATTAAAATTTATTTTTTTTTAAAAAGTGTCAAAATAAAAAAAAAAATATATAATTATCAATAAAAAAAAAAAAAATTTTTAAAGCGCCGCTGTCCCCGTGTGCTCGCACGCAGAAGCAAACGCATACGTAAGTCCCGCCCACATATGAAAACGGTGTTCAAACCATACATGTGAGGTATCGCCACGAACGTTGGAGCGATAGCAATCATTTTGTCACTAGACCTACTCTGTAACTCAAAACATGTAACCAGTAAAAAAATTTCAAGTGTCGCCTATGGGGATTTTTAAGTACCGAACATTGGCGCCATTCTATGAGCGTGTGCAATTTTGCAGCGTGACATGTTAGGTATCTATTTACTCGGCGTAACTTCATCTTTCACAATATCCAAAAATATTGGGCTAACTTTACCGTCTTGCTTTTTTTTAAAAACACAAAACTGTTTTTTTCCCCAAAAAAACGCGTTCGAAAAATTCCTGCGCAAATACCGTGTGAGATAAAAAGTTGTAACAACCGCCATTGTATTCTCTAGGGTTTTTGCTAAAAAAAACATATATAATGTTTGGGGGTTCTATGTAATTTTCTAGCAAAAAAATTATGATTTTTACAGGAGGAGAGAAATGTCAGAATTGGCCTGGTAAGGAAGTGGTTAAAGCAGATACAGTAAAATCTTATTCCTGTTTAAGTACTATTGTGTGGAGTGTTGTTTTCCTTTGAATTGCTGACCAGTTGGAGAGCTGGAGGTTAAAGGTAAAGACAAAAGGTATATTATATTATATATTGTGGAATTGTCTTTAAGTTCTTGCTGAACACTAATAGGGCGTATACACGGTCGGACTTTGTTCGGACATTCCGACAACAAGATCCTAGGATTTTTTCCGACGGATGTTGGCTCAAACTTGTCTTGCATACACACGGTCACACAAAGTTGTCGGAAAATCCGATCGTTCTAAACGCAGTGACGTAAAACACGTACGTTGGGACTATAAACGGGGCAGTGGCCAATAGCTTTCATCTCTTTATTTATTCTGAGCATGCGTGGCACTTTGTCCATCGGATTTGTGTACACACGATCGGAATTTCCGACAACGGATTTTGTTGTCGGAAAATTTTATCTCCTGCTATCCAACTTTGTGTGTCGGAAAATCCAATGGAAAATGTCCGATGGAGCCCACACACAGTCGGAATTTCCGACAACACTCTCCGATCGGACATTTTCCATAGGAAAATCCGACCGTGTGTACGGGGCATTACACTGCATCACAGCTGTAGGAGCAGAGTACAGGCCCAATCAAAATATCAGCAGCTCCTTCGGGGGTCAGTGCTACATATGCATTTACTTTAATAAACTTATTTACTTTCACCTGTTTATGTCTGGTTCACTCTGTCGCAGTCACACAGTTCTCGTCACATCTGGTTTATGACAGCGTCCATTGATGTCCTCTCTTGATTGCGCCTCCCGCTCGGCCCCTGCAGCACACATTAGCAGGGATCGGTGATTGCTGTGGCCTTCAGACACACCTGATCACAGATCTGTGTAAAGAGCCAATCTCAGCGTCTCCTTACCATGTGACCAGCTGTGTCAAATAACAGCTGATCAAGGTGTAAACAGGATTTGCCAGTTATCGGCAGTCCTCTCTTCACACTGACAGCTTGTGAGGAGAGGAAAGCCAGTAACTGGCACATCCACACAGGGGGACAAACTCTGTCATATACACAATCTGAGAGGTGTCATACATGTCTTTGCACCTATAAACACCCAAGCACAAGCAAATGCGGGCTATTGGTGCTGCTCTCATGCGTCTGCGTTGCTGACCTTGGCCTGTTTAACCTAACTGCCATCTCTTAAATATGTACTGTGTTCTGACTGTTGCTGACCAAGGCCTGACTGCAAACTAAAATATGAAATACTTGTACGCTGCTATGGACCTCATAACTAACCAAAACTAATATACAAAATAAATACCAAAGAATAATATTTCACCCTAAAAATACACACAAAAAAGCTGCAGCCATTAGCAAGTGACCTCAACACTCAACACAAATAATGATAATAACCTATCCTTGAAGAAGTCACGTGACCAGTGACGTAACGCATAGGAGGAGCCAGGGGGCATCACTTCCAGTCACGGCTGTTCCCGGAAGTAGGGATTTTATCGATAGTGGTTGCTTTTAATCTAGATATAAGGTATTATGTTTTAATAAACCTATTTCTTCAGTGAAATTACTACACTATGGAGTTCTTATTTGTCTTGTATGACCTGTGAATGGAGGAGAGGAGGAGATCTAATACAGCATAGCAGATATTTATCCTCCATTACTGAGCCATATACCACATCCCTGGGTTTATGCTATAAGGAGAGGAGAGTGGAATATGATTGTCCATAAAGGATCCATATATTAAAGCCTTGTCAGACCAGCTGTGGATTTTGATGCAGGAGAGGAGAGTGGAACATGACCCGCCATTAAGGATATGTATACCAAAGTGCCACTAGACCTGTTGGTGTCTTTAAGGTGAGCTGCTAGGGCACACTCCTGGTGGATGCCTGGATGAGGGGAGCAATTGTGTTTACAACTTTCAAGAACTGTTTTTTTGAGCACTTCATCTTCACATCTCATCACTTTTTAATGCACATGCACTTTATTATTTTGGACTTATGTTAGTATTTTTATGTAAAATCAGATGACTATCTGCTTTTGGTCAGAGTACTTCACTATCACTGTTTCATATATTATCGCATATTACTGCATTTTTTTTTTAATTAGGGATAGTCATTCATACATATTTGTTTATTTTTGCTGCATAGCTTCTTGAATTAGTGCACTTTATCATTATTTCACAACATTATTGCACATTATTGCATATTACTGCATTTTTGTCCTTTTTTTGCTGACTACAAACTTACTTCTGTCTACTGATTCTGCACTTTACTCCCTGGCTGCTAAATATTTCAGCAACTGTTCTACATTTATATATGATTCTATTACACATTTGCACTCTCAACACTTTGTTGGCTAAATATTGCTGGGCCGTTCATACCCTCAGACATTTCAAGCTAAACATTCCATAGTTGCCTGATTCAACACTTGGCCAAAGATAAGGACATTTACAGCTACCCTAAAGAGTTCAGAACCCAATCACTAACCTTATCCTTAGGCTAAATGAGTTTTTTACATGGAAATATAGGCAAAGTAGCTGAAGTGTTATTGGTTAAACTACTGTAGATGGACATGTCTTTTTTTTTATCCTGAGTCACTATGTAACTATGTTACATGCTTTATTGTTGTTTTGATTAATTTGATTGTTCATTCCTCACTACTAGGGTTGAGCCGGACACCTCCCGGTTCGGTTCATGGCAGAACATGTGAACGGACTGAACGTTTGAACGAACATTCGAACAACGTTAAAGTCTATGGGACCCGAACGTGAAAAATCAAAAGTGTGAATTTTAAAGGCTAATATGCAAGTTATTGTCCTAAAAAGTGTTTGGCGACCCGGGTCCTGCCACAGGGGACATGTATCAATGCAAAAAAAAGTTTTAAAAACGGCAGTTTTTTCGGGAGCAGTGATTTTAATAATGCTTAATGTGAAAAAAAGTGAAATATTCCTTTAAATATTGTACCTGTGGGTGACTACAGTATGCCTGTAAAGTGACACGTGCTTCCCGTGTTTAGAACAGTCGCTGCACAAAATTACAATTCCAAAGGAATAAAAGTAATTTAAAACTGCTTGCGGCTGTAATGTAATGTCGGATCCCGGCAATATGGATAACAATTATTGAGAAAAACGGCATGGGTACCCCCCCAGCGCATTACCAGGCCCTTTGGGGCCTACTAAAAAAAGAAAAGGCGTGGGGCCCCCCATAGGCCCTATATACTCTGAACAGCAGTATACAGGCGGTCCAAACAAGACAGGGATGTAGGTTTGTTCTTAAGTTGAATCTGTTTGTAATTTGGAACAAGTACATTTTGGAAGTGTAGCTCCAGCCAAAAAAAATCTATTTTTAAGCTTTTTGGATAACATAGGGAGAAGATTTCACCTCACTTTCTGTCCCAATGACAATTGGATTTTAAAAATTTGGGGTTATTAGGGAAACAAGGATTGGTGATAAAGCATCAGTGGAGACACCTTTTTCCCATATTAACTCTTACAGGAGAGAATTTCCCTTCCTAGGGGTAGATTTCCTCTCACTTCCTGTTGTCTCCCTCCGTTTGTAAGTAGGAGTCGCTTGTAAATCGGATGTTTGAAAGTAGGGGACCGCCTGTATATACTATATGGCCTGCCCTATATACTCTGCAGAAAATTGGGCCTTAGGTGTTGGTGGTACCAGAACACTGTAAGCCCGCACAGTTACTCTTGGTGGGCACTGGAACGGGTCCTGCTGTGAAATATTATATCAAGAATTGTAATTACATGCCCCTGTTGAACAGGGGCAGAAGAATTGGGCCTTTGGTGGTTGTGTGGTGGTGGTGCCACAACACTGTAAGCCCACACAGTTACTCTTGGTGGACGCAGGAACAGGCCTGCTGTGAAATATTAGATCAAAAACTGTAATTACATGCCCCTGTTAAACAGGGGCAGAAAAATTGGGCCTTAGGCAGTTGTGGTGGTGCCACAACACTGTAACCCCTCACAAATTCTGTTGTTGAGTGTAGGAACGAGCCCTGCTGTGAAATATTAGAGCAAATACTGTAATTACATGCCCCTGTTAAACAGGGGCAGAAAAATTGGGCCTTAGGCACTGGTGGTGGTGCCCTGAAACAAAAATGTTCTTAGAAGCTATCAACATGAACATTGAGGAGGAATAGGATATTCACTCAGCATAACAGGATAGTCACTCAGCATAGGCAGTCTTCAAGGGATCTCACATTCATAGAAATCTTAATCGTTTACATCAGCATCAGGTGCTTGGTAGCTGGTGATCCAAGACTGATTCATTTTTATGAAGGTGAGCCGATCAACTGAGTCTGTGGACAGGCACACTCTGTGATTGGTTACAAAGCCTCCAGCAGCACTGAATGTGCATTCAGAAAGAACGCTGGATGCAGGACAGGCCAGTAGCTCAATTGCATATTGTGCAAGCTCTGGCCAGTGATCCATCGTCAAGACCCAGTAACCCAGTGGATTTTCAGTTGGAAAGGTCTCCAAGTCTGATCTTGCCCCTAGGTATTCCTTCACCATGTAAATCAGACACTGGCGATGGTTGCTGGAACCGATCAGACCTTGGGGCTGCGGACTAAGGAATTGTCTGAACGCATCGGTCAGACAGCCACCTTCTCCACCGCTCCTTCTGTGACTGACCAAAGTCCAGTAACACGTTGTCCAGGAGGAACAGGAAATTGTAACCTCCCAGGCTCTGAAAACGCATTGCACAAACCTTTCTGCAAGGCCTCCCGAAGATGTTTCATCCTCTGCTCCCTCTGTGAAAGCTGGATAAGTTCCACAACCTTACCCTTGTAACGTGGATCAAGAAGGGTTGTCAGCCAGTAATAATCCCTCTTCTTGATACTGCGAATCCGAGGGTGCTTTTGCAGGCTTTGCAGGATCAGGGAGGCCATGCAGCGAAGGTTTGCTGAGGCATTCGATCTGGAGTCCTCTGGGTCACTAAGGATGACATGATCCACATCCACCTCCTCAAAGCCACGTACAAGTCCATGGGTTTCTGGGGACTGAAAATGATCCCTTGAAGACTGCTGCTGATGCTGAGTGCTAGGCTCCACCTCCATGCTGACACAATCCTCCTCCTCCTCCTCTTCCTGTGTGATCGGCAGACCCAAAGGAATACTGTCTGGATAAAGGGGGCCTTGAGAGGTAAGGAAGTCCTCCTCTTCCTCCTTCTGTTCTGCCTCAAGTGCCCTGTCCATTATTCCACAAAGCGTGTGCTCCAACAGGAAGACAAGCGGGACAGTATCTCAAATGGTGACAAGACAGTGCATGAATTCTTGATCAGTAGCCACTGGCGTGGTGAAAAAAAGTCAAGCTCCCCTGATCCTGTCCTGGTGCCATACTCACACTCATTGATGGCCCTCTGCTGCATGTGCAGCTGCTGCAGCATTGCCAACATTGAGTTCCACCTGGTGGGCATGTCACAAATGAGGCGGTTCTTGGGCAGGTTGCATTCCTTTTGAAGGTCAGCCAGCCGAGCACTGGCATTATATGACCGGTGGAAATGCCCACAGATTTTCCTGGCCTGCCTCAGGAGATCCTGTAAGCCTGAGTACCTGAACAAGAACTGCTGCACCACCAAATTAAGGACATGAGCCAAACAGGGAATATGTGTCTCGGAGGGTGGAGAGGAGGTTGGTGCCATTGCCACCATTCCTGGCTGAAGCTGGTGTAGCATCAACCATCTCTGAGTCTGCCCCTGCAGAGCTGACAGAATCTCTGCCCCAGTGTGGTTCCTGTCCCCTAAACAGACCAACTCAAGCACCGAATGGCATCTTTTTGCCTGAGTGCTTGCATAGCCCCTTGAATGCCTACGGAGCACCGCTGGTTCCGAGGACAAATCTGCAGAGGAAGAGGCCATAGAGGAAGAAGAAGAGGAGGGGGTAGAGGAGAGAGGTGTGGCAGAATCACCACTACTAACATTTTGGAGGCATGGTGGCGGAACAAGCTCCAACATCCTTCCCAGCTGCCAGCAGAATTACCCAGTGCACCGTGAAAGAAAGGTAACATCCCTGTCCATGCCTGCTGGACCATTGCCTTCCACATGCCGGTAGAGAGCCGGAATGGCCTTCCGTGAAAAGAAATGGTCTTTGGGAACCTGCCACTGAGGTACCACACAGTCCATAAATTCAAGAAAGGGGGTAGAGTCTACTAGCTGAAAAGGCAGCAGTTGGAGTGCTAGCAATTTAGCCAAGCTAGCATTCAGCCGCTGAGCATGTGGATGGCTGGGACCGAATTTCTTTCGACGGTTTAGCAACTGGGATAGGGAAATTTGCCTGCTACAATCGGATGTTGGTGTAGTGATAGCAGATTGCCTGCAAGTACTTGGCACACCTAATTCTACACCTTCATTCCTCTCAGTGCAGGTTTCTGAGAGGACTGAAGGTATAGTGGGGTTGGAGATCCCAGCTAATGAGGAGCAAGGAGAGGTCCGCCTTGTTCTTTGGTGTGGATCTTTTAAGTACTGTTGCCAATGGACTGCATGGGAGGTTGACATATGTCTGGTCAAGCATGTGGTGCCCAAGTGGCTGCTGTTTTGGCCACGTTTAATACACTTCAGACATATGTTGCAAACAACAACGGTGTGATCTGCTGCACACGTATCAAAAAAGCCCACACCAAAGAACTTTTCAAAATACGTGGGGAGTCAGCAGCGCCCTGCACATGCGGTGCTCTGCGGTGAGATACAGTCGGGTGGCTGCCCTTAAGCTGGCCCCTGGAGGGCATCCTGCCTTGTTGGAGATGTGCCTCCTCCTCTTTTCTATCAGGCACCCACGTAGAGTCAGTGACCTCATCATCCCCTCTCTCCTTGTCACTGGAGCAAACCTGGCAGTATGCTGCAGCTGGGGGAACATGACTGCCAGTTTCCTGTCCTTCTTGGGCACCCCCTCTCTCTGGGCTTACGTACGGCCTTCCTCAACCTGGGTACCATCATCAGAGCCTTCAAAACACTGCACATCCTCCTGCAGCATGTACCCAACACTGTGGTCAAACAGTTTGGGGGACTCCTCCGTGCATGATGGTGGGGCTAGGGGAGGAGTGACTGATGACATTAAGCTGATGGAATAGGCCACTTTGGCAGCTGCATTGGCAGGCAAACTACTCTGAGCCTGGGTGACAGAGGATGAGGAGGATGAGGACGGCTTAGTTATCCACTTAAGCGTGCCCCACGGCCACGTGCTGAGAATGCACCGTGTCCACGACCAGCACTGTTGGCTGTAGACACAGAGCATGCTTGCCCTCTTTTAGTGGCCCGTGAGCGTCTGCCTCTCCTTGGTGGCCTTCCAGACATGCTGTAAAATTTTATTAGCAAAACACCGCCTGAAGTTTACTAGAAAAGGTACACCAGGAATGGCCTGCAGTCAGATATAAGCTTGGCTAGACTGGAATGCAGTGGATATATATGTAGGAGACTGTATATATATTTTATGCACTGCAGATCACTGAATCACCTGCCTGCCTGCCTGAAAGTGTATTTGAAAAGGTACACCAGGAATGGCCTGCAGTCAGATATAAGCTTGGCTAGACTGGAATGCTGTGGATAGATATATATATATATATATATATATATATAGGAGACTGTATATATATATATATATATATATATATATATATATATTTAATACACTGCAGATCGTTGAATCACCTGCCTGCCTGCAAGTATATTTGAAAACGTACACCAGGAATGGCCTGCAGTCAGATATAGGCTTGGCTAGACTAGAATGCAGTGGATATATATGTAGGAGACTGTATATATATATTTTATGCACTGCAGATCACTGAATCACCTGCCTGCCTACCTGCCTGAAAGTGTATTTGAAAACGTACACCAGGAATGGCCTGCAGTCAGATATAGGCTTGGCTAGACTAGAATGCAGTGGATATATATGTATGAGACTGTATATATATGTTATGCACTGGAGATCACTGAATCACCTGCCTGCCTGAAAGTATATTTGAAAACATACACCAGGAATGGCTTGTAGTCAGATATAGGCTTGGCTAGACTGGAATGCAGTGGATATATATGTAGGAGACTGTATATATTTTTAATGCACTGCAGATCACTGAATCACCTGCCTGCCTGCCTGAAAGTGTATTTGAAAACGTACAGTCAGGTCCATAAATATTGGGACATCGACACAATTCTTATCTTTTTGGCTCTATACACCACCACAATGGATTTGAAATGAAACAAACAAGATGTTTAACTGCAGACTTTCAGCTTTAATTTGAGGGTATTTACATCCAAATCAGGTGAATGATGTAGGAATTACAACAGTTTGTATATGTGCCTCCCACTTTTTAAGGGACCAAAAGTAATGGGACAATTGGCTGCTCAGCTGTTCCATGGCCAGGTGTGTCTTATTCGCTCATTATCCCATTTACAAGGAGCAGATAAGAGGTCCAGAGTTCATTTCAAGTGTGCTATTTGCATTTGGAATCTGTTGCTGTCAACTCTCAATATGAGATCCAAAGAGCTGTCAGTATCAGTGAAGCAAGCCATCATTAGGCTGAAAAAACAAACAAAACAAACCCTTCAAAGAGATAGCAAAAACATTAGGTGTGGCCAAATCAACTGTTTGGAACATCCTTAAAAAGAAAGAACGCAGATTTATTAAAAAAGAAAAACTGAGGATCCCCAAATCCAGGTGTGAAAAACTTGTTGCATCTTTCCCAAAAAGACTCATGGCTATATTAGATCAAAAGGGTGCTTCTACTAAATACTGAGCAAAGGGTCTGAATACTTAGGACCATGTGATATTTCAGTTTTTCTTTTTTAATAAATCTGCAAAAATGTCAACAATTTTGTGTTTTTCTGTCAATATGGGGTGCTGTAATGAGGAAAAAAAATGAACTTAAATGATTTTAGCAAATGGCTGCAATAAAACAAAGAGTTAAAAATTTAAGGGGTTCTGAATACTTTCCGTCCCCACTGTATATATATATATATATATATATATATATATACACACACGAGACTGACTGTATATATATATATATATATATATATATATATATATATATATATATATATTACACTGCAGCTAACTGAATCACCTGCCTGCCTGAAGTATATTAGAAACAGTACACCAGGAACGGACTGCAGACAGATCTAGCTAAACTGGATACAGTGGTGTGTGTGGAGAACCCAACATCATTTCCTTCTCTTATCCCCACCCAGCATATCATCACACATGTGTCAAATCAAACAATTAACAATACTAATTGCCCAAACTTAAAAAATTAACCCATACTCTATAGAAATGTCTGGTAAAAGACCCTACACTTATATATTGCAGAAGTATTTACACATACTAGCATCCTAGCAAATATCATCTTCTACTAAATTTTTATCAAGGAGTGTACAACCTATTCCATAGCTATAGTGACAAGATTTTCAATTTGGTGAGGAGACATTGGTCAATTTTGAGACGATCATACCCGCAGATAGAAGAATTTCAGCAAATTCCCATGAAAGCCTATCGGCGCAATAAGACTTTGCGCGTTTCTTTGGTACGATCGGAATTTAAACCTGATACCCAGGAAGAGAAAATAACCTTTCTGGGTAAGAAAAGAAAGGGTTGCTACCCGTGTCTAAATTGTATCCAATGTAACCTAATGCTTAAAGGAAATCATTTCATCCATCCTACAACTAAGAATAGAATAATAGTGAATGGCTTCTATACATGTCAGTCATCGTATGTAATCTACATCCTCATATGCCCATGTAATCTCATTTATGTAGGTGAGACTACCCAGAAAATAAAGGATCGCATTGCACAACATCGCAGTACGATCCGACATCCACAGTCAGGTCTCCCGGTGTCACGTTACTTTTCTGAGATGGGACACAAAGATACCGATTTGCGATTCATGGTATTGGAGGAAATTCCTCGTGATAAAAGAGGGGGAGATAGGATTTTAAAACTGAGGAAACGTGAAGTTTGGTGGGTTAACAGACTACAGTCTCTTTATCCGGATGGGATGAATAAGGATTATGATTTATATCTGTTTTTATAGGATTTGGATATGGGGTAGTATATTAATTCTATTTGTGATTTGCATATATTATATCCCTTTCAGATTCAGTGTAATGAACTCCCGTTGGGGAAACAAGCTAACAGAAATAACAGCTGGAATGGAATATGAAATCTGAGACGATATTAAGAATGTCATTGTAATGTTTATTGATTAATACTAGTTATAGATAGAAACATTGTAGTGATGAGAGAGGTTGTACACTCCTTGATAAAAATTTAGTAGAAGATGATATTTGCTAGGATGCTAGTATGTGTAAATACTTTTGCAATATATAAGTGTAGGGTCTTTTACCAGAAATTTCTATAGAGTATGGGTTAATTTTTTAAGTTTGGGCAATTAGTATTGTTAATTGTTTGATTTAACACATGTGTGATGATATGCTGGGTGGGGATAAGAGAAGGAAATAATGTTGGGTTCTCCACACACAGCCAGAGAAGCCTGATGAAGAGCGACACTCGATACTGTATAGTGGCTTGCACGTCTGCACTTTCAAATGTCTGTATGATTGAAATTTTCAAGTAAAGGATATATTTGCATCAAGCATCGATCCACGCTATTCTTAGGAATAACTCACTTAAATCTGTCCAAACCAGAGTCTAGTAGACATCTCGGGTATGATTAAGTTTGAAACACGAAATCATAAATTATAATATAATAAATAACTATAAATAATTATACCAAATAATAATATAATAATAATAAAAATTATTTAATAATGTAATCAAATCAAAAACACTGAAATTTGCTCAGTTGCAGAGTTGTCATTGTCATTACTTTTCAGTGTTTAATGATGGATCTCCCCACAAATCACTATCGACTGTCAGACTCGGGAATACCGCCAGGGAAGTAAACCCCTGAGCCATTAATGGCCAAAGGCACCCTGCCTTTGGCCAGTTATGGCTCTCTTTGCTGACGGCGCTTTGATTGGCCAAAGTCAATTGGTCATAGTGCATGATTGGCCAATCATCAGACAGCAATGCACTGCGATGTTGCAGTGCATTATGGGGCGTGACGCGCCGCTCGAATTAGGCGCGAACGCCCCATAATGTTTGTATTTTCGATTGAACAGCGAATGTTCGAGTTGAACTCATGTTCGACTTGAACAGAAAGCTCATTCCTACTCACTACATGTTATCTTGTGGCTTGTGTGCTGCTCAACATGCAGCTATACCTCCATATCCTCCATTAAACTACAATGAGAGAACAGATCGTGGAGCTTTATTAAAAAGAACAGGGTGGAGTGAAACTGAGGAGAAATATAGATAATTAAAACAGACTTTAAAAATGACTTCTGAGCTGCTAAAGGGTGTGGTAAATGTGCTAACCAGTGATTCTGCTATTGTGGAATAAGGTGTTTTCTACACACTCAGCATGTGTCCAAGATAGTAGCTGGTTTCTCCCACATGATTCTTCTTCCCCACTGTGAGAAAACTGCGGTACGAAGGCACAGTAGGACCAATACACAACACAAGTTAATGTACTGATGTGAGGTAATGCACTTAGACCACTATTACCCAAGTTAAAGAAATAACAACAGAACGTTATTAAGACCCTATACTCTATATGGCAATATGTATAAAAAAAGGAGTAGATAGTGATCTTTTACATATGAGACGCATGTTTTGTTTCCTAATATTTTTCCTATGTTGTGCCTTGGAATGCCCTTTCTCTGTTTTTTGCAACAGGGAAGAAAGGAAACCTTCCTGGGAATATGGATACACTAGGGGTCATTTACTATAGCGCTGTGTCGCTAATCGTGCTAATTATTATTATTATTATACAGGATTTATATAGCACCAACAGTTTACGCAGCGCTTTACAACATTAGGGAGGACAATACAAGTATAATACAATTCAATACAGGAGGAATCAGAGGGCCCTGCTTGTTAGAGCTTATAATTTAGGAGGGAGGGTCAAGTTATACAAAAGGGTAATAGCTGTAGGGATGAGCTAATGTAGAAAATAGTGCAGTTGTTAGATGGAGGCAGGATAGGCTTCTCTGAAGAGGAAAGTTTTCAGGGATCACCTAAAAGTGGATAAATTTGGAGACAATCTGATAGATTGGGGTAGGGAATTCCAGAGGATGGGTGAGGCTCGGGAGAAGTCCTGGAGGCGGATATGGGAGGAGGTGATGAGGGAGCTAGAGAGCAGGAGGCCCTGGGAGGAACGGAGAGGCCGATTAGGTTGGTATTTTGAGACTAGGCTAGTGATGTAGCTGGGGGCAGAGTTGTGGATGGCTTTGTAACTTATTGTTAGTATTTTGAATTTAATTCGTTGGGCAATTGGCAGCCAATGGAGGGATTGGCAGAGAGGGGCAGCAGACACTGAGCGGTTTGTAATGTGGATGAGTCTGGCAGCAGCATTCATGATGGACTGAAGGGGGGATAGTCTATTTAAAGGTAAGCCAATGAGAAGGGAGTTGCAATAGTCGAAGCGAGAGATAACCAGGGAGTGAATCAGGAGTTTCATTGGTTAGAAAGGGACGTAGTTTAGAGATGTTGTGGAGGTTGAGGCGGCAAGCTTTGGAAAGTGATTGGATGTGGGGCCGAAAGGAGAGTTCAGAATCCAGGATAACACCAAGTACCCTGACATGTGGGGACGGGTGGATGGTTGTGCCATAGCTCTTGACAGACAAGTCAGGGGAAGAGGCACGGGGGGAGGAAATATTATAAAGCTCGGTTTTGGACAAGTTGAGTTTGAGGAAGTGGTGTGACATCCATACAGATATGTCGGTTAGTAAGTTAGTAATGCGTGAGGAGACTGATGGAGTGAGTTGAGGGGTGGAGAGATAGATTTGTGTGTCGTCAGTGTAGAAATTATATTGAAAGCCGTGAGAGGCTATCAGCTGACCCAGGGAAGAGGTGTAGATTGAAAATAAAAGAGGTCCAAGAATTAGCGCTAAAACGGTATTCACTATAGCCCTGGTAAAAAAATAATCACAAAATCGAATTTACTATAGTTCCCTGAAAACAAATAGTGCTCAAACCCTTACTCTGCTAAATCCTGGAGTAGTGCACATGGAAATAATGTTTAGAGCATGATATAATTGCGTAAATGGTACTGAAATATGCGGTACATTGTTTAATGATAATCTGCTTTTAAACTGTGTGAAAAAATGATTTCTACACTGAAAAATCTTTAAAAGCATGAAAAGAGATAAATTCCCCATCTCTGTACAACTAGGTGCCAACACAACTGAGTATGCTCAGACTTGCAAATAGCTCTCATTTTAGCTCCCATGGCTTTTTTACAAGGCGCTATAGTAAATACCAAAATTAGCGCCTGGCTAAAATGCGTTTTTGAGAATGAAAATCGGCGCTATTATAGTCCGATACAAGTTTCAGCCATTGATTCTAATGGTACAATTGTAACTTCCCCAAATAAATGCTTTTGTTTTTTAGAAGAAATGTATCGTTCTCTGAAATAAATGTTCCTTGCAACAATGTTGCTGCTTCTATTTTATTTTTTCTCATCTATTTTGTTTTTAAGAATGCTAGAATGTGGAATGTTTTGGTAAAATATATTTTTCACTGTCACTTTCACTTGTTACTCTCCATCTCACAAAAATCTTTACCCAAACTCACACAGGTGTCTTTACAAACAATACCATTGCTGATGCAAATTTAAAATGGGTCACAATTTTGGGTGTTTTTTATTATGTCCAAATAATCTTAATTTGAGCCCAAAAAATGTGGTATGTGTACCAACATCTGAAATCAAAATGTAATTCCCAAAAATTAGAGGGTAACATCACTATTCTACACTCACCCACCAAAAATCACAGAATAAATCAAGAAGAATAACTCTGGAGTAATGTAATTCCACCACCTATATGCTCAAAGAAATTAAGTATATGTGTATTTATGTGTAGGAGGTTTCTACATGTGGTGGCTCTGTGGCTTAGAGGTTAGAATTTCTGCTTAGCATCGCTGAGGGTCTGGGTTTGAATCCCAAGCATGCCGCTTCATGTAGTGAAGTTGTCTCATCTCCCTTTGTTGTTAAACATAACTCCTGAGTCTGGTCCTAAAACGATGTCTAAATGTTGTATGTATTTGTAGGAGGGTTCCACCACCATTGTAAAACTTGGCAGATACACTATCTAGCCAAAAGTATTGGGATGCCTGCCTTTACACACACAAACTTTAATGGCAGCCCAGTCTTAGTCCGTAGGGTTAAAATTTGATTTGGCCCACCCTTTGCAGCTACAACAGCTTCTGGGAAGGCTTTCCACAAGGTTTAGTGTGTCTATGGGAATGTTTGACCAGTCTTCCAGAAGTGCATTTGTGAGGCCAGGCACTGATGTTGGATGAGAAGGCCTGGCTCACAGTCTCTGCTGTAATTCAGCCAAAAGGTGTTCTATTGGGTTGAGTGCAGGCCAGTCAAGTTCCTCCACCCCAAACTCCCTCATCCATGTCTTTATGGACCTTTCTTTGTGCACTGGTGTGCAGTCATGTTTGAATAGGAAGGGGCCATCCCCAAACTGTTCCCACAAAGTTGGGAGCATTAAATTGTCCAAAATGATGCCTTAAGAGTTCCCTTCACTGGAACTAAGAGGCCAAGCGCAACCCCTGAAAAATAACCCCACAACATAATCCCCCCTCCACCAAATGATTTGGACCAGTGTACAAATCAAGGTCCATAAAGACATGGATGAGGGAGTTTGGGGTGGTGGAACTTGACTGGTCTGCACAGAGTCCTGACCTCAACACAGCAGAACACCTTGGGGATGAATTAGAGTGGAGACTGTAAGCCAGGCCTTCTCGTCCAGCATCAGTGCCTAACCTCACAAATGCACTTATGGAAGAATGGTCAAACATTCCCATAGACACACTCCTAAACCTTGTGGACAGCCTTCCCAGAAGAATTGAAGCTGTTATAGCTGCAAAGGGTGTGCCAAATTCAATTTTGAACCCTATGGACTACGACTGGTGTGCCATTACAGTTCATGTGCGTATAAAGGCAGGCAATACTTAGGCCAATATATTGTATATTGCTTGTGACACTGAGCATGGCTATGGACTTAGGGCTGGTTCACACAACAGAGATGCAGACTACATGTGTGAGGCTGCCCACTGGCTAAGTGGATAGAAATTCCATCTAGCGGCACTGGGGTTGCTGATTAAATTCCCCAACATGCTAATGCTTGTACTGAAGTTTATATGTTCTCCCTGTGTGGGTTTCTCACCACAATCCAAAGACATGCTGGCATTTTATTTGTTTCCTGTCAAAATAGTCCCTAATGTAACATTATTATTAGTAATATTATGTGTTCCTGCTCATCAGATGCAATTACTTTAGTCATACATGAAGAGACAGATTGAAAGATACTGGTGGACATGTACTTCTATTGGGCGTGTGTCATTGTGCTAACGATACAACCTAATCTAAAGGACTGTAGTAGCGACAAGGTTTTTTTGGTGTGATTTGTGGGAAGAGAAGGAATGATATTGTGCATATTGACAAACTCCCAACTAGGGCTGTTTGCTGAAATTATTGTGCATTTTTTCCATCAAAAGTGGGTCTATGTGGCCATGCTGTCAGTGTGTCTGTATTCCTGTCTGAACAAGCATTTATGGTTTGGGAACATCTGCTAACCTTCTACTCTTTGATCTCATTGCTTAATCATGTACACAGAAATCAGCTTCCAGCAGAACATACTCCCCAAGGTATGCGTGTGGATTGTGGGGTGGTGGTGGTTGTTATAGTTTGAATATGTGCCTTTTTTAATATTATTTTGAAATGCTTCGTAAGAATAATGACTGTTAAGTATGTTTCTATTTTCTTGCAGATAAAAATGTGATGTGTTGCCTGTTATACATTGAAAGTAAAGCAGTGTTCACTCCAAGGTTTAGACAAATTTTAGATTGTAAGCTCATATGAGAAGGGCCCTTAAAACCCAATTGCTAACTGTTTTGGTAAATGTAGCACCATATATCCTGTAGAAAATTTATTTTTTATGCTAGTAAATGTACATAATTTTGTTTCTGCTGGCAAAATAAAAGTACATTATTGAGCTTGTTTGTTTTCACTTCTCTTTCTTCATTTTAATTAGTGTTGGGGTGGTGGATTTGGGGAAGTGCAATATCTTATAACCATAGACATAAAATATAATTGTGCATCAAAAAACCTAATCTCTTCAGGACACCTGCAAGTAAATGATAAAGGTGTTTAGGAGTCTTTGTATATAACAGCTGTGGAGAATTGCAGGTAATGAATTCAGCTGGTGGATAGGCAGTGTTGTATGTGTCAGCCCTGGTTCACATTGGGGCGATTTGACATGTCAAATCGCATGCCAAATCGATGGGAATTGCACCGTCCTTATCGGTGCGGCACTGCAATTTCCAAAAGTAGTTTCTGTACTACTTTTGGCAACTTTGGGGTGCGATTTCCATTGACATCAGTGCACAAACCTGCACGGATGTTTCTGAAATCCCCCCCCGCAGTCGGGATTGACACGCGGGAATAAAATCGTGTGCGTTCAGCTGAACTCGCAAGATTTCCTCCTGTCAGGATGAACCAGAGCTCAAACTGGGCCTTTGTCTTTGTAATTCACCTGCTGCAATCCCAGGGACACCATTTGTTATCAAACTCCCTTAAGTTTGCCTTCAAATATCATTATACGTAGAAATACAGATTTGCATATCTGAAAATAAACGAAAAATAAAATACTAAACGTGGTTGCGATTAAAAGAGTGTGGTTTCACCTTCTGACCTGGAAATGAGTTGCATTGGCAAAGTGGCAGCAAAACAGTGTGACTTTCAGGTCGCAGCAGTGTGAATGAGATTCATGGATAACACCTTTGAATTTGGCCCTATTGTCACTTGTGCATCCTGAAAGTGGGGCAATTTCGTCCCTGCACTACCTTGGTTTGACTTTGATGCGATGTGATGTCCATACACCTCAAGATTACACAGGCATTGCTTCAAGTCACGGCAAAGTTGTTCAATTGTAAGGTTGCACAAGTGGAAATAGGACCTAATTCAAAGGTGTTATCAATTAATCTCATTAGGTTACTTTCACACTTGGGTGACTTTTTATGCAGCTTTGGACCTTTGAATTGTCATGTCAAATTGCAGGCCAAATCGGTGCCTATGGAACTGTCGAATTGGTGCGACACCGCACAGATTCCCAAAACTAGTTCCTGCACTAATTTGGGCGATTTCTTACCTCCCAACTTTTTGATATGGGTATAAGGGACACCTATTAGCAAAAGTATGTAGGCATAGGACACACCCCCTAAAACACCTCCTTAAAGGAGAATTATTAAAAAAAACAAAATAAATTAGTTAAACCCCCAAGTGCTTTTTTTTTAAATCAATAATGTTCCTTTAGATTGGCTTTGTTAGTTTACAAACAAAACAATTTAGAAATTAGATGAAAGGTTTAGTGCTGGGAAACCCTTTTTGAAAGACAAAAAGTACATTTTATTTACAACTATATAGATCAGAACAAAATGAGGGGCAAATGAGGAGGAAAGAGGGACAGAGGGACTTTGTTCCAAATCAGAGACAGTTGGGACCTATGCGATTTCACTGGACATCTGTGCAGAAAAGTGCACTGATGTTTCTGAAATCGCTCACAAAATCGGATTGAGGTCCCTTTCACACTTGTGCAACTTTTCCTGTGACTTTGGACATCAGAGTCACATGACAAGTCATACCCCATGATTTTCAATGAGTACCATTCATATCTGTGTGACTTCAAGTCACACGGACTTAAAGGTAGTCCCTGTACTACTTTAATCTGACTTTGATGCGAGTTGAGGTCCATAGACCTCAAGTTTACACAGGCATTCCCTGAAATTGCGTAAAAATTGCCAACGCAAAATCACGGGAAAATTGCGCAACTTTCCCTGCGACTCCTGTGTCCATAGACCTCAAGATTACACAGGCATTGCTTAAAGTCACATCACAATCACACGACTTTCAGGACACACAAGTGTGAAAGGGGCCTAAGTCACTGTGCTGAGCACTATTATACCTAGAATATAAAGTAGTTCCACCTTCAAACACTAGTAAACATATGCTCTCAATATAATTGTGCTCAAATGGCTGAAAATCACACAGATGGTATCACCTACTGAAAGCTTGCATTGTACTCAGCAGCATATGCTGAAAAGAGGCAAACACCTATTAGCCAATGCCACATAAGCATGGTTGTTATTATAATATTACTGCCTGAAATGCAAAACATTATTGTATAGAATCATACATTAGTAAATGTATTACCTTCAAAGGTTCAAGCCATGAGTTCAAATCCCACTGACGGTATCACCTCCTGAAAACGTGCATTGTACTCAGCAGCATAATTAGCCAATGCATATCAGTTTGGTTTATTCTATATTTTACCTCTTCAAATGCATGCAATAGTATGTACTTATTCAATAATAGTATGGTGTGGAATTCCAAAAATTCCAAAAATCAAGGAAAAAAACATTGTAGGGTCCCCCCCAGTACATACCAGGCCTTTTGGGTCTGGTATGGACTTTAATAGTAACCCCACACCAAAATGAAAAAAAAAATCGAAGTGGGCCTCCCCAAAATCCATACCAGACCCTTATCCAAGCATGCAGCTTGGAGGTCAGGATAGGGGGAGGACAAGTGAGCACCCTCCCCTTCTGAACCATACCAGGCCACATGCCCTCAACATGGGGAGGGTGCTTTGAGGTCCCACCCAAAGCACCTTGTCCCAACAACCCTGGTTGGTGGTTGTTGGTCTGCGGGCAGGGGGTTTATTAGAATGGGAATTTGCACCTCTACCCATTCACCAAAAAAGCAGTGAAATGTAAAAAAAAAAAAAAACGCTTTTTGGCAAGTTCTTTATTGTAAAATAGCTCTGAGCTGTCTTCTTCCCTGAGCCGTCTTCTCCTGCCACCGCCGTCTTCTCCATCTGCTGTGTTCTTCCGCACCTCCAGTTACCCGCTGATAAAAAAAGCCACTCTTCTGTGGCAGTCCTCCTCCGCTGTGTTGTCACTCGTTGTGTGCCGTCTCTTTCATAGCCATGGGGCGGGCTCTCCGGTGACGTCATCGGATGGCCACAGAAGATCGCCACAGAAGAAGAGTGGCTTTTTTTATTAGTGGGTAACCGGCTGCGTGGAAGAACACAGCAGCGGGAGAAGATGGCGGCGGCATGAGAGACGACTCAGGGAGAATAAACATCGAATGTAGTAAATGTATTTTCTATGTATGATTGTGCTAAGCCCAGACAGCTCAGGGAGAAGAAACATCAAATGTAGTAAATGTATTTTCTATGTGTGATTGTCCTAAGACCAATAGGCTAGTGGTCAGCACTTCTACCTTGAAAAACACAGGCTTTGAAGGACTCATGGGTTCAAATCCCACAGAGCGATACTAAATAATTGCATTGGTGAAAAAAAGGCAAATACCAAAGCAGCATATGCTGAAAATAGACAAATGACAATTAGCCAATGCACTTTAATTTGGCTGATTCTATTATATTAACGCTTCAAATGCATGCAATGGTATGTAAGTATTCAATAATATTATGGTGTGGAATTCCAAACACCACACACTAGCTAAGGGGCAGTTTACATTTCTTTGTTTATTTTTTCAGTGTACAAGCGAATTGAACTCATGCCATGAATGCTGTGGAGATATCTGAGCAGACCATCAATCCATTGTGCTAAGTACGCTGAGACCTGCATAACAGTGTAGTATGAATAAAGAATGAGCTTAAATAATTACCACTTTCTAGTCACCTAAATGAAAAAAAAAAACATGAAAAAAACAACATACAACAAATAGGTAACCTAAATGTTCAATACATGTAACTTAACAGAATAGCAGACATTACTCTGTAATAATCATTCATAACTGCATTCATTAACAAAAGAAGGAAAAAAAAACTAGGAATACTAATTGCAATATACATCAATAGATGCACACGAGGTAGAGCACATCTCACATAAAAATGTTTCTTTCACATACATGAATCATGGTTGCAGTGCAGTGCTATTTAATAACTTAGTATAAAATGGCATTTGCATATACGCGCAATCGCTAATTAGCGCTGATTTCTGAATTTACTAACGTATGTTGACTGCTAATAGCGCCCTTTTTCATTTGCACGTTCGCCTGTTAAAATCTTAATTGCCTAAAATGGGTGCTATTATATGTAATAGTGCCCATTACTTCCCGGCGCTATAGTAAATGACCCCCACTATCTCAAAGCCAATTATAATTGTGATAAGCGTGTGTCTTTTTAATTCTGCTAATGAGGGAATTGCCGGATAATTTATCCATATACTTTCTCTGGCTTGAATATTTTTGTTATTTAGTGATTTAACCAGAGAACCAAAAACACAACTTTTTATTTGTACTTGGCAGAGACCCACTGAATCTAAATCAGTGCCTTTTTTTTCATTGAATGTGCATTTACTAAATAATATAAACCCAATAAATCAACCTTCATTTCCATTACAGTATTATTTAATCTTATAAAAGACCAGGTCATTGACAATCAATGTCCTTATCTTCCTAAATGTCATGCATTTAAATATAGATGGTTTTAAAACTTAACAGTTGGAAAATGATCACTATTAAATAAACTAATTTATGTTGCAAAAAAACATACATTAAAACTGTGGATTGTACCCTCTGTGTAGACCTGAAGGTCATGTAGATATACACAATTAGTCAGCTTGCTCACAATTCATTAGATATATTTATGCTGTTAATAGCAGTAGGCAGAGCACATGGCCCAATGTCCTGTGTTAAAATATCACATTGCAAAATATTAAAATATTAGTCATGCTAGATTACCATAAATAATCAACTTTATTCAGCACTTTACTGTATTTTTAAGCTATCAACAGATAAGGTATTATACTTTCAGAAGGTTTGTTGGTTGATTTCAGCTTATTCATCTTCTAAATTGTACCTGCTCATAATGGATTTACTCATACTGTATATATGTATGAGCCTATTGCTACATGCCAAAAATGTTGCTGTTTCGTATAATATACTTTGTACATAAAGGACTTTGCTAGTTTAGGTAATGTACTGGCAATGAAAATAAATATAATGTTCAATTATTTTTTAATGGTTTTGCTACCCAACATTCATTCACAAATTAATCTTGCTTGTAATGATTTTTCTAAGGTTGACTGTGATTGATGTAATATTTGGAACACTTTGATACATTGTACATGCATTTCAATCCCTGTGTTTTACACTTTTTTTCAACTTACATTTTTTATTAAAGTATCAAATATATACCAAATGCTTTAAAATGTTTACAATTAGATACAAGAAGAGAAACACATAGGGAACAGAATATTTAAGCATTAAGATTAGCAATCAGATAAGTAAGGATGTTATCACCATAAGTACTTAATGGCAGGAACAATAGAGCCCTATTGACCCCAATGGGACCATACTGTCAATAGGAATTGTTCTTTATCAAGGGGGAATAACAACCAGATAGTTCCTAACCAGATAGGGGATAGGAACCAGAAGATAGAAATATGGAAGCTACTTTCATGATTCCTCATGTAGATTCCTCGTGTAGAGAGTGTATTTTCAACACTTGTTGAAATCTTTCAGATATTTTGAGGCTCTGGGATGTATCAACCAGGCTTGCTAGAGCTTTTTAAATTTTGTGGTGGTGAAGTTTTTATTAGCTAGCATCAGTTGATAGTTAGCTTGTGTATTTATTCTCAAGTTGACCTCAGAGAGGTTGGGAGCAGCAGTGGATTTCAAAAGCTTAGCTATGGTAAGCCTTGCTGCTATTAAAACATTGGCAACAATAGTTCTATATTTAAGAGGGTAGATGTCAAGATTAATTCCCAGTAGGGCTGTTGCAGGCAAAATAGGGATTAGGTTACCTGTAAGGGATGCAATGGAAGATGAAACCGCATTCCAGAAGCTAGAAAGATTTTTGCAGTTCCTAAAGGGGTGATATAGAAGGTCATTTACTATAGCGCCGCTGCGCTAATTGTGCTAATTAGCGCTAATCGTGCTAATTAGTGCTTATCGCACTAATTAGCTCTGAAATGGTATTCACTATAGAGCTGATAAAAAAAATTACCAAAATCGAATTTACTATAGTTCCCTGAAAACAAATAGCGCCCAAACCCTTACTCTACTAAAACCTGGAGTAGGGCACATGGAAATAATGTTTAGAGCATGATATAATTGCGTAAATGGTACTGAAATATGCAGTATATTGTTTAAAGATAATCTGCTTTTAAACTGTGTGAAAAGGTGATTTCTACACTGAAATACCTTTAAAAGTCTGAGAAGAGATAAATTCCCCATCTCTGTACAACTAGGTGCCAACACAACTGAGCATGCTCAGATCTGCAAATAGCTCTCATTTTAGCTCCAATGTCTTTTTTACAGGGGGCTAAAGTAAATAACAGAATGAGGGCTGTGTTAAAGAGTGTTTTTTGGAAGTGAAAATCTCCACTATTATAGTCCAATGCAAGTTTTAGAGCCCATTCACACAGGGGCAACACGACTTCCAGCGCGACTTTGGGAGGCAACTTGGACACGACTTGAGTACGAATCACAGCACGACTTGGGGCAACTTACAACACAACTTGAAGTCGCCTGCAGGACAGGGAACTTTACAAGTGGCCAATCAGAGCTTATCAGCTGTGTGTGAGAAGGAGGGGGCTGGCTGTTTAGTGGAGGAAATTACTTTCTGTTTCCTTTCTGCTTCCTGTAAAGTTGCCTCAGTATGAACAGTGATCAGACTTGGAGGCAACTTCCACTGAAATCAATGGGTACAAGTTGCTTTCAAGTTAGATTGAAGTAGTACAGGAACCTTTTCTGAAGTCGGAGCGACTGCAGTAGTGTCCATTAAGACAGATCCATTCACTTACATTGATTTTTTCATGTAGCGCGACTTGAGGCGACTAGGGGCGACTTGGGGCGACTTGAAGTCGGATCCAAAGTTGCCCCTGTGTGAATGGGCTCTAATCCATTGATTCTAATGATACAATTGTAACTTCCCCAAATTAATCCTCTTAATGTTGAGATGAAATGTATCTTTTTCTAAAATAAATTTTCCTTTGCAACATTGTTACTTCTACTTAATCTATTTTGTTTTTGAGAATGCTAGAATGTGGAATGTTTTGATGTTTTGGTAGAATATATTTTTCTGTGTCACTTTCACTTGTTACTCTCCATCTCACAACAATCTTTACCCAAACTCACACAGATGTCTTTACAAACCACAAACAATACCATTGATGATGCAAATTTAACATGAGTCACAATTTTGTGTGCTTTTTATTATTTCCAAATAATCATAATTTGAGCCCAAAAATGTGATATGTGTACCAGCATCAGAAATCAAAATGTAATTCCCAAAAATGTGAGGGAAATTTCACTATTCTACACTCATCCACAAAGAACCACCAAATATCACAGAATAAATCAAGAAGAATAACTCCTGAGTAATGTAATTCCATCACCTGTATGTCCAAAGAAATGCAGAATTTATGTGTATTTATGTGTAAGGAGGTTTTCACATGTGGTAGCTCCATGGCTTAGAGGTTAGAATGTCTGCTTAGTACCCCTGAGCACCTGGGTTCAAATCCAAAACATGCTGCTTCATGGAAGCTCATGTTTGTTAGCACTAATCATGCCCAGGGCTTGGACATCTAAAATTGTAGGGTTTACACTGCACAGGTACATATGCTTAGAAAACTGTTGCTTTGTTTATGTGCATGCAAATGGACTTCGATCTTTGGCTTGTAGTTGGAGGTTTGATGCACATAGCCAAGGGCTAACACAGTTGCAAATAGTATTATGTGTTCCTGCTCATCAGGTGCAATCACTTTAGACATACACAAAGAGACAGATTGAAAGATAATGGTGGGAGTGTACTTCTATTGGGTGTGTGTCAGTGTGCTAACAATATATCCTATCTTCAATAAAGGGCTGCAGGGGGGGGGTCATTTGGCCTGAGAAGACCAGGTTTTTTGCTGTGATTTGTGGGGGAGAAGGAATGATGCATATTGACAAATGCCAGCTAGGGCTGTTTGCTGAAATTCTTGTGCATTTTTTCCATCAAAAGTGGGTTTATGTGGCCATGCTGTCAATGTTGTGTATGTATTGTTCCTGTCTGACCATGCATTCATGGTTTGGGAGCATGTGCTGACCTTCTACTCTTTGATCTCATTGCGTAATCATGTACACAGAAAGACAGCTTCCAGCAGAACATACACACCAATGTATGTGTTTGTGGATTGTTGGCTGGTGGTGGGTATTATATTTTGAATATGTGCCTTTTTTAATATTATGTTGGAATGCTTTGTAAAAATAATGACTGTTAAGTATGTTTCTATAATTTCTAAACAGGTCAAAATGATGTGTGCTAGTGGGTGAGTAGTTGTACTATGAAATGTTACCCATTATACACTGAAAGTAAAGCTGTGTCCACTCTAAGGTTTAGACAAATTTTAGATTGTACGCTCTATGAGCAGGCCCCTAAAACCCAATTGATAACTGTTTTGCTATATGTAGCACCATATATCCCGTAGAATATTTTTTGAAGCTAGTAAATGAATGTACATAATTTTGTTTCTAAAAGTACTGTATTGAGCTTGTTTGTTTTTTTTTCTTTCCTTTCTTCTTTTTAATTAGTTTTGGGGGTGGTAGTTTTGGGGAAGTGCAATAACTTTCCTTTATATCTTATAATTTCTATATGTATTTGTGCACCAAAAAAAAAAATCTCTTCAGCATACCTGCAAGTAAATGATAAAGGTGGAATCTTTATATATAACAGCTGTGGAGAATTGCAGGTAATGAATTCAGCTGGTGGATAGACAGTGTTGTATGTGTCAGCCCTGGTTCACATTGGTGCGATTTGATATGTCAAATTGGCATTAATTGCACCCTTCTAATTGGTGCGGCGCCGCAATTTCCAAAAGTAGTTTCTGTACTACTTTTTGGGGACTTCGGGGTTTTTTATTGACATCAGTGCAGAAACCTGCAAAGATGTCTCTGAAATTCCCCCCTGCAGTCGGGACTGACATGTGAGAATGAAATCGTGTGAGTTCAGCTGAACTCGCACGATTTCCTCCCACTGTCAGTGTGAACCAGGGCTTAAACTGGGCCTTTGTCTTTGTAATACACCTACTGCTATCCCAGGGACACCATTTCCTATCGAACTTCCTTAATATTACTTTCAAATATGAAAATCTGTATTTCTACATATAATGATTTCTGCAAATAAACGAAAATAAAGTAATTCTAATCTTGGTTGCACTCAAAAGAGCATGGTTTCACCTGCTGACCCGGAAATGAGTCATTGTAATCACCCAGAAGTTTCTGTTCTGGTCAGGATCTCCATCTAGGTGGACATGGATGGCAAGGTCCCTCTTTAGCAAAGAGGAGGTGCTGCTCATTTGCCGGGTAAATGTAGGATATGTACTTGTGCTTACTCAATAAGTGGGGTGGATGTGGTAGTTAGATTTGCTGTGGGTGGGGTTTGATTTGTTTAGCATCACCGCACATTTGCTTCCGTCCCATGTGCACACATCACTTCCTGCATTTGTTCTGCTGATGTAAATCAGTAAGGACTATGCAAATATAAATGAGAGCTCCTTTCTATTAAAATATATATGACTTGAATGACAGTTGGGAGACTTTTGCAGCAAATTTGAACCTCCGAGTTGCATGACAACTTGTACCCAACGATTCTCAATGATAACCATTCATATCTGTGCTACTTCAAGTTGCAAAACTTCAAAGTAGTCCCTGTACTACTTTGGTGTGACTTTCATGTGACTTGAGGTACATAGGGCGCAATATTACACAGGCATTCCCAGAAGTTGGGGCCAAGTTGCAGCAGCAAAGTGGCAGAAAAATAGTGTGACTTTCAGGTTGCAGCAGTGTGAATGAGATTCATGGATAATACCTTTCAGTTAGGCACTATTCTCACTTGTGCATCCTGCAAGTGGTCAAATTCTTCCCTCCACTACTTTGATTTGACATAGATGCGACTTGAGGTCCATATACCGCAAGATTACACAGGCATTGATTGTACAAGTGCAAATGGGGCCTAATTCAAATGTGTTATCTCATTAGGTTCCTTTCACACTCGGCCGTCTTTTCATACAACTTGAGATCCATAAGGCCCCTTTCACACGTGTGCGACCTGAAAGTCCAGTGATTTTGCAGCGCTTTTTGCTGCAAATTTGATGTGATTTGAAGCAACGCCAGTATAATCTTGAGGTCTATGGACATAAAGTCGCAGGACAAGTCGCACAAGTGTTAAAAGGGGCTTAGGGCCCATTTACACTGCTGTGCTGTCCGACATTGGATGTGATTTGCCCCGCACTGCAAATCACATGTGATATCTGTGTGATGCAAACTCAGCCATACAGATTGTATGGTGGAATTTGCATCGCATTCGAACCAAACTCACACAGGACCCTTTTTTTGGTCCGCAGCAGAATCAGATTGCATGGGTGTTGTCTGAATTTGCAGTTCACTCTGCAATATGCAAACTGATTTGGGTGTGTCATTAGCTTTCTACTGACATTCCCAGCAGTTCGCATATGGCAGTGTGAACTGCCTGCGAGTTGTATGCGATGCGGGATTTGTGCGTTTTGCAGTTTGCAGAAACACTCTACAGTCCATTTAACATGGTTTCCTATGGTACTAGTTCACAACTATGCGTTTTGCGGGCCAGTGCATTTTTGGAAATGGTAGGGGAATTTTTTCACGTGATTTGCAGGTAATAGATTTCAATGGAACTGCACCAGAAATGCAACTGTTGCGTTTGTGATGTGATTTTTGATGTGTTTTGCCGTTCTTGTTTTAACACTGTATATAGCTGGTTGCTAACAGGGGGGCCAAGAAGCCAGTCGCCACATCCTTAACAACCAATGAGTCATCAGCTGTCTCGGCTTCCCCACTGAAAGTAAAAAAAAAATGCCAGCCAAAAAAAAAAAATTGCAAAAAAACTGCATGGGGTCTCACGTCAAAAATTTAAAAAATGGCGTGGGGTTCCCCCCAGGTCTATACCAGGCCCTTTGGGTCTAGTATGGACCTGGAGGGAAACCCCACACCAAAAGTTAAAAAAATGTTGTGGGGGTCTCCCCAAATCCATGCCAGACCCTTATCCGAGCACGCAACCTGGCAGGCCGCAGAAAAAGAGGGGGGCGAGAGCGCGCCCCCCCTCCCTGAACCATACCAGGCAGCATACCCTCAACATGGGGAGGGTGCTTTGGGGTACCCCCAAAACAACTTGTCCCCATGTGGAATTTTTTGGAACATTGTACCCCTACCCATTCACCAAAAAAAACAGTGAAATGTGACAAAAAACAATAGCTGGTTTTTGACAATCCCTTTATTGTAAAATAGCTCTGAGCGGTCTTCTCCCCCGAGCTGTGTCTCCCACAGTCATCTTCTCCTGGTGCTGTCTCTCTTGCCGCCATCTTCTGTCGCCATATTCTGTCGCCGGGCATTTAGCCCGGTATGGTTCAGGAGGGGGTGCTCTCTCGTCCCTCTATTTTCCTGCAGCCTGCCAGGTTGCGTGCTCGGATAAGAGTCTGGTATGGATTTTGGGGGGGACCCTTACACCATTTTTTAAAAAAATGTTGGCGTGGAGTGCCCCTTAATATCCATACCAGACTCGAAGGGCCTGGTATGGACTGGTGGGGGGAACCTACTCCATTTTTTTCTTTGATTTTTACTCTATATTGCTGGGAACTGGGAGCAATTTTAAATGGCATTTTTTCCTTTAGAAATGTCATTTTGCTGTGGTACAGTAATAAACACGGGAAAGATGCGCTACCTTACAGGCATACTAAGAACACCCCCAGGCATGATATTTAAAGGAATTTTTAATTTTTATTGTTTCACTTTAAGCATTATTAAAATCACTGCTCCTGAAAAATCGGCTATTTTAAGAACATTTTTTTCAATTGATACATGTCCCTTGGGGCAGGACCCAGGTCCCCATACAATGTTTATGGCAAAGAACTTGCATAAAAAGCCTTCAGTGAGAACTTTGAATTTTGTAGGTTCGAGCCCCATTGACTTCCACTATTCCTGCATATGTGATCTGACAGGCATGTTCGCCGGCAATAGCGCTGCTTTCCATTTGCATTTGCGCCCAGTTTCTGAGAGTTCAAGTCTTAATTGGCCTTAATTGGGCACTATTTTCTGGGACTGCAGGATCATTTATTGGCGCTATAGTAAATTACCCCCATAGTGTACCTATTTGGTCATTACATCTCCAGCAGATAGGGGGAAATTTCGGAGCTTTTATAAGGTGTCATATATCAGCAATTTAGTATTTTCTGAGTTTTTCCAATGTTCAATTCAGGATGTTGTGGAGCAATTTTTTTAATGGCTGTTTACCATGACCTCCAGGAGAAGGTTTGGGATAGTTCCTTTTCCCATTTGATCATGTTAGTGCTCTTCATGTCAATGGGAAATGAAGACAAGAAATTATTTTAAAAAAATATACCTTTAGTATTATGTCCTTTGTTAGAGGAAAGGAATTGCCAAATTTCTGCAGGGAGTAATAACTTATCCTCGGGACTAAAGTATTTTAGTCACCCAATTTTGTTAATTTTGTTTGTTACTAGATGTTTGTCAGGTAGAGTAGAGTAAAGATTGAACCCTTGGGTCACAAAAGAACAGAGAAGAAAGTTTTACAATAATCAATCACTCTTAAGGGAACATGCACCTGTATTGTATTCTTCCTATGTTGTGTTGTATTTAACACGTATTTCCACGCTGTCAATGTGGATTTATAAGTAAAATAAGAGGTACTGTTACTTTATGAATAAAGTGTATGCAACTGACAAGGCAAATAAATCAGAGGTTGGTTACCTCTTTTTCAATATTCAGCCACAATTTGTCAGTATTTGGGATAAACCAATATTTCATCTGGTCTATAAGTGAGGTCATATAATATTGATGAACATCTGGTAAATTCATACATCCTTTCTTTTTAGCTGTAGTTAATATTGCAAGAGCAATTCAAGGTTTTCTGCCCTGCCATATTAGATTGTTTAGTTTGGAATTTATTTGTTTGGAAAAATTTAGATGATACTAGTATAGGGAGAACTCATAAAAGATTTTTGGCAAAATTAGCATTTTAAATGCCGCCATTCATCAAAACCAAGATAATTGAGTTTTTTGTATAATTTGAAAATCATCTTGGATTTGGGTTAAAGCGGTTGTATACCCGCATTGACACTGACACTAAAGCAGTTGTATACACGCATACTAGCTCATTATGAATAACTTACCTTAGAATGAGGCGTTGGTATCTTACCTGGTCCACGCCGAGGTAGCTGACATGTTGCCTCTGCGTGTCTTCCGTGTATCCCGGCTCCAGCGCTGTGAGTGGCTGGAGCCTCAATGTCATCACTCCCGCACATGCGCGCGGGAGATTTCTTTCCGGCAAGGTCCGGCATCTGCCTGGCCTACAGCCGAGAATCCCCTGTGCGCATGCGCTGCTGCAGTCAGCGGCTTATTGCAAGGGGAATATCTCCTAAACCGTACAGGTTTAGAGATTTTTTTTTTACCTACAGGTAAGCCTTATTATAGGATAAATTAATGGTACCATTCGATAGATTAAAGCTTTTAGAGTTATTGCCAGAAGTGAACACTCTAGCTGAGGGCATTGTGTATAAGGAGATTATGCCTTTATGTATAAAACCGGAAATCCCAAATCTTAATAGTTTCTGAGAAGTACCCTCAGTGGACCCCATTGAATGCCTTCTCTGTGTCTAAGCCTAGAAGCAGAGAAGGGACTCAACTGTGCTCAACATTGTTGATTAGATTAATCATATGCCTGGTGCCATCCGGGCCTCATCTGCCTTTTACAAATCCCACCTGGTCAGCTTCTATGAGGTACGCTGTCAAATCTAGAAGGCGGTTAGCTAATATCTTGGCGTAAATCTTCAAATCCGCATTCAAAAATTACTGTATATAGGTCTGTAATTTTTGGGGGAAGAGGGATCCTGATAATAATAGCCTCTAGCATTTATTTAGGGAAAGTCTTGTTATTGGTTACTTGATTAAAAAGATGTGTTAGTTAAGGTGCTAACATATCCCTAAAGGCTTTATAATACCCACTCAATAAGCCATCAGCTTCTGGGGCCTTGTTTAGGGACAGGGAGTGAATGATTTTGCGTGTCTCCTCAATAGAGATTAGCTTGTTGAGTTTTTGTAATGTTTGTGGGTCCACGGAACGTAGTTGGATTTTATTTAAAAATTGTGTTATCTCAGTTGGAACGGGTTGGGGAGTTTCTTTGTCTGTCTTTACATTATGAAGAAACTCATAATACTGTAAAAAGGTATCTGCTATTGCTTTTGGGTTATAGATGATCTTTCCTGACTTATGGTGGATCAGTTTTGGATTTTGTGTCGATTTTGCCTTTGGTGTAGTTGGGAGGCTAATAATTTTCCTGCCCTATTACTTTGATAATAGTGGTTTAATTTGAGTTTTTTAGGTAATTTTCATGCTTGGAAATTAAAATTACCCTTAGTTCATTTCTAGGGATGAGCCGAACACCCCCCTGTTCGCAGCAGAACATGCAAACAGGTGAAAAATTAGTTCAAACAAACGAACACCTTTAAAGTCTATGGGACACGAATGTGAAAAATCAAAAGTGCTAACTTTAAAGGCTTCTATGCAAGTTATTGCCATAAAAAGTGTTTGGGGACCCGGGTCCTGTCCCAAGGGACATGTATCAATGCAAAAATAAGTTTTAAAAATTTACATTTTTTTGGGAGCAGTGATTTTAATAATGCTTAAAGTTAAACAATAAAAATGAAATATTCCTTTAAATATCGTGCCTGGGGTGTCCTTAGTATGCCTGTAAAGTAGCGCATTTTTCCCGTGTTTAGAACAATACCACAGCAAAATGACATTTCTAAAGGAATAAATGTAATTTAAAACTACTCGTGGCTGTAATGTATTGTCGGGTCCCGGCAATATAGATGAAAATCATTGAAAAAAACGGCATGGGTCCCCCCCAGTCTATTTCTAGGCCCTTTGGGTCTGTTATGGATATTAAGGGGAACCCAGTGCCCAAATTTAAAAACAAAATGGCGTGGGGGTCCCCCAGGCACTATATACTCTGAACAGCAGTATATATACTATACGGCCTGCCCTATATACTCTACAGAAAATTGGGCCTTAGGTGTTGGTGGTACCAGAACACTGTAAGCCCTCAGATACTCTTTTTGGGTGCAGGAACAGGCCCTGCATTGAAATATTATATAAAAAAATTTAATTACATGCCCCTGTTAAACAGGGGCAGAAAAATTGGGCCTTTGGTGGTGGTGGTGCCACAACATTGTAAGCTCTCACAGTTACTCTTGTTTGGCGCAGGAACGGGCCCTGCTGTGAAATATTATATCAAGAATTATAATTACATGCCCTTGTTAAACAGGGGCAGAAAAATTGGGCCTTGGGTGGTGGTGCCACAACACAGTAACCCCTCACAGATACTCTTGTTGGGCACAGGAACGGGTCTTGCTGTGAAATATTAGATCAAAAATTGTAATTACATGCCCCTGTTAAATGGGGCAGAAAAATTGGGTCTTGGGTGGTGGTGGTGCCCTAAACCCAAAATATTGTTGGAAACTAGCATCATCAAGATTGAGGAGGAATAGGATAGTCAGCCTTAGCAGTCTTCAAGGGATCCCACATCCATAGCAAATTCAATCAGTTACATCAGCATCAGGTGCTTGATAGCTGCTGATCCAAGACTGATTCATTTTTATGAATATGAACCTATCGATGGAGTCTGTGGGTAGGCGTACTCTTTGATCCGTTACAAACCCTCCAGCAGCACTGAATGTGCATTCAGAAAGCACGCTGGATACAGGACAGGCCAGTAGCTATATTGCATATTGAGCAAGTTCTGGCCAGTGGTCCATCCTCAAGACCCAGTAACCCAGTGGATGCTCTGTTGGAAAGGTCTCCACGTCTGCTCTTGCCCCTGGATATTCCTGCACCATGTAATGCAGAAGCTGGCGATGGTTGCTTGAACCGATAATACCTTGGCGCTGAGGACTGAAAAATTATTTAAAGGCATCGGTCAGCCGGCCACCTTCTCTACCGCTCTTCCATTGACTGAACGAAGCCTCAGCAACGCTTTGTCCAGCACCAGGAAATTGTAACCTCCCAGGGTCTGGAAATACATTGCACAAACCTTTCTTCAAGGCCTCCTGAAGATGTTTCATCCTCTGCTCCCTCTGCGAAGGCTGAATGAGTTCTGCAACCTTACCCTGGTAACGTGGATCAAGAAGGGTTGCCAGCCAGTAATGATCCCTCTCTTGATACCATGAATCCTAGGGTCCTTTAACAGGCTTTGCAGAATCAGGGAGGCCATGCAGCGTAAGTTTGCAGAGGCATTCGATTCTGAGTCCTCTGGGTCACTAAGGATCACATGATCCGTAACTACTGCTGAGTGTTATCCTCTACATCCATGCTGACATAATCCTCCTCCTCTTCTTCTTCCTGTGTGTTTGGGGGGCCCAGAGGAATGCTATCTGGATAAAGGGGGCCTTGAGAGGTAAGGAAGTCCATCTCTTCCTCCCACTGTTCTGCCTCAAGTGCCCTGTCCATGATTCCACTAAGCATGTGCTCCAACAGGAAGACTAGAGGGACAGTGTCACTGATGCATGCATTGTCATTGCTCACCATCCTTGTGGCCTCCTCAAATGATGACAGGACAGTGCATGCATCCTTGATCAGTATCCACTGGCATGGCGAAAAGAAGCCAAGCTCCCCTGACCCTGTCCTGGTGCCATACTCGCACAGGTACTCATTGATGGCCCTCTGCTGTGTGAGCAGCCGCTGCAGCATTGCCAACATTGAGTTCCACCTGGTGGGCATGTCGCAAATGAGGCGGTTGGTGGGCAGGCTGCATTCCCTTTGAATGTCATCCAGCCGAGCACTGGCATTGTATGACCGGCAGAAATGACCACAGACTTTTCTGGCCTGCCTCAGGAGATCCTGTAAGCCTGGGTACCTGCTCAAGAACCACTGCACCACCAAATTCGGGACATGTGCCAAACATGGGACATGGCTCAAGTGTCCCTGTCGGTGCAGAGAAGGTTGGTGCCATTGTCACATACAATGATTCCTGACTGAAGCTGGCGTGACGTCAACCACCTCTGAGCCTGCCCCTGCAGAGCTGACAGAATCTCTGCCCCAGTGTGGCTCCTGTCCCCTAGGCAGAGCAACTCAAGCACCGCATGACATCTTTTAGCCTGACTGCTTGCGTAGCCCCTTGAATGCTTACAGAGCACCGGTGGTTCAGAGGACAAATCTACAGAAGAGGCCATAGAGACAGAAGAAGAGGAGGGGGTGGAGGAGAGAGCTGTGGTGAATCACCACTAGCATCTTGGAGGCGTGGTGGCAGAACAAGCTCCAACAATACTGAACCCTGTCCTGCATCCTTCCCAGCTGCCAGCAGAGTTACCCAGTGCCCCATGAAGGAAATGTAACATCCCTGCCCTTGCCTGCTAGACCACGAGTCAGCGGTAATATGCAACTTACTGCTGACCGCCCTGTCCAACGAGGCCAAAACATTGCCTTCCACATGCCGGTAGAGAGCTGGAATGGCCTTCCATGAAAAGAAATGGCATTTTGGAACCTGCCACTGAGGTACAGCACATTCCACATATTCACAAAAGGGGGCAGAGTCTACCAGCTGAAAAGGCAGCAGTTGCAGTGCTAGCAATTTGGCCAAGCTAGCATTTAGATGCTGAGCATGTGGATGGCTGGGATCAAATTTCTTTTGACGGTTTAGAAACTGGAGTAGGGAAATTTTCCTGCTAAAATCAAATGGTGGTGTATTGCTAGCAGATTGGCTGCAAGTACTTGGGACACCTATTGCTATACCTCTCAGTGCAGGTTTTTGAGAGGACTGAAGGTATAGTAAGGTTGCAGATCCCAGATGAGGAGCAAGGAGAAGTCCGCCTTTTTCTTTGATGTGGCTCTTTCAAGTTGCCAATGGACTGCATGGCAGGTCGTCATATGTCTGGTCAAGCATGTGGTGCCCAAGCGGTTGCTGTTCTGGCCACGCATGATCCGCTTCAGATATAGGTTGCAAACAGCAACGGTGCGATCTGCTGCTCACGTGTCAAAAAAGGCCCACACCAAGGAACTTTTAAAAGTCAGCAGGGAGTCAGCAGCGCCCTGCACCTGCGGAGCTCTGTGGTGTGATGCAATAGGATGGCTGCCCTTAAGCTGCCCACTAGAGGCCATCCTGCCTCGTTGGAGTTGTGCCTCCTCCTCTCTTCTCTCAGGCACCCAAGTACAGTCAGTGAACTCATCATCCCCTTCCTCCTCGTTACTGGAGCAAACTTGGCAGTATGCTGCAGCTAGGGGAACATAACTGCCAGTTTCTTGTCATTCTTGGGCACCCCCTATCTCTAGGCTCACGTTACTCTCTTCCTCAACTTGGTAACCAACATCGGAGCCTTCAAATCGCTGCGCATCCTCTAGCAGCATGTACCCGACACTGTGGTTGAATAATTCTGGGGACTCCTCCGTGCATGATGGTGGGGCTACGGAAGGAGTGACTGTGGACAAGGAGTCGGTGGAATAGGCCGCTTTGGCAGCTGCGCTGGAAGGCAAACTACTCTGGCAAACTGAGTCTGGGTGACAGAGGATGAGGAGGATGAGGACGGCTTTGTTATCCACTCCACCAACTCTTCTGCATGTTCTGGCTCAATAACATGGTCAGCAGCAGGAAAAAAGGACAAGCGAGCCCTACGACCACCTGCAGAGGATGCTCCATGTACATGACCAGCACTGTTGACTGTAGACACAGAGGCTGCTTGCCCTCTTTTAGTGGCCTGTGAGCGTTTGCCTCTCCTTGTTGGCCTTTGGGACATGATGTATATTTTGTTTTGCAACACCACACTACACCGTATTAGATAATGTGTACACCACCAGAAGTGTAGTAGAAACTGTACACACTATATTATATAGTGTGTACACCGCCTGCACTGTATTAGCGACTGTACTATGGCTGCACTGTTTTGTGTACTGCAGTTGCGGCTGGTGCTCAAAATTTTTTTTGGGGGGGGGCGCAAACCGAAAAATTCTGAAAAAAACCCCATCAATTGCACGGTCACTGTACCATCAATCGCAGCCACTGTGCCATCAATCGCAGCCACTGTGCCATCAATCGCAGCCACTGTGCCCATAAATTGACGCTACTGTGCCATCAAATGCAGCCACTGTGCCATCAAATGCAGCCACTGTGCCCATCAATTGCCGCCACTGTGCCCATCAATTGCCGCCACTGTGCCATCAAACGCAACCAGTGTGCCATCAAATGCAGCCCATGTCCCCCATAAAATGCAGCCACTGTGCCCATCAATTGCCGTCACTGTGCCATCAAATGCAGCCACTGTGCCCATCAATTGCCGCCACTGTGCCCATCAAACGCAGCCATTGTGCCCATCAGTTGCCGCCACTGTGCCCATCAATTGCCGCCACTGTGCCCATCAATTTCTCCCACTGTGCCCCATCAAACGCAGCCACTGTGCTGCCAGTGTGCCCCCCGCCGGCCCACCGTCTGCACTTACCTGTCTCAGTGGGACAGTTCCTCGATGTCTTCTCCCGTAATATCTTCCCGTCCTCTGCTATGATTGGACGCCTGGCGTCCAATCACCGCGCCTGTAGTTTCAGCCAATCAGGTGACGGGTAACAGATCTGAGCACTGATTGGCGGAGAGGTGGAGAGGCAGTTTAACATTCTATCGCTTTTCTAACACAGCTGAGTGTCCTGCGAGCGCCCAGCATGGTGCTCGCAGGTCACCTTTTTTGACGCCTATTAGAGCCTATGGCTCTAATCAGGTGCTTCAAAACCACCTCCTGCCGCTGTAATTCAGGCGCCCTGCGCCCGAAAAGGGTCCTGGCGCCCGAATAGGGGGTGGAAGCGGCCATAGATAGATTCATGCAATGCACAAATCTATCCATTGGTGCTAGAGGGGGGTGGCCTGCACTGTATTAGCAACTGTACTACGGCTGCACTGTATTGTGTACTGTGTATACCCAGAAGTGTAGTAGAAACTGTACACACTGTATTAGATACTATGTACAGCACCTGCACTGTATTAGATAATGTACAATGGCTGCACTGTATTTTATACTGTGTGTACACCACCAGAGGTGTAGTAGACACTGTACACACTGTATTATTCTGAAATGTATTAGAAACAGTACACCACAGAATGCACTGTAGATATAGGCTACACTGGATGCAGAGAATATATATACAGTATATATATATATATATATATATATACACACAAGACTGTATATATATATATATATTAATACACTGCCTGCACTGACTGAATATAGAGTAAACACGGAATGTATAGTCTATGCTAAATGCAGAGTATACCGTGACTTGTAAAAGTATTCACCCCGCTTTGCTTTTTACCTGTTTTGTTCCATTACAGCCTTTAGTTCAATGTTTTTTTAATCTGAATTATATGTGATGGATCAGAGCACAAAAGTCTAAGTTGGTGAAGTAAAATTAGAAAAATATATACATAAAACTATTTTTCAGAAATAAAAAAATAATTGGTATGTGCGTATGATTTCACCCCCTTTGTTATGACGCCCATAAAAAGCTCTGGTGCAACCAATTTCCTTCAGAAGTCACATAATTAGTGAAATGATGTTCACCTGTGCGCAATCTAAATGTCACGTGATCTGTCATTACATATACACACCTTTTTGAAAGGCCCCAGAGGCTGCAACACCGAAGCAAGAGGCACCACTAACAAAACACTGCCATGAAGACCAAGGAACTCTCCAAACAAGTAAGGGACAATGTTGTTGAGAAGTACAAGTCAGGGTTAGGTTATAAAAAAAATATCCAAATCTTTGATGATCCCTAGGAGCACCATCAAACCCATCATAACCAAATGGAAAGAACATGGCACAACAGCAAACCTGCCAAAAGATGTCCGTACACCAAAAATCTCGGATCGGGCAAGGAGGGAATTAATCAGAGAGGCAGCACAGAGACATAAGGTACCCCTGGAGGAGCTGCAGAGTTCCACAGCAGAGACTGGAGTATCTGAACATAGGACGACAATAAGCCGTACGCTCCATAGAGTTGGGCTTTATGGCAGAGTGGCCAGAAGAAAGCCATTACTTTGAGCAAAAAACAGGTTGACCTTCCAGCAGGACAATGACCCCAAACACACTTCTAAAGTAACACTTGAGTGGTTTAAGGGGAAACATGTAAATGTGTTGGAAGGGCCTAGTCAAAGCCCTGACCTCAATCCAATAGAAAATCTGTGGTCAGACTTAAAGATTGCTGTTCACAAGCGCAAACCATCCAACTTGAAGGAGCTGGAGCAATTTTGCAAAGAGGAATGGGCAAAAATCCCAGTGGTAAGATGTGGCAAGCCCATAGAGACTTATCCAAAGCGACTTGAAGCTGTGATAGCTGCAAAAGGTGGCTCTACAAAGTATTGACTTTAGGGGGGTGAATAGTTATGCACATTGACTTTTTCTGTTATTTTGTCCTGTTTGTTGTTTGCCTCACAATAAAAAAAAAAAAATCTTCAAAGTTGTGAGCATGTTCTGTAAATTAAATGAGGCAAATCCTCAAACAATCCATATTAATTCCAGGTTGTGAGGCAACAAAACATGAAAAATGCCAAGGGGGGTAAATACTTTTGCGAGGCACTGTGTGTATATATATATATATATATATATATATATATATATATATATATATATTTATATATATATATATATATATATATATATATATATATATATATTTATGTATATATATATGTATATATATATATATGTATATATATACTAAAGTGACTGTGTATATATGCATTAAATACACTGCCACTAACTGAATAACCCGCCTGCTTAATCTAAATCAAGTCAAGTTATAGAGAAATCAACCGCTCTTAGGATAAGAGTAGGGAAGAAAAGGTTGCTGCCTCCCCTAATAAAGCTCCCCTAGGGGAACTTAGATTAATAGAAAAGCAAACAGATGAAAGGGGTGTGTGGCGCTACCTTATAGCCAAGAGCACACAGGTTTTTTTGTGTGGGGTGGGTGAGAGGACTACAGCATAAATGTATAAGCCTCACCGACGTGCTTCTCCTGAACCCCAAACTAAAATAAAAAATAAATAAAAACTCAATACCTCATATATTGGTATCCCCGTGTGATATATATGTGTATAATAGTGAAAGGCATACGTACTATCAGGTGTGTACGTGAACTGCAGTGCAGGTGCACCCCTAATATGGAAGGTAAAAGCACGATCCAAAATTACCTAGTACCTATGTATGTGCAGGCCTAAAAACTAAAAGAGTAGTATGTACATCCCAACAACTACATACCACAGGTGCATGACAAGTGATACATACAGTACAATAAATATTGATTCTAAGTGATATTAATCCAACTGTCAGGGTGAAAAATAGAAATAAGCAAAATACACATAGATAAGTGAAAACACATCCAAAGTAAAGAAATTGTGTCAGGCGGTCACAGGTATGTTAACCCCATTATAATCATGTAATACAGTCCAAAAGGATTAGGCCACACTGTAGAGGCAAAAAACGCTGATATGCATGGTATGTAATCGGTCTTCAATTAGGTTAGTAAGGAACAGTTCGTATAAAGTCTCGATCTGGTAGTGCTCTGTTGTAAGGCAGAAAAACTTAGGGGTGACTTGAGTGCTCACAGTGTCCTCAGGTGACTTTTGTGCTCCCCCTCAAGGATCCCCACTCACCGAATCCACTCACCCCAGCAGGGGCAACACACATGCAGATATAGTAGTGGCTGCAAGTAGTGGGCTGCTGGTTGTTGGCTATAAGGTAGCGCCACACACCCCTTTCATCTGTATGCTTTTCTATTAATCTAAATCAAGTTATCTCTCTGTCCACACCAACAACACTACACACGGCCGCCATGTAAGCAGCCTTATATAGTGTGGGGCGTGGACTTAGTCCCTCTGAGCCATGATTGACCAAGGGCACCCTGCCTTTGGCCAATTATGGCTCTCTTAGCAGAGGGCACTGTGATTGGCCAAAGCATGCAAGTCAAGTGCATGCTTTGGCCAATCATCATACAGCAATGCACTGCAATCTCGCAGTACATTATCGGGCGTTCGGCGCTTGAATTTCCCGCGAACGCCCGTAATGTTCGCTCTTCGGCGAACACCCAATGTTGGGGTCGAACTTATGTTCGACCCAAACATCAAGCTCATCCCTATTCATTTCTAGTGGTGTTTAGTTGTTGAAGAAGAGATGCGCTGTTGGCATAAATTTGGTGGTTTTTTTCAAGTTTACAAATGGTGTCCATTTGCTAATTGTTTGAAATTTTTTTTTTTTTTTCCCTGGAAGCTGTTTGTATCAATAGCCCTCTAATATAAGCCTTTTGAGTGCACCAAAGGTTGGTGGTAGAGATAGAGGGTTGAGTATTAATTTCTTTCAGCACAGACACATGTTTCTCCTGCAAACAGATATAGTTGTTATTTTTCCAGTGTAGTATTGGTAGGTAATTGGTTCATTGCAAAGTTTAGTGAAATCGATGCATGATCTGACCAGGGAATGTTATGGATCTGTGCATCTGTTATTTTCTGCAGGAGAAACCTGTCAGATAAAAGAAATCAATGTGCGTATATGACTTTAGAAACATTAGAAAAAAATATAAAGACTTTTTCAGTTGAGTGTAAACATCTCCAGGTGTCAAAGAGGTCCTCTTGCAAGAAAAGTTGCTTAGTCTATTTCTTATGGTGTGAGTTCTTTTGGAGGTGTCTATGGTTGGGAGCATTGGAGCATTAAAATCTCCACAAATGATAAGATTACCCTTTTGTTTTTTTCATATTTTGTTCAGGGTTCTTTTGATGAAATGAGTGGGTTGTTTGTTAGGAGCATACAAGTTAGCAATGGTGAAGATTGTATTGTTGATATTGGGCACTAAAATCAGATACCTTCCCTGTGGGTCAGTTTTGGAGTGCAGCAGTTGGAAGGAGATAGAGTCTTTTATAATTGTGATGACTCCTTCATTTTTTTTTTTTTGCATAGTTGGAGTACATATGTGGGAATTTGTGGTGAGAGAATTTCGGAGAAATGTGTCTGGTGAAATGGGACTCTTGAATACATGGTATGTCACTACTGGTTTTCATTGCGTTACTCCAAAGGGCTTTTCTTTTATAAGGGCTGTTGAGTCCCTTCACTTTGCGTGAAGGGATCTTAAGTTGTGTTATGTTAGGTGAAGTTGTTGATCGGGTAAAGCGTTCCTTTTGGTTGAAAGAGATCCAAAACGTTGGTCAGTGTACCAAAGTACTGTAGCTTCCAAGGGGAAAAGGTAGGGAAGAAACCTTAAACAATAATTTCAAATAAAACCATAACATGTAAAAAAAAAAAAGGAAGAGTCGCTGTGCAACTCGTGGGTTAACATGGGGATATAGGCAACGAGCCGTCAACACAGGAGAGCTCCTAAAGGGTTGTGTGGCTTTTAGAGAGTCCTTTTTGTACAAAAAAAATGTAGAAAAGATCTAAAAAGGTAGTTGGTTTCAAAAGCCATAGACATTGGTTGTGCCATTGCTGTTGGAGAGGGGGGGGGTCTTCTCAGGAGGATGTTTATGTATGGGATTAGCTTCGTCATCTGGCAGAAATCCCCAGGTTTTATGGGTTTTTAGGCCATCTACAATTGAGTAAATTGTATAAGAGGTGTTATTTCGTTCAATCAGTAGCTTAGTGGGGAGACCCACTGCCATGCTAGATTGCACCTTTTAGTGACAATGACATCTCTTTTAGGTCAGTGTCTAAGACTGTTTGGCCTGAGTTAGGGAATGAATGTAATTTATCCTCGTGTGTTAAAATTATAAGCATGTGTTCAGTGTCAGAAGTGTTTTCCCTTACAGTACATGACCTTCTGCAGAAGAAATCCTTCTTTTCTGCTTTACCTGGCTGGTCACATCAGGCAAATTGGGCTCATCGTGGATGGTATGCAGCCCTTCCTGTTCTCTCTTCCCTTTTCCTGTGCGAACAACATACGTGCCAGTGTGTCTGTGTGAGGAAGGGGCAGCGCCATCTTTCTTTTTATGAGTCCTGGTCGGGCTGCTAAATGTACTCAATTTGCGGGGTCCCTCCCACGATGTGCATATTCCCCTGGTCCTCCAGTGCTTGGTGGTACCCTCGGGTCCACTGTTAGTCACTGTATAGAGCCTCTGTAGTCTGGAGCTCTGCTAGTTTGCTACCATCGAGCTCCGCTGCCGGCCACGCCCCCCTGTTTTGAATTTTAACCTTTGTTAAAGCTGCAGGCACAGAAAAAAAAAAAGTTTTCTTTTGTCGAGAAAAAAACATTCCCCTCTGGGTGATCTATGTACATTACAGGGATTTTTTAACAAGCTTTGTTGCAGATTCCTACCTTTTGTTATTCTGAAGAAATCTCTGTGTGTTTGTCTGTGTCCATGTGGGAAAGTGAATCTAATGGGAGTGGTTTAATTATTAGCAATCTGCTGCAGCACCTGCAGGGCTCTAAGGCGGAAAGTTGCTGGGCCTGCATCCCTTTAGACGTGATACATTTTTGTTGCAAGGGATGCGGAAATCTGAGAGGTATCTTACTGTATACTTCTGGGAAAATCAGTGAGCTTCACACAATCAGGAAATTATGTTTCTGGGGGGTGTTCTGTACACATTCTGTGTACAGAACACCTCCAGGTAGCCATATTGCATTGCAAATTAACCAGTTCCGGACCAGCCACCACAGTTATACTGCAGCAGGTTGGCTCGGCTGGGCGAGGCACGCGCCCCCTAGGCAGCCACGACAATTGGATTTGCTTCAGAACTGATCAGTTTCCAGGCCCAGGCCAATGATTTCTGACCTGGACCTGGCGATCGGTTCTGGAAGAATGAAATCCTTCCCCTGCCTGTAAGTATAAACACAGGCAGAGGAAGTTATGTCACCCCCCTTGTGGAACTCTTTTTCGTTCCAGAGAGAGGGGAGAAGATATCTCACAGTAAGTTGCACCAACACTACACTAACACCAGTACACATAGGTACACTTGTCACCCCCCCTTACAAAACTCTAAACACATAACTACAGCATTTTCAGAGTCAGGCTTGATCCATGCGAACGCTAATGCCCTGTACACACGGTCGGATTTTCCGATGGAAAATGTGCGATCGGCGCTTGTGTGGGCTCCATCTGACTTTTTCCATCGGATTTTCCGACACACAAAGTTTGAGAGCAGGCTATAAAATTTTCCGACAACAAAATCCGATCGCGTCAATTCCGACCGTGTGTGGACAAATCCGACGCACAAAGTGCCACGCATGCTCAGAACAAATTCCGAGACGGAACTGCTCGGTCTGGTAAAATTAGCGTTCGCAATGTTTGAAATTGTTTAATGTGGCGCACTCTCTTCTTCTTTATAATGCTAGAAGAATGAAGTAGTTTTGCTGCTCATATTCACACAGACTTCTTACAAACTTCTTTCTTTATTATTTATCGTGATTTCATCACTATATTTTGATTTGTCACATCTGACTAAAAAATTATCAATTTTTTATTTTTTGGTTTGTATTTTTTTCAAGCCTGATCTTTTTTTTTTAATTTTTTTTTTTTGACCAGAATATTTTTGGGTGTGTTTTGTGTGTCAAGTTACCACAACACCATTATTATTGAGTATTATTTAATCTCAAGGAGGTTGCTTGGTGTTGGTGTCTCTTGTTAATTTGACATTGTATTTTTGAAATGTACCCGCCTCCTCACAAACAAACTGTCCTTTCTGAAGGAAAACACACATAGGCAAGTATAATTGAAACAAAAATTATTTTATTAAGGGCTCATAACCAAAGAGGGAGGCAACGCTGGATAAACAACAGAAATTGGCGAAGCCTTTGGCCCCCAGGGCACACATCAATTATTTTACTGCAAAATTGGTGGCCTGAGGAGTCCTTATCTAAGGGAGTACAATCTGGTCCAGAAGTCCAAGAGATCATGAACAGCAGCAGATGACATGTATGTTCCCAGGCTGTGGTCATACAAGAGCCTGCATCTTTTGCCAGACCAGACTGAACCCAGGTCATCACTCTCTGGTCTTCCTTACACGTTTCCTTCCCGGCTGTGTCTCTGGTGTTGGAGGTGTGGCAGAAGGAGGAGTAGGACCTGGAGGAGGAGGAGGAGGACCATGGGTGAGCTGACAAATGTGGCTTTCGCATGTGAGTTGGCCCCTCAGCCCCTTCTGCAGAGCTTCTAAAATGACACACTCACATAAGAGGCGTTGACCCTCCTCCATTTGCAGCATTTTGCATGCTGTTATGGCTGCAAAATCCTCTTCCACACTGTGGGGTGTTCTGAGGGCCTCAGTAGCCTTCCAAAATAGGCCAATTGCAGCCTCCTCTAGGTTACTCCTCTTCCTGCCACTTTTTCTTTGAAGGCGGAGGGGAGGGACCTGGGTATCGGGCAGCCTGCTTGGCCCGGCCACCTCCTGGCTGAGACTCCCCCGTGTATGAAAAAGGGACATCGTTTTATTTTTTGGTTCATAAATCACAATCATAAATTAGTACTCCAAACTAACATAGATTTAATATCATTAATTTGACCAACAGAAATATTTAGAAGAATGCTATACCTGGCTCAAGCTGGGCTCCTCCACATGTTGCTGCCTAGAAGGCCCAGGTTGGTCGTCAGAAGCCTCAGCTGAGGGGGAAGGAAGCGTGGAAGGAAGACTGGAGAGTGCTGGCCTGGGTTCAGTCTGACCTGACAGAAACAGAAGCCTGTCATAGTACCACAGCCTGGGGACATAAATGTCATCTGCTGCTCCTGATCTCTGGAAATCCTGGACCTTCTTGCACTCCCTTAGATAAGTGCTCCTCATGGCACCAATTAGGATGTTCAAATAGGTGATGTCTGCTGTGGGGATCACTGGCTTCACAAATTGCAGCAATTGACCCAGCGCTGCCTTCCTCTTTGTTTGATTCTAATAATCAGGGTGGTTTACCTGCCATAGACAAGGCAACTCCCTGAACATATCTATGAATATGCTCTTAAACTCCTGATCCTTCAAGATATCCATTTTCTCTGCAAGACACAACACAAGACAAACCCTAATGTCTGGCTAAAGTCTCCTAATCTTGTCCCAATAGAGGCCTCAATCTAGAAGCAGTATAGGCCCAATGTTAAATCTTACCTTCGTTATCACGATCGGCGCCTCCGATACTCCTTCCTCCGCTCACAGATCGTACGTAGTACGCACGTGTGTTACGCTTTATATACACTGCGCATGCGTGAAACTCCGCCCGCCCCTGACGTTCTTTCTAGTCTATTCCCCGCCCCTTATCATTCGACACAGTGGGGGAAGAGCACATGGCGGAAACACAGCAGGCGCGTGCTAATTACAGCAACGAGGAGGAGGAAAGCCCAGAGCCAGAAACGTCCCGATCCCGGAGGAGACAATTTAAGGCCTCAAATATGTCCTTTGGGGAGATGTTGGAGATGGTCAACATCCTGAAGAGGGCCGACTATGACGGGAAGTATAGACCTTACCTCAACCCCAAAGTCAGAAAGGCCAAGATCATGATGAAAGTAGTCAAGAGTCTGCAGAAGAATTTTGGGGTATGACGATCAAAAGATCAACTGAGGAAGTGGTAGTCGGACCTCAAATTAAGGGAGAACAATCAGTACAGAAGGATCAGGAGAGTGGTGCAAAAAAGTAAGTAGTTGTCCTGTGTTCCTATTCTTTATTTTTCTAACGTTCATGCTGCTCCATGTGCTTTTCTTAACTGTTTACAGTTTAAAATGGCAACTTTCATATTCATGTGCACATTATTCGTTTGTAGGGAACATTGTTCGTTCGGCATAGAAAACAACATGTTTTGGACATATGTATGTGAATACATTTTTGCTAGCCTACTTCTCTTTAAATAATTTTGGTGTCTAGATGGGTTGTTAACTAGAATGAAATGCAAACTAGATTCTGTGTAAGGAGAGGACACTCATCAGCTGTTTACACATCTGGACACTGGAGCACTAGTGTGGGACACCAGAACACCCTTTTTATTAGGGGCCCACACAGGTGCTCCAGTGTATACTATAGGGGTGACTCCATCTGTGAAGCTTGTACAAAACAGGTAAGTATTCAAGCTTGACAAAGGAAAAAATATTTCTTCATCTTGGAACTCTGCCAAAACAGACAATTGTACCCCACTTCCAAGCAATGTTTCATATTCCTATTTCTGCCATCAAATATCTGCGTGCGTACCTATTTTTTTTTTACATAGGGGAGAAAAGACTCCGAGGACACCACTCAACCGAGGAGACCACAGACCCCCCACCTCAGGAAGAAGGGGAAATCCCCCAAAGGCAACAGGAGGAGGAGGAGGAAGGAGATGTGGTGGAAATTGTCACCACAACAGGTGAGTGTCTGCAACCACAGGCTCAGGTAAGAGATGGATGGCGGCATATTTATAATACATGGTGTGTTTTTTTTAAATATATTTTTAGGTGATCGGGATGTTGTGGATGAAGGACATTTCACCAGTGAGAGTGCCCAGATCCTGATCGGGGAGATCATGGGGTGTAATAGGGACTTGGAAAACATCCAGAAAAATATCAATGATGTTAAAAACAAAATGAAGAACATCATTGATGTTTTGGGGAGAGTTTAAAACCCCTAATGTAGTTTGCATTTTTTCCACAAAAAATTGTTGCACCTTTTTTTACATAGTGTCGTAAAGCCAAATTTTGAAGATGCACACAGTGTGTCAACATGTGCTATCTGCCATCACAGGAGATCAATGTATGCGTTTTGTGGGTGCAACCCCTTCCTCAATAATAAAGTAGCTGAGAGGAAGGGGTTGCACCCACAAAACACGTCCCTTGATCCCCCATGATGGCAGCTAGCACATGTTGACATGACTGCTGAGGTGCAATAAGCCCAGGTCCCATCCACTTACCATGACCACTTAGCATACCTTACCCTTTCTTCCCATCCAATAAAAAACCACATACAACCATTAACGTTGGAAAGGGCAAGGCCACAGCTTTATTTTAACTCAAACATAACATTAGATATTTAAACCGTGCCAGTCACAGTTACACTGTGAGCACTCAACTCTAAATGTAAAAGGGAGATGAATGAGGGGCCTGTCCTTACCATAAGTGCCGGGCCGGCCGTTAATCTCCCAATTACCATCAGGGCATAAAAAAGGTTCCATATTTGCTGGCAAGGTCACCAAAACCGCCACCAGCCAGTCAGTGAGCTACTGACGGGCGCCCCCCCGCAGCCAGCGCTTGCTCCACCACCCTCTGAAGTCCCAGGTTAAAGATGTCCATACCAATCTCGTTGAGATGAACACCATCCCTCCTCAGCAAATCAGTGTTGTTCCCTTCCAGATCTCTGTGACGGACCACAACCCCCCCGATTCTCCGGACAAATTTGGACACTTGAGCATTGACCTTCCTGCGAAAATTTTCCAAACAGGGGCCAGGGACTTCCCTTGCCCATATTGAGCGAGGGACAATTTCCGACCAGACGAAAGTCATGCTGGTAAACATTGCAAGGCACTGAGCAATATCGCCCTTTATTGCAGTAATTAGATCCACGGACCGGGTGTAACCAACATCATTCCCGCCGGCGTGAACAACGAGGATAACGTGGCCGGACACACGGGCACGGAGCTGCCAACATTCCGTCAAGACCTGATGCCAACGCAACCCGCGCAGGCCAAGCCAGCGGATTCTTGCCACGTCGGATGAAAATCCCAGATTTTTTCCATAATTGCGGATCTCAGCACGACGGGCAGCCCAGAAGATAAAGGAATCACCCAGAATCCATATTTGAGCCGGGGAAAAACCTGAAATTTTAACACAAAAGATGAGGGCGAACATACAGTGAGAAACGAGACGACTCCCATCTCCCCAGTCGCTGAAGTTCCGTATCGGAAAACCCCAAGCCAGAAGCGGCGGTAGCAGCGCCTATACGAAACGAATGAGTAGAGAATTCGCCCGCAGGTAAGCCTAAGGCCTCGAGGCAAAAACAAAAAACCCTCAAAAATTGAAACCGACTCAACGAGGATGAGTCGGCATGAACAAAAAACGTGGGGGATGGGGGGCGCGCAGAAACAAACGGAAAAGCCAGAGATACTGGGCAAAATGGGCCGCCACAGTGGTGCAGCACCACTCGGCGTCCCCTGCCAAAACTGTCGGTCTTAGATGAGCGCAACAAAACCGTGACGCTGCGCTCAGACAAAGAAACGTCCTCCGATCCAATACCCCCAGGGGACGACCTAGATTTTGCAACTAATTCCCCGATATGAAAGGCCCCAAAAAACGCCCACGAAAAAGCTACCCGAAAAAGCAAGGTCTCGAACTCGGATGAGCACACCTCCGGCAACATAGCCAAAATTTCTGATAAGATATGAAGGGAAATAGGGCGCCTGGAATCGGGAAGGTGTGTGATGCATTTCCAGCCTCGCAATATCCGACGAACCGGAAAAGCTTTTGTGACATCCTCCCACCCCAGGAGTTGGAACCAAAAGGATAGGGCAGACATGGCAGAAGATACGGTGGAACCTGACACACCCTTTTCTTGTAACTGGACCAAGTAAGCGAATAAGATCAGACGTCTATCATCCGGGGGAAGAAACAGAGAACTCACCGCCCCACGCTTGGAACCACTCGTGCCAGACCCGACAATACGACGCTCACGTCCACGGAGAAAGCAACGACTGAAGCAGCTCTAACAATCCCCGGAAATGAGGTTCCATAAGTGGGCCGGACAGGGGAGGCCCTCCAGCGAAGCCGACGGAGCCAAGGAACGAAAACGAGGAAACTGTTGGCGGGAAAGAGCATCGGCAATATCGTTAGAAACTCCCGGAACGTGTTTTGCCTTAATATAGATATTAAAATGCAAACATCCTAAAACTAAAAAACGCAACAGCGAAACCACCAGAGGGGAACTGGCCGATTGCTTGTTCACTACCTGCACTACACTCATATTGTCCAACCAGAAGATCACCTGATGATGCGCAACTGTTCACCCCAAAGCTCCACCGCTACAATGATCGGAAAGAGCTCCAAAAGGGTGAGATTGCGTAATAAGTCCATGCGGGCCCATGAGGCCGGCCAACATTCCGCAGACCACTTCCCCCAAAAGAAAGCACCGAAACCACAGGAGCCTGCCGCATCAGTATACAGCTCCAGCTGTGGGTTCGGCACCTCCTCCCGCAACCAACAAGACTGTCCGTTGTACGACTGCAAAAAAGTTAGCCAAATACCCAAATCAGCCCGCATGGGCTTGGTGATCCGAATGTAGTGGTGAGGGGCCGTAACACCCTTCATGGCCCAGGACAGGCGCCTGCAAAAAGCTCTCCCCATACGTATGACCCTACAGGCGAATACTAGGTGTCCCAACAAAGATTGTAGCTGTTTCAGCTGCAAATTCTTTGACCCTTTCGCCAAACGGACCAAGGATAGAAGCTTGGTCAGCTTCTCCCTCGGCAGACGAAAGACCATAGCCACTGTGTCAATCTCAATTCCCAGAAAAGACAATACCATTACCGGACCCTCGGTTTTGTCTGCGGACAGTGGGACGGTGAAACGCCGACACACATCCTGAAAAACAGAAAGCAGGCATTGACACTGCCCACTGTCCGCGGGGCCCACGAAAAGGAAATCATCCAAGTAGTGCAGCAGGGACTGAAACCCAGCCTCCTGGGTGACCACCCATTCAAGGAAGCTACTGAGCAACTCAAAGAAATAACACGAAATGGCGAAACCCATAGGCAGGCACATATCGAAGAAATAGCTTCCTTGAAAGTAGCAACCCAGGAGATGGAAACAGTCCAGGTGGACCGGAAGAAGGCGAAAAGCGGACTCAATGTCCGCTTTTGCCAACAGAGCGGACCGCCCTAACTAGGTGAAGAGCCTTGTCAAACGACGCGTAGTGTACCCGAGATTCCTTGCGATCAATCCCGTCGTTAACCGAGGAGCCAGAAGGGTAGGATAAGTGATGAATTAAACGAAATTTACCACTCGCCTTTTTTTGGGACCACCCCGAGTGGGGACACCCGCAGGTTGTGAAATGGGGGAAGATCAAAGGGGCCCGCCATGCGCACCAGTTCCAACTCCTTCCGGAGCTTGTCGGCCACTACGGACTCGAATTCTACAGCCGATTTCAAATTTGATGACATGGTAGGGGCGTCTGACGGGGAAAAGGGGATCAAAAAACCTCTATCGAGGCCATCCTTCAGGATCAGGGCCTTCCTATGAAGGGGGTAACGGTCTAGCCAGGGAAGCATCCCTAAGACGTTCACCGGCGTCCTCCGGCTTAGGAAGGTCAGTCTTGGCCCCCGCTCTGGGCAGCATCTGTTTTCCCTTCCTAAAACATCGGCTGGCGGGGTGTGCGCCCCCGCAGCTGGAGCACTCGTGCCTGAAGCAACAGGCAGAGTTCCATTTACAGTGGCTTTCGTTGAAAAGCCAGCAGACACCCTTTTTTGAAGCGGTCGACGCTCCGGAATGAGGAGCGCCGATCGTGGACTGAAAGGACGAAGGCCTGTGGGGGCACATAAGCAGCAACCACAGGCTACCATCCTGACAGTCAAAGCGAAGCTCCTTTCGTGCCGCCATCTTTTGCCGAAATTGGGTGTCATACTGGAACCAACATTGCCCCCCGTAAACTTTATACGCCCCCCAAATGAGGTCCAGATAGCAAAATAATGAAGTCGCCAACTCCGGGAAACGCTCGCAGAGCACTCCCGCGTAGGCACAGAAACCCTGCAGCCAGTTCCCGAAAGTCCTAGGAAGCTGTTTCACTTTATCGCCCTGCGCCGCAACGTCTACCCGCCGAGATTTGTCTACCGTTTCCCTATCCGGTGGCACTAGAGCCAGGAAGTCAACGAATTCACGACGCCAAATCCTCTCCTTCGTCTCCTCCGGTATATGGGTACCAGTGGGCGCTACTGCCCACAAGGGCCCCCCTGGGGGGGGTAGGATATGGCGCCGCGCCCGAAACACCCATGCTGGATAGGACCGATTTGACAACCGACGCTATGCGGTCTTCGGGACCTGATACGGAATCATCAGCTGACCTACCCCAAATCAATTCACAATCATACTCACTGATCCTGGGGGGTATCAGCGATGACGAGCGATCAACCTCGTTGTCCGGCACACCTCCGGAGGACTGAAGACTGATGCGGCCAGCACCGTGAGGATCCACGTGGCCGTGTACATTCGTGCCGTCCCGGCCTACGGAGAGATCCAAGGGCGGAGGTCCCGTCACCAACTCGGAAGAGTCCCCCTGGCCGAGGGCAGCGACTGTGCAGGTACAGGAGCGTCTGTGAACTCTGGCCGGCTGACCCGGGGCGGGAGCTGCCGCCAGCCCGGGTCCGGAGCTCGAGTCTCCCGCCCAGCCGGGCGCTGGGAGACTGGCGCGACCCGCCTGATTCAGCGCGTGGGGGGGTAAGCCCCTGTGATGTGGGGGGAGTCACCCGCACGCCCTCCGCCCCTCTGGGCGCAGGAGGGCGGCAGTAGGCACGGGGTGGAGGGGGAATGGAATCCGTAAAGGGTGATAAGCCCGCACCCGCCCTGTTGGGCGCGGAGGGGGCACCCCCTATCTGGGAAGCGATGTGTCGTGGCCCAGCCTGGGAATGGAGCCTGTCCCCCGCCCGTTCGGGCGCAGAGGGGGTCCTAAACCGCGAGAGGCCCACTCCTGATTGCCCAGGGGCCGGTTGAGACCCCGGCCAGGAGGGCACAGGGGGATATTGAAGCAGCCCAAAAGCGTCGGAGGAGGAATTACCCCCCACCCAGCCGGTTGCTGAGGGGATCGTCTGCTGAGGATCACCCAGGCTGGAAAGACCGGGGGCCGGCTGATACCCCGCCCAGGAGGGCGCAGGGGGATACAGCCCATGTCCCTCTAACTCCCTGGGGTTATCTGCAGCATAATTACCCCCCACCTGCACGGGCGCAGGGGGGTGCTGGTCACATTCACATTGTGACACATCCACAGCTATTTCAAAAACTCCCGTCTGGGCGCAGGGAGTGAACTGGCCGCCAGGGGGAGCTCCGGAGCGCAGCCGACGCCGCTAGCCGAGGGATCCGCCACATACAGAGACGCTAATGCAGGCGAATGGACCCGGCCCCCGCCCGCAGCTCTCCGGGAGGAAAGCCTAGCCGAGGCACGGATCGGACGCCCGCCCGCCGCCCCACCGTCAGCCGAGGGGGCGGAGCCAGGTACCGCGGTACTCGAGGCCCGGAATGGAGCGCTCCGGCTCCGGCCCCGCGCCATTCTTTGAGAAGGGGAGGGGGACGAGGGGGGCCACCGAGCGGGGACTACGCGATCTGGGACACCGGGGGGCGCGCATCAGACCGGTGAGGAGAGGGAGAATGCCGAGGGGGGGCACGCCGAGAACGGGCGGCCGACCCCCGCTTCCTCACCAGGGAGGACCCAGTAGCCCGAACAGGGGATGAATGGAGGGGAGAGAAGGAGGGGGGCAATAAGAGGCCACAGAAGGACTGGGACTGAGGCGGGAAGGCGGGCGGGCACGTCTGCGGGCCCTGTGTCCCACTATCTCAGGAGGGGGAACAGGGGAAGTGGCCGTGGAAGGTGCAGGAGAAGGCACCCCAGGGGATAAGAGGGCAAAGAGCCAGTCAGCCTGACCTCTGAGAGCCAGCTCATGGACCTTAGCCAGGAGGTGATCCGTGTCCATTGCTGGAGCCGCAGGGTCAGGTCCGAGCTCTTCCATGCTTTCGTCCGAAAAGGACCATAATCCCCTGGGGTGATGAACTCCTGAGCTCAGGCCCAACCCTTTGTCCCCTCTTGTACCAATCCTGAGATAGCCAAATTACTTTAACTCCTCCCTGGCCATGCCCCCATCAGTCAGGGCTCTCTTTCCCGAGGGGCTCAAGAGGCCTTCATTCGTGAATTTGTGTGCATCTTCAAAATTTGGCTTTTGCAGGGGTGACTTCACCCCATCTGAACGCAATATCAAACACAGTTTATAAATACTCATGTCTGATATTGCCTTCTATTTCTAACAAAGTTGAACTTTGTAAGTTCCAGATTTGTGTATTTCTTGTTGGTTTTAAACATGCCTGTTTTACCTTAAATGGACATTTCTACTTTTATTAATGTGACCCCAAAAATTGTTATACTACAAACATGTTGGTTTGTTTTAAAAACCTTTGATAAATGCACATGCGATTGTGCTTGTATTAAAAAGATTGTTCATCAAGAATGTGTGGATTCTTCTTTCAATGCTCCCCAAATTTTTGGTTGGTAAAATTGTTGGTTTCTGTGGCAATGGGGGTTATTTCCTAAGGGCAAATCCACTTTGCACTACAAGCGCAGTTTCAGTGCAGTCTCAAGTGCACTTGTAGTGCAAGTGCAAAGTGTCTTTGCCTTTAGTAAATAACACCCAGCAATGCTTTCTAATGTTACACAATCACGCCATTTTCAGGACTCCCCAAATTTATGTCAGGGTCAGCTAGAAGAAAGACAAGCAGTAAATGTCAGCAAATATTTTAGTTGTTCAAATTTGTTTTTTATTTAAAAAATGTCTTAGACATTGTCTGGCATATTGATGGCCCCCCTACCCGCAAAGTATTCCATGTATCTTAGACGGACCTCATGGGCACTCAGGGGGGGCAAGCCAGGACAGCCAGCTTCAAGCCCCGTCAGGGTTGGTTCATTTACTTGAATTCTGGATTCAGGCCCAACTGAGCCAACATAGTTCACAGAATTTCCCCTTAAAAAGTTGTGGAGAACACAGCACGCCAGGATGATATGATTGAGTTTATATTCCGCCATATGTATGGGTGTAAGAAATAGGCGGAACTGGCTGGCCATTGTTCTCCACAACTCTTCTGGCTCTGGCCAGCCAGTAATTAAAAACCCTCTGGTCCGGGGTGAGGGTCCTCATAGGGAATGGCTGCATAAGATGGTCCCCCAGCGCAAGCGCTTCATCCGCAATGAAGACGAATGGGAGTCCTTCCACATTGTCTTCTGGAGGTGGCAAGTCTAAGCTGCCATTCTGGAGACGCCTGTAGAACTCCGTGTGGGCGATGACTCCATCATCTGACATCCGGCCATTCTTCCCCACGTCCACATACAGGAACTCGTAAGTTGCCAACACCACCGCCAACATCACAATACTATTGAACCCCTTGTAGTTGTAATAGTATGACCCCGAGTTGGGTGGTGGGATGATGTGGATGTGTTTCACATCAATTGCCCCTCCGCAGTTAGGAAAGTCCCACCGCTGGGCAAAGTGGGAGGCCACAGTCTGCCATTCCTGTGGGTTAGAAGGAAACTGTGGAGTCAAACAAGAAAATAAAATGAATCATTTTTCACATAAACATGGAAAGCAGATTAGACACAAAGATTCTTTGCCAACATCAATATAACATATATTTTAGGGAGTATTTAAAGACAAAGGTATAAGGTCCACCTATCAGACTCCTCCTCCCCCCCTCTCATGGGCCATTTTGTGAATCTTACGAGGGGGGGGGAAGAGATGTTTTGGACAGGTAAATCTCTCCACTTCATTGAGAGATGAATGCCTAAATAATGTGGATTACTTTGGCCAGCCCCTCCTTACTTACACTATTGGCAGCCCACTGGACAGGTAAGAAGTGTCATAAAACGAGTCTGAAAAAGCGTGAATCGTCTCTCACCAAACTTTTACTAACACAAGATTAGCAAAAGGAGCCTAAAAGGTGCCACGCTTGGTTCTGAACTGCCCTTTTATAGTCTCGTCGTACGTGGTTTACGTGACCGCGTTCTTGGCGATCGGAAATTCTGACAACTTTGTGCGACCGTGTGTATGCAAAACAAGTTTGAGCCAACATCCGCTGGAAAAAATCCATGGATTTTGTTGGCGGAATGTCTGATCGATGTCCGATCGTGTGTACGGGGCATAACAGTTTTTTTGTTAGCGTTTGAAGCAGTCACTGACAGTCAGGTGCTCTTTTTTCACTAGTTGTACCAGTAAATTTAGAGGCCAAAATGTCCAATCGAAGGTGCACTTAGATTTTAGGTTTATATCCATGCATGATGCAATTTGAGCATTTTATATAAGGATTGCACTTTTATATGTATGCACTTTGAGGTTTTTCATATATAAGGATTGCACAATATATTCATATATGTATATCTTCATTAGCATATTAATTATGGTTTTAATTTAATATTTCTGCACGATTTTTTTTTTTTCACTTAGTCTATATATTTTTTAGCGCAGGCACAATTGGTTATATATGTTTAATACACGGAATGAAACGTGGTGAAGTGTTTGCTGCTTAAAAATAGTTGATTTACGCCTTAGAGGCATTGGTCCACTTGTGGCTCGCAAGAACCCCACATTTTTGTTTACAAGCATTCCATGAAAGATATAAACAGCACCATTGAGAAATTTGGAAAGCATTTTATCACACCGATCTTGGTGTGGTCAGATGCTTTGAGGGCAGAGGAGAGATCTAGGGTCTAATAGACCCCAATTTTTTCAAAAAAGAGTACCTGCCACTATTAATTGCTATCATAGGGGATATTTACATTCCCTGAGATAACAATAAAAAAAAAAAAAAAAAAAATCAAAGGAACAGTTTTAAAAAAAAATAGCAAAAAAAAAAGTACCCCTGTCCCCCCGTGCTCACGTGCAAAGGCAAACACAAGCGTCGGTCTGGTGTATGTAAACAGTAATTGCACCATGCATGTGAGATATCACCGCGAAGGTCAGATCGAGGGCAGCAATTTTAGCAGTAGACCTCCTCTGTAAATCTAAAGTGGTAACCTGTAAAGGATTTAAAAAATGTATGTAGTTTGTCGCCGCTGCACGTTTGTGCGCAATTTTAAAGCATGTCGTGTTTGGTATCCATGTACTCGGCATAAGATCATCTTTTTTATTTCATCAAACATTTGGGCAATATAGTGTGTTTTAGTACATAAAATAAAAAAGTGTTTTTTTCCCAAAAAAATTGTGTTTGAAAAATCGATGCGCAAATACTGTGTGAAAAAGAAAATCGCAACACCCTCCATTTTAATCTGTAGGGCCTTTGCTTCAAAAAATATATAATGTTTGGCGATTCAAAGTAATTTTCTAGCAAAAAAAAAATATTTTTTAATGTAAACAAAACATGTCAGAAAGGGCTTTGTCTTCAAGGGGTTAGAAGAGTGGGTGATGTGTGACATAAGCTTCCAATGTTGTGCATAAAATGCCAGGACAGTTCAACCCCCCCCCCCCCCAAATGACCCCTTTTTGGAAAGTAGACACTTTAAGCTATTTGCTGAGAGGCATGTTGTGTCCATGGAATATTTTATATTTTGCCACAAGTTATGGGAATTTATTATTTTTTTTTTTTTTTTACACAAAGTTGTCACTAAATTATATATTGTTCAAACGTGGCATTATTGCTGCTGCTTCTCCTGAGTATGGGGATACCACATATTACTTTTTGGGAGCCTAGCCATGTCAAAACCAAACACCACGTTCAGGCTTTCTAAAGGCGTTAAATTGTGATTTTACTCCTCACTACCTATCACAGTTATGGAGGCCCTGAAATGTAAAGATAGCACAAACCCCCCCCCAAAATGACCCCATTTTGGAAAGTAGACACCCCAAGGTATTTGCTAAGAGGCATGGTGAGTATTTTGTAGCTCTCATTTGTTTTTGAAAATTAAGAAAGGAAAAGACATTTTATTTTTTAATTTTCAAAACATTATGACAAAAAGCGAGATCTGCAAAATACTCAACATGCCTCTCAGCAAATAGATTGAAGTGTCTTCTTTCCAAAATGGGGTCATTTGGGCGGGTTTTTACTATCTTGACATTTCATGGCCTCCGAAACTGTGATAGGTAGTGAGGAAGTGAAATCACCATTTTACGCCCATAGAAAGCCTGAAGGCAGTGATTGGTTTTCAGGGTCCTGTACACGGCAAGGCTCCCAAAAAGTCTCACACATGTGGTATCCCCATACTCAGGAGAAGTAGCAGAATGTATTTTGGGGTGTAATTTCACATATGCCCATGGCATGTTTGAGCAATGTATCATTTAGTGACAACTTTGTGCAAAAAAAAAGTTTGTAATTTTCCCGCAACATGTGGCAAAATATAAAATATTCCATGGACTCAACATGCCTCTCAGCAAATAGGTTGGGGTGTCTACTTTGCAAAATGGGGTGATTTGGGTGGATTTTGTGTTTTCTTGGCATTTTACGGCCTTCAAAACTGTAGTGAGGAGAGAAATCAAAAATTTACGCCCTTAGAAATCTTGAAGGCGGTGCTTGGTTTTTGGGGTCCTGTATGTGGCTAGGCTTCCAAAAAGTCCCACACATGTGGTATCCCCATACTCAGGATAAGCAGCAGAATGTATTTTGGGGTGTAATTTCACATATAACCATGGCATGTGTGAGCAATATAGCATTTTTTGACAACTGCCCTGCCATTTTAGCACCTCAAAATTGAGATAGGCAGTCATAAACTAAAAGCTGCGTAAATTCCAGAAAATGTACCCTAGTTTGTAGACACTATAACTTTTGCACAAACCAATAAATATACGCTTATTGACATTTTTTTTACCAAAGACATGTGGCTGAATACACTTTAGCCTAAATGTATGACTAAAATTGAGTTTATTGGATTTTTTTATAACAAAAAATAGAAAATCAAATTTTTTCAAAATGCTGGTCTTTTTCCATTTATATTGCAAAAAATAAAAATTGCAGAGGCAATCAAATACCATCAAAAGAAAGCCCTATTTGTAGGGAAAAAAGGACACAAATTTTGTTTGGGTACATGATCGCACAATTACCAGTTAAAGCAGCGCTGTGCCAAATTGTAAAAAGTGGTCCGGTCATTCAGGGGCCAATTCTTCCGGGGCTGAAGTGGTTAACAGAAAATTACAGTGTTGCAGATTGAAAAGGAAAGTTAATTTTTAATAACTTTCAATTAGAATATGACCTGTGTCGCAATTGTATAAGCTATATTATTTATATATTTTTTTTCTTTATTTGCTATTTTATTCCCTCACAAAATTGGAGTTACCCTTTAAATGTATTGCTCAATAGTTATAAAGGCTATGAATGCACTTTGTGTGCACCAAATGCCTCTGAAAACCCATGTATTCTAACACAGAATAAACTAGGCAATGATCCACACTAAAATGGAAGCAATTTGCATGGACAAAAATTCACACTTTGAGAGAATCTGGCACCCCTGGGTGGGTGACACACTATTTCCCTGCAGACTTTGAAGAACCCTTACTGCAGCCTTTGGCCTCTTTCACACATACGGACCGTTTATCCATTTTTCATCCATCCGTTGACAGATGAAAAATGGATATCAATACATTCCAATGGAGGGGGTAGGGCAGAGAAAGGCAGGAGAGCAGTATAGCAGTATATACAGTGAGAGGGCAGTCTGTACAGACAGGCTCCCTTACTTGCTGATGCTGACTGTCACTGTCAGCTGTAATTGTCTGCTTTTTCTTTCTATAAACAGTGCATAGCCAGAGCTGTAAAAAAAAAAAAAGACATTCCTGAGCAGAGAGAGATAATGAAGAGATACAATGTATCTCTTGGTTCTTAGATCAAAGGAATGAGCTTCAGTCTGTAGATGAGGTCAGTTTAACCACTTAAAGACTTACAATCAGTATTTTTTGCTAGAAAATTACTTAGAACCCCCAAATTATATATATATTTTTTAGCAGAGACCCTAGAGAATAAAATGGTGGTTGCAATATTTTATGTCACATGGTATTGAATTAAAAAAAACGAAACAGTAAAGTTAGCCCAAGTTTTTTGTATCATGTGAAAGATGTTATGTCATGATCTTTATTCGAAGCAAAGAAACCGTGATTCTCATTTTATCCAGAATCGTGCACCTCTAATGTAAACCAAAAATTTGCCTCAAGTGGATGTAAAGAACTGATGTAAAACTGATGTTAACTGATCCATTTGACTGAACTGATGAAACAAACTGAAGGCATGTGTGAAAGGGGACTTAGTGACTGAGTTTTTTTTTTCTTTCTACATCATTTGTGAACACTGGGAGCCGCGTATCTCCTTGGGTGGCCTCTCTCTCGGTATCTCCTTCCCCTCTTCTCCCACCCCCACCTTCTTTTCCCCCTCTCCTATGTTTTCTCCCCTTTCTTTTCTTTCTCCTTTGCTTTTTAGTTTTGATGCCCCCCCCCCCCCTCCCTTTTTTCTCCCTGTTTTCTTTTTTATTCTCTTTTATACATGTTTTCTCTTAACCAGTTGATTGTACTCGCCTCTCTCTGCTCAACTAACAGTAGCTACAATGTCCAGCCTGGTGACCTACCAAGAGTGGGTTCTCCCAGCACTTGTTTAATACAAAACTCTTAGAGCTTGTTAGAGGTCACATTGCATGCCCTTAAGAGCCCTTTCACACTGGGGCCGCCCATGCATTCGCGGTAAAGCATTGCTCGTTTTAGCAGCACTTTTGCACCGTAAAAAGGGCTTAAAAACTCCCATTGTGCGGCGCTCCGAATCACTTCTCAGGCGCTTCGGAAGCACTGCCCATTCACTGAAATGGGCAGGGGCGTTTTGGGAGCGCGGTATACCGCGCTCCCAAACCGCCCCAAAGATGCTGCTTGCAGGACTTTTTCTAACGTCCCTCAAGCGCACCGCCTGGGTGTGAAAGCACCCATTGGAATGAATGGAAGGCAGTTTTCAAGTGCTTTACAGGCTCTATTTCTAGTGCTAAAACACCTGAAAACTGCCTCAGTGTGAAAGGGGTCTAAATATTCAGGCTTGTTATCATTTTCTATTACTTGCATCATTGGTTCTTCTCAAGATTATGCCTAGGTATATATGCAACTGCAAACCTGCCCTCATACAATTGTTGTGTATATAACTCCTGTGACTCACTGATATGTTTTGATTGTCATGCATTGGCATGTTCTGTTATTTTCATTATGGGTGTTGCATCTGAACTTCCTTTAACTAGTCTGTTATATTCCCGATGCCTTTTTTTTTTTTTTTTATCAATAAACAAATTTAACAAAAACCCACATATTCCTTAGTAATAGTGGTGGTGACATCATAACTGTGCTACACATAGCCTGTGCAGAGAGCAAAGCTGTGGACAGAACCCAGCAGGTTCTCCTGCAACAGGCTGCTTGCAGAAAACTACAACTTGGGAGGGTAGTAGTCACTCTGCACAAGGAGAGAAAGGAGCACTGGCTGGTCTTTATTACAGGAAGCTCCTTCACAGAGACATAGATTTACACTGGTTTACCGCACAGATCTGGATGAAATGCAAAAAATACACCAATATTTAAGTAATAATACACATGCTTATTTTATTTGCAATATTTGTGTATCCCAGAGTTCAACTTTAATTGTGCTTGTGAAAGAGAAAAGGCACTGTTTACACTATTCTTTCATCTGACAGGTCAGAATGAACCTGTGGCAATTCTGTCAGTCTCTATTGTATCAATCAACTCTGTATAAGTGGATGCAGACATTAGACCAGTAATTTTCAACCATGAATGCTCATGTGACATGTTTCAGACACACCATCTGTCAGCTTTGCATTGTTTTGGAATACTGCAAACAATGAAAAAAGCCAATCAGAGAATTACGCATCTCATAATCTAAGGACCAAGGTACAGTCAGAACAATCAGGATGTGTAACCCTCATATGATGGCATTTGTGCACTGGCAGACAATCTGAGTGCTTGAAACTTCTTTCTCTAACCAACACGTACATAAAAAGCATGCCTTATAATGCAAGTATGCACATCATTATGTATCTCTAATGCCCTGTACACACGATCGGACATTGATCGGACATTCTGACAACAAAATCCATCGGATTTTTTCAGACGGATGTTGGCTCAAACTTGTCTTGCATACACACGGTTGCACGAAGTTGTTGGAAAATCCAATAGTTCTGAATGCGGTGACGTAAAACACGTACGTCGGGACTATAAATGGGGCAATAGCCAATAGCTTTCGTCTCTTAATTTATTCTGAGCATGCGTGGCACTTTGTGCGTCAGAATTGTCCACACACTGGCGGAATTTACACAAACGGATTTTGTTGTCGGAAAATTTTATAGCCAGCTCTCAAACTTTGTGTGTCGGAAATTCCGATGGAAAAAGTCCGATGGAGCCCACACACGGTCGGAATTTGCGACAACAAGCTCCGATCGCACATATTCCATCGGAAAGCTCGACCGTGTGTACAGGGCATTAGACTCTTGAAGCTATTTCCAAGTTAGGGGAATAGTAGGAAATCCTGTAAAAGATTCTAACACTACCATACAACGTTCTTCTCGGCCAGAAGTCATCTAATGACATCTGCTGCACTTGGATGCATTCAACAAACAAGCCAATCTTATTCTGTAGAACTTATCGCAATAATGAGTAAGAATTTTTGTTGTTGTATTCCTAATTTCTTAAAACCCTTTTATATTGGCTACCCTTTAGGCACATAGTTTGGTAGACCCACAGGGGTTCAATTACAAAAACTGGAGAGTGCAAAATCTGGTGCAGCTGTGCATTGTAGTCAATGAGCTTCTAACTGATTTTGCACGCTCCAATTTTAGTAAATCAACCTCTATGTGTTTTTATTTACTTTGCATTTTTTAGTCATTGATTAGGGGTACTACGTGCCTTCTTACTCATTCGCATGGGGGGCAGAATCTAGGGGCCACTTTATTACTAAAATGGGTTCCCAGATTCCGATAAGCTCTCCCCCCACAGACCCCCACAACCATTGGGCCAAGTTTGTTGGACAAAGGGACATTTTCCTCATCAACATAGGGACAGATTGCTTTTCAAGGGAGGTCATGTGCCTGGTAGGGTTTGGATAGGGGTGCCCTCTCATTTCCTCCTTTAATGGCCTGCAAGGCTGTATGCTCAGACAAGGGCCTGGTATGGATTTTTGGGAGGGACCACAAACTTTTTTTCTTGATTTTTGTGTGGTATTTGTATTGGAAATGCATAAAAGTCCTGCATTACACTGAAAGTCTCACTCCTTCTGCCAAAGATACAAACCAGTTACTCTGTATTCAATATTGAGGTACATAGCAGCTCTGTTTTATACCAGGAGCTTACTCTCTTTGCAGTGGTTTTATATGTCTTCTTCAGCAAAAGTTTTTGATTTCAGAGCCCTGGTCAACAATTTAGTAGGCATACAACTTGTGTACTCTAAACCAGGAGTCTGCAAACGCTTCAATAACAACTCAGTTTTATGGCGCTCTTGACATTTGTTGAAATTTGTATGAAAAGACCATCTAGGAAGCAAACATCAAGAGGTAGAATCACTATATCCATCACCATATATACAGTGAATACATCTTCACATTTGGATTTGGATATGGATATAACTGTTGATTGAACTGTGTGTGTTTTTGTTTTTTTGTTTTTTGTATTCAAAGCCTATTTAGAAGCATTTTCTACACCAATTTTTCCATTTTTTTTTACATACATATTTACATAGTTAGTCTGGTTGAAAAAAAAGACACAAGTCCATCTAGTTCAACCAAAAAAAAAGAAAAAAAAAGAAATCATACAAGCCTATATATACAATCCTACATCCAGAATTAATCCAGAGAAAGCAAAAAAAACCAGCAAAGCATGAACCAATTTGCTCCAGCAGGTGAAAAAAATTCCTTCCTTCCTTCCTTCCAACTGCCCCCGAGAGGCAGTTGGATAGTTTCAATCCAGGCCTTTAGTAAAACAATTTACTGACCTGGCCAGAACCAGCTTTTGATGGAGTTTATTCCACATTTTCACAGCTCTTACTGTGAAGAAACTTTTCTCTATTTGGAGATGAAATCTCTTTTCCTCCAGAACTAAAGAGTGCCCCTTGTCCTCTGTAATGACCTTTAAAGTGAATAACTCAACACCAAGTTCACTATATGGACCACTTATGTATTTATACACGTTGATCATATCCCCCCTTAATCTCCTCTTCTCAAGAGAGAATAAATTCAGTTCCTCTAATCTCTCCTCAAAGCTGAACTCCTCCATGCCTCTTATCAGTTTGGACGCTCTTCTCTTCACTTTCATGCACTTTGATTTTTTATTTTCTACTTTTTCTTTTCTTTGTATAATTTAGTCTCCTATGTCACGTACCTAGTAGATGAGCCCAAACTGCAGAGGAAGGCCACTCTTACACCTCTGACTCGAGACCCCCTGATAGAGTAAACAGGAGGTGCAGGAGTGTAGAGTAGCACGGGACTGGAATTCAGAAGGGTCAGACAAGCCGGGTCATGCACTGACAGGTATATTGGAGACAAGGTAGAGGCAGGAGCAGGGTCACTGGAACAAGCCGGGTCAGTATCAGGCAGGCGTCAGAAAGACCAGAGGAGCAGGCAGATGCAACGTCAAGGCAAGCCAGGGTCAGATGCAGGCAGACAGAAGGAATAAGCAAAGGCAAGCTGGGTAATACACAGGAACAGATTCGGATAGCAGATAACATACAGGGAACGCTGTAGATCAGACAGCAATGCTTCTGTGTATCAGCCTGGTTTAAATAGCCTATCTGGCATCAGGGGCCACGCACGCTCACGCATGCGCATTGGCATGTGCAATCGTGCACCAGATCTTCTGTTTCTGGCAGGCTATTCCTGACACCTGCCAGAATATAGAGTTGCATGTTTTCTTATGGCCCTATGGAGTTTTTCATTATTATTTATTTAAGCTGCCTCAGCCCACTGTTAGTGGTTTATTGATACACCACATGTTCACGTTAAAAACAAACCTTTATTTTTTAGACAATAGTGTATCCTTTCTATCCTTTGCAAATATCTTTTGATAAAATCCCCCATTTTCCACAGCCAGTTAGCCTCTAATTCTCACACATTACTTTGAACTTTGTAGGGTCTCACAATTGCACAATCTCCTCCTATACCTCAGCAGTGGCGTCTCCAGCTTTCATATTTAGGGGGGGAACATGGGAGGACAGGGACAAAAGTAGGGGGGCAACTATAATATGCAATTATATATATCCTGCGGCCCTTTCTACGATCCCACAACGGCCCTTTCACGGAGAAATCAGTCTGTTTTTTCAGTAACAGAGTCCTGATGGAGTCCTTCCTGCAACTCGCTCTTCTCCCTGCCAATGAGAATGCAGGGGGAGGAGCAGATTGGGTGGCCATGGTTGTGTGAGCGCTTGCATTATGCAGTGTCAGCGAGCAGAGGGAGGGGGAGGAATCACCCACAGGAGCTGACTGGGGACGCTCTCCCTCTTAGACATTGCCTTTTTGTTAAAAAAAATTATTTTTTTTTTTTTTTAATGGGGGGGGCATATGGTGGGGCACAGCATAGTGTTGGAGGGGTCAGGGCCCCCTCTGCCCCCTCTAGGGACACCATTGTACCTCAGCCTATGGGAGCTAGAAACAGAGTGCCAGAGAGAAATACAAAGAGCAATACCATTTTTTCTGTAGAATGTGCAGATGACGAAGACATTATTGGGACTTTATTTCAAAGACTTCAAAGACTAATGCCAACTGAGACCTGCCTATGGTGGGATGTTGTTTCTTTGGAAGAATATCTTAAAAAAACCCAGAGGTCTAAGAAAAAAAAAGTTCCCTTTGTTTGACATAGAGGATAAGGGTTTCTGAATACAGTGGATGAATGTACTGGATGAAGCATCAAACTGTCTTATTAGACTGATCATTTATTATAAAAAGAGACGCTTGGAGGCTCTGAACAACATCATTAAAATTCAACATGACCTGGATACATTCCAGAACTATGAAATTTTTTCATCAATAGAAGAAAAACTTACAACAAAGTCCTATAATCCCAAGAACTAGGGGCAACACAAGCATTCATCAAGATAAAAAAAAAAAAATGAGAGGGAAGAAGATCCATGGATTCAAGATAACATACCTCCTGCCTGTCACTAACATTTTAACTTTGATCACACATTGTCACTTGAAGCACTATAGTTATTGTGCAAAGGGCCTAAACTTTGCACCAACACGAAGTTTTGGTTTGTTCTTCACGATAATAGATGTTAACAGTTTTACACATTGTTCAACACTAAAAAAGCACTATTGAACACCAATTTATCTATTTCTGCAAACATAGCCTCTCACAATATGAGTTCCTCCTTTAAGAAATTGCACTCTCATAATTTTTGCCTTATTCATTACATGAGTCCATTTTATTCTCATGAGTCCTTTTATATTGGTTTCAGATAAGACCCAGACCATCTTCACATCTCTTCAACACAAAAATCTGATTTTTATCCCATCCAGTTACTAAGTGACAAGCTGGACCTGTTTCAGACACCTGTCTAAAAGGACCTTATCACCTTAGCTAGAAAAATAGGTTGACAATTTCTCCTATGCCCGCTGGCATTCTCTCTCCAATCCATGTATTGTTCCCTTGAACGTTATGACATGTAATGTTTTTAAAGTACCAATTTTATTTCTTCATTTTTTTACGGTCACTTCTCAGTATTTTTTAACACATCTAAATGTTTCTCTTATATGGCTTTTTTCACCCTTTTTATTCACTTTTTGCATTATTATTTATCTTTGGATTATCTCTTTTTTTTTTACTCTTTTTTGTTTTCATTAGGAATTTTTATTTCATTATCACATTTTTCATTTATTTAGTTTTTCATTGGGGTTATAACACTTTCTTTTATTTGTCGTTTACACACTGATCAAACATTTCTTTTCCCACCGCAGACTTAATTCTGATTGCTCTTAACTAGTTGCCACCTGTTTTTCATCCTTCATCACTATTCTCTCCCTGCACTATTGAAGCTTTAATATTGCTCTATGCTCCCACCCTATGACCAAGTCCTGGTGGGTGGGGTAAAATGCATCAGTGTGTGTGTGGTGGAGGTCACACTTTATTGTGTGTTCACCTGGGCTGGCTGGGAGTAGTGGCGATCCTTTCCTCTCTAAATTGTTGTATGTGGATGTTGCGGGTCCAAGGAGACTGATTACGGATTATGTAGGCTCTGCACACTGTATGGACATGTGCATGAAGCCTTAAAGCTAATAATATTAATAATAATAATAATAAATGTCACAAGGCACTTTCTAAGCTCTTTTAAATAGGAAGCATAGACAAACTCCTATATGGTTTAGCCCATTTTTCTAATTCACAGTCATTTAATTCATGACTAGGGATGAGCCCGATGTTCGAGTCGAGCGTAAGTTCAACTCGAACATCGGGTGTTCGCCTGTTTGCCGAATAGCGAACAATTTTGGGTGTTCATGGCAAATTCGAAAGCCGCGGAACACCCTTTAAAAGTCTATGGGAGAAATCAAAAGTGCTAATTTTAAAGGCTTATATGCATGGTATTGTCATAAAAAGTGTTTGGGGACCTGGGTCCTGCCCTAGGGGACATGTATCAATGCAAAAATCAATTGGCAGAGCAAGAGAAGAAGAAGAAGACTTCGTGGGACATTTTTATTTTTTAATAAAGGACTTGTCCCAAGCCGTGTCATGTAGGTTTTACCATTTTCACACTTCTTTGTGAAATGGTAGGGGTACATTTTTACCCCGTTACCATTTCACACATGGGGGGAGGCCGGGATCTGGGGGTCCCCTTGTTAAAGGGGGCTTCCAGATTCTGATAAGCCCCCTGCCTGCAGACCCCCACAACCACCGGGCAAGGGTTGTGGGGATGAGGCCCTTGTCCCCATCAACATGGGGACAAGGTGCTTTGGGGGGCTACCCCAAGGCACCCTCCCCATGTTGAGGGCATGTGGCCTGGTACAGTTTGGGGGGGGGGGGCGCTCTCTCGTTTCCCCTCTTTTCCTGCGGCCTGCCAGGTTGCGGGCTCGGATAAGGGTCTCGTATGGATTTTTGGGGGGACCCCCACGCCATTTTTTTTTTTATTTTGGTTCGGGGTTCCCCTTAATATTCATACCAGACCCAAAGGGACTGTGGGGGAATCCTAGGCCATTTTTTTCAATGACTTTTATGTGTATTGCCGGGACCGACAATTCATTATAACCGTGAGTACTTTTAAATGACTTTTTTTCCTTCAGAAATGTCATTTTGTGCAGGGGCTCCAGGGACTGTTGTAAACACGGGAAACATGCGCCACTTTACAGGCATACTTTAGACAACCCCCAGGTATGAAATTTAAAGGAATATTTCACTTAACGACCGGCCACTGTATATATACGTCATCACTTTAAAGATGGATATCTTGGTAACGGCAGCAGCTGCTGCCACAACCGAGGTATCCATCTTTGTGGCCAGCGTTTCTGTACACGATAACGGTGGTCTCTGCGGCGGGTTCGCCGCGAGATCACCGTTATCGGTGGCGGGAGAGGTGCCACCCCCCTCCCGCCGCTCTCCCGCGCCCTCCACCGCTTACCGGAGCCGTCGGTAGCGGCGGAGGCGATCGGGTCCTTTCTGTGCCTGGGTATAGAGACGAGTGAGGCCAAGATGGCGCCCACCCGTCTCTATACCATAGGACGGCCGGAGCGACGTCATTACGTCAGCTCCGCCCACTTCTCCTAAAGGCACAATTTTTTTGTGTCATTTTTTTAAACGACTTTTTTTTTTTTTTTTTTGTTTTTTTTTTTGCATTTTAGTCTAAATATGAGATCTGAGGACTTTTTGACACCAGATCTCATATTTAAGAGGACCTGTCATGCTTTTTTCTATTACAAGGGATGTTTACATTCCTTGTAATAGGAATAAAAGTGATCCAAATTTTTTTTTTAAAACAGTGCAAAAATAAATAAAATAAAGTAAAATAAATAATAATAAAAAAAAAAATTTTTTAAAGCGCCCTGTCCCGACGAGCTCGCGCGCAGAAGCGAACGCATACGTGAGTAGCGCCCGCATATGAAAACAGTGGTCAAACCACACATGTGAGGTATCGCCGCGACCGGTAGAGCAAGAGCAATAATTCTAGCCCTAGACCTCCTCTGTAGCACAAAACATGCAACCTGTATAATTTTTTAAACGTCACCTATGGAGATTTTTAAGGGTAAAAGTTTGACGCTATTCCACGAGCGGGCGCAATTTTGAAGCGTGACATGTTGGGTATTAATTTACTTGGCGTAACATTATATTTCACAATATAAAAAAAAATTGGGCTAACTTTACTGTTATCTAATTTTTTTATTCAAAAAAGTGAATTTTTTCCAAAAAAAGACCGCTGAGCAAATACGGTGCAAAAAAAAGTATTGCAATGACCGCCATTTTATTCTCTAGGGTGTTAGAAAAAAATATATATAATGTTTGGGGGTTCTAAGTAATTTTCTAGCAAAAAAAACAGTTTTAAACATGTAAACACCTAAAATCCAAAACGAGGCTGGTCCTTAAGTGGTTAAGCATTATTAAAATCACTGCTCCCAAAAAATGGCCGTTTTTAAAACTTTTTTTTGCATTGATACATGTCCCCTGGGGCAGGACCCAGGTCCCCAAGCACTTTTTATGACAATAACTTGCATATAAACCTTTAAAGTTAGCACTTTTGATTATTCATGTTCGTGTCATATAGACTTTAACAGTGTGTGTGTGTTTAAACAAATTTTTTGCCTGTTTGCATGTTCTGCTGTGAACCGAGGGGTGTTCGGCTCATCCCTATTCATGACTAGCCACTGTTGGGACAATTATGCTCTTTCATCAGTGCTTCTATTTTAGCCACACTTATTTACAAAAAAATGTGGATAGTAAATTTGGACATTTGGACACTTTTTGAGTAGTCTTTTACAAAAACAAAAAGAAAAAATGTCCCACAATGTAAATAATCTGTCATCAATTACATTGTCCAGCAATACAGATCTTTGTCAATCACAATGCATGGAGCCAAGAGCGGATATGGTCATGTTCATATTTGATCAATGACATCACTCTGGAGACCCCGTCCCTTTGTCTACATTTAGCGGCGGACCTAGTAGCTGTCATTTGTGGCGAAGAGTGTAGGCATGTCAGCGTGTTCTTTCTTTTAGCATGTGTTGTTCATTATGATCCAGGAGGATCTGCATCACTGAACAACATGATTGACGATGAATGTACATCATAGAACATTTTTAGGGGTTTATCAATTTTTAAAAATTAATTTGTCAAAAAATGTCTGTTTTTTTTTTTTACTATTTACATTTTTTCTTGTAAATAAGTAGTGGTACTATTTTCCCCACGCAATACACTATGTTGTACATGCATTGTTTATGATTTTTAAATATTAACTGAAATAAGTAATTTTGTGGGTGTATTTAAAAGTGGGCCTGGGCAGTAGTGTGTCCCCAGATTTGGGAAATCAGATCACCTTAATGTATGGCGTGTTTACCTTGCTACATTGCTTAATTGCAAATCACATTCAAATTAATGTTTATTTTTTTTTTATCCCATTTACTTTATATACTCCTGTAGATTATAATACTTATATAGGGGTCATAAATCTTCTAAAGTTCATTTACATATGCAAACATATAAAATATTGTTTGTTTTTTTTAGTTTATCTGTTTGGCGTCAGTATTGTGGCAATTCATGCTCAGTGGAAAAGATCCAAATGGCACCAGCAGGGGTCAGCAGTTTTACACTCTTCTTTCCTACTTAGAATACCGTTCCTTCTAGTTTTTACCCTATTGTTAGTAGCACAGCAGCTTATTGAGATGAATTAAAAGATGCAGCGGTACACAGTTATACCCAAGTGGTAAATGTAAAGCACCAACACATGGAAGTAATTTCCTGAACCATGAACCAGTGAAAGGAGCGAGACTCCTAGTATGATTAAATGCAAAATAGATGGTGTATGATTTCTGATTGTATAATGTATTCGTTTTGATTGTTTAAGTGGCCGAATTGTGTGATTCTGCTCACATCAGACAGATTTTCATAGAAATATTCAGAGGAACCAAAAGTTTTCCAATTCTAGTCTCTAATAATAATCTATAGAGGTGTCTAGTTTTGATAGAATTAAAGTGGTTTTAAACCCAAAACCAAAAATGTGTTATATTGCAGCTTACTGATTTAGTGGCTGCATTAGTTTTCTTTTTTTAATCTTTTTCCCTTTATTTTTTCTTGGTGATTCAACCAGTGAGTCTGTTATTTTTCATCTTCCTTTAACAGATCAAGGTGTCCAGCAAAATTTTCAGTCAGTGGGAAATACAAACCATTTAACACTGACAGGGGGTTCGTATATTGGTCAGCTTTTATTAAAGTAATAAAAATAATGTTGCCGCAACTACCTAAAAAGTGTTAGCTGGACTTTAGCTTTAACTTGCTAGTCAAGTCCATCTAAATCTGCTAGTGCATCTAAGACTATCTTCCTCACAGGATGACAATGCTGCTATGCAAAGGTGTATCTGCTGCTCCTCTATCCAGAGAGACTCCCTAAGACAGGAAGTGTGCTACTGGGCAGATCACCTGGTGAAATAAGAAAAAAAAAAAAAAACTAAAAAAAAAAAATGGAATGCAGCCACCACAATTAGGGATCAGTAAACTGCAATATGTAGTGGGTTCCAGAGATAAAGAGGGGTGGTTGACGAGGTGGCAGATTACCCATGGTACTACTCACAAAAAAGAGGAAAGTTTTGAGGTAGAGGCAAAGCAGTAGCAAGGGAGAATTTTGTCAGGAGGAGGGCAGCTAGTCGAATACTGGAGGAAGTAGCCATCTTAATACAGCTAGTGGCAGTGTGCCACAGATATGTGTCACTGTTTTTAACATATATGTTGTGGGCAGCAGCCTCTGTCTGCAGCATATTAGCTACTAGTATGGTAACAGGAGGCTGTCTGCCTTGAGCAGACACACAGAGGATGCAGATGTTCAATACCTGAAAAAGCTGAAGGGACATCATAAATGAGTACCTGTTCTATTATGGAATGAGAACAGGCATTGGGGAGCTGAGGTTCTTTTTGCAATGCCACTGGTTCACAATTTAGAATGTGTACAGCATTTTGACACCTTTTGAAGAGGTGACAAAATGTTGAGCCCTAAATGAGGTGGAGGTTAGTGATATAGTCACTTTCAGATTCTTCTTGGAGCACAAACTGTATGGATTGATAGACCAGGCACTGAAGGGACAGCAGCAAAAGGAAGAGAAGGACTTTCTGATGTCTCGGGACTATCAGGAGGCGAGGAGGAGGAGCAAATGGAGCAGGCTTAAAGAGCCTAAAACCTCAGATGTTATGCCTGGGTAGGGTAAAATTATTGTAGTCAGCATGCACAAGCAGAGTCTGAACCACATGATCACTGAATACATTGGATTCAGTGCTGATTTAGACACTCTCAGAAATGAGGACCCTATGAAATATTAATTGTCCAGGCTGGACTGCTTACCAGAGCTTGCACAGTATGCACTGGAGCTTCTGGCTTGCCCTACAGCCAGTGTGCTGTCTGAGAGGCCCTTCAGTGCAGCAGGAGTTTTTGTTACAGAGGCAAATCCTCCTTTGTGTGGTCTTAGATTACCAATCACTGAAAAATGCCTGCTGCTTATATTACAGACTAAAGTGTCACTCTGTTCAAAAATAAAAATTGATACCTGCCACTATTAACAGCCCATGCTACCACTCCAGGTCTATCCTAGTGCTCCAGCATTAAATGTAAATGTAAATGTAGGACATACCGTGTCTTCAGCTAAAAAAATGTTTGCCGCTAGGTAAATCCTGCTTTGCACCTCAGAGTTTGCAGCCTATTACAGTGCTCCAGCACTATAAAGTTGCCAATGTTTATGCAGTTCTACAAAAGCTGCAAAATTGCTATTGTTTGCTGCAGGGTAAATCCTATTTTGTACATCAATGTTTGCAACCAATTCCAGTGCTCAGACACTTAAAATTATTGTGGCTATTGATTCTCAGATAATACACCCTAATGTTTATTTCAAGAAAAAAACTACCTCATCTGTCCCTCTTATACTGTGGCCTAATGAAGTTTCTTACATACTATCTAGCCACTGGACAATATTTGTGGCTATTTTTCTCTAGATAATACACTGTAATGTTTATTTCAAGATAAAATCTACCTAATCTTTTCCTTTTTTATTGCAGCCAAACCAAACGGCTTGCATATTGTCCAGCCATCTTACATAATTTGTGGCTATTGTCTCTGAGGTAATACACTCTAATGTCTATTTCAAGATAAAACCTGTTTTGCTCTATTTGCTTCCTATTCAATAGCTCACATACTGTCCAGATGCTGTCCAATTTCTACCAAACACATACTCTCAGTCTATATTTTGAATATTTTTGGAATTACTGGGCCACTGTCATGTTTTCTCAAGTTTGAGAGCTTTAGCTTTATTTTTTTAAAAGGAAACCTTCCTATGGCTTTGTTGTGTTGTTGTTCTGTTGTAACTCTAATGCCGCGTACACACGGTCGGACTTTTCGTCTACAAAAGTCCAACGGACGCTGACGGACTAAAGCTGGCTGATAATCCGATCGTGTGTGGGCTTCTCCGGACTTTCAACTGACTTTTTCAGCCTCAAATCCGACGGACTTTAGATTTGAAACATGCTTCAAATCTTTCCGACGGACTCGAGTCCGGTCGAAAAATCCGCTCGTCTGTATGCTAGTCTGACGGACAAAAACCCACGCTAGGGCAGCTATTGGCTACTGGCTATCAACTTCCTCATTTTAGTCCGGTGTACGTCATCACGTAAGAATTCGACGGACTTTTGTGTGATCGTGTGTAGGCAAGTCTGTTCGTTAGAAAGTCCGCCGCAAGTCCATCGAAAGTCCGTCGAAAGTCTGTCGGACAGGCTGTCGGACTTTTGTAGCTGAAAAGTCCGACCGTGTGTACGCCCCATTACTTTCACAAGTTAATTCAAGTCTGTTAGAAAGAAAAAGAAGAATGCTTCTGGATAGCTGTGTCTGACCAGAGAGAATGTCCCCAAGAGGAAGGGTGTATTATTGGCTGATGTACGTCTGTATAGAGCACTGAGGCAGCACTTCAAGAGGAAAGCAACAACTCTAAAAGAAACAGGATAAAAAAGAAGGCACCTCTAAGTGCAGCATCGTTAGTACTTTATTAGCCAAAGGTTAAAAAGCACTTACTAGAGGTAGAAGTTAAAAAGCTCATCATATGTGTAAATTAGTCCAGCAGTGGGGGTAATCCTGGGATGGTCAGGTCCACGGGAGGGTGTTGTTAATCCCGGCTGTCCAGCAGAGGGAAACCGCGTGACAGGAGACCGGTGGAAAGATAGCTGTGTTGTAGTAAACCAGCATGGAATGCTGGACTCGTGGATGTCGTCACCGGAAGTGCGCCCAGGACCAGCGTGGAACACACAGGCCGGAAGTGACGTCTATTGGGCAGGACGTGTTTCAGAGCATCTGAATCTGGCTCTGGCTCCTTCTTCATGCTGATCAATTCTTTTATATCCTAAATCAAGCCTGTTACTACTAGAGAAAAAAATCAGGTGTCGGACCTCAAACTGCCTAAAACAGCCTTTTCTTTCAAATTAAAATAAATAAGTTTGGTTTTCAGCTGCTGTGTTTAAGCTAAAATAAATGCAAAATTTTAAAAATCAATTACAAAAATATGTAATGCAAAAATACAGTGTCAGCTATCCATGAGAATCCTACACATACAGCCATCTGCAAAGCATAACATTTTAAGGATTTTTTTTATTATGTCGCCCTTAAAGTCGCATTAAAGGACCCTGTCTTTGCTGTATAATATATAAAAACTTTTTTTGCTGTATCCCCCATGTCAGTTCCCAGTTCTTTGTGCCCCTTTTTGATGATTGAGTTTGCCTATCAGCCCAAGAGATTGCCAGAATTTAACAGGAAAATTTACCCATATAGACTTCAATGGTCTTTGCTGCAAAGTTTTTGGTCTTCCGTTAATCAAACCAGATTTGCTGCACCTTTTGCAAACTGAACCTGTGGGGAGTTGCCCAAGGATGAGAAATATCCCCAGCCTTCCATGATTGAAATTATCAAAATATTTCAGACCTGCCATCATGGCCTCCACAGCCAAATGGAGAAAACAGAAAAAGAAGTAATGTGTAAAATGATCTTACTTTTCTGGGTAAAGCTGTTCTGAATATTTTGTACAAAATTACATATATGATGCAGTCTGTCAAAATAGCATTAATATTTTTTTGTGAGTCCTCCTTGTAATATAGTTGTTTGCCCTGTGGGTCTTGCCAGTAGATCATTTTTTTCCCACTTCCTTTAACTACTTGCCTACTTACTTACTTATATAATGCATTGCAAGTATTGTAAATGACCCAATTGAGACCTATAGTTTGGCTGTTTTCGATGCCTACCATCTATGGGGAAGTGTATGTAAATGAATAGCAGACCTAACTAAGGTATGAATATATCCCTATAATGCATGACAATTGCGCGGCCATGCAACACTGTACCCAAATTATATTTTTATCATTTTTTGAGACAGATATAGCTTTCTTTTGGTGGTATTTACTCACCACTGGGTTTTTTATTTTTTGCTAAAAAAAAAACATTAATGGGCACTAATGGGCACTGATAGGCGGCACTGATGAGCACTGATAGGCGGCACTGATAGGCAGCAAGAATAGGCTGCACTAATGGGCACTGATTGGCAGCACTGATGGGCAGCACTGATGAGCAGACACAGATCCTCCTCTTCTTGGGACCACTACCAGTGCTCTTGGCTCCACCTCTTCAGCGAGTGCCCACATAGAAAGTAGACATAGAATGCATTAGGTAGAAAACCTTTAGCCTTTACAACTAATTTAATGCTAGTGCCAGGCTGCTTCATATATGCCATATATGTTTTATATGCACACAGTTACAGTATGTAAGAGGTTCTTAATTTTAAACCAAAAGTAATACCCCAGATCAAACCTCTCAGCTTGTGAGGGTTTCAGAGTTTTACCAGCACCAGTTTTTGAACAATACCAAAGTCAGTCTGTTTTTCTGAATGTTCAGTAAGGTGAAGAGTAGCAATTAGAAAATAGATACCAACATCATCTTTTTGCAGATTACAAAATAAAGCAAAACATACATTTTGCTGCTGGCAAGACTGTTTTTTTCCTTTTTTTTTTTTTGCCATTTACCCCTAATATGGAATGATTCTAATGCCACGTACACACAATCAGACATTCCGACAACAAAATCCTGGATGTATTTCCAACGGATGTCGGCTCAAACTTGTCTTGCATACACACGGTCGCACAAATGTTGTTGGAAATTCCGAATGTCAAGAACGCAGTGACGTACAACACGTATGATGAGCTGAGAAAAATGAAGTTCAATAGCCAGTGCAGCTCTTCTGCTTGATTCCGAGCATGCGTGGAATTTTGTGCGTTGGAATTGTGTACACATGATCGGAATTTCTGACAACTGATTTTGTTGTTGGAAAATTTGAGAACCAGCCGGCAAATTTTTGTGAAATTCCGACAACAAATGTCCGATGGAGCCTACACACGGTCGGAATTTCCGACAACAAGATCACATCGAACATTTGTTGTCGGAACTTCCGACCGTGTGTACACGGCATTACTGTTACTCTTATATTTTTAAAGTGATGCTTTGGCAATATATATACTTTAAATGATCTCTGGGTATAGATAAAATCATGCTTGATTTAGATTTTTTTTTTACTGCTTTATTTGCAAAAGAAGCAAATTAATTTTTTGTGTCATATCTATTTAGCATTTGCAAACCAAAAGCCCAAGGGAAAGGGTAATTGTCAGGCAAAATGAAGGACATTTACTGAGACACCAAGAAGTATACAAATGTTTGGCAAACCCAGTCCTGTCAAATTGCATCTCCTAATATTCTTGATTACTTATGCATTTCTTGTAGATTAACAAAGAAAGATTTACGTATAGATGTTTATGTATATTTTTAAAGAAACATTTAATTAAGGCTCATATAAATTTTTGCTAAAGTGGCACATATACCTATACAACAATTTTGAGAGGTTTTGGTTAAAAAACATCTGACAGCCTATATAGAAAAAAAGCTATGGTTAATAATTTTAAAAAAAGTGTTTAACCGCCCCAGTAGTATTTAGGATGGTGTATCCTTGTAAAACTTACTTGTAAAATAGCAGAAGACTGGAAGGGTCTGGTATAGAATTGGGGGGGGGGGGCCTTCAAGCTGTTTTTTTTTTCCATGGGGTCTCCCTTAAAATTCATATCAGAGCTGAAGGACCTGGTAAGAATTGGTGGGAACCTCATGCTTTTTTGGTATGGGAGTGCTCTATTAACATCTACAGGGAATCACTGGCTGCTTTGCTTGCAAACAGAACAAAACAGCTGGGGGCTGTCATTTTTCCAGCAATTTCAACACAGTGGAGGTTAATCTTCTAAAACTGAGTGCAAAATATGGTGCAGCTCTGCATAGAAATCAGCTTCTAGATTAAGCTTAAATAGAGCTTAATAGAACAAGTTGAAGTTAGAAGCTGATTGGCTACCATGCACAGCTGCACCAGATTTTGCACTCTACAGTTTTTGTAAATCAACCCCACTGTTTTCTTTGTAAATGTCAATGTTGCTGCTGTAGGTTATATACATTGCACAGATGTGTCACTTCACAGGCAGATTAAGGCCCCTTTCACACTGGGGCGGTGGGGGCGTCGGCGGTACAACAGCGCTATATTGCAGCTGTATTCGGCCGCTAGCGGTGCGGTTTTAACCCCCGCTGGCGGCCGAAAAAGGGTTAAAATCCCTCATACAGCGTGGCTATAGCCGCGGTATTGCCGCGGTATTGCCGCGGTATAGCCGCACTGTCCCATTGATTTCAATGGGCAGGAGCGGTTTAGGAGCGGTGAATACACCGCTCCTTCACCGCTCCAAAGAAGCGGTTTGCAGGACTTTTTTCACCATCCTGCCAGCGCACCGCTTCAGTGTGAAAGCCCTCGGGCTTTCACACTGAACAAACAGTGGAGGCTGTTTAGGGGCGGTTTGCAGGCGGTATTTTTAGCGCAATACCGCCTGCAAACCGCCCCAGTGTGAAAGGGGTCTTAGGGCATTCCCAAGGTAATTTAATGCAATTTAGCATTTTTAATATTTAACTTTGAGCCATAGGTGTGCGCAGCCTAGTGCATTAGGGTGTGCACCCTTAAGCTCAAACACACATGCATGTGTATGTATCTACATATATATGACCCCGGCACATTGATCTCTCTGCTGGCACAGTGAAAGAGAAAAGGATAAACACTTCTCTTATGGCAGAGCCGGTAAGAGGGAGATCTTTCCCATGTTCCTGTTGCTACACAAAACAATAACACTAATGCGCATGGGGAATTAGGGTGTGCCTGGGTACACCCGGCATACCCTGTGCGCTTGCCTATGCTTTGAGCATTACTAAAATTTCTGCTCCCTCCAAACATTGGCTCATATTGACATCAATGGGGTTTAGGTTATCGACCTAGATTTGATACAGTATACAGTCGTGGAACTTTCAGGGTTGCAGCAGTCGCACTTGCGACTGGGCCCTGCAGTTCTGCCGCTGTGGGGGGGGGCCAAGACCCGGCATCTCCCCCTGCACCTCTGGCTGTCAGTTTGGGATGCTGTGGGGGGAGTGGGAGAAGGCAATTGGCAGCTCTATGGTGTTTTCGAGGACCCGGCCGCGGCTGCGATGTGGTTAGACCAGTGGGGCCGTCCTGCCTAACAGACTGCCGGACATGTAAACCCAGTGAGTATGGCCTCCAATTATATATGAAGGGAGTGCATCTTATCTATCTTGCCTGGGGAAAAGGAATTTATTTTTTCATTTTCACCTTTTTATTGTTTGTTGGAGGGGTTTGTGTCATTTTTTTCTCTCTCCCCCTGCAGCATATTCTGCCCCACTTCAACTACCCTCCTGTTAACGGAGTACGAGCTACATTGAACTTGTGTCCCGCAGGTCTGTGCAGAATGACTTTTTGATGCATGCCAAGTACTGAACATCCTCATTCCGGGATGTTCCCAGTTGGGTATGTGTAAAGACATGTTCCTGATCTAAGGGCTACAGTGTGCTTTATACAGTAGTACACCGACTCAAGAGATAAATATATCCTGCTACAGGGTTGTTATTGGAATTAAGGAGCTCACATGGAGGGAACTTTGGGGAGGTCCAGCCTCCTTTCACTACCTTGCCTCACACTTGACAGCGATTTTTTTCGCCCCCCCCCCCCCCCTAGCAATGTTATACGAGCATGTTATATTGACAGCAACAATTTTAAGATATGCACCTCCAGCCGATCAACTAAGGTGAATGACTGTTAACATGTTAGAAGTTAGGGAATGTATGCTCTCACCATGTTGGGGAGGTGCAGAGCTGGGAGGGATGGGCTATAATCAAAAGATTTATCAAAGTTATGGGAAATGCGGCACTATTTTATTTTTGCTCAAATATAGATATGCACATCAGGTATATTGTTGGTATGAAAAATGTTGTACAGAAATAGGGCTGAGCTTTCCGTTTGGGTCGAACATAAGTTTGACTCGAACATTGGCTGTTTGCCCGTTCGTCGAAAAACAAAAATTATGGGCCATTCACGTCAAATTCGAGCGGCGCGCAACGGCCCATAATGCACTGCGGGAGCGCAGTGCATTGCTGTATGATGATTGGCCAGAGCATGCACCATGACCTGCATGCTTTGGCCAATCACAGCGCCCCCAGCTAAGAGAGCCATAATTGGCCAAAGGCAGCGTGCCTTTGGCCAGTCATGGCTCAGGGGGACTAAGTCCACGCCCCACACTATATAAGGCCGCCTGCACGTCGGCCTTGTGTAGTGTGTCGTTGGGGTGGACGGAGAGAGAGTGTCATTTAGATTGAGCAGGCAGGCAGGTAGATTATTCAGTTAGCTGCAGTGTATTTAATTATATATATATATATATATATATATATATATAGTCAGTCTCGTATATATATATATATCCAATGTATCCAGTTTAGCTAGATCTGACTGCAGTCCATTCCTGGTGTACTGTTTCTAATATACTTCAGGCAGGCAGGTGATTCAGTTAGCTGCAGCGTATTTAATATATACATACAACACTCGTATACATATATATATATATATATATATATATATATATATATATATATATATATATATATCCACTGTATCCAGTTTAGCTATATCTGACTGCAGGCCGTTCCTGGTGTACTGTTTCTCATAGGCGTGCGCAAGGGGTGTGCCAGGTGTGCCTGGGCACACCCTAATCCTGGGGTTGGCAACCTGTCAATCGTGGGCAGGTGACAGGTAAACCGCAATCCTTTCTTAACGATCCTCAGAACCTGGACAGGAGGGGCGGCAGGGGTGGAATTTTGTGGAACCGATCTGTATTTTCCTCCTGCAGCAGCTGAAAGTAGGCTTCTCCTCCTCACCCTTTTGTCAACATTCAGCTGCCACAGGAGGAAAATATAGGGGATTGGTACTAATATATGCCACCCCTCCTTTCCCTGTTTCTCTTCCTTCTGTTGCCCGGGTCCCCCATGTGCTCCCTTTCTCCCCCTTCCTCCCATTGTTTCAGGATGGAGAGCGGGGAAAAGGCCGGTAAATATGTCAAACGCATATGTGTTGGAGCTTTGGTGTGCACACCCTAATGCAATAGGCTGTGCACACCTATGCTGTTTCTAATATACTTCAGGCGGTGTACACAGTATACAGTGCTGTACACCCATAGTGCAGTTGCTCATACCTTTCTGGTGGTCAATACAGTACACCCATAGTTGTTATTAAGCTTCTGTTGGTGTACACAGTACCGTGCACCCCTAGTGCAGTTGCTACTACTTTCCTGGTGGTCTACACAATACATACAGTGCACCCATAGTTGTTATTAACCACTTGCTTACCGGGCACTTAAACCCCCCTCCTATCCAGACCAATTTTCAGCTTTCAGCGCTGATGCACTTTGAATGACAATTGCGCAGTCATACAACACTGTACCCAAATGAAATTTTTACAATTTTTTCATCACAAATAGAGCTTTCTTTTGGTGGTATTTGATCACCTCTGCAGTTTTTACTTTTTGTTAAAAAAATGTAAAAAACTGAATTTTTTTTTTTTTTTTTAAATGTTATTTTTTTATATTTTGTTATAAAAAATTTTAAACGGGTAATTTTTCTCCTTTATTGATGTACGCTGATGAGGCGGCAGTGATGGGCACTGATAGGCGGCAGTGATGGGCACTGATGGGTGGCAGTGATGGGCACTGATGGGTGGCAGTGATGGGCACTGATGGGTGGCAGTGATTGGCACTACAGGTGGGCATTGATAGGTGGCACTTGTGGGCATTGATAGGTGGCACTTGTTGGCACTGTTAGGTGGCACTGTGGGCACTGTTAGGTGGCACTGTGGGCACTATTAGGTGGCACTGTGGGCAGTGTTAGGTGGCACTTATAGTTGACACTGATGAGGCAGATGTGCCTCTTCCACTTGGGGACCGATGTCCCTCACATCCTAACCGGTGATCGGCTTTTTTTTCTACTCACGCTGTCAGCGTGATTAAAAAAAAAAAACGATTACCGATCTTTTGTTTACATCATGTGATCAGCTGTCATTGGCTGACAGCTGATCACATGGTGAGGAGCCAGGAATGGCCCCTTACTTAGATCGGTGATCAGCCGAGTCTCAGTGACTCGGTGATCACAGCGCGCCCGGCGCGCGCCCTGCAGGGAGCGTGCACAGGGGAGGCCGTCATATGACGGCCTCCCGGGAATGCAGGTCCGCGCTGTGGCCGTCATTCGGCCATAGCGCGGATGCCAGGAGGTTAAACTTCTGTTGGTATACACAGTACCGTGCACCCCTAATGTAGTTGCTACTATTTTTCTGGTGGTGTACACAATACATACAGTGCACCCATAGTTGTTATTACACTTCTGTTGGTGTACACAATACCGTGCACCCCTAGTGCAGTTGCTACTACTTTTTTGGTGGTGTACACAATACATACAGTGCACCCACTGTTGCTATTAAACTTCTGTTGGTGTACACAGTACCGTGCACCCCTAGTGCAGGTGCTACTATTTTCCTGGTGGTGTACACAATACATACAGTGCACCCATAGTTGTTATTACACTTCTGTTGGTGTACACAGTACCGTGCACCCATAGTGCAGTTGCTACTACTTTTCTGGTGGTGTACACAATACATACAGTGCACCCATAGTTGTTTTTAAACGTCTGTTGGTGTACACAGTACCCTGCACCCCTAGTGCAGTTGCTACTACTTTCTTGGTGGTGTACACAATACATACAGTGCACCCATAGTTGTTATTAAACTTCTGTTGGTGTACACAGTACCGTGCACCCCCAGTGCAGTTGCTACTACTTTCCTGGTGGTGTACACAATACATACAGTGCACCCATAGTTGTTATAATACTTCTGTAGGTGTACACAGTACTGTGCACCCCTAGTGCAGTTGCTACTACTTTCCTGGTGGTGTACACAGTACACAATACAGTGTAGTGTTTTTTTTGCTAAACAAAATTTACAGCATGTCCGGAATGCCACCAAGGAGAGGCAGATGCTCACAGGCCACTAAAAGAGGGCAAGCAGGCTCTGTGTCTACAGTCAACTGTGTCTAAAGTCGACAGTGCTGGTCATGGACACGGTGCATCCTCAGCACGTGGCCGTGGGGTTTTTTAAGTTTATCCTTTTTTTCCAACCCACATATTTCTCCATAGATTTTGCTCAACAGCTTCCATTTTGGAATTTGAAGCATTTTCTCCTCCACTTATAGTGTAACTATGGGTAAAATAAAAAATAAAAAAACTAATTTAAAGGGATAGTAAATAGGAAAGCTTACTGGCTATCATATATCCAATAGATGATCCCAGTTCAAAAGGTAATCAATGTAGCCACATTGCATGGCTTCTATGCTTGATAGAGGTACCTAATTAGAGATCCTAGTAATGAGGAATCGTACACCAATAGGTGGTGTTCTTATGTGATATACAATATGCAGACATCCATTGACCATAGGGTCAAAGCATACAGCATACTGTATATTATGTCTGGAGAATACTCTGTCTCATGTAGCTATCCCATATGTGGCTGAGAGGTGTACACGTCAGACACAACATGTTTGGTTGCCAGTAAAACAACTTTTTTCAAGTAGGGAACAGAGGTAGCTATAAGACACTGACAGTGTAATTTCCAGTGAACAGTACGATCCGCATGTTCCCTTATATATGAAGCCAGTGTCACTTCTGTTTTTCTTAAAAATATTTTCTACAATATATCTGGCTCAAATGCCATTTTTTTTTTTTTTTTAAATCAAGTGAGGCATACAAAGCCCAAAAGGAAAGAAAATCAAAGTTTATAGGTCATTGTAGATAAGGCTGCAATATTTCAGGTAGAAAAAAAAGACAGGCCTGCAGTCTGTCACTAGCATTAACATGTGCAAGTAGATCCATTATTTTTTTAAACTATAATGGGATAACAACGCTGTCTGTTCTGCAGTAGAATCATACAGCAGCATTGTCACCCTGTACACAGGGTGGTCTTAGTTCGATATACAGTTTTAAATTGAATTTAAGTAAGAGAAAATAAAATTCAAGCCTGATTCAAGCTTACACATTTTAGCAGTTATAGCAATAGAAAAAATGGGAAAGGGTTTTAATCATTAAAGTAAGAGATGAACATTGTAAGCACCCCTGTCAGTTTTTTATGACTTGTTTCAATCCCTGTAACTCCACTTTTTTGTTGGATACCTTGGCCTGTTAAAGAAGGGGAAAATAAGTGATCTACTAGAAGGAACAACAGGTAGAAAACCATTAAGGAGGTGACTCAGAATAAATAAGACTCCTAAGTTAAAGTGAACCTATAATAAGGCTAACCTGTAGGTACAGTGAATATCTCTTTAACTTGCACTGTTCAGGAGATATTCACAAGTGATTCTGCCAGTGACATCACTGTTGGATGTGCTCTGAAGGGACGGCATACCCATGCCATACCCCCAGAGCTCTGTGCTGGAGCCAAGGGCGTCCCGCGTCACCGCGGCTCCGACCATTTATACAGCCGGAGCCTGCGATCCTGGAAGGAAGTCCGGGTAAAGATGACAGCACTGCGCAGGAGGGATCTGCTTTACAGGTAAGTCTGTCATAATATGCTAGTAAGCGATGCATACTAGTACATTATGACTTAACTCTGCAAGGGGTCTAATACAAGGATGTCCAAACTTATTTCAAAGAGGGCCAGATTTGATGAAGTGAACATGCGTGAGGACCGACCATTTTGCCTGACATTCTTTGAACCATTAAAATTTGGTCTAAGTGTGTTCATTCGAGCACTAATACACTGCCCAACAAGAATTCTCTTGCCTTTATGGCTGTGCGTGAGTAAAGAGATGAGCTTGGGTGTGTTATTTAGATATAACGTATTTATTGGTGTATAACACGCATCTTCACTTTAAGAGGGAAGTTTCAGGAAAAAAACTTAAATTTTAAATAAAGAACTGTGAAGCAAAGTAAGGGCCATCTGCAGCCTCACAAATGCCAAGAATGCAGCACCACCATTGCCATGAATGCAGCCCCACAATTGCCAGGAATGCAGCACCCCCATTGCCAAGAATGCAGCACCCATCATTGCCAGGAATGCAGCCCCACCATTGCCAGAAATGCAGCACCCACCATTGCCATGAATGCAGCCCCACCATTGCCAGGAATGCAGCACCCACCATTGCCATGAATGCAGCACCCACCATTGCCAGGAATGCAGCACTCACTATTGCCAGGAATGCAGCATCCGCCATTGCCAGGAATGCAGCACCCCATTGCCATGAATGCAAACTCACCATTGCCATCGGTGCAGCCTGATTGATGCCCATCCATCTGCAGCCTTGGAGGGGACAGGAAGGGGGCGGGATGAGCGCCAAAAGATTACATACAGGAAAAACTCCTGTTTTCTTGGCGGCCTCTTTAATAGAAAGCCCCGCCTCCTTTTAAGGACAGAACAGTCGTCCAATGGCAGTGCCGGAGACGGGACTTCCTATTGTAGAGGCTGCCATGTAAACAGAAAATACTCCTGTATGTACGGCACTCATCCCACCTCCTCCCTGTCCCACCTCCTCCCTGTCCCCTCCAAGGCAGCCAGTATATATATCTTTTGTGGCCCAGGCGCTGGGAGATCGTTTAGGGCCACAAAAGATATATATGTCTAAAAAAAACAGATGGGCCGTTCAAAACTGAAACGCGGGCCGCGAATGGCCCGCGGGCCAGACTTTGGACATGCCTGGTTTAATAGGTTGCTTTCTAAAGTTCTATCTCCAAAATTATTGATACTATATTGCAAAGTCAGATCTAATTCTTGTTTTAATTCTCCTGCTTACATTGTTTTCCGTTGCAATACTTCATCCTAACTTTTTACATTCAAATGCTGTGTGAAATTCATAGCTTCTATTTTAAAATTCTTTTACATTTGCAGTCTTCCTAAGCTGCCAGGTGTAATCTTATATTTAGATGTAATGTAATCATATATTTAGTTTTATTTCTCAAGCCCACTTTTTTACTCCTAATTCAAGCAAACAATTTCTTAAGCTGGTCACACACGTTTTAGACAATTTCAAACACTTTCCAGCCACTGGAAATAACACGATCACAGGTAATTTCCAGAAATTAATCTATCTATCACCAATGAGTTTGATCAACCACCAGAATTTGTTTGATTGTAAAGTTGGAACTGGGCAATAAATTGACAGTTCCAGTACATTTTACTGAAGATTGTAGGTTCTATTACAGATATTACTACTTTCATTAATTCAAAGTTTTCTTATTAAGTATTCCAGACTTCATTTAAACAACATGTATGACATCTCTCTGCCTCTGCCTCAGTCCACCGTTAATGTAATTTGATTCATGCTCTTGCACTTTTACTTTGGCTTGATTCACTCTGTTAGGTGCACATTGCAATGCACACATTTCACACTAAACTACAGCACATTGCTGTGAGCCAACCACAAAGGAAATATTAGAATTTCTACTTGAAATGCATTTTTAGGGAGCAAATGCGTGAGTTTTGTTTTATAAAAATGAACAAGCTCTTTATGTTTTGCAGTATTGACATCTTTCCTGGTATGATCAACTTAATAAGAATTACAAATTCTTTTAGTGTTTTATAATAGCGTCATTGTTACACTCTTAAAAGGCATGTTTGTTATCAATAAATAGATGGTGTAAATTTTAATAGCATCTTTTTGCCATTATATTAGAAAAATCGTGTGCAGTTGTTTACCTATTTTTATGAAAAACACCTTTTGACAGTTTCCTTAAATTTCTTCAACATAAGTTTCTTATCTCATCACTAGCATTTTAATAATTAATATGTAGTATTTAGCAGGATACCACCATCATTCTAATTGTTTATCTCATTTCTTTAGGATAGGGCAAATTTCTGTTGCTCAGTCATTTAATCTTCCTTGCATACCTATTATCCATTGTCATATGGAGGGTTCGAGATCACCAGCAAGTTGCTTGTGAAAGTAATATTTCAAAGGACAGCACTGTGCACAACCCTTTTTTCCCTTGTGTCAGATCTTCGGAGCAGCCGGTTGGCCTAGCAGACAAGTAGCCAGAAGGGCTGGTAGTACCTGCAGGCAGTGGAGCTGGGAGCAGCTCTACAAGAGGAGAGGAGATACTCCTGCATGCAGTTTTGCAACATTTTGTGCTATTTTTCCAAAGGGGGAAAAGAGCTCCTGGGCCGTAAAGGACTTTGTAAATGATCCAAGAGAGGATCTTTTCTCTCTTACATAGGAAGGAAGTTGTCCTCGTCTGTTCTTCAAGTCAAGTTGGAAATCCCATAATCCCTATACCCTATCCAAGTTGTTTTCCCCAATAAAGCAACAAAAACAAGCCCATGGACTGATTTCTGTCTGGATCCAAGTTGGAAATGTGTGTTGCCTGGCTGTGCAGAAACAGGGGGAACCAGTAACCAGTGGCTTCTGTGGGGGTAGTGCTACACAAGTTTCCCTTGCCTGTGGCTTGACCCCTTCAGGACCAGAGTTCTTGTAATCAGGGTTTGGAGGTTCTTCCCTCTTCAAACTCTTTGAACCTCCCAAATTTTGGATCCCTAAAAGGGACTTATTTTATTTTCATTTACTGATTCAATATCACTTTATTTAAAACATTCTTTTTATTGAAAAAAATAAAAAAAAATATTTTAAAAGTGTCCCTTTCTTCCCAGTTAAGTTTCCATCATCATTCATGGATGAAGTCCTTCCTATACAGCCCTAATGTTTTTAAAAAATAGCAACCTTTTTTCTTTTCAAACAGCTCTTCTATTCATATATTTTTCCTTTCTTTTTCTATTGCTCTTGTATATTTAAAGTGATATTTAAGGTTCTTTTTTTTTTTTTAAATAACAAACTTGTCTATACTTACCTGCTTTGTGCAGTGGTTTTTCACAGAGCAACCCTTATCCTCCTCTTTTTGGGTCCCCCGCTGGTACTCCTGGCTACTCCTCTTCAGCCAGCTCCCTCAATAGCAAGCCCCACTCTTTGCACCCGTAAGTCACAACTTGGCCCCGCATGCATAGAATGCATGAAGGTAAAAGAACATGAGCCTTTAAAACCACTTTAAGCCATTTTATTCCATAACTTCTTGTATACTTCCTTTTTTCCCCAGTATCAATTTAGGCCTAACCTTAGGCCTAACTTTTTTTTCTATTGCCGTTCTACATTTCTCATTAAACCAATCTTCCTTCATTTGTTTAAAAACCAATCATTTTTTCTGCAGATTTTACTTTTACTTTTTAATTTTCTACCATCATTTTTCTATTTCTTGCTAATGATCAACATTTTTTTATTTGATTTTCTCAATAATTTGTTTTTAAAGTATAACTGAAGGCAAAACTTATGTTCTAGTCTTGACTAAAGTGGAGAGGATTAGAACATCTGTCAGGTTTTCATTGCTGTCTGTGTCCCCATTAGGGAAATTCACTCTCTCTATTTAGCAAGTGGGCTGATAGAGAGGTATGAAGCTGTTTTCTTCACAAGTTAGTGCTTATGTATTTTTTTATGGGTTAACAGGTTGACTGTATTGAGCAACACAAACTGCTTTGATTCACAATCTGTTCCTCATATCCTTTGGACGTCCATTATATCTATCCCATACTTTCCATTAATTACACAATGATCTTTTTGGCTTTGAATTTTAAAGTGACATAAATGTAGCTCATTATATAATTTTCATTCAGAATATGTGTAATTGTTATTTTGCATTGGTGTATATTTGGACTTTCAGACTGCTCTGGAAAAATTAAATTTTTTGCATAGTGTTAACTTTGCAGCAAGCTTTAGTGTCTTAGTCAATCAGATGCCCCAACATCTATTTTCACTAAGGTTCAATTTTTCCTTTCATGCTGAATATTTCTCAAGAAAGTTTAGATGTGCATTGCAGCAACAATCTTTTGTGTCTCTGTCAATCAGATGTTCAATTTCCCATGCAAACTGTCAGTTAAAACAAACGATATGTGATTGCCAACTTTATCCACAAAAGAAAGATTAGGTAGGTAAGGATCTAATGTTTCATGTATGCAGCTATGAATCAACATTCCCTATTGATTAATGATGCCAAAACCATATATATGTACACTATATTGTCAAAAGTATTGGGATGCCTGCCCTTACACACACATGAACTTTAATTGCATCCTAGTTTTAGTCTGTATGGTTCATTATTGAGTTGGCCCACCCTTTGCAGCTATAACAGCTTTAACTCTTCTGGAAAGGCTGTCCACAAGGTTTAGAAGTGTGTCTATAGGAACGCTTGACCATTTTTCCAGAAGTATATTTGTGAAGTCAGACACTAATCTTGCACGAAAAGGCCTGGCTCATAGTCTCTGCTTCAGTTCATCCCAAAGGTGTTCTATCAGGCTGAGGTCAGGATTCTGTGCAGGCCAGTCAAGTTCCTCCACCCCAAACTCGCCCATCTATGTCTTTATGGACCTTGCTTCGTGCACTGGTGCGCAGTCATGTTGGAACAGGAAGGGGCCATCCCCAAACTGTTCCCACAAAGTTGGGAGCATGAAATTGTTCAAAATGTCTTGGTATGCTGACGCCTTAAGAGTTACCTTCACTAGAACTAAGGGGCCAATCCCAACCCCTGAAAAACAACCCCACACCATAACCCCCTCCACCAAATGATATAAATATATTAGTTCTAAAAGGGACAGGGGTTTTTATATAGTACCAATCAACACTTATGCCAGTTGCCAAAAAAATTTACATTTTATATCTCAAAAGTTCATGTTTAAACAAAATACATAGTAATTAAGAATGAATACATTTAATCCCACTCATACCTCGATGTGTGTCTCAGGTTAACCTTTTCACAGTAAGAATCTTATATATCAAAAAGTTCTGTTCAACACATATGGATGATCCCTGCATCTTAAAAGTCATAGTTACCAGTGCTAATTTCGTCTACTAAAACATTTTAGTTGACCAAATGAATACTATTTTAGTCGACTAAAATACCATTAAAACAATTGAGATGACTAAAATACGACTAAAACTAAAGTGACATTTTAGTCAAAAGACTAAGACTAAAACTAAATTTAAATTTGACTTTAAAATTAACACTGGTCTGCAGTGCATGTTCATACCTTAATGCTAATAATAGCATATTTGATTTTTCACTCCAGCAGTACATAATACGTTTGGAAATTGTAGAGCATTGTTAACTAATGCATTACAATTTAATTACACCTATTTGATTTCAGATGACTGAAAAGAGTTTTAGTCAACTAAAATGTACTGGAGATTTTAGTCGACTAAAACGTAGGACATTTAGTCGATGTAAGTCGACTAAATACGACTAAAACAAAAACAATTGCAGAAGACTAAAACGGGACTAAAACTAAAATGCCATTTTAGTCCTAAGACTAATGCTCCGTACACACGGTCGGACTTTGTTCGGAAATCCTAGGATTTTTTCCGACGGATGTTGGCTCAAACTTGTTTTGCGTACACATGGTCGCACAAAGTTGTCGGAATTTCCGATCACCAAGAACGCGGTGACGTACACCACATACGACGAGACTAGAAAAGGCTGGTTCAGAACCAAGCGCGGCACCCTTTGGGCTCCTTTTGCTAATCTCGTGTTAGTAAAAGTTTGGTGAGAGACGATTCGCACTTTTTCAGACTCGTGGCTTTCAGATCGTTTTCTGCCGTTCAGTTTGTGCTTGTGAGTTTGTATCTGCTCTTCAGTGCGTGCAGTCAGTTCGTATCAGAGTTTTCTGTGCGATCTTGCCCGCTCGTTGCTGTTTTTCAGGTCGCTCTTCACAGGTCTTGCTGTTCTTCAGTGCGTTCTGTTACTTCGTTCTGAGCAGCCGACCGTTTTCTAGCCATGTTTCGTATGCGTACTCCTCGTAGAGTTCGTGCTGTGTGGGGGATTGGTGTTGGGGTCCTGACCTTGACACAAGTCCAGTCCATGAACAGGGTGGGGAGGAGTTCATGGACCAAGAATTGGTTGCTTCAGCGTGACCAGTTCTGTCATATGCCTTTGCTCCGTGATATCCGTGAGAATAATCCTGATGATTTCAGGAACTTTCTCCGGATGACGGACCCCGTATTTCACCGTTTGTTGGCTTCGCTGACCCCCTATATCAGCAGGCAGGATACCTGCATGAGCCAAGACATCACTCCGGAGCAGAGGTTGGTCGCTACCTTGCAGTATTTGGCCACAGGGAGAAGCCTGCAGGACCTCAAGTTCTCGACAGGCATCTCCCCCCAGGCTCTTCTTTGTAGACATTTACTGCTTGTGTTTGTTTTAGCTGACCCTGACAGAAATGTGTGGAGTGCAGAAAATATCGTGATTGTGTAACCTTATTATACAAAGCACTGTTGGCTGTTATTTACTAAATGCAAAGACACTTTTCACTACAAGTGCACTTGCAACTGCACTGAAACTGCACTTGTAGTGCAAAGTGGATTTGACCTTAGGAAATTACCCCCATTTTCTCATAAAACAACAATTACATCACCCCAAAAGTGTTGTAGCGTTGAGACAATAATCCACACATTCTTGATGAACAATCTTTTTAATACCTGCACAATCACATGTGCATTTACCAAAGGTTTTTCTGACAAACCAACATGTTTGTTGTATACCAATTTTTGTGGTGTCATTATCCAAAATCAAAATGTGCATTTTATAGAAAACAGGCCTGTGTAAAACCAACAAAAAAGACACAAATCTTGATCTTACAAAGTTCACATTTGGTAGAACTTGAAGGCAATATCAGACATGAGTATTTAGGAACTGTGTTTGATATTGCGTTCAGATGGGGGGAAATCACCCCTGGAAAAGCCAAATTTGGAAGATGCACACAAATTTCACAATGTCAACATGTGCTAGCTGCCATCACGGGGGATCAAGGGATGTGTTTTGGGGGAGAAAGCCCTTCCTCACAGCTACTTTATTATTGAGGAAGGGGTTGCACCCCCAAAACGCGTCCATTGATCTCCCGTGATGGCAGATAGCACATGTTGACACATTGTGTGCATCCTCCAAATTTGGCTTTGGGAAAAATCACAAAAACATTTCGCACATTGTAGCAGACAAAAGAAGAAAGTGATTTGGAGGGGTTTTAAACTGGCCCCAAAACATCAATGATGTTTTTATATTTTGGAATAACATCATTGATGTTTTGCTTGATGTTTTCCAATTGTAAATTACACCCCATGATCTCCCCGATCACGATCTGGGCACTTTCTGATGTGAAAGGATCTTCATCCACAACCTCACGATCACCTAAAAAGAGAGGAAACCCAAAATAAATGAGGTCTAAAAAAAATGCCGCCATCCATCTCTTATCTGAGCCTGTGGTCGCAGACACTCACCTGTTGTGGTGACTACTTCCACCACGTCTTCTTCCTCCTGCTCATCTTGTGTTGGGTGGATTTCCCCTTCTTCCAGGGGGGGGGGGGGCTCTGGTCTCCTCGGATGAGGGGGGTCCTCCGAGTCTTTTCTCTCCTATGTAAAACAAAAATGGTATACTTAGCACACAGATATTTGATGGCAGAACTGGAAATAGGAAACATTGCTTGGAAGTGGGGTACAATTGTCTATTTTAGCCGAGTTCCAAGATGTAGCTTTTTTAGTGTCCTTTGTCAACCTGCAATACTTGACCTGTTTAGTACAAGCTTCACAGATGTAGCCCCCCCCCCTATAGTATACACTGGAGCACCTGTGTGGCCCCCCTAATAAAAATGGTGTTCTTGTGTCCCACACTAATGCTCCAGTGTCCAGATGTGAAAACAGCTGCTCAGTGTCCTCTCCTTACACAGAATCTAGTTTGCATTTCATTCTAGTAACAAAGCCATCTACACAACCAAATTCTTTGAAGACAAGTATAGGGCCTCAAAATGGTGGCCAAATGCATATGTCCTAAACAATGGTATTTTATAGTCCGAAATAAAAATGTGTGATCCGAACGAATAATGTGCCCATGAACATGAAAGTTGCCATTTTAAACTGTACAACAGTTCCTAAAAGCACATGGAGCAGCACGAACGTAATAAACACAAAAAGAATAGGAACACAGCACAACTACTTACTTTTTTGCAGCACTCTCCGGATCTTTCTGTACTGCTCATGTTCTCGTAATTTCAGGTCCGACCACCGCTTCCTGAGCTGATCTTTCGATCGTCGTACCCTGAATTTCCGGTGCAGACTCCTGACCACTTTCGCCATGATCTTGGCCTTTCGGACATTGGGGTTGGGGTAAGGCCCATACTTTCCATCATAGTCGGCCTTCTTCAGGATGTCCACCATCTCCAACATCTCCCCAAAGGACATATTTGAGTCCTTTAATCTCCTTCTGGATTGGGATGTTTCAGGCTCCGGCCTTTCCTCCCCCTCCTCCTCGTTGCTGTACTTAGCACGATCCTGTTGTCTATCCGCCATGTGCTCTTCCTCCACTGCGCCGAACAAAAAGGGGTGGGGAATAGAATAGAAAGAACGTCAGGGGCGGGCGGAGTTATACGCATGCGCAGTGTGTATAAATCATAACGCGCGCGTCTTACGTACGATCTGTGAGCGGAGGAAGGAGCATCGGAGACGCCGATCGTGCTAACGAAGGTAGGATCTAAACTTGGGCCTATACTGCTTCGAAATGGAAGCCTATATTGTAACAAGATTAGGGGAGTTTGGCCTGACATTAGGGTTTGTCTTGTGTTGTGTCTTGCAGAGAAAATGAATGGGTTCAACGACCACAATTTCCTGCCCCTGTTTATTGACAAGTACAGGGAGCTGCCCTGTCTGTGGCAGGTGAGACACCCCCACTATAACCATAAACAGAAGAGGCAGGCAGCGCTGGAGAAACTGCTGGAGTTGGTGAAGCCGGTGGTCCCCACAGCAACCATCCCCTATTTAAAAGCTAAAATTGGTGGCCTGAGGAGCACTTATCTTAGGGAGCGCAAGAAGGTCACAGATTCCCAGAGATCCGGAGCTGCAGCAGATAACGTTTATGTCCCCAGGCTGTGGTACTATGAGAGACTGCGATTTCTGTCATACCACACTGAAGTCAGGGAATCCCTCTCTACTCTTCCTTCCACGCTTCCTTCCACCCCAGCTGAGGCTTCCGATGTCCAACCTGGGCCTTCCAGCCAGGAAGAAGTGGAGGAGCCCAGCTGGAGTCAGGTATAGCATTCTTCTACAGATTTCTGGTCAATAAATAAATGATGTTTACTAGATGTTATTATTGATCATTAATTGCTGATTAAAAAAAGTGTTTTACATATCAATAGACAGTAGTGGGCACCCAAAATTGGGACAAGAATGCAAAATGCTGGGCTCAGAAGGATAGTCTGTTATATTTGTTAACATTGAATTTGCAGCAGTCAGGAGTTGAAAATTGTGTGTGATTGATGTAAAAAAAACTAAAACTATGTCCCTTTTTCATACACAGGAAGACCTCAGCCAGGAGGAGGCTGTGGAATGTGGCAGTCAGGAGGAGGCGGGGATTATTAGTGTCAGCCAGGAGGAGGCGGGGATTAGTGGCAGCCAGGAGGAGGCGGGGCTAAGTGGCAGCCAAGAGAAGCCTGGGACAAGTCGCAGCCTGACTGAGTCTCAGGTTCCTCCCCTCCGCCTTCCATACAAAAGGGCCAGGAAGGCCACTCCCAGTCTTGTGCAGGATTCAGCATACAGGCTGATCCAGGAGGCTTCGGCGTCCCTGAGAGCCTTCCCCAGTCCTGAAGAGGCCTTTGCCTGCATGGCTGCCACCAAATTGCAGGGCATGCAGGAGGGCCAACGCAAGATCTCTGAGGACCTGATTTATAAAGTCCTACGTAAGGGGGAGAGTGGGGAACTGACACACAAGACGGATGTCATTGAGATCGACGATCCTCCTCCTCCTCCTCCTGCTGCCACAACTCCACCACCACAGCCAAAGCCTGGAAGGAAGCGTGGAAGGAAGACCAAAGAGTGATGACCCTGGGTTCAGTCTGGTCTGACAGAAGATGCAGTCTCTCGTATGACCACAGCCTGGGGACACAGATGTCATCTGCTGCTTTCCGGATCTCTGGGACTTCTGGACCAGACTGCCCTCCCTTAGATATGGACTCCTCAGGAAACCAATTTTGCTTTTAAATAATTGATGTCTGCCCTGGGGGTCCAAGGCTTCACCCACTTCTGCAGTTTCTCCAGCGTTGCCTCCCTCTTTGTTTAGTTGTGACCCCTTAATAAAATTTTTTAGGTAAATTCTACTCTCCTGTGTGTGTTTTCATCCAAAAAGGACAGTTTGTTGGTGACGATTCAGGTACATTTCTAAAGTACAATGTTAAATTAACAAGGGACAACAACACCAAACAATCTCCTACAGATTAAATAGAACAACATATTAGTGGTGTTGTGGGAACTTGTCACAAAAAACACACAAACATTTTCGGGAGTACAAATCAAAATCACCAAAAAAAATAAAAATAAAAAAGAGAAACACAAAAAAAGATTCTACATTAAAGTAAAAAAAAAAAAAAAAAAAAAAAAATTATGTTGTCAGATGTGAGAAATCAAAATATATTGAGGGAATCCCGATAAATAGTAACGAAAGAAGTTTGTGAGAAGTGTGTGTGAATATGATCATCAAAACGACTTAATTCTTGTCACATTATAAAGAAGAAGAGAGTGCGCTGTATTAAACCATTTTGAACTTTGCAGCGTGACGAAAGTGCTGTATCCATTGCGAACGCTAAGTTTACCAGAACGAGCTGTCCCGTGTCGGAATTTCTTCTGAGCATGCATGGCACTTTGTGCGTCGGAACAGGCCACACACGGTCGGAATTGACGCGATCGGATTTTGTTGTCGGAAAATTTTATCTCCTGCTGTCGGAAAATCCGATGGAAAATGTCCGAGGGAGCCCACACACGGTCGGAATTTCCGACAACACGCTCCGATCGGACAATGTCCATCGGAAAATCCGACCGTGTGTACGGGGCATAATACTAAAACAAAATCGAAATTTGCTGTCAAAATTAACACTAATAGTTACTTGCAAAATATATCATTCCCCAGCAACGCGTCAGCAGGTCGACAGTGTAAGGCTTCCCTCCCTAAAAACAGAGATGGCAGATTGTGGGGATTCATAATCTTATATATAGAAATAGATGTTAACCCATGAACTAACATACTGCTCTCAAAAAAATCATCCAACTAATAATGATGTATCACTTACCTTTACACACTTGAAATGATATTCATATAATAAGAATGCTGATAGAATGAGTGATGGACATACTATATATCAGACAATAATTCTCTCCCTTAAGTTTATATACTGTTTATCTTATAAGGTTCTAATTCAAATATGGTGAAAGTTTAGAAAGAAATATCAAAAGGTCCAATTAAGTCTTGTAGTTCCTGTAGGGACAAATATTACACCATTGAAACCCCTTGTTTTCCCCTTACTTATATACTCATCCATTTGAGAAAAGTCCCATGCATGTACCCAGTTTAATTTCCCTTAATTCATCCGCCAGTGGAATGAGTTAAAATCTGTGCCATGTACTGGCTCCTTTATTTATTGGTCCTCTTTCCTACTACAGTCACATCCCACCACTTATAGGATCCTGCCCCACTGTCGTGTTGTGCAGGCACACCAATAACGCTGCATTGTGTCATTGAAGTGTAAACAATGGTCATTGGCATGTGTGTGGTATATAAGAAACCCATAGTCAACTAACTCATAGCTATACAAAGTAACATTGTCAAGCTCTATTACATTTTTTACCGCCCAATTAGGGTGTCTAGACTCATCTTATGAATTCATTTTGCAAATGGGAAAAAACAGACAGAGGTAGATAGGTTGTCATTGCCATGTAGATATAAAAAAACACTGCTTGGATCACATCTTAGAGCTTATTAGAGCTTATTACTAATGTTCATATAAAGGAACATCTGGCTAGCAGTGACTATAACATGATTTCATTTAACGTTAGCTGTAAGCAACAAACACATAAGGGAAATATAAAAACACTTAACTTTAAGAGAGCAAATTTTCCAAGGATGAGGGCTGCTCTCCAAGACTTAGACTTGGAGGGAATATTGGCATTAGTGAACACAGAAGAGAAATGAGAATTCTTCAAAAAGACTGTATGTGAACATACTGCAAAATATCCAATGGGCAATAAGTCTTAGAAGGCTTAAAATTAAACCTATGTGGCTCACGGAAAAAATAAAAAATAAAAAATAAAACAAATAATAAAGAAAGAGCTTTTAAAAAATAAAAAATATAAAAATGAAGAAACACTATCATCGGTTAAATGTTACAAAGAATATAACAGAATATGTAAAAAGGAAATCAAGGCCGCAAAAATTCAAATGGATCCTATAAGAATTGAGCTCTGTCATTTCAAAGCCATAGTTTCAAATTTTTAGGGACTCTTTAATGACTGGACTAGTACCACTGGATTGGCCAATATAGGCCAATGTGGTGCCTATATTTAAAAAGGGATCAAAATCTTTACCAAGTATATATAGACCTTGCTGGAAAAAAATATTTTAAGCAACAGACAACATGGATTCATGAAAGACAGAAGTTGTCAGACAAATCTAATTTCTTTTTATGAGGAGGTAAGTAAAACCTTGGACAGAGGGGTGGCTGTGGACTTCGTATACTTGAATTGTGCAAAAGCATTTGACACAGTTCCCCACACACAGCTAACGTGTAAGGTAAAGCCTACAGGCTTAGAAAGATCAGTTTGTAAATGGATAGGAAACTGGCTAAAAGACCGTATTTAGAGAGTAGTGGTTAATGATTCATACTCTGAATGGTCTAGGGTTGTTAGTGGTGCACCCCAAAGTTCAATGTTGGGACCCTTGCTATATAACCATTTGTCGATCACAATACGTATATACGTTGTAGTTTGCAAGTAGTTTCCTGGGGTTATGGCTAAAGCTATCATGCACCTGCAACTTATTGTGGCAACTAATCAGCTTCCAGCTTCTTCTATATAATGATGGGAGCTATTTGGGGGATTTCTCATGTGATCCCCATTGCTCCAACAGGAGGTCCGCTGACCCATGAGTAGTCCTGTGATAGGTAATATCATGCTACACTTTCATACTTCTATGGTCTGGGGCGGTCGCTGCATATCTTGCACCATAGATCCCTATCCCTTTAATGCCTGATGGCGTTTATAATCTTCCAAAACAATTAACAATCTCTCAACAATAATTTTTCTTCATCACACGTACACACTTTCCTTGCACTTCACTTTTCACTCATTCACCATGTTGCGTTGTCCTCATGGTCTCACTTTTTTCACTTTGCCCCAGCTTCACTCCATCCACTCCCTACTTTCTTATACATTCCATACATTTCACATCTTCTTTCACATTTTTCCAGTATCGTTTGTTCACATATGTCCTCTTTTATCACTTTTGCATCCCCTCTCACGTATGGTTTTCACTTTTTTACATATTGGTCCTTTTTGCACGCATTATCACTTTACCTTTTTACCTTTCTTCCTACTTGTTTTTTGTTCAGCTTCTTCTCTTTTTCTTCATTTTTCCTTTTCTCTTTTTTTCTTTTTCTTTCTCTTTCTTTTTTCTCCCCCTCCCCCCCCCCCCTTCACCTCTCCTCCATCCCCCCATTCCTTCACTCCCCCCCTTTTTTTTTTCCCCCTCCTTCCTACTTTTCCTCACTTGTCGGGGTATTTCTTTCCTTTTCTCCCTTTTTGTTCTTTTTTCCTTTTTTCTTTTTTCAATTTTGTCCTTACTATCCTCCTCTTTCTTTCCCCATTCATTCCATCCACTTAATAAGTTTTATCACCATGTTGACATATATTTTTTTGCAGATATATTAACTTGATCATTCTTAGTTATTATCATTATCCATATTAGCATTATTATTTATACTTACTAAGTACATAGCTTCATGTCGCTGGTCGCAATAATTGGATAAAACAGCATAACATTAATATTAAAATTACAATTATTAACCCATCTACTAACCAGTTATGCACACATTTTCAAGTCTATTTCCATTTGTATCTTTTTACAAAGTACTAATAGTGCTGTTGCTCGATGTTTAGATTTCAGGTGCTGCTTGCTTGCCCTTACACCTCTCGCCGACAACAGGAAATTCCACAAGTGTAACTCACCGCAAGTCACGCATTTGTGCTTGGCTTTCCCCGTTGGGGTGTTGGCTGGCTGGGAGGACCCCAGCCAGAACTGGGTGGTGGGAGTCCCAGAGAACATCAGGTCCAGGAGTAACGACTATACACATGTGATTGGTAACTATGCCATAAAGTGATTTTACCCCTATATCTATTACTCATACTTATGTCTAGTTATATTGATGTATTTTTTATGCATGCAATTTTCTCTATAGCGTATACATATCCTCTGAAGAAGACACGATGGGGTCGAAGCACGTCAGAATCTATCGAAGCGCTTGAACATTTTGTACAATGTGTTTAGTTTTCCATGTGTGGTTACGCTGTTTCCACATCTCCTGTACCACAGCTCATATTTTTACTTTACGGTCACTTTTGATACTTTGTCTCAATAAAGTTCTATATTTTCATATTCTGTGATATCATTTTTCCATCGTTTTGCTGCCTAGAAAACCCCTCCCATTTGGGGGACCATCTCCTTATTCTCTGATCACACTCGGGGTGTGCAGCATTACTTTCTTTTTCCAAGTGCTTCCCTGTTTCTAGAAGCTATCAGCCATAAGCCCAGTATCTTCTTTATTCAGCCAGTTGCTGGCTTTCTCATGAAAGCGATCCAAGCAGCTCATTAACCACTGGATCACTTTCCAAAGCGGCAGGAGGGGACATCCCCCTCCTTCCGCTCGCTGATGATCCGACGGTGACGCTGGCTGTTCACAGAGGCAGTGAGAGACTAGATCATCTCTGATTGACTCTATGGCCTTGGAGGGCCTTGGTTATTTAAAGAAAAAGATCAAATTTTTTTTTTTTTTTTTAATCTTTTGCTTTCGAAGGTAAAGGAGAGATTTGGGGTCTTTTTGACCACATATCTGTCCATTAAGAGGACCTGTCATCCTTATTTCTATTACAAGGGATGTTCACAAAAAGTAAAGGGACATTGTAAAAATAAGAAAAAATAAAATAAGAAAAAAAATTAAAGCACCCCATCCCTCCGTGCTTGCGCGCAGTGAACGCATATGCAAGTCGTGCACGCATATGTAAATAGTGTTTCCACCACACGTGAGGTATTGCTATGAACGTTAGAGTAAGAGCAATAATTCTAGCGCTAGACCTCCTCTATAACTCAAAACAGGTAACCTAGGCATTTAAAGCATCACCTATGGAGGTTTTTAAGTACCGTAGTTTGTTGCCATTCCACGAGCGTGCTCCATTTTAAAACATGACATGTTAGGTATCTATTTACTCAGTGTAACATCATCTTTCATATTATACAAAAAATTGGGGTATATATTGTGTTTTTTTCTAATTCATTCAAATTTATTTTTTCCCAAGCAAATTGTGTTTGAAAACTCACTGTGCAAATATCGTGTGCCATTAAAAATTGCAACAGTTGCCATTTTATTCCCTATAGTCGCTGCCAAAAAAACATATAATGATGTTTGGGGGTTTGGGGGACATACCTGAGAATGAAGGAGGTATGATCAAACATGTCACAGGCTCACTGGTAATGCCAGCTGCAGAAGTTTAATCATCAGTGAGTTCTCCCATCCTGTGTGTAGAATAAACAATGTCACACTGATCAAGGGATGATTTCCCCTCCATCTTCTCACACTGCTTCTTATCTCTGTTTTTATTTACACTGCACACAGGACAGGTGAATGGTGATTTAACTTCTGGTAGATGCTGCAACTTCAGCTGTTTCTATAGAGCTATTTGTGCCAGAGTCCCATGTCAGCCGTCCATGATTTGTTTGACATTTTCTTTATCTTTGAAGGAATTGAAGGAGCTTCAAAAATGTGAATTCCAAATTTGTTCAGTTGTAAGTTCAGCTTTCCTTCACTACCCGCTTGAAAAATGAAAATCCGCTGGAGAATGTTACAGCCTCTGGTAGTTTGATTTCCCTGGACTCTTTTAGGTGTTCTCCCCTAGTCCAGGAGGTAGCGGAAGCTACTGTTATCCTTAGTTGAAGAGGAACTTTCCTGACATTAACTTATTCATATGCGCCCTACGATTTTTAGTATCGATGTTTGGTTGTTTTGTGTCTATTTTTTATTTACTTTTTATACCTCCTTTACAATGCAGATTGTTCTACATATCTGGGTCAACTGCATCTACTTTCACCTGAAAAGGGGCGAAATACAAGGAATGACTGTATTACTGCCTAAACAGTTTAGACCACTTATGGATCATTACCTAATGGACTCTAAAGTTATAGATAAGTATACGTGAGGCGTCTCCTATTATCAGATGTACATAATTACAAATGATGGTTAAGATTGTTTCCCTTAATGCTCACAGACTTAACAGTCCACATAAGTGAAGAGCAATGTGGCATGAAGCTAACAAGCTTCACGCTGAGGTGCTGTGCATTCAGGAGACTAATTTCTGCTCACAAAGGGCTCCTAAATGCACCCACAACTACTATCCACATGTGTTTAATGCTAATGGCCCTGTAAAGAAAAATGGGTTTCTAACCACCATCGGTAGCGTTCTCTGTAAGTGAAACCATTTCAGACCCCAAGGGGCGTTATATCATAATAGTCTGCAAGATTAACACCAAATACACCATAATAAATTTATACGCCTCAACTCTGGACAAACTAGATTTCTGCGTAGGCTGCTAAAAAAAATAGAGAAAGTACGCACTGGCCACTTGCTTATAGCAGGGAAATTCAACATGCTGCTACAACCTGAGTTGGATTCCTCTGCGGGTGCTGCAAGAGGCGGTCCTACTCTTCAATCTTTCCTAAAAGAAGCTAATCTATATGACCCTTGGAGATGCCTACACTCCACAGAAAAAGATTACACACATTACTCTATACCCCATAACACATATTCGAGAATAGATTTTATACTCACTGACTCTACTCTGAGCCACAAAGCCATCTGCACGAACATAATGTCCATCAGATGGTCTGACCATGCACCCATTTTTTTAACGGAAGACCACCAGTGCGCCCCAACTCGCCTATGGCTCAACAATGCTTGCATTTTAACAAACAGTAATTACAGAGAATGTCTACTAAACCAACTTATGAGTTCTTTATGAACAACTGCACTCCAGATATTAACTACATAAGGCATAAGGCATATGTTAGGAGCTTACTGATACAATTAGCTGCAAGGGACAAAAAACATAAACATCGAGCTATCACAAAACTACTTTCACAGATACAAATCCTTTGAAACAACATAAAACAACCTTGAATAGCTCCACCCTTAGTAACTTAACACAGTGCGGGCATGAATTACGGTTACTCATGCTTCATACGCATGAAAAATATCTACATAGATTAAAAGCCTCTTATTATTCTCAAGGGAACAAAGCAGGGAAACTATTGGCAAATCAATGAAAAGCTAAACAAATGAAATTGTCTATTTCCCATCTGATTAACCCTAAATCCGGTAAGAAAGTATTTCACCTCAAAGATTTTTCCAATTCCTTTAGGGACTATTATCAGGCATTATATAATCTAGCAGAAGATCATACCACTCCACAACCAACAATCCCCTCCATTAAGGATTAGTTGCATTCTCTGGGACTACCCACCATAGATGAAGACACTCTTCAACAACTGAATGCCCCTATAACTGCCAAAGAAATAAATAAGGTTATAAAATCCCTCACCAACAATAAATCCCCGGGAGTAGATTATCATCTGAATACTACAAGACGTGCCAAGACATATTAGCTCCACATTTAGAAGCCCTTTTCCACGTGGCCATGGACTCAGAAAAATTCCCGGAAGAAATGTTAAGGACCATTATAGTGACCCTTCCCTCAAAATTTCCATCCCATATCCCCCCTAAATACTGATCTAAAGATCTATGCAAAAAGTTTAGCAAATAGGCTCTCAGAAATAACTCCCCTTCTCATTAATCAAGACCAAGTTGGATTCGTCAAGGGACGCCAAACACCAGATGGAACCAGAAGAATGCTAAATTTATTTACACTCATGGAAACCCGAAAACAAACGGCAGCCTTTTTAACTTTAGACGTTGAAAAAGCACTCAACTGGGTCCATTGGGGATATCTCAAAGATACCCTTAAAGTGTTTGGGTTACAAGGTAGCATATCTTTGGCCATCTCAGCACTCTACACACGACCCTCAGCCCAAATATATACATCCAACGCCCTTTCAGACCCCTTTATGATTTCAAATGGAACCAGACAAGGGTGTCCTTTATCTCCACCTCATTGGCTCTTTTTTGGCTAATTATGGATAGATTCCCTACACAACACTCTACTATTGTAACTCATATACTGATTGCAGTATGCCTAACCATAACTAGTAAATGGAAACAATTGCTGGCATCTAATTTGTCCGAAGTAATCCAAAGAGTCCACATACAATGCACTTATGAGAAATACCTAGCGGGTCTAAATCACTCGTTAAAGAATTTCTATGCAAAATGGAACACCTGGCTACTTCTGTATACGTTAGAAACAACTTGGTAAGGGTGAGAGAACCTGTGATTCTGCTTAACTAAAGAAAGAATTCTAAAGTTTAAGACTTCCCCATAACATGTCATTTAATAATGGTATTTCGCTATGATAAATGCAACAGGTCCTCTCAAAAAGGCAAGTAATACACGTATCTGTGGGGGAAAAAGTGTTCCCCCCAAAGCAGAAGTTATTCAGAATATTTCCTTACTTCAAGCAAGTAAATTGTAGACTTTCATACATTTCAACTTGGAGGCTTAATGTTGTGTTATTGTCTTGTTTCTGTTTCTTTAATTTTTTCTGTTGAAATTTGTGAATATTTCATGGCTGATGTACAACTTATTTATGCTTTCAGCAAGTACCAATTACATATACCTGTAACTAGGGATGAGCCGAACACCCCCCGGTTCGGTTCGCACCAGAACCCGCGAACGGACCGAAAGTTCGCACGAACGTTAGAACCCCATTGACGTCTATGGGACTCGAACGTTCGAAATCAAAAGTGCTCATTTTAAAGGCTAATTTGCATGGTATTGTCCTAAAAAGGGTTTGGGGACCCGGGTCCTACCCCAGGGGACATGTATCAATGCAAAAAAAACTTTTAAAAACGGCCGTTTTTTCGGGAGCAGTGATTTTAATGATGCTTAAAGTAAAAAAAAAAAAGTGAAATATTCCTTTAAATATCGTACCTGGGGGGTGTCTATAGTATGCCTGTAAAGTGACGCGTGTTTCCCATGTTTAGAACAGTCCCTGCACCAAATGTCATTTTTAAAGGAAAAAATCTCATTTAAAACTGCTTGCGGGTTTAATGTCATGTCGGGTCATGGCAATATGGATGAAAATCAGTGAGACAAACGGCATGGGTACCCCCCCAGTCCATTACCAGGCCCTTTGGGTCTTGTATGGATATTAAGGGGAACCCCGCACCCAAATTAAAATAAGGAAAGGTGTGGGGCCACCAGGCCCTATATACTCTGAACAGCAGTATACAGGCGGTGCAAACAAGACAGGGACTGTAGGTTTGTTGTTAAGTAGAATCTGTTTGTAATTTTGAACATTTTTAACGTGTTTAGCTCCAGCCAAAAAATCTTTTCTAAGCTTTTTGGAAAACATAGGGAAGGGTTATCACCCCTGTGACATTTGTTTTGCTGTCTTTCCTCCTCTTCAGAAGATTTCACCTCACTTTTTTGTCCCAATGAAAAATGTTTTTTGAAAATTTGGGTTTTTTTGTGGAACAAGGATTGGAAAGCATCAGTGGAAAGGAGAAATTGTTTTCCCATATTAACTCTTACAGGAGAGAATTTCCCTTCCTAGGGGTAGATTTCATCTCACTTCCTGTTGTCTCCTTCCGTTTGCAAGTAGGAGTCGTTTGTAAGTTAGATGTTTGAAAGTAGGGTCCTGCCCTATATACTCAGCAGAAATTTGGGCCTTAGGTGTTGCTGTGGCCACAACACTGTAAGCCCTCACAGGGCCCTGCTGTGAAATATTAGATCAAGAATTGTAATTACATGCCCCTGTTGAACAGGAGCTGAAAAATTAGGCCTTAGGCACTGGTGCTGGTGCCACAACACTGCAACCCCTCACAGACACTCTAGTTGGAACGCAGGAACGAGCCCTGCTGCAAATTATTGCTTCAAAAATTGTAATTACACGCCCCTGTTAGACAGGGGCAGAAAAATTGGGCCTTAGGCACTGGTGCTGGTGCCACAACACTGCAACCCCTCACAGACACTCTAGTTGGAACGCAGGAACGAGCCCTGCTGCAAAGTATTGCATCAAAAATTGTAATTACACGCCCCTGTTAGACAGGGGCAGAAAAATTGGGCCTTAGGCACTGGTGCTGGTGCCACAACACTGCAACCCCTCACAGACACTCTAGTTGGAATGCAGGAACGAGCCCTGCTGCAAAGTATTGCATCAAAAATTGTAATTACACGCCCCTGTTAGACAGGGGCAGAAAAATTGGGCCTTAGGCACTGGTGCTGGTGCCACAACACTGCAACCCCTCACAGACACTCTAGTTGGAACGCAGGAACGAGCCCTGCTGCAAAGTATTGCATCAAAAATTGTAATTACACGCCCCTGTTAGACAGGGGCAGAAAAATTGGGCCTTAGGCACTGGTGCTGGTGCCACAACACTGCAACCCCTCACAGACACTCTAGTTGGAACGCAGGAACGAGCCCTGCTGCAAAGTATTGCATCAAAAATTGTAATTACACGCCCCTGTTAGACAGGGGCAGAAAAATTGGGCCCTAGGCACTGGTGCTGGTGCCACAACACTGCAACCCCTCACAGACACTCTAGTTGGAATGCAGGAACGAGCCCTGCTGCAAATTATTGCTTCAAAAATTGTAATTACACGCCCCTGTTAAACAGGGGCTGAAAAATTGTGCCTTAGGCACTGGTGGTGGCGCCCAGAACCAAAAATGTTCTTACAAGCTATCAGCGTGATGATTGAGGAGGAAGAGGATAATTACTCAGGGATAGTCACTCAGCATCAGCATAGGCAGTCTTTGAAGGGATCTGAGATTTCAAAAAAAATTATTCGGTTACATCAGCATCAGGTGCTTGGTAGCTGGTGGTGATCCAAGACTCATTCATTTTTATGAAGGTCAGCCGATCGACCGAGTCGGTGGACAGACGCACCCTGTGATCGGTTACCACGCCTCCAGCAGCACTGAATGTGCGTTCCGAAAGAACGCTGGATGCAGGACAGGCCAGTAGCTCAATTGCATACTGTGCAAGCTCTGGCCAGTGATCCATCCTCAAGACCCAGTAACCCAGAGGATTTTCGGTGGGAAAGGTGTCCAAGTCTGATCTTGCCCCTAGGTATTCCTGCACCATGTAAAACAGACGCTGGCGATGGTTGCTGGAACCGATCATACCTTGGGGCTGCGGACCAAAAAATTGTCTGAACGCATCGGTCAGACGGCCACCTTCTCCACCGCTCCTTCTTTGACTGACCGAAGCCTCAGCAACACGTTGTCCAGAAACAGGAGTTTGTAACCTCCCAGTCTCTGGGAACGCGTTGCACAGACCTTTCTGCAAGGCCTCCCGAAGATGTTTCATCCTCTGCTCCCTCTGCGATGGCAAGATAAGGTCCGCAACCTTACCCTTGTAACGTGGATCAAGGAGGGTTGCCAGCCAGTATTGGTCCTTCTCCTTGATACCACGAATACGAGGATCCTTACGCAGGCTTTGCAGGATCAGGGAGGCCATGCAGCGTAGGTTTGCTGAGGCATTCGGTCCGGAGTCCTCTGGGTCACTAAGAACGACATGGTCCGCAGCCACCTCCTCCCAGCCACGTACAAGTCCATGTGTTTCTTGGGACTGATCCCTTAAAGACTGCTGCTGATGCTGAGTGCCAGGCTCCACCTCCATACTGACACAATCTTCCTCCTCCTCCTCTTCCTCCTCGTCCTCTTCCTGTGTGATCGGCGGGCACGCAGGAACACTGTCTGGATAAAGGGGGCCTTGAGAGCTAAGGAAGTCCTCCTCTTCCTGCCTCTGTTCTGCCTCAAGTGCCCTGTCCATTATTCCACGCAGCGTGTGCTCCAACAGGTGGACAAGGGGGACAGTGTCACTGATGCATGCACTGTCACTGCTCACCATCCTCGTGGCCTCCTCGAATGGTGACAGGACAGTGCATGCATCCCTGATCATGGCCCACTGGCGTGGGGAAAAAAAACCAAGCTCCCCTGACCCTGTCCTGGTGCCATAGTCGCACAGGTACTCATTGATGGCCCTCTGCTGCGTGTGCAGCCGCTGCAGCATGGCCAACGTTGAGTTCCACCTGGTGGGCATGTCACAGATTAGGCGGTTCTTGGGCAGGTTAAACTCCTTTTGGAGGTCCGTCAGCCGAGCACTGGCATTATATGACCGGCGGAAATGCACACAGACTTTCCTGGCCTGCCTCAGGACATCCCGTAAGCCCGGGTACCTGCCCAAGAACCGCTGCACCACCAAGTTAAGGACGTGAGCCAAACAGGGCACATGGGTCATTTGTCCCTGTCGGAGGGCAGAGAGGAGGTTGGTGCCATTGTCGCAAACCACCATTCCTGCCTTAAGTTGGCGTGGCGTCAACCACCTCTGAACCTGCCCCTGCAGAGCTGACAGAACCTCTGCCCCAGTGTGGCTCCTGTCCCCCAAGCACACCAGCTCAAGCACCGCATGGCATCTTTTGGCCTGCGTACTTGCGTAGCCCCTTGAACGCCTACGGAGCACCGCTGGTTCCGAGGAAGAGGCCATGGAGGAAGAAGAAGAGGAGGGGGTGGAGGAGAGAGATGTGTCACAATCAGCATTTTGGAGGCGTGGTGGCGGAACAACCTCCAACACTACTGCACCTTGTCCTGCATCCTTCCCAGCTGCCAGCAGAGTCACCCAATGCGCCGTGAAACTTAGGTAACGTCCCTGTCCATGCCTGCTGGACCATGAGTCAGCGGTAATATGCACCTTACCGCTGACCGCCCTGTCCAGCGAGGCATGGACATTGCCTTCCACATGCCGGTAGAGAGCCGGAATCGCCTTCCGTGAGAAAAAGTGGCGTTTGGGTACCTGCCACTGAGGAACCGCACATTCCACAAACTCACGGAAGGGGGCAGAGTCTACCAACTGAAAAGGCAGCAGTTGAAGTGCTAGCAATTTTGCCAAGCTAGCATTCAACCGCTGGGCATGTGGATGGCTGGGAGCAAACTTCTTTCGGCGGTGCAGCAGCTGGGGCAGGGAAATTTGCCTGGTACAATCTGACGTCGGTGTACCAAAAGCAGATTGCCCACAAGTACTTGGCTGTGACACACCTAATTCTACACCTTCATTCCTCTCACTGCAGGTCTCAGAGAGGACTGAAGGTCTAGTGGGGTTGGAAATCTCAGCTGATGAGGAGCAAGGAGAGATCCTCTTTGTTCTTTGGTGTGGGTCTTTTAGATACGCTTGCCAACAAACTGCATGGCAGGTCAACATATGTCTGGTCAAGCATGTGGTACCCAAGCGGGAGATGTTTTGGCCACGCGAGATACGCTTGAGACATATGTTGCAAATAGCAGCGGTGCGATCTGATGCACTCGTCTCAAAAAAGGCCCACACCAAAGAACTTTTTGAATAACGCGCAGAGACTGCAGCGCCCTGCACATGTGGAGCTTTGGGGTGTGATGCAGTCAATGTGCTGCCCTTAGGCTGGCCCCTGGAGGGCATCCTGCCTCGTTGGTGATGTGCTGCCGCCTCCTCCTCCTCCTCCTCCTCCTCCTCCTCCTCTCTCCTATCAGGCACCCACGTTGAGTCAGTGACCTCATCATCCCCTCCCTCCTCATCACTGGAGCAAACCTGGCAGTATGCTGCAGCAGGGGGAGCATGACTGCCAGATTGCTGTCCTTCTTGGGCACCCCCTCTGTCCGCGCTCATGTTACTGCCTTCATCGAGCTCAGTATCGTCATCAGAGCCTTCCAAACGCTGGGCATCCTCCTGGAGCATGTACCCAACACTGTGGTCAAACAGTTCGAGGGAATCCTCATGAGGACATGGTGGAGCTAGGGAAGGAGTCACTGATGACATTGAGCTGAGGGAAGAGGCCGCTGCTTTGCCAGACAAAGCACCCTGGGCATGGGTGAGAGAGGATGAGGAGGATGAGGACGGCTTGGTCATCCACTCGACCAAGTCTTCCGCATGTTGCGGCTCAACACGGCCAGCTGCCGAAAAAAAGGCCAAGCGTGTCCCATGGCCACGTGCTGATGAGGATGCACCGTCTCCACGACCAGCACTAGACACAGAGCCTGCTTGCCCTCTCTTATTGGCTTGTGACTGTCTGCCTCTCCTTCTTGGCCTTCCAGACATACTAATGGCCTGTAGCTGCACTAAGCTGGGATAGAACACCTGTAATTTTCTTCAAGTAGCTTTATATACTGTAACCAGACAAGCCTGCCTGTCAGTAGGAAGATAACAGGAACGGATCTAGCTGAACACTGTGAGCAGGACGCACTGTACTAAATGTAAATAGTCTAGCTGCCTGACCGTGGTACTAATAGGATCAAATAGAACACCTGTAATTTTCTTCAGGTAGCTTTATATACTGTAACCAGACAAGCCTGCCTGTCAGTAGGAAGATAACAGGAACGGATCTAGCTGTACACTGTGAGCAGGACGCACTGTACTAAATGTAAATAGTCTAGCTGCCTGACCGTGGTACTAATAGGATCAAATAGAACACCTGTAATTTTCTTCAGGTAGCTTTAAATACTGTAACCAGACAAGCCTGCCTGTCAGTAGGAAGATAACAGGAACGGATCTAGCTGAACACTGTGAGCAGGACGCACTGTACTAAATGTAAATAGTCTAGCTGCCTGACCGTGGTACTAATAGGATCAAATAGAACACCTGTAATTTTCTTCAGGTAGCTTTATATACTGTAACCAGACAAGCCTGCCTGTCAGTAGGAAGATAACAGGAACGGATCTAGCTGAACACTGTGAGCAGGACGCACTGTACTAAATGTAAATAGTCTAGCTGCCTGACCGTGGTACTAATAGGATCAAATAGAACACCTGTAATTTTCTTCAGGTAGCTTTATATACTGTAACCAGACAAGCCTGCCTGTCAGTAGGAATTTAACAGGAACGGATCTAGCTGAACACTGTGAGCAGGACGCACTGCACTAAATGTAAATAGTCTAGAAGATAACAGGAACGGATCTAGCTGAACACTGTGAGCAGGACGCACTGCACTAAATGTAAATAGTCTAGAAGATAACAGGAACGGATCTAGCTGAACACTGTGAGCAGGACGCACTGCACTAAATGTAAATAGCAGGAACGGATCTAGCTGAACACTGTGAGCAGGACGCACTGCACTAAATGTAAATAGTCTAGAAGATAACAGGAACGGATCTAGCTGAACACTGTGAGCAGGACGCACTGCACTAAATGTAAATAGTCTAGAAGATAACAGGAACGGATCTAGCTGAACACTGTGAGCAGGACGCACTGCACTAAATGTAAATAGCAGGAACGGATCTAGCTGAACACTGTGAGCAGGACGCACTGCACTAAATGTAAATAGTCTAGAAGATAACAGGAACGGATCTAGCTGAACACTGTGAGCAGGACGCACTGCACTAAATGTAAATAGCAGGAACGGATCTAGCTGAACACTGTGAGCAGGACGCACTGCACTAAATGTAAATAGCAGGAACGGATCTAGCTGAACACTGTGAGCAGGACGCACTGCACTAAATGTAAATAGCAGGAACGGATCTAGCTGAACACTGTGAGCAGGACGCACTGCACTAAATGTAAATAGCAGGAACGGATCTAGCTGAACACTGTGAGCAGGACGCACTGCACTAAATGTAAATAGCAGGAACGGATCTAGCTGAACACTGTGAGCAGGACGCACTGCACTAAATGTAAATAGCAGGAACGGATCTAGCTGAACACTGTGAGCAGGATGCACTGCACTAAATGTAAATAGCAGGAACGGATCTAGCTGAACACTGTGAGCAGGACGCACTGCACTAAATGTAAATTGCAGGAACGGATCTAGCTGAACACTGTGAGCAGGACGCACTGCACTAAATGTAAATAGTCTAGAAGATAACAGGAACGGATCTAGCTGAACACTGTGAGCAGGACGCACTGCACTAAATGTAAATAGCAGGAACGGATCTAGCTGAACACTGTGAGCAGGACGCACTGCATTAAATGTAAATAGTCTAGATAGAAGATAACAGGAACGGATCTAGCTAAACTGAATACAGTGTATATATATATATGCAACACCTGGGATGCATATATATACACAATACACTGTAAGTGCAGCTAACTGACTGACTGTTCTGCCTAATCTATCTAACTCAAATCAAATGACACTGTCTCTCTCTCTCTCTATCTCTCAGCACACCGGAACACACACTACACAGGGCCGCTGTGCAGGCGGCCTTATATAGTGTGGGGTGTGTACTAAATCCCCTGAGCCATAATTGGCCAAAGCCACCCTGGCTTTGGCCAATTACAGCTCTCTCTACTGACGGCGCTGTGATTGGCCAAGCATGCGGGTCATAGTGCATGCTTGGCCAATCATCAGCCAGCAATGCACTGCGATGCCGCAGTGAATTATGGGCCGTGACGCGCCACACGAATTTAGCGCGAACGGCCCATAACGTTCGCAATTCGGCGAACGATCGAACAGCCGATGTTCGAGTCGAACATGGGTTCGACTCGAACACGAAGCTCATCCCTACCTGTAACCTATGCAAATGATTCCTAAAGTTGTAATGACAAATCTTTTAACCGATTCACGCTTAAACCCCCGGAAGATTTTACCCCCTTCTTGACCAGAGCACTTTTTGTGATTCGGCACTGCGTCGATTTAACTGACAATTGTGCGGTCGTTTGACACTGCACCCAAACAAAATTGAAGTCCTTTTTTTTCCCACAAATCGAGCTTTCTTTTGGTGGTATTTGATCACCTCCGAGTTTTTAAATTTTTGTGCTATAAACAAAAAAAGAGCGACAATTTTGAAAAAAATGCAATAATTTTTACTTTTTGCTATAATAAATATCCCCCAAAAATATATAAAAAAAAACAATTTTTTTCCTCAGTTTAGGCCAATATGTATTCTTCTACATATTTTTGGTAAAAAAAAAAATCGCAATAAGCGTATATTGATTGGTTTGCGCAAAAGTTATAGCGTCTACAAAATAGGCGATAGTTTTATGGCATTTTTATTATTATTATTTTTTTACTAGTAATGGCGGTGATCTGCGATTTTTATCGGGACTGCGACATTATGGCGGACACATTAGACAATTTTGACACGTTTTTGGGACCATTGGCATTTATACAGTGATCAGTGCTATAAAAATGCATTGATTACTGTGAAAATGTCAATGGCAGGGAAGGGGACACTAGGGGGCAATCAAAGGGTTAATTGTGTTCCCTAGTGTGTGTTCTAACTGAAGGTGGGAGGGGACTGCGTAGGCGAGATGACAGATCGCTGTTCATACTCTGTATGAACAGACGATCTGTCACTTCTCCCCTCAGAGAACCCGAAACTGTGTGTTTACACACACAGATCCTGGTTCTCCGTGTGCCCTGAGCGATTGTGGGAGCCCGGCAGTGATCGCGACCGCTGGGCACTCGCATCGGCTCCATGGGCGAGCAGGGGGCGTGTGCCCCTAGTGGCCACAGGGCGTTACATAACATCGTTTTACCCAGCCATGCCATTCTGCCGCAGTACAACTGCGGTGGCTGGTCGGCAAGTGGTTAATAAAAACATTGAAATAAAACATGTTATACAGCACAGTGCTTGTGCTGTGTCATTTGGCCCCCTGTATCACCTGAAATACCTGGCTGATCCTACTAATTTCTGCCCCCCCCCGTAAACTGACCACGGTTCATTATGGCTGCTGAGCCTGACACCGTGGTCAGTTTACGCAGCTCTCCTGTCCTTCTATGTGCTCTTGTGTCTTCCTCCCCCCTCCCTGTCTGTCTGTCCCTGTGTCAGTGCCCGCCCCGCAACTCCTTATGCTCTCATAACTGTTTAAAGTTTATATAATCCTGCTGGTTCCCTAATGCCAGCTGCTCCTGTCTGTATTTTATTAAAAAATGCCTCCTTTACCAGGTTTCAGAATGGCTCCCCATGATCACGTGATCAGCCGGCTCTCTCTCTCTCCTCTCCTCCTCGCGTCCCAGCAGACATCAGGGGAATGTCGGCCCCGCCCCCTACATTTGTCAGCAGAGCAAAGGAGAAAGACGGACGGTGACGTGATTGCAAACAGCCACTCTATAACCCAGTAAATGAGACTTTTTTTAGTAAAACACACAGACAGAAGCAGCTGTCATTAGGGAACCAGCAGGATTATAAAAAGTGGTATATGTGGGTTAACAACTACTTTAACTGGTCAGGCTAGGAGCTTCACAGACCTGATAATCATTTACTTTCCTCCTTGAGAATTAATTGTTAGTAAAGTTATTTTTTTGGCACTTTGTTTTATCTTGTAAACTCCTATTTACACATAGTGCAGTGATCAATGTTTTTCCACACTGGTAACTGCTAGGACACACTTGTACTATGTCCGCAGTCTCTGATCATTTCCTGTATCATGTCCACAGTCTCTGACCATCTCCTGTATCATGTCAGCAGTCTCTGACCATCTCTTGTATCATGTCCATAGCCTCTGACCATCTCCTGTAGTATGTTCGCACTCTCTGTCCATCTCCTGTAGTACATTTTGCATTCTCTGACTGTCTCCCGTAGTACGGTTTGCAGTCTGACCATCTCCTGTAGTACGTTTTGCAGTCTCTAACCATCTCCTGTAGTACGTTTTGCAGTCTTTGACCCTCTCCTGTAGTACGTTTTGCAGTCTCTGACCCTCTCCTGTAATAGGTTTTGCAGTCTCTTACCCTCTCCTGTAGTATGTTTTGCAGCCTCTGACCCTCTCCTTTAGTACGTTTTGCAGTCTCTGCAAAGGTCGCACTTGCAATCGGGCCCTGGTGTATCATGTCTGTAGTCTCTGACCACCTCCTGTACTATGTCTGCAGCTTCTGACCATCTCCTGTACTATGTCTGCAGTCTGACCATCTCCTGTAGTACGTTTTGCAGTCTCTTACCCTCTCCTGTAGTATGTTTTGCAGTCTCTGACCCTCTCCTGTAGTATGTTTTGCAGTCTCTGACCCTCTCCTGTAGTACGATTTACAATCTCTAACCATTTCCTGTAGTACGTTTTGCAGACTCTTACCCTCTCCTGTCGTATGTTTTGCAGTCTCTTACCCTCTCCTGTAATGCGTTTTGCAGTCCCTGACCCTCTCCTGTGGTAGGTTTTGCAGTCTCTTACCCTCTCCTGTAGTACGTTTTGCAATCTCTGACTCTCTCCTTTAGTGCGTTTTGCAGTCTCTGCAAAGGTCACACTTGCAAATGGGCCCTGGTGTTCTGCCAGTGTGGCCATTCCTGCCACTATTATATTTTTTTTTATAATGGCACACATTGAAATAATAAAAAAGTGCCATTATAAAAAAAAATTGACAGATTGTCACACAATACACACTGGGATCTGTAATCAAAGAGTGATGGAACAGTGAACACGGGGGGTACACATTATGTAGTTCACAGCTCCACAATTTACATGTAGCCAGGAGTGGACTATGGTAGCCTTTCTTAGCAGACCTAATCTACACTTCTTTAGACTGTTCTTACTCCCCCTAGTGCTGAGCTCAGATCAGATTGCATCATACTTCTGAGCGAGTGAGCGGAGCATCGTGGGAATTGTAGTCCTCTGCATAGCTGTGACTGTATTGCTGAACCCTTAGCAGACTACATCCCTCAGCAATCCACTCTCTCCCAGGGAGAATTGTGGGAGAGACTATAAGGGGAACTGCCCAGTAGGCCCGGGCTCTCTTCTTCCCGGGACCCATTGTGTGAGCACCGGCCTTGCCGTTTTGCTGTACGATTGTGGCCTACCTCAGCAGCAAAGCCCAACGCTGTTTCTGCCCACTGCACAGAGCCACACTGAAGACATCCTGTGACTTCTACTGAAGAGGGAGACAGTGCAGCAGGTGACAGCCCAGACTGCTGAATCCATCTGGCTGTTCCATCGCATCCATATTCTGCTGACCAGAGCACAGCCCTTTGTATTGCTTTCTTAGTATGTGACAGCCCCAGGATCTGGTGAGTTGGCTTTCTCCAAACTGACAGAATCAACCAGTATATGAACACTGCTAACAGACATCATAGCTTGGATTACCAAGGGCACTGACACATTGCCATATCTAGCATCTCTTATTACCCCCCCTCCCCCCCCTTATGTTATCTACTGAGGATCCCTTGTTCACATCATTGCCTTCTAAGGGTAGAGTGACCGGTTCGAATATTACTCAATCTCTCATTAGGATTAGAGTGTTTATAGGCCGGCCCTTTTCCCTTTAGTGGTAATCTGTCAAAGTCGCTCTGGTAATCTTATTGCTAAGTGTTTATATTGCTGTGTACATTGAAATGTTACAGTTATCCATTTTTATTGCCACTGGGATATACAGTATCTCACAAAAGTGAGTACACCCCTCACATTTTTGTAAATATTTTATTATATCTTTTCATGTGACAACACTGAAGAAATTATACTTTGCTACAATGTAAAGTAGTGAGTGTACAGCATGTATAACAGTGTAAATTTGCTATCCCCTCAAAATAACACACACAGCCATTAATGTCTAAATTGCTGGCAACAAAAGTGAGTACACCCTCAAGTGAAAATGTCCAAATTGGGCCGAATTAGCCATTTTCCCTCATGTGACTTGTTAGTGTTACAAGGTTTCAGGTGTGAATAGGAAGCAGGTGTGTTAAATTTGGTGTTATCGCTCTCACTCTCTCATACTGGTCACTGGAAGTTCAACATGGCACCTCATGGCAAAAAACTCTCTGATGATCTGAAAAAAAGAATTGTTGCTCTATATAACGATGGCCTTGGCTATAAGAAGATTGCCAAGACCCTGAAACTGAGCTGCAGCACGGTGGTCAAGACCATACATCGCTTTATCAGGACAGGTTCCACTCAGAACAGGCCTTGCCATGGTCGACCAAAGAAGTCAAGTGCACGTGCTCAGCGTCATATCCAGAGGTTGTCTTTGAGAAATGAGTGCTGCCAGCATTCCTGCAGAGATTGAAGGGGTGGGGGGTCAGCCTGTGAGTGTTTAGACCATACGCCGCACACTGCATTAAATTGGCCTGCATGGCTGTCTTCTCAGAAGGAAGTCTCTTCTAAAGATGATGCACCAGAAAGTCCGCAAACAGTTTGCTGAAGAGAAGCAGACTAAGGACATGGGATTACTGGAACCACGTCCTGTGGTCTGATAAGGCTAAGATAAACTTATTTGGTTCAGATGGTGTCAAGCGTGTATGGTGGCAACCAGGTGAGGAGTACAATGACAAGTTTGTCTTGCCTACAGTCAAGCATGGTGGTGGGAGTGTCATGGTCTGGGGCTGCATGAGTACTGGGCTACAGCACTGGGGAGCTACAGTTCGTTGAAGGAACCATGAATGCCAACATGTACTGTGACATACTGAAGCAGATCATGATCCCCTCCCTTTGGAGTCTGGGCCGCAGGGCAATATTCCAACATGATAACGACCCCAAACACACATCCAAGACGGCCACTGCCTTGCTAAAGAAGCTGAGGGTAAAGGTGATGGACTGGCCAAGAATGTCTCCAGACCTAAACTCTATTGAGCATTGTGGGGCATCCTAAAACGGAAGGTGGAGGAGAACAAGGTGTATAACATCCACCAGTTCTGTGTTGTCATCATGGAGGAATGGAAGAGGACTCCAGTGGCAACCTGTGAAGCTCTGGTAAACACCATGCCCAAGAGGGTTAAAGCAGTGCTGGAAAATAATGGTGGCCACACAAAATATTGACACTTTGGGCCCAATTTGGACATTCTCACTTAGGGGTGTACTCACTTTTGTTGCCAGCGTTTTAGACATTAATGGCTGTGTGTTGAGTTATTTTGAGGGGACAGCAAATATACACTGTTATACAAGCTGCACACTCACTACTTTACATTGTAGCAAAGTGTCATTTCTTCAGTGTTGTCACATGAAAAGATATAATAAAATATTAACAAAATGTGAGAGGTGTGTGAAGGAATGTGATGTAGATAATAATAATAATCTGAAAATGTCTATTTTCTTATGTGTATACATATTTTTCTCCTTACTCATTATATAAGTATACAGGTTTGCTCTGTTCCTATATTTTCTCAAAATGGCGGGTACCCCCTACATCCCACACATCAGAAGAACGCGGAACTGAAGATAAAACCAAGGACAGCCAAACCTCATTATGAAGATTCTCCATCTTCTTTCCTATCTTAACCAATGAGATGTACTTATTAGACTAACATAGCAATAACGTATTTTTGTGTATAAAACATTAGCACCGCCTTGAATAAATTAGAAGTGTAAAAAGTAACGGTGCTGAGCGTGTCTCAGAGTGTTTACTTTTATATGCATGCATAGCCACACTTTCCAATTAGAGACAGCAGCAGATAACCTTGGGCTCGATTGGAGCTCTTAATCATTTCCTTAACAGCTGGTGCCGAAACCCGGGAGCTTCAGGCTACAGTCAAAGCCATACCGCGATAAGGATTCGAGCGTTAATTGATTGATAAGAGGGGGTTTGCGCAGCCCTAACAGTACGGTAAGTTGATTTATATTCTTACCACTGTACGACTTTCTTATCTTTTGGTTAACGGCTGGATTCTGTCGGTATGCTGAGACTGTCTTAGAGGCAGGTATTTCCTCGCCTGAGGCTGTTTTAACGAACCTGCCAATGGGTTTCTGCTGTCTGTATTTGTTCACTGTCTGCCATTCTTTGGGCTACGAAACTCAGCAGTCTAAAAGTGCTACATGAGTGTATGTGTGTTCTCATCCCCAGATGAGCTGTCGGCCTCTGGGATGAGGTTTTTCCTTGTAGCAGACGGTTATAGGACTGGTTACTCAAGGTTTGTCGGACCTTTGAGGGTTATCTCAGCTGCTGGAGCCCCCCGCAGTCTGAAAGTGTTACAGATGTCTCACCCCCAGACGAGAAGTCGGCCTCTGGGAGTAACTGTAATGACGACTATTAACTGGGTTTAAGGGGAGTTGTCTGCCCCTGAGGTTATCTTAGCCTGCTGAAATTTTGCAGTTCGAAGAGTGGCAGGTGTAATGTCCTGTCGTGAGTGTATTTGTGGTTTACTATTTGCTATACACGAGAGGGGTTGGGGTGGGGACTGGTTAAGGTCGGAGGGGGGGCTGCCCGGGGGATCTGTTGGGTCGCGGGCCGATGCTCCCCACTACCCCTGACGTGTTTGTTCTTGTTCTGAGATTAACCGTACATTACAGGGTTATAGCAGACAGTAGCAGCTAGGAGCGCACCCTTATGTGCCCCCACCCAAGGAATTTGTTGATAAGGAGCAGTGAGAAGAATATTAACCTCTTAGTTGTACGTATTCTCCTCTAAAGCCGTTAGCTGAGAAACAGAGAGAGAAAAGAATGTGATATTGTGAAGAATGTGATATTGTGAAGAATGTGATATTGTGAAGAGGAGAGAAGATGTTGAAATAGTTGACAAAGTTGAACGAAGTGGCGAAAGTTATGTTGCTAAAGAAACAGGGAGAAAAATCCTGTGTGATAAAGAAAATTGGATAAAGGAAGTTAAGAAAGATTGTGATTGTATTATGTATGTGTATCACAGAGTTGATGATACAGTATGTGAAATTACCACGCTATGTTGGAATTTGAAACAAAAGGAGGGGAGGGACAGCACTGCCCTCGGTCTAACAACCACTCCTTTCTCACCACCCAAGCACAACCCACTGTGACAACTCAGCCCGGCGGCCATCTTAGTGCACCCATGCCTTCACTTTCTACCCAGCCCAGTGCACTTCTTGCCGGCGGTCATCTTGGTACACCCAGTAAGCTTAAACAGCCTGTACTCAGCCCTCCCTGTTTTAAACCAGGATGGTTCATAACACACATCTGTCTTCCCCAATACGGAAGCATCACATTCCCAGGCCGGATATGTTAATGATGAAGAAGCGTCTGAGTGGGAAGCCCAACAACAGGCAGCAAGGCCACCCACTGATTTAACCCCCAATCCGACTCCGGACTCACAGTTCCGAGAGGATCTCAAACAGATGCTGGCAACCGTAAGGAGTAGTGCCCCTTGCCAGCCCCCACCCCAACAACAGTCTCGGTTACCAGAAGGGGCACCAGTGATGTATGTCGCTTTTACTCCATCACAAGCAGCGGCCTTAGTGACAAGTCTGCCTGACCCAGAGAAGCAGCCAATTCCCTTCTACCACAGGATAGTGCAGATACAAGAAACTTACTCAGCTGCCTGGAAAGACTTGATCAGCCTATGCCAAATCAAAGCAGGACATGTCTTTTGGCTGGTCATGCAGACGGCCTTCAATGATGCCAGCCTGACAAGTGCCACTTCCTACACCTCAGGCGTGGAGTTCTGTGCACAACTCCATGACTGGGCAAAGGAGAAGTTGACGGATCAGACCACCACAATCCAAGATATTACCCAAGATAAAGGGGAGTCTGAAGAAGTATCATGCTAGACTCGTACCGGCCTTTGATGATCTGAGTTTCTCCCACTATGAAAAGAGACACACACGTTTCCTGCGTGGGAATGGATGGGGTGCCCCGCTCTAGTCCACTTACTGAGCCACTCCAAGTGGGGATATTTCCTGATTTGCTTGCCAGATTTGTGGTGTCCTCTACATGTCCCTTGAATTTACTAGGAGCTGATGTGTTGTCCGGACTACAGGCCTCAATCAGGACACGCCTGAAGGGGGGATGAAGTTACATACTCCCCTATCTTTAGAAGACTCATCTGCTTTGTGTTCTCTGCCTTTCCTGATGACACTTCATGAAGCAATAACTTCAAGTTCAATACTGCAGGAAGTACTTGACAGAATCCCTGCGTGCCTTTGGTCCACAGGACTGGAAGACAACGGTCACTTAAAGGTGCCACCAGTTTCAGTCAAGCTAAAAGAGGGCGCATCATTGCCCCGGAAACCATAATAACCCCAAGAAGAGAATCCTAAAAGAGAACCAGGTACCTGCTGTGGATGCCTTTGACTGCAAAGTACCTCACAGAGGTGGACCTTACAAACGCTTTCTTCAGTGTCCACCCTCACCCCTCCTTTTTTTTTTTTTTTTTTATACCACTCAGCAAGATTATTTGTCTGGGAGTCATTTTTCAGTTGTCAATACTTCAAACTTCTTCCCATTCCTGCTTCTCATCATCATCGTGGTAGTGCTGGTTACATTTTTATACTTTTCAAGACTTTTCAAGACTTATTTACGTGGTGTTTAATTAATACATTTTACCTTTATACATTAGCGGCAGTAGCGTTCTCTGGTAGGCTTTGTTGGACATATCACTCATATGGAAAAGACAAACCCAGGGATCATCTGGTACACTAGTCCCTGTTATGTCTTTAATAAATCCCCTCACATCGCTCCAAAATGTTTTAATTGTCGGGCATTGCCACCAGATATGAGTCATTGATCCTATTTCCTTACACCCCCTCCAACATTGTTGTGGGGGTCCGTTTTGGAATTTGTTCAGGCGGTCTGGGGTCAGGTACATCCTGGCTAGGCATCTGAAATTTAGCTCCAGGATTTTACTGTTAACTGACGTGGCTGCTGCTCTGCTTAGGATCAATGACCCCTCTGGGGCAGTGAGCTCCCTCCCTAGCTCCTTCTCCCACTTCTGTATAAACGAGGGGATTTCTGTGTTCCCCAGGCCTATCAGTAATCTGTATGTCTGGGAGAACCCCCCCTTCTTGTCTTTATCCGCACACATTTTCTCTAGTGGGCGTAGGTTCTCCTTTGATCTGATTGGTTGTGGGAGGGATCTTATAAACTGACTCAATTGGCTATACCGCCAAGTATTTATCACCAGTAAGCTTTTTTTTCCCTTTAGCTCTTGATATGTGCATATTTTATTCTGTTGCATAACGTCTTTTAACTGTATGTTCTCGTCTAATAGCCACCCCCCGAACCACTCCCCTCTCCCTGGTGCGAAGTAGTCTGAATCCTTAAGTGACATTAAAGGGGAGTTATATCCCCAGTGCTCCCTTTTACGGACATTATCCCATATTTTGAGTGCGTGTTTGGTGATCTCGTGTGTTTCAGAACTTAATTTCCTTAAATGTGGTGGAATCCAAATTATTTTATTCAACTTAGTATTGCTAATTTCCTTCTCCATTTGTACCCAGTGTTTATCTGCTTTATCTTTTGCCCAATCAATTACTTTAGCTAGAGCTATGGCTTCATAATATTTGCGAACATCTGGTGCTCCCCATCCCCCTTTACCCTTTGCTTTTGTCAAATGTGTAAATTTTAGTCGTGGTGTTTTCCCTCTCCAAATAAATCTTAACAAAATTGAGTGCAATTTTCTTAGGTAGGCCTGTGGGAGCGCTACTGGCAACATTTGCATTTTATAGGTAATTCTTGGCAGTACAACCATTTTAAATATATTTATTCTCCCTCCACAAGATAGTTGTCCTAGGTGAACTCTCCTGAGCTCTTGTTTTATCTCGTTAAGAAGTGGTACGAAGTTAGCGTGGAAAAGCATCTCATATGAGGTTGTGATCTTTATCCCTAAGTAATTTAGTTCTTTTTGCCCCCATAAGAAGGGGAAGTGCTTCTGATATGAATGATCTCTGGTTTTGCTAGTATTAAAACTTAATGTTTCTGATTTATTTGGATTGATTTTGAAATTAGAAAGCTTTCCGTACTCTAGCAGGGTTGACATTATGTTCGGGAGGGATATCCTTGGGCGCGTTATATATAAAAGGATATCGTCCGCAAATACGGCTATTTTATATTGATCTCTGCTTATCGTTACCCCGCTGATATCAGGACACTGCCTGATCTTTTCTAATAGGGGTTCTAGAGCCAATACGAACAGGACAGGGGAGAGTAGAGAACCCCTGTCTTGTCCCATTATACATATCGAACGGCTCCGACAGGACTCCGTTTATCCTTACTCTTGCTGTAGGTCCGGAATATAATGCCCCTATTCTCCTGCGGATCTTAATCCCAAAACCCATCTCCTCTAGTGTGCCCATCATGAAGTCCCAGTCCACTCTGTCGAATGCTTTTTCAGCGTCTATTGATAAGAGTAGACCTGGGACTCCATTTTTCTTCATCTGTTGCACCGCCAAGAGGGTCTTGATGCTGTTATCCCTGCCTTGTCGGCCTGACACGAACCCAACCTGGTCTGGGTGTACTATCCTTCCTATTATGGGTTTTAATCTATCCGCTATTACTTTCGCATATATTTCGTATCTACGTTTAGGAGGGAAATCGGCCTGTAGCTTGAACATAATGTATTATCCTTGCCTTCCTTTGGGATGACAGCTATTATAGCTGCCAAAGCTTCCTTTCTCATTTCTCCTTTTTCCCCAGTATCATTCATATAAGAGCACATTTTTGGTATTAGGTAATCCTGATATTTTCTATAGTAAAGCACCGTCAGTCCATCTGGACCTGGGCTTTTTCCCAGTTGCGCTTTCCTCACTTCTAGTTCCGTATATGGGGCTTCTAAGGTGGCTTGTTCACTTTCTGAGAGATTAGCTAGACCGCTGTCTTTTAGGTACTTTTTAATTTTCCCTTGTTTTTCTTCCTTCTCTTCGGTACTTATCTTTTTATTTATGGCATACAGCCCCCCGTAGAACTCCTGGAAGGTCCTAGCAATGTCTTTATCTTTATAGGCAATCTCGCCTGATTTGGTTTTTATTTTATCGATGTAGTTATTGTTTTTCTTTTTGCTTAGGACCTTAGCCAGGAGCCTCCCGGGTCTATTACCTCCTATATATCTTTCCTTTTTAACCCGGTTATATACCTTACGGTTCTCTACTTCTATGAGCTCACGCATGGCCTCTCTTTTCTTATGTAATTCCACCATTATCTCCTTTTCTCCTGTTTGCTTATTTTGTTGTTCCAGCTCCTGAATATTTTTCTGTAGGGCTAATCTTTCCTTGGCCTCCTTTTTTTTCCTTTCTGAGCCCGCCTTTATTAAAATGCCTCTAATATATACTTTGTGGGCCTCCCATACTACAGCTTCTGAGCTTTCCTCAACTGAGTTAGTTTTAAAGTAAAATTCTATTCCTTCCTTAATACGCTGATCGATGTCTCTATCATGTAATAAATCCTCGTTTAGTTTCCAGCTATTGGAAGGAGGATTCCCTTTAGCTAATTTCCACCGAAGGCTTACTGGGGCATGGTCAGAAAATGTTATTGACCCAATTCTTGTGTCCTCTACTTCATCTATATACCTATGTTCCACTAAAAAAAAGTCTAGTCTAGAGTACGTCGAGTGTACGTGGGAGTAGTAGGAATAGTCTATTTCGTTCGGATGTTGCAGCCTCCAAATATCTGACATTTGACATTGGTGCAGTTTTTTTTTAAGTTTATTCATCCATATCCCTCCAGTCCCATGGGCACACGACGTACTATCTTTACCTGGGTCCAGGCACATATTGAAATCTCCTGCGATGATGGTATTCTTTGGTTCTTGCCCAAGTAAAAGTGCGTCTCCTGCAAGAAGACCACCTCTGCATTGAGGAGCCTTAGTTCTCCCATTATGTTCGCACACTTCGTGGGAGAACTAATGCCCCTCACGTTATATGAGATTAAATTTATCCCAGTCATCTCGTTGTTATACCTCTTTGTGGGTTGAACCTCTCTTCTAATTCTGTGAAGCGGGGAACAGTGCCAAGCGTACTGGTCTCACCCTCCCCCACCCCCCCTCATACCCTTGTCCCTCCCTTATCCCCCCTTTACCCACCCCCCGCCTCCCCCCTCCCTCCTCCCCCCTTTTGGGGTAGCGGACCATCTCCTGGCCCTTTTAACCGTGGCCCTACTGACTCCTCCCGGCCCCTCAGTTTTCCCCCTAGAGGTTGAGCTCGAGGGTACCATCCTTGGATCCACCCGCTTGCCCCCGGATGCCCGGCTCCCCCCCTCCTCCCCACTCCCCCCCCGCCCCCGCCCTGGGCCCGCGCCCCCCAGCCCCCCCCCCCCCCCCCGCAACTTTCCTCTTTTTTTTCTTCTTCTCCTTTTCTCCCTTCCCCTTTCCCTTCCCTTCCCACTTTCTTCTTCCTCCCCTTTACTAGTTGGACCAAGAGTTATCTTTCTATAGTCATAATACGGTCTTATAACTCTTATTTATGGTCGCATCATTTTAGTAATTGGTTTCCAAGCAGGGGTCCCCTCCCTACTGTCTTGAGTTTCAGATTTTTCCCACCATCCCGGAATTTCCACCAGTGGCACTTCCAAGCGTTGACAAAATTTTTAAACGTAGGTATAGCTCTCTGATTTTTCTGAACTTACTCCTACGCCCTATATCCACACTACACAGTTGCTTTAATTTTAAATCCTCAAGAGGAAAGGACGGCACAACGAAAAAAAAACCCTCAGAGGGAGTACTTTTTCGTTGTTACCAGTCCTGCTCCTGTTAACTGCTATCAGTTACTGCTTTAATTTAAGTCCCGGTCCCGATTATCTTCAAAGATATATCTTGTGCATGAGCAGATAGTACTAACATAACATAAGTGAAGCAAGTTAACGTTCCACAGGTTTTTACCTATTATTCTTAGTCCATTACAGAGAAGGGAAATCCTGTATGTTATATTCAAAGTAAGACACTTACCCCCTCAGCCGTTTTTATCCGATCTTACCCAGCTTTTTTTTCCTTTTTTTTTTCTTTCCCCTTCCTTCATACGGCACAGATCTTTCCTTCGTGAGGCTTCCTGTAGCGTGTCAGCTGCTCCGTTCAGCGCTGCAGCGCTTCAGTGTGACTCATCGTCGCTTAGCTACCGTCCTCCTCCTTCACTTCCCGACGTGCCTGAGCACGCCCGAGGTGCTTCACCGTTGCTGCGGGGGGTCCGTGCCCAAGCTACCTGCAGGGGGTTTGCGGTACGGTGCGGTGCGGTGCGGCGCGGCGCGGGTCGTCAGGCTCCAGGGCTCCAGGCTCCAGGGCGGGGGGGCGGGCGAGCTACAGAGGAGACAAGGCTGCTCTCGGCCGTACGCCGGAGCTGGAGGGGGAGACGTCCGGCATCCAGAGATCAGCAGCCGCCCCAATTAGCCACCCACATCCGGCTCCTCCCTCTCCTCGGATGTGACTAAAGGAAGGAGTTTAACGTTACTGGTACTACTACTACCACTACTTCAAGGCTAAAGTGTCCACCCTCACCCCTCCTGATGGTACCTTTTTGCATTCATCCACGGAAAGAAACGGCAACATACCTAAACAGTTGTGCCACAAGGGGCACAGAACTTTCCAAGCCAGTTTGCAAAAGCTATGGCTATCATCCTTGACACATGACAAGAGGAACACCCGGAAGTGATTCTCTTCCAACATGTTGATGACCTTCTCCTTTGTGCAGCTGACTTACCCCCCTGTTGAAGTCACCTCAGAAAGCCTGTTGTGCTATCTTGCCAACCAGGGGTGCAGAGCCTCAAAGCCCAAATTGCAGTGGTGCTCAACACCTGTCATTTTCCTTGGACACTGTTTGTCCCATGGGACAAGACACCCCACTGAAGACAGGGTGCAAGTAATCTCTGATATCTCACTGCCACAAGGTCAGAAATCCCTTCATGCCTTCCTTGGACTAATTTCCTAGTGCAGAGCATGGATTCCAGAAGCCTTCCTACTGATGCTCTGCAATCAGACCCTTCCAGATGTCTCCTGAAGAAATATCTAAGTTTGAGGCCCTCAAGTGTGCCATCTCGGGCGCTAGGGCTCCCAGACTACGATAAAACGCTCAAGCTCTTTGTATCCGAACATCTGGGACATGCTGCAGGTGTACTCACCCAATCACACGGCATCAACCTACGCCCCGTAGGATATTATTCCTGTTGGCTGGATGCGGTAGCAAGAGGAGGCCTATTGTGTCTGCGAGCTGGCTTTGCTACACAAGCCTTGCTTGACAAAACTTTGAACTTGGTCCTCGGACACTGCCTCGTTCTGCTTGCTCCCCATGACGTTGTTGCCATATTCAACCAAGATCCAGCCGAAACACTTGTCCACTACCAGACACTTGAGACTCCTGTGTTCCCTCCTAATGGACAGCATTACTCTATTAAGTTGTCAAACACTGAACCCTACCACCCTTCTTCCACTTCTCGAGGGGGGAAAGGAGGAGGAGGAGTAGAGTCTTGACTTGTCACCCCATGACCACACAGGACACGCGGTCACCACTGAAAACACTGTTCTACAAGCTGAAGCCTTACCACCGGTGATGTCTGCACAGGAGGCAGAGCTGTAAGCACTTACTACAGCATGTAAATGGGCAGAGGGAAAAAGAGCCAACATTCATATGGACTCAAGATATGCTTTCAGCATTGCCCATGATTATGGTGTTATCTAGGACAGAGGATTCCTGATGGCTGCAGGAACACCTGTAAAAACTTGATTGATGCCTTTCTTCTCCCAACCCAAGTGACTTTACTGAGTAAAAGCACACGACAAACTGAACTCAAAGGAAGCTCGAGGCAATCATCTAGCCAATTCAGCTACCAAACAGACAGCTGGTGGTCCACGGGAAGTGGACAGCAGGGTGGTAGAAGAAGACCACCCTGTGCTTACCTTACAGACTCTCCGAGTGGACAGAGTTTATCTAAAAGAACTACAGGAAACAACAAGTCCGGATAAGAAGGAAAGCTGGAAACTCCTCTCAGAAATGGACTATTCGAGTGCAACAAGAAGCCTTGTCTACCCAGAAGTATGTACCCAGCCGTGGTGCAATGGGCACATGGAGCTGCCCACTTGACAAAGACTTTTATGAACTCTCTTATCAACAAGTGTTGCACCAAGAGTTACTCCACTGACCGACAACTTCTGCAGATAATGCATTATCTGCACCAAATGTAACCCAGGACGCACAGAAAAAACACAGAAGAAGCACCTGGCAAAAGCCCTATACCCCATTCCAGAGGATGCAAATTGATCATTCCCAAGTGCCAAGAAGTGGCAGATTCGAATACGCCCTAGTGGAAGTGGTCATGACTGCCAGGACCACAGCTAAGAAACTACTGAGTGAGATAGTATGTAGATTTGGGGTCCCAGAGGTGATATTGAGAGATCAGGGACCAGCCTTAACAGCAACCCTTACTAAAGAGATTTGGGTGGCACTGGGGGTTCAGTTGGCACTACACACCCCCAGGGGAAACATGCCCTATCCCCTTATGAAATTTTGTTTGGTTCAGCTCCCAGACTTGGTTGTTACTTTCCACAACAGTTACAGTTGCAGTCTGATGTGTTGACTAATTATGTAACCACATTATCACGAGAATTAACCTGAATGCATGTCCAGGTGTTTTCTTCCATTCCAGATCCTGAATTAGATACAGGAACACACCAACTACTGTCTGGAGATCCTTGATCCAAGATATGATGGTCCATTCCAAGTTTTGCTGACCACAGCGACCTCAGTCAAGTTGGCCAGGAAGAACACCTGAATGCACGCTTATCACTGCAGGAGAGCGTGTTTTCGGGTGCTGCATATCCTTTTTCTGTTTGATCTAGAGGGAATCTGGACCAGTGAATGTGCCCTTGCAAAGGTCATTATGCCCCCCCCCATATCCTAACCAAAGATACTCCTGATACATACACTGACCCAGCACACAGAGGAGGAAGCGAGCAGTTCTCTCCGGAAGCTTTGACCCTCATGTATACATAGATGACATAGGGGTTACAAGGGGGGTCCCTGATGAATTTAAAGCCAGGGACCAGGTAAAAGCTGGTTTTGAGTCTTTGATCCCCATAACAACTGTCAACAAGAATGTAGATTGGATTAACTACATGTCATGGTTATGCAATAGAGTTTGTCGATCAGCATACCTGTCTCCATGTGTTCATCTCTAGAGACCAGCTGACCCTCACCTGACTGCTTTTGTAACCTCTCCTCTAAGCATGGCCCCACCCCAGGCCCTATCAGGGAACCCTATATTAACCTGTGCACTGCAAGCCAGCAGTGCTGATCAACCATTGTGTGTTAGCCTCTGTGTGTACCTGCTGTGTTTCCTACATCTGATTCCTGTTACTGACCTTGGCTTGTCCCTTACTTTCCTTGTTGTTCCAGCCTGCTGCCTCCTTCCTCTTCTCCTGTAGTCTACCGTGAGCGTGGGCTGTGAGACCCTGGGGGCCGCGACCTGGAGCCAGACTGCAGCGCAGTCCATCCTTACCATTAAAGGCTCTGGTGAACACCTGCTGGCTCTTAGATGCCCTGGGGAATCTATGCTCTAGCTCCCAGTGGGATCTGTGTCAGTGATCCAGTAGACCTGCTTCCTGAACCTCCCAGGGTTCAATCCGCAGCAGTCAGCCGTAGGGTCCACTACCTTGCGGTGCACTCCTGATCCCAACGGTGTGCATCTGTCACCCAGCCTCTAGGTGACCTGACACTACACATATTATAACCAACAGAGATTTGTAAATTACACTAAAGATGCCCTCCAGGGAATTGCTGACCAGTTAGCCCCCACTTCCTACATGACATTCCAGGACCGGATGGCCTTAGATATGGTGCTAGCTGGGAAAGGAGGTGTTTTGTAAAATCATAGGAAAAAACGGGAACCTGTTGTAAATACATTCCTGATAATACTGGCCCAAATGGTAAGGTTACTTTAGCTATAAAGAAATTAGAAGATCTGTCATTGGAGTTGAAGAACTCAGGTATCACAGACCCATGGGATCAATACTTTAGCTGGATGAGTGGGTGGCAGAAGGTGCTCGCCCAGATAGGGGTAACGGTATTAATAATCCTGGTTCTTTTAGCCCTGATTGTATGCTGTATTCTACCTTTCGTAAAAAGTTAATGAGCAAGGCTGTAGACAATAGCACACCTACATTTCTCCACCAAGAAGAAGAGGACCTCCTTATGATGGAAGATGACAAACCCTTCACTCCTCTACAGTCACTCCCTGTCCAAAATCTCACAATCCTATAGGGTTATAGGGATAGATAGCACCTGACTGCACCTCTCCAGCTGTATCGAGGAGGGAAGTGAACAGTTGCTGCCCAATTCTATATACAGCCTAAAAGAGTTGCTGAGGAGAAGGGCCAGGCCAAAGTAGGACCTTTAGTATTAGGGACAGAAAAGAGAAAATAGTCATTTTAGGGGGGACTGTGAAGGAATGTGATGTAGATAATAATAATAATCTGAAAATGTCTATTTTCTTATGTGTATACATATTTTTCTCCTTACTCATTATATAAATATACAGGTTTGCTCTGTTCCTATATTTTCTCTAATGGCGGGTACCCCCTACATCCCACACATCAGAAGAACGCGGAACTGAAGATAAAACCAAGGACAGCCAAACCTCGTTATGAAGATTCTCCATCTTCTTTTCTATCTTAACCAATGAGATGTACCTACTAGACTAACATAGCAATGACGTATTTTTGTGTATAAAACATTAGCACCGCCTTGAATAAATTAGAAGTGTAAAAAGTAACGGTGCTGAGCGTGTCTCAGAGTGTTTACTTTTATATGCATGCATAGCCACACTTTCCAATTAGAGACAGCAGCAGATAACCTTAGGCTCGATTGGAGCTCTTAATCATTTCCTTAACAGGTGTACTCACTTTTGTGAGATACTGTATATCATTTTGCTGAGTGTTTAATTCAACCTGGTTCTGGGGTGCTTTCCCAAAATTTGGCTGACTGACGCTCATACTCTTTCAATCCAAATAGTACTAAATACTGTTGAATTCAGTATGCATTGTGTCTGTGTTTCATTTTAAAGGGGTATACACTATGTCAGAAACTAGAGTGTCAGAAGGGCTTGGAAGTTCCCAGGGTCAAAGCAGCACAGGATGACAAGAAACATTTAGCGGCCCCCATAGGGTTGCGCTACATATGGTAAAGCACTGTATAGCAAATTATATCTCCCTACAGACACTGATAATATGTTTGCTGGGGGCCTGTCTTTTTACAGTGAGGGGGCTAACTTGTCCATTTTTTTTCAGATTATTGGCTCTCAGGGACCTATCTGACCAGGGACAATGGTTATGCAGTGTATTGTGGATTCAGGTGCAAGTTTTCAGCCATAATTTCAGAATTTCTCTGAACTGCGAAACTATGACATCCACCTGAAAAGGCAACTCTGAGCCCAAACCTCATACAGTTCATATATATCCAATGCAGCAACTGTGCATGCTCTACATTTTAATGTGCATAATAATGTAGCGCTGGGCTCTTTAATTTTTTTCACAGCAGTGCTGACAAAATAAACACAGAAAAGACTTTCTTTTCTTTCCTCCTGTGATGGACAGCTGCAGGGAGAGAGGGGACTGGACAGTGCCCTGACTGGCTGTTGCTACAGCTGAAGAGGACCTGCCCCTAGCAACCCTGGGGAAGGAGGACTCCTGATTAGCTGCCTAAGCCAGGCTGGTTCCCAATTGGCTGTGGGACGTTTTTCAGCCACACCACCACTGAGAGAAGCAGGAGATCCATGTGGCATCAGAATAAAGGGGTCTGGGAACCACTTGGGAACAGGAGTGCCTGACCAGGACAATATATCCCTGGGAAGTGTTCTGTGAGTAGAGAAACAGAATTGAGAACTTTCTGTGACTGCTATTACAGAGCCTGGGAGCTAATCTTTGCTGTGTGTGCTCAGTGTTAGCTTGGAAGCTTGTGTTACAGGGCTTGGGGCTGCAAGAATCCACAGGATTGTTGTTGTGACCTGCTGACCACATGCTGTTGCCAGAGGATTTGTTCTGCCAGGATAAGTGTGCTGCACCTGAATCACATGCAAAACTATGTGCAGGGACCAGGCTGTGGGCTGCTACTATGTTGAACAATACTTAAAGCGGAGTTCCACCCAAAAGTGGAACTTCCACTCATCTGATTCCCCCCCCCCCTCTGGTGCCACAGTTGGCCCCTTTCAGGGGGGGAGGGGGTGCAGATACCTGTATTAGACAAGTATCTGCACTCAATTCCGGGAATAGACTCCCGCGGGAGTCACGGCCCCTCCTGCCCCCCCCCCCCTGCTGTCTCCTGGGAAACACACAGGTCCCAGGAGATAGCGGGGACCACTTAGGACACGCAGCGCGACTCACGCATGCGCAGTAGGGAACCGGGAAGTGAAGCCGCAACACTTCACTTCCTGATTCCCTTACCGAGAATGACGGCGGCAGCAGCCGAGAGCCAAGTGATTGATCGGCTTCTGCTGCCGACATCGCTGGACTCCAGGACAGGTAAGTGTCCGTTTATTAAAAGTCAGCAGCTGCAGTATTTGTAGCTGCTGGCTTTTAATAATTTTTTTTCAGGTGGACTCCCTCTATAATGCAGTGAGGGAGGAGCTTCCATTCCAGTGTGTTCTAGTTGCTCCCAGTGACCACATGTTCAAGCTACCTGCTAAAGCTGCAGAGAGCTGGCTTAAGAGGAAGGACCCTTTCACCAGCCACAGAGGAACCCTTCAGGACTAGAATCAGTCATCAGTGGTGGGAGGCTTCCAGACACCATCTTGTTTAGTGAGAAATCCCATGCCGGCAGACTCTCTACATAGTCCTACTGGCCAGTGGTTAGGCAGGCAACTCTGAATTAGGTAGTAGGTAGGCTGTATTGCCTTTGCAAATGCCATTTGTATTGTTGTACTGTGGTCGATTGACATTAATCTGCAATTAAATTACAAGCCAGCATTGCTCACTAGAACCCGCCTAGTGCACGTTTGTGCACCAGTTGCTTCCCAGGCGGATGTGGTGAACGAACAGTGACACCCTGTGAATGGTTTCACTTAACCACTTAAAGTGGAGTTCCACCCTAAAGTGGAACTTCCGCTCTTCGGATTCCTCCCCCCCTCCAGTGCCACAATTGGCACCTTTTAGGGGGGAGGGGGGTGCAGATACCTGTCTAATACAGGTATCTGCAGCCACTTCCGGGCTTAGACAGCCGCAGAATATCCGCAGATGCCCGCTCCCCATCCCCCCCACCCCGTTGTGTGCTGGGAAACACACAGTTCCCAGCACACAACAGGGACCAGTGCAGAGGTGCAGCGCGACTTGCGCATGTGCAATAGGGAACTGGGCAGTGAAGCCGCAGCGCTTCACTTCCCGATTCCCTGACCGAGGATGGCGGCGGGGGCAGCCGAGAGCCGAGCGATTGATCGGCTTCGGCTGCCGACATCGCTGGACCCTGGGACAGGTAAGTGTCCATTTATTAAAAGTCAGCAGCTGCAGTATTTGTAGCTGCTGGCTTTTAATAATTTTTTTTAAGGTTCAGCTCCTCTTTAAAGACCAAGCCTCTTTCTGAGATGTGTTGTTTACAAGTTAAAAACATTTTTTTTTGCTAGAAAATTACTTAGAACCCCTTAAACATTATACATTTTCTTTTCTAACACCCTAGAGAATAAAATGGCGGTCGTTGCAATATTTTCTGTCACAGTGTATTTGCGCAGCGGTCTTACAAGTGCACTTTTTTTGGAAAAAATACACTTTTTTGAATTAAAAAATAAGACAACAGTAAAGTTAGCCCATTTTTTTTTATATTGTGAAAGATAATGTTACGCCGAGTAAATTGATACCCAACATGTCACGTTTCAAAATTGTGCCCGCTCGTGGAATGGCGACAAACTTTTACCCTTAAAAATCTCCATAGGCGACATTTAAAAAAAATCTACAGGTTGCATGTTTTAAGTTACAGAGGAGGGCTGGAATTACTGCTCTCGCTCTATTGATCGTGGCGATATCTCACATGTGTGGTTTGAACACTGTTTTCATATGCGGGCGCTAGTCACGTATGCGTTCGCTTCTGCACGCGAGCTCGTTGGGACGGGGCGCGTTTCAGTTTTTTTTTTCTTATTTATTTTACCTTTTTTTTACATTTTTACACTGTTTTTTTAAAAAAAAAAAAATTTCACTTTTATTCCTATTATAAGGAATGTAAACATCCCTTGTAATAGAAAAAAACATGACAGAACCTCTTAAATATGAGATCTGGGGTCAAAAAGACCTCAGATCTCATATTTACATTAAAATGCAATAAAAAAAAAAAAAAATTTGGTATTTAAAAAAATGAAAAAAAAATGGCCCTTTAAGAGCTATGGGCGGAACTGATGTTTTGAGGTCGCTTCCTCCCTGCAGTGATATGGAGACAGGTGGGGGCCATCTTCCCCTCACTCGTCTCCATACCCAGCAAGGGGACAGATGCGATCGCCTCCACCAGTGATGATGGCTCCGCTAAGCGGCAGAGGGCACCGGATCGCGGCGGGAGGGGGGCCCCCTCTCCCACCGCCGATAAAAGTGATCTCGCCACGAATCCACTGCAGAGACCACTTTTATCTTGTAGCGGATCACCCGCTGAAGAAGGGGATTACTGGGGTTATGGCAGCTAGCTGCTGCCATAACAGCGATATCCTCCTTCAAAGTCATCATGTAAAACGACGGTGGGCGGTCCGGAAGTGGTTAACAAGGTGCCTACATTGCTATATTGTAAATTGTTAATTAACCCAATCCTTTCTAGGGCTTTGCCATTAACCACTTCCTGCCAGGAGGGTGTACATGGACATCCTCCTGTTTCAGTAGTTATACTTGGCTGATGCCTACACCTACAGGCATCAACCTGGTATCATTTTCTTCAGCCGGCGATTCCCTGCACCGTAAGAACAATCATAGCGGCAGTTCAGGCAGTGCTTCTACGTGTGATCTGTAAGCCGGACAAGGAACCCACCAGCGACGGAAGTTGACCATAGAAATTTCCAGGGAACAGATGGTCCCCAATCATCTCTATGACTCTCTAAAGGCCCAGCCTGGCAGTTGTAAATACTGCCATATACTCTATACTCGGCTGGAAAGCCAAGTTCGCCCGATTTTTTTTTTTTTTTTTTTATCTCATGCCTTCCAGCCTGGAGGAGAGATGTGGGGTCTTATTGACCCCACATCTCTCCATAAAGAGGACTTGCCACGCACTATTCCTATTTCAAGGGATGTTTATATTACTTGTACTAGAAATAAAAGTGATCAAAAAAGGGAAAGTGTAAAAATCAAAAAATTAAAATAAAATAAACAATAAAATTTTTATTTTTTTTTAAAGTGCACCCCATCCCTGCACGCAGAAGTAAATGCTTACGTACATTGTGCCCACATATGTAAACGGCATTCAAACCACACATGTGGGGTATCGACACGAACGTTAGAGTGAGAGCAATAATTTCTATACCAAGATCCCCTCTGTATCTCTAAACAGGTAACCTGTAAAAATGTTTAAAGCGCTGCCTATGGCGATTTGAGTACCAAAGTGTGGCGCCATTCCATGAGTGTGACATGGTAGGTATCTATTTACTCCGTGTAACATCATCTTTCATATTATACAAAAAAATTGGTCTAACTTTAGTGTTTTTTTTTTTTTTTTAATTCATCTCCAAAAAAAGCGTTTGAAAAATTGCTGCGCAAATACCATGTGACATAAAAAGTTGCAACGACCACCATTTTTGTCCCTAAGGTCTCTGCTAAGAAAAACATATATAATGTTTGGGGGTTCTGAGTAATTTTCTACCAAAAAAAATTGATGATTTTTATATGTAGGAGCGAAGTGCCAGAATTGGCCCAGGTGGGAAGTGGTTAAATAAAGACCTATTTAAACCTTCAAGGTGTGTCAGTGTTCTCGGGCAGAGGAAAAGGGCGAGTCATCACAGGTGCAGGGCAGAAGGAACCCAGTAAAAATGCCAGCGGCTCCTGCGGGGGTAGCGCTACAATATGTTTTAGCAACCAATAGCCTATGAGGTTTCAGCTTTCTGTAGTCAGATTACTTTAGATTGAAACCATATTTCTGATGTACTAGAGTGAACAGGCCCTTAGGCCCCTTTCACACTGGGGCGGGGGCGGCGTCGACAGTAAAACTTTACTGTCATTTTAGCGGTGGTATTCGCCCCCTAGCGGGATGGTTTTAACCCTCGCTAGTGGCCGAAAAAAGAATTAAAACTGCCCACAAAGCGCAGCAGCGCTATGCCGGCGGTATAACCGCGCTGCCCCATTGATTTCAATGGGCAGGAGCGGTGTATACACTGCTCCATTACCGCTCCAAAGATGCTGCTAGCAGGACTTTTTTCAACGTCCTGCCAGCGCACCCCTCCAGTGTGAAAGCCCTCGGAGCTTTCACATTAGAGAGACTGCAGCGGCTGTTTCAGGGCGCTTTGCAGGCGCTATTTTTAGCGATGTAGCGCCTGCAACGCGCCCCAGTGTGAGAGGGGGTCTAAGACTTTGCTTTATCTATTTCCTAGAATAGAAAACCATTGTGAATCTAGCAGATCATGGGACATATGCTTGTCATAACAAACAGTGCTATGATAGCCAGAAAAAAAAAAAGGGATTTCTGCATTGTTTTATTAAACTGAAAATTGATCCTTAGAAGGAAATAGATTTACAATGTGTATTTCAATAAATTGGCTGACCTGCACATCATAATCCAATCTTCATCCACACCCAAAATCAAAGATGTTATCAGTGCAGAATTTCTGAATGCTTTCTTTATATAGTATGGCATAAACCCTGTGTAACTCTACACAGTAATTAACTACCATTTAAAATATTTATGATGACATTGCAGCAAAATGGCAGATAATTCAAATGTAATAGAAGATCATTTTGAACTTATTTTAGCACTGGAAATGATTATTTATGGATGTTTGTCAGTTCTTATAAAGGATTTTATAAAGTCCTGTTGCACGCCAGACTCTAATGCGGGTTGTGTATCTAGGTCACAGCACACAATCGCTCCTTCTTGAGTACAAATCACTGCATCTCCTTAGAAGTGAATGTCACATCAAGCATCACATAGGTTCTGCTACCACATTAACCAGGCACCATTGTTGAAGAGGCAGAAAATAAGGCAGAACTATTGCCTTGTTAGCATAATATCTTGTAATCATAGAACATGAAATACACAATTTTTGCATCATTTTATTTTGACTGGGTAAAACTTGCTTCCCATTATTTTAGGCTTAATCCACATTGCTGGGTACAGAAATTGCTTGTGTCCATTGACATTTCATAGTTCACCTGAAATCATCTTACCTTGTAAGTTGTCCTATATAAAAACTGCAGAATACAAAGGAAGATCACAGGGCACTCTAGCAAAATAAACACACACAGAACATTATTTCCTAGTCCAAACTGACTTTTATAAATTATTTAACAGAAACAGTTTTGAGGTTTGAATTCCAGAATTTAGACTTGTGTATTCTGTATAATTTGCTTTTTATGTGTGTTTTATAGTCAAGTGTGTACATGCTTGCTGAATGCAGCAATGTAGATGTCACAAGTGTAGAATGACGACAACTTTTAGCCATACTAATCCATGATTACTTATTTGCTACATGAATCTTTACATATATCCCTAAGAATGAAAGGCTTGTGATTGTAAACCTTCACAAGCATAGAAATACAATACTGAAGCCCTTTGATTCTTTATGCCTGATCTAGGCCAGTATCCAGTTTAGTAGGCAATATGAATGATCACTCATCTGCAACTTATACTATATTAGACAATAAAGTTTTAATTTTATGGCACACTATTTATTCATAATTGCCATTTTATACACCATAACCAGCTTTAAGATAAAACCCAGCTGGGCTAGCCCAAGGGTTGTTAAGTTTTTTCTCTCTTTGCAGCCTTGCTGCCTTTTTGTCCTTACCATGATCATTGATAACATCAAAATGATCAGGTTTTTATAGGAAATACCCTGGGCACCAGAAATAAGGTGGCTTCAGACTGTAAATCTGGCCTATACTACATATTGCACTAAATTTATAGAAACATAATAACATACACCCCCTTGTCTTCTATTTACTTATCCTTGACTTCCTTGCATGAGCAATTCAGCAAGGATAATTTCACTATTTGACAGTAGAAGCAGACATGCAGCAGGAAAATATGACAAATCAAACTTTACACTAACAATACAAAATTAATTCTAAAAAAAAAAAAAAAAATATTTAACTCATGCATAATTAAAATGTTGTCAGGGTCAGGTTTTATTTAGTTGTTGCAAGTGTAATGTCAGAGCTGCAATGGAGGAATGTATGTCTCAATATGCATCTACTGCTCCTGTTTGGCATTGCATTGCTTTGTGACAGGATTGATAATTGCCCCCAATTAATTTTTTTAAAGCATGTATTGTGACATTTTTCTAAAAGAGAGTTTGGCCTTGGGAAATTTAAAACATTTTTACTCTGAATTTGTAAAATCTGTAGATGTAAAAACTAAGGATGTGCTGAACGTACCTTGGTTCAGTTTGAGGCAGGTTTGCAGAACATGACCAAAGTTTGTGTGGCGGATGCAAACCCCACTGAATTCATATTTGGTCAGTAATGTCATGCTATCCCCTCCCTTTGTTTACATGACTGGGGATTCCTAGCAAGTAAATGAAAGGTACAGGGTGACGTCACGTGATAGTTAAGAATGTGATCGGAGCACTTCCTTAACAACCATTAACAGTTAGAAAATTGTCATAGATAGTAGCCATGGAAGTACTGCTACTATCGGGTCTGCCAGGAGACTCTAACCGTCCCTCTAGTTTCCTGACCAGTAGTCATTATCCCAGTATCAGGTGGAAGGGCGGTTGAGATCCTGCAGCCAGAAATATGGGACCACAATGGGACGTGAAAGCAGACTAAATCAAGAAACACCAAACAAACAACTCACAGTTGGTACAGAGTGAAGTCAGCGAAATAATCCAAAGAGTAATCCAAAGGAGTAGTCCAAGACGCAAGGTCGGGAACAGGAGGGGTCGGCAACAGATATCCGCGAAGTCCAAAGGAAAAGTCCAAGAAGCGTAGTCTGGAACAAGCAGAAGTCAGCAGCAGAAATATAATATGTTAAACACCAACAACCAGGAACCTGGACCTATAGTAGGGCAGGAAGGGGAAGTGATGATTTATAGGGTCACTAGATCAGGCGACCGCCTACAGCTGGTCATGGGGTGGAGCCAGCATCCAAACTCAAGGACCAGAACATAACAAGGATTCTACCTTAATCAGTTCCAGACCAGCCAGCACAGTTACACTGCGGCAGGTTGGCTCGGCTGGGCGAAGCGTTGTAGCTGTACATCGGGCGCGCGTGCCCCCTAGGCGGCCGCAACGAACGGATTTGCTTCAGAACCGATCAGTCTCCAGGCCCAGGCCAATTATTTCTGGCCTGGACCTGGTGATCGGTTCTGGTGAATGAAATCCTCCCCTGCCTGTGTAAGTCTAAACACAGGAAGGGGAAGTGATGCCATCAACCCTCGTGGAACTCTTTTCCGTTCCAGAGAGAGGAGAGAAGACATCTCAGTGTAAGTTGCACCAACACTACACTGACACAGTATACATAGGCACATGTATCACCCTTCGATCGCCCCCCCCCCCCAGTTAACCCCTTCACTCCCTGTCACTGTGTCACCCAGTGCAGTGTTCATATTTTTTTTATCACTGTACTGGTGTCATTTGTGACAATAATCAGTGTTAGGGTACTTAGTGGTAGGCCCAGATAGGTCTAGGGACCCCCCTAAAAAAGGTTTAACCCCTTGATCACCCCCTGCCACCAGTGATCACCGTTTAAGTGTCACGGGCGACGCAGGTTGGCTAGTTATTTTTTTATAGCGTCAGGGCATCCGCTGTATATTACATAAATAAAGGTTTAACCCCCTGATCATCCGGCGGGTGATATCAGTTAGGTTTTAGCATCAGTCAGGGTCTGCGTCGCCCCAGGCAGCGTCAGATTAGTGCCAGTAGCGCTAACACCCACACATGCACCATACACCTCCCTTAGTAGTATAGTGTCTGAACAGATGAATATCTGATCTGATCAGATCTATACTAGCGTCCCCAGTAGTTTAGAGTTCCTAAAAATGCAGCGTTAACAGGATTAGCCCAGATACCTGCTAGCACCTGTGTTTAGCCCCTCTGCCCAAGTGCAGCCCAGCCCACCCCAGTGCAGTATCAATCGATCACTGTCACTTACAAACCACATAATTGCAGCATTCGCAGATTCAGGCCTTTTCCTTGCGAATGCTAACAGTTTTTTTGGTAGCGTTTGAAGCAGTGACTGACAGTCAGGTGCTCTTTTTTCCTTTTGAATCTCACTAGTGTACCAGGAAATTTAGATGCCAAAATGTCCACTCGAAGGTACACTAGTGAAGAGGCCTACACGTTTCTGAGCCTGACAGATGAGAGTGAAGAGGAAGTCACCCATCTGTCCAATTTTGGCTCAGAATACGAACTAGTAGACAGCAGCGGCACCCTGACAGATAGCTCTGATAGCTCCAAGGTCAGGCATACCTGACCCCCTTCTGCTGTTGTTGAGGTGCAAGAACCGCAGGGCTCTCGTATGGAGCAGAGAGTCAGTACTAGTGCCGCTCATCCTTCTGGTGAACTGGCAAGCACCAGCAGCCTTGTACATCCTTGTCGTACATCCAGCACTGCAATAACACTTGGTGATGTGGCGAGTCCCATAAGTGCAGTTCAAGCTGGTAAGGTGGCTAGCACAACTAGTGTCTTACAGCCACCAAGAAGAAGACAAACACAGGCCCGTCGAGCCCGTAGTGCCCTCCCTGCTGCATTTGCCAATCCAAATTGGGAGCCCACCACTTGTGCAGCACCCGTTCTTCCCCCATTCACTGGCCAACCCGGAATTCAGGTGGAAACAGTCGATTTTTCATCACTTGATCTTTATTCTCTGTTTTTCACGGAAGATCTCTATGTATCTATTGTGGACCAAAGCAATTTGTATGCTGGTCAATTCATCACTGCTAATCTCCAGTTGACCCTTGCCAGAGATTGGAAACCTATTACGGTTTCCGAATTTAAGACCTTTCTGGGCCTATCCCTCCTCATGGGCATACTTTAAAAAAGTGAGTTGCGGTCATTTTGGTCCACTGACCCAATTCATACGCCCGTGTTCTCTGCCTCCATGACCAGGACACAATACGAGCAGATCTTGCAGTTCATGCATTTCAATGACAATGAACTCTGTCATCCTTGGGGTGACCCTGGATACGATTGGCTCCACAAAATTCGGCCCCTCGTAAACCACTTCAACCAGCAGTTTGCAGTCTTGTTTACTCCCGATCAAGGTGTTTACGTTGATGAGTCCCTGATTAAGTTTTCTGGCCGCTTGTCTATCAAATAGTATCTTCCCAGCAAGTGTGCCATATATGGGGTCAAGATGTATAAGCTCTGTGACAGAGCAACAGGCTATACATATATTTTTATGGTTTGCGAGGGAAGAGATAGTCGCGTGGAGCTGGAGAACTGCCCAGACTACATCGGGGCGCTGATAAGATTGTGTGGGACATGGTGTCTCCCTTATTCGGAAAGGGGTGCCACTTGTACGTGGACAATTATTACACAAGCGTTCCACTTTTCAGTCACATTTTTGATTGTGGAATTGGCGCAGGTGGCACCATGCAGTCTAATTGCCGGGGCTTCCCCCAACGGCTTGTAGAGTCCCGACATAGATGGGGGAGAGAGCCTGCTTGAAATGTAAGAGCCCTTGCACACTGGGGCGGTTTGCAGGCGCTATTGCGCTAATAATAGCGCCTGCAAACCACCCCGAAAGTGCCGCTGCTTTCATTCCAGTGTGCAAGCCCCGAGGGCTTGCACACTGGAGCGATGCGCTGGCAGGACGGTAAAAAAAGTCCTGCCAGCAGCATCTTCGGAGCGGTGAAGGAGCGGTGTGTATACCGCTCCTTTACCGCTCCTGCCCATTGAAATCAATGGGACGGCGCGGCTATACCGCCGGCAAAGCGCCTCTGCAGAGGCGCTTTGCGGTGGTATTTAACCCTTTCTCGGCCGCTAGCGGGGGGTAAAACCACCCCGCTAGCGGCCGCATACCGACGGTAAAACGCCGCTAATAATAGCGGCGTTTTACCGCCGACGCCGCCCCCGCCCCAGTGTGCAAGGGCTCTAATACTTTGTTAGCAGTGAAATAGAGGAATTCACGGAATGTTTTCGTTCTGTCCTTCCTTCACACAGATACGACAGTCCAAATTCCTAAGGCAACTGGTGTTGTGGAGAAACCCCTCTGTGTCCATGAATACAACCTTAAAGTGGTGTTCCGGCCAAAATTATACTTTTTAAATAAAAATACCCATATAATACACAAGCTTAATGTATTCTAGTAAAGTTAGTCTGTAAACGAAGGTCTGTTTTGTTCGTTTATAGCAGTAGTTTGTTATTTTATGAACTTACAGCAGGCCGTGGCCATCTTAAGTGTGGGCATCTGAAGCTAGACTGTATTTCTTCCTGGATCTCATCCTTGCAGATCTCGCACATGCTCAGTGCAGCACAAGCAGTGTAATAGGTTTCAGGTCAGGGTTTCCATAGCAACGGCAGTGTCAGAGGAAGTTGCCGCCCCTTCCCAGAAGGCATTGCAAACAGGAAATGATGCAATGAGCCATGGCTAGGGAGGAGGAAGTGAAAAATGAATACAGCAGATATACAGTAGGTGCTGAGAAAATTTTTTTTAAAATATCCAATTCGTTTGCAGTGCACAGTTTAGTGAGGGATGCTGAAGAGTTGTAAAAGTAGGTGGAACTCCACTTTAACATGGAGGGGTGGACCTCAACGACCAGTTGTTGGCGCCATACCCAATTGCTAATAAGGCCAGACGCTGGTATACAAAAGTGTCTGTATATTTATTCCAATTGGCTCTGCTGAATGCTTTTGTGCTATACAAAGCTTCAGGACGAACTGGATCCTTCCTAAAATTCCAGGAAGAGATCGTCACAGCCCTTCTGTTTCCAGAGGTTGCTATCGCCCACCTTCCCAATGCAAATGCAGTAAGCCGGCTGCATGAGAGGCATTTTCCGTATGTCCTCCCTGGTACCCTTGCCCACAGAACACCCCAAAGAAGATTTCGTGTCTGCAGAAAACGTGGATTTAGGCGTGACACCCGCTTTTATTGTCCCTCCTGTCCTGACCAACCTGGTCTCTGCATCGGTGACTGTTTCAAACGCTACCACACACTAGTGGAGTATTAGCATAGGGTACAGCACTACACAGTCCTAGGGCACACAGTTACACAGGGTCTCGAAAGATGAGATGGCCATCACATTTTGAGAGACCCTAATCTGGAACGTTTACAGTTTATATAAAAGTGCAAAAAAAAAAAACACAAAAAATAAAAAAAGCCAAAAATAGTTGTTTTTATTTTTCTTCTCTCTCTATTGTTCTCTCTCTTATGTTCGCTCTCTATTGCCCGCTCTATAGTTCGATCTCTATTTTTCTCTCTCTATTGTATTTTAGAACTGCATTGTTTTATTTTTACTATGTTTTATTGTATTTGCTTTGCAGGTATGATATGTCTTACTGTTATACTGTAATGTTACTTTGTTTTATTGTTAACCATCATTTGCTTAGCAGGTACGCCATTCAGCTGCAGCACTGATTTATTTATCTTGACAGCAACAGCATTTGCCCTCACGATATGTAAATCAGCGACTCCAGAGCTGTAGGAGGTGATTTCACCACCACAGTTAAAAAAAACAATGGTGCATGTATGCCCATTTTAGAAGTGGGTGGATGAAGGGCGGTATTCTAATGGTGCCTCTAGACTGCTTTTACAAGCAGTGTAAGGGAACGCCCACCCTTCCCATTGTCTTTCATGGTTTTCTCTGGCTCTCCTGTCCGAACTGGGAACCCGAGAATGCAGCCGGTGGTTCCGCCAGCTGACCATAGACCAGAATGGCTCCAATAATCTCTATGGCCTAAGAAACCAGAAGCTACGAGCATTTCGTGCCTTAGGTTTCGCCGGATATAAACAGCGCCATTGGAAAATTGGGAAAGCATTTTATCACACCGATCTTGGTGTGGTCAGATGCTTTGAGGGCAGAGGAGAAATCTAGGGTCTAATAGACCCCAATTTTTTCAAAAAAGAGTACCTCTCTCTACCTATTGCTATCATAGGGGATATTTACAATCCATGAGATAACAATAAAAAAAAAATGAAAGGAACAGTTTAAAAATAAAAATAAAAAAGCAAAAAAAAAAGCACCCCTGTCTCCCCATGCTCACGGACAAAGGTGAACGCAAGCGTCTGTCTGATGTCATATGTAAAAAGCAATTTTACCTTGCTTGTGAGGTATCACCACAAAGGTCAGATCAAGGGCAGTAATTTTAGCAGTAGACCTCCTCTGCAAATCTAAAGTGGTAACCTATAAAGGATTTTAAAGGCTTTTAAAAATGTATGTAGTTTGTCGCTGCTGCATGTTTGTGCACAATTTTAAAGCATGTCGTTTTTGGTATCCATGTACTCGGCATAAGATCATCTTTTTTATTTCATCAAACATTTGGGCAATATAGTGTGTTTTAGTGCATTAAAATGAAAAAAAAGTGTTTCTTCCAAAAAAAATTGCGTTTGAAAAATTGATGCGCAAATACTGTGTGAAAAAAAATTGCAACACCCACCATTTTAATCTGTAGGGCCTTTGCTTTAAAAAATATATAATGTTTGGGGGTTCAAAGTAATTTTCTAGCGAAAAAAATATATTTTTTCCTGTAAACAAAAAGTGTCAGAAAGTGCTTTGTCTTCAAGTAGTAAGAAGAGTGGGTGATGCGTGACATAAGCTTCTAATGTTGTGCAAAAAATGCCAGGACAGTTCAACCCCCCCCCTCCCAAATTACCCCTTTTTGGAAAGTAGACACCCCAAGCTATTTGCTGATAGGCATGTTGAGTCCATGGAATATTTTATATTTTGCCACAAGTTTCAGAAAAATTACAAACTTTTTTTTTTCCACAAAGTTGTCATTAAATGATATGTTGCTCAAACATGCCATGGCCATCTGTGGAATTACACCCCAAAACACATTCTGCTGCTTCTCCTGAGTACGGGGATACCACATGTGTGAGACTTTTTGGGAGCCTAGCCGTGTACAGGACCCCGAAAACCAATCACTGCCTTCCGGCTTTCTAAAGGCGTAAAATGGTGATTTAACTTCCTCTCTACCTATCACAGTTACGGAGGCCCTAAAATGTCAAGATAGCACAAAACCCCCACAAATGACCCCATTTTGGAAAGTAGACGCCCCAAGGTATTTGCTGAGAGGCATGGTGAGTATTTTGCAGCTCTAATTTGTTTTTGAAAATGAAGAAAGGTAAAGAAGAAAACTTTTTTCTTTTTTCAATTTTCAAAACTTTGTGACAAAAAGCGAGATCTGCAAATTACTGAACATGCCTCTCAGCAAATCGCTTTGGGTGTCTACTTTCCAAATTGGGGTCATTTGGGGGGTTTGTGCTATCTGGGCATTTCATGGCCTCCAAAACTGTGATAGGAAGTGAGGAGTGAAATAAAAAATTTACGCCCTTAAAAAGCTTGAAGGTGGTGCCTGGTTTTTGGGGTCCTGTATGCGGTTAGACTGCCAAAAAGTCTCACACGTGTGGTATCCCCATACTCAGGAGAAGTAGCAGAATGTATTTTGGGATGTAATTCCACATATAACCATGCCATGTTTGAACAATATTTCATTTAGTGACAACTTTGTGTAAAAACAAAAAACAAAAAAAACCCAACAATTAATCTTCCTGAAACTTGTGGCAAACTATAAAATATTCCACGGACTCAACATGCCTCTCAGCAAAGAGCTTGAAGTGTCTTCTTTCCAAAATGGGGTCATTTTGAACGGGGGGGGGGATGTTGTGCTACCTTGACATTTCATGGCCTCCAAAACTGTGATAGGTAGTGAGGAAGTGAAAGCACCATTTTACGCCCTAATGCCGCATACACACGATCGGTTTTCTCCCCAGAAAAAGATATGACGGCTTTTCCAAAGGGATTCCGCTCAAGTTTGCCTTGCATACACACGGTCACGCAAAAGTTCACTGAAATTACGACTGTCAAGAACGCAGTGACGTACAACACTACTACGACCCGAGAAAATGACGTTCAATGCTTCCGAGCATGCGTCGAATTGTTTCCGAGCATGCGTAGGGATTTTGCGCGTCAGAATTACCACAGATGATTTTCGGATAGGAACTTTTCCCAACCGAAAAATTGAGAGCATGCTCTCAATCTTGTGCTGGCTAGAATTCTGCCAGCAAAAGACCGATGGAGCATACACACGGTTGCATTTTCCAACGAAAAAATCTCATCGGTCTTTTGCGGGCCCGAAATTCCCACCGTGTGTGCATTAGAAAGCCTGAAGGCGGTGATTGGTTTTCGGGGTCCTGTACATGGCTAGGATCCCAAAAAGTCTCACACATGTGGTATCCCTATACTCAAAAGAAGCAGCAAAATGTATTTTGAGGTGCAATTCCACATATAACCATGGCATGTGTGAGCAATATATCATTTAGTGACAACTCTGTGTAATTTTTTTTTTCGTAATTTTTCAATCAATTGTGACAAAAAAATAAAATATTCAATGGGCTCAACATGCCTCTCAGCAAAATGGGGGGGTTGTACTGCCCTGCCATTTTAGCACCTCAAGAAATGAGATAGGCATAAACTAAAAGCTGCGTAAATTCCAGAAAATGTATCCTAGTTTGTAGACGCTATAACTTTTGGGCAAACCAATAAATATGCGCTTAGACATTTTTTTTACCAAAGACATGTGGCTGAATACATTTTGGACTAAATGTATGATTAGAATTAAGTTTATTGGATTTTTTATAACAAAAGGTAGAAAATATCTTTTTTTTCAAATTTTTCGGTCTTTTCCCATTTACATTGCAAAAAAATAAAAATCACAGAGGCAATCAAATACCATCAAAAGAAAGCTCTATTTGTGGGGAAAAAAGGACGTAAATTTTGTTAGGGTACAACATTTCATGACTGCGCAATTACCAGTTAATACAGCGCAGGATCGAATCCCAGACACGGTGTGACAGTACCCCCCCCCCCCACACCCCGACCTATTTGGGTTTGGATGGGTGCCTATCATAGAAGGACTTTACCAGCCGAGGGGCATGAACATCACAAGCAGGCACCCAAGTCCTTTCTGCAATGGAGTAGCCCTTCCAGTCCACTAGATACTGCAATTGTCTACAATATGTGTGGAATCCAGAATTTTACTAACTTCATATTCCTGATGGTCATCCACCAAGACGGAGAGGGACGTCTAGAGGGTAGAGAGAACCTATTCTTGAAAAAGGGTTTAAGCAAGGATATATGAAATGTATTGGGAATTCAAAGGTGAGGGGGCAAGTGAAGTTTATAAGCTACTGGATTGACATGCTGAAGGATACGAAAAGGTCCTATAAATCTAGGACCTAATTTGGGAGAGGGTTGCTGCAGCCTAATGTTCTTGGTGGACAACCATATCAGCTGATTAAGACGAAAGCGGGGTGCAGGTTTTCTGCGACGGTCCGCAAACCCCTTGTTTCTGTGTACAGACTGCAGCAGAACCTTTCTTATGTTCCTCCAGTGCTTCGTTAATCTTGACACCATGTTGGCTGCAGCAGGTACCTCTACCAGAGAGGACTGGAAGAGAAGAACCCTGGGTTGATACCCAAAAGCAGCTTGGAAAGGGGTACATCTAAGAGACGAGTGCTATTGCGAATTGTGTGCTAATTCAGCTAGAGGTAACATCTTGCTCCAGTTGTGATGTTCAACATTAATATAAGCTCGTAGGTAGACTTACAAATCTTGATTGACCCTTTGTCTGCCCATTTGATTGGTGGTGGTATCCCGAGGACGGGGAATTCTTGATCCTCAGATGTTTGTAAATGGCCCTTCAGAATGAGGATGAATTGAGGGCCTCTGTCACTAACAATATTGACAGGAATAACCGTGTAAACAGATGACATTCTCAATAAAGGATAGAGCCAAGCTGCGGGCATAGGAATGAACTGGGCTAACTTAGAAAATCGGTCTACTACCACCCAAATGACGGTATTCCCACTGGAAGTGTGCAAGTCCATGATAAAATCCATGCTGATATGAGTCCAGGGAGACCAAGGAACAGGTAATGGTTGTAGTAGACCTTGTGGAACAGAACAATGCATTTTGATGGCCCACAAACTGAACAAGCTCTAACAAAGGCTATAACATCCTTTTTTAGAATAGGTCACCAAACTAGGGACTTCGAGCATAGGAAGGTTTGATTGATACCAGGGTGTCCGGATACCTTCTGCCTATGGGCCCATTGTAAAAATTTTTTCCATAGTTCTAGGGGAACAAACAAGGTATTGGGCGTAACTGAGAGATTAGAAGGTGCCCGAGATTGTGAAGCCAACAGGTTCCTTTGTAGAGTAGTATGCAGTTGAACAATAATTCGTTCAGGAGGAACAATATGATCTGGAGGTATTTGCAGATTTTCACAAGGAAATTGCAGAGACGGGGCATTGGCCTTGGTGTTCTTGGTGCCAGGAATGTACGTTACTACAAAGTTGAACTGGGAGAAAAAAAGTGCCCAGCGAGCATGTCTGGAATTCAGCCTTTGAGCTTTCTCCAGGTAGGTCAGGTTCTTATGGTCAGTCTGAACCACAACCAGCATTTTCTGTACCTAAGTGTCTCCATTCGGAGAATGCTAGCTTTATAGACGAAAGCTCTCTATTCCCTGTCGTAGTTTTGTTCTGCGACAGAGAATATCTTGGAGAAGAAGGCGACCGGATTAAGCTTGTTGGAAGTAGGTTCTTGTTGAGATAACACTGCTCCAGCACCTACTTCGGAGGCATCAACCTCCAAGAAAAATTGAGCAGATGGCTAAGGATGGCAGAGTACAGGAGCGGTGCAGAAGGCAGACTTTAGATGATTGAACGCCTCCAGAGCTTCTGGAGGCCACAAAGAGCAGTTGGTCCCTTTCTTAGTGAGAGCAGTGATGGGAGCCAGAATCTTGGAAAAATTCTTGATACATTTCCGATAGTAATTACAGAACCCAATGAAACGCTGAATTTGTTTTAAAGTGATAGGTCTGTCTGGGCCATAGTAAGATGGCATCGAGCTTCTTGGAATCCATCTGGAATAGTTCGGACGAAATTATGTAACCCAGGAAGGGAATTTCAGGTAGTTCAAAGGAGCACTTGGAAAGTTTGGCATAGAACCTACGATCCCTTAAACGTTGGAGAACGGTGCGTACATAGCAACGATGATGCAGTATATCCTTAGAGTGAATGAGTATATCGTCCAAGTATACGACAACAAAAGTGTTGAGAAGGTCTCTGAAAATGTTGCTTACGAACTTCTGAAAAACATCAGGGGCATTGCAAAGGCCAAATGGCATCACGCGACACTCATAATGCCCCCTACGAGTATTGAAAGCGGTCTTCCATTCGTCTCCTGCTTTGATTCTAATAAGATTATAGGCAGAACGAAGGTCCAGTTTGGTAAAGATCTTTGATCCTGAACACGGTCAAATAGCTCAGTAATTAAAGGGAGAGGATACCGATTTTTTTACAATGATACGATTGGGAGCCCTGAAGTCAATGCAGGCTTAAGTCCTCCATCTTTTTTCTCCACAAAAAAGAACCCTGCCCCCACGGGAGAGGTGGAAGGGTGAATGAAACCCTTCTTTAGACTGTCTTCGATGTACTCTTCCTTCGCCTTAGTCTCCATGAGGCTGACAGGGTAGGTTCTCCCCTTAGGTAGGGGAGCCCCAGGTAGCAAATCAATAGCGCAGTCATAAGGGCGGTGGGGAGGGAGGACCTCCGCTTCCTTTTCAGAAAACACATTAGAAAAATCGATAGACTTCAGGTAATTCAGGGTCAGTAGTCACCATATGAATGGACACACCCTCACGTACTACTTTTTGGAGACACTTGACATGGCAGGATGTGCTCCAGGCAGAAACTAGACCAGAGGACCAGTCAATAGACGGGTTGTGTTTACATAACCAAGGAAACCCGAGAATTACTGGGTACTTAGGAGACGGAATGATGTCAAATGATAAGACTTCAAAATGCAGAGCCCCCACCAGGACAGAAAGAGGCTTGGATTTGTGAATGATAAATCCATCACCAAGAGGGTCACCGCCAAGAGTAACACAGAGCGGTGGGTCTTTAGGAACAGTCGGGATCTGAAGACTCTTAACCAGCGCTGCTTTGAGAAATACCCCACCAGCATCGGAATCTATAAAAGCAACTGTGGAACAGCACATATCATTCCAGGATAGGGATATTGGGACTACTAGTCTCCCTTGAGGAGGATTCAAAGCAGCATGGCCTAATGGGGCTCTACGATCACCCATTAAGCCCGAAAGTTTTCCGGCCGAACTGGACAACAACACAGGAGATGAAATAGGAAACCATCCAAACAACCCCAGGTCCCAGGATCGAATCCCGGACACGGTGTGACAGCTACTATGTATGATGTTCAGCTCCCTTTCAAATGAGCACCCGAGCAGACAAATTTGGGTAAGTCCCTGCTCTAGGGTGGCTACCCTTACCCTACTGTACCTATGGAGGGAGCCATGATTGTTTCACAGGCTGAACTTTAAACATGTCTTCCTCTCTTCATCTGCTACACTTAGGGTGGGGTGTTTTTTAATTTATAGCAGAAGGATAATGTTGTTAATTCTTTAGTTCAGCTCTCATAAAGTGAGAGGGATACTATGTTTCTAGAAAGATTAACAGGTATTTTGTTTGCTTTCTGAAGTCTTTCTTCTGCGTTGAATAACACAAAGACCATATGTGGTAATCCATATCATAAGACAGACACTTTAGGTATGGATTACTGTCTTTAATCAGGCCTATAGCCTTATTAAATAAAGAATTCTCATTGGTAGATGATAGAAACCTATGGCAACCAATTAAAATTTATTCTGCTAAGGGAGACTAATACAAATAGGATTCTGATTAGATTGGATATGTTATTAAGATAAGAATTAGCACTTAAGAATAGGTCATATTTATTGAATAAGCCAGTTAATGATTAATTACATTTTTAGAGGAAGGGAAGGTCACAACGCGTAAAGGAAAACATTTAATAAGAAAACAAAGAAAATACATGGATTGTATTAGTAATAGTAACTATAAAGGAAAATCCTGAGTTTAGTAGCTCCGTGGTCATTACATCAGATGAAGAAAGAGTAAAAGATGTCAATGCAAAACTAATTGATTTTTTGGTATCATGAGTCAAAAGATTATTTTAAGTAAAGATAAATCATGCATGGTCAATTTGCATGACTCATTTAGATGGCCTTCTCAGAAACATATTCGCATCACATTATGTTAAGTGTGATTTGACATGTCTGTCATCAAGACAATAACATCTTTTAAAGCATTTAACGGAATTATAAACCCTAGCTGAATAAAATTTTATTTGCTAAAGCATGAGTGTATCTTAAAAAAATCAGTGAAAAAATATACTGAATATACTGTATGGTATATACTCATATTCACCTTTTACATCTTGGTGCTGCATACATTTTGCAGCCCTTTGCAGTGACTTCATATCTACATGCATGAACTCCAGTGATTGCTGCATGGCACTCTCAGGGTGAATTTCCTGATGATAACAACAGTGAATGATGCCTGTGTAATGTGTGTTGAAATGGCTACTTGTAGTCTCCATCAAAAACCCATATGACAAAGTGACAACACAGGAAACAAAACTGGAAGACAGGAACAGAGTGTTGAGAGAGTCTATTGAAAAAGAATTTTCATGGCATGGTCAAAAGGTATTATTTTAATGAATGCTGAAGACTTAAAGATATTGAAAATGACTTTTGGAATTACTTTAACCACTTCAGCGCTGGAAGGATTTGCCCCCTTCCTGACCAGGCTATTTTTTTGCGATACGGCACTGAGTCGCTTTAACTGACAATTGCACGGTTGTGCGACGTTGTACCCAAACAAAATATATGTCCTTTTTCCCACAAATAGAGCTTTCTTTTGGTGGTATTTGATCACCTCTGCGGTTTTTATTTTTTGCGCTATAAACAAAAAAAGCACCAATTTGGAAAAAAACACAATATTTTTTACTTTTTGCTATAATAAATATGCCAAATTTAAAAAAAAAAAAATTCTTCCTCAGTTTAGGCCGATATATATTCTTCTATATATTTTTGGTAAAAAAACGCAATAAGCGTATATTGATTGGTTTGCACAAAAGTTATAGTGTCTACAAAATAGGGGATAGATTTATATTTTTTATTTTATTTTTTTACTAGTAATGGCGGCGATCTGCGATTCTTATCAGGACTGCGACATTGCGGCGGACAGATCGGACACTTTTGACACTATTTTGGGACCACTGACATTTATACAGCGATTGGTGCTTTAAATAGCCACTAATTACTGTATAAATGTCATTGGTAGGGAAGGGGTTAACACTAGGGGGCGATCAAGAGGTTAACTGTGTTCCCTGTGTGTGTTTTAACTGTAGGGGGGATGGGACTGACTAGGGAAGGAGACTGATTGGTGTTCCTATATACTAGTAGGAACACACAATCTGTCTTCTCTCCCCTGACAGGATATGGATGTGTGTGTTTACACACACACGCATCCCCGTTCCTGCTCTTTCAGGAGCGATTGTGAGTGCGCCGACAGACATCGCAGCAGCCGGGTAGCGGCACAGGCTCCTCAGTGATGCGGCAGGTGCGCGTGCACCTTGGGCGGTGCGCACGCATCCCCTAATCCCCTTGAAGCGGCTGCCATATAGCTACGGCGATTCACGCAGGGGAGCCATTCTGCCGCCATCAGTCGACGGTGGGCAGTCTGGAAACGGTTAAAGGTATTTTATGCCTTCCTATGCACACATTGGGGTTGATTTACTAAAGGCAAATATACTGTGCACTTGCTCCAGAGCTTAGTACATGAGGTAAAGCTTCACTTTGCAAAGAATACTCTATCACATGCAAGGAAAATAAATAAGAAATTAGCATTTTTGCTTGCATATGATTGGATGATAGAAATTAGCAGAGCTTCCCCCCAGATCTAGAGCAACTGCACTTGCACTGCACTGTATATTTACCTTGAGTAAATCAACCTCCCTAAATTTTTGCTCTGTATGCACAGCCTATAGTAAATCTGACCCGAGAAGGTTTCACTTACCTACTATTTCCCAAAAAAAAGAGAAAAAAATGTCTATACATACAGTATACATTAAGTGTGCATTAATTTAGGCCAGGGACAGTAATAGAGGGAAACTCTTCAGCTATAAAATGTAGGAATATTTTTTTTTTTCTTTCTTCCCTTTCTTTTATTTTTATTTTTTTATTTATATATATATATATATATATATATATTATATATACAGTATATAGTATTTCAATAAAGTATACCCTTGGTACTCATTAAGTAGAGATCGTATCTTAAATGTATGCAACTTATTATAATGGAACTTCTTTATCTATTGCAAATTTAAGTGCCGTTTTCTTTTCTATACTTGAAAACCTTAATAAAACAAAATTGAAACAAGAATATTGGCAAGCATCGGTATGTTATACATAGTTACATTGTCCATGTAACTATGTGAAGGCATACCTCCCAACTTTTTGAGATGGGAACAAGGGACACGTATTAGCAAAAGCATGCAGGCGTGTGACACACCCCTTGCCATGTCCCCTTAAAGGAGAATTTAATAAAAAATAGATTAGTTAAACCCACGAGTGCTTTTTTTACCACTACAATTACTTTTTACTGGCTTTTGAAATCTACAAATGCAACCATTTAGAATTTGGATGGAAGGTTTAGCACTGTGAAACACTTTTTGAAAGATAAATAGTGCATTTTATATACAACTCTATAGATCAGACCAAAATGAGGGACAAATAAGGAGGAAAGAGGGACAGAGGGACTTTGTTCCAAATCAGAGACAGTCCCTAATAATCAGGGAGAGTTGGGAGCTATGTTTATGACATATCTGGCCAATGCGGCTGGAAGCTGGAATTCACTGAAGTAAACACTGATGCCCTGTACACAAGGTCGGATTTTCCGACTGAAAATGTGTGATAGGACCTTGTTGTCGGAAATTCCGACCGTGTGTGGGCTCCATCACACATTTTCCATCAGATTTTCTGACACACAAAGTTTGAGAGCAGGATATAAAATTTTCCGGCAACAAAATCCGTTGTCGGAAATTCCGATCGTGTGTACACAAATCCGACGAACAAAGTGCCACGCATGCTCAGAATAAATAAAGAGATGAAAGCTATTGGCTACTGCCCCGTTTATAGTCCCGACGTACGTGTTTTACATCACCGCGTTCAGAATGATCGGATTTTCCGACAACTTTGTGTGACCGTGTGTATGCAAGACAAGTTTGAGGCAACATCCGTCGGAACAAATCCTAGGATTTTGTTGTCGGAATGTCCGATCAATGTCCAACCGTGTGTACGGGGCATGATACTTCATTGAACTCACTCACTCATTGAATTCACTCCACATACTTCTGGGTCCTGTGCTGAATGGCTGACCTGATGTATTCTGAATACAAGAGGCCACTCTGCACAGGCGGCAGTCAGAGCATGTTTTGTATTTTCCAAATGAATGCAAATCATTCTCTGATTGGGCAAGAACACTTTGCATTAATCACATGCCGACCGGGCCATAGCCGAAAGACGGCTGCAGCGCGGTCGTCTTATTCTGGGAGGGCGTCCATGGACGTCCTCCCAGAATCTTGATCCCGCGCACCCCCAGGAATATCCGTGATTGCCAGGTCCAGAGCGATCGCTTGTAAACAAACCAGCGTCATGTCCAGTTCATCTTTCCCCTCCCCGTACCTATTGGTACAGTGCAAGGGGAGAGAAGAGAGATCAGGTGCAGCAGCGCTGTGGGCTGGATTCGTAGTGCCCACAACGCTTATCTGTGCCCATTCCAGCACTCATCCATCCATCCCATCCCATCCATACTCATCCATCCATCCATTCTCAGAAATACTCATCTCTCCATCCATGCTCAGAAATACTCATCCATCCATCCATGCTTAGCAATACTCATCCATCCATCCATGCTCAGAAATACTTATCCATCCATCCATGCTCAGCAATACTCATCCATCCATCCATGCTCAGCAATACTCATCCATTCATCCATGCTCAGAAATACCCATCCATCCATCCATGCTCAGAAATACTCATCCATCTATCCATGCTCAGCAATACTCATCCATCCATCCATACTCAGCAATACTCATCCATGCTCAGCAATACTCATCCATCCATCCATGCTGAGAAATACTCATCCATCCATCCATGATCAGAAATGCTCATCCATCCATCCATGCTCAGCAATACTCATCCATGCTCAGCAATACTCATCCATCCATCCATGCTCAGAAATACTCATCCATCCATTCATGCTCAGCAATGCTCATCCATCCATCCATACTCAGCAATACTCATCCATCCATGCTCAGCCATCCATACTCAGCAATACTCATCCATCCATCCATACTCTACAATACTCATCCATGCTCAGCAATACTCATCCATCCATCCATGCATCCAACCATACTCAGCAATACTCATCCGTCCATCCATACTCAGCAATACTCATCCATCCATCCATACTCAGCAATACTCATCCATGCTCAGCAATACTCATCCATCCATCCATGCTCAGAAATACTCATCCATCCATCCATGCTCAGAAATACTCATCCATCCATCCATGCTCAGTAATACTCATCCATCCATCCATACTCAGCAATACTCATCCATCCATGCTCAGCCATCCATACTCAGCAATACTCATCCATCCATCCATGCATCCATCCATACTCAGCAATACTCATCCATCCATCCATGCTCAGCAATACTCATCCATCCATGCTCAGCAATACACATCCATCCATCCATGCTCAGCAATACTCATCCATCCATGCTCAGCCACCTATACTCAGCCATACTCAACCATCCCATCAATACTCAGCCATACCCTGCTATCCCAGCCATACTCAGCCATACCCAGCCATCCCATCCACACTCAGCCATACCCACCCAACCATACTCAGTCATACCCACTCAGTCATAATCAGCCATCCCATCAATACTCAGCCATACCCAGCCATCCACATTCATGGCTCAACCATGCTTAGCTATCCCCATCCACGGCTTATCCGTGCCACATCAGTTCGCATCCATGCCACTACAGTGGCTCAAAGTGTAATAGGTAGTCAAATTAATTTGAAATGTATGCCCCTAGAACGCCTGAAGGTGCTCCCTGCATGTTGGGCCTCTGTATGCGGCCAGGCTGTGTAAAAGTCTCATACATGTGGTATCGCCATACTCAGGAGGAGTAGCAGACAATGTTTTGGGGTTTAATTTTTGGTATGTACATGCTATGTGTTAGAAACATTGTATAAATGGACAACTTTGTGTAAAAAAAAAAAAAATGCGTCTTAATTTTCTTTACACATTTTCCAAAAACTTGTAGAAAAAAAGGACATGTTCAAAAGACTCGATATGCCTCATAGATTATACGTTGGGGTGTTTTATTTCCATAATCGGGTACTTTTTTGGGCGTTTCCATTGTCCTGGTGCTCCAGGGCCTTCAAAAGTGTAGGAGGTAGTCAAGAAATTAGATGTGTAATTTATTCTCCTAGACCGCCTGATGGTGCTCCCTCAATGTTGGGCCTCTGTATGTGGTCATGCTGTGTAAAAGTCTCACACTTGTGGTATCACCATACTCAGGAGGAGTAGTAGATTGTATTTTGGGGTGTAATTTGTGGTATGCATATGCTGTGTGTGAGAAATAGCCAATATGACACTTTTGTGAAAAAAAAAAGAAAAAAAAATCTTGATTTTGCAAAAAATTGTGGGAAAAAATTACAACTTCAAAAAACTCACCATGCCTCTTTCTAAATACCTTGGAATGTCTACTTTACAAAAAAGGGGTCATATGGGGGGTATTTTTACTGTCCTGGCTTGTTAGGGTCTCAAGAAATGAGATAGGCCGTCAGTACTTCAGGTGTGATCAATTTTCAGTGATTGGCACCATTGCTTGTGGACTCTATAACTTTCACACAGACCAAATAATATACACTTATTTGGATTATTTTTACCAAAGTTATGCAGCAGTATAAAATTTGGCCAAAATTTAAGAAAAATTATTAATTTGCAAACAGAAACGAAGAAAAATGTTTTGGTTTTATTTTACAGAATTTCCGGTCTTTTTTCTTTTATAGCGCAAAAAATAAAAAACCCAGCGGTGATTAAATGCCACCAAAAGAAAAAAGGACAAATATTTCATATGGGTACAGTGTTGTATAACTGAGTAATTGTCATTCAAAGTGTGAAAGCACTAAAAGCTGAAAATTGGTCTGGTTAGGAAGGGGGTTTAAATGCCCATTGGTCAAGTGGTTAATTCAGAGGATGTAAAGCATTTTCTGAATGGTGCTCGTGCCTAGCAGCAGACCTCCTGTGTTCACTATGCAGAAGAGCAGCCTAGTTGCGAGGCCCAGAAGCAAGTAAAGATCACTGGCATAGCAGTATCTACTTAAATGATTGCCAGCTTCCAACCACATTGGCAAGGTAAGTCATACACATAGTGGTTGTCTTACTAAAGGCAAATAGACTGTGCACTTTGCAAAGTGCAGTTGCACTCTGCAAGAGCAGCTGCTGAAGAGCTTAGTAAATGAGCAGAACCTCTGCTGACTTTCATCATCCAATCATGTGCAAGCAAAAATGATGTTTTTTTTATTTTCCTTGCGCATGATTGAGTATTCTTTGCAAAGTGAAGCTTTACCTCATTTACTAAGCTCTGGCGCAACTGCACTTGTAGACTGTAGAGTTAAACCGGTTTTGTTGCCTTGCCTTTTTCTTCACTCACGTGTTCCTGTGCCACCCTCTTAAGATGTTTCCAAAGTTAGTTACAAACTCACAGGGAAATAATAATTCTGAATTGCACCACTCTACAATCCAACTTCATTATATATTTGGTAATATAATGGCATCATCTACTGATTTTATACCCTGTTCAAAACATTTTCTGCATGTCTAAATATTCACAAACTGCTTCTTATTTTTTTCTTGTACTGGTGTACACATTCAAAATCAGGATTCTGCACTAGTGTAGAACTCAAACTGTTTTTGTTTTCACCTTGGAAAGATTGTAGAATAGCAGTCGGTATACCTGTTGAGGAGCTTTTCCCTCACTTTCTACGTGGTTACCGGGACAGGAGCATACTCTTTCCAACAGGAAAATGGATAGATCTTTATTATTAGTGAGGAAAGAATGGAACCTGTGTAGGGTTTTTAATGTTGCCTGTTCTCCATTGGTGAGATTGCACCTAGCCTATGCTCTGAAAAGCGATCCGCGGTGGATCATTTTTTAGAGGACGGCTGAGAAGGTGGTTTCTGGTGTTCAGGAGATGATCCTGCAATGATCCTTCTGAATGCCTTTTTTTTTGCTAAACTGAAATTTACAGTTTAAATTTAAATTTGCCACAGCCATTATGCAGAGCACTACGGTCAAGGCAAATGAACAACCTCCTCCTGCTGTTTTTTACACTTTAGGCCTTCATGTATTTCCCGTAAGGAAAAAGAAGTCTCCCCACGTGTGCCATCATACTTTCTAAGCCTTGCCCACTCTATCCATAACTACAAAAAAAATAATAATTTTACTGATGTTCTGTTTTTTAATAAAAATCGCCTATTACATTACATGATCTGCAAATGATCTATCTATCTATCTATCTATCTATCTATCTATCTATCTATCTATCTATCTATCTATCTATCTATCTATCTATCTATCTATCTATCTATCTATCTATCTATCTATCTATCTATCTATCTATCTATCTATTCTGCAGTATATCTGTCCCAGCCTATATTTTGGTTACTTACTTTCACATAGTATATATCTGTTACTCATACAAATCCAGTTATTGCTGTTAAAAAAAGAAAAATTTGGCACTTCTTATGAGTAGTAAATGTCTCCTTTTTTCTAATCAACCCAGTCCTGTAAATTTAGATCAAACTAAAATGGGATGGTTTGAGACAGATTGAAACTGTCAGTTTACATTGAGTTCTGGCAATGCTCCAAGCAACTATTACATTGAGCTCTTTGCATCTCATTCCAGACCTGTAGAAAATAGGACAATGGAGTACTAAAATTAACAACAATGCAATACGGTAAGTCTTGATAGCCATTTAAACATTCATTTGTACAAAGCTTTTACACTACATGCAGCAGCATACCCTTTGCCCCAAATACAGTGATGACATCGGCCCTGTCTATATATACTATTGCCATTGCAAATCTGCCAGGGCTGTGCTACCTCACAAATAAGTAAATTGACATGTCACCACATTTATGAAGTTCTAGATGGCTACTGCTGATACAACATAGCAGCTTGGCATTGGAATGCTAGATTTGTGACATTGGTTAGAGTGTGCCTGCGACTTCCTAAAATCCAACAGCTAGGTGGATACAGTCCACATTTTGAAGCTTGAGTTTGTATGTGGATTGGTTGTTTTTCAAACGGAAGATTAATAGCTATGTAACGAAAGGTGGTATACATATTTGAAGTGCAAATTACAGCACTTTTTTAATTTGAAAGCATGATTAACAGACCTGAATTCAGTGCTGATTGAAAGCAAGATGGAATAGTGGCCATGTGCATGTGTTTTGTGTGAGGCAATGCTGCATTCTTTGTTAAATGCGTGTCTGTCCACAAATGGGGAAAAATCGACGTTGTGGAGCATGGACACTTGAGGTGCTGAACCGTTCTGGCTGTCATTGCTGCATTCCTTTTGAAACAGCTTCTTCTGTGGCTGTTATTCTGATGCTTTAACAGCAATGTTTTATAAGTGATCTAGAACAAATATAGAACTAACTTAAAAGGACAATCATTGGCAGCACCCTTGTGTCTAATTATCTTTCCAAACAATTCCAGACAAATGAAATTGCACATATATCAACCCCTACCCTTTCTTGAGAAGTTCAACATTGCTTTATGCACACAATTATTGACAGATTGCCCAGATGCCTTACTTTTCCTGGAAATACCGGTAATAAATAATCAAAGACAGGGTGGTCTGATGTTTTTTGGAAGCATACCACCTTGCTGGACCCTCAATCCAGCCATGATCTGCGCATGGATATCAAGTAATGAATTCACTGGATCTACAACAATAAAGCATGTTTAATATGGTTTCAGACTTTTTTAACTTAACAATAATCAGGTATATCTAAAGCCAAAACATTTTTTGTTATTTTTATACGAGTAGGGAATGGTTAAAATCCCTGTCTGTTTTGATTTACATACATAGTTTGGTTGAAAAAAGACACAAGCCCATCTAGCTCAAATAAAAAAAAAAAAAAAAAAACAGCATAGCATGATCCAATTTGCTACACTAGGAGAAAAAATTCCTTCCTGATCCCCCAAGAGGCAATCGGATATTCCCTGGATCAACTTTACCTATAAATGTTAGTACCCAGTTATATTATGTACATTTAGGAAAAAAGCCAGGCCTTTTTTAAAGCAATCTACTGAGCTGGCTAGAACCACCTCTGGAGGCAGTCTATTCCACATTTTCACAGCTCTTTCTATGAAGAAACCTTTACCTATTTGGAGATTAAATCTCTTTTCCTCTAGGCGTAAAGAGTGCCCCCTTGTCCTCTGTGATGACCTTATAGTTAGGGATGAGCTGAACACCTCCCGGTTTGGTTTGCACCGGAACATGCGAACAGGAAAAAAATTTGTGCGAACATGTGAACACCCTTAAAGTCTATGGGACACGAACGTGAAAAATCAAAAGTGTTTAGTTTAAAGGGTTATATGCAAGTTATTGCCATAAAACGTGTATTGGGACCCGGGTACTACCCCTGGGGACATGTATCAATGCAAACAAAAAGTTTTTAAAAAGGCTGTTTTTTTTTAGGAGCAGTGATTTTAATAATGCCTAAAGTGAAACAATAAAAATGAAATATTCCTTTGAATATAGTGCCGGGGGGGGGTCCCCTTAGTCTGCCTGTAAAGTGGCCTGTGATGTGTAGAACAGTACCACAGCAAAATTACATTTCTAAAGGAAAAAATGTCATTTAAAATTGCTTGCGGCTGGAATGTATTGCCGTGTCCCAGTAATATAGATAAAAGTCAATTAAAAAATTGGCGTGGGTTCTCACCCCCCCCCAGTCCATACCAGGCCCTTCGGGTCCCCCCAAAAATCCATACTAGACCCTTATCCGAGCAAACAGCCTGGCAGACCAGAAAAGGGGAGACAAGTGAGCGCCCCCCCTTTGACCCATACCAGGCCACATGCCCTCAACATGGGGAGGGTGCTTTGGGGTCTCCCCAAAGCACCTTGTCCCCATGTTGATGGGGACAAAGGCCTCATCCCCACAACCCTTGTCCCCATGTTGATGGGGACAAGGGCCTCATCCCCACAACCCTTGCCCGGTGGTTGTGGGGGTCTGCGGGTGGGGTGCTTATCAGAATCTAGAAGCCCCCTTTAACAAGGGGGCCCCCAGATCCCCCCTATGTGAATAGGTATGGGGTACATTGTGCCCCTACCCATTCACCAAAAAAGGTGTAAAAAGTAAAAACCACAATAGACAGTTTTTGACAAATCCTTTATTAAAAAAGAAAAAGTGTTCTGCGATGTCCATCTATCTTCAATCACGCTGCCTGACAGACCTGAAAAATATATGAAAAAAACAAATACTCCACTGCCATGGGAGGCCTCCCGGTGACTGCTGTCTTTTTGCTGTGACATAATCGGATGACCTAGTCCCCCTCTGATTCACTCGGTTACATCATCGAGTGGCACCGACCTTGCCGATTACACAGCTGTCACAGCCAAGAGACAGCAGTCGGTGGGACACTTCCCATCGAGGCAAAGCTTTTTTTCCCTATTTTTCGGGTCGGTCGGGCGGCGTGATTGAAGATGGATGGACATCGCGGGACACTTTTTTAAAAAAAAATATTTGTCAAAAACTGTGCATTGTGGTTTTTACTTTTGACACTTTTTTGGTGAATGGGTAGGGGTACAATGTACCCCTACCCATTCACATGGGGGGGCTAGGATCTGGGGGCCTCCTTGTTAAAGGGGGCTTCCAGATTCTGATAAGCCCCCCTCCCGCAGACCCCCACAACCACGGGAAGAGTTGTGGGGATGAGGCCCTTGTCCCCATCAACATGGGAACAAGGTGCTTTGGAGGGACCCCAAAGTACCCTCCCTATGTTGAGGGTAAGTGGCCTGGTATAGTTCAGGAGGGGGGGCGCTCGCTCATCCCCCCCATCCTGCTTGCTCGGATAAGGGTCTGGTATGGATTTTGGGGGCGACCCAACGCCATTTTTTTTGTAAAATTTTGCCGTGGAGTTCCCCTTAAAATCTATGCCAGACCCAAAGGGCCTGGTATGGATTTTGGGGGGACTCCACATTGTTTTTTATTTTAATTTTGGTGTGGAGTTCCCCTTAAAATCTATACCAGACCCAAAGGGCCTGGTATGGATTAGGGGGGACCCATGCTGTTTTTTTTCTTAATTCTGTCATAGTGTTCCTGTCAGAGAACTCACACAGCAAGCACCCACCTCTGTGCAGCAGCCGCCAATCCTCGTTCTGCTAATGCGCATGCACGGAACCATAGCCAGAGACAAATGAGATCCAGGGTGGGCATGCACAATGGCACCTCAATGCGAACGCGCTAACGCGTGCCCGTGAGTGCCAAAGCGCTAATGTGCTAACGCGCATGCGCCAATGTGCTAAGGTGCTAATGCGCATGCGCGTATGCACGTACGCTGGCGCGAATCCTGGCACACAGCACCCTATATAAACAGAGAGTCTGCCTAGCATCAGTGCTGGATTGTCTTCAGCTTGTTCCTGTGTTCCTGTCGTGACTCTACCTAATTGACCTTGTTCCTGAAAATCCGGCTATCTTCTGACCATTCTCTTGGATCTCCCCTGCCTGCTGAACCTGCCTCTACCTGCAATACTGACCTTGGCTTGAACTTATGATTACGGCTCTGCCTCCTGATTCAGTACCCTGCTGCCCGTCTGTTGCCAACCCCTGCCTGTTCCTGACTACGGTTTTGCCCTCTGACTTGGTACCCCGCTGCCAGCCTGTTGCTGACTCCTGCCTGTTCCTGATTCTGCAGTTGATCCTGATCTGGCTCCTGCTGAACAAGTTTGGTGATCAGTTTCCACATCTCCTCAGCAGAGGTTCCTATATCTCCAAGTTCCAGCCTCCTGCCTGCAGGCACCTGCACCCTTTCGTTGCCCTTGCACTCCCTGTACCCACCACCAGGGGTGCTTGGACCGAAACCGTGCAAGAGGCCACCCTCATCATTTCGGGCTCCGCTGTAAGGTACGTGACAGTTCCCCTTAACCACTTCAATACACTGTATTAAATACTGTAAACTGACTGCACTGTATATATAGTAGTATATATACTAGACTGCCTGCACTGTATATATAGTTTACACTGAATGCAGAGTGTGTGTGTATGTATATATATATATATATATATATATATATATATATATATATATATATTTGGCCAATCATAGCTCTCACAGCTGACATCAGACATCATTGCACTGCAAGTCTGCAGTGCATTATGGGGCATTCCACGGCGCTCAAATTTCCCTTCAAACATCCCATAATGTTCAATATTCCCTGAATGGGCAAATACCCGATGTTCGACTTGAACTTAAAGTGGTGTTCCGGCCAAAATTATTCTTTTTAAATAAAAATACCCCTATAATACACAAGCTTAATGTATTCTAGTAAAGTTAGTCTGTAAACTAAGGTCTGTTTTCTTAGTTTATAGCAGTAGTTTGTTATTTTATAAACTTACAGCAGGCCGTGGCCAACTTAAGTGTGGGCATCTGAAGCCAGACTGTTTTTCTTCCTGGATCTCATCCTTGCAGATCTCGCACATGCTCAGTGCAGCACAAGCAGTGTAATAGGTTTCAGGTCAGGTTTCCATAGCAACGGCAGTGTCAGAGGAAGTTGCCGCCCCTTCCCAGAAGGCATTGCAAACAGGAAATTATGCGATGGGCCGCGGCCAGGGAGGAGGAAGTGAAAAATGAATACAGCCGATATACAGTAGGTGCTGAAAAAAAAAATTAAAAATTTTCCAATTCATTTACAGTGCACAATTTAGTGAGGGATGCTGAAGAGTTGTAAAAGTGGGTGGAACTCCACTTTAAGTTTGACTCGAACATCAGGATCATCCCTTCTTATAGTGAATAAATCCACACCAAGTTCACTATATGGACCCCTTGTGTATAGCACCTGTTGACCATATCCCCCTTTATCTCCTCTTCTCAAGAGAGAGTGAATTTGGTTCCTCTAATCTTTTCTCATAGCTGAGCTCCTCCATGCCTCTTATCAGTTTGCTTGCCTTTCTCTGCACTTCCTCCAGTTGCCAGATATCCTTTTTGAGAACTGGTGCCCAAAACTGAACTGTGTATTCCAGATGAGGTCTTACTAATGATTTGTACAGGGGCAAAATGGCATCTCTCTCTGGACTCCATACCTCTCCTAATACAAGAAAGGACTTTACTCACCTTGGAAACCGCAGCTTGGCATTGCATGCTATTATTAAGCTTATGATCTACCAAAACCCCCAGATCCTTCTCCACTATATACTTTACATTTATCAATATTAATCTCATTTGCCACATAGTTGCCCAATTAAAGTGCATTAAGGTCGGCTTGTAAGTTGGAGACATCCTGTAAGGACGTTATTCCACTCCATAGCTTGGTATTATCTGCTGGTACTTTTAATCCCAGACCATATATCATTTATAAACATATTAAAAAGTAAGGGTCCCAACACTGAGCCCGGGTTCACACCTATGCGAATTAGAGGTGCGTTTCCGCACCTCTAATTCGCATAGCAGGAGAATGTGACTGGCTCCCTATGGAGCCGGTTCACATATCTCCGGGGCGACTGCGGTGCGCACTGCACAAAAACGCTGTGCGTCTTTGGCTGCGTTTCAGGGACGAATTCAGGCATAGAATCGGCCCTGATTCGTCCCTGAAACGTGAACAGGGACGCACAGCGCTCCTGTGCGGTCCGCAGCGCATTATAGTGTGAACCCGGGCTAAACCTTGTGTACACCATAGTTACATAGTATAGTAGGTGAGGTTGAAAAAAGACACAAGTCCATCAAGTCCAATCCATGTGTGTGATTATATGTCAGTATTATATTGTATATCCCTGTATGTTGCGGTCATTCAGGTGCTTATCTAATAGTTTCTTGAAACTATCATTGCTCCCCACTGAGAAAAAAGTTTCATTCCTATTGTGGGGTCACCAGTATGGTATTTGTATATTGAAATCATATCCCCTCTCAAGCGTCTCTTCTCCAGAGAGAATAAGTTCAGTGCTTGCAACCTTTCCTCATAACTTACATCCTCCAGACCCTTTATTAGCTTTGTTGCCCTTCTTTGTACTCACTCTATTTCCAGTACATTCTTCCTGAGGACTGGTGCCCAGAACTGGACAGCATACTCTAGGTGCGGCCGGACCAGAGCCTTGTAGAGCGGGAGAATTATTGTTTTATCTCTGGAGTTGATCCCCTTTTTAATACATGCCAATATTCTGTTTGCTTTGTTAGCAGCAGCTTGGCATTGCATGCCATTGCTGAGCCTATCATCTACTAGGACCCCCAGGTCCTTTTCCATCCTAGATTCCCCCAGAGGTTCTCCCCCAGTATATAGATGGCACTCATATTCTTGCCACCCAAATGCATTATTTTACATTTTTCTACATTGAACCTCATTTGCCATGTAGTTGCCCACCCCATTACAGTAATTTGTTCAGATCTTTTTGCAAGGTTTCCACATTCTGCGGAGAAGTTATTGCCCTGCTTAGCTTAGTATCATTCACAAATACAGAGATTGAACTGTTTATCCCATCCTTCAGTTTGTTTATGAACAAATTAAATAGGATTGGTCCCAGCACAGAACCCTGGGGGACCCCGCTACCCACCCTGACCATTCCGAGTGCTCCCCATTTATCACCACCCTCTGAACTCGCCCTTGTAGCCAGTTTTCAATCCATGTACTCACCCTATGGTCCATGCCAATGGACCTTATTTTGTACAGTAAACGTTTATGGGGAGCTGTGTCAAATGCTTTGCAAAATCCAGTTACACCACGTCTACGGGCCTTCCTTTGTCTAGATGGCAACTCACCACCTCATAGAAGATTAATAGATTGGTTTGGCAAGAACGATTCTTCATGAATCCATGCTGATTACTGCTAATGATACCGTTCTCATTACTAAAATCTTGTATATAGTCCCTTATCATCCCCTCCAAGAGTTTACATACTATTGATGTTATGCTAACTGGTCTGTAAATCCCAGGGATGTATGTAGGAATGTAGTGATAACCTTAAACCCTTCAGAGTAAAAATCTTTCAATGCTACTCTGAATTCTATCATTTAGCCAGTTTTATATCCATTTACAAACAGATCTTTCCAAGTCTGTAGATTTTTGCCTTACACTTTAGCCATGTGTGGGGAACTGTGCCAAACACTTTTGCAAAATCCAAGTATACTACATGCACTGCCACCCCCATGTCCAAGGTTTTACTTACGTCCTCATAAAAATAAATCAGGTTGGTGTGACAACTTCTGTCTTTCATAAATCCATGCTGTCTGTTGCCTAAGATATTTTTTTTCAGCAAGAACTCATCTATGTGGTCTTTTATTAAAGTGATTGTAAAGGCAGAAGGTTTTTTTATCTTAATGCATTCTCTTTATCATTATTTATGGGACCAATATGACCTGACCTCCCTCTTTTACTATTTATATACTTAAAGAATTTCTTGGGATTTTTTTACTCTCCTCCACTCTGTGCCTTTCATGTTATATCTTAGCCGCCCTGATTGCGCCCTTACATTTCTTATTGCATACTTTGTTAAGTAGGAATGCTGATGATGACCCCCTCAGCCTTGTATTTTTTGAAGGCCTTCTCCATTGCTTTTATATGCATTTTTACATTGGAGTTAAGCCAACCAGGACTTTTATTAGCTCTTTTAAATGTATTTCCCATTGGGATGCACTGGCTGATACCCTTAGTTAATATGCTCTTAAAGCATACCCATTTTTTCTCTGTGTTGTTTGTTCCTAAGATTTTATCCCATTTAATATCTTCTAGCAAGGAGCATAGTTTATGGAAGTTGGCAATTTTGAAATTCAGTGTGTTTGTTTTACCCTTATGTTTCCTGTTTTTATGATTTATACTGAAACTCATTTTCCTGTGGTCACGGTTTCCTAAATTGCCTTGTATTTCCACATCTGTGATCAGGTCTGTATTGTTGGTAATCAGTAGGTCTAGCAACGCTTTGTTTCTTGTTGGTGCATTTATCATCTAACCCATGAAATTGTCCTGCAAGACATTTAGGAAATGGCGAGCTTTAGACGAATGTGCAGTTCCTTCCGCCCAGTCTATGTCTGGATAATTAAAATCCCCTATTATAATGACACTTCCCATCCTTGCCACCATTGCAAACTGTGATAAGAGGTTCTCCTCCCCCTCCTCCATCTGGTTAGGGGGCCTATAGCATACTCCCAGTATTACTTTACCCTTGGTTTCCTCGCTTTGTAGCTTTACCCATAAGGATTCCACCTCCTCCCTTGCTCCATTAGTGATGTCGTCCCTCACATTCACTTATACATCATTTTTGGTATACCCCTCCCCTTTTTTACACTCCCTATCTCTGCGATATAGGGAATACCCTTGAATGGTTGCCAGCCAATAATGAGAACTGTTGAACAAGTCTCTGAAATTCCCACAAAATGTAAATTCTCTTCTTACAATAGCAGCTCTAGTTCTCCCATCTTGTCCGCCAGACTCCTGGCATTTGTGAACATGCCACGTAGTTTAGTCCGGACGCATACTATCCCCTTATTGGGTGTTCTGAGGTTGCAAATAGAACTTTTTACTGTACTTACTTCGGGTTTAGTCAACCTACCACTAATGCCCCCAATACTACCCTTTAGAATTTGTTCCACGCTGGTTATCCCTTCCTCTGGACCCTCCCCCCCATTGCCTAGTTTAAAAGCCCCTCTAACTTTTCAGCCATCTTCTCTCCCAGCCGAGCTGCACCCTTCTCATTTAGGTGTAGTCTATTCCGGCTAAAGAGCTGGTTACCGACTGAGAAGATAGCCCAGTTCTCCAGGAACCCCAACTCCTCCTTTCTACACCAGCTCCTCAGCCACTTGTTTACTTCCCTAATCTCCTGCTGCCTTTCTGGTGTGGCTCGAGGTATCGGTAGTATTTCTGAGAATACTACCTTGGAGGTCCTATTCCTCAATTTAGCGCCTAATGCCATGTACACATCCGTCGGACAATTCAACCGTGTGTGCGCTTCATTGGACCTGCAGGGGACTTTTTCGGTCGAAAATCAGACAGACTTTAGATTGGGAACATGTTTCAAATTTTTCCGACGGACTCGAGTCCGGTCAAAAAATCCGCTCTTCTGTATGCTAGTCCGACGGACGAAAACCGACACTAGGGCAGCTATTGGCTACTGGCTATCAACTTCCTTATTTTAGTCCGGTCGTACGTCATCACCTACGAATCCGTCAGACTTTGGTGTGATCATGTGTGTCCAAGTCCGTTCGTTCGAAAGTCCATCGGAAGTCTGTCAAAAGTCCCTCGAAAGCCTGTTGGAAAGACCGTCGGACCTTTGATGCCGAAAAGTCCGCCCGTGTGTACACTGCATAAGTCCTTAAAATTGTTTTTTTAGGACACTCCATCTTCCTCTGACTTTGTCATTGGTGCCAACATGCACCATGACAGCCAGGTCTTCCCCAGCCCCTCCCAGTAATCTGTCCACCATATCCCTGATGTGCCGAACCCGAGCACCCAGTAGACAACATACAGTTTGGCATTTCAGGTATAGGTGATAGATTGCCCTCTCTGTTCTTCTGAGAATTGAGTCTCCTACCACCAGAATCTGTCTTTCCTTTGCCTTGACTTTACTCTCACCCTCACTGGAGGAGTTGTTCCCCTGGCAGCTAGGGGCGTCACTCTGCTCCAGCAATGCTGGTCCCTGACTGGTTTCACCAATGTCAAGCAATACTTATTGGGATGTTCCAGCCCAGGATTGGCCTCCCTGACTCTTTCCCCTCTACCCTTACAGACTGTCACCCATCTACTCTGTTCTGGTGCCTGCACCTCTTTGTCTCCACCCGCCTCTGTGGTGGCCCCTTCTGGCACCTGCCGGGTACGATCCCAACTCTCCCTTAGTATGGAGAGTCTTCTCAGTGTTGACAGTTGCTGCCCTAGATTCAGAACCTGGGCTTCCAGGGAAACAACGTGCTTACATTTTGCACAGCAGTATTCGCCCTCGATCAGTTGATCAAGGAACTCATACATGCCGATGGACATCGTACCCACTAATTTAATGTGGATTGGGAATTATACTCTATGCAAAAATGACCTAACAACTAGCTTCCTGACACTAATACCCAACAATACACTGGTACTCAACAATACAATAGACGGGTGCTCGCGTGCACTTGGGTTCTTCCAGCATATCAGCACTCGGGTACTTACAGCACACGTGCACTCACAGCACTTGGGTACTTACAGTAAATGGGTACTCACAGCACTCAGGTACTCACAGCACTCAGGTACTCACAGCACTCGGGTACTCACAGCACTCGGGTACTCACAACACTTGGGTACTCACAGCCATCGGGTACTCACAACACACGGGTACTCACAGCACACGTGCACTCACAACACCTGTGTACTCACAGCTTGCGTGTACTTACAGCACACATGCACTCACAGCACCCGGGTACTCACAGCACTCAGGTACTCACAGCACACATGCACTCACAGCATGCGTGTACTCACAACACTTGGGTATTTACAGCACATGTGTACTCAGCACTCTGGTACTCACAGCACACGTGCACTCACAGCACTCGGGTACTTACAGCACATGTTCACTCACATCACTCGGGTACTCTCAGTACACGGGTACTCACAGCACATGGGTACTCACAGCACATGTGTGCACACAGCACTCGGGTACTCACAGCACTCAGGTACTCACAGTACAAGTACACTCACAGCACTCGGGTACTCACAACACTCGGGTACTCACAGCACATGAGTACTCACAGAACACGTGCATTCACAGTACTCGGGTACTCACAGCACACGTACACTCACAGCACATGTGCACTCACAGCACTCGGGTACTCACAACATTCAGGTACTCACAGCACTCGGATACTCACAGCACACAAGGACTCACAGAACACGTGCACTCACACACTCACAGCACCGGGGTACTCATAGCACTCAGGTACTCACAGCACACGTGCACTCACAGCAATCAGGTACTCACAGCACACATGCACTAACAACAATCAGGTACTCACAGCACATTTGCACTCACAGCACTCGGGTACTCACAGCACACATGCACTCACAGCACTCGGGTACTCACATACACAGGTACTCACAATACTCGGGTGCTCACACTACTCCGGTACTCACATACACAGGTACTCACAATACACTGGTACTTACAAACACAGGTAAACACACGAGTGCTCACAATACACAGGTACTCTCAATACACAGGTACTTTCAATACACAGGTACTCAGGCACTCACAATACAAAGGTATTCACAGTATACAGTGTAGCACCACCCCCGAAGGAGCTGCTTGGTGAATTTGGATTCTTTGATCTCTGCCTCAACTCCAAGAATGACCTCAGCCCCTCTGGCACACCTGGTTAAATAAAATTACTGCAAACACATTTAAGGACACACATGGATAATACTGTTATCCTGGCTGTGGATTATCACCAAAAACAGACACACACCTGGTAGTGATAAACAAATTGAAAGTATTATCTTGGTTTAAAGCATATGGAAGTTTACAACATTGTTAAACCTTTCTGCAAAGAATTAATACATTACAAAAGACAACCTTCAGTACTTAGCAACTGTAAAGTTATAAAAGGGCAGTAATCTATATGCCCATAACACAGATGCTGAGAGGGAGGAATGAAGATTTGTCAACTTCTCAGCTCCTTCTGGGCCACAAGCACCATTGAAAGTAACAACAAAAAAAGAAGAAATGGGTTAACAGGTACAGTAAGCACAATTCTGTAAGGGGGGTCCTGAGTTGAAGAGTATTAGTATCTTCTGCTAGCAAATGTTGGGGTCCTTTAAAAAGAGAATAGGTTTAATCAAGAAAAGTGAGACAGTAATCCTCTAGGAAATCCCCTTAGGTAATGGTTGGTGAGAACAGAATAGCTAAAAGTGGTAGCTCCAAACAAGCATCCTCTGACACTAGAAAAGGGAATGGGTGTCTGCAGGCAGTGTTTGTACTGTGATAAAAAGGACGTTTTGAGTTTTCACCTGCTCACCAATCCTCTGACAGGATGGAAATTCCAAATACTGGTTCAGGCTCCTAGCAGTGTTGTAAGGGATTGGATCACCTCCTGTCAGCCGATCAGAATGGCTGGTAGCTAAACTGGCAAGGTCACTGGACAGTGGCCGACTGAACACCTGGATGGATATTGCGATCCCTGAAGCGGTGTGATTGTCTCTGCTGGGCAGCGCTGGGTTGCTGAGCAGGGTGCCTGGGCTGAACAGTGGTGAACCGCGTAGTTGTCACTGTTCCTGGCTCTCCTCAGCCCCCTGTCAGCACTCTCACAGTAGTCTCCGGAAAAGCGTGGCTAGCAGGTGCTGCTAGACAGTGTGGCTCTTTCTTCTTCTTCTTTCTTCTTCTTTCCTGAAGCAGTGTGATTGTCTCTGCTGGGCAGCGCTGGGTTGCTGAGCAGGGTGCCTGGGCTGAACGGAGGTGAACCGCGTAGTTGTCACTGTTCCTGGCTCTCCTCAGCCCCCTGTCAGCACTCTCACAGTAGTCTCCGGAAAAGCGTGGCTAGCAGGTGCTGCTAGACAGTGTAGCTCTTTCTTCTTCTTCTTTCAGATGGAGTTTCACCACACAGTCCTGTCACCTCTCTTCAGTCTCCTGTCAGCACTCTGTAGTGCTGTGTGAAAAACCTGTCTCTCTTTCCATCACCTCAGTACTTCCCTCTCTTCCATCACCTCAGCACTTCCTAAAACTCCCCTTTTTTTCAGTTTGCTCTGTGTCTCACAATACACAAGTACTCATATACACTGTCAGTCAGTTTTTATTATACAGTGGGGCCGGAAAGTATTCAGACCCCCTTAAATTTTTCACTCTTTGTATTGCAACCATTTGCTAAAATCATTTAAGTTCATTTATTTTCCTCATTAATGTACACACAAAAACCAGGTACTGGTTTTTGTGCACCCCATATTGACAGAGAAACACACAATTGTTGACATTTTTGCAAATTCATTAAAAAAGAAAAACTGAAATATCACATGATCCTAAGTATTCAGACCCTTTGCTCAGTATTTAGTAGAAGCACCCTTTTGATCTAATGCAGCCACGAGTCTTTTTGGGAAAGATAAAACAAGTTTTTCACACCTGGATTTGGGGATCCTCTGCCATTCCTCCTTGCAGATCCTCTCCAGTTCTGTCAGGTTGGATGGTAAGTGTTGGTGGACAGCCATTTTTAGGTCTCTCCAGAGATGCTCAATTGGGTTTAAGTCAGGGCTCTGGCTGGGCCATTCAAGAACAGTCACGGAGTTGTTGTGAAGCCACTCCTTTGTTATTTTAGCTGTGTGCTTAGGGTCATTGTCTTGTTGGAAGGTAAACCTTTGGTCTGAGGTCCTGAGCACTCTGGAGAAGGTCTTCGTCCAGGATATCCCTGTACTTGGTCGCATTCATCTTTCCCTCGATTGCAACCAGTCGTCCTGTCCCTGCAGCTAAAAAACACCCCCCACAGCATGATGCTGCCACCACCATGCTTCACTGTTGGGACTGTATTGGACAGGTGATGAGCAGTACCTGGTTTTCTCCACACATACCACTTAGAATTAAGGCCAAAAAGTTCTATCTTGGTCTCACCATCTTAGATTCCTAAGGTGTTTTTTTAGCAAACTCCATGCGGGCTTGCATGTATCTTGCACCGAGGAGAGGCTTCCGTCGGGCCACTCTGCCATAAAGCCCCGACTGGTGGAGGGCTGCAGTGATGGTTAACTTTCTACAACTTTCTCCCATCTCCCGACTGCATCTCTGGAGCTCAGCCACAGTGATCTTTGAGTTTTCTTTACCTTTCTCACCAAGGCTCTTCTCCCTCGATAGCTCAGTTTGGCCGGATGGCCAGCTCTAGGAAGGGTTCTGGTCATCCCAAATATCGTCCATTTAAGGATTATGGAGGCCACTGTGCTCTTAGTAAACTTAAGTGCAGCAGAATTTTTTTGTAACCTTGGCCAGATCTGTGCCTTGCCACATTTCTGTCTCTGAGCTCTTCAGGCAGTTCCTTTGACTTCATTATTCTCATTTGCTCTGACATGCACTGTGAGCTGTAAGGTCCTATATAGACAGGTGTGTGGCTTTCCTAATCAAGTCCAATCGGTATAATCAAACACAGCTGGACTCAAATGAAGGTGTAGAACCATCTCAAGGATGATCAGAAGAAATGGACAGCACCTGAGTTAAATATATGAGTGTCACAGCAAAGGGTCTGAATACTCAGGACCATGTGATATTTCAGTTTTTCTTTTTTAATAAATCTGCAAAAATGTCAACAATTCTGTGTTTTTCTGTTAATATGGGGTGCTGTGTGTACATTAATGAGGAAAAAAAATGAACTTAAATGATTTTAGCAAATGGCTGCAATACAACAAAGAGTAAAAAATTTAGGGGGGTCTGAATACTTTCTGTCCCCACTGTATGTGTTTCTGTGTCACCCTGCACAGCCACCCCTTGTAATCTGACACTAGCAGTCGGTAACCTTCAGTCTGGCTGCTTCTCGAATCCATCTGTCACACTCTCTCCTCCGGTCTGCAGTTCACTTACCCGCCTCCTCCTCCCCCTGTCAGCCTTCCACCTCCCGGTCTCACTGGATTTACTCCTGCCTCCTCTGTCCGCGACTGTGGGTTACTGTGTGTACTGTCCCCGGGTCACTGGCTCTCGGTCACAATGGGGTGGGGGAAGAATGGTCCTCTGCTCTCACACTCCCGCACTCCCTCTCACGCCATGCTGTCACAGCGCCTGAAACTCCTGCACTTCTGCGCCAAAAAAACTTAACGCAACAGCACACCCTAGCTGTTCACGCAATGAGTTAATAGTCATGTTATTCCTTGTAGAGAATGGATTTGCTGCCTTCATAACCATGTTACTGTTACCCAGATGTTCTTTTATTTGAACATTGGTAATAAGCTCTGCATGGTTTGAGATTACCAGGTCCAGCAGAGCATCATTCCTAGTTGGAGCCTCTATGAATTGTACCATAAAATTGTCTTGTAATAGGTTTATACATTTTTGCCCTTTAACTGTCCCAGCAGTGCCATTACTCCAGTCAAATTTTGGGTAGTTAAAATCCCCCATTATTATCACTGTCTCAGCCCTTGCAGCCCTTTCTATCTGTGCAAGGAGCTGAGTCTCCACCTCCTTATTAACGCATCCACAAAAAACATCTACTGTGGATGTGAATAAAGAAACAGACGGAATGCCCCGTACACACGAGCAGATTTTCTGCTCAAGCTTGGCTTGCATACACACGGTCACACAAAAGTTCTCTGAACTTTTGACCGTCAAGAACGCGGTGATGTACAACTCTACGACGAGCTGAGAAAATGAAGTTCAATGCTTCCAAGCATGCATCGAATTGTTTCCGAGCATGCGTAGGAATTTTGAGCATCAGAATTTGTACAGACGATCGGAATTTCCAGTTGGAACTTTTTCCGACCGAAAAAAAGCGAACCTGCTATCAATCTTTTGCTGGCTAGAATTCCGCCAGCAAAAGTCCGATGGAGCATACACACGGTCGGAATTTCCGACCAAAAGCTCACATTGGACTTTTGCTGGGGGAATTTCCGATCGTGTGTACGGGGCAGAAGTTTTCCCAAATTTTTGGATGCTGTATGATTAATGCTGAAATTTACCCTTGTGTTGTAATCATCTGATATTTGCTGCACTTCTTCATAAATATACACTGTGTATAAAAATAAAGTGCTAACATGCTATATCAATCACTTATATATATATATATATATATATATATATATATATATATACATATATATATATATATATATATATATATATATATATATATACATATATATATATATATATATATACATATATATACATATATATATATATATATACATATATACATATATATATATATACATATATACATATATATATATATATATATATATATATATATATATATACTGTATTTATTGGCGTATAACACTCACTTTTTCACCATGAAAATCGGGTGCAAATAGCGTGTGCGTGTTATACGCCAATACTTCAATTTTAGCTGCCTCGAAGGGGACAGGGGAGGGGTGCGCCGTCAAGTTACATACAGTGAGAATCCTCTGTTTACTTGGCGGCATCTGTAATAAGAAGTCCCATCTCCTGGGCCGCCATTGGACTACTGTTAGGTCTATCATAGGAGATTCTCACTGTATGTAATCTGTCGGCGTTCGTCCCGCCCCCCTCCCTGTCTCCTCTACGCTGCAGATGGGCATCAATCAGTCTGCACTGATGGCATTGGCGAGGTTGCTGCATTGAAGGTAATGGTGAGGCTGCTGCATTGATGGCAATGGTGAGGCTGCTGCATTGATGGCAATGGTGAGGCTGCTGCATTGATGGCAATGGTGAGGCTGCTGCATTGATGGCAATGGTGAGGCTGCTACATTGATGGCAATGGTGAGGTTGCTGCATTGATGGCACTTGTGAGGCTGCAGATGGGCACTGATGGCAATGGTGAGGCTGCAGATGGGCACTGACCCTTATTTTGCTTCAAAGTTCCTTATTTAAAATTCAATTTTTTTTCCTGAAACTTCCCTCTTAAAATGAATGTGCGTGTTATACGCCTGTGCATGTTATACGCCGATAAATACGGTATATTTTTCAGCAATACATGTATTGTATACAATGCTAATACACATGCAAAAATTAAAATGTAAATCCAGTCCTTAGATGCCAAAACAAATATGTTCCCAGTGAAAGTAGTGCAAGAAAAGTTAATCAAAATAACCAAAAATATAAGTGTTTCGTGCTAGTGCAATGCCACTGCAAAACCAAACGTGTGCTCCCACCAGGGTACACATTCACCCGTGAATATGGACCCCCCAGCTTATGCCGAGGTGGGTCTGCAAGGCTTATGTGGATATGTGTCCACCCAATGACATGGAATCCCTCTCATGGAAAAGAAACAATATCGCAAATGGGCAAAGCGTGATACTGTCTATTAAAATTCACTTTAAAGTATACAAAATGTCACTCACATATTGCAGTGCCCTGTCCTGGCACTGGGAAGGATCTGCCAGCTGTATGTTAAGTGTGCACCGCTGCTCCGCGACTCCCTGGAGTCATTGCATGTTCCACACGACGGAAGTGACGTCAAAACATGATCTGTATGCCCGCCGCTACACGTTTAAACATCCAGATGTTATCAGGACCCATGGATCCACCCCTGCATGCAGGGACTAGAGCTGTGAACTCTACACTGTGTGAGTCAATAGAAACACAACCCCATAGCCTGGGATTGCAGGGCACTCCCTGCTCTTGCCTCGTTCTTCAAGCTAACAGACGGAAGACTGTGCTATCCACTACTAACTCTTTCTTCTGAAGACCGGAATCAAGCAACCGGAAGTGCACCATCGTGTCCCCGGAGTGGGGTTTCTATACAGAGCTGTTACTACATGTTGTATGTAAGTGTTTAAAATATAAGTTTAAATAAACATATTTGTGGATGTACACTATTGGGAGCATTTTGCCTCTTCCTTTCTCTTTTTGTCATTAGAGTTGGGCAAACAGTTCAAGCCCGAACATCACCTGTTCGCTCGTTTGGCAAACACCTGAATTTGAGGGGCGCTCGACAGGATGTTTTCCAGCCGAGCGCCCCACAAAGCACTACGCACGGCATGCCTTTTATGGCCCTAATTGAATGAAGCAATGCACCTGACTGCTAGTCAGGTGCAAGGATTTGCCCAATTAGGGCAGAGAGCACAGTCAGAGCCATGACTGGACAAAGTCATGATAATTTTGCCCGAGCATGGCTCAGTGTTCATAGTCCCACGCCCCACTATAAATAATTCCTTCCCACAAGAACCTTTTGCAGTGTGTTGTTGGAGTGGAGATAGATAGGGTAGGGCTCTGTTTGCTACTAGCGAGTTAGTGTGTTATTGTGACTCTGAGTGTAGAGCGTCAGTGTAGTGTAAGTATAGTGTGTCAGTATAGTGTGAGTATACAGTAGTGTAGTGTCATTGTAGTATGTTAGTGTAGGGCAGTGTTTACACACAGCTGTATAAAGTGCTTAAACCCCCCCCCTTTTTTTTTTCTTGGCGTTGCAGATGTTATCATGTCACTATGAGGGGGCCAGCAGCGTCTGCTAATACACATGCAAAAATTAAAATGTAAATCCAGTCCTTAGATGCCAAAACAAATATGTTCCCAGTGAAAGTAGTGCAAGAAAAGTTAATCAAAATAACCAAAAATATAAGTGTTTCGTGCTAGTGCAATGCCACTGTAAAACCAAACATGTGTGCTCCCACTAGGGTACGCATTCACCCGTGAATATGGACCCCCCGGCTTATGCCGAGGTGGGTCTGCAAGGCTTATGTGGATATGTGTCCACCCGATGACATGGAATCCCTCTCATGGAAAAGAAACAATATCGCAAATGGGCAAAGCGTGATACTGTCTATTAAAATTCACTTTAAAGTATACAAAATGTCACTCACATATTGCAGTGCCCTGTCCTGGCACTGGGAAGGATCTGCCAGCTGTATGTTAAGTGTGCACCGCTGCTCCGCGACTCCCTGGAGTCAGTGCATGTTCCACACGACGGAAGTGACGTCAAAACATGATCTGTATGCCCGCCGCTACACGTTTAAACATCCAGATGTTATCAGGACCCATGGATCCACCCCTGGACTAGAGCTGTGAACTCTACACTGTGTGAGTCAATAGAAACACAACCCCATAGCCTGGGATTGCAGGGCACTCCCTGCTCTTGCCTCGTTCTTCAAGCTAACAGACGGAAGACTGTGCTATCCACTACTAACTCTTTCTTCTGAAGACCGGAATCAAGCAACCGGAAGTGCACCATCGTGTCCCCGGAGTGGGGTTTCTATACAGAGCTGTTACTACATGTTGTATGTAAGCGTTTAAAATATAAGTTTAAATAAACATATTTGTGGATGTACACTATTGGGAGCATTTTGCCTCTTCCTTTCTCCTTTTGTCATTAGAGTTGGGCAAACAGTTCGAGCCCGAACATCACCTGTTCGCTCGTTTGGCAAACACCTGAATTTGAGGGGCGCTCGACAGGATGTTTGCCAGCCGAGCGCCCCACAAAGCACTACGCACGGCATGCCTTTTATGGCCCTAATTGAATGAAGCAATGCACCTGACCGCTAGTCAGGTGCAAGGATTTGCCCAATTAGGGCAGAGAGCACAGTCAGAGCCATGACTGGACAAAGTCATGATAATTTTGCCCGAGCATGGCTCAGTGTTCATAGTCCCACGCCCCACTATAAATAATTCCTTCCCACAAGAACCTTTTGCAGCGTGTTGTTGGAGTGGAGATAGATAGGGTAGGGCTCTGTTTGCTACTAGCGAGTTAGTGTGTTATTGTGACTCTGAGTGTAGAGCGTCAGTGTAGTGTAAGTATAGTGTGTCAGTATAGTGTGAGTATACAGTAGTGTAGTGTCATTGTAGTATGTTAGTGTAGGGCAGTGTTTACACACAGCTGTATAAAGTGCTTAAACCCCCCCCCCCCTTTTTTTTTCTTGGCGTTGCAGATGTTATCATGTCACTATGAGGGGGCCAGCAGCATCTGTGTCCACAGGCAAAGGTGGACGTTGTCTGTCCCCCGACAGGGCATGTTTTTCTCTGTTTAATGATGTTGCCCATGCTATCCAGCCACAGTATGCAGAGTAGGTGGTGGCTTACTAAACCATCTTCATCCTCTGTCACCTAAGCTGACACTAGTTCACAGTCAACTGCAGCTACCAGAGCAGCCTATTCTGCCTCCTTGTCCACAGCTACTCCTGCCATAGCCCCATCATCATGTACGGTGGAGTCAGCTGAATTAATTGAAAACAGTGTCAGTCCTGTGCCCTCCAACAGTAACTGTGAGGAGTTACAGGCTGCAGGCACGACCAACACTCAAGGCCCAATTTTTCCACACCTGTGTAACATTTTTAAGAGCAGAACCCAGTCCTGTGTTTGCCAAGGATAACTGTGAAGGATTATGGAGTGAAGGCACCACCAACACCCAATGCCCATTTTTCCACACCTGTTACTCTTATCCAAAGCCTGCGAAAAAGACACCAGACTTTATGTAAAAAAAAAAAAATTGTTAATTTTGGCCTGAGTGTAGTATAATTGCTCACACTTGCCACAAGCGTAAACTGAAACAGTGACTGCTTACATCAAAAAGTGCATAGATGATGTGACAGTCACCAAGATTATCACCACACGTGCCAACCAGAAGCCATGGATGACAGCAGAGGTTTGTGGGCTGCTAAAGACCATAGATGAGGCATTCAGATCAGGAGATAAACCAGCTCTCAAAACAGCAAGAGCCAATCTGTCTCACGGCATCAAGAAGGCAAAACAACAATATGCTCAAAAAATCAATAAACACTTTAGCGACAGCAAAGATACCCTGGCCCTGTGGCAAGCCATTTATACCACTACTGACTACAAGCACCTGCCACAGGCCAGTGACAATGACATTTTCCTCCCAGATGCACTCAACCACTTTTATGCATGATTTGAGATGCAAAACCAAACACCTGCAAAAAAACTATCCAGCTGACGTAAGGAAGACCCTGTCCAGGATCAACCCACAAAAAAGGCTACTGGCCCTGATGTCATACCTGAACGTGTACTGAGAGACTGTGCTGCATAGCTGACAGATGTCCTTACAGATATCATCAACATTTCGCTAAGCCAGGCAGTTGTCCCTACAACCAAAAAGAAGGGGGGCTTAATGAGCTACACCTCCGTACAATGTGTGAGGGGAAATTACTTCCAGTTAAACCCACAGCTGGGACACCCATCTACCTTCAATTAAGAACTACTAACTCCTCTAGGCTATAAGCAGCATATAATAAAAGGACAAAAAACTCCTCAAGAGACTCATCAATGAGGAGTAAGCGGGTTTAAGAAAAAGTGCAGACTTCCGGTTCCGGCGCCACATGAGGAGGAGGTAGCAAGCTCCAGCTCCCACAGCGCTCCTCAATAATCTGCCTTCTAAGCCAGCTACAGCTCTGAGGAGACCCCCCCCCGCACTACTGACACTCAGCGGGCTCCCATGGATCGCTTTGTGGAGCGATCGTACGCCCGGGCGATGACATCCACGATCCCCACCGGAGGAGACACAGCGGCGGATACAGCCAAGATGGCGGCCGCTCCAGCAGCCACAGCTCCCCTCAGCTCCAGACATGACAGGTATGGACCCTACCTCCCCTGCTGGAATAGCACAAGCAGTAGTTACACTGCTGGGCCCCACTCTTACAGCTACTGTTGATGCAGCAGTCCATAGAGGGTTAGAGCAGCTGCACATTGAATTACAAGCACAGGCACAGAGAATTAATCAGGTAGAGGATAGGATATCCTCCCTGGAAGATGAACTCACAGCCTCATCTGCAGCAGTGGCACGTCTCACAGCTACTAACAGGGACATTTGGGACAAACTCGACGATCTCGAAAATCGTTCGAGGAGAAATAATTTACGCATCATTGGTTTGCCTGAATCTATAACCACACCACAGCTAACAAACATATGCGCGAAAATCATCCCAGAACAACTGGGCCTTCGCATACCCTGCACTATTGAACGCGCGCACCGCATAGGCCAATTCTCAGAAGCCCGCGCCAAACCCCGCCACGTCATCGTCAAGTACCTCAATTACGCGGACAAGAACGCCATAATGCAAAAGTTTTGCAGTTCACGTTCCTTAATGGTCGATGGCGCTAAACTCCTTCTTTTTGCAGATTACTCCATGGAGGTGATGAAACAACGTAAAGCGTTTTCACCGATCTGCTCCACCCTTCATCATAACCAAATCCGGTTCTCCTTAGCCTACCCAGCTGTCCTCCGCATCCAAACTCGTGAAGGGGAACACCTCACGTTCCATACACCTGAAGAGGCGGAACATTACCTCACCACCCGTGGAAACGAAATGGAGCACAGCAACTTTGAAAAAAACCCACTATCATCATCGCCATCGGCAACAAAGGCACCACCCAGGCACCAACGCAGTCCCACTAAACCCCCATACAAGCGCAGCCGCTTCATCAACCAGGAAGATCGATCTCAAATTCGCTGAAGGACTCCAGGAACTCTAAATAACCAATCGTGCTCGCACGGATGGGTAATATTACCCCCCCTCTACCTCTAACCTGGTTTCTCCCTATTGTATTTGTTAGCCTGTTTATTCGTACAGGTACATACGGTTGCATTTAATCATTAGCTCAAGGTCTGGTTGTAATGCTTCTCAACCTGATTTATAACCCCCCCAACTTCCACTTTTTGTATGCCCAAAGGGCCAACCTACTAACTTAGGTGATGATTACGGCTGTTAACCATTCACCGGTCGGACCCTTGGACTAAGGCCCCTTTTATTTTTATTTTTTCTTCACCGAGCCTATTTTACGGCACGGATACAAGCGGCCATTTCCCTGACCCTCCTTCCCTGTCTAACCCCTTCCACCAACCCCTACTTACCCCCCCTCCCTCCCCTCCTTCCCCCCCTTCCTTCCCCCCCTTCCTTCCCCCCCTTCTCACCTCTATTCCTTCCTTCCCCCACTCCTCTTAGCCAAAATCATGCTCTTATTTGAGGAGCTAGCGGGTTGCTGAGAGGCATTATGACTAGTGGAAACCCATGTGGAAAAAAGTGAAGTACACTGTTTGTAGTTTGTTTTGTTTTAACCGAAACGTTTTTTTAATACAGCTCATTTCTCATTTATTAATAGCTATGCAATTCATGTTTGCCTTCTTAGTACCTTTCCTTGTATGTAACCTACAATATTCGGGTGATTCCAGTACGGTTTACACTGTACTTATCAGGTGCCTTTCGGGCAAGCCTCCCACTCATTATCTTTATTATCTCCAGTTATGTCTCTCTCGGCTGACGGGAATCACCTGAAATTTATCTCGTGGAATGTTAAGGGGCTCCGATCCCCAAATAAACGTATGTCCATTCTCAGACACTTGCGACGTCTCCGGGCAGATGTGGCTCTATTGCAGGAGACACACCTGTCCGCAGATGACTTAGCACGCCTCAAGAAAATGTGGGTGGGATCTGTATACGGATCCCCTGCCATGGGCCGTAAAGCTGGTGTAGCTATTCTAATACATAAAAACCTACGTCACTCCATCAGAGAGGTCAGGGCTGACTCACTAGGCCGCAAACTAACTTTACATATGACTATAGGAGACAAAGCGGTGGCTGTCACCAATATTTATGCCCCCAACTCCCCAGACGTTTCCTTCCTCCAAGACATGGTACAATGGGTTCTTACTGCCCCTGAGGTTTTACATTTAGTAGGCGGAGACTTTAACGCTGTCATGTCTACACTGGCAGATCGCACATATCGCCCTTCACAAAGGACACGTGCCGACTCCTCCATGGCACCAGTCGCTACCCCCTTAGCGCACTCCATTGACTCTATGCATTTTCTTGACATCTGGCGCCTGAGCCACTCTACGGACAGAGAGTACACTTTTTTTTCGCCCCCACATAATACCTTCTCTCGCATAGATTACTTTTTCGCCTCCCCAACCCTAGTCTCTGTATTAAACACCCCAGACATCTATGACGCCAGAATCTCAGATCACAGCCCCATTGCAGTTCATATGACACAGACCACGACCTCAACTCCTTCCCCTACATGGCGTTTCCCTTCATATTTAGCGGATAATGAAGACTTCCGACACGTACTGCACCAAACATGGGAAGAATATATCTCCACAAATGGAGCACATATATCTGACCCAAACCTCTTCTGGGAAGCGGGCAAAGCCTTCCTGCGGGGTAAAATCATCTCATACACCGTTCAATTTAAAAAGCACACCCGACAACAATATATGAAAGCAAGTGAAGACTTACGTGCAGCCCATGAAAAACTGACACTGAATCGCACTCTAGCTAACATACAGGAATGGAGGCAAGCCAAGGGCGCCTTTGATCTCTGGGCAGAGCATCACGAAGCTGCTAAAACTTCATATTCTACTCTGCACTTTCACAGGTTTGGCAACAAGGCAGGCAGATTGCTTGCTAGATTATGTTCGGGACCAAGACGTCCTACACATATCCCAACCTTGAAAAATGCCTCCGGCTCGTTAGTTGCTTCGCCTGCCGAAGTCAGCAAACTACTTGCAGACTACTATACAGATTTGTACCGAGCAGACCCAGCAGATCAAACTGCCACGGAAGCTCTATTAGCCAAGATTCCTCTGCCCAGACTTCAAACGACGCAACTGGAGGCACTAAACGCACCTATCACTCTAGAAGACATACAACACACGATCGAATCTATGGCCTCTGCCAAAGCCCCAGGTCCCGACGGATTCACTGCTGAATTCTTCAAACTCACAACTGACTTTATCCCGCACACCCTTAAGCATGTCTATGCAGCCATGTGGGATGGAGGTCCATACCTCCCCACAGGAACACAGGCCCATATCAAATTAATTTCCAAAAAGGGGAAAGATCCTCTACTCCCAGGCTCCTACCGTCCAATTTCATTAATAAATGTGGATGTAAAAATCCTATCTAAAATAGTAGCGTCACGCTTAGCTCTCCTGCTCCCGTCCCTACTACAACCAGCCCAATCTGGATTTGTCTCAGGACGATCAGCTACACTAAACATCCGTAAGGTCTTAATGGCTCTAGAATATGCTAAAACCCACCCCGACCAAGACATTGCAATTATGTCCCTAGACGCAGAAAAAGCCTTTGACAACATTGGTTTCTCATGGCTATTCACGGTAATGGAGAAATTCGGCTTTTCTGGACAAATCACAAAATTCTTATCAACAATGTATGCCTCCCCAACGGCGCGCCTTGTCACTCCAGACTTTATATCAGACACCATCCCTTTAGCGAAGGGAACGCGACAGGGATGCCCGCTATCCCCGTTATTATTCAACATCGCGATTGAACCCCTGTCTAGAATCCTCAACTCAACCGAGGGAGTTAGTGGCATCACTATGGGCAACCAAACACTTCGCTCTGCGCTATTTGCGGACAATATTTTATTGTTTTCCACTGACCCCGTATCAGATTTTGACAGACTGAAACAACTCTTTGCGGCCTTCCGAATCTGCTCTGGCTTTCGAATAAACTTTGATAAGAGTGAAATCTTAGCTTTGCACCCACGCCTCTCTACTAAATGGGCACACATGTCCCCGCTAGCCATTGCATCTCAATATATTACATACTTGGGCATAAACATAGGGCGTGACCCATACTCATTATATGTACTCAACTACCCTCCCTTGGTTGCCAAAATAATCAGGGAATTGGAGGCTTGGGGTGCCCTTCCCCTCTCGCTCTTTGGGAGATGCCACCTCTTTAAAATGATCTCATTTGCACGTCTGCTGTATCCCATGCAGACCATACCTTTATTACTGAGGCACTCAGATGTACAAAAACTTCAGAAGGCACTGACAGCTTTCCTATGGTCGGGCAAAAAACCGCGCATTGCGCTTCAAAAATTATGTCTCCCGAAGGGCGAGGGGGGGGCAGGGCTCCCTAACATTCGTTTCTATAACTTAGCTTGCTTACTCAGACAGGGCCTAGATTGGTTAACGGGAGGTTCCAAATACTCCAACCACGACCTGGAAGATTCTATGGCTCACCCTTACAATCTTATAGGCATCCTCCACTCTAATCCTAACCACTTGCCTTGCCACCTCAAAACTAGCATACTTTTCAGAGACACTGTCATCGCATGGAGAGAGGTCAGAAAACTACTTGGACTCCCCTCTAGCATTTCTAAATACCTGACAATACAAGGTAACCCCATGTTCATACCTTCTACTCTACATAAAGCCTATACCCAATGGCAATCCAGAGGCCTCACAAAGATAATTTCAATGTACCAAGACAAGCCATGTTCATTCAAGCCGTACCAAACCTTGATGCGAGAATTCTCCCTGCCGACAACTCACGGCTTCTACTATCACCAACTTACGGATTTTCTGAGAACATGTTGTGCTCCTGATTCGGACCCCTTTAAGCCATCCTTCATTGACAACATAATACAAAGCAAAGAGTACTCTATCTCCACCATCTACTCCCATCTCATTCAACACCAATCGCGGAAGTATCGCCTTGCACCCTTCCAAAAATGGTCTCATCTCCTGGGGGATGAAGACCTACCCGACAAAATCCTTGACGGATATAGGCTCATGCGTAAGCTTACAATATCTGAGACCTGGCGTGAGACCCAATTTAAGATCATCCACAGAGCATACTTCCCTTTCCGTTTTAACAAAGAAGACCCGTCTCAAGCCCTGTGCCCATGGTGCTCTCTGCCACGACCCACACTGCTACACAGGCTCTGGGAGTGTCCTGTTGTTACCAACTATTGGAATGATGTGGTTGCCTACATCAACAAAATCAGTCATACCAACCTACACAGAGACTGCCTACTATGCCTATTCAGCATTACGCCTTCAGCTTCCTCCTCGTCTTCACTGGACTTTCCTAACATACCACACTGGGCTCATATCTGTCTTCTTGTAGCCCGCAGGAAGATCATGTCCCACTGGATCATGACATCACCGCCTAGCCTACCTGCGGTTATAAAAGCTTTGACATCATTATTTTACTTGGAAAGATTGGATCTCATCACGTCAAACCTCCGATTTACCCCACGATTTTTCAAACGCTGGAGAAGGTTTCTAGAAGCCACATTTCCTCAACGGACTATCCAAGACATAATGCATCCATTTCGTTACACAGAGTGGTACCTGACGAGAGATATTTCTAACTCACTTGGAAAACTTAAACTACCTCCAGTGTCTGACCCTTCTTCATTCAAACCACCTTAAACTGTTTAAGCCGTTTACATTCGCCTACAGCTCCTTAGCATCCACCAACTTCATATACTCAGCCATGGGACTTTCCCCACCTGAACAAATTGTTTTAACCAAACCATGTTGTAGGTTATTTAGTTAGACATGTTTAAAAGTTGCCTCCATTCCCTAAAGGTACAAAAATTTACGATAGACTAGATTTGGCAATTTCCTGCCTAACGTTAGCGATGGGCCGGCAAAACTGAATTGCATTCTCCCTTCCCCCTTCATTCCCCTTTCCCTCTCCCCCGTCTTCCCTATAATTGTCTTTAGGTATAACATCCAATATGTATCAAGAACAACTGTATATCTTTGCCTTATAATTGCATTGTAAAATGTTTTTTATGGAAATACTTTGAAAAAATCAATAAATATTTTTCAAAAAAAAAAAAAGAAAAAGTGCAAATTGCTTTATTACATAATCATACATAAAACCATAGTTACCTTCACCATTTCATAGTAAATTTTGACAACGTTGTCAGTAACAGACTTACAACCACCGTGCTCAAGCCTTCATGCTCACACACTAACACACATAAGGTATCTAATAAAGGAAATATCGCTGATAGATGAAAAATTCACAGCCAGTACCAGGTATAGTTTGGCACTAGGACAGTGAATCTGTCAGTATATTGATAACACAGTCCAGAAATCAGAAATGTAGTTATTCAGCAACTTAGGGGAAGTGTGTGTAAAAAAGAAGGCACGTTACTGAAGCAGGTAAAAGTTACTGGGTTAGATCCTCGGCCAGGTTTCAATGAAGATCACATTGAAGGCAGCAAACTCAGTGCAAAATAGATGGAAAATCAAGCTGGTACATACCAAAGCAGACAGACAGTGGATTTTCGCGAATGGAAGTAATATGTCACCGGGAGATGGGGTGGTGTTGGATATAAGCAGGTACAGGTAGATAGTCCAATAAATCTCACCAGTCCCCGATAGCACCCAAAGATCCACAGTTAACTCCGGGATCTGTCCTCACAGCACAACAGTCACCGTGTCCACACTCCTCCTGTCATGCCAGCTGAAACCCCTGCTTGGTAGTTAGAGCATATAAGGCAAGTCAAGTGGCCGTAGTCTAGATCAAAGCATCACACCCTCTGTGATGATAATGTCACGCTGACATATTTCACTAGTCAAGCTAGTTTCTTCAGCTTGGTTGTCACTAAAAGTCTTAAATCCACCACCATATTTCCAGTTCCAAAGAAGACACCTGTGTCCTGTTTGAATGACTATTGACCCATAGCACTAAGTCCAATAATGATGAAGTGCTTTGAGAGATTAGTTATGCATCACAGTTTGCATACTGTCCAAACTGTTCCATGGATGATGCAGTATCCTCTACCCTCCACCTAGCCCTTACCCATCTAGAACAGAAAGACTATTATGTTAGAATGCTGTTCATCAACTTCAGCTCAGCATTTAATACAATAATTCCTCAGCAACTTACCACTAAATTGAACTCACTGGGTCTCCACCTGCCTCTCTGTAATTAGATCCTGGACATTTATAACCAGAAGACCTCAGTCAGACCGTGTCGGCTGCAGCACCTCGAGCACTACCACACTGAGCACGGGTGCCCCACAGGGATGTGTGCTCAGCCCGCTGCTCTTCACACTGCTGACCCACAACTGTACTGCCAAGTTCAGCTCCAACCATATCATCAAGTTTGCGGATGACACAACTGTGGTAGGTCTCATTAGCAACAATGATGAAACACTCTACAGTGAGGAAGTGGCACAATTGGTTAAATGGTGTAGTACAAACAAGCTGTCCCTTAATGTAAGCAAAATAAAAAGAAAGTTGTGATGGATTTCAAGAGAAACTCTGTTGATCACCCCCCACTGACCATCGACAGCTCGACTGCAGAGTGTCAGCAGTACTAAATTCCTGGGAGTGCACATCTCAAGAGGATCTTACCTGGATTACCAGCATCACGTCACTAACCAAGAAAGCACAACAGCGCCTATATTTTCTCCGCCGCCTTAAAAGAGCCAGTCTCCCTCCACCCATCCTTACTACATTCTATAGGGGAACCATTGAGAGCGTGCTGACCAGCTGCATCATTGTCTGGTATGGGAACTGGAGTTCTGCTGACCGCAAGACCCTGCAGCGGCTAGTGAAGACAGCTGAAAAGATTATTGGTGTCCCTCTCCCCTCCATACTGGACATTTTCTATACACAATGCTCTAGCAAAGCTACCAGTATTCCGAAGGATCCTACCCATCCCTCCCACAGTCTCTTCCAACTCTTGCCTTAAGTTGAAAGTTACCAGAGTATCAAAACCACCAGCCATTTACTCGCAGTATATGTACAGTTACATAGTTCCCAGATGTGTATAGGTTTATAATTTTTTATCTTAAGTTCTTCGCTGTGTTTTTGTATATTTATAATTATGTTTAATTAGTATGTAGTACCGTGGCCTGGTGAGATACGACATTTCGTTCTACCATATGTCCTCACGTGTAGTAGAATGACACTAGAGCGTGACTTGACTCGACAATTTGGCTTCTTCACATAAGGCTTGCTCACTGTGGTGCAAAACTTTGTTATTTCCATCTAAAGTCTGCCAAAGAGACACCAGAATTTATCCAAAAAATCTCTAACCTTGTTCCGAGTGCACTAAATTGTTGCCCTCATCATACAGACTTGCTCCCCAAGTCGTTGTTTACAAAATAAAGAAAGCTTGCAGGGAAAATCAATTTAAATGTCATTTTTTTTCTTTATATATGTCAGTTTTGCTGCAGCAGGTTCTATACATGGACTAAGGTGACCCCCGAGGCACTATATTTAAAGGATTTTTGTGCTAGAAAATTACCTAGAACCCTCAAACATTATATATATTTTTTTCTAACACCCTAGAGAATAAAATGGTGGTCGTTGCAATACTTTCTGTCACACCGTATCTGCGCAGTGGCCTTAGAAACACACTTTTAAAAAAAAAAAATACAGTTTTTTTAATTAAAAAATAAGACAACAGTAAAGTTAGCCCAGTTTTTTTATATTGTGAAAGATAATGTTATGCCAATAAAAATTGATACCCAACATGTCACGCTTCAAAATTGCGCCCGTTCGTGGAATGGCGACAAACTTTTACTCTTAAAAATCTCCATGGGCGAGGAGGTTGCATGTTTTGAGTTACAGACAAGGTCTAGGGGTAGAATTATTGATCTCGCTCTACTGATCGCGTTGATACCTCACATGTGTGGTTTGAACACCATTTTCATATGCGGGCGCTGCTCACATATGCATTCGCTTCTGCATGCGAGCTCGGTGGGACTGGGTCCATTTAAAAAATAAAATTATTATTATTTATTTTTTATTTTTACACTGTTCTTTAAAAAAAAAATATATGTCACTTTTATTCCTATTACAAGGAATGTAAATAGCCCTTGTAATAGAAAAAAGCATGACAGGACCTGTTAAATATGAGATCAGGGGTCAAAAAGACCTCAGATCTCATATTTACACAAAAATGCAATAAAAAACAAAATGTCATGTAAAAAATGTCATAATGCTTAACCACTTCCGGACTGGCTCATGCGATATACGTCGACACTATAAAGAGGGATATCGTTGTTATGGCAGCAGCTAGCTACAATAACCCCGGTATCGTATTCTTCAGTGAGCGGTCCGATTTCAGATAAAAGTGGTCCTTGTGGCGAATTCGCTGCAAGATCAATTTTATCGGCGACGGGAGAAGGCCCCCCTCCTGCCATTTTCCGTTGTCCTCTGCCGCTTACCGGAGCCGTCAGTAGCGGCAGAGGCGATCGGGTCCTCTCCCTGGCTTGATATGGAGACGAGTGAGGGGAAGATGGCCCCCACCTGACTCCATACCATTGCACAGCGGAAGTGATGTCAAAACATCACTTCCGCCCATAGCTTTTAAAGCAACATTTTTGCATGAGCCGGTCCGGAAGTGGTTAAGCTTCATTAAAAAAAAAAAGGTTTTTGCATTGCTACATGTCCTCCAGGGCAGTACGCAGGCCCCCATACCCTTTTTATGACCAATAACTTGCATATTAGTCTTCAAAATGGGCACTTTTGATTTTCCAAGTTTGGGTCCCATAGACTTTAATAGAGTTTGGAGTTCGGGTATAAACTTTTGCCATGTTCGAGAGTTCTGGCGCAAACCGAACCGGGGGGGGGGGTGTTCGGCCCAACTCTATTTGTCAAATATTTCTGACTGGATGAGACAGGTTACCAGTAAAAGGTGATACCAACTGTGACATTCTATGACAATAAGTGCACTGTGACCACTCTAATGCAGGGGGTCATAGCCCTCTGGTAAGCCTCCATGTTATTCACTGTTGTGACACAGACTGGCAATGAGGAGCACTATTGATGATTTCATACTGTTTTTTGCTGAATTTTGTTGCATTGACATTTGCTATAGCATAAGCACTGTGTATATAAATTATTTTGTTTTTGTCACTTATATCAACAGATATGGATTGTATTTTTGTGTTTCTTCATGTTTAGTTACTACATCACAGTTGTTTTGGATTAGTGTTGCACTTTTTCATTATTTTGACTTTATATTGGGTATCCACTATGTAAGCTGCTTTTCCTGTTTGCCTTGTCTTTCCATAAGTGCAGTTTCACAATTTTGCATGTGTGCGCATCCCCAGCTGCCGGCTCCACTGGAGGGTCTTACCCTCCGCCAAACTGCTAGTGTAAATGATCCCTTATGCCTCGTACACATTAGCGAAACTTCTGAAAGAAAGAGTCCGATGGGAGATTTTCATCATATATTCCGACTGTCTGTATGCCCCATCTGACTTTTTCTGTCGAAAATTCAGACTTAGATAGAGAACATGTTCTATATTTTTCCGACGGAACAAATTACTATTGGAAAAACTGCTCGTCTGTATGCTGTTCCGATGCACCAAAATCAACGCATGCTCTGAAGCAAGTACAAGATGGAAGCTATTGGCTCTTGAACTTCCGTTTTCTAGTCCCGTCGTACATGTTGTACGTCACCGCGTTCTGGACGGTTGGAATTTGGTGTGACCTTGTGTATGTAAGACAGCTTGAGCGGAATTCCGTTGGAACTCCGTCGGTAAAACCTTCAGAGTTTATTCCGACAGCAAAACCGGTCGTGTGTACAGGGCATTAGTGTTATCTCTCTCTCTCCTTTTGCGGGGTTTTAAGTGTTTGGGAGTCCCCTTTGTTATATAATTTAGTTTCGCAACAGCTGGAGGGCAGCCAGTTTGAGACCCTTGCTCTAGTGTCTGCTACTAGTAGTCGCAGTGTAGGAAAATTTACCTGACTCATGTCGAAGCCTGTGAGTCTTAATTGGGTGTCTGGAAGGTTGGAGAACCTTCTAGAACTATGGGGGTTAGGAGGAGCTGCCATGAATATTTATGGGGCCTGGACCAATCCCCAGACCAGATGTGGGCTGGCAGGGGGCAGTGACAACTCCATAAGTAGACATGGGCCATTCCAGCTGGGGAGTCGGGTGGAAGATGGAGAAGCAGTGAGTGCTGAGGAGAGGCTGACAATAGCCCTTAAGGGACCCCTTACCGGGGGAGGGGGGTTTGCCTTGGGCTGGGTGCTCATGAAAGCTGGCCTGGAAGGATCCTGACACATGAGATAGTGAAGGATTCATGCTGGAGGGGCAGTGGGAAGGAGCAAGGAGAGATAGGGAGTAGATCAGCAACGTACAGGCACAAACAAGAGGAGAGACTGCCATCTGCAGCAGGTCTCTTTTGAAGACTGCATAGTTCCAAGTCTTATTCTAACCTTGCCCTGGGAGGTCTCTATGGTGTGTGGCAGTCGGGCAGGACTGGGGCAGACAGTAAGAACTGGTTAACTGTGGAGAGAGATGAGAGCTGGTAATTAGCCAACAGCTGAGCGGCCAGCTCAGAAAAGGAAGGGCTGAGCCAGCCCTGACAGTACCCCCCTCCTAAATGACCCCTCCCCCTCGGAGGACCACCGTGCTTGAGGGGAAAACATCTATGGAAATCACGGAGGAGGGCAGAAGCATGTACGTCTGAGGATGAGACCCAAGATCTTCCCCTGGACCGTACCCCTTCCAATGCACCAGGTACTATATGCGCCCGCGGAACCTACGAGAGTCAACAATAGATTGTACCTCATACTTCTCATGGTTCTTAACCTGTATAGGGTGAGGACATGGCACCGAGGTGGTAAAGCGGTTGCAGACCAACAGTTTCAATAAGGAGATATGAAACACATTTGAGATGCGCATACTAGGAGGAAGGTCCAACGTGTAAGCCACTGGGTTAATCCTGCAAAGGATACGGAAAGGCCCAATAAACCGAGGTGTGAACTTCAGAGAGGGAACATGAAGTCGGAGGTTGCGAGATGATAGCCAGACCCTGTCACCAACCTGGTAGGAAGGCGCAGTCAGGCGTCTGCGGTCAGCATGGATTCTGTACCTATAATTAGCATGACGCAAAGCCTCCTGGATTTGTGCCCAAGTGGAACGAAGACCACAGAGATGCTCCTCAAGCACAGGAATACTCTGCGGAACAAACGAGTCAGGCAACATGGAAGGTTGGAAACCATAATTCGCCATAAACTGAGACAATCGGGAAGCAGAATTCAAGGCACTGTTGTGAGCAAACTCTGCCCATGGTAATAGGTCTGACCAGTTGTTGTGATGGTCAGAAATATAGCATAACGTAGGAACGTAGGAATTGCTCCAAGGACTGATTGGCTCGTTCTGTGGCCCCATTAGACTGCGGGTGATACGCAGAGAAGAAAGCAAGCTGAATTCCCAGCTTTGCACAAAAGGCTCACCAGAACCTGGACACAAACTGACTACCCCTGTCCGAGACAATCACCTTGGGTAGCCTATGTAAGCGAAAGATCTCCCAAACAAAAATGGAAGCCAGTTCCTTAGAAGTGGGCAACTTCTTAAGTGGAATACAATGACACATCTTTGAGAACCGGTCAACCACCATAAGGATAACTGTGTTGCCTTGGGTGATGGGCAACTGCACAATGAAATCCATAGACAGGTGGGTTCAGGGCCTCTCTATTGGGTATGGGTTGTAGGAGGCCCACTTGAAGGTGTCGTGGAGTCTTAAGCCCCATACACACTATCAGATTTTCTGCTGATTTTTTCCTTCAGATTTACCAAAACCATATAATATGAGGTCAAACCTTAGGAGTTTCAATTTGTATGCACTCAGGCAGGCCCATGCACTACATAGTTTTGGTAAATCTGAAGAAAACATCAGCAGAAAATCTGATAGTGTGTATGGGGCTTTACTCTGAGCACACGGAACAGGCAGCTACGAAGGCAGTTACATCAGCACGTAGACTAGGCCACCGGAATTGTTGGGAAATGGCCCAAATGAGTTGATTCTTACCAGGGTGGCCAGCTGCCTTGGGAGAATGGTAAGTCTGGAGCACAGCAGTACGGAGACACTCTGGGACAAAGCAGCGGTCACAAGGTTTCTCGTGAGGAGCATCGACCTGAGCAGCAAGAATTTTGTCACCCAAAAGAGAAGTGAGATTGGTGCGAACTGTAGCCAGAATACGATCAGGAGGAATCATAGGAACCAGAACCGACTTCAACTTGGAAGTGGAGGAAAATTGTTGTGACAAGGCGTCAGCCCTTACATTCTTAGTACCGGGTAAGAATGAGACAATGTAATTGAAACTTGACAAGAAAAGAGCCCATCGTGCCCTTCTGGGAGAGAGGCGTTTAGCCTCAGACAAGAATGTGAGATTCTTATGGTCAGTAAGAATGAGAACCGGCACAGTGGTACCTTCGAGGAGATGTCTCCATTCTTTCAGGCTAAAATTATTGCCAACAGCTCTTTGTCACCAATCTCGTAATTGCACTCAGCAGGTGACAGTTTCTTGGAAAGTAGCCACAAGGATGCATAGCACTCTCAGAGGTAGGACGTTGAGACAGAAGGGCGCCAACACCAGTCTCAGAAGCATCAACCTCAAGCATAAAAGGTAACGTAGGATCAGGATGTGCCAACACAGGAGCAGAAACAAAGGCAGCCTTGAGACTTTCAAAGGCCTTAATGGACTCCAGAGACCAACTCTGTGGGTTACCGTTCTTTCTGGTCATATCGGTCAGGGGCTTGACCAGAGACGAGAAGTTACGAATAAACTTCTGATAATAGTTGACAAAACCCAGGAAATGCTGCAGAGGACGTAACACCAGGGGTCGAGGCCACTGTAGGACTCCTGAAAGTTTCTCTGGGTCCATCGAAAAAACAGCAGTGGAAATGACAGCCCAGGAATTTAACCTGTTCCAGATGGAACTCACACTTCTCCAGTTTACAATAGAGATTGTTCTCTCTTAATTTCTGAAGCACAGGACAGACATCTGTGTGGTGGCTCTCCAGGGACTTGGAAAATATGAGGATATCATCAAGATAAACCACCACACATAACTGCAACAAATCTCAGAGGACATCGTTAATAAATTCCTGGAAAACTGCCGGGGCATTACAAAGGCCAAAAGGCATTACGAAGATACTCATAAATGCCTGTTCTGGTATTAAATGCAGTTTTCCACTTGTCGCCTTCCTTAATCCTCACAAGATTGTAAGCCCCTCTCAGATCAAGCTTAGTGAAAACCGTCGCTCCCTTTGAGGCGGTCAAATAACTCTGTAATCAATGGGATCGGGTAGGCATTCTTAATCATGAAATGATTGAGACCCCTATAATCAATACAAGGTCTCAGTTCACCGCTCCTTTTCTTCACAAAGAAGAAACCAGCACCAGCAGGAGAAGAGGATTTGCGGATGAAACCCTTAGAAAGTGCCTCTGCAACATACTCCTCCATGGCTTTATCCTCCAAGACCGACAAAGGGTAAACCCGGCCACGAGGGGGAGTGGCACCAGGTTGAAGGTCAATTGCGCAATCATATGGCTGGTGTGGAGGCAAACTACCGGCTTGACCTTTGTCAAAGACATCGCTAAAATCACGGTACTCCTCTGGCAGGGAGGAGAGTGAAGAGGTACACAGGACCTTGGCTACCTTCTGGAAGAATGTCTCACTGCATTGTGGAGAGAACCTCAGCACGGAGCCAATCAAAAGAGGGGATGTGCCTCTGTAACCAAGGATAACCAATAACCAGCTAAAAACTTAGGAGAGGAAATCACTTGGAATTGGATTATCTCATGGTGAAGAGCCCCTATGGCCATGGACAATGGAACCGTCTCATGAGTCACATGGGCAGGCTTTAGAGTTCTCCCGTCAAGAGCCTCAATGGCAAGTGGAGTGTCACGGAGCTGCAGTGGAATCGAGTGCTTTGATACAAAGGCAGCATCAATGAACAGGCCTGCAGCCCCAGAGTCCATTAGAGCCTGTATCTCGATAGACGACTTAGCCCAAGAAAGAGTGACCGAAACCAGGGGCTTATCCTTCTGGATAACTGGGGACGACACAACACCACCTAAGGTCTGTCCATGATAGGACCTCAAGGTTCGGGTGTTCCCGGACGGGTAGGACAAGACTTCAAAAAGTGACCTGCCTGGCCACAATAAATGCACAATCTCTCCCTCCTCCTAAAGGCTCTCTCATCCACAGAGCGATGCGTTAAGCCCAAGTGCATGGGTTTATTTTCACTGACCGACTCAGTACCAGGAGGCATGGGAGGTGAGGGAGGCACGGGTGGGACTGCAAAGCTCGGAGGCAAACGTACAGGAGGCTTCCGCAAGCGCTCCTTAAAAGAAAGTCTTTCTCTGAGTCTTGAGTCAATGAGGATGGGAAACGAGATCAAGCTCTCCAGCTCAGTGGGTATATCTCAGGCTGCTATCTCATCCTTGATGGAATCTGAGAGACCATGAGAAAAAGCAGCCACGAGGGCCTCATTGTTCCAAGACACCTCTGCTGCCAGAGTACGGAACTCAATGGCGTAGTCAGCAACAGTTCTCGTACTCTGTTTGATGGAAATTAGGCACTGGGCAACAGAAGCGGAGCGTGCAGGAACGTCAAATACCCTTTTAAAGGAGGCCACAAACTCAGGGTAACTCAAGACAACAGGTTTTTGCCTCTCCCATAGAGGGTTAGCCCAGGCCAAGGCTTTCTCAGAAAGCAAAGATATCATGAACCCTACTTTGCTTCTGTCCGTGGGAAACACCTGGGGCAGCATCTCAAGTATATCTCAACTTGGTTGAGAAACCCTCTGCATTGAACTGGATCACCCCCAAATAGCTGGGGAAGCAGGGAGGAACCAGACATACCTCTTATAGAGGTAATACTCAAGGCGGGTGCCTGCACAGAGACTGGCACAGCAGCAAGGACGGCCTGCAACTCAAGTTGTACCAGAGCAGCCAAAATGGGGGATTCCAGGTGAGCCGTGCGACTCAGGGGTGTTTGTAACGCCATGGCAAACTGATCCATTCGGTAATCCTGCTCATCCAATTTGGAAAAAATATTACCAAATCGACTGTATCTTCTGAATTCATGGTCTTCGCCTACTGTCAGAAACCATGAACCAGACCGAGACAAAAGTACAGTAAAATCACACTTGTTTATTAATAAAAATAAAAAGGTAAATAAAGTAAGCGTAGATAAAGCATAGCCAGAGTCCAGTAACCGGATCGGGTAGTCAACCAAGCCAGAGTTCAGTAACCAGATCGGGTAATCAGCCAGGCCAGAAGTCAGGGATCCATGTAGAGGAACAGCAAGCAGGATAAGGAGCCAGAAGGGATGTCAGCAAGCCAGTCTTTAAACAGGAACGCAGGAGATGGTTTCTTGTGATGTGACCAAGGCGAAGGCAGGAATGAAGTGAGCTGGAGATCTTTAAGTAGGCGGGACTGACGAGCAGATCAACAACAGCTGGTTAACTGTGGAGAGAGAGAGATGAGAACTGGCAGTTAGCCGACAGCTGAGCGGCCAGCTCATAGAAGGAAGGGCTGAGCCAGCCCTGACAGTTGGGTCGTTTGGGGAGTGTCTGTATTCCATTGTATTCCATTGTTCTATTGTGTCTGTCTGCCTTGGGTATTATGGGATGTGTATGTAGCTGTGAGAGGGTGAATTCCTCCAAAAGCTCTCCCTGCTGATTGGACAGTCTACTGAGGAGAAGTTTGAATATCTCTGTGTACCTGTGTTTCAATAAACAGTTCCATGTTGCAGTTTTGTACCTGAGCTAGTCTCGCCTGGTTCTTACAATATATGGGCTGTAATATCTGATATCTGAAGTTCCAGACTGGAGGAAGCAGTGTGCTGATGGACCAATCAAGCGGAGTGTGGGACCGACTGTTACAGTTAATATGATGTGGGAATGGTGGCAAGTTTGCCACACCAAATTTTGTGTATTCTAGCCCTTTGTGTACCCACACAGGAACCCTATTATTAGCAGGGTCAGTTGAGAAATGATGATCATACCCTTGTAGCATTAGTGTAGGAAAAATGAGTTCCGCTCAGGGCTAAGCCTGAGCTGTGAATCTGGGTCAGGGTTCAGTGAGTCACGTTTGGATGACTCATCCTAGCAGCCTATCTGGTGCCTCCCCTTGTCTTCTGGGACATTGGAGAATGTTCTAGACATAGCGGGTGGAGGTTAGGAGGAGCTGCTTATTTATGAGGGGCTCACCCAATCCCTAGTAAAGGGCTGGTAGGGGGCAGGCCATCTCCTATATAGGTATGAGTCACCCCAGCAAGGACAGTTGGGTGGAAGATAAAGTGCTGAGGAGGCTATTGGTGGCCCTCAGGGGTGCCCCCTAGTCTAGGGGAAGGGGTGACCTTGGACCGGGCTCAGGTACTGGAATGGCCCTGCATAAAACACAGAGGAAGCCCTTCCTGGAGGCACAGAAACAAGGATAGAGCACAGCAGGAGCAGGTCAGCACTACTGAAAGATCTCCTGAGAGTCAGCCAGGTGGGCTGCTGAGTGTCAGTCTGGAGGACTGTGGTGGAGAAGTTAGCCTGGAGGGCTAGTAAAGGGGCAGCTGCAGCCAGGTGGGTTGGCAGTGCCTGAAGAGGTAGTGCTGGGATCAGTAGCCACTGGAGGAAATGTACAAGCTGGACACTGTAATCTTTTTGCTACACAAGCAAGGGTCCTCGGGTTTCTGCCTGTAATCAGCCATTGCATTTAATCTGACTGAGTGCCTGTCAGATCTTCACAGTGATCCAGCTGGGTTCTGCAAGCAAGTGTGTGCTGGAGGAAGAAGTGGAGCTGTATATAGAGACTGTACATAGGAAGAGTGTCCCTGAAGTTCTGCTAAAGTTTAGTGGGCATCCCATAACCTCCCATCCCTGTCCAAGTTATTACCCTCAATAAATAAGAAAAACTAAGTCACAAACTGTTCTCTGTCTCAAGAGTGCCTGTGAAAATCTAGTGTGCCTGGCTGTGCAGGGTGGAGGATCCCAGTTTTATTGTGGCTCTTTAGGGGGTGCGCTACACCCTATACAGATATCCTATTTGTGAGGCGGCACAGGGACTGTCCAGACTCAAGCCCCCCTCCTGCAGCTATATTTTGGAGATGAAGGAGGAGGCTGACACTTGAGATTGTAAGCTCCATTTTTAATGTAGCACCCTGGAGTTTAGGCAGGGATGCTCCTCACAAACTTACTTGCCAGGAGTAGTTATCCTGGTTGATTGTTAGGGATCTATTGATTTCTCCCTAAGTTTGGCCTTGTTGCATTTTTCCCTTCTACCACTAGGGGGCCGGGCTCTTGGTGGTACTAGATATGAGAAGGGCAACTCAAGGTCAGGTTATGGGTATATGGGGTATCTCAGCCAATGGGCAGGGGTTTTCTTAAATCCCTTGGCCTGCTGGGAGAACCTATATATTCGGGTGAAGTCAGGTGAGCTATGTTCTGTACCACCTGGATGGCTGTCTGGGTGGACGTGTGTCATGTTGCCCCAGGATTCTAGGCCAGAGATTGGGCATATCTTGGGAGCATCTGCATGCTAGGCTGTCTGAGGGCCTATCCAAAAGAAAGAGAGCAGCACAGGGTTAGGATTGCGGTTTGCAGTCCAACCAAAAGTGACGGATATGTCGGCCGGAGAACCTGTCAGTGGTCAGAGGTAGAAGGGAAGCTGTCGCCACTAAGGGTCCATCCACCTTATTACCAGTGACCACAGTGAGTAACTGAAGCAAGTACCAGAGCAGGATTCTCACCGAACGGGCACGGTGGAGATTCAGGAAACTTCAGGCGGTGATCAAGTCAGGGATCCAGCCAGTGGAGGTGACGCTTGCAGATCAGCCTTGTGTGCCAAGCTAGGGACCGAACAGGCCAGTGGGGTGAAGCCTGAGAAGTATCGGGAGTGCCAAACTAGGGACCCAGCAGAGAAGCCGGGGGTTGACACTTGTACAAGATACCACTGTGAAGATTAGAGGAGCTCAAGGGATTCAGTAGCAGTGAATCAGAGGGTCTAGTGAGAGACTGGGAGCTCAGTGGACTGAAGAACTACAAGGAGAAGTTGTAGTGAAAGTGAAAGAACTATTAAGCTTTGTGTTAGGAACTGTTAAAGACTGTTGCCATAGGTAGGAGACAGCATTCCTGCAAGTGCAGATGTGGCTTCTTGCTGGAGGCCTTTCCCTGCACAGCTGTCTTCCTATTGAAGTCTTGGAGTCTGCTAATTGAACTTGCAACTACTCAAGGGTGTCCTGGTCCTAACTCTCTTTCCCCCCAAAAAATTGTAAGAGAAACAAACATCTCTATTGCATTTAAGAAGTGTCTGGCACCCAATAACTTTATCCACCTTGCAACCACTATGCCTCACAACCAACCACATACAGAAGGATGTCAGCTATCTCTGGCCCTGGAGGTTCTCATTCGATTAAAGGAGGCCGAAGACCTTGCTTCATTAATATGATTCAAGGGTGGGGTGGAACATGGATTTAAATTACCAACAACAGTAAAAAACTGAGCACACCAAAGTAGCATTGAGTGCTCCTAACTAATATAGGTGAAGTCTGAAATTTGTGCCTAGTATGAATGTATTTTTTGAGTACACATTTGACAAACTACAAAACCTAAAATGTAGAGGATACAAATTAGTCATCTTACTGTGGAGGCTACATGGGTTCAAAACTGCATTGTAGCTATTTTCTGTTTCAATGATTTTTATTGAAGTTTACAAGACAATTAGAAAGTTAATAGATTGAACAACGTATCATATATCTGTATTGCACTACAGTGAACATTTCGGGAAGGACATTTAACATCCTATGACCTGCACACCCATTACCCATTCGTTACTCCATCCCAGGGTTTACTTCCTCTTTAAGGAAGCCTGTGTGCAGGCGCATTTGTAGTTCACAAAGGCTGATGATTTATGCAATGTCAAAATAGGCTTAGAAGCAACTAATGCTGTTATGACTGTGGGGGAGGAGGATACCAAAGCTAGTCATCCTGTTACTGTCATGGACGTACTGCGCATGGCTCTGCAACTGGCTGCGGGCGCATGGGTCCATTGGGATCTGTTCCAGTCCATAGGTATTCAGCAGTGAATAGACACGCGCCAGTGCGCGTGCGCACATAGCGAACGCGCTCACAGTAACACAGCTTTGGCGCCCAGTGATCCTTAAAAGGGGCCTCTTTAGAATGCATCCTTGCTGTCTGATCTGCAGCTCATCCTGTACCCGATCCTGAACCTGCATCTGCTCCAGTGTTACCCGGCTTCTCCTGACCTCGCTGCTGTCTCCAGTCCTGACCCCTTGGCTTGCCTTTGACCTGCTCTGTGTTCCTGTTTGTTTGATCTCCTGTTGCCGATCCTGCCTGGACTTTGACCATTCTCTGCCTGCTGCTTCTGTCTGATTGATCCGCTGCTGTGACCTGGCTTCTCTGACCCTGCTCCTGCCTGCAGCCCTGCATCTGTGTGCATCTGCCTACAAGTCCTGCATCTGTGTGCATCTGCCTACAAGTCCTGCATCTGTGTGCATCTGCCTACAAGTCCTGCATCTGTGTGCATCTGCCTACAAGTCCTGCATCCGTGTGCATCTGCCTACAAGTCCTGCATCTGTGCGCACCTGCCTGCTACTTCTCAGTGTTCCTGCATCCGCAGCAATCAAGCCTGTTCCTGTCTCCGCCAAGCGGACTCCATCTTCAGTCTAGCGGAACATGCAGGCTCTCCTACCCGAGGGTCACTGTTTCCACTCCAGTGATCCCGGAACCAGAGCCGTACGAGAGGTCTCCCTCTGCACGTCAGGCTCACCTTCAAGGTACGTGACAGTTACTCTGTTGTATCAACCACGTGTTATTGCCCAGAAAACATGTTTGGACAGGGCCGTCTTTAATATTGATTGGACCCTGGGCAAACATTTGCAGAACAGGCGGATGTTAGGCTTAATGACCACAGTTGTAGGCAGGACTTTCAAGCATGCTCCGTTACCTCCCCAGTGGGCAGCATTCAGTATAGGTGATGGTGGATATGACCTCAGGGGGGCATGATATACATATGAATGCCGCCTTCTTTTACATATGAATGCTGCCGGTCAGCCACTATTTACATATGGATGCCGTCACTATTTACATGTCAATGTCTGTATTTGTATGTAAACACAGGGTCTGCAGGTGAGCCATCTGTACACAACAATAGGGCAGAGCTGGGCAGCATTAGTAACATAATTTCACATTGAGATATCAGGACAGAGCACGGGACTATAACTTCAAGGGACAAGGGAATTTAAACTGGGACAGTTGCCAAGTATCAGGCAGCTGCTTTGGGCCCCACAACAATGACAGGGCCCAGGGCAGCTGCCCCTTTTGCCCTCTCTTAAAGATGGCCCTGTGTTTGGATAAAGGCTGAACAGAGGAGCTAAATTGTCCCTGGACAGCCTTTTAGGGGATCATATTTTGAGTTGTAGATCTTTGAAAACTGTCTCAGGAACATAATACAGTATGGACTAAGCCAGGGGTAGGCAACCTTAAAGAGGTGGAGATCTACCTGAACAACATGGGAGAAGCCAAAGATCACCGGGCACAGTGTCTCCTCCTCACACCTGATTTAAACCTCTACCTGCTGTACTACTGTGTCGCAATCACATGCAGTACACAGCAATCATGGGTTTAAAACAGGTGAGGCTGAGGCAGCAGCCAAAGGTGTACCCATTCTGGAGCAGGAATTAAACCCCCTGTTGCTTTGGTGGGTGCTACTGCCTGTTAATCACAACCCATTCAAGTAAATGGGGCCACTCTGCAAGCGCCCTGCAACTGCATGCTTCTGCGGGGTCCAAGAGGTTAAAACAGGTGGTGAGAAAGCAACACAACACTGCCTGCTTTAACTCATTATTTGCTTTACTGCACCAAGTTGCAGAGCACTTGCAGAGTGGCCTCATTCACTTGACTGGTTCATCCTTGGCAAGTGCTATACTCAATTATGACAGGGAGTATAACTCCTGCTGCAGCATGTGTACACCCCTGGCCACTACAGCTGAATGGAGCGTGGTTGAAGCAGAGGTGGTAAAAACACCACCCCCCAAACTGAACATGTAAATGAACCCTTACTGTTCTGAACCCCCTATAACGCTGCTGGGTTTGCTGCACTTTGCCATAGACTTCTATTATATCCTGCAGGTGTAGTGCCCTTTCTGAAAGCACACCAAAACTCCTGCATTCAGGATGACCAATCAGCACTGTCCAGACAGAGGGTCATTGGTCCTTCAGCCTCATAGGACAGTCAGAGTAGAATAAAAAAACAGACACTGATAAAAGTCACAAGACTGCTATATACTGCTGATGAGAAAAGGTATTGAGCAGTTTATATTTACAAAAACTATTGCATTTCCATGTTCTGTGTACTGTGGGAGACCAGATATAGTGAATGCAGGGTCCTGGGTTTAGTAACACTAATGCCCCGTACACACGATCGGATTTTCCAAAAACAAATGTTGGTTGTGAGCTCATTGTCGGAAAGTCCGACCGTGTGTTTGCTCCATAGAACATTTGTTGTCAGAATTTCCGCCAACAAATGTTTGAGAACAGATTCTCAATTTTTCTGACAGCAAAACTTGTTGGAAATTCCGAGTGTGTGTACACAATTCCGCTGCACAAAAGTCCACGCATGCTCTGAATCAAACAGAAGAGCCGCACTGGCTATTGAACTTCATTTTTCTTGGCTTGTCTTTCGTGTTGTACCGCACCGCATTCTTGACGTTAGGAATTTCCGACAACATCTGTGTGACCGTGTGTATGCAAGACAAGTTTGAGCCAACATCCTTCGGAAAAAAATCCTTGGTTTTGTTGTTGGAAAATCCTATCCTGTGTACAGAGCTTTAGGCTTAATGTACATTTAAAACCTCCCCTGAACGATTTAACTTGACAGATAGTAAACAACGTTTAAAAAAACGTCAGTTTTGCCACGTTTACATGCCGAGTTTAAAAAATTTTATGTTTTCAAATAGTCAAAAATATATCTCCATTAAAACCGCCTGTAAACGAAACATGGATAACCGCGAGTTACCGCATTTACATGCGTTTACAAGCTGTTACAGGCATTTCGCGTTTCAAATGCCTCTAAACACCCGTCCTGAATGCATTTTTTTGCTTTCCAAAAAATGCTTCTAACCTCAGCTGCCTATAAACTACTATGAACAACCCTGTGTACATGTACTGATAAGATAACAGAGAAGAGTTCAGGGGCAGCTGAAAAAAACATCCATCTGCTTCTAAATGTCCGTTTGCCAGCAGCAGTGTACATGAAGCCTTAAAGCCAATAAGAGTTGGTCAAAAAATCTTGTGGCAGCACGGCAGGATCTCTATTCTTTAAGAAAGGCCGGGGATGGAGCCTCTTCAATGTTGGCCTGCTGCCCTCATTTTATGTGAATACTTTTTTCTTTTGTTTTCTGTTAAATATATTTTAATGTATATTTAATCAATGTCAATTGTACTTATATTTGTACGTAATAAAATCTATACTTTTTATTTTACAATCAATCACTTGTCTGTTGCTGTACTTGCAATTTGCTTTCACAATGCTTTACATTTCTTTTTACCTGTTGAAATACCTCTTTGCAAGATGATTGTTGTTTTGAATTATGTTTTTTTTTTTAACTTTCATCTCATTTACTTGACCAGTGTAAGACCGATATCCCCAACTCTCCATAACCCCCCTTTTAGCTTTTAAAACCCCTTCCTCTTTACCCCCCTGTTATATAACAAATAGACCACACACAGGAGTTTGGAGTATAACTGGCCATAGCAGCCTTTTTATTAATAAACTATTAAAATCCAATATTACATTTTAAACTTTCCTTTAAACTTTCCACCAGTACACTGCGGGACCATATTTTACCATACCAGGCCTCCAGCCATATTATCAGCTCGGAGACAACCCCCTTCCCGCAGTGCAACCATTTCCGTATTCCAGCCTACCCTTCCGCTGGAAACACACCAGAGGGGCACATACCACCAAATGAGCCCCCCACCACTTCTATCACATCTGTTTTCTACCACCATCAGACCAAAGATACCGACGCTACATCACTGCTATGATGACCCAGCTCCATTGAACCTGAAAGAAAAGAAAGCAAACAAAGAAGACCCACACAAACAACGGGGAGGGTGGGTGGGCAACTTTCTCCTCTCTTCTGCTTCTCACCCACTGCTTCTGGAAGTCCCCGCCTCCTTCTTTTATAGCACTCCGCCCCCTTAGTTTATTTTTCTGCCTCCTCCCCTTTACTTCCCTCTCCCATTAACCACTTGTTGTCTCACCGCTCCACACTTGTCATGCCCGGCCCTTCATTATTTTCCATGCTTTCTTTCCATTCCGGGCCTCACTGGACCAATGTAAGACCGATATCCCCAACTCTCCATAACCCCCCTTTTACCTTTTAAAACCCCTTCCTCTTTACCCCCCTGTTATATAACAAGTAGACCACACACAGGAGTTTGGAGTATAACTGGCCATAGCAGGCTTTTTATTAATAAACTATTAAAATCCAATATTAAATAACTTTTTTACTCAATATATGTATAACTATGTACAACCTTTTTAACAACAATTTTAACTCCCAATCTTTTGGTCTTTGATGGCACCCCGAACTTCACATTCTCCACTTTTAACTTTCCACCAGTACACTGCGGTACCATATTTTACCATACCAGGCCTCCAGCCGTATTATCAGCTCGGAGGCAACCCCCTTCCTGCAGTGCAACCATTTCCTTAATCCAGCCTACCCTTCCGCTGGAAACACACCAAAGGGGCACATACCACCGAATGAGCCCCCCACCACTTCCATCACATCGGTTTTCTACCACCATCAGAGACCAAAGATACCGCCACAGCCCGCAAGGATGACCCCTTAGCCTTAAGGGCCCCTCCACACCCTCAAGGCCCTCTCAATACCATCCTAAAGACCTAGTGCCCATAAATCGATGCCCACAGCCGAAAGGTGCACTCCGTCCCCTCTTAGGTACATCCCCACGTTAACCTCCAACTCCACGTGTCTCACTACCAATCCCCCATTTCTAACGACAAACTTACCCACGCCTTGTTCACCTTAATTCGTGCCTTAATGATCCCGAACACAGATCTCGCCATGCGCCATGAGGTCCTTGCTACTATGTCTGACCACACCACTATCATCCCCGGGAAAGCCACTCGAAGTGCCAAAAAATTGCACTTCACATCAGAAACCAGCTCCCTGGTGGATCGGACCCCCAAGTCATTCCCCCCACGTGTAATACCAACACATCTGGTGGCCTATATGTACACAATAATTCTGCGCTACCAAAAAGAGGAATTAAACAGCAGCTAACACAACCAGCAAGTGTAGACAATATCAAAAAACAAAATAAGTGTAGCGCTAAGAAGAGGGGTCTGAAAATGGTGTCTATGGACTGACAGTTCCAAGTTCGTGTGCTAAAAAGACCCAACAAGGCATACGCCAGGTGGAGTCAATCAGGCTTAGGTGGTGCTGGGCTGCAGTTGGCCCGGAAAGGCAGAGTTGGTGGAGTGGCTTCCACGTGGCTGTATTCCTCAAACGTGATCGGGCCCAAAGGTATGGGGTGCAGCTCCCATAGATCGTATCCCTCAGATCTCGTCTGCTACTTCCAGTAATGTCTTCTTTAGAAAGACCATCGTATCCCTCAGATCTCGTCTGCTACTTCCAGTAATGTCTTCTTTAGAAGACATTACTGGAAGTAGTAGACGAGATCTGAGGGATACGATCTATGGGAGCTGCACCCCATACCTTTGGGCCCGATCACGTTTGAGGAATACAGCCACGTGGAAGCCACTCCACCAACTCTGCCTTTCCGGGCCAACTGCAGCCCAGCACCACCTAAGCCTGATTGACTCCACCTGGCGTATGCCTTGTTGGGTCCACCGAGTCCAGTAAGCCTTTTCACTTTTATTGGTGGTGTGTGGGCTCCCTCCACAGATGGTTTACACCCTTGTTGAGATCCGTTCCAGAGGACTTTTCATCTTTTCTCCAAGGATGTTCTTTTTAGCACACGAACTTGGAACTGTCAGTCCATAGACTCCATTTTCAGACCCCTCTTCTTAGCGCTACATCTGGTGGCCTGTCAAGCCGAGTGTATTTTTTTACTTCAGGCAAAACTCTTCTCCATCCCATTCCTAGAATTTCTATCCATCTAATGCACGCCTATCTCTGCGAAAACCCCAGTTGCCTGCCCTCTGGTCTAGCGTCCCCCCTCCTGGCCCCCCAAAAAACATAAGAATGCCCCAAGATCCAGACTAGGCATGGTTGACCTCCATCTGAAATTACATAACACAATACAAATTAAAATATATATGCACCGCCCACACACTTTTTTTTTTTAAACATCATCATTTACCAAGTGAAGACCCACATAAGACCGGAACCTCCTGGATTCCCAACTCCCAATTCTCTTAACTGCTGCCTCATCCAACCCACACCTGGCAGCCTCTGTAGCCGCCCCGATACGGAAGAAGTGTGAGGCGAATTGTCTACAATCCAGCCCCGCCGCCCTAAGGCATTTGCGGAACACTGCAATGAACTGAAACCTAGATAAAAAGGTCCCATCCCCATGCACGAACAACGGCCCCTCTCCAATCGGTCAAATTTTTCGAAGTTCCTCAACTACCCTTACCGGGCAAACTTCTGAACCAGGCAACGTAAACAGCTGCACCTTTACCCCCTTTCCTCCCTGGTCTGTCTTAGACCTGCGCAACCTTAACACCACCCTATTGCCCTTGACCTCCACGTCCTGTACCATCAAACCCCCTTTTTCCCGTTTTGCCGGGCTCACCAACTCCCCCACATGAAATGCTCCAAGAAACGCAATAGAAAACGCTGCCCTAAACAAAATTACTTCATAACCAGACGAACACACCCCACCCAATTTTGTACAAATAACCTGCAGAATTGAAAATGACACCGGCCTCCTCGTATCTTTTTTAGAGTGACTCTTCCTGTACCCTTTTAGGGCTTGTTTAACCCAGAAGTCCTTAGTGAAATCCGTCAGGCCCTGAAGCTTACATAAAAAGGCCAAACCCACCAGCGTCCGCTCAATTGCAGACACTGACCCCCCTTCCATGTGTCGTGAAACGCAATATACCACAAGCAGCCTCAACTCTCGCCCTCCCAGCTCGGCTCCCGCCAGCCGTGTAAAATCTAACCACTCTGTCCATACCTTAGTATATGCCGCCCAGGTCGACCCACTTACAGACCTCCTGATCCATCCCGCAGCGACTCCAAGGCCATCTCCCAAAGCCACCCCAAGCAAGGAATCCCCTCCTTTTCCTCAGCTGAACCTGTCCCACTGAAACCGAGACAAGGAGTCAGCCAGCGTGTTGTCAATGTCCGGGATATGAACAGCGTATAGAAAATCATTTAACTGTAAACAACGCAACATGAGGTGGCGCAGCAATCGAATTACTGGCTGTGATGATGCGGATAACTGATTGACGACTTGCACCACCCCCATGTTGTCGCAGTTCAACCTTATCTTTAAGTTCTGCCATGCTGTACCCCACAACTCTGTAGCCAGTACCACTGGGAACAATTGCAACAGTACCAGGTTACGAGTAAATCCTGCCTCCACCCAAAATTCCAGCCACGCCTCTGCACTCCATCGCCCTTGGAAGAAAGCCCTGTAACCCGTAGATCCCACCGTGTCCGTAACCAATTCAAGCTCGAAATTACTGGCCCCTCCATCCAAACCGATCGACCATTGTACGTTTTGAGGAATGTGTGCCAAACTTTCAAGTCCTCCCTGTATTCCCTGGTAAGTCTGATGAAATGCGTTGGAGACTGTATCCCCGCTGTAGCTGCTGACAGCAGTCGGCAAAAACCCTACCCATTGGAATAATGCGACACGCAAAATTGAACTTACCCAACAAGGATTGCAACCGTCTGAGCTGCACTTTCCTTTTCTCCATCATCTCCTCAATGCCCATCTTAAGCCCTGCCACCTTGTCCCCCAGCAACCTACACTCCATGGCTCTGGTATCGATCTCGATGCCCAGGAAACTCAATTCTGTCGTCGGGCCCTCCGTCTTATCTGCTGCTAAGGGAACCCCAAACTTACCCGCAATGTGCTGCAGCGTCGCCAAGAGAATCACACACACAATGGACGAATGCGGACCCACGCATAGGAAGTCATCCAGGTAGCGTATCACCAAATCTAAACCTGACACGTCCCGTATCACCCATTCTTTTTTTTTTTTAATAACTATTATTAAGATAACACACATGAATACAGATATTTTATCAGTACAGGTAAGATACAGTGTGAAATCAGCAGATTTAAAAACAAGAGGATAAAAACAAGTGGTAATAATCAACATAATAGGTCAACTATAAATGCTTGTTACTGCTTGATACAATAGTATATACTATAATGCTTGATACAATAGTAGTTGAGAAAAAGTATATTTGGCAAATACCATGGAAATGTGGAATAATGTCGTAAGGGCTTGTCCTTCCATATCATTGAGGGTCCAACTGTTGGCAACCCTAAAGGAGGATAGTATATAAAGGTTTTCCATTCCAACTAATGAGATGTGAATATCTGTTTGATCGATTTTTCTATTAACTTCGAGATATGTCTCAGGCGCAACCGTCAGAGTAATTAATGATGTATGACTTATTCCCAATGGGAGGACATTACATATCTATGTAAGTGCCATGTAATAAAGTTATCCAGATCACCTTGGACGTGGCCAGTAATAAACCGAGGACCTTTGCATAGTAATGTGTATAGTTAGTTTGGGAGGTAGATCTTCCAGTCCTTAACTCATCTGTTGGGTATCCAAAAAATACCCAATGATCGGTTCTTCTGTAGTGGGCTCCGTGTATAGAAACCCATTATAATAGCAACTTCCGTCTGTATGAGTGGTAATCACATCTCTATCTAAGTGCGTGTGAGTTTAAATGGCAGAAGCAGGGAGGGGAAAGGGTGAAAGAGGGATCTCTAAATGAGTAGTTGGGTGTATGTGTTCCTATATGTTTTGGAAGAGTCATGGGCCTGATGTATGAGTTCTTCCATGAAAGCTATTTTGTTTACTCTTCTAAGCCAAGCAGCTATCGTTGGTGGCTTGGGAGATTTCCAGAGGACCGGAATACATAGTTTTGCTGCGTTAAGAAGATGAAGGGCCAAAGATTTATGGTATGTTTTCATTGGTAAAGTGGAGTGATGAAATAAGGCTTGGGCTGGAGAAAAGTCTAAGTGAAGTGTAGTAATTTGGGAAATATCCTTGGAAACATCAGTCCAGAATTTGTTGAGCAAGAGACAATCCCACTAGATGTGGAGAAGTGAGCCTTCTTTCTCATTGCATCTCCAGCAAGTGGGTGGGATCTTTGGATTGATTCTATGTAGATGGAGAGGGGTTTTATACCATCTGGAAAAGATTTTAAAACTATTTTCTTGAGCTGTCACATTTACCGAGCCTTTATGTATGTTAGCATATATCTTCCCCCATTCTTCCTCCGAGAGGTTGATGGAGAGATCTTTTTCCCATTGTGTCCTTGCAAGATTCGATTTGATATCTTGTTCATCAAAAAGTATGGAGTATATAAGGGATAGGGATGAGCTTCGTGTTCGAGTCGAACCCATGTTCGACTCGAACATCGGCTGTTCGATCGTTCGCCGAATTGCGAACGTTATGGGCCGTTCGCGCTAAATTCGTGTGGCGCGTCACGGCCCATAATTCACTGCGGCATCGCAGTGCATTGCTGGCTGATGATTGGCCAAGCATGCACTATGACCCGCATGCTTGGCCAATCACAGCGCCGTCAGTAGAGAGAGCTGTAATTGGCCAAAGCCAGGGTGGCTTTGGCCAATTATGCCTCGGGGGATTTAGTACACACCCCACACTATATAAGGCCGCCTGCACGGCGGCCCTGTGTAGTGTGTGTTCCGGTGTGCTGAGAGATAGAGAGAGAGAGAGACAGTGTCATTTGATTTGAGTTAGATAGATTAGGCAGAACAGTCAGTCAGTTAGCTGCACTTACAGTGTATTGTGTATATATATGCATCCCAGGTGTTGCATATATATATATACACTGTATTCAGTTTAGCTAGATCCGTTCCTGTTATCTTCTATCTAGACTATTTACATTTAATGCAGTGCATCCTGCTCACAGTGTTCAGCTAGATCCGTTCCTGCTATTTACATTTAGTGCAGTGCGTCCTGCTCACAGTGTTCAGCTAGATCCGTTCCTGTTATCTTCTAGACTATTTACATTTAGTGCAGTGCGTCCTGCTCACAGTGTTCAGCTAGATCCGTTCCTGCAATTTACATTTAGTGCAGTGCGTCCTGCTCACAGTGTTCAGCTAGATCCGTTCCTGCTATTTACATTTAGTGCAGTGCGTCCTGCTCACAGTGTTCAGCTAGATCCGTTCCTGCTATTTACATTTAGTGCAGTGCGTCCTGCTCACAGTGTTCAGCTAGATCCGTTCCTGTTATTTACATTTAGTGCAGTGCGTCCTGCTCACAGTGTTCAGCTAGATCCGTTCCTGTTATCTTCTAGACTATTTACATTTAGTGCAGTGCGTCCTGCTCACAGTGTTCAGCTAGATCCGTTCCTGCTATTTACATTTAGTGCAGTGCGTCCTGCTCACAGTGTTCAGCTAGAGCCGTTCCTGCTATTTACATTTAGTGCAGTGCGTCCTGCTCACAGTGTTCAGCTAGATCCGTTCCTGTTATCTTCTAGACTATTTACATTTAGTGCAGTGCGTCCTGCTCACAGTGTTCAGCTAGATCCGTTCCTGCTATTTACATTTAGTGCAGTGCATCCTGCTCACAGTGTTTAGCTAGATCCGTTCCTGCTATTTACATTTAGTGCAGTGCGTCCTGCTCACAGTGTTCAGCTAGATCCGTTCCTGTTATTTACATTTAGTGCAGTGCGTCCTGCTCACAGTGTTCAGCTAGATCCGTTCCTGTTATCTTCTAGACTATTTACATTTAGTGCAGTGCGTCCTGCTCACAGTGTTCAGCTAGATCCGTTCCTGCTATTTACATTTAGTGCAGTGCGTCCTGCTCACAGTGTTCAGCTAGAGCCGTTCCTGCTATTTACATTTAGTGCAGTGCGTCCTGCTCACAGTGTTCAGCTAGATCCGTTCCTGTTATCTTCTAGACTATTTACATTTAGTGCAGTGCGTCCTGCTCACAGTGTTCAGCTAGATCCGTTCCTGCTATTTACATTTAGTGCAGTGCGTCCTGCTCACAGTGTTCAGCTAGATCCGTTCCTGTTATCTTCCTACTGACAGGCAGGCTTGTCTGGTTACAGTATATAAAGCTACCTGAAGAAAATTACAGGTGTTCTATTTGATCCTATTAGTACCACGGTCAGGCAGCTAGACTATTTACATTTAGTACAGTGCGTCCTGCTCACAGTGTACAGCTAGATCCGTTCCTGTTATCTTCCTACTGACAGGCAGGCTTGTCTGGTTACAGTATATAAAGCTACCTGAAGAAAATTACAGGTGTTCTATTTGATCCTATTAGTACCACGGTCAGGCAGCTAGACTATTTACATTTAGTACAGTGCGTCCTGCTCACAGTGTTCAGCTAGATCCGTTCCTGTTATCTTCCTACTGACAGGCAGGCTTGTCTGGTTACAGTATATAAAGCTACTTGAAGAAAATTACAGGTGTTCTATCCCAGCTTAGTGCAGCTACAGGCCATTAGTATGTCTGGAAGGCCAAGAAGGAGAGGCAGACAGTCACAAGCCAATAAGAGAGGGCAAGCAGGCTCTGTGTCTAGTGCTGGTCGTGGAGACGGTGCATCCTCATCAGCACGTGGCCATGGGACACGCTTGGCCTTTTTTTCGGCAGCTGGCCGTGTTGAGCCGCAACATGCGGAAGACTTGGTCGAGTGGATGACCAAGCCGTCCTCATCCTCCTCATCCTCTCTCACCCATGCCCAGGGTGCTTTGTCTGGCAAAGCAGCGGCCTCTTCCCTCAGCTCAATGTCATCAGTGACTCCTTCCCTAGCTCCACCATGTCCTCATGAGGATTCCCTCGAACTGTTTGACCACAGTGTTGGGTACATGCTCCAGGAGGATGCCCAGCGTTTGGAAGGCTCTGATGACGATACTGAGCTCGATGAAGGCAGTAACATGAGCACGGACAGAGGGGGTGCCCAAGAAGGACAGCAATCTGGCAGTCATGCTCCCCCTGCTGCAGCATACTGCCAGGTTTGCTCCAGTGATGAGGAGGGAGGGGATGATGAGGTCACTGACTCAACGTGGGTGCCTGATAGGAGAGAGGAGGAGGAGGAGGCGGCGGCACATCACCAACGAGGCAGGATGCCCTCCAGGGGCCAGCCTAAGGGCAGCACATTGACTGCATCACACCCCAAAGCTCCACATGTGCAGGGCGCTGCAGTCTCTGCGCGTTATTCAAAAAGTTCTTTGGTGTGGGCCTTTTTTGAGACGAGTGCATCAGATCGCACCGCTGCTATTTGCAACATATGTCTCAAGCGTATCTCGCGTGGCCAAAACATCTCCCGCTTGGGTACCACATGCTTGACCAGACATATGTTGACCTGCCATGCAGTTCGTTGGCAAGCGTATCTAAAAGACCCACATCAAAGAACAAAGAGGATCTCTCCTTGCTCCTCATCAGCTGAGATTTCCAACCCCACTAGACCTTCAGTCCTCTCTGAGACCTGCAGTGAGAGGAATGAAGGTGTAGAATTAGGTGTGTCACAGCCAGGTACTTGTGGGCAATCTGCTTTTGGTACACCGACGTCAGATTGTACCAGGCAAATTTCCCTGCCCCAGCTGCTGCACCGCCGAAAGAAGTTTGCTCCCAGCCATCCACATGCCCAGCGGTTGAATGCTAGCTTGGCAAAATTGCTAGCACTTCAACTGCTGCCTTTTCAGTTGGTAGACTCTGCCCCCTTCCGTGAGTTTGTGGAATGTGCGGTTCCTCAGTGGCAGGTACCCAAACGCCACTTTTTCTCACGGAAGGCGATTCCGGCTCTCTACCGGCATGTGGAAGGCAATGTCCATGCCTCGCTGGACAGGGCGGTCAGCGGTAAGGTGCATATTACCGCTGACTCATGGTCCAGCAGGCATGGACAGGGACGTTACCTAAGTTTCACGGCGCATTGGGTGACTCTGCTGGCAGCTGGGAAGGATGCAGGACAAGGTGCAGTAGTGTTGGAGGTTGTTCCGCCACCACGCCTCCAAAATGCTGATTGTGACACACCTCTCTCCTCCACCCCCTCCTCTTCTTCTTCCTCCATGGCCTCTTCCTCGGAACCAGCGGTGCTCCGTAGGCGTTCAAGGGGCTACGCAAGTACGCAGGCCAAAAGATGCCATGCGGTGCTTGAGCTGGTGTGCTTGGGGGACAGGAGCCACACTGGGGCAGAGGTTCTGTCAGCTCTGCAGGGGCAGGTTCAGAGGTGGTTGACGCCACGCCAACTTAAGGCAGGAATGGTGGTTTGCGACAATGGCACCAACCTCCTCTCTGCCCTCCGACAGGGACAAATGACCCATGTGCCCTGTTTGGCTCACGTCCTTAACTTGGTGGTGCAGCGGTTCTTGGGCAGGTACCCGGGCTTACAGGATGTCCTGAGGCAGGCCAGGAAAGTCTGTGTGCATTTCTGCCGGTCATATAATGCCAGTGCTCGGCTGACGGACCTCCAAAAGGAGTTTAACCTGCCCAAGAACCGCCTAATCTGTGACATGCCCACCAGGTGGAACTCAACGTTGGCCATGCTGCAGCGGCTGCACACGCAGCAGAGGGCCATCAATGAGTACCTGTGCGACTATGGCACCAGGACAGGGTCAGGGGAGCTTGGTTTTTTTCCCCACGCCAGTGGGCCATGATCAGGGATGCATGCACTGTCCTGTCACCATTCGAGGAGGCCACGAGGATGGTGAGCAGTGACAGTGCATGCATCAGTGACACTGTCCCCCTTGTCCACCTGTTGGAGCACACGCTGCGTGGAATAATGGACAGGGCACTTGAGGCAGAACAGAGGCAGGAAGAGGAGGACTTCCTTAGCTCTCAAGGCCCCCTTTATCCAGACAGTGTTCCTGCGTGCCCGCCGATCACACAGGAAGAGGACGAGGAGGAAGAGGAGGAGGAGGAAGATTGTGTCACTATGGAGGTGGAGCCTGGCACTCAGCATCAGCAGCAGTCTTTAAGGGATCAGTCCCAAGAAACACATGGACTTGTACGTGGCTGGGAGGAGGTGGCTGCGGACCATGTCGTTCTTAGTGACCCAGAGGACTCCGGACCGAATGCCTCAGCAAACCTACGCTGCATGGCCTCCCTGATCCTGCAAAGCCTGCGTAAGGATCCTCGTATTCGTGGTATCAAGGAGAAGGACCAATACTGGCTGGCAACCCTCCTTGATCCACGTTACAAGGGTAAGGTTGCGGACCTTATCTTGCCATCGCAGAGGGAGCAGAGGATGAAACATCTTCGGGAGGCCTTGCAGAAAGGTCTGTGCAACGCGTTCCCAGAGACTGGGAGGTTACAAACTCCTGTTTCTGGACAACGTGTTGCTGAGGCTTCGGTCAGTCAAAGAAGGAGCGGTGGAGAAGGTGGCCGTCTGACCGATGCGTTCAGACAATTTTTTGGTCCGCAGCCCCAAGGTATGATCGGTTCCAGCAACCATCGCCAGCGTCTGTTTTACATGGTGCAGGAATACCTAGGGGCAAGATCAGACTTGGACACCTTTCCCACCGAAAATCCTCTGGGTTACTGGGTCTTGAGGATGGATCACTGGCCAGAGCTTGCACAGTATGCAATTGAGCTACTGGCCTGTCCTGCATCCAGCGTTCTTTCGGAACGCACATTCAGTGCTGCTGGAGGCGTGGTAACCGATCACAGGGTGCGTCTGTCCACCGACTCGGTCGATCGGCTGACCTTCATAAAAATGAATGAGTCTTGGATCACCACCAGCTACCAAGCACCTGATGCTGATGTAACCGAATAATTTTTTTTGAAATCTCAGATCCCTTCAAAGACTGCCTATGCTGATGCTGAGTGACTATCCCTGAGTAATTATCCTCTTCCTCCTCAATCATCACGCTGATAGCTTGTAAGAACATTTTTGGTTCTGGGCGCCACCACCAGTGCCTAAGGCACAATTTTTCAGCCCCTGTTTAACAGGGGCGTGTAATTACAATTTTTGATGTAATACTTTGCAGCAGGGCTCGTTCCTGCATTCCAACTAGAGTGCCTGTGAGGGGTTGCAGTGTTGTGGCACCAGCACCAGTGCCTAAGGCCCAATTTTTCTGCCCCTGTCTAACAGGGGCGTGTAATTACAATTTTTGATGCAATACTTTGCAGCAGGGCTCGTTCCTGCGTTCCAACTAGAGTGTCTGTGAGGGGTTGCAGTGTTGTGGCACCAGCACCAGTGCCTAAGGCCCAATTTTTCTGCCCCTGTCTAACAGGGGCGTGTAATTACAATTTTTGATGCAATACTTTGCAGCAGGGCTCGTTCCTGCGTTCCAACTAGAGTGTCTGTGAGGGGTTGCAGTGTTGTGGCACCAGCACCAGTGCCTAAGGCCCAATTTTTCTGCCCCTGTCTAACAGGGGCGTGTAATTACAATTTTTGAAGCAATACTTTGCAGCAGGGCTCGTTCCTGCGTTCCAACTAGAGTGTCTGTGAGGGGTTGCAGTGTTGTGGCACCAGTGCCTAAGGCGTAATTTTTCAGCTCCTGTTCAACAGGGGCATGTAATTACAATTCTTGATCTAATATTTCACAGCAGGGCCCTGTGAGGGCTTACAGTGTTGTGGCCACAGCAACACCTAAGGCCCAAATTTCTGCTGAGTATATAGGGCAGGACCCTACTTTCAAACATCTAACTTACAAACGACTCCTACTTGCAAACGGAAGGAGACAACAGGAAGTGAGATGAAATCTACCCCTAGGAAGGGAAATTCTCTCCTGTAAGAGTTAATATGGGAAAACAATTTCTCCTTTCCACTGATGCTTTCCAATCCTTGTTCCACAAAAAAACCCAAATTTTCAAAAAACATTTTTCATTGGGACAAAAAAGTGAGGTGAAATCTTCTGAAGAGGAGGAAAGACAGCAAAACAAATGTCACAGGGGTGATAACCCTTCCCTATGTTTTCCAAAAAGCTTAGAAAAGATTTTTTGGCTGGAGCTAAACACGTTAAAAATGTTCAAAATTACAAACAGATTCTACTTAACAACAAACCTACAGTCCCTGTCTTGTTTGCACCGCCTGTATACTGCTGTTCAGAGTATATAGGGCCTGGTGGCCCCACACCTTTCCTTATTTTAATTTGGGTTCCCCTTAATATCCATACAAGACCCAAAGGGCCTGGTAATGGACTGGGGGGTACCCATGCCGTTTGTCTCACTGATTTTCATCCATATTGCCATGACCCGACATGACATTAAACCCGCAAGCAGTTTTAAATGAGATTTTTTCCTTTAAAAATGACATTTGGTGCAGGGACTGTTCTAAACATGGGAAACACGCGTCACTTTACAGGCATACTATAGACACCCCCCAGGTACGATATTTAAAGGAATATTTCACTTTTTTTTTTTTTACTTTAAGCATCATTAAAATCACTGCTCCCGAAAAAACGGCCGTTTTTAAAAGTTTTTTTTGCATTGATACATGTCCCCTGGGGTAGGACCCGGGTCCCCAAACCCTTTTTAGGACAATACCATGCAAATTAGCCTTTAAAATGAGCACTTTTGATTTCGAACGTTCGAGTCCCATAGACGTCAATGGGGTTCTAACGTTCGTGCGAACGTTCGGTCCGTTCGCGGGTTCTGGTGCGAACCGAACCAGGGGGTGTTCGGCTCATCCCTAATAATGGATATCAGATGGCATTGTGGTTCAGTTTGGGAACATAGAGATTCCAATTGTGATCGTTTTCGTACGAACGCTGGACATACCTTTTGAATCAGTGAGATAATGTCTAAGTTGCATATATGACCATAAAGATATTTTGCGATCTGTCGTCTGCGTATTCAGTGTAGATAGTGGCAAAAATTGCTCCTTAGTAAAGAAGTCTTCCGCTTTTGGGTCTGCCTGAGGACCTAATTCTGATAGAAAGGTTCCATCGGTACCCGGTGGGAAATCAGGGTTGTGTCTGATCGGTGTAAGAGGGCCAGGGACAGCGTGTTGCTAAGTAGGGGATGTTGTTTTCATTGTTGTGAAGAGAGATTAGAATTGGTCCATAGCAAATGTTTGAGCGGTAGATTGGAGAAGGCCTGTTCTATGGTAATCCATGCCTTAGAATTTGCATGAACTTGCCAATCCACTACTCTGGTCAGTTGACAGGCCCAATAGCATTTTCGAATGTCAGGCAATCCTAGGCCTCCTTTCATTTTAGGTAGAGTCAGTCTATCATAGCTTAGTCTAGCTCGCCTTCCCCCCCAAATGAACTCTGAACAGGATCTGCGAAAAGATGCAAAAAATCTTTGTGGTAATTTTACGGGCACCGTTTGGAGTAAATAGAGTATTTTTGGTAAGACGTTCATTTTAATAATAGAGGTTCTGCCTAACCACGAAAACATACCATTCGACCAAGCTTTGAGATCTTTCTGGATATTTTGTAATATCGGAATATAGTTTTGGTTATATAGATCTGAGAGATTGGTCGGAATGTGGATTCCAAGATATTTGATAGAGTTCGGTTTCCACTTGAATGAGAAGTTAGCCTGACATAGGGTTTTGGTGTCATGTGACAGAGAGATATTTAGTGCCTCTGATTTAGCAAAGTTGACTTTAAGATTAGCTAGGGTTTCAATAAGGTTAATTCTTTGAGGAGATTGGGTAGTGTAATATGCAGGTCCTTTAAGAATAACAGGATATCATCTGCAAACGCCGCCAGTTTGTAAGTGGATTGTGCTATAGATATACCTTTAATGTCCGTATTGTCTCTTAGACGTTGAAGACAGGGTTCTAATGTTAAAACAAAAATTAGAGGGGAAAGCTGGCAACCCTGACGAGTCCCATTGGACACGGAGAAGGCATCCGACAGGTGTTCGTTGACCCGGACTTTAGCCGTCGGTTTGGAGTATAATGCAAGAATGTATTGTAGCATACAATCCCGTATGCCAATCTGTTTGAGGACTTCCATTAGATAGTCCCAGGCCACCCTATCGAATGCCTTCTCCGCGTCCAAAGAAAGAAAAAACCCTTGTTGGTGTTTTGAGCTTAGCCATTTATGTATATTGATCGCTTTCAGAGTGTTGTCTCTTGCCTCTCTTCCTGGAACAAACCCTACTTGATCAAGGGATATAAGGTGTGGTAGAAGGAGCAAGAGTCTATTAGCTAGGATTTTTGCATATATTTTTAGATCAACATTCAGTAAAGAAATTGGCCTATAATTAGATACTGAAGTTGGGTCCTTATCAGGCTTCGGAATGACAGTGATATGTGCAGAGAGGAGGTCTCGGGGAGGAGGGTTATCTATGGAAAGGGAATTGAATGCATTCAAGAAGTGCGGTTGTAGGGTGTCGGTAAACGCTTTATAATACCTTACTGTTAGACTGTCCGGTCCAGGGCTCTTACCAGGTTTTAGTTGTTTAAGAACAATTTCCAATTCACCTTTGGATAAAGGTTGTTCCAAGGTTAACGCTTCAGCGTCTGAAATCAGCTTGGGGCCGTGTTGGGCCAGGAATTCTTTGATCAAACCCAATCTATTTTCATTGACTTTCCGGGTGGGTGTAGCCTTAATGTTGTATAATTGTGTATAATATTGGACAAATTGGTCCGCTATTTGGTTATTAGAAGTAAGTTTTGTTCCCTCAGAATTGTTTATCGAATGAATGATTGTGGTTGATTTTTTCGCACGTAGTGCTCTAGCTAGTAATTTACCTGCTTTGTTGCCGTATTCATAAAATACTTTTTGAGACAGAATATAATTACGTTTTGTTATCTTGTTTAGTTCTTCCATGAATTCAGTTCTAGCTTGGGTGAGGTCTTGGAGTGTTGAGATGGCTTGTGTTTTTTTGTGTGATTTTTCTAAATCATGAATACGATTAGTGAGATTTGAGATGTGTTTTTGTCTTTCAGGCCTTCTTTTGGAGGCTATCGCTATTAATTCCCCACGTATCATGCATTTATGTGCCTCCCGCATAAGCATTGGGGAGATGCCGGGTGTATCGTTATCTTTGAAATAATGTGTGAGCCTGTTTTGAATAGAGGAAGCTATCTGGGTGTCTGTAAGTAAGGACAGGTCTAGGCGCCATATCTGTGAACAAAACTGAGTGGACAAAAATTCAATAGACATGGTAATAGGGTGATGGTCCGATAAATACATCGGTTCAATGGTGGTTTAAAGGAGCATGGGGAGGTCTCTCTGTGTGAGGAAAATATAGTCAAGTCTGGAGTAAATTCCATGCGGTGTAGAGTAAAAGCTGTAATCTTTAGTTTTGGGATTCATTATGCGTCATGAATCATGTAGTGTTAAATCTTGGAGGCATTTCTTAATCGCATGTCCTGGACACGGTTCAAAGGAACATTAAATTCTCCCCCGGCAATCACGATACCGTCCTGAAATTATGCGAATGTTTGCATTGTACTTTTAAAAAAGGGAACTTGTTTTACATTGGGAGCATAAATATTAGCCAGGGTTAAACGTTGGTCATATAGGGAGCCTTTAATGAATAGGAAGCGGCCTCCTTCATCAATGAGTGTATCTGTAATGTGGAATGGACAATTTTTTGAAAAGAGGATAGATATGTGTTTCTTGAATAAACACAATGTCCGCTTTTAATTTACGCATAGATAAGAGGATTTGTGAACGTTTTTCGGGTAAAATAAGGCCTTTAGTATTTAGCGAGACTATTTCGGCTTTGGCTTTATGATTAATCTTAGGATGAGCGTCATTCTCGGTAGGAGACATGATAGTGTCTTGGAGGTGTCCCTCTGTTTACTTGCTTATCCGAATCTGGCAATAAGTACAGAAATGGGGATACTTGAAAAATTAAGTATATGGTTTAGTGAATTAGCGATTGACAGGGATGGGCTCCCCTAATGCGTGTCAAGACAGAGTTAAACTAAGTGGTGTATAGTTTGGAAGGAAGTCGGGTAGGTGAAGCCTACAATTTTGCAGGTATAAGATTAGAATATGTTGGTTAGTGGTAGATGAAGGTGAAGGAAGGCAGGTATGTAAGTAAATTTCCCTTGACTGGTGAAGCCTGCTCGCCAGTCCGAAAGTAAGGCACACCTTTACTAGGGTGCTACCGGGTTGGGTCAATGGCGTTTGGAATAAGATAGAGTATTGGACTCAGATATTCAAATTAAACCACTGTGTGGAAGGATGAGTTAACACCGGAATATGAGATAACCTTGCAAAACGGGTGGTATCCCGCTGACAAGGGAATAGAACAAGAAAGATGAAACATGAGGATGGTTTCTGTATTTTTGTGATACCCTGAGAAATGCGAGCTTACATTTGATAACCTATTTGTATGTAAGCACTCGATGCCTTATGAGCCTATATACTATTGTACAAGTGTGATGCTTGTCCCAAATACTTTCGGTTGCCCGGTGGGGAATACCTTAAGTGGAACAAGTATCTGATATTAATCCGAGTGACGAAAAAAGAATTCTGTCATGTACGTTAGGTGTACTAAAAAGTGGGATACAGGGCATGTACCTAAACAATGGTGAACAACTGAACAAGAAAGGCTCTGTGAACATATGAGGTGGTAACATGCATCCATAAACCATAGGATTAAGAACCAAGAGAAAACGCAAGCAAATAGAAAGTTGCGGGTTAGCAGAGACATAGAAAGCTTTCACGCATTACATAAATAGCTTAGAATACCCCTGTCAGTAACCTTGAAGCTCAGTTAATAAACAATTAAATAACACACTGAAAGTAACCTCAGCTTGAACCTGGGGATGAGATAATGCATATGAATAAGCCGTGAGAGGTCAATAACGTCCTGTCGAGAGTGTTTCCCTGTAAGTTTATGTGTAACAGTCTAAATGAAGACCGCAGTGCCTGGTAGCCATTTGAACACAGGGCGTGTCTATGTGGGTTTAGGTTCCAACCCCTTTCCCTTACTATACGCGGAGAGAGAGATCAGAGTGCAGTAATGTTAAAACTGTCTCTCTGACAGTTCATGAATTCAAATCTGTTAACCTGTCATTACCCTGTGTCTTGCGTATAGTAACATGTCAGGTATTTTAATAGCTGGTCAGGCACTACTGTCGTGAGACCAAGTAAATAACTCATTAGATATTATAAAACAGTATCTCAGGGAAAGGGTACTTCTGTGTCCACTATCAACTTACAGGATGTTAGCAGTAATGTATCTATGAAACATACATACAAACCATGAATGTCTATTCCTTCATAAAAGAGGAGAAAATAAGAAAAAAAACCTAAAATGAAGAAGAGAGCCCCAGAAAAATAATAAATAAATAAATAAATAAAAACTAAAGAAAGAAAAAGTTATAGCAAGTTCTGCTTTAGGAAAAAGAATCTAGCCATGCCCAGACATGAGGGAGAATAATTCTCTGCTATGGTAGAGTATAAGGGATGGCTTAATAATCTATATCAAGACCCTGTATAGTCTCAGTGTTAAGAGGATTACTTCGCTAAGAAAAAAAAAAAAGTAAGAAAAACATGTAGAAGAGTGGAGGCATAACTGGGGTAACAGCTTCCAAATAAAAGATTAATAATAGGGGTAGGATCTAGGGGTGAGATCAAATAAAGAAGTACATAACTGGGCCGTGCGGGAAAAGCTTTCTAAGTTTGCTGTCTGGATTCCGTTCATCTACCGATCCCATCTGGCTCTACGAGTGTGCGGAGGATTCGCTGGACTGTTGATTGAAGGAGACTGTGGACCATGATGGGGTGTTCTCGGTGTTGATGGGGAATGGTTCCTTCGATAGCGAACTTCCTGGGTCTCCATCGGTTCAGTTCTTGATTGGAGCTCGGGTGTCTGAGAGGGACGGAATTCCGTGTACCAGCCTGGGACCTCCGTGAGTGGGATGTCAAGTGTTTCGCAGAAATGGTGGAGGTCTTCAGGGACTCTGAGGAGAGCTGAGCGCCCTTGCGTAGATGCCGCTAGACTGAAAGGAAATTTCCAGCGGTATATTATGCCTTTGGTGTGGAGGACTTCCAGAAGAGGCTTCAGTTCTCTCTTGTGTTGTAAAGTGATGCTGGAGAGGTCTTGGAATAAGCGGAGCTCCTTTCCTTGGTGTGTTAATGGCGTCGCAGCTCGTGCTTTTTTCAATATCTCCTCCTTAAATTGGTAATCGACAACACAGCGTACCACATCTCTAGGTGGGTCTGTGTCCTTTCCTTTTCGTTGCAGGGCTCGATGAATACGCTCCATAGCGATCGGTGTTCCAGTCGGTCTGTCCAGCACACTATTGAAAATGCCATTAACTTCTCCCTGAGGGTGTTCAGCATCTACACTTTCTGGAAAACCTCTTAGACGAAGGTTGTGGAGTCTGCCACGGTTATCTAAATCCTCTAAGTAACGATTCATATCCGTAAGTTGTCTTGTATGAGTGTCCACAGTGGGATGGGTTTTGCGGATTGCTGAAGAATGTATAGCAGTTGTTTTCTCAATTGCCTGGACTCTGCCTGTTATAGCCTGGATATCGATTCTCAGTTCTGTAATGGCTACCTTTTAATGTCTGCTGCCAGAGACCTGAGATCATTTAGGCTGGGTTGTTGGTGTGGAGTGAGCACTATTCCGCCATCAGCAGTCTCGGAATGTGAGGAGAAAGCAGTGACATTAGTGCCTGTCACTTGTCGCTGAGATTCCTGTGAGGCAGGAGCCGGCGCCATATTGCCGGCCTGAGACCTGAACATCTCTGGGATATCAAATCGCGGGACGAACGCGATCGGGATGTCGAGGAAGCTCTGGAGGACTTTACCATAGTTTTTCGGATATGTAGGCGAACAATAACCTTCCATGCAAGGCAGAATACTATCCCTGTCAGCGGGAGCTCAGCGATTAGGCAGCCATCATCTCCGAGGTCAAGCCACGCCCCCCCCCGTATCACCCATTCTAGGAATGAGCTGAACAATTCAAACTTGGTGCTGGAAATGGAGCAACCCATGGGCAAACACTGATCGACGTAGAATTCCTCCTACCAACAGCAACCCAACAGCCAAAAACTGTCTGGGTGTACTGGTAACAAGCGGAATGCCGACCCAATGTCCGATTTAAACATAAGTGCTCCCTGACCATAGTGCCTAACCCATGCCATGGCCGCATCGAACGATGTGTAAGACACTGTACAATCTTCGGGATTTATACCATCGTTCACGGATCCCACTTTTGGAAACGAGAGGTGGTGCATAAGGCGAAACTTATTTGGTTCCTTCTTAGGCACCACTCCCAACGGTGACACTACCAAATCCCACAGTGGCTTTTTTGCAAACAGCCAACTCATGCACCCTAACGCCACCTCCCTGGCCAATTTCTCGGAAACCACCCCAGGATTCTGCAGTGCCGACTGTAAATTCTTTGCCACAGGAGGTATCACCGCCAGGGAGCATGGTATCCTAAAACCCCTCTGCCAACACCCTTGCTGCTTCCCTATCCGGGTACCTATTTAGGAAAGGCCGCATCCTTACCTCCTTCACCGGTGTTGTCCCTCTTCTGAGTAAACTCCCCTGCCCGCTTTCCTTTTTTGAAACAACGGGACAAGGGGTAAGTCCCTCCACATCCTGAGCATTCATGTTTGAACCAACAGGACCCCCCAAACTTGCAAGACCCCTCGTTAAACTGCCAACACACCCCCCATTTCTTTCCGGACGGCAGTCCAGAGGTGGGTGATCCCCCGGCCCCCCCTTGAAAAAACTGGTTCGGGGCCCTGGCAGAAGACATCAAACGCATCCATAGGCTGATATCCTTATGATCCCACCTAAGAGCTGGCCGAACCTCCCTCCTCTGCCTAAACTGCTCGTCATACCGAAGCCACGCATTCCCTCCATACACCCTATGAGCCTCCCCTATGGCGTCCATATAGCAGAACAGTGCCGAGCAATGTTCCAGATTTTTCTCACCTATGACGCTGGCCATGATAGTGAACGTCTATAGCCAATTCACGAAGGTCCTGGGGATCAACCGATACCTCCTCTTCTCATCCTCCTTTTTGGAATCGTCCGGTTTTACCCTAAAATCTAAATTGAACTTTTCCAGTGGTAACAGTACAAAGATTTCCACATACTCACCTTTTACATTCTTATGCCTAACCTCTCAAATGGGCTCCCAACGGCCCCTCGTAGCAAACATATACTTCTCAATTTGTCGCATCCGCTATCCTGACCACGTCAGCCCTAGCCCCTACCGCGGGCACCCCCGCTTTCTCTTTCGCAGTGGTACTCCCCGTCACACCTGGTTCCGGCATAGCAGGGGTCCGCCCATTCCCCGTCTTCTCTGCTTGCCCCCAACCCATGGTGCTACCTGTGCTGGCACTACCTGGCTGCCCGCAAAATGCTGTATCAAATTTCTTAACTCTCCGCCGTGGCCTCTGGTGCAACCCCTTCTATCCTCTGGGGCCCCCCGCTCCTATACCTAACAACCTGCACAAAGCATCATTCACATCCACAGCAGATATAACAGGTGACTTACCAGGCTGACTGGGCCTGCTCCCCAGAGGCGCTGCTCTGGTTCCTCCTGGCGCTCCCCGTCTTCCAAGCCCAACTGCTCCCCTTCTGACCATACCTCTGTGGCTGGGAGCATTGGTGTGACCAGCCCCCCAGGCGAAGCAGGCCTGGAGGCCATGGGTTCCATCCTTGTTGCCGCTCGCCCCCTCTCCGTGTGTCTCCCTTCAGATGTTGCACCGGGCAGGCCTGTACTCGTGGCTCCTCTGCTAGGCCCTGCCCATCTCCCTCTGTCTGCTCCTGCATCCCTCCATCTGTCTTGTGCTGGCGGACTGCCAGCAGCGTCTGGTAGCTGCCCCACAGCCGTGGCACCACTCCTCCGCCAAATCTCCCCCCTAAAGAGCCCTGTGAAGAGGGGGGGATTGAACTATCCCTGGTCTCAGTCCTGGACGGCGAGGCGCGGGTGCCATTACAGCCCGTAGCCCCGCCCCTGAGCTCCGCCGATGGCGAGGATTCCTCCTGGTCCCCCCGGTGGCCGCGGCTGCTGCTCGTTTGGCCAGGGGTGCCGACGGGTCCACTAACGGGCTCCTAGTGGGGCGCTGAGCTCTGCTGGAGGGGCCTGGAGAGAAGCACTCAGGCGGCCGGGACCTCCTAGCACGTGGCGTCACCTCCTGCAGCCGACCCCACACTTCATCCTGGATAAGGGTAGCTACCTGGGCTTGTAGCCTTTCGGGCCCCCTCGCCGCCGCCATCTGCAAGCACGCTAGGATTAAATCTATATCTGCCATGCTGCTGCAGCGTGTGTCACAACTTTCTCCTCTCTTCTGTTTCTCCCCCACTGCTTATGGAAGTCCCCGCCTCCTTCTTTTATAGCACTCCACCCCCTTAGTTCATTTTTCATCCTCCTACCCTTTACTTCCCTCTCCCATTAACCCCTTGTTGTCTCACCGCTCCACACTTGTCATGCCCGGCCCTTCATTATTTTCCATGCTTTCTTTCCATTCCGGGCCTCACTTCACCAGCTACAGTACATGGGTAAAGCATGTTTCATGAGCAGAGTGAATTTGTACTTACTATGATGAGTGAAGCAAATCTGAGCTGACTAAAGTTACCCAATCATGTGCACATTAAAGTCCTGTTTTGTCAGTTATTTGAGCACATGCTTGAGGATTCTAAACAAACACATCTTCACTAAATTCACCTAGCTAAATGAAAATAAACATTTGCCAAGCGAGCATATTCTAGTGTAGCCATGGTGTTTCAGCTAGACAATCCACCAATTCACCCCGCTGCCAGACTTCATACATCACTTCCAGAGACAATGAGCAGTCTTTTGCTGGTTTTGTTTTTGTTATTTTATTGGGGGTTACAACTTGGATATGGATTAGGAATATGGGATGCCCATAGAACACATCACTGCCATCATATTTTAAGATTTAAGTGAAATAGGATAAGGTTAGAGCCAGAAGATTGGATGAGCATATTAAACTGAGTAATCTCCTCCATCCATTTCCATGCAGACTGTTGCTCCTCCTCTGCTCAACTTCTGCAGACTATTCATTCTAAGAATTCTCCATCCCTCAATGTGTGAAGGATGAAGACACGAAGAGGGTGCTAAAACTGATTACCTGTAATCATGTTCTTCTATAACAACTTCTATTGACAGCAACAGTCCCTAATAGTGTACTAACTCTAATGCCCTGTACACACGGTCGGATTTTCCAATGGAAAATGTGTGATAGGACCTTGTTGTCAGAAATTCCGACTGTGTGTGGGCTCCATCACACATTTTCCATCGGAATTTCCGACACACAAAGTTTGAGAGCTCGCTATAAAATTTTCCGACAACAAAATCCGTTGTCGGAAATTCTGATCATGTGTACACAAATCCGACACACAAAGTGCCACGCATGCTCAGAATAAATTTAGAGACGAAAGCTATTGGCTACTGCCCCATTTATAGTACCAACGTACGTGTTTTACATCACCGCGTTTAGAACGATCAGATTTTCCGACAACTTTGTGTGACCGTGTGTATGCAAGACAAGTTTGAGCCAACATCTGTCAGACAAAATAAATGGATTTTGTTGTCGGAATGTCCGATCAATGTCCAATCGTGTGTATGGTGCATAATAGTGTACTAACTATGCTGACAGCTCTTCTGCTACCTATCATTGCACTAAAGCAGTATTAAACACCAAACCAAAATGTAATATATTACAGGTTACAAATCATTAGATGTGGTGGCTGCACTGGTTCTTTTTTAGGCTTTTTTTCCTCTTTTTTCACATGGTGATCTAGCCAGTAACATAGGAGACAACAGGCAAGTTGCACCGCTCCAGGTAATCCATACAGATCCCTTGCCGCTATTGAAAGATCCAGATTGTCATAAACCGGTGCGACCAGAAATGTGTGGACTACAAAAAGGAAGACCAAAACGCATGTAAAGTAATAATAGTAAGATTTATTAAAAGGATAAATCATAAACAATAAAGCAAACCAGCAAACAACCACAGTGACACACAATAATAACTCTGTAAACCAAACATGAATACAGGAGTAAGATATAACCATAAATATAATCAAGCCATGGTCTCACTGTACATAAGGGATCAATCAGATAGAACAGGGAGCAGGACGGGACAGGGAGAGGACAACAGGAGGAAGGAATAAGTCTGCAAGACAGGGGTCCAGGAATGGATGCAGGGTTCAGGAACACAGGACACAAGGTACATAAGGTATAGGTACAGGCTTCAGGAATACAGGTCACAAGGTACAGGATTCAGGATTACAGGTCAGGGGTCAAGGAAAATACCAAGTCAAATGTGTGAGCATCTATCGGGGTATATAGACACACCTCCTGCATTCAGTCTCAGGTGACGCCTGATTGCAGGAGATGATGTCGGCTCCAGACTGCCGGGAGACACCCGCTGGTGGACACCAGTACTGCGGCCCAAAGATCTGACAGCGCCACCAGCTGGTGAAACCTTTCCTGACACAGATGCTGCTGCTATAAAAAGCCGGGTGCCTGCGAAGGTCCATGACCAAGAAACAGATGCAAAGGAAAGGAGAGTGGCAGCACATCCAGCATAAAAACGTCATACTTTATTGTAAATCCATAAAAATTGAGGACATGACATGCACTCGCAGCTCATGAGAAGTTTCAGCAAATGCGTTTCACAAACCTGTGCTTAGTCAGGTCCTTGATTTTTATGGATTTACAATAAAGTATGACTTTTTATGCTGGATGTGCTGCCACTCTCCTTTCCTTAGCCAGTAACACACCTCCAGTATTAGAATATCCCCACATTGGATGAAGGAGCACAGAGGGCATCTTTGGACAGCAACAATGTCAGTCTGGGGTGGAGGCAGTGTTAGATATACTAGCAGATTTAGATACACTAAAGCCCCATTATTCACACTTGATCCTCACTGAAAACACGGGAAGAATATCAGAAATAAAGGGCAATGCCAGGTCCCATCTAAATGCTGGACTTTATAGGCTTCAACATGGGAGACACACAGACAAGTTTATATAAAACATGACATTTTTATTTGTACAATTTAAAATCCAACAATAAAACAGAGGCTTATCAGCTTAAACCATCCAGTAACTACTGTTGTATGTAGCTCTATGCAGGTGCCGGAAGACTAATAATTCTAAAATGGCATAGTAGCAAAATACGCAATATGTACTTCAGAGTAACCAGATATGCCCGGTCAATGGATGGATGGTTTAGGCTGATTAGACTCTGTTTTATTGTTGGATTTTACATTGTACAAATAAAAATGTCATCTTTTATATGAACTTGTCTGTGTCTCCCATGTTGAAGCCTATAAAGTCTGGCATTTAGGTAGGACCTGGCATTGACCGGCCCTTTACCTCTTTTTCTCTGTACTTTTTTCAGGTGTGTCTTTTTTACCAAAATTTTCTTCTTCTACGGCAGAATATCACATTTCTGCTCACATTTTCAGAAACGTGGCAAACCGCACTACACACTTTCTTAAGGTGATCCAATCACTAAGTCTCTTGTTTTTCAACAAACCAAGCTCTCCTGTAAATGTAGCAGTTAGAGGGTTGAGACAAACCATTTACCACTGACAGGTGTGTTTACAATGATCAGCTTTTATTTATTTATATGAAGTCTTATGCCAAAAGGAATACAGTGCTGTGAAAAAGTATTTGTCCCCTTCCTGATTTTTTATTTTTTTGCATATATCTCACACTTAAATGATTCAGATCATCAAACAAATTTTAATATTACACAAAGATAACCCAAGTAAATCCAAGATGCAGTTTTTAAATTATTATTTCATTTATGTGGAAAAGTAATTGCCCCCTCCCATGATGAATCGTGAATGAACTGTGATTAACCACAATTTTGGAAAAGCTGAGTTAAATTTCACTTGCCACATCCAGGCCTGATTACTGCAAAACCTGTTGAATCAAGAAATCACATAAATAGAAGATGTCTGACAAAGTGAAGCATGCTAACAGTTTACAAAAAGCCACACATCATGCCACAATCCAAAAAATTCAAGAACAGATTAGAAACAAAGTAATGTACATGTATCAGTCTAGAAATTGTTTCAAAGCCATTTCTAAGGCTTTGGGACTCCAGTGAACCACGGGGAGAGCCATTATCCACAAATGGAGATAACTTGGAACAGTGGTGGACCTTCCCAGGAGTGACTGACCGACAAAAATCAATCCAAGGAAATAAAGTAACCCCCTCAGATAGTTGGTGGGACTTTAACGGCAACGGAGTAATATAAAACAATTTTATTGATACAAATGTACAAAATACAAAAACGGGAAAAATCAACATGTAAATCAAGTATTGTATAAAAGGTAAATATGCTGGTGTGGTTGTCAAAGATATATGTATTTGTGCAATCTTCCACTTGAACCGACGCCTTTCGGGACTGAAAAGAAAGTCCCTTCATCAGGGGAAACTTGTGAGAAGAGTCACACTGCATGATAGAATGTAAATTTAAGTACAAACAAATCATATGCATTACAACTATTGCTCGTAGCACAGAACATTCAACACGGTAGCACATAAAAAGATACAACATACCCAAGCATATTCAGTCAGAGAAGCTCACTGCCAAGTCCCGGAGGCAAAACTGTAAAGGATGCCCCGAAATACCGAAACAGAGGACGGGGCGTATGGCTGGCCACCGCCTTGTCCACACTGGTCCACCCGTATGACGCCGAACTCGGCAAGACTCACCGGGGAAACAATAATAGTATCGTGGAAGGAACATAGGTAGGTATCTAAAAAACAGAAACATTGGATAGGCCCATGTCTAAATAGGAAATCACCATATGGCATGGACACAAGGCTATCTAACTACCATGTGACTCTATGTCCCCACAAACCACAATATAAGTAAATGTATATGTCTTACCCAAATGTAAGCACAAAACCTCGAGGTTGGAGACAAACGGGTGAGGGAAGAGTCAAAAATACAGGGGAAAGAGACCCCTTATATGGGTTGATAGCTCGGATAGATCTATTGAGTAATTGATTTATTCACACAGACAATCTGCAAAAAATAAAAAGGAAAACGTTGCTAGCAAGCAGCGAGTGAGCCCTCAGCATATTATACTGCCACCAACCAGGAAGAAAAAAGGAAAGTTACCATAAAGATCCAGAGCAGACGCTCACAGTTCTTAGAAAGTGGTGATCGTCCATAGAGGTGAAGCCGCCACCCACCCGGACAGTGACAGTGTCTCACGGTCTGGTGCAGCTTCATATAGTAGCAGAGGGGCCGGGTCAGGTACGATGCTGAAGGACGTACAAGCACCGTACGTCATTGCGTCGAGGGTGGAGATGGGAGCCGTCACTGCTAGAAGTAGGCATTGCATACGCTGCGGCGTCCTCCTATAGTAGTATAGAATGGCTGGGAAAACTAGCACGCCAGGCTCCTCCCACCCAAACTTGAGAGGAGGCGAGTGCTTGGGATCAGTATCCTAGCAACAGAGGCAGGGGGAGAAAACAAAAATAGTGTAAACCTATGGGGCCCATCAAGCACCGAGGAAAGGCACCGACCACCGTCACACATAGAACCGCCACAGGGAGCGAAGCCAAAAGCGCCAAAAAAAAAACAGGGGGGACCCCGAGACGCCACTGCACGCCCCCCCCACATTGGGAACTGTGAGGGGGGTCATGCAACCACAGCCCACCGACGCAGGAAGGCGAACGATCCGGCGGCCAGACCAAGACAGCCAAAAAAACTGCTTAGTACCGACCGCCTGGGCCGGACGCCAGAGAAAAAGGCCTCCCAACAAGGATCATTGATACCGGGGGGCCCCCCTGCACCGGGCGGGACAAGGAGGGGCCAGCAGGTGTACCCCGACATATTCCACCAACCACGGGAGTGGCAAAGCGCTTCAACCGGAGAATAAAACAATAATAAAACTATAAATATGAATGGGTAAACAAACATGAACAGAACAAAGCCATACCCTAGTCAGTACCCTAGATATCAACGTACATAAGTAGACAGACAAAGCAAGCGTCAGAGACATAAAAGATCACAAAAGGCATAACAGAGGTTATAAAGAAAAAGGGGAAAAGTGTATAAAAAATAAGGATCCAAACTAGAGGAGCTTACAGCTCCTTCTCGCATACCCCAGAGGAAAATCCCTCCAAAAAGGGTCTGTAACTGAATTGTTCGTTTAACCCGGGGAGTGAGGTGGCAGCAAGGTCCACAATCCAGTGGGCCTCACGCTGTAAAAGGACCTTGTTCCAATCCCCACCCCTCGGGTTAGGGTGAACTCTATCCAGAATAAGAAAATAAATGTTGGGAAAAATGCCATGGTGCTCATTGGCCACGTGTCTTCCCAACGGGAGGTCGGGATTGGCTTTCCTCATAGCAGTGATATGTCACGAGGCTCTTAACGAAAACTTTAATTTCGTCTTTCCGACATAAAATTGTCGACACTGACACATGAGAAGGTATACAAAGCCCTCCGTCTTACAATTTGAAAAGTGACATGGTCTATAAGGTCGTCCATTTGGGAGAATTACGTCTTGTCTTGTATTCATAAATCTGCATATTGGGCATCCACCGCAGCTGAAGGTTCCAAGCCTTTTACATGGATCACTGCGAAAATCACCAACAAATTCGCTGTGGACTAAATGATCCTTCAGCGAATTAGTACGTTGGTAGGTAATCGCAGGATGTTCAGATAAGTGTGGATGTAATGCCCCGTACACACGGTCGGATTTTCCCATGGAAAATGTCCGATCGGAGCATGTTGTCGGAAATTCCGACCGTGTGTGGGCTCCATCGGACATTTTCCATTGGATTTTCCGACACACAAAGTTGGAGAGCAGGAGATAAAATTTTCCGACAACAAAATCCGTTGTCGGAAATTCCGATCGTGTGTACACAAATCCGACGGACAAAGTGCCACGCATGCTCAGAATAAATAAAGAGATGAAAGCTATTGGCTACTGCCCCGTTTATAGTCCCGATGTACGTGTTTTACGTCACCGCGTTCAGAACGATCGGATTTTCCGACAACTTTGTGTGACCGTGTGTATGCAAGACAAGTTTGAGCCAACATCCGTCGGAAAAAATCCTAGGATTTTGTTGTCGGAATGTCCGAACAAAGTCAGACCGTGTGTACGCCCTATAAGAGTATAGAAGGTGCCAATGTCTATTAAAAATTGATTTAACGGATTCATGTTGGTTGCTGAACCTCATGATCATCCTAGTTGTAGAACCCTCATCTTTTTTCCTTCGATGACTAAATAGCAGTTCACGTCTGGGTCGTTTGTTGGCTCATCTGAATGCCTTTTTTAAGATGGAATGGGAGTAACCTCTCAAGAGAAGCCTATCTCTGAGGGAAGCTGCTTCATTTAGGTATGATTCCTGGTCCGAGCAATTCCGCCTTAGCCTCAAATATTGGCTGTAGGGGATTGCGCGAAGCAGTGGTTGAGGGTGAGAGCTGGAGGCATGCAAGATGGTATTTCCCGCAGTGGGCGTCCGAAAGAGGCCACTTGAGAGGGTACCATCTTGGTTCTTACTGATGAGGGTATCAAGGAACGTGACACTATTTTTGCTGTGAGTAACAAAACATTTTTTTTTACATTTGGGTAAGACATATACATTTACTTATATTGTGGTTTGTGGGGACACAGAGTCACATGGTAGTTAGCCTTGTGTCCATGCCATATGGTGATTTCCTATATAGACATGGGCCTATCCAATGTTTCTGTTTTTTAGATACCTACCTATGTTCCTTCCACGATACTATTATTGTTTCCTTGGTGAGTCTTGCCGAGTTCGGCGTCATACAGGTGGACCAGTGTGGACAAGGCGGTGGCCAGCCATACGCCCCATCCTCTGTTGGTATTTCGGGGCGTCCTTTACAGTTTTGCCTCCGGGACTTGGCAGTGAGCTTCTCTGACTGAATATGCTTGGGTATGTTGTATCTTTTTATGTGCTACTGTGTTGAATGTTCTGTGCTACGAGCAATAGTTGTAATGCATATGATTTGTTTGTACTTAAATTTACATTCTATCATGCAGTGTGACTCTTCTCACAAGTTGCCCCTGATGAAGGGACTTTCTTTTCAGTCCCGAAACGCGTCGGTTCAAGTGGAAGAGTGCACGAATACATATATCTTTGACAACCACACCAGCATATTTACCTTTTATACAATACTTGATTTACATGTTGATTTTTCCCGTTTTTGTATTTTGTACATTTGTATCAATAAAATTGTTTTTTATTACTCCGTTGCCGTTAAAGTCCCACCAACTATCTGAGGGGGTTACTTTATTTCCGCATATCAGGGATGGTGGCAACTTTTATGACCTAATTGGATGGTATCAATCCAAGAGCATGACGACGACTCATCCAGGGGGCCATAAAAGAACACAGAACAACATCTAAAGAACTGCAGATCTCACTTGCCTCAGGTAAGATCAGTGTTCATGATTCAACAATAAGAAAGAGACTGGGCAAAAATGGCATCCATGGGAAAGTTCCAAGGCCAAAGCCACTGCTGACCAAAAAGAACACAACGGCTCATCTCACATTTACCAAAAAACATCTTGATCATCCCCAACACTTTTAGGCATCTGTGCATTGATGAGACAAAAATGTAACTTTTTGGAAGGTGTGCATTCCGTTATATCTGGCATAAAACGAATACAGTATTTCATAACAAGAACATCATACCAACAGTCAGACATGGTGATGATCTGGGGCTGTGTAAGGTCATGATACAGCATCTCAATTGGATTTAAGTCCGGGCTTTGACTAAGCCACTCCAAAACCTAAACCTTTTTCGCTTTAGGACCTGGACGATTCACCATAACTGATGGAACCATGAATCCTGAGGTCTACCAGAATATCTTAAAGGAGAATGTCCGGCCATCAGTTCCTGACCTCAAGCTCAAGTGCACTTGGGTTATGCAGCAGGACAACGATCCCAAAAACAACAGAAAGTCCACCTCCAAATGGTTCAAATAAAGCAAAATGTTGGTTTTGGAGTGGCCTAGTCAAAGCCCAGACATAAATCCAATTGAGATGCTGTATCATGACCTTACACAGGCCGTTCATGCTGGCAAACCCTCCAACGTGGCTGAATTAAAACAATTCTGCATTGAAGAGTGGGCCAAAATTGCTCCACAGCAATGTGAAAGACTCATTGCCAATTATCGCAAATGCTTGATTGCAGTTGTTGCCGCCCAGGGTGGCACAACCAGTTATTAGGTTTAGGGGGCAATTACTTTTTTCACATAAAGCCAGGCAGGTTTGGACAGCTTTTTTGCCTTAATAAATGAAACCATCATTTAAAAACTGCATTTTGTATTTACTCGGGTTATCTTTGTGTAATAATAAAATTTGTTTGATGATCTGAGTCATTTAAGTAACAAATATGCAAAAAATAAAAAAATTAGAGAGGGGGCAAATACTTTTTCACACAACTGTAACTGTTTGTTCTAACTGCCTATAAAGTGTTAGCTGAAGCTCAGCTTCAATTTGTTAGTGTATCTAAATCTACTAGTCTATCTAACACTCCCCTCCCTCAGATTAACAAGGCTGCTGTCAAAAAGTGTCCCCTGTGCTCCGTCTTCCAGTGTGTTAGCACTCTAATACAAGAGTTTTTTTACTGGCCAGATCACCAGGTGAAAACAGAGGGTAAAAAGCCTATCTAAAAAAAACAAAAGTTTAATACACCACATCTCTTGATTGGTAAGCTGCAAAGTATTACATGTTTGTTTTTTTGCTTTAATATCACTTAAACTAGTATTGTCTTCTTTTTAAAATGTCACTTGTAAAGATGTACAACTTCACGTGCAGGTTTAAGGCATCCTCCAAGCATGTTTTAACAAGAATTGTGTGTTTTAATGTTTAATTTTAAGCTTCTCACTGAACTGTATTTTTTTACATTTTTTTTCTTTTGCATTGGAACATGTCTCACAGAGTTGTTCCCTGATTTTCATGCCCTTTGTTTGACAAATCCATTAGTATTAGCCTAGAAAATGGCTTTGTTTGTAAAACAGAATGAAACCAGCTGGGAAATGTCATTTAGTTGCAAATGGTCTATGACTGTCATTTTTGCTGTACTACATCCTACAGGTGCGTCTCTTCACAGACAGGTTGACCCTTTTACTGTCACTGACATATGCCATATGTTGACAGCAGCGGGGGGGGGGTTACATACACTGCTACAGCAGCTGGGAATGTGTGTAAATCTGGCAAGCCAACTGTACAGCTGCCAATCACTTACACACACTAGCAACAGTTGGTCTCCCGAGCGCACCCCTGTCATGTTTCCCATGTCCATTCGCTGATCTATCCTTCCTACTAAGAACCCGGAAGCGACGGATAAAATGTCACTTCCAGGTCTGGCTTTCGCACTAACTGGGGAAGAAGCTAATAGAGGGCAATCCGCACTCCTTTAGCTTCAATAGAGCGCAGGTGAGAGAGGGGTCTAAAAGACCCCTGATGTCTCATTACAAATAGCCTGCCACCAAAAAAAGCATCACATAGGGAGCTTTCTGTCCCCATGTGTAATGAAAAATACAATTTAGTGAACAAAAATAAGTGTAAATAATTAAAGATACTTAAAAATTGTCAGCCTCACCTCCACATACACACCAGTCAGGGGCACGTATGCATGAAAACATTTGTTGTGCTATACATCTTACATATCTCTGGGCATGCCAGAGTGAGAGCAATAATTCTAGGGCCATTATTCCTGGTTAACTCTAACGTATTCGTAGGAGCTTTTTAAAACTTCACCCGTGGAAAATTTAGGGTACCAAAGTTTATCACAGTTTCATAACTGCACACAGGTTTAAGGCTTAATATGCAGGGCATCTTTTTAACCAATACAAACTTATCTTTTGTATTTTACCAAAAACTGGGTAACATATGGCATTTTTGTGCCCTAAAATTAAATTTTGTGTATTTTTCATGGACATTTTGTGCTTGATAAACTGTTGCGCTAATATCCTGTGGCATGTGGCATAAACATTTGAAATTACCACTATTTGATTCTCCAGGGTGTTTGCTTTTATGTCCAGATGTGGATACTGCAGTGGCTCTGGATATTTTGTCAAATCTCATAGGCAGTTATCAACGTGCACATCCTGATGGGGTTTTGGTGGTTGCAGGTGATTTCAATAAAGCGAATTTGGGGGCTGCGCAACCAAAGCTACATCAGTTTGTTAAATGCGCTACTAGAGTTGAAAATACCTTGGATTTGGTGTATTCCAATATTAAGCAGGCCTACAGAGCCATTCCACTATCCCATCTGGGTCAGTCAGAACACCTTTCTTTATTCCTTATTCCAGCATATATTCCTATCAGGCAGAAAATAGCTCCAGAGTGGAAAATAAGCAGAATTTGGCCAGAGGGCTCTCTCTCATGGCTACATGATTATTTAGAAAGAACCAATTGGGAGATATTTGAGCAATAGGATTTAAATCTGTATACAGAAACAGTTCTGGACTATATAAAAGCCTATGTGGACAATGTTACCGAGGATAAGCGCATTCGGGTCTTTTCAACTCAGAAACCCTGGATGACTAAGGAAATAAAGAGTCTTCTTGGAGAACAGAATAGAGCATTCAATGTTGGAGATAAAGCAATGTATAATAATGTGAGAGCTAATTTGAAAAAGAGGCATAAAAGAAGCCAAATTCGCCTATAAAAAGAAAATTGAGGATTATTTTAATGGATACGATGCAAGGGAGGGTTGGAGGGGTATACAGTATTTGACACAACATAGAGGAACTACAAAAATGGAAGGGAATTCTAGTGCTTCACTGGTTGAAGAATTAAATTAAATAGGTTCTTCACATGGTTTGAGGTTGTGTTACCAAGCCAGGATAAAGGATGTCCTTTAGGTCCAGGAAACTGTACACTCACTATACAGGAATATGAGGTGAGGCAGGCGTTTAAGGCTATAAATACAAGAAAATCATCAGGTCCAGACGGAATCCAAGGGAGAGTAGTTAAGGCCTGTTCTGATCAATTAGCTGGAGTCTTTGCCAAGATCTTTAATCGATCACTATCATCTGCTGTTGTTCCGGCATGTTTAAAATCAGCCATTATTATTCCAATTCAAAAAAGTCAACTGTGGGAAGTTCAGACGATTATAGACCAATAGCACTGACCTCAGTACTAATGAAGTGCTTTGAGAGGTTGGTCTTGAAATATATCAAAACTAGATTACCGGGTAGTTTAGATCCTTATCAGTTTGTGTATAGGGCAAATAGAAGCACAGAAGACGCAATAGCTTTAGCATTGCATGGGACACTTAGACATCTGGAGCATTCAGGAAACTACATAAGGATGTTGTTTATAGATTATAGCTCTGCCTTTAATACCATCATTCCAGATTGGTTGGTTGAAAAAATGCAAAAATTGGATTTGCCGTCCTTTATTTGTTTTTGGATAAGGGATTTTTTGGTCCATCGCTCACAGGTGGTCAAATTGGATAAATTTGTTTCTTCCAAGTGAGAAATACAGTATCTCACAAAAGTGAGTACACCCCTCACATTTTTGTAGATATTTTATTATATCTTTTCATGGGACAACACTGAAGAAATGGCACTTTGCTACAATGTAAATTTGCTGTCCCCTCAAAATAACTTAACACACAGCCATTAATGTCTAAACCACTGGCAACAAAAGTGATTACACCCCTAAGTGTAAATATTCAATTAGCCATTTTCCCTCCCCGGTGTCATGTGAATTCTTAGTGTTACAAGGTATCAGGTGTGAATGGGGAGTAGGTGTGTTAAATTTGGTGTTATCGCTCTCACTCTCTCATACTGGTCACTGGAAGTTTAACATGGCACCTCTAGGCAAAGAACTCTCTGAGGATCTGAAAAAAAGAATTGTTGCTCTACATAAAGATGGCCTAGGCTATAAGAAGATTACAGGTTCCATTCAGAACAGGCCTCACCATGGTCGACCAAAGAAGTTGAGTGCACGTACTCAGCATCATATCCAGAGGTTGTCTTTGGGAAATAGACGTATGAGTGCTGCCAGCATTGCTGCAGAGGTTGAAGGGGTGGGGGGTCAGCCTGTCAGTGCTTAGACCATGCGCCGCACACTGCATCAAACTGGTTTACATGGCTGTCATTCCAGAAGGAAACCCCTTCTAAAGATGATGCACAAGAAAGCCCGCAAACAATTTGCTGAAGACAAGCAGACTATGGATCACTAGAATGCCCTGTGGTCTGCTAAGACCAAGATAAACTTATTTAGCTTAGATGGTGCCAAGCATGTGTGGTGGCAACCAGGTGAAGAGTACAAAGACAAGTGTGTCTTGCCTACAGTCAAGCATAGTGGTGGGAGTGTCATGGTCTGGGGCTGCATGAGTGCTGCTGGCACTAGGGCGCTACAGTTTATTGAGGGAACCTTGAATGTCAACATGTACTGTGACATACTGAAGCAGAGCACTAACCTTTCCCTTTAAAGACTGGACCACAGGGCAGCATTCCAGCATGATAATGACCCCAAACACACCTCCAAGATGACCACTGTTTTGCTAAAGAAGCTGAAGATAAAGGTGATGGACTGGCCAAGCATGTCTCCAGACCTTAACCCTATTGAGCATCTGTGGGGCATCCTCAAACGGAAGGTGGGGGAGTGCAAGGTCTCTAACATCCACCAGCTCTGTGATGTCATCATGGAGGAGTGGAAGAGGACTCCAGTGGCAACCTGTGAAGCTCTGGTGAACTCTATACCCAAGAGGGTTAAGGCAGTGCTGGAAATAAATGGTGGCCACACAAAATATTGACACTTTGGAACCAATTTGGACATTTTCACTTAGGGGTGTACTCACTTTTGTTGCCAGCGGTTTAGACATTAATGTCTGTGTGTTGATTTTTTTGAGGGGACAGCAAATGTACACTGTTATACAAGCTGTACACTCACTACTTTACATTGTAGCAAAGTGTAATTTCTTCAGTGTTGTCACATGAAAAGATATAATAAAATATTTACAAAAATGTGAGGGGTGTACTCACTTTTGTGAGATACTGTAAGTACTGAAGCCCCGCAGGGTTGTGTTTTAAGTCCCTTTCTCTCTTCACTGTACACATATGACTGCACCTCCTATTATAAGACCAATAGTATAGTTAAGTTTGCCAATGACAATACCGTAATTGGTTGTATCACTGGAGACGATGAGGAGCAATATAGGAGAGAGGTTGATAGGATAGTGGAATGATGTACAGCTAATAACCTGATCCTAAACACAGGGAAAACAAAGGGACTGACTGTAGATTTCAAAAAGAACAGGCCTGAACCAGCACCACTTTTTATTAAATCTACCTTTAAGTTTTTGGGAACATGCATTTCTGAAAACTTATCTTGGACAATCACATTAAAGCCATTATTAAGAAATCACAACAGCGTTTATATTTTTTGCGACTCCAAGAATGGCTTGAGAAGGAAGGTGCTAGAGACCTTCTATCGCTCTGCCATTGAGAGTACATTAACGTATTGTATTCTAGTTCGGTATCCTAGTTGTACGCAGGCAGATAAAAATGCTCTAAGGAGAGTGGTTCGAACAGCGCAGAAAATTGTAGGGTGTGAACTTGTTTCTCTAGAAGAAATATATGAGACTCATTGCCTCTGTAGAGCAGGAAAAATAGTGAGAGACCAGACTCATCCTGGTTGTCATTTCTTTGAATTAATGCCATATGGGAGACGTTTTAGGGTGATTAAAACAAGGACAAATAGATTTAAAGAGAGCTTCTTTCCCAGGGCTGTTAAGGCTATCAATGCAGGAATTAAATGAAAGAGGTTACATAGTTTTATTTCCTGACGCATCATGGCAGCACACACAATGGGTTGTGACTCCGCCTCCACAACCTGATAGGACTGGTTAGCTATAAGTTTTGAAGAGGAGCCCACCGCTGCATTCTCCTTTTTTTCCTCACCTAGATGGTTGGACCGGTAAAAGCTGAAGAACCCCTTACCGCTTCGCCCCAGCTAGGTTCAAGCCTCTCCTAGTTGGAAGCCCTGCTGTACAGTCTCTAAAAGAGCTTTATGCAAGGGAACCCCACTCTGGTGGTCTCAGGGGTTAAAAACAAAACAATCCACCTGTGCCTTACAAACCTTAAAGAGGTTTTTGGTGACATCTGCAGCGGCCTCCAGGTACTAGCTTTCTTTCCTTCTCTGCCCTCTCCTGACATGCTGTATTTCTTTATACACATCTGTGTAAGGGGGGCTCCAGGTGTGCTGGGCGCTGTAGTCCCACAGCGTCTTCCTACTATGCATAGCTATGCATAGCACTGGCTCCAGGGCGCACAGGATCTGACATAGGCGGCGTTAGGGCACGCCAGATTCCAAGATGGCGCCGGACACCGCAAATGGCCACTGCGCATGCGCGGTCGTGACGTCAGAGCCACCGCGACGGCGGTATATTTAAAAACGAAAGAAATCTGTCATTTTGCCTCTGTGAGCCCCAGAACATCACCACAGTGCTGCCTTGTGTTTATTTTTCTGATCCCTGACACTGGTAAGTCTGGAACTCTCATCCTCTCTGCTAAAACTCTGCATTTCTATTCTCTGGGCACCTCCTGCCTTTTTAAAAAAAAAAAAAACACACATACAAACTTTTTTCCTTTCAGATACACTCTATCTCCTTTTTATGGAGGCCGCTGCTCCAGCAGACCATCCACGGGCTACAAGGTAAGGGGGGACAGACATTAGGTAAGTAGTGAAGAGGAGTAAAAGAGAGCCTTGCCACTAATGCTATATTATTTGATAGCTCTGGCAGATCATCAAGATCAACGCACTCCAAACGCAAGGACCGATCACCTTCAAAACATTCTCAGTCCAGACGGAGTCGGTCAAGAACCTCATCCCACCACCATAGAGATGAGACTTCATCCCGCCAAGCTCGCGATGACCATCGCACCCATCCTGCGGCAAACGCCTGCTGGGTTTGCGGAGCAGTAGCACTACCCGCTAAGCTAGTCTGCCAAGTCTGTTTGGATGAAGCAACCCGTGAAAAAGAAGCGGATGCAAGGGAAGCATCCAATATAATAAAAGAATCTGTGAAAGAGTCTATCATGCAAGTGGCAGCCCACGAATCCATCAGACAGGCTTCAATGGCCTCAACCTCTTATACGCCGCAAGATCTCTCCCCATCAGCCTCCCATACTCTTCAGGAAGACTCCCCAGAAGAGGAAGAAATTCTAATACCCACTTCGTTTGATTTTGCGCTTATAGACCCCTTCGCAAAATCTGTAAAAGAGGCAATCGGTTGGGAAGAGGAGAAAGAGGCACCACGCAAATTAAGAAAGTATTTTCCTAACCTGAAAAAAGACCCTGAAACCTTTCCTTTTATTGAAGAGCTAGAAGAGCTAATAAAGGATGAGTGGCAGAAACCAGATAAAAAAACCAGTCTGAACAACAGGATAGCAAAACTCTACCCATTAAGGGAACCAATGGTGAACCCTCTAATTTCAGCTCCTGTAGTAGATTCCTCACTAATGCGTTTGGCGCGACATGTAACTCTCCCGATCGAGGATGCCGTTACCTTTAGGGATGTAATGGATCGTAAAATAGACCTCGATCTTAAGAAAGCCTATTCAGCAGCAGGAGGAGCATGCAGACCAGCGATCACTCTGGCAGCGGTCGGCAGAGCGATTACCTTTTGGGCAGCCAACATTGAGAAATTGTTGCTAGAGGCAGCGGATCAGGAAAAAATCATATCAGCTATGCAAGAACTTAGCCTAGCAGGAGACTTCGTGGCTGAAGCGGCCGTGGATATCATAAGATCTTCAGCAAGGGCGATGTTGGCTTCAGTAATGTCAAGGAGAGCACTCTGGTTAAAACCATGGGTCGCAGATGCGACTTCTAAGTCGACCTGGTGTAGGATTCCCTACGACGGCACCAACTTATTCGGCCCTAAACTAGACACAGCGATTTCAAAAGTTACTGGAGGAAAGTCTGGCCTCATCCCTTCCGATAGAAGGCCCAAACAAAGAAATCCACCGTTTAGACGCCAGTTGCCAGAAAGATACCGAGAGGCAAGATCTTACAAACCAGGAAGGGAATTCAAGCGAAATTGGCGAAATCCCCAGTCGTCCTTTGTGAGGGTGCAAAAACCTAAAGTCCCCAATTCAGGAGAGCAGCAGAAGTCATTTTGATGGCGTGCACGCCCAGCCCGCGATAGTAGGAGCGAGGTTGAGGCGATTTACTCAGACTTGGGAAAATCAAATAGGAGATGCCTGGGCGATTTTCACCATCCAGGAGGGTCACAGATGGTCATTCAAACACAAACCTCCAAAAGACCACTTCAGACTGACCAGAACACCATCTTCTCTACCAAAACGAAAGATTCTGACCAGTTATATTCAAGAACTATCGCAGAAACAAGCAATCATAGAGGTTCCTCAGGAACAGAGAGGTTTAGGATTCTACTCTCCGCTTTTTTTAGTAGCAAAAAAGACGGGAGATTTGAGGCCAGTGCTAGACTTGAAAGACCTAAACGAAACAATTTCAGTCGAATCCTTCAAAATGGAGAGCCTCCAGTCCATATTACTAGCAATAGGGACAAAGGACTGGATGCTCTCGGTCGATTTGTCCGACGCCTATCTACATATTCCGGTGCACCAAACCTTTCAGAAATACCTACGCTTTGCAATAGGTCATCAGCATTTCCAGTTCCAAAGCCTTCCATTTGGCATATCGACGGCTCCCAGGACCTTTACAAAGGTCTTACTCCCGATCATAGCTCTCCTAAGAGAAAAAGGTCTAAGGGTATTGCACTATCTCGACGACATCATCCTCCTGGCCGACAGCCAACAAGTTGCCCTCCAACATCGAGCAGTTCTAATTTCTACACTTCAACAGTTCGGTTGGGTAATAAATTGGGGAAAGAGCAGTCTGGTTCCAACGCAAAGAATGGTCTTCTTAGGCGCAGAATTGGACACCAGTTCCAATACGGTCGGATTGCCTCAAGAGAAGATAGGCCCATTGATTCACAAAATAAAGAACCTTTTGGCGGCAGAACATCTTCCTGCCAGAATGTGTCTGAGCATCCTGGGCTCCATGTCCTCGACCTTCCTAATGATCCAGTGGTCCCAGTGGAACTCAAGGGTCTTTCAAAACGCATTCCTGTCTCAATGGGACGGGTCCTCAATGAAGCAGAGAATAATCATCAGCCAAGCAGTAAAGAGATCGGCATGGTGGTGGACACGGGTCAGCAACCTATCATGCTGTCGTCCCATAGTTCCTCCACTACCAGAAGTGGTCACGACGGATGCCAGTCTTCAGGGATGGGGAGCACACTACCAACATCACGGAGCACAGGGACGTTGGTCTTTCCGCCCACACGGCATAGTCTCCAATGTCCTGGAACTCAGAGCCGCCTGGCAGGCTATTCTAGCATTCGGACCATACCTAGAAGGGAAAAGTGTTCTCTTACGTATAGACAATACAGTAGCGGTAAATTACATCCACAGACAAGGAGGTACCAGGAGCAAGACGCTCATGGAGGAAGTGCGTCCCATACTCGAGTGGGCTCAGATCTACCTGACGGATCTGAAGGCGATTTATGTTCCGGGTATACAAAACCAACTAGCGGACGACCTGAGCAGGAAGTTTGTATCGAACAACGAGTGGTCTCTCAGTTCCCAAGCCTTTGCTCTCATCACCCACAAATGGGGGATGCCCGACATAGATCTAGCAGCAACCCCAGAGAACAACAAGTGTATTCAATTCTTAGCGAGGAACAATTATCCGACAGCAGCAGGGATCGATTGCCTTCACCACCCATGGGAATTCCACCTGGGATACATTTTTCCTCCAATTCCCCTAATAGCCAGATTTCTGGCCAGGCTGAGGAACTCGACATCCACGGTCATAGCAGTACTGCCCTTCTGGCCAAGGAGGCCTTGGTTCGCGACTATGTTACAATTGAACACAGAAGAGCCGCTTCCGCTCCCGTTGAGTCCGGAGTTACTCTCTCAGGGTCGATTCCTGCACCCGGCACCAGAACGCTTACACCTAACGGCATGGAGGTTGAAAGGGAAAGGCTGCTGGATAAGGGATGCTCACTCAGAGTAGTGGCCACACTGCAACAGGCCAGAAAAAGATCAACAAATGGCACGTACAGCAGGATCTGGGAAAGATTTACCGCATTTGCCCAGCAACATTCTTGGGATCCGTTATCTCCTTCAGTCTATAATATCCTGGAATTCTTGCAGCTAGGCCTGGAAAAGGGCCTGGGTGCGAGCACTCTTAAAGTACAAGTCTCGGCACTGTCCGCAATGATGGGAACTAGATGGGCCCTAGACCCGCTCATAGTTCAGTTCTTGAAGGCATGCATGAAGATAAGGCCGCCCAGAAAACCAGTCTTTCCAACCTGGAATTTGTCCACCGTGTTAGAAGCTCTATCAAAAAAACCATTTCTTCCCCTGCAATCAGTATCCTTATGGGATCTGACGCTCAAATTATCATTTCTGATCGCAATAACGTCTGCCAAACGAGTCTCGGAGATGCACGCTCTATTAATTAAAGAACCACATCTAGTTCTCTACCCGGATAGAGTTGTCCTCAGACCATCAGAACGATTTATACCCAAAGTGACGTCTACCTTCCACTTTAACTCGGAAATCAATCTTCCAGTTTTTCTCTCTAATGAAGGGCATCCACACCCCCTAGATGTCAAGTCTACCATTGTTGCCTACCTTGAAGCTACTGAACCATTCAGAAAGGTCGAAAACCTCCTAGTCATTCCACATGGCCCTAGAAAAGGGCAAGCAGCTTCCCCTAGAACAATAGCGACCTGGTTGATTAAAATCATTAAGAGGACGTACAGTATACAATCGCTCCCAATTCCGGATGGTCTAAAAGCCCACTCGACCAGAGCAGTGGCCACCTCCTGGGCAGCGTACTGCAGAGTGTCAGCGGAAACTATTTGCAAGGCAGCAACTTGGTCTTCTAAAAACACGTTCATGTCACACTACAAAATAGATCCGGCTCAATTAACCACTGTTGAGTTCGGAAGATCAATCATTCAATCTAACTCCTCTATACCTTGTACCTGAGTAAATAAAAGGCTCTAAAAGCACCCACCCATGTAGCGAGTTATTTCCCATTGTGTGTGCTGCCATGATGCGTCAGGAAAACGGAAAATTGTATACTTACCTTCCGTAATTTTCCTTTCCTGACGCATCCCATGGCAGCACACGGAATCCCACCCTTCTAAGGTGATAGTTACTAAGAATGCAGCGGTGGGCTCCTCTTCAAAACTTATAGCTAACCAGTCCTATCAGGTTGTGGAGGCGGAGTCACAACCCATTGTGTGTGCTGCCATGGGATGCGTCAGGAAAGGAAAATTACGGAAGGTAAGTATACAATTTTCCGTTTTTTTTTTGTCTTGTTTAGTTTTTTTTTTTTTTTTTATTGTTTTGTTTTTTAATACGAGGGCACTTTTTATACCTTTATAATATGGGGATACTTTTATATATTTATATATATTATACACTTTTTGGTATAATTAAATCCTATGTGGTAAATGCATGGTTGAAAATTGTGATGTATGAATAGTGTGTGGAGTAGAAATGTAATTTCATTGTGATTTGTTTTACAATGACAATAAATCTTATCTCTTATCTCTTACCTCTTTTGGAAAATATGGACGTTTTGGAGGTTTTAAGTAATCTTCCATTGACTTCAATGGGGGTGCGCAATAACGTTTGATATTTGTTGATTTTTTAAATGCACACAGGAATGAAACCCAAGCAAATTTGCCTATCACTATTGGTGAATGTAATTGCGGAGGGCCTTAAAGCGGAACTTCACTGTTTTTCAGTCGACATTGACTATTTCTAATCCTTATGCTGCTAGCATTAGTAAATAAATAGAAAGTATATTACATTTTTTTTTTTTTTTTTTATTTATCTTACTTTTTTCCGTTGCTTCTTGGTTTTCAGACCTAGGCAAATTATGTCATACATCCCAGTAGTCTTTAGGAGGGAAGGAGGGGCTTTCTCAGCTAAGCACACCATCCTGCCTGCCTGCCTGAGCTATTGAGCTATTGATGGATTCCAGGAAGTAGGCTACTTGAATCATCTGCCCTTACTTACTACAGCCAGAAATGCTAGGGGCTGTTTTCTCAAAGTGATTTCTCAGCAAAATAAACAAGGAGACATGGGTGGATGAGTTTGCTTTGAATATTAAAAATTAATTCAATTGCATTTTTGGTTTGTGGTGCTCAGATGCAGTATAGTTCCACTTTAATCTCCCTAGAAACAATACTATACAATGATCCCAAAGAGTCGTGTAAGGAAATCTTTTAATTAAAACAGAATTTTTGTAGTTGGTCTTCTGCACATTTATTAAGAAATGGTTTACCCAATTTGACTATGTTGCAAACATTTAGAAGAATCAAAACATTATTATTAGTATACCTATATTCTCCTCCAGGCCTCTCTGTTGCAGGCTGACAATCTCCTAATGCTGATGTTGTGCTGTCAATCAAACAAATGTTATTGTGAGCATCTATTCTGCAGCAATAGCAACTTATATAATAAAATGTGAAAAAGAGAACTTTGCCCTTAAAAGGAAGGCAATACGTGTCCTCATAAGCATTGGTACCACATCTGTACAAAGGTGCTCCTCTGCCTTTAGGCCATCAAGAGACTGCAATGAGAAGGTAGAAATAAAATTTTAATAAAAATATTTCGAAAAGCAAAAACATTTGAAAACATTATTATTATTATTGCTTCTGACATAATAAATAAGATTAATTTAGATCATGAACAGAAAACAAAAGAAGAAAAGTTGTTCTGTGTGTGGTTCTTACTGGGTTGCCAATCATCATCTGTGTCATCCTAAAAATCCACACCAAGAAGAGTTTTTTTTTGGCCAGCAGTGAACAAAGGCTTCCCTGAGAGCCATGTTCTGCTCACAAGAGAGACAGGGATTCTGGTTTCTGGTTGCTTTGAGCCCCCCTCAGCGGTTCAAAGGAGAGATGTTGGGAGGGCCCAGAGTTAGTGATGTATTGTCATGTCCCCTGGAATCCACCTGGAGGAGTTCCCAACTGACCTTCTGGAGCATTTCTGGGGAGAGTATATGAGCCCACCTGTCCTACATTTCTTGTATTGGGTGAAGTGTTCTTTCAGGCTCAGATTGTCTGTTTTGGTGGCATATTTTTTTTGTTTTGTTGTGTAATTTATCTATGTATCTAGGGCCCATGGTGATTAGTTAGTTAAAGTCTGAGATAACGCCATGTGTCCTTTGTGTCATTTATCTGTGTTTGTTTAATCATTGTATTACTAGCCTACAACTCTAAAATCAGTTTGTATATGCAGTAAAGCATGCTTGTTATACTCAATGTGGGTTAATCTTCTGCATTGTGTAAAAAGACTGTTTGATCCTTTCTTCTCTGATCCCCCCCTTCTTCCACAGTCCCCAATCCATCTCCTGATAGTACAGAGTGTTGGGGGCACTCTGAAAATTTTAGTGTGTAATGCTAGAGAGGGTTTTTTTTTTCTTTTTGGGAGGGTGCATGTGATCAGCACATGGCCAATCAGCACTGTCCAGACAAAGTCAGAGGTCATGCATCCTCATAGGGCAGTCAGTTGAGAACAAAAACTCCTCTACAAGCTTTAACCAGTGCTTGCCGGACATTAATAGAAGTCACAAGACTGCTATAAACTGCTGATAAGAAAAGGTATTTAGCAGTTTATATTTACTATTTACATATATTTACTAAAATAATTGCATTTCCTTGTACTGTGGGAGATCAGATATAGTGAATTCAGGGTCCTGGGTTTAGTAACACTTTAATAAGAGAACAAGTTATGTAGTAAGGCAAGAAATTAAACAATTGCCCAATGTTCATAAACAATAACAATGTAGCATTATGCAAGTGAAGGATGAAAGCAATGTTTTGAAATATGAAGTAAACCAAGGTGTCATAAATTTCTTTTTGAGTTCTTATGAATGCATGGTAGATTTTATTTAGAAGCTGGAAAATGTGCAAGCGCAATTTTCGACTACTGCTGTAATGCATTTGCGCATGTTTCTGTACCAGCTGGGTGGGGAGGTGTTTTAAGGAAGCCTGTGTGCAGGCGCATGTGTAGCTCACAAAGGCTGATGATTTGTTCAATGTCATAATAGGCTTAGAACCAGCTGATGCTGTTATGGCTGTGGGGGAGGAGGATACCAATGCTAGTCATCCTGTTACTCTGTTGTATTAAACACGTGTTATTGCCCAGCAAACATGTTTGGATACTATGCAGGTAATATCCAGCACTGATAAAGGCTGAGGAGAGGAGCTAATTTGTGCCTGGACGGCCTTATAGGGGATCATATTTTGAGTTGCAGATCCTTGTAAACTGTCTCAGGAACATAATACAGTATAGACTAAGCAGTGTCCAGAATGTTTATGTAGTTCACTGATGCCATCCATTACATTTCCACAGAAAAATTGTGAGTGCAGGGATATGAAGCTGGCTTTTACCAGTGAGATGACTTTCCAAATGTCCTGGGTGCCCTCGACTGCACACATGTGCCTTTAGGGCACCCAGGGAGTGGGAACTTTACTTCAGAAACCATAAGCAGTACCATTTTCTGAATGTTCTACTGGTCTGTGGTGCTAAACAGATGTGCCTTCAGGTTACCCAGGCTCATGTCATGTTCACCACACAGCTCTATATAGGAAATTTGAAGAATGGCAAATGCCCTATGGCTGACTTGTTTGTAAACTTAATTTGCGGGGGTTTGGTAAAAAATAAGAGGAAATATGTGCCAAAATTGTTACAGATTACACTAAATATTCATTGTAATTACAAAGGGAATATAAAATAATGGGTCATCTGGTGGAATGAATGCTCACTCAGCTTAATGATTAGGTGGAAGCAATTCTCACGATGACTAAACCTATGAACACATATTAGCATCATGTTTGGAACATGTCCTGCCAATTTCATGTTTAAGACATGTCCTGTCAATTATTATGTTTCAATAACTTTCCAATTTTTTGCTTTCCATTCTAGGACATTCAGGTTATGGGCAGATTACATGGTTCATGGTACTAATCAGACCCCAACAGACTACAGATGAACTCCCCTATAAGAAGACCTTGCAGAGAACCTGCACAATTCTGGAGGCCACGATCGGTCTCCTCAAATCCCTCTTTCTCTTCTTAGCCTGGCCTGGGGGAGAGCTGCTGTACTCCACTTGGAAGGCTGCCAGGATCATTATTGCATATTGTGGACAGCACAACCTATGCATGTAACAGCAAGTTTCCTGAGAACTAAGGCGAGGGAGCTGGAGATGTGCCAGGTGTCTGTCTCTACAAGCCAGAGTACAAACATACTCACTTGTATGTATTTATTGTAGTCTTTCTTTTAGAACTTGACCTAACCCACAACATTTATTTCCAAACAATGGTGAAGCCAATTTATGTATTTGTCTTGTGTGACACCAAAAAAATCTTTCTATGTCTCACACTCTCCCTTTCTCTCTCTCTTTCTGTGTCTTTGCATGTGTCTGTGTTCATATCTCTCTTTCTGTCTCCATTTCAGTGGCGGAACTACCAGGGTCGCAAAGGTCACATTTGCGACTGGGCCCTGGCATTCCGCCACTGCTGGTGGCACCAGGCCGGGTTGCTGAGCTGGGAGCATCTCTCTCTCTTACAGCTCAGATCCTGGACTGACAGTTCCCCCTCCCTCCTCGCTCGCACTAATGGGAGAGGAGAGAGCTGATCTGCTCCTTCTCCTCCCACCCCTCTCTTCCTGTGTGCAGCTAAGCAGCTGAATTTGATCCAAAGGACACAGGCTAAGCTCCAAGTATACCCAAAGTACAGAATCCCAGAGACAAAGAAAAGATGGATTAAACATTGGGCATAGATAAATATAAACACTCTTCCAGAACATTAAATGGCAAAAAAGTATGATGTAAAATTTTGAAATACTGTTGTCTTAAATATTCATATTTTTTTTCTACAGTTGTTTATGGGATGTTGTACATCTTTTTCTGTTGAGGTAGCAAGAAATTCCCTACATCCCTCCCATTTTGCAGCATTTGACACCCCTGTCCTTTATTTTAAAAGGTATTGTGAATGGGGAAATGCATTTCTAAAGGTAAATAGGTTGTTCACTTTGCAAAAGAATTTTCACTTTGCAAGGGGTTAGCGAATGAGGTGAAGCTCTGCAGACTTCCATTATCTAACCAAGTGCAAGATTTTTTTTCCCTGTATGTTATTTGGGGTTCTTGGCAAAGATAATTTTTACCATGTAAAATGAATGAATGGTAACAAAGTTAAGGGAAAATTCCATTGCAAAGTGAACAACCCTTTAGCAAACCAACTCCACTGTCTCTTTACACATTGGGCCTGCTTCACGGGGGTCCAAAAACAGCATCTGACCTGCCAAAATGGTGACAATATGCTTGAATTTACAATGTAAGATAAATATGTATGAATAGGTTTTACAATCTCATTAGAACAAATATTTTCCTTTATTACACCCCCTCATTAGGAGGGGACATGTTTTAGGGGGCTTTATTACCACTACCCAAATACTTCTATCATTTCATTACTAAACATTTATGGCAAATGTATTATTTAGCTGTACTGTTTTATAAAATATATGTTGCATAAAGTGAATAAAGATGTAAATGAATTAATGTAACTACAATTCATAAAGCTGTTTTTTTTCTTGTTCATCTGTAATTTCCCTAACACTGAACCTTATTTAACTCATGTTTTTTAATCTCAATTCACAAAGATAAATAATACTCGTTATTTAGCCTGTTTTGTATGTAATGGTTTATCACTTATGCTATTATAAAATGTTATCGGCTTTTATGAAAAAATCAGAGCAAATGTCCAGTTATCACCCCTTAAATAAAAACCAACTTCAGTGGTAATAGCTAAGAGTTTCATTAGCCGTCTGTGTAGAAGAACAGGAAAAAGGGCCCTTGAGGACATGTTAAAATAACATTTCACGGGATAAAATAACACTTTATGAGAACATAGGGCTTTTAACAGATACATTTTAATTTCATGTGGAAAAATAAAAATTACACATCTTGGTAACATTTACGTTTCTGAATTGAACATTTTTAGAAGAAAATTATTGTGAGATAAAAAGGCAGTGGTGTCATAATAGCACATCTATCTTAATAGATGTATAATCTGAACATCTGCTTTAAATAAATAACATTTTCTTGTGGTATCCAGGTTATATGGTTTATTAAGAAGTGGACATATTTTTAGCATCCAAGCAACATTTACTTTTCAGTATTATGTAATTCTATAAGTGCCTAATAATAATTTACATGGAAAGGCACTGTTAGAAATACAATATTGAAATCTGTGAAATGGAGGCTTTAGCTCAGTGTTAATTGACAGGGCAGTTAGCAGAAGCATCTAGTGATTTAAATGTTAAACATATGAGAATGGACAATGTCACAACATTTTAAAAATTCCAGCAGGCTGTGTTGAAAAATTGTGGTGGCAGCTGTGCTTAAGCCATTAATTCCAGCAATTTGACAGGCTTATTTCCTCCCTGCAACCTTTGATAAAACTTCATTTGGTAGATCATCGACCTGTTAGAAGTCCAGCTATTTCAGTCATTTCTTTGAACCCCTAGAAATTGTATTAACCTCTCCTTTACCCAACCTCTAATCATCATTTAGAAAAAGCTGCATTTACTTGATATTGAAACATTTAGTAGGATTTAAAGCAGTAGTAAACCGCTGGACAATTTTTTTTTTTTTGTACACTGCAAAGTAATGTCATAATAGGCTAGTATGCATCGCATACTAGCACAATATGTTAAACTTACCCTAAAATGAAGCCCTTCCAACGCCGAGATGTCAGAGCTGTAGGCACTTCCATCTTCAACCGTCTTCCTTTGCGGACTCTGGCTGTGTGGCTGGCCAGAGCCATGATGTCGTCACTTCCAGGAAGTACTTGGAAAGTCTCAATGCATTAGACCCCTTTCACAGAGGGCGGATCCACTGATGCCCACTGAGCAGGCGGATGGCAGGACCATCTCTGCTCACTGTACAGGGAAGGACCTGTCAGAGCCCCACTGTTCTCAGTGGGAAGATCGTATGAAAACAGACATCATGTCCGTTTTCTTCCAAACCCAACTGATCCGATCCGCTGAACGGATGGCGACCGTATCGTCATCCGTCTGTTTTCAGCGGATCTTGTCGGATCGGATGGCAGGCATGTGTCAGCGGACACATCTCCACTGACATTGGCCTGCCCATACAAGTCAATGGATGGCCCACTCAGATCCGCCTGAAAAGGGACATGCTGATCTTTGCAGACTGATCGTGTGAAAAGGGCCTTAAGGTGCAAATCTTTACTTTTTGGAAGACCTGCTTCACCAGACCTATTTGTTTTCCACAAGAAAAACTGTATTTTGATGACAAAGGGTAAGACTCAAAATCAAACTAGATTTAAAGGGTTAGCCCACTCAAGCTGATATTTAATTTTTCTTTGGTAGATGATGTTAGGTGGTTTATTTACTTTACGTTCCTTTATATAAATGGTTTACTATTCCTTAAATATCATGGATAGGGTTGCCTTGTTGTCTTCTCCACAGACAGTTGTTGCCGTGTACTCACAATTATTTACATTTTTGGTAGATAAACCCTCTAGCAATCTCTTAGTGATATATCTTCGCTTAAGATCCTGGCCTGCACATCAGTCATTTTAAGGGGCCCTAATTTATGTTGGGAAGGCATATATATCTATATATATTTTAATACTTTATTTTTTTTATTGAATTCAAAGAAAAGAAGAAGCCATGTGCAAATACAAACTGGTAACAAATTTAAGTACATAAAATGAAAAAAAAAAAAAAATATGTCTGCATTAGTTGTATCATCTGAGTATCCGCACAATGTGGGGGATATAGCAGTAAATGATATATCCTACAGCAGGGTGTTACATTGCTAAGACAGTGAGTAATTACTATTATAAAGTATAATCAGGAAAAGTAAAATTCAAGCAATCATAAGAGATGGATATGAAAATAGGAATGTATTCTGCTATTTCCTGTGTAAAATTTAGCTATACAAGAAGACCTATATATGAGGTAACCTGTATATGTGGTTCCCTGGGATTGGGGGTTGGGTATAGTAATATAGTAAAATTGTTTGTCAGGAGGCTTAGGGGGAGAAGCTTTCAAGATAAAAGATATTGTTGTGGAAATTTGTATTAATGTATGTTGTCAGATGTCCCCCAGTATCAGTTTTGCTGTAATGCGCTCATGCGGGCATATTCGCACATACAGACGTTGGTGGAAGACCATTGGCTGTGGAAACCTTCCCGTGAACACGGCAGATCTGTTTTGTTCTTTTAAGGATGTTTGTTTATGCCTCATCAAGGAACTGGCCACTTCATGGCGACTACATCTACACTCCTAAGTTAGCAGATCTGCGTACATGGGAACCATAGCATAGCCATACAAAATTATGGTACACAGAGCCATGATAGAGTATGGCTCGTGTCATTGGTAGCAGTGGGAATGTGCACACGATCATGTTCAGAACCATGTAAGTAGTGTTTAAATTGTGAGACACTAATGTCTTGTTTCCACTGAGCGGATCGGTTCGGTACGGTACGCTATTTTGAGTGTTTCCATTATGAAAGCGGCCCATACAACCGAACCGAACCACAATATTCTGGGTCCTGCTTTAGATGTGGGGCCATAGAAAATGGTACGGTTCGGTTAGGGTGGAGCTACGATACATTCCACTGATTGGCAGATGTGTGAAGCCATGCTAGGCATTTTTTCTAAACCCACGTATGGCCCCTGGCGGTCCGACTTGCAGTGGAAACGCTCACCTGAATAGGCCGGACCGTTCTAGGCCTTCCAAACTGTACCGACCCAAACCGATACGCTCAGTGGAAATGCGGCATTTGTGTCTCACAAAAATGCTTGCCGCATGGCCCTACACATGACCATCTGCACACATCACTACTGTATTTCTATTTGAATATATACATGTGTGTGATTGGTTCTGTTTAAAGAATACAAGTGTCTGATTGGCTGATTCTGAAGCCATCAACTTCCTTTGTTATTCATGTTTATAGTATAAACAAAAGGAGCTGGCTATTCTCTGGAAGATTCGGCTAAGCTCAAGGTGATACCAGCATCTGTGTCTGTGTTACTTGGAGACATACAAACGCGCTTTCCTGGAATTATATAAGAGAGCTGTTTTTGTGCTTTTAAGTGCAAAGAAATTATTTGCTTCTAGGGAGAAGCTTAAAATATCCCTGACAATATACAGTATATTTGATGTTATGGGAAATGCAAAAGAAGAAACTGGAACAGGCAAAGGTGGGCAAGAGAACACCAAATTTTCAGGTGGATAGTAACAGAGTGGGAAATTAGATCATGGAAGTCTCACTATTAAGTGAATAATGTATCCAGGATATATAAGAAATCAAAGGCTTACACAGTCAGTAAAGCTTACTACTGTATCATTTTTATGTGGACTGCACATGCAGTTGCACTGAGACATATTCATAGAGCAATGAAATGTATGCAAGTTTGCTCTTCAAAAACTGATTTGCCTGACTGCATAAATGAGGCTAGATTGTATGGTCCACATTCACAAATCATGAAAAGCTTTTGAGGAGATACTCTTAGACCTGTCTGCATATACAGTAGTGAAAAACTGTACACAAAGAAAATGAGCCCAAAAATAAGGACAAATCCCAAGTCTGCACCAAAAACTAACTGCAGCATCTTTGCTTCTTCTACATAGTGTTTAATAATTAGCAGAAATATGTTCTTCCTCAGTAGACAAATGCAAAACTATGATAACCAATAAGGTCTGTTTATTTCATGTCAGTAGGAATAGTGTGGAAGAAGAGAAATATGTGATTAGCACATAAAAACAACAAATGATAATGTTGTAATGTTGATATTGACCTCTTAATTGCATGCTATACATCATTATAATTATAGAAGAATGATAACTGTGTGTATGTTTTCTTCCTACTTTGTTTACTGACTTGTGTAAATGTCCTTGAAATTCTTAGATGTAAGCTAAAATATACTAAACAAAAATCCTGGAATTCCAGCCAAACCACTTTTTTTTTTTTGTATATCTACACTGGGGAAATTTCCATCTACTTTCTCCCCTGGGGTTAAAGAATGCCATCTTTAACCCCTTCACACAAACCTTAGCTTCCCTTTAAATAGTTCTGAATGCAGCAGGAATAGACTTTAACGGTGTTTGCATGTTCGCACAAATAAAAGACAAAAATAGCAATTAAAACTTGATTTTTAACTTGACCCACTTTATCAAACTCTAAAAAGTTGTGGGCTGAAGTTTTACTTTAAAAGCAACACAAATGCATATCTCATTCGCAATACAGAGACCTTCCAATTTGGAAACTAAGAGTTTACACGGGCAAACATGGCCTACAATATTATTGCATAATACTGGTTAACCCCTTTATGCCGGCGCCTCCTGGCCCTTTAAGAGGTTTCAAATGCTGGGAGGCGGGCCATGGTTTGTGATCATGTGACCGCTATGATTGACTTTCATGGTGATCACATGATCGGAAAGAAGTGATCGAGAGCTTTCCGTTGGCCACCGGCAACTGTGCCTCAAGTGCATAGGGTGCTCGCTCTCTGCACAGCTGTGTCAGCTAATTGGTACGCAAATATGCAGCCACTCGGCGCCAAGGCCCACCCACCAATATTTGCATACTGTCGGCATCTAGGGGTTAATATTATAATAAAAGCTGTGTGTTGCCCTGTGTATTTATCGTATACCTGCATGCTAGTATGGTTGGTGAGTGCAGCTTTGAGTTAGTGAAGTTCCATAAGTAAGAGGAAGAAAAGAAGAGGTTCAGACTGAAAAAATGCGAAGGTTGTATACAGAACAGAAGTTGTGAATATCTAGAATGTAAGCAGGTAAATGCAATATTGGAGAGGACTATATATATAATGTAGAGAATTTTAGAGACAGTAATATCCAGACAATGACCAGGTAATGGTACATAAAAGTTTACTTAACTATCACTACATGCCATTTTAAAATAATTTACAATTAACACATAATTTCACTTCAGACAGGTTATGATTTAATATTGAAAACGTTCTGGGTGGTGGAACAAAGAGATGTCCCAAAAATCAATAGGGATGGTCAACCACGGTATATAGTATCAAAGGGTAGCTTTATTAGAGTTACAAAATGTAAAAGTGAGTCCACTTAGGATGTCACAGTAAAATAGGGATAGCCTCTAAAGTCAGTAGTGATAAATTAAAAATATAGAAAAGGTTGTACCATCATTCAGAAAACTTAGCGATAGAGGGGTGGGTAGCCTGGTCGTAGGGCGATTGGACTCTCTCGGTACAGTAAAATAGGGATGTGCTTAAGTACAGAGTTCCCTGTATGCATTCAAAACTTAAATGATTGTAAGGGTTTTTTTTTTAAAGTAACAAATATATCATACTTACCTTCACTGTGCAGCTCGTTATGCATAGAGTGGCCCCGAACCTCGTCTTCTAGGGTCCCCCGCGGCTCTCGCGGCTCCTCCCCAAATCAGATAACCCCCTAGGAGAAGCGCTCTCCCGAGGGGGTTACGTTGCGGCATAGCTGCCGAATGTATGACTCAGCCCTGCCCCCCGTGTCATTGGATTTGATTGACAGCAGCGGGAGCCAATGGCTGCGCTGCTATCAATTTATCCAATCAAGAGCAGAGAACCCTGGGCAGAGAGACAGCAAGTCCCTGCCTGGTCAAGTTCCAGGGCTCAGGTAAGTAAAACGGGTGGGTTGGGGGGACGGTCACTGCCAGGTGTTTTTTTACCTTAATGCATAGGACCTTATTATTATTATTATTATTATTATTAAACAAGTGTGATTTAACTATACTTCTGTCTCGGTCTGATTCATGGTTCCTGATAGGTACAAAGACAAATTGCCATTAGGTGGACCTCCCCTTACCCGTCGACTATATCTGATTGGATATTTGATCTGAATAGATCCATTTCCTATGAGAGGCATTTTTTTTTAGGAGGAATTCATCTAAGAGGTTTGATACTATCTGAAAACCGTGGCTTGACCACATGGATACGGGACTAAGATAGGAGGTGGGAAGGGGAATACTTTTCCTTGTCAAAAGAAGTTTATTGAGTATACAATGTTATAAAGATACATAAAGTAAGTTTACAAGGATCTATAAAGTAAGCTCATTGTTTTACAGTAGGGTTTATATAGGTAAATATCATGAAATTTCAAATATTAAACATTGGGTTCACGTAAACCTAAATTAAAGATATATATCATTTCCTTAGTTACTTTTGTAGGTATTTAAATGATTTATACCTACTATACATATTGTTTACAAGTAGAGTGTATATAGGTCAAATAAATTCTGATAATGAGCTTTAATCGTAAGGTGGAGAAAAGGAAAGAGAAAGAAGAAAAAGGGTTGAAAGGCAGAGGTATGGTCCACAAGGTTGTCCCGCTCGTCAGTTTATTATTCTTTTTAGTTCTCTTTGAAGCCTTAGAATGGGTGTCTCTGTAAGTCATTTAATCTGTTACCATGGCAACAGGACAGAGTCATTGAAGTTTGACAGGAACTGTTGTTTTATCCAAGGATGCCAAAGTTTTTCAAATTTTGGAATTTGATTTTGATCGATGGCTACCATCTTAGCATGGGACATTGTATTATTCATTCTGTGAATTGTTTCTGCTAGTACCAATGTAGGAGATTTCCATGCCTTGGCCACTGTTTGTTTTGCAGCCGTTATTAGTTGGATCATAAGTTTGAATTGAGAGAGTGTTAACCATTCCGGTTTTAGATTAAGTAAAGTTAAATATGGATCTGGTTGTATTATTTTTTTAAATATTTTAGATGCAATCACGAAGACTTCCTTCCAGAAGGTTTGGATTACTTGGCACGTCCACCATATGTGTAAATATGTGCCTATTTCTGGGCATCCTCGAAAACAAAGAGCTGAGGTATTAGGTGAATATTTTGCCACTCTGGCGGGTACAAGGTACCAGTGAGTTAGGACTTTATAATTTGTCTCCAGTGCTAAGATGTTGGGTGAAGATGACTTAGATGTGAGCCATATGTTAGACCAGTCCGTGTCTTCTAAAGTTCGTCCCAGGTCCTCCTCCCACCTCTGAACGTAAGAGGGTCTATTAAGATTTGCTACTCCATATAATTGATTATAAAGTGATGAAATTGTACCTTTAGCAAATGGATCTTTTGTACAGATTGATTCAAAAATGGATAATTGGGATAATGGTGTATCCCCTTTAGGAATGGTGTATAGAAATTTTTGATTTGGAGATATCTAAATATCTCAGAGTTTGGTAGATCATATTTTTCTCTAAGCGATGGGAATGAAAGGAATGATTTAGATGCTATGAAGTCATTTAGTGTCTGAATGCCTGATGTTGTCCAAGCTTTAAAAGAATTTGGGTAGATCCATGCCGGATAAAAGGCCGGATTTCTGATAAAAGAAAGGAGAGGATTGTGTGGAGATTGTAACTGATATTTGGTTTTTAGTTTATCCCAGAGAGATAAGAAGTGTTTAGTTATGGGATTATGAATTTTAAAGCGGTCTTTAGGATCAAGCCATAATAAATTTGATATTAATAGAGGGTCATTTTCTGAAGCCTCTATAAATACCCATAATGGGATTTCCTGATTTGCATGGTATTTGGACAGACTGGCCAAATGTGCTGCTCTGTAGTAGTTAGTAAAATTAGGGTATCCCAGGCCTCCTTTATTTTTGGGAAGATGTGGTGTGTGTATAGGTATACGTGGTTTAGAAGAGCCCCATATAAACGAAGTTGCTCTTTTTTGTACTATTCTCAAAAAATAGGAAGGAATTGGAATAGGGAGGACTCTGAATAGATAAAGCAATTTGGGTAGAATAGTCATTTTGATTGCATTAATCTTCCCTATCCAGGATAAAGGAAGTTGCGACCATTGTTTTATTAGATTTGTGATCTGTCTTAATACAGGAGGATAATTGGTTGAGAATAAGTCAGAATGAGATGCTGTTAAATGAATTCCAAGATATGGGATTGATTTTTCTGCCCATGTGAATGGGAGTGCAGCCCTAGCCGGGATCAATTCCATGTTTGTGAGTGAAATATTAAGCACTAGGCATTTCTTAGGATTAATCATAAGGCCGGATAGGGCTGCAAATCCATCAAGAGCTGGTATTAAGTTAGGACCAGAGACCTGTGGTGATGATAGAAAAAGTAATATATCGTCTGCAAATATACATAATTTGTGTGTAATACCTCCTACTTCAATGCCAGTTATAGTTTGGTTTGTTCTGATGTATTGGGCCATGGGTTCGAGTATAAGGGCAAATAATAAGGGAGATAATGGGCAACCCTGTCGGGTACCTCTTTCGATATTAAAGGCTTCAGATTTGTATCCAGCATATTTTATATAGGCTTTGGGTTTATTATATAATGCTTTGATCCATGTTAAAAAGTGGGGTCCAAAAACCCATTTTTGTAATGAATATTGCATATATTGCCAGGATACTGTGTCAAATGCCCTCTTAATATCGAGAGATAGAAAACATAAAGGGATTTTCCGTTTTTTAGCAATTGGTGCCAATAACACTGCCCTGCGTATATTATCGCCTGCCTGTCTATTTGGCATGAAGCCTACTTGATCTCTATGTATTAATTTTCCTATAATGCTATTGAGGCGTTTTGCTATTATTTTTGCTAATAATTTAATATCGAGGTTTAACAGAGAGATAGGCCTATAATTCACACAGGAAGTATCATCAGAAAGGGGTTTGGGGATCATACAAACAATTGCCATTAGTGTTTCTTGCCGAAAAGAATGTCCATCTAGAAGTTTGTTAAAAGTTTCAGTGAGAATGGGAGAGAGTATTTCTGAGAATGTTTTATAGTATAAAGCTGAGTAGCCGTCTGGGCCTGGTCTTTTGTTAAGTTTTAGGTCTTTTATGGCGTTAGCAACTTCATCTATAGTTATAGGCTCATCCAAACTGCTTTTTTGATTCTGAGATAACTCAGGTAAGGTTAGTTTTGAGAAGAAGGATTCAGCCTCTGTAGGATTAAATTCATTGTTTGTCTTGTATAAAGTTGCGAGATGTGAGTGAAATTTATGGACTATTTTAACTGGATTACAAGTGTAAACATTTTTTGATAATTTCAAACGTATTGGTTTGAAAGATTTGTTAGTTGAATTTAATGCCCGAGCCAGATATGTACCTGGTTTGTTTGTATTCATGTAGAAATTGTGTTTGGAGCGTTTGAGGGATTTATCAACTGACTCAGTGAGAAATAGATCGTATTCCAATCTAGATTTTTCCAGATGAGATTTTGTACTCTGAGATGGATTATCTTGAAATGATATGTAGGCTGCATTAAAATTGAGTTCTAGTTTTTTTGCTAGATTTTTGCGTTCCCGTTTAAATAGTGCCATTTGTCTTTGTATTGTACCACGCAAGACAGGCTTATGAGCTTCCCACAGTGTTATTGGAGAGATGTCTGTTGTATTATTAATTGATATGTATTCCTTTAAAGCTTGTTCAATGGCCATCTGATGTAGTGGGTGTTTGAGCATTATGTCCGGTAAGTACCACGTTGGGTCATGCGCTTTTGGTATGGCTGAGGCTATAGTAGTGTATACTGCATTATGGTCAGACCACGGAATCGGAATTATATCTGATGCAATAATTTCTGTTATCATTCCTATTGTTAGAAAAATATGATCTATTCTGGTGAAGGTTTGATGAGGGTGCGAGAAATAAGTGAATTTCTTTTTCATTGGGTTACTTTCTCTCCACGAATCTACCAGATTGTATTTGGAAAGAAGTTGAGAAAAAGGTAATCTAGAGGTTATTTTGGATGGTGTAAAAGGTGATTTATCTAGAAGTGGGAGGAGGACCTGGTTCGAATCCCCACACATTATCACTGTTCCTATTTTGTGTGTATTAATCACTTGTAATATATGTGAGAGGAATGGTGTAGGTTGTTTGTTAGGAGCGTAGTAGGAAATCACCGTGATTGCTGTATCCATTATATAACCCATGAGTATCAGGTATCTACCTTCTGGGTCTTTAATTTCTGATGATAAGGTGAATGGTGTGGATCGGTGAAATGCAATTAGAGTTCCCCTTTGCTTGGTACAGGCAGAAGCCGTGTAAATTTGTTGATAAAAAGGAGAAATATATTTTGGAGTAGAATCTTTGGTGAAGTGTGTTTCTTGGAGGCATACTATGTGAGCCTTCTTGTTATGGAAAGTACGGAAGGCTTTGGTCCTTTTTTGAGGGACATTTATTCCCTGAACATTCAGGGAAAGTATATTCAGTGGTGCCATGGCAATAGATCAAATAGTTTTGACTTACTTTTTGTTATGCAGAGCTGACTGCGCAGATCAACCTGTGTGGACTGAAGAGATGAATAGATAGAAAAGAAACCAGTGAATTCTGGAGTAAAGAGTAAACAAAAAACATATGAGATTAGATGATACATTGTATAAATTATTTTTTGCTAGTAATCACAATTTACCCGTGAAAGAGAATAAATATCTCTCTCAGGGGAATAAGTGCCTTCGTCACACTCCCACATAATATGGTTGGGAGAATGAGGAGGGCTAATGGGGGTACACGGATCTTCCGCTTACAGGAGAGAAGTGCTATGTCAAAAGACATCAAAATGATGTTTCATTAATTGGAGTGCAGAATATAGTTTTTGTTGAAATTATTTATTCCAGGGTGGTTGTATATGGTTAGTCTTGCCCTAGGCTAAATAATTCAGTTAGAAAGGTACTGTTAATAACTTTGGTATTGATGAAGATAGTTTGAATTATTTTGGGATTTTAACCCTTTTAGAGTAAACAATTACATATTTTATTCATATGTAACTGTTTAGATATGTTAACTCATAAAATTGAGGTTGTATTGCTTCAGATTAGAATAAACAAAAACATAATTTTAGGAACTAGTTAGGTAATAATATATTTGTTTTAGGAAAAGAAAGAAAAAGCTTCCATTACTTCTGGATTATTGAACATATTTGTCCTAAAAAGTAATAAATCTATTGTTATTACCTGATAATATATAACTGAACAAGAATTTCCTTATTTCACTTATATATTCTAAGGCTATATGAATCAGAAGTAATAAGAAATATAACTGGAATGTAACATGATCCCACACAGTGTGTGACTATCAGAATGCAGTTACATTCAGTTATAAATATAGGTTTTTTATAGAGAACCATCTCTTAGTATAATAAATGAAGAGATATCAGGAATTAGGATGTCAGTCCATTGAATCTTCTTGGTCCATGGATGATGTGGCATAACGGCCTCTTTTGTGAGAATGATGATTCCCATTTTGTTCTGAAATTTTCTGGGTGCTGCCTGAAGGTGAAGATGATGCCATTCTTCTGCGTGTGGGAGTGTTGCTGCTTGTGGGTTCTGTCAGATTTAATTTTAAAAGGGTTTGTTGTAGTTCATCTGCTGATCTGCTTCTGTAAATTGTACCTTGGTAGTTAAATCTGACTGAAAAGGGGAAGCCCCATTGATACATAATGTTGTGGCGTTGCAGTTCCATTAGTTGGGGTTTCATGGATCGTCTTTTAGTAATAGTAAGTTGGGATAGGTCAGCAAAAATTTGATAATTGTGTCCTTGAAAATTAAGTTCCTTTTTTTCTCTTGCAGCAATTAGTATTTGTTCTTTCGTTCTGTAATAATGAAATTTTGTGATTATATCACGTGGGGGTCCATCTTTCTTTTTGGCTGTGAGGGCTCTGTGTACTCTGTCCAGTTCTAAACGTTCAATAGGGATATCTGGCTTTAGTTCTTGTAATAGAGCAGTAATAGTAGATTGCAGGTCTGTCACAGTTTCAGGTATTCCCCTTATGCGCAAGTTTGAACGTCTGGCTCTATTTTCGTAATCTTCGAGCTTAGTTTGAAGTATTAAATTCTCTTTTTTTAATTGTTCCAATTCTGTAATATTTTCTTGGGTTGTAATTTCAATTTCATCCATTTTTATTTCTAAGGCTGCGGTGCGGTTTCCCAGCTCTCTTATTTCTTTGGTTAGGCTTTTTGTTATTTGGTCTGAGGTTTGTTTTAAAGCCTTATGAAGCATCTTTTCAAATTGTAATAATATTACTGGGGATGCTGAGGAGGCTTGTGGAGAAGTTTGTGAGAGGATTTGTTCTGTATCTGACTCAAATGGAGAGTCTTGCTGTGACATTTTCTGTTTGTGAGAGTGCCCTGATGCTGTATCTTGTGAGGTGACTGGAGCTGCTTCAGCTGCAGTGAGTGCCTGTGAGCTCTTTGTGAGGTGATTTTTATTTCTGCCACGGTTTCCTCCCAGTACCATATTTCCTGCCCAAACTTTCACAGTTTGTTCCCTGGGGCAAAAAGGTTCAAATGGATACCTTTTGAGCCTGCAGGCTCCGCTTTGTCCTTCTCTTCTCTCTTCAGCGGTGTGGAGCTCTAACAATGCATGTCTGCTCCGCTAGGCTCCGCCTCCTGCCCCTTCGGGAATACTTTTCTTTTTGTTTTTTATATTAAGAATATGTATGAGTTTATTTCAATGTTATCACATTTTTATTTATTTATTTATTTTGTCCTTTTCTCTTTGTTTTTTTTGTGTATATGTTGTTGTGAAAAGCTGCACATACAAACTGTAGGGTGCACAATACAACACAACTCACAGCTTACAAAAATATGCCTACAAATATAAGCAATAAGTAAATTAAACCATTACTCAACTTAGGGTTTAAGATGTAATGTCCTTCATGGTTCCTTGCTCAGAGTCCAACTCAAAAGTCTCCAAAGTTCTCGAGCCCCTGGCATCCCTGTCTTCCTCTTCGTCCTTCCAAACACAACTCCCTCGACCACATGTTTCTTTAAAAAAAACTAAATCTTCTCCCCCTAACTCCTGCTTACATCACATCCTGCCGAGAACTTCCTGTCTCAGCTCCAAAACCTATCCAACTGGATTATTTACATAGCAATGGGGGGGGGGGCTGGCTTCCCTGAAAAACATATGCTCTTAAAAATCTATCTCTATATTATACTTAAAGTGATTAATAGCCATAGCAACACACCCATCTAGTTCAACCAAATGAAAAAAATTGAATAAAAAAGTAACCAGAATCCTAAACCCACAACTGATCCAGGTCCAATTTGCTCCAATAGGGGAAAAATAAATACCTTGCTGATCCCCTGGAAAGCAATCAGGTATTCACTGGATCAACAATTCAGTTATATTTTGTGCATTTAGGAACGCACCCAGCCATTTTTTTAACACAATCTACCGAGCTAGCCTGAACTAGTTCCTGAGGAAGTCTTTTCCACCTTTACACAGCTCCTACTGTGAAGAAGCTTTTTCATATGTGGAGGTTAAATCTGTTTCCTCCAGACATAAAGAGCACCCTTTGTGCTTTGTAATGACCTAAATACATCAAATAACTCTACACCAAGTTCACTATATGGACCACTTACTTATTTATACTTAATGATCATATCCCCCTTAATTGCCTCTTCTCAAGAGAAAATACAGCTAATCTTTTCATATAATCTAGCTGAGCTCCTCCATGCCTCTTGTTAGTTTGGTTGCTCTTCTCTGCACCTTCTCCAGTTTTGCTGTATCCTATTTGTGAATTGTTACCCAAAACTGAACTGCATATTCCAAATGAGGTCCTACTAATGCTTTGTACAGGGGTAAAATGTTGTCTCTTTCCTTGAAGTCTACACTTCTTTTTTTGCAAGAAAGTATGCTTTTATTAAATATGTGATCTAACACTTAGATTTTCGACTATTGACTCCCCCACTTGTTCGCCTCCCAAAATGTATAATGCTTGCATGTTTTAGCACCCAAATTCAAAACTTCAAATACATCAACGTTGAGCCTCATTTACCACATTGATGCCCAATTAAATTGTGCATTAAAGTGTTACTAAACCCAGGACCCTGCATTCACTATATCTGGTCTCTCACAGTACACAGAACATGGAAATGCAATTATTTTAGAAAATATAAACTGCTAAATACCTTTTATCATCAGCAACAGTCAACAGTCTTGTGACTTCTATCAGTGTCCACCCGAGCACTGGTTAAAGCCTGTAGAAGGAGTTTTCATTCTCCTCTGACTGCTCTTTGAGGCTGCATGACCCCTGACCGTCTGTCTGGACACTGCTGATTGGCCCTGTGCTGATCACATGCATCCTCCCAAAGCAAAAAAAACAAAAAACTTTCTAGCATTACACACAAAACCGAGCATGTGCAGAGTGCCTCCAGGGCTCTGTACTATCATCCTATGACTTGAGGACATTAAAAGAAGGGGAGGATCAGAGAAGATCGGATCAAAAAGCCTTTTTACACAATGCGGAGGATTACCCCTTAGGTTCCACAGTGAGTATTACAAGCATTCTTCACTGCATATATAGACTGATTTTACTGTTGTGGGTTTAGTAACACTTTAAGGACTGCATCATTAAGTTAGAGACATCTTGTTGGGATGTTATTCCACTACATACTGTAGCTTGTTGTCATCTGCAAACACAGACATGGTACTTCAAATCCCAAACTCTGTATCATTTATAAATAGGTTAAAAAGTGTGGGTCCCAACACTGAACCTTGGGATACACCACTAATAACCTTAGACCATTTTGGGATTGAATCATTAATCACTACTCTCTGAATATTGTAATTTTAGCCAGTTGTCTATTCATTTACAAAATAAAATTTTCAAGCCCAAAGACGTACACATCATGTCGCAACATGTCGGGAAGTTATTGCTTAATTCTTCATAAAAAGAAAGCAGCTTTATTTGGCAACTTCAGTCTCTCTTAAATCCATGATGTCTATTGCTTATAAATATTGTTTTCTAGCAAAAACTCTTCTTTGTGATCTTTTATCAAATGCTCAAGTATCTTCCTAACTAGAGAAGGTAAACTCACTTGTCTTAAGTCACTTTAAAAATTAGAAACAATGGCTCAGAATAACAGAACTCAACTCTTCGAGGACACATGGGTATAAGCCATCTGGTCCAGATCCTTTAGTCACCTATATTTTGTGGGGGGTTAGTCCTACTTTTTTTTGCAACCTGTCATTCATTTTGAATTTTTGCGGCCTTAATTTCCTTTTTACATAGTCTGTTAAATTCTTTGTAACTTTCATATAATAATAGTGTTCCTTCATTTTAATGTTTTTAAATTCCCCTTTCTTATTCTCTATAGCTTTTTGAACTTTGGACATGAGCCCCAAGGGTTTTATTTTTTGGAATTTCCCAAACGTAATGCCCAAGGGAATATATTTTTTTAGTGTGTTTGCATACAGTCAAATTGAAAAATTCTGTCAGGAAATCCAAATTCATGCCCGTGAACATTAGCGTGAGCATGAACAATTGAATGGACTTTGGTGCTCAGCTGCCTATTTAAGGGACTGCAAGACTCAGGATCACTGCTGATTGGTTGTCAACTCCTTCTGCTTGTGGCCTGATGCCATCTTTATGTCTGTCTTCTAACAGAAATATGTATGCATTTGACTTCATTTCCTTCTGAAACTCTGTTCCTAGGTCCATCTCATGACCTGACCTTGCCTCCTACTTGCTGTTCCAGTACCTTTTCTGCTTGTCTGATACTAACCTGGCCTGGCTCTGCTCATGTTTCCTGATTCTGTACCTCTGCCGCCCAGGTGTTGCCAACTTGCCAGTCTAATCACACATCTGAGAACCTGTATCTGCCAGCCTGACTGCTGCACAGTCTTCACTTCCACATCTACTACAAAGTTTCCTAACCCGGATCTCCTACAAGCACCCATGCCACTCTGTGTGGTGTTACAAACTGTCTTCAACCCCAGGGGAAATGGGAAAACAATGAAAGGGTAGCCCCCTTGTCAATAAAACCTCAACCAGATACATGACACATTCCCATTTCTGTTCTGTGTTCTTCAATTACAATATTCGCTCCCACTCTAAAGATGTACAATTTCATTAAAAATGTTGTCATTTTACGAATGTTAATTTGATTTTCTAATCATGAATGGGTACAGATTAACATTCTTTTTTTGACAGCAGTGATGAGAAAAGTTCATTAATTCATTCCAAAATTGAATGTTAAAAATAAACAAAATTTTGAAGTACATTCAAATGAAATTCATTGGTCTTCTTTTATACTCACTTTGAGATCACTTCCCATGCTGCCACCTTTTTGTTTTACCCTGTCTCTCTGAAAGAGAGTATAGACAGGAATAGTACATAGTATTGCACTCTTTTGCATATTTTTTGTAGTACAAATAGTACTATTATTGCCAGTGAATGTTTGTAACATAATTATGACCCTTGTCTGACTTTTGTGTTTCATTAAATTCTAAAGCCCTGTACACACGGTCGGATTCTCAGACGGAGAAATTGCGATCGGATTGTGTTGTCAGAAATTCCGATCATGTGTGGGCTCCATTGGACTTTTTCCGTCGGAATTTCCGACACACAAAGTTTGAGAGCAGGGTATAAAATTTTCCGACAACAAAATCCGATCCTTTAAATTCGTGTGTAGACAAATCTGACGCACAAAGTGCCACGCATGCTCAGAATAAATTAAGAGACGGAAGCTATTGGCTATTGCGCCGTTTATAGTCCCGACGTATGTGTTTTACGTCACCGTGTTCAGAACGATCGGATTTTCCGACAACTTTGTGCCATCGTGTGTATGCAAGACAAGTTTGAGCCCACATCCGTCAGAAAAAATCCGATGGATTTTGATGTCGGAATGTCGGATCAATGTACGATCGTGTGTACAGGGCATTATTCTCTGTCCCTCCCTCCTCAATCCTAGTTTAAGTACTCCTCCAGCCTTCCTATAAACTTCTCCCCTAGCACAGCAGACCCCCATTGCACATTTAGGTGCAAACCATCTTTAGCATATAGGTTGTATCTCATGAAAAGTCAGCCCAGTGCTCTAGAAACCCAAATACTTCCTTAGATTTAAGTAGGGAAATGCAGTTAACAATTGCTTCCCTTTCCCCGACCACCGCTACCGCAACATTATAATTGATCAGTCATCTGCACAAAAATGACAGCAAGAATATAAAATCTTCTCCATCTTCTCATCCCCATTACATAAGGAGCCACGCTTTTTTGAATTAGCAGAATATAGACAGGAAAACAGATAACATTGTTTGATATATAAGATCAGTGAACAGGAAGTTACAAGGACACAAGAAATTCTGGCAAGATAAACATATGTATGCACCTGCAGTTAATGTACTTAGCCTGGAAAAAGAAAAGCTAAGGCTGGGTACACACAGGGTGGAAATCAGCTGAAAACAGTCGGTTCAGCAGCAACTGACCGACTTTCGACCCATGTGTCCAACAGAAGCTGGTCTCACGACAGGCTTCTGTCGAATGAGCATGCTGGAGAACCAGCATCTGGTCAGCACTGGCAGCCAATGGCTGTGAGCACTGATCAGTGTGTTCCGGTGGTGGGGGGCAGTCCCCTTGTCACAACACAATAGCTCAGCATGGGAGATCGCCAAACTAAGATCACTTGTGTTAGTATGGTGACCTGTACATTTTTTTTTTCATCCATCCTGCTGGGTTGAATGAAAAAAAAAACCTCTTCAGGAGGTGTACAGGGGTAAGTATTTTGAACCACACAAATGCTATTACAGCAGCATATCATACAATCATTAACAAGACACTAAGATCAGCGATCACCATTGCATCTCCATCCACCAAAAAGTAGGCCAAAGAGACAGGTAGAGAATGGGGGAGGCAAAAGGAATCAGGAATTTCCCTAATAAGGTGGATAAAAGCCTTAAATTTATCCCGGTTTTGCCAATAACTGCTGGCCATCAGGCACAGTGCCACCTTTTGTGGTGGTTCTTTACTAAATTTAAAAACAGTGTGAAATCAGAGAACTATAAATCATATCCAGTTAGAAAAGCCACTTTCATTTAACCACTTGCCCACCACCCGCCGTCATTATACTGCGGCAGGTCGGCTCATTCCCGCAAATCTCCATAGCTGTACGTCACCCCTTTAAACAGCTCTAGCAGGCGCACCCGCTGCATGGCAGGGGACCAAATGTGTGTGGCTGGCGGCCGCGGTGTCCGCCGGCCACATGCGATCGCAGGCACGAGAGCCAGAACTGGGATTTGTGTGTGTAAACACACAAATCCCCATTGTGTCAGGAGAGGAGAGACAGATCGTCTGTTCCTAGTAATTAGGAACAGCGATCTGGCTCCTCCTCTAGTCAGTCCCATCCCCATACAGTTAGAAACACACATGAGGGAACACATTTAACCCCTTGATTGTCCCCTAGTGTTAACCCCTTCCCAGCCAGTGACATTTACACAGTAATCAGTGCATTTTTATAGCACTGATTGCTGTATAAATGTCAATGGTCCCAAAAATGTGTCAAAAGTCTCTGATCTGTCCGCCGCAATGTCGCAGTCCTGCTAAAAATCACAGATAGCCGCCATTACTAGTAAAAAAAAAAATCAAAATGCCATAAATCTATTCCCTATTTTGTAGACGCTATAACTTTTGCACAAACCAATCAATATACGCTTATTGTGATTTTTTTACCACACTCGGGGTCACTGGTAACCCTAATGGTTTAAAGCAGTGTAAGCCCTAACTGAATGAACTTTAGTTTGCCAAAGCATTGTGTATCAAAACAAGTTTTCCTTTTTTTCATACTTTGTTTCATTTTGTGCTGTTTATACCCACAGCCCCTTTAATTATCAGAGAGACAGGTTCATCCTATAATAGGAAGGATCTTGGCAGAATCCCCAGGTATCATTTTAATGAAAGATGCAGAATTTGAAAGATTGAAAAAACAAGGACTTCTTCAGTAGGAGTCTATACTCTACTGTCGGACCATTATTTCTGAGGGGAACACCGCTTACTTTGACCTTCTGCTAATGCAGGGGTCATGGCTCTGAGGTGAGTGGCCAGTTTGTATGGTGGTGGAACACGGAGCACTTCTATTATTTGGATCCAGTATCACAGTGGTGATTGCATATTTGGACTTTCATTTACACTATTTGTGAATTATCATATTTGTTGCACATTATAATTGTATTAGATGTGTATAGCACTTTTTAAATATTTTGGTGTTGATATTCAGTACAGGACACTTACTTTTGCTGCACTGCACTGTTTTATGTTTATTTATGGTATTTATAAGTGTTGCGATTTTATAATTAGTGTCACCTGGCAGCATTATTATCAATATGATTATTTTTTTCATATATTTAAACACAGGATTTGTGTGTATATTGTGGTTGTGCTAATTGATTTTATTATTCTAGTAGTTCATATTACTTTAAAACTTATAGGAGATTTTTTTTTTCTTTTCCAAATAATTTTTATTAAAAATAATTCTAATTAATAATTAGAATTTGTATTAAAACTTTTTTGAAAGTTTGCAAAAAAACACACAAAAGAGCACACATGTAAATCCAGGTACATAAAGAATTCCAACCGCAACATTATGTATAGACGCATCACAAGGTATCCATACGAAGCAGAAAAAACTGACATAAAGTACACCTGCTTCACATTGGCATCATATATGGGTATGAAAGACGTTAGCAGGGCAAAGGCCTATGACATGTATGGCCTACAACACGTATATATGCAATATCTTATAGGAGATTTTAGTGATTGTGTTTACGTACATTTTCAGTAAATGTTGCAACCAGCTGAAAACCAAGGTGAAAATTAGAAAGCCCTCTGAATTTAATTACTAGTCATCACTTTTTTTTAGGAATTCAGGTCTCTTTATGATGATTTAAAAGATAGACTAGAGTAAAATTAACATTTAAAGCAGAAAAAAACACTGGCAGGCAGGATTTTTATGATAGCTCTCTACCTCTAATGTACACTGAGTCGTGCATGCACAGCTCAACGGGCATTTACAGCACCACTCAGTGCCATGATGATATGATTCCCATGCGCAGGAGTGAATTCAGTACATCCTGGCCAGTCAAGCAGCCAAATAGTCCAAATCTGGAATTAAGAAAGGGAGAAGATGGAAGTAGCTGTGACAGGGGAGAGTGCTGACACCGCTGCGCTGGGGGGAATTGTTTTCCCAAACTTCTCTAATATGTGATCCATACTAATACATTATGTAATAAGGTTCCTAAAAGCCATTTTTTAATGCAAAGGTTTCATTTCAATTTTAAGGCATTGTAAGCCATGTATGCATAAAGGAAACACAATGTACCTGCTCAGAACTTCAGTCACATGACTGGTTGTAATACACACAGGTATTGTACTCCCAGGCCCTGCAGACTTGTCTGTCACACAGATAGTTTGATGTAAAAATCATGTAAAAGTCATTACTATGAATTCTCTCACCTGCCTTGGAAGCTTTAATCTAAATGGTGTTACAACAAGAATGAAAGGTAGCAAGAAAGATCCTTATGAAGAGCAGTTTATATTAATTAAGGCAATTGTACCTTTGGGACAGTTTACCATTAATTAATTCTCCCTTCCCCCCTGAGTGCAGTCCACCTGATCGACTACTTACCTTCCTCCTTGATTCAGCAAGCTTAGCAATGCCACCATGGCCAGTGCCAGCACAGCCTTTTTAGCATCCCTATTCATTCCAATGGGTAGCCAAGGTAACCTCCATCAGTCCAGCATGTAGGCCAGTAGGACTTGTGTTCCCATTTAGTCTTGGGACACTTCCTGTTTTGTGTCACTATCTCTGGGTAGGTCTCACCTGTTACCTATTTAAGGTTTAGGTGGAGTCTCCCCAGGGTCTTTTGGAAAAATATTGGCAGTATTAAGAGAGAAGCGTGTTTTTTCTTAACACAGGATGGAGCCCCTGTGCCTTGGCGGATGCCAGGGAAGGACCAGTGTATACTTCCGGACTATTGGGAACATAAGCAACACGCCCTGAACAATGAGTAGCAGCACCCCCCCTGGATTATCTAAAATCTTAAAGTGGAACTAAACCCTTCCATGTAACTTGATCTTATATTGATACATGCTTATTAAGTAAATATACATACGCTTCATCTATTTTTCAGACCCTTTTCAGCTGACTTTTGATTGAAGGGGGACTTCATTAGACCCTACCAGCAGAAGAATATCCTTGTGTGATTTTTCTATCAGGGCCACTTAGCATTTACTATCCATGCTTCCCTTCCATCATCGTCATCAAATAGATCACCCTTTTCAGCAGAGGAGGAAAAGGGGAACAAATTGGTTCTACTATGAAACATGAATGAGGTAAACATGGTACACTCATTATGATTCCTAAATAAGTATATTAAATATATATCTACCTACATATCTGTTACTATATACATCATAGGTGATACATCTTTCCCTTTCCCTTATGGTCAAACGGTATCCCATTGATCAGGCATCTATTGGAATCTATTGGGAATCTTTTGTTTATTCGATCAATTTTAGTCCAAACATATCTGGTAGGCTTATCTCTATTTCAATAAGTTTATTATGTAAAGTTGCTATTCTTTATTTATAATGTGTATATACAACAAAGTATCTAAAACACACATATATATATATATATATATATATATATATATAACTTTGAAAAATGCAATGTGTTGAATATAGCATTTTGTAATTATTCCTATATGTTTTTTTTTGTCATCTATAGTATTTAATTCATGCAGCACTCTTGAGTCTCCTGAAGAAGCTCTTTGGAGTGAAACATGTAGAGCGGAAGTGACTGCATCAGTGTATGAATTATACAAGTGATATGACAAAGAATTTTTATTGATTTTAAATGTTCATAATAATATATGTTTGAATTTTACTTTCAGTAAATGTAATTAATCCCTTCTTTTTTTGTGGCACCTTAAAAGTCCCGTTGTTTGCCCCTTCTTCCCTTTTCTATATATAATTGGGATGTGGTGTAATTTCTGATCTTTCGCTGCCCCAATCTTTAACCATCTTTAATCATCCATTTAACAGTTTAAAAAAGCAGTTACATTCCCAGCAGGTCAGGAATGCTAACTGTCACATGTGCTTGTGCTCTCAACCAAATGGTTGGTGTCATAACTGATCACCATAACTGATGAACCAAACCCAATGGTTGGTGTCATAACTGATCACATGTGCAGCATCATGGCAGTTGCAGATCAAACAGAGGCCAAGATGGCAGGTTCCTTGGCTGAAAAGAACAGGAGGGTTTAGTTCCGCTTTAAAAAAAACAATCAGAAATCCAAGTTATGTTGTGGACTCTTTAACCTGTTGCCTACCACCCCACGGCGGCTGCTCTGCACAGAATCACGTACAGGTACGTGATTCTGCACTCCTGGGTCTGCGGCATGCACGTGCACCGCCAGTGACCCGCTGTGATTGGACACTGCAGGAGCCAATAAGAGGGTCCTGCGGACCCAATGTCAGCCGGGACCCACTGATAGTTCCCGACAGAGGACTCCCTAGGAACACATTTAACCCTTTGATCACCTCTGATGTTAACCCCTTCACTGCCAGTACCATTAGTACAGTAACAGTGCATATTTTTTAGCACTGATTACTGTATTGGTGTCACTGGTCCCCAAAAGTGTCACATAGTGTCCAATTTGTCCGCCGCAATGTCGCAGTCGCGCTATAAGTCACCGATCACTGCCATTACTTAGTAAAAAAAAGAAACATAAAAATTCCATAAAAATATTCCATAGTTTGTAGACACTATAACTTTTGCGCAAACCAATTTAATATACCCTTATTGGGACTTTTTTTTTACCAGAAACATGTACCAGAATACATATTAGCCTAAATTTAAAAAGAAATATGATTTTTTAATTTTTTTTATTGGATGTGTCTAATAGCAGAAAGTTAAAAAAAAATGTTTTTTTTTTTCAAAATTGTCTACCTATTTTTGTTTATAGCGCAAAAAATAAAAAACGCAGAGGTGATCAAATACCACCAAAAGAAAGCTCTATTTGTGGGAAAAAAGGACACCAATTGTATTTGGGTACAGCGTTGCACGACCGTGCAATTGTCAGTTAAAGTAACGCAGTGCCATATCGCAAAAAATGGCCTGGTCATGAAGGGGGGTATACCTTCCGGAGCTGAAGCAGTTAAAATGTTGTTGCATTAAAGATATGACAAATTTTGTAATCCTTTTAAGGCCCCTTTCACACTTGTGTGACTTGTCCTGCGACTTGAGACTGCAAAGTCGCATGACAAGTCATACCCCATGATTTCCAATGAGTACCATTCATATCTGTGCCACTTCAAGTCGCACCGACTTCAAAGTAGTCCCTGTTCTACTTTGGTCCGACTTTGATGCGAGTTGAGGTCCATAGCAAGTCAATGAGGTCCATAGCAGCAGTGTGAAAATGGCCTAACTTGTTCTTACAATTTGTTCAGTAATGTTAAACTAAGCAATTCCTAGCCTCATTACTATCACAGTGGAGAAAGGGACTGCATTACAGAAGGTGAAGAGTCAAAGAATATGTAAACCCAACATTTCATATTCCTGATATGTGCCTGCTGTACCATGTACTTGTATAAAAAAAAAAAAATGTATCCTGTTCTCTTTGTATTGCTTCCTTTGTGTGACATGCCTGGTGTACTTGCCAATTCCTGTGCTTTCCCATCAAAACTGACCACACTACGTATGAAAGTACAGCGTGGTCAGTTTTTTTTAGCTGTACTGAGAACTCAGCCTGTTCTTTAATAATCAGACTTGCCCTGACACCCCCCCCCCCCCCCCCGCACAGCATTCATCCATCGTGCTGCTGTTTCACCTATCCCAGCTCTATGCGCTCCTTGTGCAGCTGAGAGCAAAGGATATGTGATCACTTATTTTAAAAAAAGGGAAAAAATGGAAAATTGTATCATGCTTACCGTAATTTTCCTTTCCTGGTGCCTATCCATGGCAGCATACCTGTGATAAGCTCCTCCCCGGACTCCTCCCCTCAGGATAGTTAATACATTATAAAAAGACAACTCTACCCACCAATAGCATTCTCCTATTACATCGAATACCATGGGAGGGCGTGTATGCTGCCATGGATAGGCACCAGGAAAGGAAAATTACGGTAAGCATGATACAATTTTCCGTTATCCTTGTGCCTCCATGGCAGCATACCTGTGATAAAATGAATAGATAACAACAGGGTGGGTAATGCTCATAAGAAAATTTTAATAAGGCAACACAAGAGCTGACTCAATCACCCTACTTCCAAATTCCACCGAAGTGAGTGCCCCTGGGTCAATCCAGGAGGTGGTACTGAAGCGACCACTGCTGATGATGGGCCAGGCAGGGATGGCTCCGAAGGATGCACTTGATCATTTGCTATGACCTGCGAGGGAGATGAGTCTCAGCTAACGAGTCTTTTACCGCTTTCTTTATTAAGTCTGTGACCTGCTGGACTTCAACTCTTTCTTGATCAGCATAACCTCGCAGACAATCTTTGCAGATTAGTTTATCTGGCAAAGGGGTTGCACCACAAGCTCAGAATTTTTTTTAACTTTCTCGTCTGGAAGGACTAGGTGACCGACGTCTTTAAGATGCCGACCTTCCATCAGACCGGTATCGGGAACTAGTCGACCGACTGTGACTGGAGCTTGGACGGGACTGTCCACTGTGATGGCCCGAAGTCTTGTTAGACATGTCTAGGCGTAAAGGGCTGAAACGAGAGTAACTGTAACAGCGTTAACTTAAAAAGTTCTTTCCTTTTCCTTAGGTGCGAGCCCTTACCTAAGAAATCAAGGGTCTTGATCTGACAGCGGCTGACTCATGACCGTGGGGGCAGGCTTAAGGGTGACAAGTAGCAGAGCAAACACTAAAGAAAGGGAAAAGGGAAAGCTAATAATGAATGGGGAGAAGACAGCCTTTCCCCCCAAATGCCCAAAAGAAAAAATCCCTCAATATAAAATTCCCCCTCTTTTTGTTTTTTGTTTTTTTTTTTAATATTTTATTTATTTATTTATTTTTTTAAACCCCTATATATATATGTTTTTTTTTTTTAATCCCCCTTTTTTTATTTTTTTTTTTTTACAAGAAACAACATTACCAGACAAAAATAAACCCCCTTATTTGTTATTACGAATAGCAGCTTTTAAAACAAAAAATGAGTACTCACCATACAAAGCGAATGTACTGGAGGCTGAACCTGCTGGGGAAAGCCTAAGGCTACAATGAAAACCTGAGACCTTTAAAGAGTGAAAGAGGGGCGTCCCCCTGACTCTCAGCCACCTCCTACACTTCAACCTTAACTAAGGGCAAACTTACATATATTTGCCCACAACTAAGATGGCCTTGGACGCCGCTCGGCCCATCTACAGCTACGCTGGAAGAGAAAAGACCGAGTACAGCGGCACATTCGCGCCATGGCGCTCACCATCCTGAGAGGCACAGAAGGAAAATGGACAGGACTAGCACAGACAGTATAAGCAAAAGAAAGTTAAAAAACGGAAGCCCTTACCTGCCCCCACTGAAACTCTCAGCTTAGCCATTACACGCAGACCTGTATGTTCCAAGTTAGAAAACACTGCTGCCCCAAAAGACCCTGAGAAGGGGCTCCCCTGTTATCAGCGCTGTTAGCAGCCCAAGACAGGGGACCGTGTCTGGGAGAGGCCTGAACCCAGACGGAAACTGCCTGAGGCAAAGGTAAAGGACCCGCACTGACTATCCATCAGTTACGAGGAAAAAATGAGAATGCTATTGGGGGGTAGAGTTGTCTTTTTATAATGTATTAACTATCCTGAGGGGAGGAGTCCAGGGTGGAACTTATCACAGGTATGCTGCCATGGAGGCACCAGGAAAGGTATTTATAATGTTTTTATATAGATATACACATGTTTTGCCATTCATTTCTATTTTAAACTGAATTGGTTGCTTAACAAAGTGAGGGTTTACATATCATTAAATTCAATTAAGAGTGGAGTCTAATTAAAATGTGAAGTGTTTAGTGCAAAATCGGTCAGCTACAGAGTGTGTGGTGGGCAGAGGAACAGAATCGCCTTCGTAAAGTTGTGAGATGACCCCCTTAGTTAAAGATACATGAGATGACTCAGGCCCCCCTGTAACATGGGCCTTCAGTGTTCTAATTGACACTCCCACCAAAATGAGATACTGACATTTTGTGGTAGATATGTCTTCTACCTCACCGTTTATTTTATTATTGCTACCTCATTTATCTGATCCAACTGTTGGAAATGCTATGCATTACTATATTTGAAACAGACCACGATCTTTTCCTTTTCATGTTATTGATGTACCTAAACTGTGCTTTCCCTGCGTTCTAAATTAATAAAATGTTATATTTGAAAAAAAAAACTGTGACCAGTAGGATGAGTGGGAGTAAGTGGCCTATTGGCTGTGTACAGTACATGGATGAATTGTGAGCTTGGCAAGGGACCCAGTTGAGTGCCTGAAGCTTTATTTGTAGGAAGGATGCTCAGCTGCATGTGCTAATCCTGCCTAAAAACAGAGTACAGCTTACCCATAGGAATAAATAGGGCCAGGCACTAATGGCACAATCTATGTATGGAGGAGGAACAGGGGCGTTGCTAGGTGGCAAAAAAACCAGGGGCTTCAGCCCGAAGTCTGAGCCCAGCACCAAGGGGGGTAGTACCTACCTGACGCTCACTGACCTACACTGACCTACCTGACCCACACTGACCTACCTGATATACACTGACCTACCTGACCCACGCTGACCTACCTGACCCACACTGACCTACCTTATATACACTGACCTACCTGACCCACACTGACCTACCGACACACACTGACCTACCTGACATACACTGACTTACCTAACACACACTGACCTACACTGACCTACATGACATACACTGACCTACCTGACCAGACTTCAGGTGTCCTCCTGCAGCTCAGCGGCGCACCCATCACACAGTGTAGAGTAGACTCCAGGCAGCCAGAGCCTGGAGAGCCAAGATGAGGAGAGGAGAGTCGAGCGCCGAGTGGGGTCGGGATCTTCTGACAGTGGCGTGGCGGCCACATTGTAATTCCCGCCTTCTGGAGCTTGCAGGGCCTATTATGGAAGTCACACATTCCACGGTCCCGGCATTGGACCAGTGAGACGTCCATCAGCGCTGCAGGCTCCAGAAGGCGGGACCTGCTATTACACTCGGCCGCACTCGGCTGCGCTCGGGATCAGTTGGTCCCAGGGCTAATAATAGAACCATGTTTTTTGGGAAACCACTCGGGGCTTCAGCCACTGTCAGCCCCCCCCCTGCCGTCGCCACTGTGGAGGAAGGTAAGTATTTGAGCATGTGTGCTACACGCAGGGGGTGGATGGAATTGATTAAAGGACAATTACAACAATGTTGTCTTTTAATTCAAGATGAATAAATCTGATACTGTTTCTCTTGAACTATTTGCACTCACGCAGACATGGATGTGTTTGATTTCATGAAAGAATTTTGTCTTTTAAGCTTTGGAAGAAGTGCATGGAGGGAGTCTCTGAGTTCTTAGAAACATGTGGGTCCCTTAACACGTCCATGCCTGTGAAAGTCCTCATTCAATGCCAGCTAAGCTGAACAAATGTATTAGCCCAAGTTAGATTCTCTATATAATTGTGAAGAGGATCCAGTAGGGGCAGATGATACTTGTGCTACCTAGTCTTTACTAGCTTCTCAATTACAGTACATTTTCCTTTTGTGCACAGATCACCTCAATTTAACTTGTGAAAGTAGGTAGGCATATTGCACAAACAGTGCAAATAACTAACAAAGTTAATAAATGCTCCTACAAATATTAAATATGTTCTTGGATTTAGAGCTTCTATAAAAAAAGGAACATGCTTGATGGTTATCAGCAACAAACCTGTATAGTATGTTTGCATTCAACTGTACGTCTTTGTCAGTTCCTTCCTTGGAATCACAATGAGTTTTGGCTTCCTATTCCAAATGCCAAGTTTTTGTGTGCTTTAGAAATTAACTTCATTTGTGTCCTTTAAATGCAGAGGGATTTCTTGAATGTTTAATTTAGCAGAACATGTAAAGATTTTATTTAGAATTGAGCAGTATACAGTAGTACAGCGACATAAATTATAGCAACTAGTGTCAGAGTTATTGCACGCTCAGAATGATAAAATAATAAGAATAATGTTTCCATATACAGTGCCTTGAAAAAGTATTCACCCCCTTGGCATTTTCCATGTTTTGTTGCCTCACAACATGGAATTAACATGGATTGTTTGAGGATTTGCATCATTTAATTTACAGAACATGCCCACAACTTTGAAGATGATATTTTTTTTCTTTTATTGTGAAGCAAACAACAAATAGGACAAAATAATAGAAAAAGTCAATGTGCATAACTATTCACCCCCCTAAAGTCAATACTTTGTAGAGCCACCTTTTGCGGCTATCACAGCTCCTAGTCACTTTGGATAAGTCTCTATGAGTTTGCCACATCTTACCACTGGGATTTTTGCCCATTCCTTCTTGCAAAACTGCTCCAGTTCCTTCAAGTTGGATGGTTTGCGCTTGTGAACAGCAATCTTTAAGTTTGACCATAGATTTTCTATTGGATTGAGGTCTGTGCTTTGACTAGGCCATTCTAACACATTTACATGTTTCCCCTTAAACCACTCAAGTGTTGCTTTAGCAGTGTGTTTGGGGTCATTGTCCTGCTGGAAGGTGAACCTCCATCCTAGCCTGAAATCACACACAGAGTGGTACAGGTTTTGCTCAAGAATATCCCTGTATTTAGCACCATCCATCTTTCCCTCAACTCTAACCAGTTTCCCAGTCTCGAATGCTGAAAAACATCCCCACGGCATGATGCTGCAACCACCATGCTTCACTGTGGGGATGGTGTTCTTTGGGTCATGTGATGTGTTGGGTTTGCGCCAGACATAGCGTTTCCTTTGATTATGATAGATTTGATGGTGCTCCTAGGGATCATCAAAGACTTGGATATTTTTTTATAACCTAACCCTGACTTGTATTTCTCAACAACATTGTCCCTTACTTGTTTGGAGAGATCCTTGGTCTTCATGGCAGTGTTTGGTCAGTGTTGCCTCTTGCTTAGGTGTTGCAGCCTTTGGGGCCTTTCAAAAAGGTGTGTATATGTAATGACAAATCATGTGACACTTAGATTGCACACAGGTGGACATCATTTCACTAATTATGTGACTTCTGAAGGTAATTGGTTGCACCAGAGCTTTTTATGGGCTTCATAAACAAAGGGGGTGAATACATACGTACATGCCAATTATCAGTTTTTTTTTTTCTGAAAAATAGTTTTATGTATATATTTTTCTAATTTTACTTCACCAACTTAGACTATTGTGTCCTGATCCATCACATATAATTCAGATTAAAAAAACATTGAACAAAAGGCTGAAATGTAACAAAATAGGTAAAAAGCCAAGGGAGTGAATACTTTTGCAAAGCACTGTATGTGTTGATTTGTAGATTGATATATGTGGGGGAAACTACCCAAAAAATTAAGGATTGTATATCACAGCATCGATTGTCTATTAGGAATGAACAACCGGGTCTACCTGTCACTAAGTGGAAATGGGCGGAAGAACTCTGGACAGCCGCACTCTGGAAAAGGTTTCTTATGCCTTTTAGTGTAGACAAGGATCACATAGTACATACTACAAACCACAGCAGAGCGATACAGGGAAAAGCTGACATGTTTCACACTATAAGAAGTGCTTACTCAGCTTTTCCCTGTATCGCTCTGCTGTGGTTTGTAGTTTGTACTATGTGATCCTTGTCTACAATAGGGATGAGCTGAACACCCCCCTGTTCGGTTCGCACCAGAACACGCGAACAGGCAAAAAATTAGTTCGAACACGCGAACACCGTTAAAGTCTATGGGACACGAACATGAATAATCAAAAGTGCTCATTTTAAAGGCTTATATGCAAGTTATTGCCATAAAAAGTGTTTGGGGACCTGGGTCCTGCCCCAGGGGACATGGATCAATGCAAAAAAAAGTTTCAAAAACGGCCGTTTTTCGGGAGCAGTGATTTTAATAATGCTTAAAGTGAAACAGTAAAAGTGTAATATTCCTTTAAATTTTGTACCTGGGGGGTGTCTATAGTATGCCTGTAAAGGGACGCATGTTTCCCGTGTTTAGAACAGTCTGACAGCAAAATGACATTTCAAAGGAAAAAAGTCATTTAAAACTACTCGCAGCTATTAATTAATTGCCAGTCCAACAATACTCATAAAAGTTAATTGATAAAAACAGCATGGGAATTCCCCACAGGGGAACCCCGAACCAAAATAAAAAAAATGAAGTGGGGGTCCCCCTAAATGCCATACCAGGCCCTTCAGGTCTGGTATGGATATTAAGGGGAACCCCGGCCAAGATTTAAAAAAAAATGGCGTGGGGTCCCCCTCAAAATCTACAGGTCTGGTATGGATTTTAAGGGGAACCCCGCACCAAAATAAAAAAATGGCGTGGGGTCCCCCCAAAAATCCATACCAGACCCTTATCCGAGCACGCAACCTGGCAGGCCGCAGGAAAAGAGGGGGGATGAGAGAGCGCCCCCCGAACTGTACCAGGCCATATGCCCTCAACATTGGGAGGGTACTTTGGGGTAGCCCCCAAAACACCTTGTCCCCATGTTGATGGGGACAAGGGCCTCATCCCCACAACCCTTGCCCGGTGGTTGTGGGGGTCTGCGGGCGGGAGGCTTATCGGAATCTGGAAGCCCCCTTTAACAAGAGGACCCCCAGATCCCGGCCCTCCCCCGTGTGAAATGGTAAGGGGGTAAAAAAATTTCACAAAAAAAGGTGTCAAAAATGTTAAAAATGACAAGAGACAGTTTTTGACAATTCCTTTATTTAAATGCTTCTTTTATCTTCTTTCTTCTATCTTCTATCTTCCTTCGGTTTCTTCCTCCATCTTCTTCTTCTTCTGGTTCTTCTGGTTCTTCCTCCGGTGTTCTCGTCAGGCATCTTCCTAATCAGTGACCCCGCCCCCCTCTGACATCACGGGGAATGCCACAGGGAAGTCCCCATCAAGTCCCCGTGCGTCAGAGGGGGCGGGGCCACTGGGTGGCCCCGCCCTCCGTTATTTAGGAACCGTCAGAAGAAGAGAAGCGTCACACAGCGGGAGCCTCCCATCATGCTGGATGCGGAGCGGCACAGAAGACGAAGGGAAGAAGACGCTGTGGAGGAAGATGCCAGACGAGAACACCGGAGGAAGAACCAGAAGAAGAAGATGCAGGAAGAAACCGAAGGAAGATAGAAGAAAGAAGATAGAAGAAAGAAGAAGCATTTAAATAAAGGAATTGTCAAAAACTGTCTCTTGTAATTTTTAAAATTTTGACACTTTTTTTGTGAACTGGTAGGAGTACTTTTGTACCCCCTTACCATTTCACACAGGCTGGAGGGCCGGGATCTGGGGGTCCCCTTGTTAAAGGGGGCTTCCAGATTCCGATAAGCCCCCCCGCCCTCAGACCCCTACAACCACCGGGCAAGGGTTGTGGGGATGAGGCCTTTGTCCCCATCAACATGGGGACAAGGTGTTTTGGGGGGCTACCCCAAAGCACCCTCCCAATGTTAAGGGCATGTGGCCTGGTATGGTTCAGGAGGGGGGGCGCTCTCTCGTCCCCCCTCTTTTCCTACGGCCTGCCAGGTTGCGTGCTCGGATAAGGGCCTGGTATGGATTTTTGGGGGGACCCCACACCATTTTTTTTTAATTTTGGCGTGGGGTTCCCCTAAAAATTCATACCAGACCTGAAGGGTCTGGTATAGATTTTGAGGGGGACCCCACGCCATTTTTTTCTCTTTAATTTTGACCGGGTTTTCCCTTAATATCCATACCAGGCCTGAAGGGCCTGGTATGGAATTTAGGGGGACCCCCAAAATTTTTTAAATTTTGGTTCAGGGTTCCCCTGTGGGGAATTCCCATGCCGTTTTTATCAATGAACTTTTATGTGTATTGTCAGACCGGCAATTCATTCATAGTCGCGTGTAGTTTTAAATGACTTTTTTTCCTTTGAAATGTCATTTTGCAGTCACACTGTTCTAAACACGGGAAACATGCGCCCCTTTACAGGCATACTATATTCACCCCCCAGGTACGAAATTTAAAGGAATATTACACTTTTATTGTTTCACTTTAAGCATTATTAAAGTCACTGCTCCTGAAAAAATGGCCGTTTTTAAAACTTTTTTTGCATTGATCCATGTCCCCTGGGGCAGGACCCAGGTCCCCTTTTTATGACAATAGCATGCATATAAGCCTTTAAAATTAGCACTTTTGATTTCTCCCATAGACTTTGCCGCGAACACCCCAAATTGTTCGTTGTTCGGAGAACTGGCGAACAGCCGATGTTCGAGTCGAACATGAGTTCGACTCGAACTCAAAGCTCATCCCTAGTCTACAATAAAAGGGATAAGAAATCTTTTCCGGAGTGGGGCTGTCCAGAGTTCTTCCGCCCATATAAGCCAGCACCTGGGGCTCCTGTTTTCCAGAGGAGAAGGATTTGTCTCGGTGGATCTACCTGGAGCAGTGGTGTTTTCTTCTCTCTACCTGTCCCTAAACATTATATGGAACATGGTCACAAGGACTCAGATCTGGAATGTATTATTTTGGAAGAAGTTGATAGAGATAAAGGGGGAGGAGATGGAATCCAAAAATTAAAACAGAGAGAAGTTTGGAGGATAAAACAGCTGAATTCTTTGCATCTCCATGGCATCCCCATGGTTTAAATAGGGACTATGACTTGTATTTATTTTTGTAAACAGACGTGGGCATTATTTAGGTATATAAATGTATCTTTTTGTAGGATTTTTATAGGTATCAAGTTTTGTAAGATTTTTACAGATATCATGTTGTCTTTTTTAGAATGAAGAGAGATGATTTTTGAAAATTGGGCTGTGTATGCTGCACAAGTGCAATCACGAGATTCAACTGGAAATGATTTTGTATAGATATAGTAAGAGCAGGGTTTACCCTTATACTGTTTGTTTAAATAGCAGAATGTTTCTCAATGTTGCTAGCCTGTATAGGCTCAACGGGATAATAATATTAGTTAAGTATAAACTTTTCTTAGTTTGGTGTGAATAAGTCTTTGGTGTTTGAGCTATTTATTTTTTCACTTTTTTGCATTTCTTTACACTTTTTTATATTTTCCTGCACTTATCTTTTATTGCATCTATATTTTCTTTTGTTACTCTTTATATTAGAAAGTATGTTTTTATATTGTGCAATGGTAAATATGTAAGAGGTATGTAGCACGACCCCCTTGGGGACTGCTTGGATTCACCTGCTCATCTGCACCGCCATGACCCTGTGAACATTCCAACCCACCTGACACTCTGGGTTCAAACATCTTTGCACCACCTTAGAGTAATTAGTCAAACAACTCAGGGCATTTATATTCTATTAAAGTGGTTGTAAACCTACATGAAAAAAAAAAAAAGACCTGCAAGACAAAGGCATACTGAGCTAGTATGCATAGCATACTTGGATAGATGGTTTTCTCCCCAAGAGGGGAGAAGACCATCACTCTGCTTTTAGCAAGAGGGAAGTTATTTTTATTTTTAAGTAAGATACCCTTATATCTAAGGTATTCAATTATATTATGGGATATTACCCATTATTATGAATAAAAACCTTGCGCCCTCTTGTTTCTTTTCCCCCCTCTCTTTTTTTCCCTCACTTCCTTCCTTCTTTCCTTTCTTCCCCAGCCCCCCTCCCCTTCTCATTCTTTCCTTCCCTTTCACACCTTCTTTTACTTCTTTTTAACTTTTATGCTAAAAAAAATTATGTTTATTGGACACAGGATCTAGTATGGTCTTTAGGGTTTTATAGTATCATGATCTTATATCTTTTGTTCTAATGTTCTAATTCATGATCCTAAATGTGATACTTTGAGGGCCCATTAACAATTGTGCATTGCTGCAATGTAAAGTAAAATGCATGTGTTACTGCTTGTTCCCATAGAGCAGGTGCTCTATGTGTATTTCATTGTGAATTGCAACCCAGCACACTGTACAATAGAGTTCAACACATGTCCAGCCAAAGCTTGTTTGGCTGAGCTTCTCCTATGGGTCAAAGGAGTGCAGTTCATTTTGCACTCCTGTGAGCCATTTTCAGCAGACAGCAGACTGAAGTCCACTCACTGCTGACATCACAGAAATCAGTCCAGGCACCGCGTCATCCCGACAATGGCAGTCTGGATCCACCAGGTGCCTGGACTGACACCCGTCTCAGCCTCTCAGTGAGCCTCTGAGAGCCTGAGACAGCTGCTCCCCGCCCCTCCATAACTCAGCGCTCCAGTGAGAGAGGAGGACCAGAGCCGAGAGCTGCTGATTGACAGTCAGTAGCTCTCTGCTCGGGGAGCTGTGAGAACCGAACCATCAGCGATGTTCGATCGCTCGGTTCTCAGTGTAGAGGAGGCGGGGGACAGATGCAGCATTGGACCGATGCTGTATCCAACGAGGTAAATATGATACTGAAAGAAAAAAAATCCCATACTTCTCTTTTAATGCACTGCAAAAGATTCACCATGCTTCATTTAAGTGATATTAAAGTTTTGTCTTTTTTCATTTAAACATAATATACACGTTATACTAACCTGCTCTGTGCCGTGGTTTTGCACAGAGCAGCCCAGATCCTCCTCTTCTCGGGTCCCTCATCAGCGCTTCTGATCCCTCCCTCCTGCTGTGTGCATCCACAGCAAGCAGCTTACTATGGGGGCACTTGAGCAGAGCCACTGCTCTGTGTGTCCATTCAGACATGAAGCCGCGGCTCTGCCCCACCCCCTCTCTCCCCTCATTGGCTAACTGACTTTGATTGACAGTAGTGGGAGCCAAAGGTGCCCCACTGCTGTCTCAGCCATTGAGGAGGGAGAGTCCTGGACAGCCGAGACTCTTGTGCAACTTCGCTGGATCGAGAGGGGGCTCAGGTAAGTATTAGGGGGCTGCTACACACAGAAGGTTTTTTTTCTTAATGCATAGAATGAGAAGCACTTTAACTATCCAGATCACTTAAATGTGACTGTGCCTTGAATGTATGCCTGTGTTCTAGTCTTTTCATTATTATAATTTTTTTCTGAAAAAAATATTTTGAAATGTACCACACATAATCAAAAACACTATCAGGGTAATTCACAAAGGGTGTCGTAGACTAATACGTCCACTGCTGTGTGCTGTCAATCAAAAGTAAAGCGGACCTGATGGGAACCAGTTCCCCATCAGGCTCCATCTACTCAGCGGCAAGTCAATTGCCAAATATGGGCATTGCCCATTCATTGGTGATCATCTGTATTTCTGTTTACCTTTAGTTTTAAACTGGCGAATCTCACAGCTGACCGCTGATTGAGGCATACATACATGACAGCTTCCCAGCAGAGATGCTGCCTGTTCTGAGTACTGACTTATCTCTCTACACCAGCTTAGAGGTGATCTTTATTACCGCCAGTTTCCTGATCTCAGAACTGACATTTAGTCTTTAAGAAGTTGTTGCAGCCATAATTACAGATTTTTAAAGTGGCAGTAATAAGAACTACCTGAATATGCTGTTAATGTCAGTAATCTTACCAACACTTTTGCAAATGCTTGCCTGAATTAGGCACAAGTACTGTTTTAGGGAACTACTTAAAGAAAAATACAGTTAGGGTTATATTGAATTCCCCTGTATATATTAAGGTTAATTTCACTTTTACTATAAATCGTCTTATTCACTCCATATTCCCTACTTGTTCCTGCAACCCCTGAAAAAAAACAGTAGGAGCTGTTATTTTTTTAATGCCAATAATTTAGGTTTCAAAAGCATGGCCTGCAGTCATTCAAAGCTGTGTTTTATATTCTCTTTGGCTGGTAAGATGTAAACAGAGCAGCAGACGGTTGCAGGAGCTATTCACTGCGGAGGGAATAGCTCCCTCTGCAAAGAATTGAATGAATGAAAGTGAATTACAGGATTTATAGTGAGCGTGCAGTTATTCTTCAATGGAAACCAGTGCTGAGAATTGTGTATAGGCCTCCATTGCTGAATGTGTTCCAAAAAGGCTAGCTGTCTGACTGCCATAGTGATTCCATAGCTGGCCTTAAAGCCATACTATGGTCAGCACTAAAAATTAAACCTTGCAACGTAAACAGGGAAGTCAGCCAGCTTACTGGAAATTTCAGTTTTCACATATAGACCTTGCAGTAGTCCACCGATTCACCCTAATCACTTTGGTCTATATCCTGGTACTCCTGAAACACAACTGCTGGTAAAAATTTGAACATCCTCCTTGCTGCATGTTAAACACAGTAAAAGAAAATGTTCTAAAAGAATAATATGCACTGGAAGTCTGAATGTGATTGGTGATGTGGGAAGTAGAGAAAAGGAAGTTACACAGGGTTCAGGAAGTACTCCCCTACTGCATTTCTAATGACCGTGTCAGGAACTCTCTTGTGCTCTGTTTACTGTGTCACTCCTTCAGTACTCCCTGGGTCCTACTGCATGCCCATCTGCTGGTGCAGGTGCAGCTCCCCCAGTTATCTGTTCGGGTAGGCTGTTCATGCACTGGCGTGGCTAAGGACATGTCTCCTGTTTACTTTTTTAAATGGTCTCCTAAGAACACAACTATGTACAGTATGTTCCAGTCCCCTGTTATAGCATTTACCTAGAGTGTGTGTTTCTGATATCCTGTATCCATGTTGCAGTCTCAGTCCTAGTGCTTGCTATCCTGCCCCTGGAGTGTTCCTACTGCCTGTTCCGTGTACTATTGTCTCAGCATGTTTTCATTCCTGATTCCTGCCTAGATCTAGTGACTGCTACCTGCATTGCCCATTATACCAGACTTGCTGGACTTCCTGGATTTGATCACCTGGGTGACCTGATTTTGCTAGAATGCCCTATCTTTGGCTTTGTTAATGAATATATTACTGCTCAGCTTTTTCACCTAGACAATTGGCTCATTATATTCTGGGCAACAACCTTGGCTGCCAATCTCAGCTACTCCAGTCCCTAGCTCACTTTTGTTGGGAAACAGCCTCCTGCTAGGGTCTAATAATCCAGGTGCTTAAAATGTTACTAAACCCAGGACCCAGAATTCACTATAGCTGGTCTTCCACAGTACACAGAACATGGAAATGCATTTTAGTAAATATAAACTGATAAATACCTTTTTTCATCATCAGTATATAGCAGTCATGTGACTTGCATGAGTGTCTGTGGAAAGCTTGTAGGAGGAGTTTTCATTTTTCCCACAATTGTCCTATGAGAATGCAGGACCCCTGATCCTCTGCCTGGACAGTGCTGATTGTCCCTGTGCTGATCACATGCACCCTTCCAAGAAAAAAAACTCTCTAGCAGTACACACCAAATGGAGCATGTTCAACCTGACTCCACAGGCTCTGTAAATATCAGGTTATTTTTTGAGTAGAAGGAGTCAATCATTGAACAGCCTTTTTACACAATGCAGAGGATACACCCCTTAGGTTCCACTCTAAGGGGTATAACAAGCATGCTGTACTGCATATACAGACTGATTTTACTGTTGTGAGTTTAGTAACACTTAATCATTCACCTGTAAGGGCATCTTCATTGTTAACATAGTGTTCCATATTTCAATATGCCCCGTCCACAGACCACTTTACCCGCCATGACACATTTGTAGCGAAGACACCCTTGTCTTATCAACATTGGAATAAGCTGCTTTGTCAATGCATGTGTTTGGGAGCTGGCAGTGTGTTATAGAGAGGATGAGGATGACAGGAGGTAGGGTGTTAGCAAGGTGGCAGTGGGGTGCCAGGTGTGATGAAGATAAGGATGACAGGAGGTAGGGTGTTAGCAAGGTGGCAGTGGGGTGCCAGGTGTGATGAAGATAAGGATGACAGGAGGTAGGGTGTTAGCAAGGTGGCAGTGGGGTGCCAGGTGTGATGAAGATGAGGATAGCAGGAGGTAGGGTGTAATGCCGCGTACACACGGTCGCACTTTTCAGCTACAAGTGTCCGACAGCCCGTCTGACAGACTTTCGACAGACTTTCGACTGACTTTTGACGGGCTTTCAACAGACTTTCTAAGGACCGGACTTGCCTACACACGATCACACCAAAGTCCGATGGATTCGTACGTGATGACGTACACCGGACTAAAAAAAGGAAGTTGATAGCCAGTAGTCAATAGCTGCCCTAGCGTGAGTTTTTGTCCGTCGGACTACCATACAGACGAGCGGATTTCTGGGTCCAGCGGAGTTACGACGTAAAGATTTGAAGCATGTTCCAAATCTAAAGTCCGTCAGATTTGCGACGGGAAAAGTCCGCTGAAGGTCCGATGAAGCCCACACACGATCGGATTGTCCACCGAATTTGGTCCGTCGGCGTCCGTCGGACAAGTACGGTCGAAAAGTCCGACCGTGTGTACGCGGCATTAGCAAGGTGACAGTGGGGTTCCAGGTGTGATGAGGATGACATGAGGTAGGGTGTTAGCAAGGTGGCAGTGGGGTTCCAGGTGGGATGAACATCATAGCTGATTGCTGCATGTGTAATATAAAACACTTCAGTAGCATGTACAGTAGTGTTATAGTTTTGTCCAATTTATGGGAATCACTGCCTCTTGAAATCCACTATAGCCTGTGTTCTCATGCTTTTATGTGAAGCGCCCCCCTGGGTCTACTGGGAGCAAGGAGGTAGCTCCAGAGGCAGGGAGCAAGCTGACATTCACCCCAGGGCTGAGTCCATGGCTATAATGGGAAGTTTAGAACAGAAAAGGGGGCGCCAGTCACTTTAGGTATTTTTCAATGCTTTAATAAGGAACTTGAAATAAGTAGTAAGAGAGAGGGTTAGGGGAGGTTTCAGATACTATTTGCAGATCACTTACAGACTGCTTGAATCCAAACGTAAAACAGTTTTCTCTTTTAGCAGATCTTGAATACCTGGATAGGCCTCTCACACAGACCTAGCAGCCGGTAAAACTCGTGGACAAGCCTCTCTCACAGACTTAGCAGCCAGTAGCACTCCTGAATAAGCCTCTCTCACAGACTTAGCAGCCAGGAGCTAGTTACCACGGTTTAGATTGTAAAATAGGATTCAGCTTCACAGTGTCAGAACCTTTATGCCATTCAGCAACACTGTAAGAACAGTTTAGGTATAGGTGCGTCCTCCAAATGAGTCCTCAGGCCCTCCTGAGCGACTAGCCTTCTTTCTGGCTCTCTCCAGCAAGGGTCCTCCCCTGGATCTGCTCAGCTTGGGTCAGCTTCTTCTTCCACACAGGCAAGACAACCTAAGGACCACCGCAGGATTAGTAGGCCCCAGACAGGCTTCTGGGCCTACTTGCAGAGCTCACAGCAACACATCCTCAGGCCAGGAGGGCCCGAGGTAAGAGAAGAGAGAGCACATGGCTCTACCCAATAAATACTCCCTTGAAGTGAAGTGTGCTGTACCTGTGGAGAACAGACCTCAGCAGAGACCCAACCCTTATACTATGAGGTTGATGTTTTAAAGCATTGTCATAACCTTTTGCCCAGTGAAAGGGCTTTCTGTGTGAACAGGGCAAAACAACAAATGTAAATTTGCTATATCCTGTGCTGTTTGAGTGTACATAATTCATTTTAAACAAAAAATACAGCATTTTTACACTAGATGGAGCAAAGTATTATAGCAAAGTTCCTATGATACTTAGTTCCATCTAATGACCAAACCTGTTTTTTTCTCAATCTCAATTTTTCTTATCAAAAACCTGTTTTTTATGCATAAAATCAATTATTCACATTAAAGCAGAACAGAATATAGCTTATGTACATGTTGTTGTTTTTTTGCCCCTTTTTCACAGAATAAATGCAGATGCTCACTCACTGGCTGAATGGCTATGCAAATTTTATGCATGCTTATTCTGCAGGAGATTTCTCAGAACTCACAAATTGAGTGAACTTTCTGATTTTAATTGTTGAGTTTTCTAGATATCACTAAAAGCTTTCACTTTTTCCTTGGAAATGCACTTCAAATATTTTTTAATCACTAACCTAAAAACTGAAAATTGTATACTCACCTTTCTGTAATTTTTCCTTTACTAATCTCATGGCAGCACACACTGGGTTGTGACTCCGCCCACACAACCTGATAGGACTGGTTAGCTATAAGATTTGAAGAGAGACCCACCTCAGCATTCTCCGTATCTATCACCTTAAATGGGAGGCAATCTGTATGCTGCCATGAGATGCGTCAGGAAAGGAAAATTACGGAAAGGCGAGTATACAATTTTCCGTTTTCCTGACGCACCATGGCAGTACACATTAAGAAATAACTCGCTATATGGGTGGGTGTTTAAAGAGTATTCACTTATTCACAAGATATAGAATTTGCTTGAACAACTTTCTTCCGAATTCAACAGTTTCGATTTTGATTGTCGATATTCTGCAATGTGACATTGCCCTAGTAGAAAGAGCCCTTAAGCCTTCATGTATTGGAATTTGTTATGTCTTGCATGCTTTTTTTTTATGGCTTTTATTAGCAATTAGGCTACTGTACATGAAGATACTGCATGGCCTCTTCTAGGGCTGAGAGAAATGCCCAGAAGATCTTCCAAGGGATGCGTGTCCCCTTGACTATTAGGCCCCTTTCACACTGGGGCGGTGGGGGCGTCGGCGGTACAACAGCGCTATTTTTAGCGCTGCTGTACCGTCGTTCTTGCAGCTGTATTCGGCCGCTAGCGGTGCGGTTTTAACCCCCGCTGGCGGCCGAAAAAGGGTTAAACTCACTCGTACAGCACGGCTATAGCCGCGGTATTGCCGCGGTATAGCCGCGCTGTCCCATTGATTTCAATGGGCAGGAGCGGTTTAGGAGCGGTGAATACACCGCTCCTTCACCGCTCCAAAGAAGCGGTTTGCAGGACTTTTTTCACCGTCCTGCCGGCGCACCGCTTCAGTGTGAAAGCCCTCGGGCTGTTTAGGGGCGGTTTGCAGGTGGTATTTTTAGCGCAATACCGCCTGCAAACCGCCCCAGTGTGAAAGGGGTCTTAAGGAATACTGTTAGGTTGATTTCTTGATTAAAGTGGAAAGATGTTACTTTAGGAATTAACTGAACTTAGAACCACTCTATCTGGGTAGAAGATCAGATGAGGTTCTTTCATCAGTAAGTCTGCAAACTCGGATACCCTTTTGCATGCAGTTATGGTAATAAGGAAGGTTATTTTAGGTGTTAATAAAAAATAAATAACCGCGCTAAAAATAAGTGAAACATGTGAAGCAATCTCAAAGACTTCCGTGAAGAAGTACATATATAAATACAAAAATGTTGAAAAATATTAAAAATTAAATTATGAAAAGTACATGGGTCAACACATGTATGTATGAATCAAACATGAGTGTCCATATGTAATATTTGCGAATAAAAATAAGTGTCCATATATAGTAACAGAAAATAAAAATGTGAAGTAATGATCTGAAATCAGTCCAAGAAAGACCCCTTGGGTGAATCCAACCAGAGTCAATGGTGTAAAAAATATGAGTGACAACCCATACAGTATCCGCAAATACCCAATAATTGCGCTTACCGCAAGGCAAGCAAACACCAGCCTGTATCACGTCGTGGTGTGGAGAATCCAGATGGTGCTCTTAGACTGTATACATCGTAGCTGAAAGGATGTAATGAGGACACCAAACTTCCATCTCATAGACATGTAAATAAAAAGAAACTGGCCATAGTGTAATACTGCCAAACTAATCAATGTTTAGAAAAGGTAGAAAACTTACACTAGTGCATAAAGATACAGCAGGAAAAAAAGAGAACTTAGAGTGAACACTAGCAAACTCCGTAGTGAAGATTAGACCCCACACTCCGTGCAAATATTGCGCTTACCACAAGGCAAGCCAACAACAGCTTGTGTTCAGTATCGGTTAACCACACCACACTACGTGATCCACCACCAGGCAAATAATGCGCTTACCGCAAGGCAAGCCAACCACAGCTTATGTTCAATAGCAGTATGAGAGATCCATTGGCGTTCTGGACTGCTTGCGGCAGGAACCGGGGGATACAGCAGAGACTCCAAAATGACATCTCACAAGCATGTAAATAAAAAGGAACTGGCCATAGTGTAATACTGATAAAAATGATTTAATAGATAAAGGTAGAAAACTCACATGAGTATGTAAAAATACAGCAAACAGCCGGCCGGCATAGCGAGCACCCGTCCACATTGAAAATGGCGATGACGTCAGAGCGTCAACCTCCCGACGTACATTTCACCACAAATGGCGTCGTCTGGGGAACGGGCGACGCTCTGAATCATTGCTCTAAATAGTGTACAGCTAAACCACGCCTCGTTCTGAGATCTCAGCAGCGGAAGGAAGACATACGAGCCGCCTCTCACAGCTCATACTGCCATACGAGCCGCCTCTCCCTAATCACAGCTCATACTGCCATACGAGCCGCCTCTCCCTAATCACAGCTCATACTGCCATACGAGCCGCCTCTCCCTAATCACAGCTCATACTGCCATACGAGCCGCCTCTCCCTAATCACAGCTCATACTGCCATACGAGCCGCCTCTCCCTAATCACAGCTCATACTGCCATACGAGCCGCCTCTCCCTAATCACAGCTCATACTGCCATACGAGCCGCCTCTCCCTAATCACAGCTCATACTGCCATACGAGCCGCCTCTCCCTAATCACAGATCATACTGCCATACGAGCCGCCTCTCCCTAATCACAGCTCATATCAGCAAAAACAGGAACAAGAACAAGACTGAATCTTGTACTCATATTCTAAAACATCTATGGCGGAAATAAATGTTTATTGCAAGGGAATAAAATGATTGTAAAAATAATCATAAAAAATGCCCAATCAAAAAGCTAAACTTTAATGGAGGGTTAGACAGGCTAGGCATTCGAAAGGAGCACCAAGCGAATCTACTATCAAAACTCTGCCCTCTTGTGGCAACTGAAGAGAAGGCAGAACCTTGTGAAAAAAAGGAGAAATATTAGTCTCAAATAAGAAATAATAAAATTATCTCTGTAAATTCAAAAGAATATATATTTAATCATGGATATAAATTCCACATAAAAATAATATTACTTAATGTTGTTTCTGAGTAATAAAGGTGAATACTCCCCAAAACCAATTTAGTTGTTGGTAAATATATGCCAATGGAGTAGATATACAAATAAAAAGCGAAAACAAAATATGCTAAAATTATAGGAAATATGGGCAGGTGTGGGAATGACTAAAACTATTAAAAGTAAATTTGGATATGAAAATTATGCATTATCAATAAAAGCATTTAGGTCTACTTCAACGTTCAACCCGAACAGTGTATAACATTTAATTTTGAAAATCCATGCCATTTCTAAACGAGAAATTCCTCGCACCAAAGATCCACCTCTCCAGGGGCATGTGTATTTATCAATGCCCAAGAAGACAGTTTTATCCGGATTTCTATCGTGAACTTCCGAGAAATGTCTGGACACCGGATGTTTGGGGAAACCGTTGAGGATATTAGTCACGTGCTCATTTAGTCTGACCCTGAGGGGGCGTTTTTCTGTATTTTAGGTGTTAGATCCCAGAGGGATGCTGCCTCCATGGGATAAAAAGAAAAATTTGACAGTGCTTCTAGCACTGTGGAGAGATTCCAAGTGGGAATAGTTGGTTTCTTCAGTGGTTTTATCTTTAAGCATGCTTTTAGAAGTTGAATGATAAGGGGATCCAAAGCCCATTTGATTCCCATCATAGCAGATAAGGCAGAGACTTATTTTTAGCGTACTAGAACCTCTAGGCCTTTGTGACACTGTGGTTGCAAATGTATTCCAGGATTGCTGCTGTGCGAATGAAGAGAATTTTTCCCATACTTTCTTGTAAGTGGTATTAGTTGACTTCTTCCTGGCTTGCTGCAAGATAGTTACCACCTTAAGTGAGCATACCTGGTTTAGCAACCTATTCCTTTCATTTCCCAAGCCATCAGGTGTAATATTTCTGGCACTGTGTGTAGGACTTGGCCTTGTGAGAGTAGATCCGGTGTTAATGGGAGAGGAAATATCCTCTATACTCAGTTGCAGAATGGTTATGAACTACAATCTTCTCGGCCAAAAGGGTAATACTGCTATTTACTGTGGATGTCAACAATGTAGAAAATTTGCTATTAACGGTATTGGGAGAAAGGTATATCCCAGCTGGAAGTTCCAGGGTTCATGTAGGCAGTCTTCTCTTGCTGACGTTGGATCTGCCGCTCTCGTCAGGAACCTTGGACACTTGGCATTCACTGGGGTTAAAAACATGGGGTGGGTGCAGCGCTAATAACAGTGTATATATCCAAATAATAAAGAACGGGAAATATGAAGTTCCTAATTTTTTTTATTTATTTGATTTATTTCAAATTTTTTAATAATATATTGATTTCGAGCGCAGCATTAACCGTTCCGTTCTTTTACTATTCATTGGGGTTGCTGCCAGATTGATATCAGGAATAGGGATGAGCCGAACACCCCCCGGTTCGGTTCGCACCAGAACCCGCGAACGGACCGAAAGTTCGCACGAACGTTAGAACCCCATTGACGTCTATGGGACTCGAACGTTCGAAATCAAAAGTGCTCATTTTAAAGGCTAATTTGCATGGTATTGTCCTAAAAAGGGTTTGGGGACCCGGGTCCTACCCCAGGGGACATGTATCAATGCAAAAAAAACTTTTAAAAACGGCCGTTTTTTCGGGAGCAGTGATTTTAATGATGCTTAAAGTAAAAAAAAAAAGTGAAATATTCCTTTAAATATCGTACCTGGGGGGTGTCTATAGTATGCCTGTAAAGTGACGCGTGTTTCCCATGTTTAGAACAGTCCCTGCACCAAATGTCATTTTTAAAGGAAAAAATCTCATTTAAAACTGCTTGCGGGTTTAATGTCATGTCGGGTCATGGCAATATGGATGAAAATCAGTGAGACAAACGGCATGGGTACCCCCCAGTCCATTACCAGGCCCTTTGGGTCTTGTATGGATATTAAGGGGAACCCCGCACCCAAATTAAAATAAGGAAAGGTGTGGGGCCACCAGGCCCTATATACTCTGAACAGCAGTATACAGGCGGTGCAAACAAGACAGGGACTGTAGGTTTGTTGTTAAGTAGAATCTGTTTGTAATTTTGAACATTTTTAACGTGTTTAGCTCCAGCCAAAAAATCTTTTCTAAGCTTTTTGGAAAACATAGGGAAGGGTTATCACCCCTGTGACATTTGTTTTGCTGTCTTTCCTCCTCTTCAGAAGATTTCACCTCACTTTTTTGTCCCAATGAAAAATGTTTTTTGAAAATTTGGGTTTTTTTGTGGAACAAGGATTGGAAAGCATCAGTGGAAAGGAGAAATTGTTTTCCCATATTAACTCTTACAGGAGAGAATTTCCCTTCCTAGGGGTAGATTTCATCTCACTTCCTGTTGTCTCCTTCCGTTTGCAAGTAGGAGTCGTTTGTAAGTTAGATGTTTGAAAGTAGGGTCCTGCCCTATATACTCAGCAGAAATTTGGGCCTTAGGTGTTGCTGTGGCCACAACACTGTAAGCCCTCACAGGGCCCTGCTGTGAAATATTAGATCAAGAATTGTAATTACATGCCCCTGTTGAACAGGAGCTGAAAAATTAGGCCTTAGGCACTGGTGCTGGTGCCACAACACTGCAACCCTTCACAGACACTCTAGTTGGAATGCAGGAACGAGCCCTGCTGCAAAGTATTGCTTCAAAAATTGTAATTACACGCCCCTGTTAGACAGGGGCAGAAAAATTGGGCCTTAGGCACTGGTGCTGGTGCCACAACACTGCAACCCCTCACAGACACTCTAGTTGGAACGCAGGAACGAGCCCTGCTGCAAAGTATTGCATCAAAAATTGTAATTACACGCCCCTGTTAGACAGGGGCAGAAAAATTGGGCCCTAGGCACTGGTGCTGGTGCCACAACACTGCAACCCCTCACAGACACTCTAGTTGGAATGCAGGAACGAGCCCTGCTGCAAAGTATTACATCAAAAATTGTAATTACACGCCCCTGTTAAACAGGGGCTGAAAAATTGTGCCTTAGGCACTGGTGGTGGCGCCCAGAACCAAAAATGTTCTTACAAGCTATCAGCGTGATGATTGAGGAGGAAGAGGATAATTACTCAGGGATAGTCACTCAGCATCAGCATAGGCAGTCTTTGAAGGGATCTGAGATTTCAAAAAAAATTATTCGGTTACATCAGCATCAGGTGCTTGGTAGCTGGTGGTGATCCAAGACTCATTCATTTTTATGAAGGTCAGCCGATCGACCGAGTCGGTGGACAGATGCACCCTGTGATCGGTTACCACGCCTCCAGCAGCACTGAATGTGCGTTCCGAAAGAACGCTGGATGCAGGACAGGCCAGTAGCTCAATTGCATACTGTGCAAGCTCTGGCCAGTGATCCATCCTCAAGACCCAGTAACCCAGAGGATTTTCGGTGGGAAAGGTGTCCAAGTCTGATCTTGCCCCTAGGTATTCCTGCACCATGTAAAACAGACGCTGGCGATGGTTGCTGGAACCGATCATACCTTGGGGCTGCGGACCAAAAAATTGTCTGAACGCATCGGTCAGACGGCCACCTTCTCCACCGCTCCTTCTTTGACTGACCGAAGCCTCAGCAACACGTTGTCCAGAAACAGGAGTTTGTAACCTCCCAGTCTCTGGGAACGCGTTGCACAGACCTTTCTGCAAGGCCTCCCGAAGATGTTTCATCCTCTGCTCCCTCTGCGATGGCAAGATAAGGTCCGCAACCTTACCCTTGTAACGTGGATCAAGGAGGGTTGCCAGCCAGTATTGGTCCTTCTCCTTGATACCACGAATACGAAGATCCTTACGCAGGCTTTGCAGGATCAGGGAGACCATGCAGCGTAGGTTTGCTGAGGCATTCGGTCCGGAGTCCTCTGGGTCACTAAGAACGACATGGTCCGCAGCCACCTCCTCCCAGCCACGTACAAGTCCATGTGTTTCTTGGGACTGATCCCTTAAAGACTGCTGCTGATGCTGAGTGCCAGGCTCCACCTCCATACTGACACAATCTTCCTCCTCCTCCTCTTCCTCCTCGTCCTCTTCCTGTGTGATCGGCGGGCACGCAGGAACACTGTCTGGATAAAGGGGGCCTTGAGAGCTAAGGAAGTCCTCCTCTTCCTGCCTCTGTTCTGCCTCAAGTGCCCTGTCCATTATTCCACGCAGCGTGTGCTCCAACAGGTGGACAAGGGGGACAGTGTCACTGATGCATGCACTGTCACTGCTCACCATCCTCGTGGCCTCCTCGAATGGTGAAAGGACAGTGCATGCATCCCTGATCATGGCCCACTGGCGTGGGGAAAAAAAAACAAGCTCCCCTGACCCTGTCCTGGTGCCATAGTCGCACAGGTACTCATTGATGGCCCTCTGCTGCATGTGCAGCCGCTGCAGCATGGCCAACGTTGAGTTCCACCTGGTGGGCATGTCACAGATTAGGCGGTTCTTGGGCAGGTTAAACTCCTTTTGGAGGTCCGTCAGCCGAGCACTGGCATTATATGACCGGCGGAAATGCACACAGACTTTCCTGGCCTGCCTCAGGACATCCTGTAAGCCCGGGTACCTGCCCAAGAACCGCTGCACCACCAAGTTAAGGACGTGAGCCAAACAGGGCACATGGGTCATTTGTCCCTGTCGGAGGGCAGAGAGGAGGTTGGTGCCATTGTCGCAAACCACCATTCCTGCCTTAAGTTGGCGTGGCGTCAACCACCTCTGAACCTGCCCCTGCAGAGCTGACAGAACCTCTGCCCCAGTGTGGCTCCTGTCCCCCAAGCACACCAGCTCAAGCACCGCATGGCATCTTTTGGCCTGCGTACTTGCGTAGCCCCTTGAACGCCTACGGAGCACCGCTGGTTCCGAGGAAGAGGCCATGGAGGAAGAAGAAGAGGAGGGGGTGGAGGAGAGAGGTGTGTCACAATCAGCATTTTGGAGGCGTGGTGGCGGAACAACCTCCAACACTACTGCACCTTGTCCTGCATCCTTCCCAGCTGCCAGCAGAGTCACCCAATGTGCCGTGAAACTTAGGTAACGTAACGTAATGCCTGCTGGACCATGAGTCAGCGGTAATATGCACCTTACCGCTGACCGCCCTGTCCAGCGAGGCATGGACATTGCCTTCCACATGCCGGTAGAGAGCCGGAATCGCCTTCCGTGAGAAAAAGTGGCGTTTGGGTACCTGCCACTGAGGAACCGCACATTCCACAAACTCACGGAAGGGGGCAGAGTCTACCAACTGAAAAGGCAGCAGTTGAAGTGCTAGCAATTTTGCCAAGCTAGCATTCAACCGCTGGGCATGTGGATGGCTGGGAGCAAACTTCTTTCGGCGGTGCAGCAGCTGGGGCAGGGAAATTTGCCTGGTACAATCTGACGTCGGTGTACCAAAAGCAGATTGCCCACAAGTACTTGGCTGTGACACACCTAATTCTACACCTTCATTCCTCTCACTGCAGGTCTCAGAGAGGACTGAAGGTCTAGTGGGGTTGGAAATCTCAGCTGATGAGGAGCAAGGAGAGATCCTCTTTGTTCTTTGGTGTGGGTCTTTTAGATACGCTTGCCAACGAACTGCATGGCAGGTCAACATATGTCTGGTCAAGCATGTGGTACCCAAGCGGGAGATGTTTTGGCCACGCGAGATACGCTTGAGACATATGTTGCAAATAGCAGCGGTGCGATCTGATGCACTCGTCTCAAAAAAGGCCCACACCAAAGAACTTTTTGAATAACGCGCAGAGACTGCAGCGCCCTGCACATGTGGAGCTTTGGGGTGTGATGCAGTCAATGTGCTGCCCTTAGGCTGGCCCCTGGAGGGCATCCTGCCTCGTTGGTGATGTGCCGCCGCCTCCTCCTCCTCCTCCTCCTCCTCCTCCTCCTCCTCCTCCTCTCTCCTATCAGGCACCCACGTTGAGTCAGTGACCTCATCATCCCCTCCCTCCTCATCACTGGAGCAAACCTGGCAGTATGCTGCAGCAGGGGGAGCATGACTGCCAGATTGCTGTCCTTCTTGGGCACCCCCTCTGTCCGTGCTCATGTTACTGCCTTCATCGAGCTCAGTATCGTCATCAGAGCCTTCCAAACGCTGGGCATCCTCCTGGAGCATGTACCCAACACTGTGGTCAAACAGTTCGAGGGAATCCTCATGAGGACATGGTGGAGCTAGGGAAGGAGTCACTGATGACATTGAGCTGAGGGAAGAGGCCGCTGCTTTGCCAGACAAAGCACCCTGGGCATGGGTGAGAGAGGATGAGGAGGATGACTTGGTCATCCACTCGACCAAGTCTTCCGCATGTTGCGGCTCAACACGGCCAGCTGCCGAAAAAAAGGCCAAGCGTGTCCCATGGCCACGTGCTGATGAGGATGCACCGTCTCCACGACCAGCACTAGACACAGAGCCTGCTTGCCCTCTCTTATTGGCTCGTGACTGTCTGCCTCTCCTTCTTGGCCTTCCAGACATACTAATGGCCTGTAGCTGCACTAAGCTGGGATAGAACACCTGTAATTTTCTTCAAGTAGCTTTATATACTGTAACCAGACAAGCCTGCCTGTCAGTAGGAAGATAACAGGAACGGATCTAGCTGAACACTGTGAGCAGGACGCACTGTACTAAATGTAAATAGTCTAGCTGCCTGACCGTGGTACTAATAGGATCAAATAGAACACCTGTAATTTTCTTCAGGTAGCTTTATATACTGTAACCAGACAAGCCTGCCTGTCAGTAGGAAGATAACAGGAACGGATCTAGCT